>NC_090438.1:529096627-530304484 GCF_031143425.1 Pleurodeles waltl
GTACCATTACAGGAGGGGCCTCTGAAAGAGTTCAATACCACACCTGCAACATGCAGGCGATTGAAATTGACCACTACATAATCGCCCTCCAAGTACTTATCACTTTTCCCCAGCCAACTGACCCTCAGGACCATTATGAACCGGACACCTACACAGTCCCCTAAGGCAGAATTTAGTACTAGCCAGTGCAGCACTTTATTTCTGAGTTGATAATTCTCCTATATGTCAGGTCTGAGTGTGGGTACATTGCTCAGGACAACAATATAGGGAGTGGCTTCTCGGGGTAGATCCAGGATTACCTGACTAAGTGAGGGGGAAAACACAAACTCTTCCTTCTACAATTCACCATGGCCTTTTTTTCCCATTGTCAGTTACTCTGGCATTACAGCACCCACACACCCATATATGCCCCCCACCCACACAACCCCTACCCACCACGCAATCCATCTTGTGATGAGACGAATCAGGGGGAAGACTTGACCCCCAATCCCGCCATCTGTATGTTTGAAAGTGTTACCTGATCTTCCACTGTGGTGGCCATTGGTCCTAACAAGCCCACACCACTCTGCAGACTGCAGCCTCTTGGGATAGAGGTAGATGGTGGGTTTGTGATGGCTGTAGATTGAGAGGGTTCCTCCAGATGCCCCATACCAATGTTTCCCAAAAGACTAGGGAGGTTGGACAAGTTTATCTCGATTGATGATAAGCGCTATTGAATGGGTTTTAGTTTGGCATCCAAATTAGCCACAGCATGTAAATACCAAGATTCTAGGAGAGCATCCATATTAAGGTGCCCCCCCTTAAACAATGTCTCACCTCCTCCTACAGAGGTCTGGAGGACCTGCGGTGCTTCTCCTTCCCGCCGGTCTCCAGTCGTGTCCTTTTTCAGCCCCCCTTTTCACTCCCTTCAATATTTTCTCAAATGCCTCTTGCAGGCTGCTCCCAGAAGATCCTGCCCCAGCTTGTGACGAGACTTCCTGAGCCGAGTTCAACTAAAGGGGGCCTTCCTGCCCACAACTCAGGCTAGACGGCACAACTGCCTGCGACAGGCCTAAAATTCTCCCGACCCCCTCAACAGGCAACATCCAACTGGGATGGAGCTATGAATTCAGACCAGTAGGGGAGCGAGACAACCTATGGGTTGCTAACTCAATCTCTTTTTCTCCACTGCCCTTGTCAGGAAATGTTCCTTAGTTGTGGACAGATTTGATGGTGCCTTGCTGTTTCCTATCTGCCCTCTTGATGCTGCCCTCGACAATATCATAATACCGCAACAACCCAGACAACCCAGACAACCACATCCTGTACTGGGAATTTATTCAAAAATAAAAATGGGCTCACAACACATTGACATCCGCCACTGAGCCAAGGGGGGTGGCCAAGCCCAGCATTTTCAAGCCTCTGATGGCATGGATGGGTCTTCTCTTGACCCGGGCTTTGCCCCTGCCCATCTCGTGGTGCAGGAGCCTACAAAGCCAGACAAGCTCCTCTGGGAACGATGATGCAGCAGCCCCCCCCACAGTCAGTGAGTGCTCCTGATGCTTAGAGTCCTACACCTCCAACAATAATGGCATGTCCTGCCCTGTGGGAGCCTACAGGGCCAGATAAGTGCCTCTGGATTCAATGATGTGGTTGCCCCTCCTGCAGTCAGTGAGTGCTCCTGGGGCTTAGAGTCCTGCCCCTTCAACAACAATGTTGCGTCCAGTGCCACAGGAGGCTACAGGGCTAGATTACCACCTCTGGGGAAAATGACATAACGGCCCCTCCTGCAGTCCGTGAGTGCTCCTGGGGCTTAGAGTCCTGCCCCTCCAACAACAATGTGGAGTCCCCTATGTTAATCAAACATCCCTCTGCCAATTCTTAATTGTTCCTGGAATTATCTGTTTTTTTATTTTATTCTGGTAATAAGGGGCCTTAAATCTTAAGGGACCACTTCACCAATCTCCAACAATAGTGCTTCCTAGGTAGAACCTTCATGTACCCTAACCTAGTATGCCTGCTCTGTAGTTTTAATGATCTATTCCTCTGCTATTTCCCCAAGGTCTAGATGAAGGTTGCATTTATGTAGCTTAGGAGTGTATTACAGTAATGACTGTACAACTGCAAAGATTGATCTTGTAAACTGAGCTGCTCGTCCAGTAATGTCAGATCTGCACCTACCCTGCTATTATTGTCTTTCCTCAATAGGTAGCTGAAAACTGCCTCTTTCCTCAAGCCAATAGCCAAACATGATACCGTGTTCAAGCTCTGCTGACCTGCCACGTTACTATAATCAAGCTTCCGTGTGTGGAACTCTCAAGCTAGCCTAAAAAATTCAGAGAAATGGACACTGAGAAGCAAGGAGTATTTTTCACATTTCACGAGAGACTGGAGGAGGTTAGGGTGATCTGAGTGATTGCTGTGTCTGGAGGGCACACTCTCTCCCTGTGCACAAGGTTTCAAGCATAACTTTGTGGGTTTCCTACATTATATCTTGCCAGATACACATTAGCTTCCATTAAGTCTGGCTTTCAGCATAAGCCCATCACCACTTTCAATGGCCTGAATGTCAGAAGGTATTTCCCTAGAAACATTTGGGTGTTTCATGACGCTGCACTGCTGAGCAAAATTTCAGGACTGGCTGAATTATGATCTAACAGAATCCATAAGCTTCAATACATCTGGCATGGCCCCTGTGTTTGTCTTCTGTGGCTGTGTGGCCACTCTTCAACTTCCCTCATCAGATATACCTCTCTCTCTGCTCCTTCAGTGGCCACTCTTACTATTCCCTCAATGGTCATACATTTATCTACTCCTTCGGTGCCAAGATCATTCATCTCTGGATAAGAAGATGTGCCCAGGTTCAAAGGTATTGTAAACTGTAACCCTAAGTCATGAGACAAAGTAGGTCTTCTGGCCAAATATCTGTTTATAGCAAATGTTGAGCGATTTGCTTTTAGCTATAAAGAATGGTGTTTTCTTCTTCCTAAGGTTGCACCCTTCATATAGTGTTCTTCGTAGTATTGTACTAGGAAAACAAAATCAGTGCCCAAAATATATATTATAATACATTGTATCTAGTAACACCTTTTACTCCCTCAAAGGGGTCATGAAAACATTCAAGATAAGTCTATAGGCTTGTTCAAAGGTTCAAGACAAACAAACCACTTTTAGAAGACATAACTTTGTGCGTAACTACAATCATCAATAATAAAAAATTCGGTTAAATACACTTATTACTGCTAACAAAGCATATTCACTGTGATCAATAAATATTGTCAACATTATTACCTCAATAAACAAATAAAATGACTAAAATGTGTCTGTGTATTTTTTATAAACTTTCCAACCATGAAAATGCAATCAAAAAAGCAGCCCCTAGATGGCACCTCATTTTCACCACATTACATGCAACAATAGACTTAGCCCCTACAGAGCGCTTCAACGCCTGTACCGTTCTTAGAGAGACTCAGGCCATAATAACTTCAATCATACAATCATCCCTAGAGAGTGCAGCCCTCCCAGCTGTAGAGCAAAATCTCAAACCTTGGGAGTGCTCAACATATTAAGAACATTTTTGAAGGATTCTGGTTTTCTGACCAGCGCAAACATACAGTCATTACCTTAGAAACTTCTTAGGGGTGGAGCTGCTGCAAACCTGTGCCCCCATACCTTCTTCTTAGCTTTGGAGGTGCCCCCTGTCTGTTTTGTGGCCACCACAAGCAGCAACATCTGCAAATAACAAAACCCCATAGGGCATTATGGGGTGCTCCTCCGGGAGCAGTGAATACTGAATGAACGGCTCTCCTGTTGTGCCAGCGATAGCCACTGATTTCTTTTTGCTGCACTGCATTGTGCCTCGTGGCTCCTCCTTTTGTTTTAGTTTTAATTTTTGGGGCTCCTGGTCCCACTTGGGTAATATCATGCTGCAATATATTAGCGAAAGTTGAGGGAGCCCGCACCTCCCTGCCCCACCAGCTCCCACATGGTTTGCACCTCCATATGCGGTTGAGGGAACCAGAAGCATTTTTCTGCTTGTCTGCTTCTGCTAGCAAGGTGCAATCTTCTGCAGTAGCTACCTTCCTTCCCCCGGACACAGAGGGTGGGGGTGAGGCCACCATCATTGGGAGGCGTAACAGCGCTCCCCCGTCCTCCATCTCCAGGAGGTTGGGGATGGGGTCTCAGCCTCATTTGTTAGGAATATGGCCTTGGGGATCGGGGCCTAGGCCTATGGGGAAAGTCTGGGGATCGGGGCCAATGCATGCACCCTCCACAGAAAAATTTAAAGCATCAGCCGGGGGGAGATGGGACCACCCAGGGGCAAGAATTAGCCTGGGAAGGGGGCCCCACACACACCTCCTCCCTGAATGTAAATATGTAAATTTTCCTTGTGCCAAACGGCAGGCTGTGGCCCACCCAGGGGTAATTGGTGAAAATGGCAGCAGAGCCCCATGCACTCAGTTGGTTAAAAGAGGTAAACAGTCTGCAACCCTTAACATGCCAAAACCAGGTCCCTTTGGGCCAATTTTAATGATGCTGGGCTCATTTTACTTCTGTTGGCGAACTCCCTATTGGCCGTTAGAAGGTGTAAGGGGGATATCCTCACTGGCCCTTAGGAAGACCCACTTTGCTGGGGTCAACTGGGCAGAGTCCTTAGTCCTTTCTTGACATCAGTGGCTTTCTCTTTCCAGTTCTTCACTGCAGTTCCAGGGTTCAGCAACAAAGCACAGAGAAATCACCAGGCAAGAGAGAATCTCCCCTTCTGCAAGAGTTTTTAGAGGTGAGAGGAAGTTTCCAGAAGCCAGCACCCCAGGCCAATTCTAGGGTACCATGTCACCCATGTCCCAACCCTCCTGCAGATCATGTTGGGGACGTTCAAAATGGTGTAATCTATAAGTCACTATCCATATCTCCTCAGGTGGCTTCAGCTTTACCACTCATTGACATCACTGCTAGTTCCTTTATCACTGGATTTTCCAAGGGGAGTCCCCTCCTGTGTTTGCTCCAGAGGTATGGGCTCACTCCTTTGTTCAGCAAACTTGGACAGCTGACTGATTGAAGCAGATCATTCCCCACCCCCTACTTTCCTCCTCAGTAGCTGAGTGAAGCACTGTTAATTGCTCCATTTGAGTGGGGAGGCCTTTGGTCCTGCTGCAGAAGAGAAATATAATTAGACTGGCACAGCAGAGTGAAAAAGGCCAATTCTAGATGACCCATAATGTAAATAAATATCTTTATGGAACATGCAGAATAGATTTTACTTCACAGTTTACAGCCAATTTCCATATTTCACTGGTCTCTGTAGGCCAAAGGAAAGCAAAACTACACTCCAAGGCAGTTTTCTCCCTATCAAACAATCAATCAGGGGATTTGTAAAGTGCTCTACTCACCCGTGAGAGTCTCAAGGCACTGAGAAGGGGAGGGAGAGAGGGAGGAGGAGGGGGAAAGGTGCTGCTACTGCTCAAACAGCCAGGTCTTGAGAAGCTTCCTGAAGGTAAGGAGGTCATTGGTCTGATCCAGGTGGGTGGGAAGAGTGTTCCACGTTTTGGCGAGGAGGTGTGAAAATGATCTACTGTCGGTTATAGTTCTGCGGACGCGTGGGATTGTAGCGAGGGCGAGGTCAGTGGAGCAGAGATGCCGGGTCGGGTGTAGAAGGAGAGTCGTTTGTTGAGGTATTCTGGTCCGGTGTTGTGCAGTGCTTTGTGATCATGGTTTAGGAGTTTGAAGGTGATTCTCTTGTTGACTGGGAGCCAGTGCAGGTCTTTCAGGTGGTCTGTGATGTGGCAGTGGCGGGGGATGTCCAGGATGAGATGTGCGGAGGCGTTCTGGATGCATTGCAGTCTCTTCTGGAGTTTGGCTGTGGTTCCTGCAGAGAGGGCATTGCCGTAGTCCAGTTTTCTGCTTACAAGGGCTTAGGTGACTGTTCTGGTTTCGGTCGGCATCCATTTATAGATCTTTTGGAGCATGTGGAGGGTATTGAAGCAGGAGGAGGAGATGGAGCTGACTTGCTGAGTCATGGATAGTGATGGGTCCAAGATGAATCCTAGGTTGCATGCGTGGTCGGTGGGAGTCGGAGCGGTACAGAGAGTGGCAGACCACCAGGAGTCATCCCATGCGGAGGGGGTGGAGCCGAAGATAAGGACTTCTGTCTTGTCTGAATTGAGTTTGAGGCAGCTGCTCTTCTTCCATTCGGCAATGGCCTTTATTCCTTCGTAGAGGTAGGTCTGGTGGAGTCCTTGCCGAGGGAGAGCATCAGCTGGTTGTCGTCGGCGTATCAGATGATGTTGAGGTTGTGGGATCGAGTGATGTTAGCGAGCAGGGGCATGTAGATGTTGAAGAGGGTCGGGCTGAGAGACGAACCCTGGGGTACGCCATAGATGATTTTGGTGGCGTCTGAGCGGAATGGAGGGAGGCGGACTCTCTGGGTTCTCTCGGTGAGAAAGGAGGTGACCCAGTCCAGGGCTCTGTCGTGGATTCCAGCATTGCTGAGCCATGAGCGTATGGTGTGGTAGCAGATGGTGTCGACGCGGCCGAGAGGTCCAGGAGGATGAGGGCTGCAGTTTTGCCGCTGTCCAATATGGTTCTGATGTCGTCGGTGGCAGCAATGAGGGCGGTTTTAGTGCTGTGGTTGCTGCAGAATCCAGATTGGGAAGAGTCCAGGGTGCGGTTCTCCTCTAGGAAGTGGGTTAGTTGTCTGTTGACAGCCTTCTCGATTACTTTTGCAGGGAAGGGGAGCAGGGAGATAGGCCGGAAGTTCTTGAGGTCCTTTGGGTCCGCCTTGGATTTTTTGAGGAGGGTGTTGATCTCAGCGTGTTTCCAGCTCTCCGGGAAGGTGGCGGACTCGAAGGAGCTGTTGATGATCTTCCATAGTTGGGGTGCGATGACGGAGCTTGCTTTGTTGAGTATGTGGTGAGGGCAGGGGTCAGATGGAGAGCCGGAGTGGATGTGTTCATGATTTTGATGGTGTCGTTGTCGTTGAAGGGGGTCCAGGAGAGCAGGAGGTTGGTCAAAGGTGAATCTGTGGTGTTGGTGGTTGCCAGGGGGGTCTGGGTGCTGAAGCTGTCTTGGATGTCTGCAATATTGTGGTGGAAGTAGGAGGCTTGGGAGTCGCAGAGGTCTTGGGATAGCGGGATGTCTTTGACGTTGGAGCTGGGGTTGGAGAGTTCCTTCACGATGTTGAAGAGCTCCTTGTGGCTGTGTGCGTTGTTGTGGATTCGGTCTTTGAAGGCGGTTCTTTTGACGGTTCGGATGAGTTGGTGGTGTCTGTGGATGGCGTTTTTGAAGGCTGTGTGGTTGTCCAGAATCTGATCTTGGTACCACTTTCTTTTGAGCCTTCGCCAGCTTTGCTTAAATTCGTGGAGGTCGGCGGTAAACCAGAAGGCCTTTCTGTTGGTGCGTCTATTGGAGGGATTCTTGATTGGGGTGAGAGCATAGGCACAGATGTTGACCCATTGCCTGAAGTTGCGGGCAGCTGCATCAGTGTCGGTGGTGTTGATGGGTGGGTTCTGGGAGAGGGTCGCAATAAGTTGGTCTTCAGTGACCTTGTTCCAACTGCGGTGGGGGATCCGTTGTGGGTGGTGGTGTGTGGTGGGTGTCTTGAAGGAGAAGTGGATGCAGCGATGGTCTGTCCAGTGGAGTTCGGTGGTGTGGCTGAAAGAGAAGTGATTGCTGGTGGAGAAAATAGGGTTGAGTGTGTGTCCTGCGGAGTGGGTTGGTCTCGTGATGAGCTGGTTGAGGTTAGAGAGGTTGTCGAGCAGGGTGGCGGTGTTGTTGTCGTTGGTGTTCTCGTGGTGGAAGTTTAAGTCTCTGAGGACTACGTAGTGGATGCGAGAGTGTGCGTCCTGATGATGTCGGTAATGGAGTTGCCATCTGGCTTTAAAAATCCCCTGACGGGAGGGCGTGTCCAAGATGGCGGCGCGTTAGGACGTGCCCGTCCGCGCTCCGCCGCCTCGACCCGCAAAAGCGCCTTTCGGCTCACCTGGGGGAAGCCTCGAGGTCCCCCCCAAATTGTGAAGCACCCCGTTTTTTTTTTGCTGCACAGCAGTGGCTCTAATCTGAGCCGTGCCGCCCCCGCGGGGAGAACGGAGATTGGCCCCGGAATCAGGGCGGGGCCGCGGAGCGGCGCGAGAGGCGGCCTGGGCCGCGAGACGGGCTTTCCCTTGGCGGCCCTTTGAGCTTGGCGCTGAGGGATCTGGGGGCCTGGGGGCTCACTCTGGGCCCTGGGAACGGCTGGGCCGCGGCGTGGGTCTCGGCCCTGAGACGCCTGAGCGCCTGAAGGAGAGGGGCGCTCCCGCACGTGCGACTGGGTTGGGGGCTGCAGGCCGGTGCTCTCCACCCTGGCACCTATGAGTGGGGCTTCGTAGAGGATCGAGGTCCCTATAGAAGACCGGGGGCCCTGCTGCTTGGCCCCAATGCTGCTTCACTTCATCACCTAAACTTTAATTAAGCGTGGGCCCGCATACACGGTGGAAGAGGCATCTGAAGCGGATCTTTGTAAGTGGTGGCTGCCGGGTGTTGGATCCAGGCGCGGTCTCTGACACGGTGGCATTTGGTGATCGGACTCAGACGGAGACTTTGGAGGACCTGCAGGCACTGAAGGCTGTGCTGAGGGGCGAGGTGATGTCGCTTTCTGCTAGGGACAATAAGGCAAGGAGTCGACTCAGGGAGGACTTAGCGCAGCGAGTGAGGGTGTTGGAGCATTCACATAAGCACACCGGCGCTCCTAGAATATGGTGAGAGCTTGAGAAAGTGAGGAAGCAGCTGAGGAGGTTGGACTGGGACAGGGCAGAGTATGCGGTAGTCCGCCTTAAACAAAAGTATTATGCAGGAAGTAACAAGTGTGGGAAGCTATTGGCACATAGGTTGAGAGTGCAGCGCGCAGCGTCAATAATATAAATGGTTCGCTCTCCCTCGGGAGCAGAAGCACGTATGAGCGACCAAATAGCGGAGGCTTTTGCGGAATTCTATCGAGGTCTATATAGTGCCGAGGAGCCCGGACTCTTAACTACGGAATCCTTCTTAGAGAGTATAGCAATTACTCCCTTGACTGTAAGGGAGGCAACCTCATTAGATAAACCTATAAGGGCAGAGGAGGTCATATCAGCAATCTCACGACTGCAGACGGGGAAGTCACCTGGCCCCAATGGTTTTTCTGCGCTTTTTTATAAATCCTTCTGTATGGAACTTGTACCCGTTCTAGTGCGACTCTTTAACTCCTTTCGTCAAACGGGCGCCCTCATGCCTAGCATGTTAGACAGTACTATTGTGGTTATCCCGAAACCGGGGAAGAACCCCGAGGAATGCGCCTCGTACAGGCCGATCTCCCTCCTGAATATTGATGCCAAATTATTTACTGGCATTTTGGCACACCATCTCAACTATTATATGCCGGGGCTTGTGGATCCCGACCAAGCGGGATTTATACCGCATAGGCAGTGGAGTGATAATACCAAGCGACTGCTCCATCTATTGGATAAAACCGAACGCTATCGTAGGGAAGCGCTCTTCTGATCTATCAATGCTGAAAAGGCATTCGATAGGGTTTACTGGCCATACCTGTTCAAGGTGCTAGAGCGCTTCGGGCTGGGTCCAAGTTTCATGGCATGGATTCGCTGCATTTATCAGGCGTCTCGGGCGGCGGTTCGAGTTAACGGGACGCTCTCTTTACCATTCGCTGTCCAAAGAGGGACCAGGCAGGGGTGCCCGCTTTCGCCCCTCTTTTTCGCGCTCTACATGGAGCCTATGGCGCAGAGGCTCCGGGACAACCCTCAGATCACTGGCGTGAAGTTTGGGGCGGATGAGCATCTCATATCGTTAAATGCGGACAACGTCATCCTTACTTTGGCGGAGCTTATGACCTCATTGCCGGCGCTAATGGGTGTTTTAGAGGAATTTGGACGGGTCTCTGGGTTCCGGATGAACATGCTAAAATCGCAGGCTATCGGCAAGTTTATCAGTGCTGAGCATGAAAGGGACCTGAAGGCCCGATTCCATTTTATATGGTCTTCCTCGGGGCTTCTGTACTTGGGGATCGAGCTGGGCTCCACAGTCGCCCGCACAGTGTCGTTGAACTACGCGAAACTAATCCGGGAGGTGCAGCGTGATTTAGAGTCATGGGGGAGACTCAAACTGTCTTGGTTGGGCAGGGTGGCGGCAGTGAAGATGACCATCCTACCACGTATACTGTATCTGTTTCAGGCACTTCCGCTGGAGCCCCCACCGCGAACAATAGCGACCCTCCAAACGGCGGTTCTAAGATTTATATGGGAAGGGAAGGCGGCGCGGCTACCGCGACAGGTGCTGTATCGCCCTAAGCAGGAGGGCGGGCTGGCGGTCCCCTGCTTCCTTCAATACTTCCAAGCAGCACAATTGCGTTTCATCTTGGAATGTAGCCGACCGTCTTCTGAGAAGCATTGGTGCTTCATGGATCAGGCAGTAGCTGGCTTTCACATATGGAAGGAACCCTGGCTTAGGCGCCGTCACAGAGCGCGGGGTTGTATGTATCCCCGGTCACAGAGGTTTCGATGAGGGTGTGGGATCGGGTGGCCGGCAGGATGGGTTTGATGACCTTCCCGTCCCCAATGACTCCCTTGGGTGTGAAGCCTGATTTTGGTCCGGGCCTACAGTCTGAGGCATTGCCTCAATGGTATGAGGGGGGCTGTAAAAGGGTGGGATATTTATTCGATAAGCAGGGGGTTATCCCCTTTGACCAGCTGAGGGAGACATATGGCCTAACCGAGGCTGACAGGATGATGTACTATCAAATACGACACTGGGCCCTGCTTCCAGCCAATAGGATATTAATAGACAGGCCATTAACACTCTTTGAAAAATGGATTCTAATGAAAAAGGGCGATAAGCACGTGGTTTCTGAGCTCTATGCTCTCTTGCGGGTGGAGGCCCGCCCACCCAAGACTAAGGGTCAATTGAGATGGGAGAGGGAACTGGAGAGAGAGCTATCGGAAGACGAGTGGGAGAGTATTTTTTATAGGGCGCACCACACAGCTTACAATGCAGCAGGCACAGAGACAGCCTATAAAGTGGCCTCCTCCTGGTATTACACCCCAGCAAGGATCCATGCTTGGGATCACTATAAATCTAGTCTTTGCTGGAGGGGGTTTGGGGGAGGGGGGTCGCTTGTGCAATTACTATGGCACTGTCCCAAACTACATCGGTACTGGAAGAACATAATAGACACTATTGACATGGCTTTTGACACTCAGATCCCTAGATTTTCTGCATATATCTTGTTGGGCCTTCCCAATCCTCTCACTTTTCCCCTGAGATCATTGAAGGGACGGCAGATGGCCTAAGCTTTAAATGCTGCAATACAGCTGTTGCTATCCGTGTGGGGGACTGAACAGATCTCGACAACAGTTTCATGGCTACACAAGCTCTGGTTTATCCTCGCTATGGAAAAGCTCACCCTGACTTCTCAGCAGCGGAGCGGGGACTTTAAAGAACTTTGGCAACCATACTTACGAATTCTATCTGGGGAGTTTTCAGAACTGACATGTCCGACTTACTTGAGGGTTCTGAATTTGAATTGAGTGGATGGGAGCGAACCTTTAGGGAGATGTATATATAGGACCAGGGCTATATTGTAAAGGAGCCTGAGATTGTTTGATTCTTGCATTGTCAGCCAGCTGTGGGGAAACAAAGTTGTATTTTGTATTTAAGGTTTTTTCTATCGCTGCGCATGGAGTACGCTGTCTATGAACCTAATGGTAATACTTTGATGTGCTGCGTATGCGATCTTTTATAATTGAAAAGTCAATAAACAGATTTGATCCATAAAAATCCACTGACAAACGCCGTATTTTTGGCCATCTTTGTTGATCATCTCTATTTCTTACTGTCATAGAGTGGTAAGCATACTTTGGAACTTTGGCTTTGTTATTGCTTCTGTTGGCATTGTAGCATACTGATTTCTGACCTTACCTTTATTGATTCATTATTGAAACAGGTATTTTTTATTCAATGATTAGGACTCATTACAAATGTTAGTCAATCAATCAGGTATTTGTAAAGCGCAGCAACTCACCCCAGTGGGGTATCCAGACACTGAGGGTTGTTGCTGGTAGCCTGTCATCAAAGAACCATGGCTTTAGTTTCCTCATGAAGTCGAGAAGGGTATGAGTGGTACGCAGGTGAGAGGCATTGTTCCAGATCTTGGCAGAGGTAGGAGAAGGATCGTCCACCACAGCTACTGTGGCAAACTCTTGGAACTTGAGCAAGGGTGCAGGTTATAGAACAGAGGTCCCTGGTGGGCTAGTGGAAGGAGAGTCTTTAGTTGATGAGATTGGGTCCGATGTTGTGGAGGGCTCTGTATGTGAGGGTGGGAACCTTGAATTTGCCCCTCTTGGGAACGGGCAGCCAATGAAGACCTTTGAAATGAGGAGTGATGCAGGTCCGCCTGGAAAGGTCAAGGACACTTCTTGCCACTGCATTCTGGATGATTTAGAGGCGGTGGAGAAGCTTGATGGGGAGTCGGATGTAAAGGGTGTTTCCATAGTTCAGCCTGCTGGCGATGATTGCTTGGGTTACCGTCTTTCTGGATTCAATGGGAATCCATCTGAAAATCTTCTGTAGCATGCAGAGTTTGTGGAAGCAGGAGGAGGCCCCTGTGGTTATCTGTCACTTGAAGGTGAGTTTTTTTGTTGATGATGATGCCAAAGTTGCAGGCACGTTCAGTTGGGGTTGTTCAAGTATGGAGGGCCACCAGGAGTCTAGAGAATGGTATTAGTCTATCAAAGCTAGTTAGAGACTTGCTACACTTCAGTTATTTTATTTGGTGATGAGCTGCTCCAAAGTAATATAAAAAAATATATGAGATATAATGTTACTTTGATGAGTCTGGTTGGAGATAAAATTATGGCCAAGATGTGTGCATTTGAGTGTACATGAGTGTGTTCGCCTGCAGCAAGGATAATTTGAAGGTCTCTAGAATCATCAGAAGTAATGTTCGTTATGAGAGGTTGAGTTATTCAAAGTAAATGTTCTGGTCTTCCAAAATTCAGAGATTGTTGATGATGTCTCTAAATGCTAACTTGTTGGTGATGATGCCTGCAAATGCTAACTTTCTCAGCACAGTTTCTTTTTAAATAACGAGACTATAGCATGGCAGGTTGGTGAGCAGTGGAAGAGAAATGAGTCAGTCTCAACCATGGTAAACTCTTGAAATCATGTGGTCTTTAGGTTACCCTTAAACCTGATAGCTAGTCTTCTAGTTGTTTGAGATTGTTGAAGGCGATATCACAATCCAGAAGGGAAATAGGAGTTGTGGTATAGATGCAATTGGTTCAAAGAAGGGGAAAATTGTGTTAAAGTATTAGGAAAAGTGTAAGAAATAAGATGCCGATGGTGGAAAGAGAAGATGAATTGAAAGGAGGGGGAAGAAGAGAGGTTATGAGGTATCCCTCTGGGGGAATGGCAGAGGAAGAGTAAAGGCAATGTAGATAGAAGTTCAGGCAGCTGCCGTATTGGTTAAACTGGCTTAGGAAAAATGGAGTGTGCATTAGTGAGGTGGAAAATGAGGAGTGATGAGGTCTGTGATGTTAAAAAGAAGGGCAATAAGTGCAATGTGTAAGGAGTACCATCATTGATTGAAAGAAGAGTGAGGAGAATGTGGGAAGAGCAGTAGGAACAGAAATGAGAAGAGCGGGCATGGGAAGGGGGAGGTCAGTAGGAAATGAGGGATAGGGAAGGATAAATATTGAGGCTAGAAATTGAGTGTGTCAATGGAGATAGTAAATTTATGGGGGGCAGGGAGCTGAGGAAGGATGAAGGAGGAAGGTTGGTAAGAAAAGTGGACTGAAGAGGAGAGATGGGGTACCAGCCACCACCATTAATCCCATTTCCAAATTCAGGACCTGATTTAGAGTTTGGCAGAGGGGGTACTCTGTCACAACGGTGACGGATATCTTTCCCACCAAAATATAAATCCCATTATATTTTATGAGATTAAGATTTCAGTGGATGGTATATATGTCACCGTTGTACTGGAGTACCCCACTGCCAAACTCTAAATCAGTGACCTTGAAACAAGACCCTATCTTTTCTCTCACCTTGAGAATGAGGCCCCAGCCACCAAAATGCTTTGTGCTTCTGACCGAGCCAGAATATATCTGCTCTTGGGCAATGTGAGGCACATATGACTACCTGCTATCCACTGTGGAAAGATCTGCCCTTTTTAATGGAATCTGATGGTGCTCTGATCATCAACCATCTAGCCCAATGCTCAGTTTCTCTCTCTTGCGCACATCATTTTAAAGTTTCCTGTTTCAGACCTCAACCAGCAGTGATTCTTATCCAAGAGTTAAACAGCATCTGCCTTACAAGAAAAGAGGCAACAGAAGGCAAAAGTGGCTTAAATTGTGGTAAGTGAAATGTGGGCACCCAGGGGTGCTATCCACAAGAAAGTTCACCCCTGGGCTGCTTCGGTGAGTGGTGTAGCCCAGGCCCTAGTTGGCACTGGATTGGCCTTTGGGATAGGAGAGGGTGGCAGATTGGGACATTTTAGGCTTTTGAGTTCGCAGCTCTGACTCATTACACCATGTTTTGGTCCTGTTAGGCAGGTTCAGATTAGCAAGGTTAGTTGAGATGATTGTAGAGACTTAGGCCTCTATAGGTTAATCATTATTTCAATATCAACATTTGTTAAGGAAAGGGTGCACCAGATTGGATGACGGAGTAGTAGTCCAGGAGGCATTAACGGTGCTTTTGCAAATGGGAGGGAAGATTTAATAAATACTGGTGTCATGTTGGAGGTTTGGGTGGGCCTTGCTAGGCACAGACATGAAGCATCAAGGGAAACAGTGGGTGTGGTCTTGGTCTGCTTATCCCCTAGGCATAAGGAATTAGGGAAGGGAAAAGCAAAGCAAAAGCATGTGAGACCAACAGTAGCCTCACCGCAAAGTAGCGGGTCCTCAGAACTAGAGGCCTTACCTAGCTCAACTATTCAGGAGGCAAGTGTGGCTCCTCTTGGCTGTGCTTATGCTTTAGGAGTGAAAGGGAAGAGGCCAGCAAGTGCTTGAGGTGCAGCATGAGGAGTCATGCAGGGGAGAGCTCATCTGTGCTTGGAGTCTGTGCAATTGACCATGGTAAAAGGAAGAGACCGGCAAGTGGCTCATAACCAGTATAGGAAGGTAGCCTCTTAAGAGCCTTGTTACCCCCACTTTTGTCCTGTTTGTGAGTATATGTCAGGGTGTTTTTACTGTCTCACTGGGATCCTGCTAGCCAGGGCCCCAGTGCTTCTAGTGAAAACCCTATGTTGTCACTGTGTTTGATATGTGTCACTGGGATCCTGCTAGCCAGGACCCCAGTGCTCATAGGTTTGTGGCCTATATGTGTTCCCTATTTGGTGCCTCACTGTATCACTGAGGCTCTGCTAAAAAGAACCTCAGTGTTTATGCTCTCTCTGCTTTTAAAATTGTCACTGCAGGCTAGTGACCAAGTTTACCAATTCTTATTGGCACACTGGAACACCCTTATAATTCCCTAGTATATGGTACCTAGGTGCCCAGGGTGTTGGGGTTCCAGGAGATCCCTATGGGCTGCAGCATTTCTTTTGCCACCCATAGGGAGCTCAGACAATTCTTACACAGGACTGCCACTGCAGCCTGAGTGAAATAACATCCACGTTATTTCACAGCCATTTTACACTGCACTTAAGTAATTATAAGTCACCTATATGTCTAACCCTCACTTGGTGAAGATTAGGTGCAAAGTTACTTAGTGTATGGGCACCCTGGCACTAGCCAAGGTGCCCCCAAATTGTTCAGGGCAAATTCCCCAGACTTTGCGAGTGCGGGGACACCATTACACACGTGCACTACATATAGGTCAATATCTATATGTAGCGTCACAATGGTAACTCCGAACATGGCCATGTAACATGTCTAGGATCATGGAATTGTCACCCCAATACCATTCTGGTATTGGGGGGACAATTCCATGCACCCCGGGCCTCCAGCATGGAGCCTGGGTACTGTCAAACTAACTTTCCGGGGTCTCCACTGCAGCTACTGCTGCTGCCAACCCCTCAGATAGGTTTCTGCCCCCCTGGGGCCTGGGCATCCTGGTCCCAGGAAGGCAGAACAAAGGATTTCCTCTGAGAGAGGGTGTTACACCCTCTCCCTTTGGAAATAGGTGTGAAGGGCCTGGGAGGAGAAGCCTCTCCTGGCCTCTGGAAATGCTTTGAAGGGCACAGATGGTGCCCTCTCTGCATAAGCCAGTCTACAACGGTTCAGGGATCCCCCCAGCCCTGCTCTGGTGTGAAACTGGACAAAGGAAAGGGGAGTGACCACTCCCCTGACCAGCACCTCCCAGGGGAGGTGCCCAGAGCTCCTCCAGTGTGTCCCAGACCTCCGCCATCTTGGATACAGAGGTGTAAGGGCATAATGGACAGCTCTGAGTGGTGATGTCAGAATCCCCCTCCTGATAGGTGCTTACCTTTCACAGTAGCTAATCCTCCTCTGTGGGCTATTTAGGGTCTCTCCTGTGGGCTATTCCCAAGATAACGAATGCAAGAGCTCACCAGAGTTCCTCTGCACTTCCCTCTTCAACTTCTGCCAAGGATCGACCGCTGACTGCTCCAGGACGCCTGCATAACCGCAACAAAGTAGCAAGAAGACTACCAGCAACATTGTAGCGCCTCATCCTGCCGGCTTTCATGCTGGTGCATGCTCTGAGGGCTGTCTGCCTTCACCCTACACTGGAAGCCAAGAAGAAATCTCCCGTGGGTTGACGGAATCTTCCCTCTGCCAACGCAGGCACCAAACTTCTGCATCACCGGTCATCTGGGTCCCCTTTCATCCTGACGAGTGTGATCCCTGGAACACAGGCGCTGGGTCGAAGTGTCTCCCACAGTCCAGTGGCCATTCTGTCCAAATTTGGTGGAGCTAAGTCCTTGCCTCCTTACGCCAGACAGTAATCATGTGTACTGCGTGAACTGCAGCTGCTCGAGCTTCTGTGCACTTTTGCAAGATTCCTTCATGCACATCCTAGCCCAGGTCCCCAGCACTCCATCCTGCATTTCCCAACTCGCTGAGTTGGGCTCCAACGTCGTGGGACCCTCCTTTGTGACTCTGAGTTGACCGCTGCCCTCAGATCTTCTAAGTGCCTGTTCAGGTACTTCTGCGGGTGCTGCCTGCTTCTGTGGGGGCTCTCTGAGTTGCTGAGCACCCCTTCTGTCTCTTCCTCCAAGGTGCGACCTACTGGTCCTTCCTGGGCCCCAGCAGCACCCAAAATCCTCAACCACGACTCTTGCAGTTAGAAAGGCTTGTTTGCAGTCTTCCTGCATGGAAAAAACTCAGCATCCTCCAGCACACCGTGGGACATCTTCTGACCAAAGGAGAAGTTCCTGGCACCTTCTGTTGTTGCAGAATCTTTGGTTTCTTCCACCCGGAGGCAGCCCTTTTGCACCTTCATCAGGGGTTTAGTGGGCTCCTCCCCCCCTGGACACTTGCGTGACTCTTGGACTTGGTCCTTTTCCTTTAAAGGTCCTCAGGTCCAGGAATCCGTCTTCAGTGTTTTGCAGTCAGTTGTTGTCCTTGCAGAATCCCCTATCTCAACTTTACTGTCTTTCTGGGGTAGTGGGGTAACTTTACTCCTACTGTTCAGGGTCATGGGGTGGGGTATCTTGGACACCCTTAGTGTTTTCTTATACTCCCAGTGACCCTCTACACACTACACAAGGCCTGGGGTCCATTCGTGGTTTGCATTCCACTTTTGGAGTATATGGTTTGTGTTGCCCCTAGGCCTATTTCTCCATATTGCATTCTATTGTGATTCTACATTTTTTGCACTACTTTTCTAACTGTTACTTACCTGTTTTTGGTTTGTTTGCATATAATTTGTGTATATTACCTACCTCCTAAGGGAGTGTATCCTCTGAGATACTTTTGGCATATTGTCACTAAAATAAAGTACCTTTATTTATAGTAACTCTTGAGTATTGTGTTTTCTTATGCTATAGTGCTATATGATATAAGTGGTATAGTAGGAGCTTTGCATGTCTCCTAGTTCAGCCTAAGCTGCTCTGCTATAGCTACCTCTATCAGCCTAAGCTGCTAGAACACATCTATTCTACTAATAAGGGATAACTGGACCTGGCACAAGGTGTAAGTACCACAAGGTACCCACTATAAGCCAGACCAACCTCCTACATTGGTGGTGCAGCAGTGGGATAAGTACTTGTAACTGCTTTACTACTTTGTCATTTGGTGCTTTTCATAAGAAAAACATATACCAAATATTTCAATATATGCACATTGAACCAAAACAGTTTACTGTTCTGCTCTAAAACTTTCTACACATTTTCTGAAAAGTTCTGAAAACTTTTTAAAAGTTTTCAAAAAGTTTGAAAACGTTTTTTTTCTCTGTGCTTTCAAAAGTTCCAAAACTTTTTCTCTCTCTGTCTTAAACCTTTTCTATCATGTCTGCAGTAGAGCTCAGTCCCAAAATTGTTCAAGCACCCTATGAGAGTTAAAATTTCAAAAGTTTGAGGGGTCTCTGCACAGAAACAGGTTTAAGCATTGGTAAGAATCCTACCAAAGACTTTCTCTTCAACCTTCTCCTAGAAAATGACCAGGACCAGTCTGGCCCATCCCAGGAACAGGAGGTAGGAGGGGAAGGTACCCAGTCAGACTCAGAGGAGTTCTCTGAAGAGATTGGGGAGGGCTCTTACAAAGACCTGCCACCTAGCAGGCCACCTAGTGACACTGGTAGTGGGAGGGAGTCACACATTAGTAGGGCACCTTTCACTCCTAAAGGCCAGGTTACTAGGGTCCAGCCAGTTAGGGACAGGCCTCTCTCTGCCAATTCCCAAATTTCCTCTGTGTCTCACCATTCCCAAGCCTCCCACCCTGAGGATAACTTAATGGAAAGGGAACTCAGAAAGCTGAGGTTGGAAGAGGCCAGGCTGAAGCTTAAACATCAGCAGCTGGCCTTAGACAGGGAATCTCTTGATGTAGAGAAGGAAAGGCAGAGACTGGGGTTAGTTCCCCATGGTGGCAGCAGCAGTGTTTTTGATAGCAATCCTGTTAGAGAGCAAGATTCCAGAAACCTACATAAGATAGTCCCCCCTTACAAGGAGGGGGATGACATTAACAAGATATTTGCTGCATTTGAGAGGGCCTGTATGGTACAGTTGGTCCCTCAAAGGCAGTGGGCTGCTATCTTGTGGCTATCTTTCACTGGTAAGGGTAGGGATAGGCTCCTTACTGTCAGAGAAAGTGATGCTAATAACTACAAAGTTTTGAAGGATGCACTCTTGGATGGATTTGGCTTAACCACTGAACAATACAGGATTACGATCAGATACACCAGAAAAGAGTCCTCTCAAGACTGGACAGACTTTGTGGACTGTTCAGTGAAGATCTTGGAAGGTTGGTTGCATGGCAGTAAGGTGACTGAATATGAAAGCCTGTATAATCTGATCCTGAGAGAGCATATTCTTAACAATTGTGTGTCTGATTAGTTGCACCGGTACTTGGTAGACGCGGATCAGACCTCTCCCCAAGAATTGGGAAAGAAGGCAGACAAATGGTTTAGAACAAGAGTGAACAGAAAAGTTCATACAGGAGGTGACAAGGATGGCAAGAAGAAAGATGGTGAGAAATCTCAGGATAAGCATGGGGATAAGGGTAAAACTAATGATCCTTCCTCAAATCCTAAACACTCTTCAGGTGGTGGGGATAAATCATCTTCTTCCTCTTCTTCACAACCCACACACATTAAAAGGCCTTGGTGCTATCTGTGTAAAAATAAAGGCCATAGGCCAGGGGATAAGTCCTGCCCAGGTAAACCCCCTGAGTCTACCACCACTAATACATCAAACTCTAATGCCCCTAGCAGTAGTGGTAATAGTGGTGGGAATGCTGGCAACAGTCAAAATAAGGGTGTAGTTGGGTTCACTTATGGGTCCATCATAGAAACTGGGGTAGTCAGTCCCAAGACAGTTTCTGTCACACCTGGTGGCATTGGCCTTGCCACACTGGCTGCTTGTCCCCTAACAACGGATAAGTACAGGCAGACAGTTTCAATAAATGGTGTTGAGGCTCAGGCCTACAGGGATACAGGTGCCAGTATCACTTTGGTGACTGAAAACCTAATGTCTCCTGCACAACACATCATTGGACAACAGTACAAGATTATTGATATCCATACCTCCACTAAGTTCCTGCCCTTAGCTATGATTCAGTTTAGTTGGGGTGGAGTTACTGGCACTAAGCAGGTGGAAGTATCACCTAGCTTACCTGTAGACTGTCTCTTAGGTAATGACATAGAGGCCTCAGGTTGGGCTGAGTTTAATAGCCATGCTGGGTATCCCTGAGGAATTGCTTCCTCTCATTTCAGCTGAAATGAAAAAGCAAAGGAGAGAAACAGGCCTTAAAACTCAGGATCCTTCTCCAACAACAGGTGAAAAGGGCATCAAAGTATCCCCTACCCACCCTGCCATTCAGGATACCATTCCTGTGGTGGGAGAAACCTCTCCTGGGGTGGCACCTGTACCAAGGGAACCATCAGCTGGCACAGCTGTACTCCCTGAGGTAGCAGTACCTCTCTATGGGATAACTAATATTGGTGAGAAAAGTGCACCATTTTAGTTAACATGGAGCATCCCTCCAATTATCCCAGAGAAACTTTAGTGCAGCAACCCTGCCCTGCCTCACAACACTTAAGACAGCAGCCCTGCCCTAGTATGGAGCTCATAGGATAGCATCCCTGCCCTGCTCCAACTCAAGAGAAACAGCAACCCTGTTCTCTCTTACAGCCATTTGGACAAAGTTTTTGCCCAGCCATGGCTTTGCTGAGGCAGCATCCCTGTCTGGCATTCTCATCATTTGATATAGGTCCAATGGACAATTCCCACTACTCTAAACTTAAACATACTAATAGGAACTCTGAGAAAATAACTTCACATTGCTGGCTAGCTAAAAAACTTCAAACAGAGTGGTTTACATCCCCACAGGTAAGTAACGATATAGTGGATGATAAAGGGAGTAACCAATCTATTACAGAGCTACTTTCTACTTATCACCACTTAGACACTAAAGACTCAACTGGCCAAGGTTAGCCTTATTGCCCTTCGTTTGGGGGGGGTTGTGTAGGAAGGTCGCCTCTTTCTAGCGTTGTTACCCCCACTTTTGGCCCGTTTGAGAGTATATGTCAGGGTGTTTTTACTGTCTCACTGGGATCCTGCTAGCCAGGGCCCCAGTGCTTATAGTGAAAAACCTATGTTGTCAGTGTGTTTGATATGTGTCACTGGGATCCTGCTGGCGAGGACCCCAGTGCTCATAAGATTGTGGCCTATATGTGTTCCCTGTGTGGTGCCTAACTGTATCACTGAGGCTCTGCTAACCAGAACCTCAGTTTTTATGCTCTCTCTGCTTTTAAAATTGTCACTGCAGGCTAGTGACTAATTGTATCAATTCCTTTTGGCACACTGGAACACCCTTATAATTCTCTTCTATATGGTACCTAGGTACCCACGGCATTGGGGTTCCAGGAGATCCCTATGGGTTGCAGCATTTCTTTTGCCACCCATAGGGAGCTCAGACAATTCTTACACAGGACTGCCACTGCAGCCTGAGTGAAATATCGTCCACGTTATTTCACAGCCATTTTACACTGCACTTAAGTAACTTATAAGTCACCTATATGTCTAACCCTCACTTGGTGAAGGTTAGGTGCAAAGTTACTTAGTGTGTGGGCACCCTGGCACTAGCCAAGGTGCCCCCACATTGTTCAGGGCTAATTCCCCGGACTCTGTGAGTGCTGGGAGACCATTACACACGTGCACTACATATGGGTCAATACCCATATGTAGCGTCACAATGGTAACTCCGAACATGGCCATGTAACATGTCTAGGATCATGGAATTGTCACCCCAATACCTTTCTGGGGGGACAATTCCATGAATCCCCGGGTCTCCAGCATAGAGCCAGGGTACTGCCAAACTAACTTTCCGGGGACTCCACTGCAGCTACTGCTGCTGCCAACCCCTCAGACAGGTTTCTGCCCCGCTGGGGCCTGGGCAGCCTAGTCCCAGGAAGGCAGAACAAAGGATTTCCTCTGAGAGAGGGTGTTACACCCTCTCCCTTTGGAAATAGGTGTGAATGGCCTGGGAGGTGTAGCCTCTCCTGGCCTCTGGAAAGGCTTTGAAGGGCACAGATGGTGCCCTCTCTGCATAAGCAAGTCTACACCGGTTCAGGGATCCCCCCAGCCCTGCTATGGCGTGAAACTGAACAAAGGAAAGGGGAGTGACCACTCCCCTGACCAGCACCTCCCTGGGGAGGTGCCCAGAGCTCCTCCAGTGTGTCCCAGACCTCTGCCATCTTGGATACAGAGGTGTGAGGGCACAATGGACAGCTCTGAGTGGCCAGTGCCAGCAGGTGACGTCAGAGACCCCTCCTGATAGGTGCTTACCTTTCTCTGTAGCCAATCCCTCTCTGTGGGCTACTGAGGGTCTCTCCTGTGGGCTATTCCTCAGATAACGAATACAAGAGCTCACCAGAGATCCTCTGCACTTCCCTCTTCGACTTCTGCCAAGGATCGACCGCTGACTGCTCCAGGACGCCTGCATAACCACAACAAAGTATCAAGAATACTACCAGCAACATTGTAGCGCCTCATCGTGCCGGCTTTCCCAACTGTTTCCTGGTGGTGCATGGTCTGAGGGCTGTCTGCCATCACCCTGCCCTGGAAGCCAAGAAGAAATCTCCTGTGGGTTGACGGAATCATCCCCCTGCCAACGCAGGCACTAAACTTCTGCATCACCTGTCCTCTGGGTACCCTCTCATCCTGACGAGCATGGGCCCTGGAACACAGGAGCTGGGTCCAAGTGTCTCCCACAGTCCACTGGCCCTTCTGTCCAAATTTGGTGGAGGTAAGTCCTTGCCTCCCCACGCCAGACAGTAATCCTGTGTACTGCATGAACTGCAGCTGCTCGGGCTTCTGTGCACTTTTGCAAGACTTCCATCATGCACACCCTAGCCCAGGTCCCCAACACTCTGTCCTGCATTGCCCAACTCGCTGAGTTGGACTCTGACGTCGTGGGACCCTCCTTTGTGACTCTGAGTTGACTGCTGTCCTCAGATCTTCTATGTGCCTGTTCAGGTACTTCTGCGGGTGCTGCCTGCTTCTGCAGGGGCTCTCTGAGTTGCTGAGCGCCTCTTCTGTCTACTCCTCCAAGGGGCAACCTCCTGGTCCTTCCTGGCCCCCAGCACCACCCAAAAAACTCAACTGCAACTCCTGCAGCTAGCAAGGCTTGTTTGTGGTCTTTCTGCATGGAAACAACTCTGTTTCCTCCAGCACACTGTGGGACATCTTCTGACCAAAGCAGAAGTTCCTGGAACCTTCCGTTGTTGCAGAATCTTTGGCTTCTTTCACCCAGAGGCAGCCCTTTTGCACCTTCATCCGGAGTTTAGTGGGCTCCTGCCCCTCCTGGACACTTGAGTGACTCTTGGACTTGGTCCCCTTCCTTTACAGGTCCTCAGGTCCAGGAATCCGTCTTCAGTGTTTTGCAGTCAGAGTCCTTGCAGAATCCCCTATCTCGACTTTACTGTCTTTCTGGGGTAGGGGGGGTAACTTTACTCCTACTTTTCAGGGTCATGGGGTGGGATATCTTGGACACCCTTAGTGTTTTCTTACACTCCCTGCGACCCTCTACACACTACACTAGGCCTGGGGACCATTCGTGGTTCACATTCCACTTTTGGAGTATATGGTTTGTGTTGCCCCTAGGCCTATTATTCCCTATTGCATTCTATTGTGATTCTACATTTTTTGCACTACTTTTCTAACTGTTACTTACCTGTTTTTGGTTTGTTTGCATATAATTTGTGTATATTACCTACCTCCTAAGGGAGTGTATCCTCTGAGATACTTTTGGCATATTGTCACTAACATAAAGTACCTTTATTTATAGTAACTCTGAGTATTGTGTTTTCTTATGATATAGTGCTATATGATACAAATGGTATAGTAGGAGCTTTGCATGTCTCCTAGTTCAGCCTAAGCTGCTCTGCTATAGCTACCTCTATCAGCCTAAGCTGCTAGAACACCTCTATTCTACTAATAAGGGATAACTTGACCTGGCACAAGGTGTAAGTACCACAAGGTACCCTCTATAAGCCAGGCCAGCCTCCTACAACCAGGTTGCTGCTATACAGGGTGCAATGGGTAGGAAGGCCCAGCAGGTGGTCTCGGATAATTCACTGAATAGTGAGTACACTGCAACAGCTAAGAGTAAATACTGGTTTTTATCAAAGGGAAAACAAGGTTTGAGCAACATAAAAGCAAAGCAAGGGCATGCCATGTGAGGTAATGAGAGGAAAGTGAAGACTACAAAGTGTCAAGAGGTTCATGGAGGGGATAAAGAAAGGTATTTGACAGAATTGAGAGATTAGGGAAAAGTGTCTGACTTTGGTGGAACAAAGGGTGATGTAAATGAGGCAATGGCAGAAGGACTTCAGGAGGAAGAGGGGCACTGGGTTATGGGTACCTGGTTTAAGAGAGGGCTTTGTTAGTAATGTCAGATAAGAAAGCAGGGTCACAGCCCCATCAGTTTGGGGTGTCCTAACAGGCTACAATGGGACAATGCTGTATAAGCAATCCAAGGGTGGATTACAGGCACCAGTCAGGTCTGTAGTGGCCTCTGGGCACCAGTCCGATTTGAGGAAGAAGTTTAGGGCAATCATCCTGACATCAAAGGTTGAGATAGAGCTCAAGAGAAACGTAGCTCCTCGGAGAGAATTTGACAGTGGTGTGGGGGATGATGATGATGTGTAGGGAGTTGAGGATGTGAATGTATTGTATTATGGAAGGAGGAAGAAGAACTTGAATAAGGTGAATTCTACATTGGCAAGAAGAAAAAGTCCAGAGACACATGTGGGAGGAGAAAAAAGGGGCAGATAATATGTCCACAAGAAGTGATGATTTTCAGTTACTGTAGGAAAGTACCATGTTCCTTGGCAGTGACTTCATTTACCAATTTCAATTGGCACACTGGACCCGCCTTATAAGTCCCTAATATATGGTATCTAGGTAACCAGGGCATTGGGGGTCCAGGAGATCCATATGGGCTGCAGCATTTATTTTGCCAGCCATAGGGAGCTCAAATAAACCTTTGCACGGGCCTGCCATTGCAGCCTGCGTGAAATAACGCACACGTTATTTCACAACCATTTTCACTGCACGTCAGTAACTTATAAGTCACCTATATGTCTAACCTTCACTTCCTGAAGGTTAGGTGCAAAGTTACTAAGTGTGAGGGGACCTTTGCACTAGCAAAGGTGCCCCCACATAGTTCAGGGCCATTTACCGGGACTATGTGAGTGCAGGGATGCCATTACACACGTGCACTACATAGGTCAGTACCTATATGTAACTTCACAATGGTAACTCCGAATATGGCCATGTCTAAGATCATGGAATTGTTCCCCCATTCCAAATCTGGTATTGGGGAGCCAAATTTATGCATCCTGGGGTCTCCACTATGGACCCCCAGTACTGCCAAACCAGCTCTCCGAGGCTTGCACTGCAGCTACAGCTACTGCCACCTCACAGACAGGGTTCTGCCCTCCTGGGGTCTAGGCAGCCCACTCCCAGGAAGGCAGAAAAAAAGCATTTCCTCTGAGAGCAGGAAATAGGTGTTACAGGCTGGGGAGGGGTAGTCCCCCCAGCCTCTGGAAATGCTTTGAGGGGCACAGATGGTGCCCTCCTTGCATAAGCCAGTCTACACCGGTTCAGGGACCCCTTGTCCCCTGCTCTGGTGCAAACCTGGACAAAGGAAAGGGGAGTGACCACTCCCCTGTCCATCACCACCCTAGGGGTGGTGCCCAGAGCTCCTCCAGTGTGTCCCCGACTTCAGCCATCTTGCTTTGCAAGGTGTGGGGGCACTCTAGAGGGCTCTGAGTGTCCAGTGCCAGCAGGTGACATCAGAGACCCCTCCCGATAGGTCTTTACCTGATAAGGTAGCCAATCCCCTTCTCAGGGCTTTTTAGGGTCTCTCCTGTGGGCTCTCTTCAGATCCTACTTGCAAGTTTACAGTAGGAATCCTCTGCAACTACTACTTCCTCCTCTGCCCTCGGATCAACCGCAGCCTGCTCCAAAAACCGCTGTAACGGCAACAAAGTATCCACAATGGATACTTTTCTTCTGCAACTTAAACTCCAGCCAGCAACTGAAACAGTTTCCACGGTGTGCACACTCTGAGGACTCTCTGTCTTTATCCTGCACCGAAAGGACCAAAGAAATCTCACGTGGGGTGACAGAGTCATTCCCCTACTCACGCAGTCACCTTCCAAGACGACGACCGGTACCCTTGGACTCTCACAGCGAGAGCGTGCTCCTAAGGACACAGAGGGTGGAACCCATCGACACAGACTGTCCTGCGGTCCTGCTGACACAATTTGGAGATAAGACCTTGCCTTCCCTGACAGCGACAGTACCCCTGTGCACAGCATCTTCTTCACCTCCTGAGGCCTCTGTGCACTATTTGCAAAATTCCTTCATGCATAGCCTGGCCCAGGTCCCCAGCACTCTATCCTGCGTTGCTCAACTCGTTGAGTTGTTCTCCGGTGGCGTGAGACCTTCCTTTGTTGTGCTGCACCTACTGCATTTTGCACTCCTTTTGTCCCTGTGTCCTGGGGACTCTAAAGTGCTGAGAGCCCCCTCTTCTTCCTCACACAGAGTTGAGGCCCCCAGGTCCCTCCTGGAGCCAGTCACTGCCATTTTGATGCACAACGCACTTTTGTCATAACCAAGGTTTGTTGGCGACTTCCAACACGATATCACGTCTTCATCTATCTTCACGTCGTGGACATTTTTTGCATCATGCAGGAACACTCTGGCATCTTCCTAGGGTGCATTCCTGCAGTCTTCGACTAACTGGGGACTCTTCTTTTGCACCCTCTTCTCGGTTGGCAGGGGCTCCTGCCCTTCCTGGAACTTCTTTTGACTTCTGGACTTGGTCCCCTTCTCTTGTAGGTCTTCAGGAACAGGAATCCAGCACTTGTAGTTTGCAGACATGGTCGCATGACTAATTACTTGTCTCATTTTGGTGTCTAGCGTACCTATTGTGTATAATACTTACCTCCAGAAGGAGTATTGTCTCTAACATATTTTTGGTACTGTGTCACCCAAATAAATACCATTATTTTTGGTAACACTGAGTATTGTCTTTACTTGTGCATAAGTACTGTGTAACTATAAGTGGTATTGCATGAGCTTTGCATGTTTCCTAGTTCAACCTAAGCTGCTCTGCTATAGCTACCTCTATCAGCCTAAGCTGCTGGAACACTACTACTTCACTAATAAGGGATAACTGGACCTGGTATAAGGTGTAAGTACCCAAGGTGCCCACTACAAACCAGGCCAGCCTCCTACATTGGTGGTGCAGCTGTGGGATAAGTACCTGCAATTGCTGTACCACTATTGTTACTGGTGCTTTTCACAAGAAAAGCTTGCTCCAATACTTACATCATACATAGTATATACCTAGAAATAATTTTCTAACTTTCTAAATGTTCCTTAAACTTTGCAAAATGTTTTACAAAGTCTTAAAAAGTTTTCTTCTTTTCTCTAAAAAGTTAGCTCTGTTATTCTACTAACTTTTTACTCACTTTCCCAAACTTTTTTAAAATTTCTCTTTCAATATGTCTTCTGTATTGAAAGAAGTTTGGGGATTGGGAAGAACCTCAATAAGGAGTTCCTCTTAAATCTTCTCCTCCAAGATGACCAGGGACTCAGCACTGGTCCAGATCAGACAAGGGAAGAGATAGAGGATGACTCCAACCAGGAAGGCTCAGAGGAGCAAACTGACAGTCCTGGGGAGGGTCTTTCCACATATCTATCTGTCAATAAGCCCCCTAGTATAACTGGTGGGAAGGGTTCACACACAAGTAGGGCTCCCTTCACCCCTAGAGGCCAGGTCACTAGAGTGGCCCCTGTTAGAGATAGATTTGCCTCTGCACACTCTCATGTTACCTCTGTTTCAGAGGCTTCACACAATTCTAACCCTGAGGACCAGTCCCTAGCAAGGGAACTCAGAAAGGTGAGGTTAGAGGAGGCCAGACTGAGGCTAATGCAGCAACAGTTGGCCTTACACGGGGAATCCCTGGCTGTGGAGAAAGAGAGGCAGGTTTTGGGGTAGTTCCACATGGTGGCAGCAGCAGTTTTAGAAACTCAAATGTTAGGAAACCTTCATTTGATTCTAGAAATCTGCACAAAGTTGTCCCTCCTTACAAGGATGGTGATGACATCTACAAGTGGTTTGCTGCACTTGAGAGGGCCTGTAAAGTTCAGAGAGTTCCCCAAGTACAGTGGGCTGCTATCCTTTGGTTATCCTTCTCTGGCAAGGGGAGAGACAGACTTCTTATTGTCAGAGAGGATGATGCAGATAATTATCAAATTCTTAAAGGTCACCCTTAGATGTTCTGGGCTGAACCACTGAACAGTACAGACTTAAGTTCAGAGAGACCAGAAAGTAGTCATCACAGGACTGGACAGACTTTGTAGGCTGTTATGTGAAGGCCCTAGAAGGTTGGTTAAATGGCAGTCAGGTGACTGACTATGAAAGCCTGTATAACTTGGTTCTGAGAGAGCATATCTTGGATAATTGTGTGTCTGACTTGTTACATCAGTATCTTGTGGACTCAGATCTGACCTCTCCCCAAGAATTGGGAAAGAAGTCCGACAAATGGGTCAGAACAAGGGTGAACAGTAAAGTTCATACAGGGGGTGACAAGGATGGCAAGAAGAAGAATGGTAAGTCACATGACAAGGGGGGGCAAAGATAAAAAATCATCAGAGTCTTCAACAGGCCCACAAAAATCCTCTGGGGGTGGTGGGTCCAAATCCTCTTCTCACAAAGATAAGAAACCTTGGTGTTATATGTGTAAAGCCAAAGGCCATTGGGCAACTGACAGTCATTGTCCAAAGAAAAATGCCAAACCTCCCACCACCACAACCCCAACTGCAACCACTAGTGCCCCTAGTAATAGCAGTGGTGGTGGGAAAACACTACTAATAAAGGGTGTAGCTGGGCTCACCATTGGTAATGTAGTTGGGGTAGGTCTAGTTAGGGAGATCACTGAGGCTGTTTTAGTCTCTGATGGTGGCATTGACCTAGCCACTTTAGTTGCTTGTCCCCTTAAGTTGGATAAGTACAAGCAGCTACCCCTGAATGGTGTTCAGGTTGAGGCCTACAGGCACACAGGTGCTAGTGTCACCATGGTGATGGAAAAACTGGTTTCCCCTGAGCAGCAGCTACTTGGTCACCAGTACTAAGTGACAGACGACCATAGCAACACTGTAAGCTACCCCAGGGCTGTTGTGAATCTCAACTGGGGGGAGGGGGGTTACTGGTCCAAAGAAAGTTGTGGTAGCCACTGACTTACGTTAAGCTTCTTACCTGTCTGCTAGGCAATGATTTGGAGACTTCAGCTTGGGCTGAAGTGGAGTTGGAGGCCCCTGCAGCAAGGCTGGGCATTCCTGTGCATTTCTTTACTCTTACCAGGGCTCAGGCCAAGAAGCAAAAAGGACAGGGAAACTTGGATATTGGAATAATAGCCCAAGTGCTCCCAAAAACTAGGGGTAAGAAGGGCAAACCCTTGTCCACTATCCCTCCCTCCACAGCGGATTCCCCTTTTGAGGAAGAGGAATTTTCTCCCTGTGCAGAACCTACACCAGAGGATCTGGAAGCTGATACAGCTGAGCTTTTTGGTGCAGGGGGGACTGCCAGGGAAGAGCTGAGTGTGGTACAGCTAACCTGTCCTACATTGGAGGGCCTCAGAGAGCAAGCTGTCAAGCAGCAAAATGGTGATGTCACTGACACACAGAGAGTTTACTGGGAGAATAATCTCCTTTATACTGAAGCAAGGAAACCTAAACCTGGTGCTACCAGAAGACTGGTCATCCCCCTTCAGTACAGGGAATTCCTCCTAACTCTGGCTCATGACATCCCTTTAGCTGGGCATTTAGCCCAGAGTAAAACATGGGACAGACTTGTTCCACATTTTTACTGGCCCCATATGTCAGAAGACACAAAGGAGTTTTGTCGCTCCTGTGTCACCTGCCAAGCCAGTGGCAAGACTGGTGGCACCCCAAAAGCCCCCTTGATCCCACTTCCAGTGGCTGGGGTGCCCTTTGAAAGGGTAGGGGTTGATATTGTTGCCCCCCCTTGACCGTCCAACAGCTTCTGGCAATAGATTTATCCTTGTGGTGGTGGACCATGGCACAAGGTACCCAGAAGCTATCCCCCTAAGGACCACTACAGTGGCAAAAGACCCTCTTGGGAATATTTGCCAGGGTGGGTTTCCCTAAGGAAGTGGTGTCAGACAGATGTAGTAACTTCATGTCTGCATACCTAAAAGCAATGTGGAAGGAGTGTGTTGTTACCTACAAGTTCACCACCCCTTATCATCCACAAACTAATGGACTGGTTGAGAGGTTTAGTAAAACTCTCAAAGGTATGATTATGGGACTCTCTGAAAAACTCAGAAGGAGATGGGATGTCCTATTACCATGCCTCCTTTTCGCCTACAGGGAGGTACCCCAAAAAGGAGTGAGCTACAGCCCCTTTTAACTCCTATTTGGTCACCCTGTTAGGGGTCCCCTTGCTCATGTTAAAGAGGGTTGGAAACAGCCTTTAAAAGCTCCAAAACTAGACATTGTGGACTATGTACTTGGCCTGAGAAGTAGAATGGCTGAGTACATGAAAAAGGCCAGCAAAAACCTTCAGGCCAGCCAAGAGCTCCAAAAGCAATGGTTTGACCAGAAGGCTGTCCTGACAGAGTACCACCCAGGACAGACGGTGTGGGTATTGGAGCCTGTGGCCCCAAGAGCACTCCAGGACAAATGGAGTGGACTCCATCTAATTGTAGAAAAGAAAGGTGAGGTCACCTACCTGGTGGACCTCAGCACTGCCAGAAGCCCCCTTAGGGTGCTTCATATCAATCGCCTAAAGCCTTACTATGACAAGGCTGACTTAACCCTGCTCATGGCTACAGATGAGGGATAGGAAGAATAGAGTGACCCTCTCCCTGATCTCTTCTCCAACAGTGACGCTGATGGGTTAGTGGAATGAGTGGTTCTGGCAGACTGTCTTACTGCTGAGCAGAAGGAAGACTGTAAAAGTCTCTTTGATCAGTTTTCTGAACTCTTCTCATTCACACCTGGTAAAACTACTTGGCGTGAGCATACAATTGACACTGGAGACAGTTTACCTGTCAAAAGTAAAATGTACATGCAACCTGACCATGTCAGAGATTGCATAAAAGCTGAAGTTCAGAAAATGTTATACCTTGGAGTTATTGAGCATTCTGATAGCCTCTGGGCCAGCGCAGTGGTGCTTGTCCCCAAACCGCATAGCAAAGAAGGAAAGAGAGAAATGCGGCTCTGTGTGGAGTATAGGGGTCTCACTACAGTAACCAAACAGATGTTCACCCTATACCCAGGGCAGGTGAGCTAATAGATACACTGGCATCTGCCAACTATCTAAGCACTTTTGACTTGACTGCAGGGTATTGGCAGATCAAAATGTCAGAAGATGCTAAAGCAAAAACTGAATTTTCTACCATAGGAGGGCATTATCACTTCACAGTGATGCCCTTTGGTTAGGAAAATGCACCTGCCACTTTTCAGAGGCTGGTGAATACAGTTCTCCAAGGTTTGGAAGCTTTTAGTGCAGCATATCTCGACGATATTGCTGTCTTTAGCTCTACATGGGATGATCACCTGGTCTATCTCTGGAAAGTTTCGGAGGCCCTGCAAAAGGCAGGCCTAACTATCAAGGCTTCAAAGTGCCAGATAGGGCAGGGGAAAGTGGTTTATCTGGGCCACCTGGTAGGCGGAGAATAGATTGCACCACTTCAGGGGAAGATTCAGACCATTATGGACTGGGCTCCCCCTACAACTCAGACCCAGGTCAGAGCCTTCTAAGGTCTCAGTGAGTATTATAGGAGGTACATTAAAAACTATGGCTCCATTACAGCACCTCTTAATGACCTCACCAGTAAGAAAATGCCAAAAAAGGCATTGTGGACAGCTAGCTGTCAGAAAGCTTTTGAGGAGCTTAAGCAGCCAATGTGCTCTGTACCTGTCTTAAAGAGCCTAAACTACTCAAAAAAATTAATTGTTCAAACAGATGCTTCTAAATTAGGGGTAGGGACTGGACTATCACAACTGAACTCAGAGGGCCAGGATCAACCTGTTGCTTTCATTAGCAGGAGGCTGATCCCTAGAGAAAAGCGTTAGTCTGACATAGAGAGGGAGGCCTTTTGTGCGGTCTGGGCACTAAATGAGCTGAGACCCTACTTGTTTGGGACTCACTTCATTGTTCAGATGGACCACAAACCTATATTATGGTATAAACAAATGAATGGTGAAAACCCTAAATTGTTGAGGTGGTCCATTTCCCTACAGGGGATGGACTATACAGTGGAACATAGCCCTGGGAGTACCCACTCCAATGCAGATACACTCTCCAGATATTTCCACTTAGACAATGAAGACTCATCTGGGCAAGGTTAGCATTATTGTCCCTCGTTTGGGGGGGGAGGGTTGTGTAGGAAAGTACCATCTTCCTTGGCATGTTACCCCCATTTTTACCTGTATGTCAGTACGTTTTTGCCTGTCTCGCTGGGATCCTGCTGGTCAGGACCCAAGTGCTCATAGTTTATGGCCTAATGTGTGTGTCTGTATAGTGCTTGACTGTGTCACCGAGGCTCTGCTAACCAGAACCTCAGTGCTTATGCTCTCTCTGCTTTTAAATTTGTCACTATAGGCTAGTGACTTCATTTACCAATTTCAATTGACACACTGGAACCCCCTTATAAGTCCCTAGTATATGGTACCTAGGTACCCAGGGCATTGGGGTTCCAGGAGATCCATATGGGCTGCAGCATTTCATTTGCCACCCATAGACAGCTCAGACAAACCCTTGCACAGGCCTGCCATTGCAGCCTGCGTGAAATAATACACACGTTATTTCACAGCCATTTTCAATGCACTTAAGTAACTTATAAGTCACCTATATGTCTAACCTTCACTTCCTGAAGGTTAGGTGCAAAGTTACTAAGTGTGAGGGGAGCTTTGCACTAGCAAAGGTGCCCCCACATAGTTCAGGGCCATTTCCCGGGACTTTGTGAGTGCGGGGACGCCATTACACACGTGCACTACATATAAGTTGATACCTACATGTAGCTTTACAATGGTAATTCCGAATATGGCCATGTAAAATGTCTAAGATCATGGAATTGTTCCCCATTCCAAATCTTGTATTGGGAAGCCAATTCCATGCATCCTGGGGGCTCCACTATGGACACCCAGTACTGCCAAACCAGCTCTCTGAGGCTTTCACTGCATCTACAGCTGCTGCCACCTCACAGACAGGGTTCTGCCCTCCTGGGGTCTGGGCAGTGCAGTCCCAGGAAGGCAGAACAAAGCATTTCCTCTGCGAGCAGAGTGTTACACCCTATCCCTTTGGAAATAGGTGTTACAGGCTGGGGAGGGTTAGCCTCCCCCAGCCTCTAGAAATGCTTTGAAGGGCACAGATGGTGCCCTCCTTGCTTAAGCCAGTCTACACCAGTTCAGGAACACCTTGTCCCCTGCTCTGGTGCAAAACTGGACAAAGGAAAGGGGAGTGACCATTCCTCTGTCCATCACCACCCTAAGGGCGGTGCCCAGAGCTCCTCCAGTGTGTCCCCGACTTCAGCCATCTTGCATTGCAAGGTGTGGGGCACTCTGGAGGGCTCTGAGTGGCCAGTGCCAGCAGGTGACGTCAGAGACCCATCACAATAGGTCTTTACCTGATAAGGTAGCCAATCCCCCTCTCAGGGCTATTTAGGGTCTCTCCTGTGGGCTCTCTTCAGTTTCTACTTGAAAGTTTCCAGCAGGAATCCTCTGCAATTACTACTTCATCCTCTGACCTCGGATCAACCGCAGCCTGCTCCAGGAACCACTGTAACAGCAACAAAATATCCACAAGGGATACTTTTCCTCTGCAACTTCAGCTCCAGCCAGCAACTGCAACAGTTTCCACCGTATGCACGCTCTGAGAACTCCCTGTCTTCATCCTGCACCAGAAGGACCGAAGAAATCTCTGGTGGGGTGACAGAGTCACTCCCCTGCTCACGCAGGCACCTTCCAAGATGACAACCGGTACCCTTTGACTCCGCTCACAGCGACGAGTGTGCTCCTAAGGACAACGAGGGTGGACCCCATTGACATAGACTGTCCTGAAGTCCTGCTGACGCCATTTGGAGGAGGTAGGACCTTGCCTTCCCTAAGAGCGCTGGAACCCCTGTGTACTGCATCTTCTTCACCTCCTGAGGCCTCTGTGCACTATGTGCAAAATTCCTTTGTGCACAGCCTGGCCCAGGTCCCCAGCACTCCATCTTGCAACGCTCAACTCACTGAGTTGTTCTCCGGCGGCGTGGGACCTTCCTTTGCTGTGCTGCACCAACTGCATTTTGCACCTCCTTTGTTCCCGTGTCCTGGGACCCCAGTGGGTGCTGCATTCTGAGGGCTCTCTAAAGTGCTGAAAGCCCCTTCTTCCTCCTCACACAGAGTTGATGCACCCAGGTCCCTCCTGGGTCCAGCCAGCACCATTTTGACGCAAAACGCACTTTTGCCGTAACCAAGGCTTATTGGCGACTTTCAACACGAAATCATGTCTGCATCCATCTTCATGTCATGGGACATCCTTTGCATCATGCAGGAACCCACTGCCATCATCCTAGGACACATTCCTGCAGTCTTCGACTAACTGGGGACTCTTCTTTTGCACCCTCTTCTGGGTTGGTCTTCCTGGAACTTCTTTCGACGCCTGGACTTGGTCCCCTTCTCTTGCAGGGCTTCAGGAACAGGAATCCAGCACTTGTTGTTTTCAGACTTAGTTGGTTACTGCAAAATCCCAATCATGAGGTGTAGTGTGTCCTAAGCAAACTTGCAGTACTTTACTCCTACTTTTCTGGGCTCTGGGGTGTGGTAATTTACTTACCTTTACTGTATTCTTACTCTCCTGGCGATTCTGCACACACTACCCTTGTCTAGGGGAGAATTTGTGATTCGCATTCCACTTTCTTAGTATATGGTTTGTGTTGACCCCTAGACCTTTTTTCTCCCATTGCATTCTATAGCATTTCCTATTGTCTTCAATATCCTATGACTAATTACTTGTCTAATTTTGGTGTCTAGTGTATATATTGTGTATAATACTTACCTCCAGAAGGAGTATTTTCTCTAAGATATTTTTGGTACTGTGTCACCCAAATATATACCTGTATTTTTGGTAACACTGAGTATTGTCTTTACTTGTGCATAAGTACTATGTAACTATAAGTGGTATTGCATGAGCTGTGCATGTCTCCTAGTTCAGCCTAAGCTGCTCTGCTATAGCTACCTCTATCAGCCTAAGCTGCTAGAACACTACTACTTCACTAATAAGGGATAACTGGACTTGGTATAAGGTGTAAGTACCCAAGGTACCCAGTTCAAACCAGGCCAGCCTCCTACAGTTACTACACAGTGAGAAAGTGACAACAGGAGTGGAGCAAATTTGCAAAAAATATGAAGTGAAGCAAGGTACACAAGATCACTAAATGGGCATGAGCCAGCGTTTAAAGTAAGCCTATGTGAGGTGGGTTGGTGGACTTGCTGGGATTTAAATGATAAATGCCATATTAAACAGTTGATGGACAAGAGCATGAGTACAGAGATGGTGGGAAAATCTGTGGGGATGGATGAGGTTATGGGGTCAAAATTCTCAAGTTGACAAACCAGCGAAGCTAAAAAAAACAATAAAGGCACAGGCAAGATGGACAGTGGGAAAGGTTTTGAGGATGGTGAGATTCAAGCTTCTGAGAGTAATGATAAGTCAAAGTCAGAAGGGCTAAAGTGTCTGCCTTACATGGGATTGGAATGCCTTTTGGTGCATGTTTATCATTAAACGCGAAAGGGAAAATATGAAAGGGAGAATAGATGTGAATAACTTATTGCATAGGGAAGTATAAGCCAAAGAAGGATCTAAAGAAGATGCTTGGGAGTTTTCAAAGCATCCTAGGATACCCACGACTATTGACACATGAACATCAGCTTGTTTGATATATGCAAGTGTCTATTGTGAGAAGGTCCCAACCGAGGCCATATCAATATTTAAACACATCAATATTATCAGGAAAGCACACGTGGCTTTTGGAGGTTATGCATGGTTACATTACGATGAAGACTTAAGAGCAAGGCTGAGTTTGAAGGTAGATAAGCCAATAGAGGAAAGTAGGTATTAAGCTGTGGTTGCAATGAATGTATCCTGCATGTCCATCTCCTATGTTACAGACAGCTAGTGGATTGGGTATCAACCCTTTCCTGGTAGGCCTACCTTGGGGGGTTGTTCATGGAGTAGGCTACCCACACCTAACTCAGGTTCATGTTGGAGCACTTACAGGGGCTACTGCCCCAAAAAACCCATGTGCACGTGCAAAATGTGAAGGCAACCATGCAATATTTCAATGTTTTGAGAAACTGCTGAACGTTGTCTTCAGTGGACAATGTAGATAGAGAAGTGTACAAAACCAACGTGGACAAAAAGACTTTTACACTAATTAAACTTGATGTATTGACCTCATGGCTAGCGTTTTATCAGCATATAGGAAGACAAATAGGTGTTTCAAGAAAGTTTTCAGTTAGAATACAAGGGACCACGACAACAGAGGTGTGCTGACAATTTGAAACTGGCCTAAGAGTTACCACAATTAGTCAGGGACAAGTTGAGCAAAGAAGTTTCAGTGGGGCTGGTGTCTGGTCCTTTTGATTATTGACCATTGTAGGATTTAATGATTGCCCCTTTGGGTGTTGTGCCCAAATAAGCACCCGGAGAATACAGACATTTGTCCTGGCCAGAAGGTTCTTCAGAAAATTACTTTATTACAAAGGAGGATGCAATGGTGCAATTTGTGTCAGTGGATGTGGCCAATGGCATTTATTTGGCATTGCAGTGTTGGGGCAGCATTGGCTAAGTGTGACATAAAATCAGCATTCCGGCTTCTTCCAGTACATCCTTTTAATTTCTCATTGTTGAAGCTACAGTTTGAAGGAAAAGTGTGTGTGGATAACGTTTTACCCATGGGTTGTGCAGTATTTTGCAGGTTGTTTGAGTGTTTCAATACTTTTATGCAATGGTGCTTTATAGTGAAGAACAAATATGAAACTGTAATGCGTTACTTGAATGATTTCTTATTTGTGGAAATTGGAGGTACTGGACAGGGATCTCTGACACAATATCGGAACCAAAAATATCGTAACCCAAAATATTGTACATAAATATTGATAACAAAAATATTGTTTTCCTATACATATAATGGTAAGTACAAAAATATCAAAAGACAATATCATTTTAAACTAATATTGATTAAAAAAACATACAAAAGTGTATCTTTATACATATAACTATATATAGTTAAAAATAGTACATTTTAAATAACTTATTATGTAACATTAATGCAAAGTAAACTAAATAAATGAATCTGGTATTAACCTCTTAGCTGCTGGGCATTCCCCCCCCCACCCTCCCCCTCCCCAGTGCTGAGCCCTTTTTTGGCTATTTGGGGTAGTTCGCGCTTAGGCCTTCATAACTTTTTGTCCACATAAGCTATCCACGCCAAACTTGCGTCCTTTTTTTACAACATGCTAGGGATTCTAAAGGTACCCAGAGTTTCTGGGTTCCCCAGGAGGAGACCAAGAAATTAGCCAAAATACACCTAGCATTTTATTTTTATTTTTAAATGGGAATAAAGGGCTGCCGAAGAAGGCTTGTGGTTTTTACCCTGAAAACGACATCAACAAAGGGTTTGTGGTGCTAAAATCACCATCTTCCCAGCTTTCAGGAACAGGCAGAGTTGAATCAGAAACCACATTTTTCAACACAATTTTGGCATTTTACTGGGACATACTTAATTTTTACTATTTTTGGTGCTTTCATCCTCCTTCCAGTTAGTGACAGGAATTGGTGTGAAACCAACACTGCATTCCTGAAAGCTAAGTGTTTCTGAAAAGTAGACAAAATTCTGAATTCAGCAAGGGGTCATTTGTGTAGATCCTACAAGGTTTTCCTACAGAAGATAACAGCTGAAAAAAAACAATATTGAAATTGAGATGAAAAAAACAGCCATTTTTCTCAGCGTTTTACTCTGTAACTTTTTCCTGCAATGTCAGATTTTTTAAAGCTATAAACCGTTACATGTGCTGGACTCTTCATTTTGCAGGAATATATAGGGATTGTAGGTTCATCAAGATCCCTAGGTACCCAGAGCCAATAATGAGCTGCACCTTGCAATGGGTTTTCATTCTATACCGGGCATACAGCAATTCATTTGCTGAAATATAAAGAGTGAAAAATAGGTATCAAGAAAACCTTTGTATTTCCAAAATGGGCATAAGATAATGTATTGAGCAGCAGTGGTTATTTGCCCATCTCTGAATTCCGGGGTGCCCATACTAGCATGTGAATTACAGGCCATTTCTCAAATAGATGTCTTTTTTAAACACTGTCTTACATTTGGAAGGAACAAATGTAGAGAAAGACAAGGGGCAATAACACTTGTTGTGCTATTCTGTGTTCCCCCCAAGTCTCCCGATAAAAATGGTACCTCACTTGGGTAGGCCTAATGCTCGCGACAGGAAAGGCAATATGGACACATCACATTTTTACATTGAAATCTGATGTGTTTTTTGCAAAGTGCCTAGCTGTGGATTTTGGCCTCTAGCTCAGCTAGCACCTAGGGAAACCTACCAAACCTGCACATTTTTGAAAACTAGACAACTAGGGGAATCCAGGATGGGCTGACTTGTGGGGCTCTGATCAGGTTATGTTACCCAGAATCCTTTGCTGACCTCAATATTTGGAGAAAAAAACACTTTTTCCTCACATTTCGGTGACAGAAAGTTCTGGAATCTGTGAGGAGCCACACATTTCCTTCCACCCAGCGTTCCCCCAAGCCTCCTGATAAAAATGATACCTCACTTGTGTGGGTAGGCCTAGTGCCCGCAACAGGAAATGCCCCAAAACACAACGTGGAAACATAACATTTGCACAAAGAAAACAGAGCTGTTTTTTTGCAAAGTGCCTACCTGTGGATTTTGGCCTCTAGCTCAGCCGGCACCTAGGGAAACCTACCAAACCTGCACATTTGTTAAAACTAGACACCTAGGGGAATTCAGGATGGGCTGACTTGTGGGGCTCTGATCAGGTTCTGTTACCCAGAATCCTTTGCAAACCTCAAAATGTGGCAAAAAAAAACACTTTTTCCTCACATTTCGGTGACAGAAAGTTCTGGAATCTGTGAGGAGCCACAAATTTCCTTCCACCCAGTGTTCCCCCAAGTCTCCCGATAAAAATAGTACCTCAGTTGTGGGGGTAGGCCTAGCGCCCGCGACAGTAAATGCCCCAAAACTCAACGTGGACACATCACATTTTCACAAAGAAAACAGAGCTGTTTTTTGCAAAGTGCCTAGCTGTGGATTTTGGCCTCTAGCTCAGCTGGCACCTAGGGAAACCTAGCAAACCTGCACAGTTTTGAAAACTAGACACCTAGGGGAATCCAAGATGGGGTGACTTGTGGGGCTCTGACCAGGTTCTGTTACCCAGAATCCTTTGCTGACCTCAATATTTGGAGAAAAAACACTTTTTCCTCACATTTCGGTGATAGAAAGTTCTGGAATCTGGGAGGAGCCACAAATGTCCTTCCACCCAGCATATATATATATATATATATATATATATATATATATATATATATATATATATATATATCAGTATTTTTTTTTGGTAGTTGTAGGATTTCCTTGGGGGCCAAAATGGGGGCGATCAGGGGGCCCCAACATTAAAATGTAAAAATATGGCCCCACAGGGGGTCGCCCTGCCTACTGGCGACCCCCTGCCAATTTCGTTTAAAAAAAAAAAATTGCCCCTGGGGGTGGCGTGGTTGCGCCCCCCCAGGGAGCCCCAATATTGTATTAATATGGCCCCGTGGAGGGGGGTAGCCCGTTTTCCTAGGGGGGCCTACCCCCCCAAGTGAAATCCCTGGTGTCTAGTGTCGTTTCCTGTCCCTCTGCGATCGAGGGCCAGGAAACGCGTTCAGGAAGGGCTCGTATGAAAGGGGAGAGTCTCCCCTTTCAAACGAGGCCTTCCCAAACATGGAGAAGGACGCTTGGGGCCGTTTTCCCCATGGGGAAATCAACACTGTGACGTCAGCGCTCCTCGTGGCGCGTTGACATCACAAAGGGGCGGTTGGGGGGCGGGGGGAGACACAGAAGCTCTTCCGTGTCTCCCAGGGTTTAAAAAAAAAAAAAAGAAAATCCTCGGGTGCGTCGCACCTGAGGATTTTCCAACACCCTCCCTGGTGTTGCCCACTGGTCGTGACCCGCACCAAGGAGGTAGTGCGGCGCATTAAAGGGGTTAAACAGCCTATTACAATATATACAATATATACTTCTATAAACACACACACACATATTTGTCTCAATTTATATATATATATGTATATGTATATATATATACATATATATATATATATATATATATATAAAACTACAGTAACACTATTACTAAACATATATTTCACATTATATTAAATTTTTACTTCTTTTAAGTACACTGATATAAATGTGTGTATATATATATATATATATATATATATACACATCCTATAGGGTTTTGTTGCACATAGAAAGTTTTGGGACGATCTGTCAAGCAGGGGATGAGAAAAAGGGGGGGGGATAAAAAAAAATTTGTTTACCATGTTAATTCCCAGAGGGTCTTTAGACACACCTCAGGCTGAACTGCTGAATGGAATTACACTAAATTTGGCAGGAAGCCAGATCTTGGGTCGCAAACTGTGCTTTTCTTATTTGGCGTAAATCCATTCAGTAGTTTCTGGGATTTTCAAAGAGAAAAAATATAGCTATCTAGGGATCCTCCATGGAAACAACTGTTCACATGCAAACATCTGATTGGCTGCCAACGCTTCAACAAGGAAGTGTAGGCAGCCATTTTGGGACCCAGCTGAAGTCGAGTACCATAAAAAATAGATAGAAAAAGGAAAGGGGTCAGGGTAGGGATACCTTAAGCCCCTAACCAGCGTAGGAGTCTGCCAGGGCTAAAAATCATTTTATTTATATCTCAGAAAAATCTGCAGATGTATCCATGGATTTTTCTGTGATTTTAAAAACAAAAAGGTGCAGGCTTCCTCTCCCTAAGGCTTTCAGAAGCCCGGGAACCACCACCTCCCTGGGGCACATGTGTTTTAAACTGTGCAGGGGGCCATGCAGCCCTCTATGCCCCAGGGACTGCCACCTCCCCAGAGCAAACTTGTAAAACTAGGCAGGGGTCCCCCAGGGCCCCTCAAGGCCCCTGGGACCACTACCTCCCTGGGACAATTATTATAATGTATGAGGGGCCACGTGCCCCCTACTCTCTGAGGACCACCACCTCCCTGGGGCATTGAATGTATTCAATGTGGGGGCTGAATGGCCCCCACATGCCCAGAGGGACCACCTCCTCCCATGGCCAATTAATAGAACCAATGTGGGGGCCACGTGGCCCCTCAAGCCCTGGGGACCACCACCTTCCTGTGGCAATCAATATAGTCAATGGGGGTCCCCAGAACTCAATGAACTTAATGAAGGGGATCAATCGTGGACCCTGAGCCCCGTGGAACACCACCGTCCCCGGGCTAAAATTAAACAATGGAGGTGGGATCGCACGGCCACCCTCGTGGAGCCATGCATTGCCCCGGGGACTACCACACCTCAAGCCCGACTCCTGCTACCTTCCGAGGTGCCCACATTTGAGAGGTAGCTGTTTCTTTTGCTTCTCCCACCAAGCAAAAGCAAACATAACTCTAGCTTGGCAGAGAGGTTGAATGTGTCTCAAAGGTACTATTTAATATTTGAGGCTGTTTGGTGACAGCTATGGCAGGGGAAAGGCTGTTAAACCCACAGAGAGCAGGTGGGGGTACAGGAAAAATGTCTTTTGGAGCTGATCATCTCTGCAGGTAACCCCCAAGCATTTTCCCCTTTACCTTTCACTTTTTGCTGAACTTGGTTGTGTTGTCATTTGCACTTTACCACTTGTACTTCAAAACATGTCCCAGGCCTTCTCTGGCAACCTGAATGCAGTGTTACACTTCCATCTCAACTTGAGAGTACAACACCCCTTGCCAAGCCTTACATTCACCTTTTAATACATATGTCACCCCTAAGGTAGGCCCTAGGTAGCCCACAGGGCAGGGTGCTGTGTAATTAAAAGTTTGGGCATGTACTTTTAAAATTTACAAATCCGTTTGGTTAAAAACTCCCAAATTAATTTTTACTACTGGGAGGCATACCCCTACTGTGGATTCATTATTACATATAATAGGCTGTAATTCCTAATTGTCATAAGGTAGACAGATCATGTTTTGTACCCATGAGATTGTAATGCAAAACCCTCTTTAACGGTAAAGTTGTATTTTTAATTACAATTTTGAAAATGTTACTTTTAGGCAGTTGGCATTTCCCTGCCCTTTGTGCCTGCAGCTTTTCTTAGGGCACGTGGCTGGGTGTAGCTGACATTGAGACTTTGTGAATTCTTATCATGAAGTCACACAGTAGAGAGATTAGTTACAGCAGAATGGGCCATCTGCTGGCAGGCAGTGGGGTGGAGCTGAGCACAGCCCCACTTACACTTGAATACACTCTGCTCTGCCTTTACACACAGGACCTAACAATTATGTATTGTCATTACAGTCAGCACGGAGCCAAGGCAGGAGAGTCATGAAATTTCAGATCTTCAAAAAAACATCCCAGAAGATTCTCCCACCATCCAGAAGGACGGCACCAGGGTATACTAAGGACCTCAGACCCACTCTTCAGATTACTACTGGGCCTTTGAAAGGGTTCACAGAGGACTGGATGCTGTTGTGACCTGCTGTGCACTCTGCCACACTGCTGCTGTACATGGAAGGACTGTTTTGCTGCCTAGAGTCTGCCCCGAACCCTCAGAGGCCAGCTCTGCTGTTGAGCTCTGTATCTTCATCTGCACACAGGACTGCCAGAAGTGACTCCATGGGCTAGTTTGCTGGCTTCTGGACCTCGTCTTGAACCCCCAAGTGGTATCCACCAGTCCTGGACCCTTGGTTGTAGTGCTAAATGTGCCCAGTTGGGCAATTTCCAAAACTATGGATATAGACAGAATTTGGCCCAAAAGTGCTCTGAGAACCAAGAGGAGACAGGAACCAACCTGTTCCCCTATTTGCTTGAGGTGCATCCCCAGTCGGATTGACTTCACTGCTTCTCCCAATACATTCTTCTCGGCAGCAGCAAATCTGTTTCAGTTGTCCTTCACCAAAGGGGTATCTGATCTTGTAGAACTGTCTTCGGCAACAGCATTCAGCTTCGTCCCACTGGAGCTTTTCAACATCCATTTCGGCGACTAAGTCCACACATAACAATCTTCAACATTGGCTTTGACCCAAGGCCATTTGACGATGAAGCTCCCTTTGCTGACACCTCCTGCAGCCTTGTCCCACTGAACTTTACCTTCTTAGATACTTTTTCTTCACATTTGTTTTTAAGTCTGAACGTAAGTGCTGATTGGGCCCAATCCACTTCTTGTATCCAAACCGTGCTCCATCACGGTAAACCTTAACCTTTAACCTAAAATCATAACTCCCATTCTATTTATCGGATTTTGGTCATTTTGGAGTCAAATGGCTTATTAAAATTGACTCTATTTTTCTAAATTGGTTTAGCATTTGTCTTGTGTTGTGTTTTCACTTTCTTACTGTTTGTGTGTTGAATAAATACTTTACACATAGACTCTAAGTTAAACATAACTTCTTTTTGTGCCAAGCTACCCAGGGTTAAGCACAGGATTGTGGCTGTGGCTCGACCAAGGTTCACACCCCAGTCAACCAACAACCCATTTTATTGCAATGTGTGGGTTTTTGTCCTGAATGGCTGGGAAGCATAAGAATCACCAAATGGGCCAGAAGAGTTGGGGCATGGCAGGGCAGACCTTGGCAGAGGGAGTAGAGAGGAGCAATGGTTGGGGAAGAGGTGAATGGATGAGGAATGAAAATTAGAGCTCTGTGGTGAGGTTTGGATGGGTGGGGTCGGGGTTTGTTCATGTTGGGGAAGGGGATAATTATTGGTGGAGGAAGCTAGTTTGAACATTGTCTTAGCCAGGCGGGATGTTGACATTATTTTGGTATGTATTTAGGCTTCACCTTGTCCCAAGAAAGCGGCCTTTTGCTCTTTAAATGGTAATTTTTATTATGAGCCTTTCTCACCCAAGTTGGGTGGAACTCTTAGCGTTTTCCCTTCAGAAGCAAACAACAGCAAAACATGCAATCATTTTTCTTCAGATAAGCAATGAACTATCCCACATGCAGTTTGAGCAATTTTTTGGTTATAATAATTCAGTGCCTTGATTCAAGTCTTGAAAATAGACGCATAAGGGGATAACAATGGAAAACTAAAGAAATTGCACCAATTTGCATTACCTATATGAATAGTAAGTTTAAAATTAAAGGCATGTTTGAACCAATTTAGACTAACCTCTGTTCTAAAATAATACTGGCAAACTAAAAACGGAACAAATAACTTGTAAATGTAGTGAAACCATAATACATAAGATTCAATATTTGAGCATAGTTACAAGTTTGGAAGCACATAGAGGCAGATGTACAAAGTATTTTTTGGGGTGGCCCTATTTGCAGAATCGGCCCATTTGGGACCGAAAGAATGCATTTTCAAATGTACAAAATGTAAAATGTGATTTTGTACCCTGTTATAGAATTGCATTTTGCATTAGTGATTCAGTATTTTGGAAGGGGTCTGTTTAGGGTGCTCCTTCCAAATATTGAATTGGTTTGGGATGTATTACTGTGTTGCAACTGAATTCTGATTGCAAAACAGTAATATTTTTCCACCAGTTTAAAACTGTGGTAATCGATTCGCAATATACATAATAATATTTTTTATGAACACTTACAAAATGAAACTTCAAGGTTTCACTTTTTTGTTTTATACATAATCCAGTCCCATTTTTTTTTTAAACAGTTTTATAAAAAGCAATGATAGACATGGTCGTCTGTTGACCTCAGCAGGCCCCCATCATTATGATGGCTGTGATTCCTGATGGGTCGCAAACTACGACCTACCTCATTAGTATTTGTGAGATAGGTCAAAATGTGACCCACAAGGAATCCGTAAATGAAACTTAATGAGTTTCATAAATTAGGACTTACAATTTCCTAATTGTGATTCAGAGAGAATCGTATTCAGGAGATCAGTATTCCTAATGATTGTACATCTAGCCCTTAATATACAAATCTTTAAACCATCTTTATTTGTCAAGAAAAGCAGTAGAACCCGCTCAGCTGAATAACACTTCTCTAAATCTTGAGAAAAGTACTAAATGAACAGATACAGCTTATGTATCATTCTAAAGAACAAAGATGGCCGGTGGGACGCATCTCTAATGTGGTCCACTGTCCTGATTTCTCCTACAGGGATCCTGGGTGCCAGACAGTAGTGCACCCCCTGCAACTTCGGCGGGTTCATCCCTGTTTTTTGCCCCGATCGGAGCTCCCTGTCTCCTGAGGTGCTGAGTCAGGCCCGGTCGTATGTTTGTGACCAGCGCACATTTGTTGGGCTCATTGCAGCCTTTGTCAGCAGCCGCGGCTGTCCACCGGCCCCCAATCGATTGGCTGGGGTGCGCGGGGGGCTTGTTGGTGCTGCCCTCCCGGGATCCGCAGAGAGGACGGCCGGAACCGAGGTGGGAGTGGGAGTTGGCTCGCCCCGCAACGACGCTCCAAGGTGAAGGAGGGGGAGGGCCCATTTTGCCCCCCATCTCTGGATTGCCTGCACATATATTGCTCCCTTGCATGCACAGAGGACAAGTTCTGCAGGACAGTGGGCTGCAGGGACTGGAGTGAAGGTGGCTTGGGGCCTCGGCTGAGTCGTGTTTGAGTGGCCTGGTCTGGTGCACTCTCCTGCTGGGCCCACCAGTGAGCGATGTCAAGGGAGGCCGATCTGGATCCCGACGGATGGTTATCCTTCAACGGTGAGGTGTTAGTTTTTCCACTACTGGAGTGTGAGCGGAGGAGTAGAGGACTCGGACCTGTGTTACTACGCGCAGTGTGCACACCTGACCCACGCTGGCCTGAAGTGGGCGGCTCAGGAGTTTGGTGGCCCCTGCGGTGAACATTTGGGCTGAACAGTGGATCTGCATTGCCCTGGTGGTACCACATCCTATTGTCCTTTGTGGAGGTAAGATGGGGTGACATCGGCAGACTGCAAAGTCACAGGGGAACACGATGGAGCAATATACTCCCCCTACTCTGCTCCCAGAGAGACAGACTCACTTGGGAGGGCCAGGAGAGGCATTGGAGGAGCCGGCTGCAGCGGGCGAGCCCATGCGTGCGGAGCTGTTAGCTGCCATACATGGTACCAGAGTGGCTCTGGAGGGGAAAATAGAGACTTTCGCTGTGGAGGTGAACTTTCTGTGAGCTGACCTCCGCAAGGTATCTGGAAAGGTCAAGGTGGCCGAAGGGTCTATTGTGTACATTGCACAAGCAGATGGCTCAGGTCACATCTACTGTCGGGACATTAGAGGCACCGCTGGAGGATTCAGAGGGCAGATCTTGGAAGAAAAACGTGCGCCTCCATGGCTTCCCGGAACAGGTGGAAGGCCCCACAGTGGAGACCTTTGTTGAACAATGGATCAGAGATGTATTGCAACCAGAGGGGTTGTCCAGGGTGTTTGTGATGGAGCGTGCTCATAGGGCACTGGCTGCTCCTCCTCTGCCTGGGGTGCTGCCAAAGGCCATTATGGCATGCCTCCTGAACTATAAAGACAGGGACTGTATCCTACGGGCCGCCTGTGAGACCGATAGGGCTGTCTTTGAGAATCGCAAAATTTCCATCTTCCCAGACAATACAAATAAGGTCCAGTCCTTCCGAAAAGGGTTTCTGAAGGTGAAGGCCAAGCTTCGTGCCATGAACATCAGATACATGTTACTGTACCTGGCACGGCTGAAGGTGATCTCCAGTGGTAAATCGTAGCTCTTTGAGCATCCTGAGGAAGTCTGGAGATGGCTAGAGATGTGGGACACTGTTGGCGCGGGTTCTTACGGGCAGTCTGGAGTTGGTTCAGCTCGTACTTCTAGAGTGGATGGTACAGACTGGAGGAGGTATGGAGAGGGCCCGCCCCGGGTCTCTCCGCAGCGATGTGTTGACTCTGACTCTGTCATCAGAATTGAAATCCAGCAGGATGGTACTATGGCGGTGGTGGATCCTGAGCCGGCGGTTGTGCTGGCTGGCCCATCGGACATGGAGGATGAGGTGCTATCTGTTGATTCTTGAATATGTGGACCTTTAGGGGATACTGCTTGTGCAGCTCGGCCGGGGGCTGTGTGGGTGCCCTGTGGTCCGTGCCCTGCTTGATTGGGAGTAATGAAACTCTTACGGAAGATGTTTAAAGGGGCTTTATATGCCGGTGTACTATATGGTTGAGGGGGAAATGTTTATCCTAGATGATGTTTGGATGGGGTGGAAGGCAAAGTATATGCTGGTGGCGACAGGGGGTGTTCATTTCCACAGTTGTGGTAGGCTTCTTGGCTGTTGGGGTTTGGGCTCTTGTCCTGGCAGCATATGTATATATGGATTTACAGTGTATTTTGATAAGTATGTTTTAATGTTCATCCGGGGTGGGTACAGGGGTTTGGTATGCAAAGTTTGCACAAGATTTTAACAGTTTTATGTTTATTATGGCAGTGCATTAGTGAGTGTGAGATGGGTGGTTGGGCCTGGTCTTGCCTTCTTCTTTTGGGAGTGGGGCTGGAGGAGGGGCTCGAGCGGGAGGGGTGGATATGCAAACTTAACATGGGTCGACAGATTAATTTACTGACATAGAATGTTAGGGGTCTAAGGAGCTACACTACGCATTACAGAGTACACTCCTTCCTGAGACGGCATGGGGTTCATACTGCGTGTCTGTAGGAAACTCATTTGACAGTAGAGGAATCACATAAGTTGGCTAAAAAAGTGGCGAGGTCAGGTGTTCTCTTCATCCTTTTTCTCCTGTGCAAGGGAAGGGTTGATCTGGATTGCCCCTGGGTTCCGTTTACACACATCTACAGCGTAGCTGATGTGGAAGGTAGATATATACATTTACATGGCACTTTGGGTGGAATGCCCCTCACCATTCTAAATACTTACACACCTAACATAGATGATCCCTCCTTTTATGACACCATACCTGAAATGCTGGGTGAGGGGTAGCCTCGCCTCTGATATGGGCTGGAGGTTATAATTGCATATTGGATGATGAGGTGGATTGTTCTCCTCCTAAGTGGGGAACCAAACCATTGATGACGAGATCCCTCACAGAGATTATGCATAAAATAGGACTCTGGGATGGATGAAGAGAACTGCATCCGAAGGTTAGGGAATACACCTATCACTCTAAGACATACAATACATATGGTTGGTTGGATCGTTTCCTCTTGGGCGGACTGACTTGTTCACAGATAATGGATGTCAAGCATTTAGTTTTTTTTTTGTCTGATCATGCACCAGTGTTGATGCATGTGTTATGGTGATCTGATGCTAATGTGTCTCGTGGGTGGCATATGCCTCCCTCATCTCTAAAGGAGGCTGGCTGTCGTGAGAAAATGGTGGCAGCCCTTAAGGACTATTTGGATCTGAATTGGGGTCACGACAAACTCACGGGCATGGAATGGGATGCCATGAAGGCAGTCTTAAGGGGATTGTGTATCGGCACAACATGTGGGGTGCACAAACAAATGGAACAGGAGCTTACAGGTTGGGAAAGTGAAGTGGAGGTAGCACAGCATCAGACACCGGTAACTCCAGAGGTTGAGCAAGAGCAGCTCCAGCTGTTTGAGAAAGGTAAGTAACTGCTGGGACACTCTGGATAAGCATACCCTTAGATTGTATAGACAGCATTCTCATAGGGAGGGTGGCTAGTCTGGTAAATTGTTGGCATCACTTCTTAAGCTAGAGGTTGACTCTCCTCCCCTCCTGCATATTAGGAATGCGGACGTGGTACAGGTCACAAATCGCAGGGATATTTTTTGGGTATTAGTGGAGCATTTGCAGGTTGTGTCCAAGGCTGGTCCTCCTGTCTTGGGTGTTAGATTAGGTGAGTTTATGGGCCTGATGAGACTTCCGTGGGTGGAGCCAGACTGTATAGAGAGCCTAGAGGCTGAGAGAACAGGTGAAGAGGTGGGTGCAGCTCTGGAGGCGTTGTCGAAGTTTAAATCGCCTGGTGGGGACGGTTTCCGGATCAAATTGTACCAGACGTTTTCTCTCCTTCTGGGGGAGAGGTTGTTGGCGGTGTCTGAGAAAGCTCGGGATCAGGGTATTCTTCCTGAGACCATGTGACAGGGTGTTGTCTGACTAATGCTTAAACCTGAGGTGATCCTGATGACCCTTCTTCATATCACCCACTTACTATGCTTAATAAGGATGTCAAGATTCTGTGTAAAATTTTGGCTACACGACTGCGTGGAGTGATCCGGGGCCTGGTACACGAGGATCAATGCAAATTCATTCCCGGTCTCAGTACAACTTACAACTTACGTCATTTGGCACATGTTTTACATGAAAGAGCGCGGCGGTAGACAAATTGTTATTAGTTTCACTGGATCTAGAGAAGGCTTTTGACACTGTGGAGTGGGAGTACTTATTGGCAGTTCTGCAGGGAATGGGATTTGGTCCTCAATTTTGTGCTTGGGTTAGTTTATTGTACACTGCTCCCACTGCACATTTTCGGGTGAGCAGTGAGCTATCGGATGTTTGGACAATCAGTAGGGGTACCAGGCAGGGTTGCCCATTGTCACCGCTCCTCCTTGCTTTAGCGGTTGAGCCGCTAGCGGCCTGGCTGTATAAGGAATTGGGGCCCTGGGGTGTCCAGGTGGGACGGGCCACTCATGTTGTCTCCCTGTATGCCGATGATGCGTTGCTGTACCTCCGAGAGCCAGGCGTCTCGGTCCCTCTGTTATCGTAGTTGATGGAAGAATTTGGGGCTGTATCTCGTCTATGGGTAAAAAGGAAGAAGTCACTGCTGTTTCCCCTGGGTTTTCCGTGTGATGCCCTGCCACAAGTTTTGCCTGTGGTGGGGCTCCGGTGAGAACTTGAAAGTTTTCAATATCTGGGCATATGGGTTACACATACATTGACTGCACATCTGATGCACAATGTGGAACGGGTGGTGAAGGGTTTGGAGCGCTCTGTATCGTTCTGGAATAAGCTGCCTCTATCGGTGATGGGTAGGGCGGCGGTGGCCAAGATGGTGTTCTTGGCACGGTGTCTTTACCTGGTCCATAATTCTTTGTTTCCATTGACGGCTCAACTTTTTAATCGCCTGGATAGCTTGTTGATTTCCTTGGTTTGGGCTGGCTGTCATAGCAGGGTGGTGTTGTCCACGTTACAAAGGGATATGGAAGATGGAGGCTTGGCAATCCCTAATATTAGACTCTATTATTATGCAGCTCAGTTACAACATGCTGCTAAGTGGATGACGCAGGCGGATGATTGGGAGAAGCAGCTGTTTGATGGCTTGTTGGGAAATGAGGCACTAGTGCACAAATTAATGTCAGGCGATAGGTCGATGACTCCTGTCCCCTATCTGGTTAAGAATACAGCTGGGATCTGGGAAAAGGCGGTTAAGAGAATATTATGATGTGCCCCCTTTGATAGGGAACTGAAGATCTGGAGTCTGGCCCTTTTTCGGATATAGATACTTGCATGTCAATGGAGGCTTGTAGAATGGGTGGCTGCTTGCTGGCTGGTGATTTCTATCCCAATGGTGAGTTCATTTCCTTTCGGGAGGTGCGAGATACGTTTGGATTGAGCGATGGCCAGTTGTTGCAATATGCCAAGATTGACAGTGTGGCCCCGGAGGTCTGGTCTGGGTTCCCAGTGGCCCCGGTAGCATCAAAGATGTTGAATGGGTTAATAAATTGGGGAGATAATTCCCACCTGGTTGCTCTGTTTTACAGAGCACTGTGCAGGGATAGTGTGGGGGTAGAGTGTGTGGCGCATAGAGCCTGTGATCGAGAGTTGGAGAACCCCATAGAAGACGTGGACTGGAATTTGGCACTGTCTCTGGTACGCACAGTCTCTTGTAACCACAGATTTAAGTTGTTGCACTTTAATTTTGGCGACTGTGTGTACATCACGCTTGCTCGTCTTAATAAGATGGACCCGACAAGGGAGACAGGGTGTCCTCGGTGTGGGGAGACAGGAGCTTCCTTTATCCACTTGGCCTGGGCCTGTAGGAAGGTACAGCAGTTTTGGTGGCTGGTAGTTCGGAAGTTGGAAGGAGTCACTGGTCTGGAACTTAAGGCGATGCCATTGATTTGCCTCCTGGGTATAATACAGAGACCACGGTGGAGGCGCGTTCCATACAGATTTGGCAACTTGCTTTGGTGTTGGCTAAGCGAAGGGTGGCTATTGGCTGGATGGATACACAAAGCCCATCCCCTTCTAACTGGTCCCGTGACGTTTTGGAATGGGGTGTGGACGAAGAACAAAACATAAGACTGACAGACAGGGAAAAAGGGGCACTGGAAGACATAACGGCCTGGAGTACACTGTTAGAACGCTTCACGGGGACCCAGGATTCCAGCTCTGACTGGAGCACGGATGAGGATCTTTGACCACAGGATGTTATGCTATGCACATAGGTGACGACCAACTGTGGTAATAGTGTATTACTGGTAATCATGGTGTATGAATGATTTGGTTACATAGGAGGACCTTGGGGAGGGGGGGAAGCTATTGCTGGTCTGATTGGATATGCTCCATGTTTTTGTCCATAGGTGTCATCAGCCTCCGCCCAGGAGAACAATGTGACATTCTGATTTCTCATATTCCAATGCACTGCTTGTTTTGTTTTGCTTTTATGTTAAATTGTTTGTTATAAACTCATAAAACAGAATTAAAAAAGTATCATTCTAAAACCTGATTTCAAGTGACTTTTGAACATCACTTCAAATATGATTGATGTCTGTTAATGTCTTCTGTGTTTATTTACACAGGAAGTCTATCAATAGAATACCATGGCATGTAGACATTCTGACAACAGGAGACAGGGTGTTGTTCCATCATTCCCTAAATCCTTGTTCCCTGGTCCCTTTTACTATAAAAACACTTTTACTAAACAATATAACATCTGAGTGATAGGCTGTCACTACCTTGAGGGGAGAGGTGTCAGCTGCAGTCCTCTTACAAGGCTCTTAGTAAGGAGCTCAGTGTATGGGTCTTTTTTGAGTCTACCTAGGAGTGTTTTAGTTGCAACTCTCGGGAAATGCAGCTTCCCAAATAAACACAGGTGAATTAAGAGTACACAGGGTCCATCTACAAGCATTGCAGGTGCAACCCAAAAAAAGATGCAGCTTTCTTTCTGACTATTGTTGCCTTAAAAAAGTACCACAAAAGTAATTAGGATTTATGGGTCCTACTTGATCCAGGATCTCAGAGGACAGTGAGAAATGTATGATCAGTACTGTCCACCTACAAGTGGTGAGGCACAATCCAAAGAGATACAAAGTTTCACAGAACTCAACTCCTAATTAGCATTCTTTGAGTCCAGCAAGAGAGACATTTGGAGCCCTTAATAGGTCTCTTAAAATATAAAGTCAAACTAAAAGTGTAGAAGACAAAATACACTGAAAGATGCAGGTCCCGAACACAACAGGTAATTTAGTAATCTAGGGGATCGACCTGAAAGAGGCAAAGGTGCAATGCAGTATAATATGCTACATCCCCGAACCACCATATTTCTTAAAGTAGGTGGGGTCCACTCAGGAGTGGAAAAGGACAAAGTAACTGTAAGATGCAGCTTACCAAAAAAAAGCAGCAATGGGTTCCACCTGTCACCAGCAAATATATTGGAAAATGCAGCTTTATACAATCACCTGGAAAATTAGGCATCTATGGTGACCATTTAAAAGCAGTAACAGCACTAATCATTGGAAAATGCAGCATCCCCAAACATACAACAGACAATTTCAGATTGTGTGGAGTCCACCTGCAATCAGCAAAGGAGCAAATCAATGAAAGGTGCAGACTATCAAGAAAACACCATTAGGTATGGCCACCACTTCCCAAAAATACAAATTAACCTTTCTGAATCTCAGAGAGATGCAGTACCTTGTACCATCCAGTAAGTTAACATTTTTGGATCCACCTGGGTATACATTCCTACAAAACCAACTGGTACATTAAGGTCAATAGGTCCATCTGGAAGTATTCTAGGATAACTAGGATAACCATAATGCACTACCCACACAAACACCCAGCCCTCAGAGCCCAAATTTAATGCGGCCCAAGACGTTTACCATCTTGAAAATGTACAAAGTTGGAAGGGTTAGTTGCAGCAATCTTGACCCCAGTGGTTAGGTTGTGTTATTAGAAAAGTTACTTCATAGCTCTCAATAAAAAAATACTGATCACTCAGCTGCTCAAGCACCAACAGCCAAAGTATAGTGGCACAAAGGGTGCAAGACAGACTAAGGGACACAAGTATCACAGAAGACAGGCAAAACATGGAAAACAAAAAACAAAACAGTAGTAAAATGCATGGCGAGAGAGAATACTTTTAGGAAGTAAGTATGAAAAAAGCTGCATAATCATTACAATGCAGACACAGCTGCACAATGACTGGAGGCAAATTAACTGGCGAAACCAGATACCAGCGCAAATGTGTATCACAGATTTACTGGTTCCTGGAGGGGCAAAAATCTTTAACTAGGATGCCTCAGTCCAAGATGGCTTTGTATTTCAGGATAAAGCCAGGAAGTATCCAGAGGTGGCCAGAGCAGTTAGCTTTGGGTGGAGTCAGCCAATGCATGTTGCAGAAATAAATTGGATTACCCGAAGATTGTCGAACACTTTGTCCCAACACTACTCTACATGGACGACACTGTTCTGCTGGCCATTAAGCTTGCAGTAATCCCTTGATGCTTTTGTGAATTTCATGCTATCTTTAGATTTGAAAGTGAATTATGAAAAGTCTTACATAATAGTGTGTGGTTCGAAGCTAACAAAGACAAAGTCAATAGTAGTGCAGGGTAAAGTGATTTAGAAGGTTCACAATTTGTCCTACTTGGGCATCCTTTTTAATACACAGTTATCATGGGACACTTTGCTGATCTTAACAGCACAACAGATGAATAAAGCAGTGGAAGCACTATTTAGATTTGCGACTAAATTGGGCCAGAATCCTGTTAAGGAAATATTAACATTACAAAAGTTAAAATATTTGTTGATCGCCACGTATGGGTCTGGAGTAAGCTAATATTGTAAATGTACTATTTTATGCAGGTTTTTAAAAACTTTTTGAATATTTAGTGACAATGTGCTTTGTTATTGTTGCTACGGTGCTTTTATAGTTTAATTGTTAAACCGCATGAAGTTATTGAACTGAACTTCATGCTGCAGAACTGAGGAAGAAAAAGGATTCTCTGTTGTTCTCAGGGTAAAAATACAAATAATTCAAAATGTCCACTCAATCCCCAAAGGACACTGAGCCAATGGCATTCAAACATTATGGATGTAAGTAACACAACAGGGAGTTTGAAGAGCTTGAGAAAATGTCTTCCTTACCTCTAAGCTAACAAGAAAAGGTTGGTACCCAAGCAGCCATCCCATACTGTTTAGAATAACGTGAGTTTGAGTATGTGGAGAGTAACCTAAGAAAGACTCTAGATAAAAATCACTTGAAAGCATTTTGTCTGTGTATATATTGAAGAACATTGATTCACTAGACAAGGAAAGCTATTATTTAACATATTTGATAAATGGAGCATCAATTAATAGAGTCCCTGAATATAGGGCCAGATGTATGAAGAATTTCCTTTGCGAGTCCCTAATAGCGAATTTTAAGAAATCGCTATTTCCGGCACGCAAAATGTGATGTAAGAAAATTGCGAGTCGGAAATAGCACTTTCTTAAAAATCGCTAATGGAATTTGTGACGTCCAAATACAGAATTGCAAAAAAAAAATCGATTCAGTATTTGAAAATCGCAAATTGCGAAAACGGTCACCTGGCACAGCCTGATGACATCACAAGCAGGAAGTGAGTAAGTCCATGCTGTTTCCAGGTACCATACCCACAGCAGCAGTCAGACAGTCACAGACCAGCCCCAGGGAGCAAGTTTGTGAGCAAGCCACGACCTAACACCAACATTGCCAATGCTGGTAATGGGAAGGAGAAGTGAGAGAGGAAGAGGAAGCTGAAATTCAGTGAGCAAAAATTGGAAGTGCTCACTGAGAAGGTGGTCAGGAGCCATGACCGGCTCTTTGTGAAGAGCTCACTCCAGGTACCAGAGAGTGAGAAGCAGAAACTTTGCGCTGACATCAGACCTGTGCAGTGGGGGTTGCGCAGTGCTCGGTGGAAGAGATACGCAAAAGGTGGTACGACCTGCGTTCCCGTGCCAAGGAGAGGTTGGCCAGCAGGCTAAAGGAGGCAAGGAGCACAGGAGGCGGGATATCCAGCAGACACCCTCCACCCCCATGGAAGACATGGTGGAGTCCACACTGCTTCCAGAAGCTGTCAGTGGGGTCACTGACACTTCTGGCACACCCAGCACCAGTAAAGGTAAGTCCAATAATGATATGTAACCCCATATGTGCATGTACAAATGCCCCTTAGGAAATCGCAAGTAGTGCAAAGCATTGTGATAAGTAGTCCATTCCTCATCTTACATGTGGCACAACAATGCCTTATGGGAGTGGGAGTCCACAACCCAGAGCTGAAAATAGCACATAGATAGCAATTAAGTATACTGACACACAGAAGAACAAAACACACAGTTCATAGTGATACGATGTAAGTGTACATTTATTACCATTGTGCCACAATTGGTGATACATACGTAAATGACATGCTGCACATTGTTGTTGCAGATGGCTCAGACCCAGCAGCAGCAGAATGTGCCACTATGGGGGATGCAGAAACACAGCCTCTGTCCGACTCTAACACCAGTGAGTCATTGTGTATAGCACCAATCAGACGCAGGGCAAGGGTGTTACCTCTCCACGATTTGAGCCAGGACTCCGATGACGTGCCGGATGAAGGCCACACATCACCCCCAGAAGCTAGATCCACAGGAAGGCAGCAGTCCCTGCCCCAGCGTCACTCAACTTCCTGCAGGAGGCCTCACGATGCAGGCACAGAGCACACAGATGAAGGTGAGGGCCCATCATTCTTTGGTGTCCTCAAGGTGCAGCGCGTGCAATGCAAAAACATGAGGGGAATGCACAGGCAGTTGCAGTCACACAATGCCAATATGGGGCTGCACAAGCAGTTGGAGTGTCTGAATGCAATCATCTGCAAGCTGCATGAGGGACAGCAAACAGCTGCGGATAACACCAAGGAACTGACAAATGCCATTAAGGAACTCTGTACTGAGATCAGGCATGAGCGTGTTAGTCACCGCAGGCACGAACAGCAATTCATGGGAACGTTCAATGACTTTTGCAGATCTGTTAATCGTCTTGCTACATCAACTGCCCTGATATCACGGCGTGCTGTGGCCGCACAGGTGGAGGCAGCACATAGCAGTCGGGACATTGCCCAGGGATTGGTGCAAATCACCAATGTTCTGGATGCTATGCTGACAGCAGGCAGTGGTACACCCAGCGAACTGGGAGTTGGGGATACTGAGGAGTCATCTAGCCTCAACAGTCTTGCAGTGCCCGTGATGGATCCTAGGTGTCGCAGTGCCAGGCACAGTACTGCCTGTGAGCCTGATACAAGAGGTGCCGGCGAGGCCACTGCGCACTCACGTGGAATGCGCGGTCGGAAGAAGTGACATTGAGGGCTACAGGGGACTACCTTCACATGTAGCAATACAGTAAACTATGATTATAATAGTGGGACCCTGTTAATGGTTCATGTCTGACTCATGTGTATTGCTTTGTCCTAGTGACACGTATGTTACCTGAAGTCAAGGTAATAAAGGTGCTAGCTACCGGAATACATGTCAATGAGGTGGTGTTTTCATTACTTACATCTGAAATGGTTGTGCGTGAAGTCAGCACGCCTTTGCCTGCCCTCTGCTGCACTGGTCCTGTCTGCTGGCTGTAGGGGTGGTATGGGATCATCATCCTCATCTGAGTCTGGCTCCGATATTTCCACAGGTATGCCCCTGGTTGTAGCTATATTGTGCAAGATCGCACATGTGGCCATTATTCTACAGGTCGTGTCCAGGAAGTACTGTAGTGCCCCTCCACTTTTGTGGATACACCGGAAGTGACTCTTCAGCAGGCGAAAGGTGCGCTCCACCACATTGCGGGTTGCCCTGTGTGCTGAATTGTATCTCTGCTCTCCTGGTGTTGCAGGATGTAGGTAAGGCGTCATCATGTAGGTGCGCACTGCGTAGGCACTGTCTCCTGGAAGGAACAGAGGGTGTAATGAGTAGCTGTGCCATCTGACGTCACACTGCCATCAATGCAACATTGTAAATTTGCAAATTACCTAGTAGATATCCTTCACCAAATTCCCCAGCTAGCAGTCTTGTGTGAATCCCACTGTGGTGAAAGATGTACGAATCATGTGTGCTCCCTGGGTACCTGGCCACGAGATCAGTTATGATGTAGGAGGCATTGCATATCACCTGTATGTTCATTGAATGTTGGTATTTATGGTTGCGGTACGGATACTCTGTGGTCAATGGTGGACAGATTGCAACATGTGTCCCATCTATGGCACCTAGGAGATGGGGGAACTGTGCTATCTGGTAGAAATCTATGTGTGTCTGCTGTATTTCCTGTGGGGTGTGGGGGAATTTGATGTACTGGTGTATCCTACTCAGCATGGCATTTAGAAATGCATTGAAAAATCTAGAGAGGGCATGCTGTGATACCTCTCCAGCTGCTGCTATGACCCTTTGATAGCTCCCTGAGGCAAGTAGGTGCAGGAAGCATGATACCTGCACATGGGTAGGTATGCTATTGGTCCTGTGTGTTGTGCACTGCAGTATGGGTTGTAGCTCAGCTATCAGTTCAAGTGTCATGGCTGAGCTCAACCTGTACTTATCAAAAATGTCCTCCTCAGTCTGGTCAAAAAGGGTAATGCGCACTCTGAAAATGCGCTCCTGTCTCCTCCTCCCTCTCCTCAAACCTGCCAAGATCCTCATTCTCCTCGCCATGACGTAAAGTGCAGCCATTGTGGAAAAGAGGCAGAGTCATTCTGGGCCCCTTTATATAGGTTGCACCTGGTTACCACCTGGTTTCAATCCGTAGTAAATTGCATGTGCAAGAGGCCATTCTGCGAATATTCACAATTTGCGATTTTTTGATGCATCGAATTGTGACATGGTTTAGCGTGTCACAATCTGCGTATCGCAATTTGCGTCACGAAATACCAAATCTGTATTTGCGAATCGATATGCAAAAAGCGATTCGATATTTCAGGGCGCAAATTGCGATACGCAGATTGCGACACGTTAAACCATGTTGCTTTGCAAAAAATTGCAATTTTTGCGATTCCTATTTTTTGGCCTGCGAATGCCTTTCATACATCGCAAAACACGTTTTTGCATTCGCAAATGGCTGATTTCTGAGAATCGCACCGTTTGCAAATGCAAAACCGTTTGATACATCTGGCCCATAGTTTTATAATGAAATTTGGAAACATGTAATAAGTGAAGATAGCAACATATAATATGTAATCAGAATAATTAGCCCTCAATGTACCTCAGTATGCCTAAATACCCTCTTAATTGCAGTGGCTAACCTGTTCACCTCCACTGCCTTACCTCCCTATTGTTCGGGGCATCATTTGGTTGTCCACAGTAGTGCTTGAGAAAATACATTAGGTGCTCTTGCAAGAAGGCTTTTCTCTTTAAAAATCAAAGTCAGAGTGAGAGGGGAAAGTTTCCCTGCGTCCCCAGTTTGATTTTCTTTTTGTTTTCTGTGATGCACAAAATTTCTTCCATTCACCATTCCCACACTTCTGATAGATAAAGTACCCCATGTGTGTGACTGGGTTAAAAAGTATTCTGGGATCCACATGAGGCAAATCACCTGGACTTACCTATCTAGTTAGTTTTAAAAAATGTCTGAGTTTGATAACTGTCCCTGAGTGTCATTCAAGCCCAGGTAAGTGATTAATTTGAACAAAAAAAAAAATGCCAGGGCCAAAGTTTGTCTCAAACGCCCACTAACTGCGCAATCGAGGATTAAAGAGCCAAAATACTAATGCTGCGTAGTCTTGAGTCCACCTCATGTCACACTCTCTACCCTTTTATCTCACTCTTGAAGACTGTTTTCATTCCTGTTTTCTAATGTTTACCCTGTTTTTCCATATTTTGGGTCCTACTTCTTGTCCGCTTTTGTGTTTTTTTCTCTTTTGCTCCAGATTAAAATCTGTTGATTAAAAATAAGTGCTAGCCCCTAAATTAAACACTTGTCCAGCCCCTAAACCACAGCTACCCCTGTAGTCAAACCAGGCCATGCTTTTGACAGTACTTGTTGATGCCTCCAATTATAAGCCACGTGCATCATCGGTGCCTCAGAACATAGGGGGTCATTCTGACCTCGGCGGTAAAAGGCCCTTACCGCCGGTCAGAAGTCCGCCATACTATCGCCGTGGCCGCGGTAGACCGCCACGGTTATTCTGACCACCAACTGTGAAACCGCCAAAAATCCGACATCCAAGGAAGGCCGCCACATCAGCGGGCCGCGGAAAACTGGAGATGACCAAACCTCCACCGTCACGCCAACACAAACACGCCCATGCCATTCTGACCCACGAATCCACGCGGCGGTCTTTCAACCGCGGTATTCCATTGGCGGTACACACCACCGCGGTCAAAATACACACACATCTACAAAACACAGCCACATTGGACATTTTGAAATACGCACACCTGAGACACATACAAACAACGCTCCCACACATCCAATCAACTATAAAACACACACCCACATCACCCACAAACCCCCACTAGTTGGAAATCGGAGCGAAGGCGAGAGCGAGAGAGATAGAGATAGCGAGCACAGCATCAGAAAACCCCAACACACACAGGAACCCAACTTCATCACCCACACCACATCTACGCACACCTCACCACATATCACCACGCACATCACCACAAACACCACCCCACACCTCATCCACACCACCCCATGGCACCCCAAAGACACCCACGGTTTTCAGACCAAGAACTCCGGGTCATGGTGGAGGAAATCATGAGGGTTGAGCCCCAGCTCTTCGGCACACAGGTGCAGCACACCACCATAGCAAGGAAGGCTGAGCTATGGCAAAGGATCGTAGACAGGGTCAACGCTGTGGGACAGCATCCCAGAAATCGGGAAGATATCAGAAAGCGATGGAACGACCTACGGGGGAAGGTGCGCTCGATGATCTTCAGGCACAACATCGCTGTGCAGAAGACTGGCGGCGGACCCCCACCCACCCCACCCCAATTCACAGCATGGGAGCAAGAGGTGGTAAACATCCTGCATCCTGATGGCCTCGCTGGAGTACACGGATGAATGGACTCTGGTAAGTCGAATCTCAACTACTTCACCCCCCCAACCACCAGCATGCCAACCCCCCCCCCCCAATATCACCCCCAGCACATAACCTCCCTGCCAATGTCTCACCAGCACAACCCACCCTAAACAACACCAACCCCTGAATGCCAACACAAACCATAGACAGCCACCACCAAAGCATGACCATAGCACATACCCATACACCCCCCCCAAACCCTCACAACACCTCCCACAAGGGAATGCCAGCACTGGGGGACAAGGGCACCCAAAATGCACGCCATGGCACACACAGAAAGAATAACCATACTCCTTCACCCCTGCAGGGTCCGAACGCCAACACACCGCCACAGAGGGTCCAGAGATGTCCATCTCACCCCCAGAACCGGCCCCCAGCGAGGACAGCAGCTCTGTCGACCTCGAACCTGACGACCAGCCCGGACCATCGGGGACCTCTGGACAGTCGGTTCCCCACACACAGACACAGGCCACAGCAGACCCAAACCCCTCTGGGAACACCAGCACAGCTCCCACCCAGCGGGCCCATGCCTCTGTCCCGCGGACGCGTCAATCCGCGGTGTGTCCGCCACTACAGGGCACCCAGGCTGACCCAACACCCCAACAACAACAGGGACCTGGAGGCAGTGGTAGTGGGCACACCGTCCAGGGGACAGAGGCCCGGGGAAACAGGGCAACTGGGAGGGCTGCTATGCGACAGGGGGGGGAGGACAGGCCCAGGGAACCGACTCTCCAAGAGGCCCTCACCACCATCATGGGAGCATACCATCACTCCCAGGAGACGATGGCGACTGTACTGGCCAGGTTCACCGAGATCCATGCACAGCAGGAGGAACGGTACATGGGGTTCAGCAATGAACTCCGGGACATCGCTACCGCAATGGGGACCATAGTCGAGGCCCTCAACCGGATAGAAACCACATTGCGGAAGCATGTGGCACCGCAAAGGGCCCCTGTCACTAGCCAGGAACAGCCTATCACCTCCGCCGGCGCTAGTGGTCAGGAGGCCCCCACAGAACGACGGGCCACCAGAACCCCACCTCCTGCTGAAGAACAACCACCCCGCGAGAGGAACCTGAGATCTCAAAGGAAGACAGAGTAGGATGCCAAGACCCCCGCCAGTCTAATATCCCCCCGGATGTCATTCCACTGTCCCACAGTGTCACCCTGTCCAACCTTGAACTGCCCCTGCTCCATCCTTCCACAGCCTTATGAACAACGCACCAGTGCGACCGAGAACTGGACTCTGCCATGGACATAACTCCACCCTCACCCTTCACCGTTTTAATCTCATGTACCAAAATATAGCACTAAAAATAAATCACTCATTGCACATAAATCATTCTGGAGTCAGCCTGTATTATTTACAAATGTATAACACATTACTTATCAATAATGTTCTGTTATTTATGTGTGGACAACATACCGATGTCAATAAGCATTAGTCCATGGGCTAACCAAGCAGAAGTCACGCAGTGGGTCATACAGCACTGAAAAGGGAAGGGAAAAGTAAACTTCAGTTTAAAAGAACTGGGGGAAATACACAAAGTAAAGATGCAGGGGGCATTCAGTAAATGGTAAATGGCGTGGGTGATTCCTACCTGTGTGCTACTGAAAATACTGATGGATAACTCTGTCCCTGTTGTCTGGGTCGTCCTCTTCGTCTTCCTCCTCTTCACTCTCTGCAGGCTCCACAGCTGCTTCAACACCACCATCTGGACCATCCTCCTGCAGGAAGGGCACCTGATGTCGCAATGCCAGATTGTGAAGCATGCAGCAGGCCACGATGATCTGGCACACCTTCTTTGGTGAGTACATCAGGGATCCCCCTGTCATATGTAGGCACCTAAACCTGGCCTTCAGGAGGCCAAAGGTTCTTTCAATGACCCTCCTAGTTCACCCATGGGCCTCATTGTACCGTTCCTCTGCCCTGGTCCGGGGATTCCTCACTGGGGTCAATAGCCAAGGCAGGTTGGGGTAACCAGAGTCACCAATTAGCCACACACGTTGTCTCTGTAGCTGTTCCATCACATAAGGGATGCTGCTATTTCGCATCACATACGCGTCATGCACTGACCCAGGGAACATGGCATTCACATGGGAGATGTACTGGTCAGCCAAACAGACCACCTGAACGTTCATCGAATAGTAACTTTTCCTGTTTCTGTACACCTGCTCATTGTCTTTTGGGGGTACTAAAGCCACATGGGTCCCATCAATGGCACCAATTATGTTGGGAATATGTCCAAGGGCATAAAAATCACCCTTCACAGTGGCCAAATCGACCTCCTCAGGGAATACAATGTAGCGCCGCATGTGTTTCGTCAGGGCAGACAACACTCTAGACAAGATCTTTGAAAACATAGGCTGAGACATTCCAGATGACATGGCCACTGTTGTCTGGAATGAGCCACTTGCCAGAAAATGGAGGACTGACAGAACCTGCACTAGAGGGGGAATTCCTGTGGGTTGGCGGATGGGGGACATCAGGGATGGCTCCAGCTGGGCACACAGTTCATGTATAGTGGCTCGGTCAAGTCGGTATCGTAGTATGATGTGGCGTTCTTCCATTGTCGACAGGTCCACCAGCGGGCGGTACACGCGAGGATTCATCCTTCTCCTCGCAAGTCCCAGCGGACGGTGCCTAGGAAGGACAACATGGAGCACAGAGTCAAGCAAGTCACAGGTACGTTCACCACTGCATGCACAGTACACGAAAAGGTATGGATGGCTATGTTTGGATGTGTGGCAATGCAAGGCCTAGGCCTGTGTGACGCAGTTGAAAGTAAGCCATGTGGGCCCTTGAAATGGCGGCTGCCTGACCGGTGAAGTGGGACAATGGGATGTGAGGTCAATGCGCTGGTGTGGCACACCGTGGCGGTAGGCGGTAGGCGGTCGAAGACCGCTATACGAACCCGCATTGGTTAACATTGAACCCTATGGGATTCAGGAGCCAATGACGATGTGCGCCGGCGGTCGCGGTACGCACCGCCGCGGTACGCACCTCCGCGGCCGTGACCGCCATTTTCTATCTGCCTAATCACTTGATACCTGATCATTCACAGGAGAGGACCTATACTGCAAGTGCTGCTGTGACCTCGGTCTGGAAGTGACAATGGCTGCTGCGACTGGGGAAAGGGCCCCTGCCTTCACGTCTGAAGAGTTGGAGAAACTAGTGGACGGGGTCCTCCCCCAGTATGCGCTACTCTACGGTCCTCCAGACCAACAGGTGAGTACACTGAGTGCACATTGAATGGGTTATGCCTGTGTGGAGTGGGGTGGATGTAAGTTGTTGGGGTGGGGAGAAAATGAGGACTGCAACGCACGACAGATGAGAGAATGGGCCACATGGCAAGGTTGGGGAGGGGGGGCATGTACTCCAAACATGCCGAAATTTCACGTTTTCTCTTTCCCACCCTGTACATGTCTAACAGGTGAGCGCCCATCAGAAAATCGACATTTGGCGTGCCATCGCCAAGGAAGTCCGGGCCCTGGGGCTCTACACCAGACGGGGCACCCACTGCCGCAAGAGGTGGGAGGACATCCGCCGCGGAACCCGAAAGACCGCCGAGTCACTGCTGGGGATGGCCTCCCGACCTAGGAGGGGTGCCAGTCGTACCCTGACCCCCCTGATGTCCCGGATCCTGGCGGTGGCCTACCCTGATTTGGATGGGCGCTTGAGGACATCAAAGCAGACACAAGGGGGTGAGTACCTGCACATTCTGCTCTCCTTAAGCGCAGTTGAGGCGTCTGGGTGGGGGAGGAGGGCCGTGGGTGACACTAGGCCAGGGCGCTTTCTGTAGTGTAGTCCCCTCCCTTAGACATGGCCCTGTGCCCCCGCCCCCCACCTCTGTAGGGGGCCAAGTACAGCTATCCATGGTCCTGCATCACCCATGTGCGCGTCTGTTGTCCCTAGACCTGTTGGCCTAGTCAGAAGTACTGAGTAGTGTACCCCAGTTTCGCGGCTTAGTGCATGAGGCACCTGTGTCTGTCCTCTCCGCCAACGGTATTGACAAGGTATACAGTACACTCAACTTTGTTTTATTTCTCCCCCCACCCTTATTCTTTGTCTTCTTGTGCATTAGCATCATCAGGCAGAGGAGAATTGGCGTTGGAGCATGAGGGAGCTGCAAGTCACAATGCCCCGGTGGGCACTGGAACAGACACCGAGGGCACCAGTGATCCGGAGGGCGAGGGGAGCACCACAACGGGGTCCGGTGAAGACACCAGCGACACGGACACGTCCTCGTTTGGGAGCTCCCTAGCGGGGGCGGCAACATCCGGGCCCCCCGCCTCCACAGGTACAGCCGCCACCCAGCGCTCCAGCTCTGCCCTCCCAGCAGCCCCTCAGCCTTCGCTCCGTGCCCGCTCGCCCAGGAAGGCGGGCGTCTCCTTCGCCCCAGGCACCTCAGCCCCTGCCCCAGTTACCCCTGCTGCCCTCAGTGCGGAGCTCATTGACCTCGTGAGGACGCTCATTGTTGGGCAGACTACCCATTTGAATGCCATCCAGGGGGTGGAAAGGGAGGTGCATCGGAGCAATGCCTACCTGGAGGGCATTCATTCGGGTCAGGCTGCCCTTCAACGATCGTTCACTGCTCTGGCCTCAGCACTGACGGCAGCTATTGTCCCTGTCTCCAGCCTCCCTCTTCTAACTGCCTCCACCCTTTCTCTGTCTTCTGTCCCTCAGCCTATCCCATCCACACCATCAGACCAGCCTGCACACACCTCAACACCCAAGGCCAGATCATCCAGACACAAGCACCACAGGACACACAAGCATTCACCCCAGCAACACCCAGATGCAGACATTCCAACAGTCACTACCACCTCTGTGTCCCCCTCCTCCTCGTCTCCCTCCTCCCTCCCTGTGACGTCTACACTCACACCTGCATGCACACCACCATCAGCCAGTGCTTCCATCACCAGCACACCCTCCACTACAGTCCTCACACGTGCAGTCACCAACCCCACTGCCATCTACACGTCCCCTGTGTCCTCTCCCACTGTGTCTGTCACCCCCTCTTCCAAGACACATAAACGCAGGCAGACACCCAAACAACAGCCAACCACCTCACGACAGCCTACGCCTCAGTCACCTGCACCCAAAGACAGCACACCTGACTCTCCTACAACCACATCCTCTTCCTCCACTTCCATCACCACTACTCCTACCCTTTACCTTGGTCCTAAGAAATATTACCTCTCTAATCTTAACCTCTTTCCCTCCCCTGACCCACCCCCTCCATCGGTTAAGAGTCCCAAGAGCACCTCAGCCACCACCAGCCCAGCTTCGAGTGTCCAAGTGGTACATGGCTTCTGGAGTCCACCCTTTGGCTGCAGTGACACTTCACTGAGCAGCAAGGGGACATCCAGCCCACCCCCAGGCAAGAGGACACGTAAACTGAAGGGCCGCCGTGAGAGGACTGAGACGGCTGCCCCCAAGGAGCCAACAACGGCCACTTCACCTGCCACAACAGCCAGGGGAGGCAAGGGCCCGAGAGCCCCATCTAAGGAGCGAAAGGGCAGCAGGGCGGAGAGGTCATCCATTAGGAGCGCGGAGCTGGAGGGCCCCGCAAGCCCCATCCCGCCTGCAAGGGACGACAGCAAAGGGCCCAGGACTCCGTCCCCGAAGGGGCCTGCCACTGCACAGTCGAAGGGCGAGTGAGCAGGGTGTCCAGCCCAGGTCTGGCTCCCTAGACTTCCTGGAAGAGCACCGCTGAAGAGGGCCCCGCCGTGAAGACAGGCACTGCTGAACAGGGCCCCGCCGTGAAGACAGGCACCGCTGAACAGGGCCCCGCCGTGAAGACAGGCACCGCTGAAGAGGGCCCCGCCGTGAAGACAGGCACCGCTGAACAGGGCCCCGCCGTGAAGACAGGCACCGCTGAAGAGGGCCCCGCCGTCTCATGCACCGCTCCGCTGGGCCCTTCCTGTCAAGCACCGCTCCGCTGGGCCCTTCCTGTCAAGCACCGCTCTGCTGGGCCCTTCCTGTCAAGCACCGCTCCGCTGGGCCCCGCCGTCTCAAGCACCGCTCCGCTGGGCCCTTCCTGTCAAGCACCGCTCCGCTGGGCCCCGCCGTCTCAAGCACCGCTCCGCTGGGCCCTTCCTGTCAAGCACCGCTCCGCTGGGCCCTTCCTGTCAAGCACCGCTCCGCTGGGCCCCGCCGTCTCAAGCACCGCTCCGCTGGGCCCTTGCTGTCAAGCACCGCTCCGCTGGGCCCTGCCGTCTCAAGCACCGCTCCGCTGGGCCCTTCCTGTCAAGCACTGCTCCGCTGGGCCCCGCCGTCTCAAGCACCACTCCGCTGGGCCCTTCCTGTCAAGCACCGCTCCGCTGGGCCCCGCCGTCTCAAGTACCGCTCCGCTGGGCCCCGCCGTCTCAAGCACCGCTCCGCTGTGCCCCGCCGTCTCATGCACCGCACCGCTGGGCCCTTCCTGTCAAGCACCGCTCCGCTGGGCCCCGCCGTCTCAAGCACTGCTCCGCTGGGCCCTGCCGTCTCATGCACCGCTCCGCTGGGCCCTTCCTGTCAAGCACCGCTCCGCTGGGCCCCGCCGTCTCAAGCACCGCTCCGCTGGGCCCTTCCTGTCAAGCACTCCCCAGGATATGGCAGTGGGCAATCCAACCACTGTAGAAACATTGAGAGACTGTGGCTTTGCACTCCCCAGGATATGGCAGTGGCCAATCCAACCACTGTAGAGACATTGAGAGACTGTGGCTTTGCACTCCCCAGGATATGGCAGTGGGCATGGTGGCCCCTTCGTGGGTCTGGCGTCGTGGACTCATGTGGCTGAGGTGCCCCCCCTTCCCTTCCCCCTGAGGTGCCTGTAGTCTTGTCATCAGATGCCCCTGCAGTGTTCTCTCCAAAGGACTCAGGTCTCGTGTGTGGGCTTTGCCCTTGTGTTGCTACACTTTGGCCCACGGACAAATCGTTACTACGTAAAATGTGCAGGACTGATTTCTTCAGTTGTCCACTGCTGTGTATATAGACTTTTTAAATGTAAATATTCTGGCTAGTTGACCAATACTTATCGGAGGCTATTTTGGACATAAATATTTATTGTCAAATTTGAAATGTCATTGCATTTTTTACAGGGGTTTGGTTGGTGTCACTGTGACTTGTTGCTCTGCATTGGTGTGTACATATTGGGGGGAAGGGGGGTTGCATATGTGTGTGCCCGTAACCTTTCGTCCTCCCCCCTCCCGTGTGTCGTAGGTGCTGTACTTACCGTTGACGTCTGCGCCGGAGTTCGTACTCGTGGTAGATGAGCAGGTAGACGAGAGCAGGTATGATGTTCAATTCGGGTTCCATGCTGTCCTCCGTACTCGTGGAGTGCGTAGAGGTGAGCGTTTTCACATTCGTAGTCTGTTTCTGCCGTGTTTTTATCGGCGGGGCTCCCGCCCCGGAAAAGGTGGCGGATTGGTGGGTCATGATAGTGTGGGAGGTACATTGTCTGCCGTCTGGCTGTTGGCGGTGACCGCCGCGCTGTTTGTCGGTCCCGCCGTGGCGGTCGGAGTGTTAATGTGGCGGGCTGTGTTGGCGGTTCCCGCCAGGGTCAGAATTCCCATTTTTGGACCGCCAGCATGTTGGCGGGTTGGCCGCCGCTTTATCACCGACCGCCAGGGTTAGAATCACCCCCATAGTGTGTAGACATCATAATGTAATTCCCTTGCTTCGGTAAATACGTGTGTCAAATGGCAAAACTGTGCCTCAGAGACATCATCATGGCATATCAAAAAGCCTAAAGCTAAAAATGTATACAGGGACTGCTGAAGTCATGCCAGAATGTCTGTGTTTTTGGAATGATAAATTAAACTAAAGTTTGAGGAAGTAAATTTAGCCCTAAAGAACTCCCATTGTTTTCTGGGATGAAACACGTTGGCTGTGCTTACCGCCGCATTATGAAAGTGAAATAAAGAATATTTTTGCAATCTTATATGGTTCTCTGGATCTTTGCAATTCTCGCTCAACTTATTGGACATTAGTGAACACTTACTTTGAGCTTTGTAGGTGAATTGATGATATTTCTTGGTGTGCCCTTCTCACCTCTCTGTGATTTGTGTTATGAAATTAGGGTTTGGGACAGTTAACCCAGGGAATTGTGCACCCTGCTTCTTGGAATGACGACTTTGAGTGTAGTGATTCACATCAGAATCGTTCAAAGCAGTAGCCTTAAGATTATGTTAAAATCCCTGTTGTCTTGTGGATGTTTGCCCTGGCAGGGGCAGAAACACTCTTGCACCCATTCAGAGGGGGAGGATGTTGACCCAAAATCTAGATGGGCATCCCCATCCCTTCATTTTTGTGCCTATTTTTTTACCTGGCTGTGAGAAAACTGGGCGAATTGCAGAAGCCTCTAAACTTTTTGCCCCGATTTGTCACTTTTTGCTGGTGTTTTCCTGACTCTGATGGTGCACCTGGGTACTACTAACCAGCCCCAGGACCTGTGCTGTGATTAAAATAATTATGCAAATTAGGCAAATTATAAGTGGCAGTATCAATCTACCTATACGTCCCTAGTATATGGTAGGGTATTTAGGTACCCCAGCATAGGTGGTGCACCCATAGGTGCACTACTGAGGTGCCCAGTGTAATTTTAAAGGCAGGCCTGCCTTGCTGGCTACTTTTATAGTAAAGTTATAGGGAAGTTTTACCTTGAAATTAAAAGTACCTCTTGATTCTTAAACTACCTTACTTTGACATATAAGTCACCCGTAAGGTGTGCCCTAGGTGCCCCCAGGGCTGGGTGCAGTATAACTATAAGCAGGTACCTCATAAAATATGTTGCATGAGCCCTGGTGAAAAAAAATAGCCAAATTCGTTTTTCCCTCATGGTAGTGAAAAGGCTCCATAGGCAAAAATGGGGAGATGTTATTTCAATTAATAAAGTCTCCAAAGGAGCTAGATGTGGCAGCTTTGGTCTTAAACTGATTGTTATAATAAATGCACCAACTTGCCGTTGTTTGATTTAATATAACTAGTTCTGGGAAAGGGTTTTAGAACTCTTCCTAAATGTTAACAGTTTCAGCTCTGTAGTGCCCTTCTCTGATTGGCCAGTCTGCCTTGACGAGGTGTGAAGTGGCCTGGGCTGAACACAAAGGAAGTGCCAGGGGAAGGAGATCTGCCTCAGCAGATGGTGAAACAGGATGGGGGAGTGCATTTGGAGCAGCTCAGGACCTCCCCCATTTCCTGAAAACCCAGGTAGCCAGATGCCAGATGCCAGGTGCCAGGTAGCCAGTGAGTAGATTAGGAGAGGGCTGGAGAGGACTGTGTTAAGGTATTTTAGCCACACCAGTGTGTGGGCTCAGCCAGACCTAACCTCTAAAATTCAGTTTCTGCCATTTTGGATTTTTGAGAAATGTTGGCCCCTGGGATTGATTTTTGCCACACTTTCCAGGAAGTGGTCATCCAAGAGGGTATTGGCCTACCTGTGATTGGACAGCTGCCACCCTGCTTTTCACCCCAGGAGCAAGGATAAACATGGCAGAGCTGCACCTGCTGGAAGAAGACATTGGAGAAGAAGGACAGCCATGCTGGTCACCTGGTGTTCCCCTGGACACTGCACTCACAAGGACTGCACCAGCTGTACACTTTGAGCTTCAACAAGAAAATGTTGTTGCCTTGCTTATGCAACTCCAGGAGTGGACTCCCTGTAAGCTACAGGTACAAAGGAGCTGCCCAGAGTCCTCTGCACCAAGTCCTGCAAGAAGAGCCCAGCTGAACAGTGTCCAGTGGCCATTTGAGGATTCTGAGCGAGGCATTTTGGGAATTGTAGTCCCAACTCCCAAGAAGCAACTCAGAGCTTCTGGAACCTTGGATCAAGTTGTGGTCACTCCAAGGATCCAAAAAGTTTAGACATTGAGAGCAACGGTTGTAAACAGCACCATAAGTTGAAGAGGTGCATTGTGGGCGTTGTAGTCCCAGACCCCAAATGGAAAACCAGAGCCTCTGAGCCCTTGGCTGGTGCTGTGGACCACTTTCCTGTACCAAGAAACACTTCATATCCCTTGTTCCCTACATTATATATTTGTCGCTTTAGTGTCATTTTAAAGATAAAAACATCATCTATTTTTATGAATTGGTGTTGGATTTTTGTGTTTTGTGTTTTACTTATTTGCTGTTTTGTGATTTTTAAATGCTTTGCACACCTATCGCCTAAGTTGAGCCTTGTCGCTCATTGCCAAGCTACCAAGGGTTGAGCAGACATTAATATATTGTGACCTGACTGGACCTAAGTGGAGGTTAGTGGCCTATTGCTAAGTGGAGGTACTTAACTGCCCTTACCAATAAACCACTTTCCAACTCTGACATATAGTGGACTTTCTGCACTCTGAAGGGGCAGATGGAGGGGTTAAACCCATCTGTATCACAGAAGACAGAAAGACTGTTGTTTCAAGTGGATAGCACAAACTAATGCTCAAAGGGGCCACTCCTCCCTCCAAAAAGAAATCCCTTGGTATCCAGTGGGTTCTCTGCCCCTCATGGAGCCAATTTGGAGTAAAATCCCCAAATCCTACTCTGAGGGACATGGAGAAAGACTGTATGGCCTATTCTTATGTGGCTGTGAGAAAATGGGTGTACGTTTGATTAGGGTTTGGGCCTTATCGTGGGGTACATTCACATTTCCTCTTTGGGTCCAGTCAGAGTTATTTTTTAACCTGCAGCTCAACCCTTTGGTAGCTATGGCACACAACAGCAAGGCTTGGCAATGGAACAACATGTAAACCATTTAACAGCACCAAACAACAGAATAAGAAAATCACACAACAAGAAAGAGACAGAACAACAATTTACAATTTATAAAATTAGAGAGTATGCTGTTAGGAAATGTCATAATCCTTGATGAGCAAAATCCGCCAGAGGGTTCAGGAGATGAATTTTTAAAGCATTTAAAAACGTTGACATCAACCGCAAACAAGCAATAGCAAGTCAAAATTTTGAAAACTTTAAAATGTTTGTAAGAGTTTGTAACACTGGATTTGGCAACTCTGATCTGGGTTGGGTGGCCAAATCCAATAAAATAGAGGTTTAGAAGGCCTAAAAGGATTCTTTGGACAGTTACCTAACCACCAGATGCTTTTTTAAGCAAGTCCCAGTCTTTACAGGACAACCACCATTGGCTTCTATGTAATGGTCCTGATGTTGAGAGATGGAAGCTTAAAGATGTACAATGGTTGCTTCAGATACTGTGTGGTCTATAGGGTGAAGTCTGGTTGAGTCTGCGCTACATAGGTGAGTGGGGGTGACTCCAGAGAGGGACCTCAGGGACCCATGAATTCCTCTATGCAGTGGTCAAAGGCCTGCTGACGCAGGTGCAAATCTTTGGTGGGGTCTAGAGTCCCTCTGTGTGAATGAATCCAGCCACTACCAACACCCACGGGTCCAGCAGACTCAGATGCAACATCTGGCTTTTTCCAAATTGTCCATCAAAGTGCCTGGTGTCCGGTAGTGGTAAAACAGCTGTGGTGCCTGCAAGAGATTTGGTTTGGAATCTTCCAGCTTTAATTTCCCCTGTGCCATTAAGTGGGGCCATCAAACTGACCCCTGAAGTCTCTGCTTCAGATTGGGACTGGTAATCAATGTTTCGCCGAGCCAGGCATGCAGAACAGGGTTCTAATTCTGATACCCCAAATGATTGCTCTGATGTCACAGCCTCTTCTTATGCTCTTTCAACAGGTGCAAAGAGGTTTTCTTCTCATCCTGGTTCCTAATCCAGTGAGTACTGAACTCTTGGGTGCCTATGGTACCCATTATATCCCAGTAAAGTGTGCCGAGGGGACCACATAGTCACTAGCCAATGGACTAGTAGGTCCCTGCCTATATGGTGACACAGTTCCAGTGATGTGTGGCATCTGGATATCTCAGAATGCATCATGCATGCCACAAAAAAATGATTGACGTCTTCTTTGAGTGTAGGGACTTTGGTAGCCCACTCCTGGGAGTGTGGCTACCATGGGCTGAACACCTATGGAAAACTGGTTCTGAAACCGGTTTTCCCTTCCTTAGCCCTGGGTCTCCCTTGAATAGGGGAAACTAAAGGTTTTCTGTTCAGGAGTGTTGTTGCAGCAGCCTTTCAAAGGTGGCATCACGTTTGATGCCTGCCTGTTGAGCTATCACCCTTTGCTGCCCATCCTGTGGGAGGGGGTCACACCTACAATGCAAAAGCAGCCTTTGTTCCTGGCCTGGAAGTTGTTCACATGTCTCCCAGGCAGCAGAAACCTGTCTCAGTCCCAGTGCTTCTGCAAAGTTACTTGACCAGCTGGGTCAAAAGTGGCAACTTTCACAAAAGTGGCCAGCTTTACATTTGACATAAATGTTGACTGCACGTTTGAGTCTCATTTAATGTCCCCTTTAGTTTGATACCTTACATGACTTGGTTGGGTAGCCTCTGACAGGAGTTAGATGCATTGGAATGCCAACTGTTAACCCTGTAATTACCTCAAAAGGCTACTTAACTGTCCTCAGCAAATACCAACACTTAAGGGTTTGTCTGTACAGACATCAAATATATATGTATATCTTAACATTATACAGCTCGTTGCCTAAGAGCTTCATAGATCTGCTTCAGAGGAGACTTATATCTATAGTTAACGGACCTGTGCACTTTGACACTAGTGGTAATGGCAAAGTTGTGTGTGCAGTGTATGCACAGCCTCTTGAGTCTGTCATTGCAACTAAAAGTTGTGTTTTCACTTTGTCACACACAGAGTGGCACAACCAGTGCTGCCCTTTTTTGTGTGGGCCCCCAGCCTTACATGCCCTGGGTATCTGGAAACCATATACTAGGGACTTATAAGTAGGTCAGCACATGTCAGCTGGGGACTTCAAATTAAACATGCCATTTTGAAAAAGAAAGAACAATGTCAGTGAGGTCTGGACAGCAGGCATCAGTGTAAGGCAAAAAGTTGAGCAAAATTTGCAAAAAGCCTGTTTCTTCCCACTGTGGCTGCTTGGCCCGGTGATTGGGTGGGCTGCTCCAAACACTTTCTTAATGCATATATGTTTTCCCGTGTTGAGGGTAAAACACCAAACTCCATCCCTGTGGGGGAAGACTGTATAGGATATTTTGGTGTAGGAGCTTGGCCTGATGCCTGACTGGGTCTTTAAATCATATATGCTTTCCTTTGTGTCTAGCGGGCTTTCTGCCAGACAGATTAGGGTTACAACCCCCATCCACCCCTGAGACAGTAGAATATTGTTGTGCCTAGAGTTGGGGAGAGAATGGGCCCATAATCAGAGGAGTGCTCCCCTCCCAAAAAAATACCCTTGTGTCTAGTGAGCTTTCTGTCCCTCCCCTGATGGGCAGATTGAGGTAACTCCCACCCAACCCACCACAAGAAGGGCATAAAGACTGAAGGCCCATTTTGAGGTGGTGGCTCAGGCTGTTGCCTAGGAAAGCTGCCCCACTCCTTTCTGTAATGGTGCATAATTATTTCCTTGGGACTAGTGACCTCCAGAAGAGAGCTGTGCTGAAGCCGAGGGAAGCACTAGGCAATTCCCAGGCTCATCTCCTCAAAAGAAATCCCTGAGGTCAAGACAATGGATCCCTGTTTGAGGATCATCCCCTACTATCGCAATCCGCAAGATGGGGCACACAAGGGAAGGATAGCTTTGTAAAGTGGAGGATGTCCCCTTTACAAATGTGGGGCAAGATGTATCAAACTTTTTTGCATTCGCAAACGGTGCGAATTGCAAAAATCATCTGTTTGCGAATGCAAAAATGGTCCCTGTGATGTATGAAAGGCATTCGCAGTGTGAAACACAGAATCACAAAAATTGCGATTTTTTGTGAATATGACATGGCTTTGCGTGTCGCAATCAGCGTTTCGCAAATAGGGACATGAAATACCGAATCGCTATTTGTGAGACGCAAACGGCAACACAGTTTGGAGAATCACAGATAGCGATCCGCAAAATCCTGGCACAATTTGCGATACACAGATTGTGACACGCAAAACCATGTCGCAATGGGATGCATCAAAAATTTGCACTTTGCGAATATTCACAGAATGGCCTTTTGCATATGCAATTTACCACAAATTGAAATCAAGTGGTAACCACGTGCAACCTATATAAAGAGGCCCAGAATGACTCAGTCGTTCTTCCACAATGGCTGCACTCTATGTGATGGCGAGGAGAATGAGGATCTTGGCGGGTTTGAGGAGAGGGAGGAGGAGACAGGAGCGCATTTTCAGAGTGTGCATAACACTTTTTGACCAGACAGAGGAGGAGATATATGAGAAGTAAAGGTTAAGCTCAGCCATGATACTTGACCTGATAGCAGATCTACAACCCCTACTGCAGCACACCACATACAGGATCAATAGCATACCCACCCATGTGCAGGTATTATGCTCCCTACATCTATTAGCATCAGGGAACTATCAAGGGGTCATAGCAGCAGCAGGAGGGGTCTCACAGAGTGCTCTCTCACTATTCTTCAAAGCATTTCTAAATGCCATGCTGAGCAAAATACAAGAGCATATAAGATTCCCCAACACCCTACAGGAAGTACAACAAACAAAAATAATTTTTTATTAGATTGCACAAAAGTAGTCCACACGAGACCTACAACACACCGACCCTTTGACAACACGGGTCCCAGTCAATGGCTGAAAGTTAAGGGACACTACCCCTTTGGTGGATGTAATGTCTGCCCCATGACTAGTAGTACTCAAGAGGTGGACCTAGGCGAACCCAAGACATGGCAATTGAGAACTCATACCAATTGTCGCACAAAGGACTGTATTTATATGATCACATGTCCGTGCAATCTGAAGTACATAGGTATGACGACCAGGATGGTGAAAATCCGAATCAACGAACAACGCAGCACCATCAGATGCAATTGGTCCTCCACGAAACTGACCAATCATTACATTGAGAAACAACATATTCCCGATGATATTAGTTGGGTTGTTCTAGAAACCATTAGAGACAACAAAGATTGTACAACTAGACTTTTTGAGAAGGAACAACGGTGGGTCTTCAGGTTAAAGACCCATATATCTGGACTTAATGACGATATTCAGTGGACTACTTTTATTAATCGAGAACTATGTCCATGTATTTTTACTACCTTGTCCCTTCTTTACATCGTTCTGGTATTTTTTCAAAAGCACGGGAAACTCATCCTGTTTTAACATGCTGAGTTTCTAACGTGGGTCCAACTTTATTCTAATGATTAAAGTTGGGATCTTCCCCCTTTTCTACTGTATAGTAATTTTGACATCTTTACTGTATGTAGACCCACTTTAAAGATGGCCGACACAGTCTGTTGTCCTTCCTTTGTTTTATTTTTTCTTTGAGTCCTTTCTCCATTTCTGACCCCTCTCCCTTTTAATTGCTTCCTAACTGGTTGCTCCCCCTAGTTCCGGGGACTAACAGCAGGCGTAGGTGGTCCAGAATTATCGGCTCCACAGAAAGTAAGTGCCCTCTTGTGAGCCCTTAAACCTTATTTGATTAGATCTCCTCCCGACGCGGGCTTCGTCATTTTCGCCCGCGCTTATGACAAAATGAGCCGCTTTTTCCTTCCGCGGCTCGTCTCTGTACCTGCCTGCGTTTTTCACGCAGGTTTGAAGCAGGGACACTACCGTGTCCCTGGTATTAATGGATGAACGAGCTGAGATGCGCTGGGAGTCCCGCGCGCTCACTCGGCTCACATTGGCTCGTTGAATGAGCTGAGATGCGCTGGGAATCCCGTGCGCTCACTCGGCTCGTATTGGTTTGCCATGCGCACCTCTCTGGCTTCCTTTAGCAATTCACGGTAATAGTTTGCGCTAGTAGTCTCATGCGCATACCGTGTTTTTGAGGTGACTAATGTTAAAATTTCTCTCTTTATTCACTTCAAACATATCAGTGGTATCTTTGCCCAGTGCGGCATTATTGTTTCCACCTTAACCTTGATATTTCTCTCCCCTGGAGCATACAGTATTCACCATATTGAATATCCTTGACAACACTTTTTACATACTTATACTTATAGAGTTTAATACTGCTACATGTAGACTACTTCTCTCTTACTTGATTATTGTGCCATCAGAATCCGCTGGCTCCCCTATTCTTCTGCACTTAGGGAGGTCTTTTAATTGTTATCTTTGATAGGAGTTTTGTTGTTGATAACTCACCTTGCCTGTTATGGTCTCCATACTTTTTCTACACAGCCAGACTACCAATCTAAATAATGTATCATTTACGGTTTTGTTCTTTGTGTACATATTTAGACCATAGTGGATTTTTCAAGCCTGATGTTTCCCCCGATGAGGCCCTACCTTTAATATTTGGAGGGTAAGCATTGCGGAACCTTCGCCAAGTTGGCTTTTTCTTATTTATTACTGTTGTACCTTTGTCACATGGCACCTTTGGGATTCCTCACAAGTGTATGGGGTAATAACTCAGGATATTGTGGACACATCTCTGTTGACGACAATGAAATGCTTTGACGTTGGTTTCTTTCTTTCCTATTCTTCTAGGTTTTTGATCTCCCTATTATGAGATTCCTAATTGTTTAAAGGATTAGGTACGTACTAAGGTCCTGACGAATCGCATAAGATCATTTATTGACTAAAAAAACAGCGAGAAAAATGTTGACCTATGATATAGAGTAACACAGGGGATCTTGTGTTTACTTTTTCCATTACTACTCTCTATTACGAGATCTAGTACCTACACTAAAAATTGCTTTCATTTGGGGAGTGTAGACATTATTTACTATATCCCTATTTATTGTTTTTAATCATGTCAGAGGTATCAGCATTAGAATAAATAAATAACTTGTTACCTCTAGTCATTTTTAACCATTCCTATACCAATCCTTAATCATCTTTTGACCTGTTGTGCATTATTTTCAAAAAGATCTCCGGCAAAGAGCCCCCGTGTGGGGCCCGTCAGGCATTGCAGCGCCAACCTGATGAGGAGCAGAGCCCCATGATGAAGCATGTCACCGGAGGGTGAGTGAGGGCTCTTGCTTCGAATACTTTGGTCTCCACTGAATGCAGAACCACTAAGTTTGAAAGAAACCTTCTTGCATTTTTGGAACCGTGTGTACATTATTTGATTTATTGATTGTCGGGAGCTTTACACACGGGACCAGGAGTCTTTCCTCCGAATCTCCCACGTATGCCTGTGCTGCTTTACTCTTCAGAATATCAAAACTATGCACTTCAGGATATTTTAAGGCACAATGTAAAGCAATCACTCTCAAACACCTTCGTAAGTAGAATAATCAAGTTTATTTAAGGGGCAAGTTCTCAGCTAGCAAAACTAAACCACACTAATACAGGGAGTGCAGAATTATTAGGCAAATGGGTATTTTGACCACATCATCCTCTTTATGCATGTTGTCTTACTCCAAGCTGTATAGGCTCGAAAGCCTACTACCAATTAAGCATATTAGGTGATGTGCATCTCTGTAATGAGAAGGGGTGTGGTCTAATGACATCAACACCCTATATCAGGTGTGCATAATTATTAGGCCACTTCCTTTCCTTTGGCAAAATGGGTCAAAAGAAGGACTTGACAGGCTCAGAAAAGTCAAAAATAGTGAGATATCTTGCAGAGGGATGCAGCACTCTTAAAATTGCAAAGCTTCTGAAGCGTGATCATCGAACAATCAAGCGTTTCATTCAAAATAGTCAACAGGGTCGCAAGAAGCGTGTGGAAAAACCAAGGCGCAAAATAACTGCCCATGAACTGAGAAAAGTCAAGCGTGCAGCTGCCACGATGCCACTTGCCACCAGTTTGGCCATATTTCAGAGCTGCAACATCACTGGAGTGCCCAAAAGCACAAGGTGTGCAATACTCAGAGACATGGCCAAGGTAAGAAAGGCTGAAAGACGACCACCACTGAACAAGACACACAAGCAGAAACGTCAAGACTGGGCCAAGAAATATCTCAAGACTGATTTTTCTAAGGTTTTATGGACTGATGAAATGAGAGTGAGTCTTGATGGGACAGATGGATGGGCCCGTGGCTGGATTGGTAAAGGGCAGAGAGCTCCAGTCCGACTCAGACGCCAGCAAGGTGGAGGTGGAGTACTGGTTTGGGCTGGTATCATCAAAGATGAGCTTGTGGGGCCTTTTCGGGTTGAGGATGGAGTCAAGCTCAACTCCCAGTCCTACTGCCAGTTCCTGGAAGACACCTTCTTCAAGCAGTGGTACAGGAAGAAGTCTGCATCCTTCAAGAAAAACATGATTTTCATGCAGGACAATGCTCCATCACACGCGTCCAAGTACTCCACAGCGTGGCTGGCAAGAAAGGGTATAAAAGAAGGAAATCTAATGACATGGCCTCCTTGTTCACCTGATCTGAACCCCATTGAGAACCTGTGGTCCATCATCAAATGTGAGATTTACAAGGAGGGAAAACAGTACACCTCTCTGAACAGTGTCTGGGAGGCTGTGGTTGCTGCTGCACACAATGTTGATGGTGAACAGATCAAAACACTGACAGAATCCATGGATGGCAGGCTTTTGAGTGTCCTTGCAAAGAAAGGTGGCTATATTGGTCACTGATTTGTTTTTGTTTTGTTTTTGAATGTCAGAAATGTATATTTGTGAATGTTGAGATGTTATATTGGTTTCACTGGTAATAATAAATAAGTGAAATGGGTATATATTTTTTTTTGTTAAGTTGCCTAATAATTATGCACAGTGATAGTCACCTGCACACACAGATATCCCCCTAACATAGCTAAAACTAAAAACAAACTAAAAACTACTTCCAAAAATATTCAGCTTTGATATTAATGAGTTTTTTGGGTTCATTGAGAACATGGTTGTTGTTCAATAATAAAATTAATCCTCAAAAATACAACTTGCCTAATAATTCTGCACTCCCTGTATATATATATATATACATCAGGAGAATAACATGAGAATAATGATAAAGATATAAGCACTCTGTGAATAATTGCAAGAGTAAGTGCATATAATACAAGCACACACAATATACCTCAATGCTCAATAGCATGAAAATGACTGCAAGAATAAGTGCATATTACGCGCGCACACACAATATACTTCAATGCTCAATAGCATGAAAATGAGTACATATTACGCGCGCACACACAATACACTTAATAAATTGAAAAGCTTCACCGAAAAGAGCGTCTGCATCCCTCCGCCGTACACAAAGCTGGGGAACCCAAATCAGCTAGCACATGGAGCCTCTGTGGAAAAACACAGAACAGTGCCTTACGCACCGAACCAGACTCGACAAAATGGAGTCGTGAACCAAAATGGAAGCGAAGGCCAATGAAAGCAGAGGCCAATGGTCCACACTCTGCACCACTGTTTACCTTGCACGTAGTGCTGCCGCATGCACGTAGTGTATGTAGCAATACAATGCCCCTCCCTGTTGTTGTTTTTTGATAAAGTAATAGATGACCATGTTGCATTGAAGTTATACTGACTGCAGATTCCAATATTACTTATTTAACCCTCTGTTCATTCCAGGAGACAGTGCCTACACAGTGTGCTCCTATATACTGATGCCCTACCTGAACCCTGCAATGCTTGCAGAGAGGAGGTACAATGCTGCACACAGGGCAACCCGCAGTGTGGGGTGGAGCGGACTTTCAGTCTCCTGAAGAGCCGCTTCAGGTGCATCCATAGGATTGGAGGGGACTACAGTACAGCCCAGAGATGAAATTCAAAATTGTGACTACATGTGCATTGTTGCACAACATTGCAATGAGAAGGGGCATACCTGTTGAACCAATGGAGCCGGACTCAGATGAAGATGGTGATCCCTCACCAGCCCATCACCCAGTAGACAGAACCAGTGCAGTAGAGGGCAGGCTAAGACGTGCTCACATCACGCACAACCATTTCTGATGTAAGTAATGACAACACCACTACAATTTTATGTCTTTCTGTAGTTGGCAACTTTATTACCTTGACTTCAGGTAACGTATGTGTCAATAGGACATAGCCATGAACCATGGGCTACAACGTGCAAATAACACTGTCACACTATTCACAGTATAACTGTATGGCTACATGTTACGGTAGTCCCCTGTAGGCCTTTAAATTACTTCCTACGTCTACGCACTCCACTTGAGTGCTCAGTGGCCTCACTGGCACCTCTTGTAGCGGGTTCACTGGCAGTACTGTGTCTGGTACTGCAACGCCTAGAATCCATCACAGGGGCTGTAAGACTGCTGAAGCTAGAGAACTCCTCACTATCTCCACCACCCAGTTCGCTGTTTGTAGCACTGCGTGCTGTCTGCATTGCATCCTGGACATTGGTTATTTGCACCAAGCCCTGTGCAATGTCTCGACTGCAGTGTGCCATCTCCATCTGTATGCCCACAGCACGTCTTGAGATCATGGCAGTTAAGCTAGCAAGCCGATTGACCAATCTGCAGAAGACATCAAACCTTCTCATAAATTGGTGATGGCGCCTACAGTGGCTGACAGGCTCCTGTTAAATCTCAGTGAAGAGGTCCCTAATGGCATTTGTCAGGTCCTTTGAGTTTTCGGCTGTCCCTCATTGCGCCCATGTTCTGATTGAATGACACCAACTGTCTGTGCATTGACCTCATGAGTTTGCATTGCAGACGTTGCATTTTCAGCATGGAAGCTTCAAGGACACCAAATATTAATGGGCCCTCTCCTTCCTCTGTGCACTGTCTGCCTGCATTGTGACGCCTCCTAAAGGGAGTTGACTGACGCTGTGGCAGGGACTGCTGTGTCCTTGGGGATCCATCACCTGGGGGTGGAATGGGGAGTTCATCTGGCATCTCATCTGAGTCCAGGTTGTACTCTGGGAAAGGTAACACTCTTGCCCTGGGTCTGGTTGGTCCAGTACTGAGAGACTCACTTGTGGTGGAGTCGGACTGTGGCTGTGTTTCAACATCCCCCACATTTTCACCTTCTGCTGCAGCAGGGCCCGGGACGTCTGCAACGACAATGTGCAGAATGCCTTTTATTTATATCTCACAATAAGTAGCACATTAGTAAATTGTGTACTCTGACATCGTATCACTGTGACTTGTGCGTGTTGTTGCTCTATGTGGCTGAACACCAAGTTGTTTTCAATGTGGTTTATTGACCTTAGGATTGTGGACTATCACTCCCATAAGGCATTGTTGCGTTGTATGTAAGATGTGGCATGGACTACTTATCACGCTGCATCAAGCTAATAGCTATTTCTAGAGGACATTTGTACATACACATATGGGGATACACATCATTATTGCCCTTATCTTTGCTGGTGCTGGGTGTCCCTGAGGTGTCAATATCAGTGACACCACTGACAGCTTCTGGATGCAGTGTGGACTCCACCATGTCTTCCATTGGTGTGGACAGTGTCTGGGTGGGTGGTCCTCCTCCGGTGCTCCTTGCCTCCTTTAGCCTGCTGGTTACCCTTTCTTTGGCAAGGAGACGCAGGTCATACCATTTCTTGCATATTTCCTCCACAGAGTGCTGCGCAACACCCACTGCACAGATTTTTGTCTGGATTTTCAACCACAGTTTCCTTTTCTCACTTTCAGGGACCTTTAGTGAGTTCTTTCCAAAGAGTTTGTCATGGTTCCTTATAACCTCCTCAGTGAGCACCTCCAATGCCTGTGCTTCCTATCTCCCTTGTCCTTCACCTTCCCATCAGTGGCCATGTTGCAATTTGGTCCTGGCTGGATCACAAAGCTGGGTCTGGACTGTGTCTCCCTGCCTGCTCCTGTGGGTGTGGCTCCTGCAAACAGCATGGGCTGGCTCACTTCCTGGTTGTGATATCATCAGGCCGTTTTCACAATTTGCGATTTTCAGATACCGAATCACAAATGATTTGCGATTCGGTACTTGCTAATCGCAAATTGTGTTTGCAAATTTTAAGAAATTGCAAATACTGACCCGCAATTTTGATACATCCCATATTGCATTTCTTAAAATTCGCTATTTAAGAAATGCAAACCAGAAGCTTGATACATCTGGCCCATAATTCTCTCATTGAAATCGGTGCTCAGCTGGCTAATATATGACCAGCTCATTTCACTTTCTCTTTCAAGTTAATGCCATCGGCAGATCATGCATGCTGATCGTCTTTGACTTCGGTCTACAGACCAGCGGCTGTCACTACACCGCCGGCGGTATCATGACCCCGCATACCGCCATGGATTTCGTGGGGTCCTGAACCGTCACAAAATCCATGGCGGTAGGCACTATCAGTGCCAGGGAATTCCTTCCCTGGCACTGATAGGGGTCTCCCCCACCCCGAGTCCTCCCCCCACACCCGTGACCCCCTGCCACCCCTCAAAGGTGGCAGGACCTCCCTCCCCACCCCCCCAACATCGACGCACACCCCCCTACACGCACACATACACTACAACTACACATACCCACACACATACAAACAGACATTCCACACCCGTGACCCCCTGCCACCCCTCAAAGGTGGCAGGACCTCCCTCCCCACCCCCCCAACATCGACACACACCCCCCTACACGCACACATACACTACAACTACACATACCCACACACATACAAACAGACATTCCAACAGACACACACACAGACATACACGCACACATACTCACAGACATACAAGCACACAAACTCACAAAAAGACAGACATGTACACATTTTCAAAACACACAACATGCGTACATGCACTCACACACCCCCTCTACACACACACATGCACACCCCCATGCACGCACACAACACCCCCCACCCCCTTCCCCTAAAGGACGATCACCTTACCTGGTCCAGTGATCCTCCAGGAGGGAACAGGATCCATGTGGGCTGCTCCGCCGACAGCTCCCCGTCACCAGAACACCGCCACACCGAATTATGGGACGTGATTCAGTGGGCAGTGTTCTGATGTCGTGGAGGTGGAGCAGCCTCCACTTCCCCGCCGACCGCCAGTATGGCTGCCTGCGGCTCTCTGTCTGAAAAAAGGACGGAGGGCTGCCATCAGTCATAATATGCTGTGAAAACCACCTGCACAGGCGATCTTCAGCACGGCGGTACCTCGGCGGTCTTGCAAAAAGACCGCTGAGGTTAAAATGAGGGCCAAAGTTTCTAACACCTGTATTTACACCAGAATGGGATCTCTGCATTTGAAGATTTCCAAGCAAATTTAATGACCGAATAATACAAGTGAAAATCTAAGAGTCAGATGTATCAAGCAATTTTGCATTCGCAAACGGTGCGAATCGCAAAATTCGGCTGTTTGCAAATGCAAAAATGCTTTTCAAGATGTATGAAAGGCATTCACTGTGCAATTTTAAGGAATCATAAAAATAGCGATTCCTCAAAATTGCGACCCCATTTAGAGAATCACAAATTGCGATTCTCTAAATAGGAAATCGCAAATAGGGAATTCCTAGTTGCGATTTCCAAAGCACATGTATCAAGCATTTCCTAAATGCAAAATGGGCATTTAGGAATTTGGGGCCAGATGTATCAAGATTTTTCTTTATGAGTCTCAAATAGCGAATTTTAAGAAATCGCTATTTCCGCCACGCAAAATGTGATGTATCAAAATTGCGAGTCGGAAATAGTGATTTCTTAAAATTCGCTAATGCAATTTGCGAGGTCCAAATACCGAATCGCAAACAAAATTGCGATTCGGTATTTGAAAATCGCAAATTGCGAAACTAATACCCGGCACAGCCTGGTGACATCACAAGCAGGAAGTGAGTCATCCCATGCTGTTTCCAGGTACCACACCCACAGGAGCAGTAAGAGAGTCACAGACCAGCCCCAGGGAGCAAGTGTGGGAGCAAGCCAGGACCTAACACCAACATGGCCAATGCTGGCAATGGGAAGGAGAAGAGAGAGAGGAAGAGGAAGCTGAAATTCAGTGAGCAAGAATTGGAGGCGCTCACTGAGGAGGTGGTCAGGAGCCATGACCAGCTCTTTGGAAAGAGCTCACTCCATGTACCAGAGAGTGAGAAGCGGAAACTTTGGGCTGACATCCAGACCAAAATCTGCGCAGTGTGGGTTGCGCAGTGCTCGGTGGAAGAGATACGCAAGAGGTGGTACGACCTGCATTCCCGTGCCAAGGAGAGGGTGGCCAGCAGGCTAAAAGAGGCAAGGAGCACAGGAGGCGGACCATCCACCCAGACACCCTCCACCCCCATGGAAGACCTGGTGGAGTCCACACTGCTTCCAGAAGCTGTCAGTGGGGTCACTGACATTGACACTTCCGGCACACCCAGCACCAGCAAAGGTAAGTCCAATAATGATATGTAACCCCATATGTGCATGTACAAATGCCCCTTAGGAAATAGCAAGTAGTGCAAAGCATTGTGATAAGTAGTCCATTCCACATCTTACATGCGGCACAAAAATGTCTTACAGGAGTGGGAGTCCACAACACAGAGCTGAAAATAGCACATAGATAGCAATTAAGTATACAGACACACAGAAGAACAACACACACAATTCACAGTGATACGATGTAAGTGTACATTTATTACCATTGTGCAACATTTGGTGATACATTCATAAATGAAATGCTGCACATTGTTGTTACAGATGGCTCAGGCCCAGCAGCAGCAGAATGTGCCAATGTGGGGGATGCAGAAACACAGCCACTGTCTGACTCTAACACCAGCGAGTCGTGTATAGCACCAATCAGACGCAGGGCAAGGGTGTTACCTCTCCAAGGGTTGAACCTGGACTCCGATGAAATGCCGGATGAAGGCCACACACCACCCCCAGAAGCTAGATCCACAGGAAGGCAGCAGTCCCTGCCCCAGCGTCACTCAACTCCCCGCAGGAGGCCTCACGATGCAGGCACAAAGCACACAGATGAAGGCGAGGGCCCATCAATCTTTCGTGGCCTTGAAGCGTCCATGCTCAAAGTGCAGCGCCTGCAATGCAAAGACATGAGGTCAATGCACAGGCAGTCACACAATGTCAATATGGGAGGACTGCACAAGCAGTTGGAGTCTCTGAATGCAAACACCTGCAAGCTGCATGAGGGATAGCAAACAGCTGCAGATAACACCAAGGAACTGACAAATGCCATAAAGGAACTCTGTACTGAGATCAGGCATGAGCGTGTTAGCCACCGCAGGCACGAACGGCAATTCATGGGAATGTTCAATGGCTTTTGCAGATCCGTAAATCGTCTTGCTACATCAACTGCCCTGATATCATGGCATGCTGTGGCCGCACAGGTGGAGGCAGCACATAGCAGTAGGGACGTTGCACAGGGATTGGTGCAAATAACCAACGTTCTGGATGCTATGCTGACAGCACACAGTGCTACACCCAGCGAACTGGGTGTTGGGGATACTGAGGAGTCATCTAGCCTCAGCAGTCTTGCAGTCCCCGTGATGGATCCTAGGTGTCGCAGTGCCAGGCACAGTATTGCCTGTGAGCCTGATACAAGAGGTGCCGGCGAGGCCACTGCGCACTCAAGTGGAATGCATGGTCGTAAGAAGTGACATTGAGGGCTACAGGGGACTACCTTCACATGTAGCAATACAGTAAAACTATGATGATAATAGTGTGACACTGTTAATGGCTCATGTCTGCCTATTGTGCATTGCTTTGTCCTAGTGACACATATGTTACCTGAAGTCAAGTTAGTAAAGGTGCTAACAACCGGAATACATGTCAGTGAGGTGGTGTTGTCATTACTTACATCTGAAATGGTTGTGCGTGATGTCAGCACGCCTTTGCCTGCCCTCTGCTGCGCTGGTCCTGTCTGCTGGCTGTAGGGGTGGTATGGGATCATCATCCTCATCTGAGTCTGGCTCCGATATTTCCACAGGTATGCCCCTGGTGGTAGCTATATTGTGCAAAATCGCACATGTGGCCACTATTCTACAGGTCGTGTCTGGGCTGTTCTATAGTGCCCCTCCACTTTTGTGGATGCACCGGAAGCGACTCTTCAGCAGGCCAAAGGTGCGCTCCACCACATTGCGGGTTACCCTGTGTGCTGAATTGTATCTCCGCTCTGCTGGTGTTGCAGGATTTAGGTAGGGCGTCATCATGTAGGTGTGCACTGCGTAGGCACTGTCTCCTGGAAGGAACAGAGGGTATAATGAGTAGCTGTGCCATCTGATGTCACACTGCCTTCAATGCAACATTGTAAAGTTGCAAATTACCTAGCAGATATCCTTCACCAAATTCCCCAGCTAGCAGTCTTGTGTGAATCCTGCTGTGGTGAAAGATGTACGAATCATGTGTGCTCCCTGGGTACCTGGCCACGAGATCATTTATGATGTAGGAGACATTGCATATCACCTGTATGTTCATTGAATGTTGGTATTTATGGTTGCGGTACGGATACTCTGTGGTCGATGGTGGACAGATTGCAACATGTGTCCCATCTATGGCACCTAGGACATGGGGAAACTGTGTTATCTGGTAGAAATCGATTTTTGTCTGCTGTATTTCCTGTGGGGTATGGGGGAATCTGATGTACTGGTGTATCCTGCTCAGCATGGCATTTAGAAATACATTGAAAAATCTAGACAGGGCACTCTGTGATACCCCTCCAGCTGCTGCTATGACCCCTTGATAGCTCCCTGAGCAAGTAGGTGCAGGGAGCATAATACCTGCACATGTGTGGGTATGCTATTGGTCCTGTGCGTTGTACGCTGCAGTATGGGTTGTAGCTCATCTATCAGGTCAAGTATCATGGCTGAGCTCAACCTGTAAAAATGTCCTCCTCAGTCTGGTCAAAAAGGGTAATGCGCACTCTGAAAATGCGCTCCAGTCTCCTCCTCCCCCTCCTCAAACCTGCCAAGATCCTCATTCTCCTCACCATGACATAGAGTGCAGCCATTGTGGAAAAGAGACTGAGGCATTCTGGGCCTCTTTATATAGGTTGCACCTGGTTACCACCTGGTTTCAATCCATGGTAAATAGCATGTGCAAAAGGCCATTCTGCAAATATTCGCAATTTGCGATTTTTGATGCATCGCATTGCGACATGGTTTTGCGTGTCGCAATCTGCGTATCGCAATTTGCCACAAGAAATACTGAATCTGTAATTGCGAGTCGCTATTCGAGCTCGCAATTTGTGATATGCAAATAGTGATTCGGTTTTTCATGTCGCAAATTGCGATACGCAGATTGCGACACGCAAAACCATATTGCTTCGCTAAAAATCACAATTTTTGTGATTCCTTGTTTTTGGCCTGCGAATGCCTTTCATACATCGCAAACACGTTTTTGCATTTGCAAACGGCCGATTTCTAGGACTGCAAAATGCAAATGCAAAAACGTTTGATACATCGGGCCCTTGGTGGTAAGCATGTGCAATTTTTTAAAAATGCATTATACATGACATGTAGCGCACACATGCCCCCAGGGCATGTGCTTGCTTCACATGTTCGCAATTAGGTCCCCAGCACCCTGGGATTTGCATTACCTAATTTGCGAATTCCCAACTGAAATGCTAAATCATTCGCACCTATGGGCCTTCAGGCCCATAGGGATGAATGGAGTCCCATTCTCTAATTGTGATTCGGTAATTGCGATTGCGAATTTTAAGAAATCGCTATTACCAAATCGCAAATTTCATACATCCCATTTTCATTTCTTAAATAGCGATTTCTTAAAATTCGCTATTTCAGAAATGCAAACCGGGAGCTTCATACATCTGGGCCCAAGTTCTTTGCTATATTTATGATTGTACCAAATGTGTCAGAAAATCAACACAATGCTTTGCATCGGTCGTCCCCGTCGAGCACCCTCAAACCCTTAGTAAATCACCTCAAATATAGGCTAGAGATTTCAAGGATGAGCTAGAAAGTCGAACTCTCATTAAGCTGTGGACATCTATGCAAAAGAATAAACAAGTCCTATGTTTGTAAATAGCAACTCTGAAAACGCATCCCCTTTAACCTGGGCCTCAGTTTGTTTTCTTTGCAGAGGCAGGAGTCAGCAGGGGACTCCAATTAAGCAGTAGAATAAAGAGTGCAGTGTACAGCAGGGCGAACAGTGCAGTAACGGATCCAGGGCAATTAGGAGCCAGGAACTGACAATTACTGTCACAAAAGACTGCGGTGTATTGTCAAGATGCCACAGTGCTGTTTGAACCTATCAGCTAAGAAAAGGCGTCGCCCCGGGAGAAAATAGGTTGAAGATGGAGTTTATGAAACTCTCCTGGATGGATCTTTCGATTTCGCTCTCTAGCCACATCGTACAGATCCAGCCCACGAAAATGAATTAAACGTAGTGGGCTTTTTTGAGGTGAACAAAAAAAGATGAGGAACAGTAGCGTGCTCAGAAAACAGACACAGCGCAAGTCCAAATTGTGTTTTTGCTAGTGATAGAGTCATTGCAAAGTCTTTATTCAGTATTCTACAGTTATCTTGGCAGGCTTTTAGAGTTTACTAATCATAACTCCGTCCTTCTGCTCTCTCTCATGAAAATTCATCCGCGCGTTAAGTGGGACAGTTTTGTCCCACCTGCCATTATAGGTTCCTTTTGTATGTGCCTACTTGATGTCATTTTAAAGCTACATTATTTACACACTGGCCACTGTTTTCAGTGACTATCCTTCAGTGGTGGATTTCTTTTTTGTATGTGTGTTTTTTTTTGTTGCTATGTTTACTTCTCATAAGCACCAAGGACAGTAGCAGCGCAGACCCTCGGTTGGGGCTGAGGGGCCATCCCTGCTCCACCTTTTGCCCCTCAAGAAGAGTGTCTGTCAACCTGAGCAAAGGTCAGCCTGATAGACACTCTTCATTTTAAGGTCAAGCAGCCAGAAGATAGACATGCGCTATTTGCGTGGGATCCCTGTTGCCTGAGCTGAACTTTACTGGGCTGAAGAAGTCACAGCCCTGTCGGCTGACCTCTTCAGCCTAGCAAAGGTGCCTCAAGACCCTCACCCTCATCACGGGGGAATGTCACTGATTGCTACGGACCTGGGCGCTTCATCTTTAAGCCCTGGGTGACGAGATGGGACTGCTGCCTTCCCTCATTGGCTGACCTTAGGACCTGGGACCTCTGAGGCAGAGCTGAAGGTAAGTGTGTGTCCTTTTTTTTAAATGAATGTTTGGTGTGTGCATGCATGTATTTTTTAATATTTGATCGTGAGTGTTGTAAATGGATGTGTGTGTGCGTGTGTGAATAAATGAGTGTGAGTGTGCATGTGTGCCTGTATGTCCAACCTGCGCCCTTCCTGCTAAAATTATCGGCACCACTGGACAATAGGCCCTTTGCTATGAAGAAACAGTGCTTTCATTTATCTCAAATCTCTGTGTTACTGACATGCTACTGATTCTTCCAAACTCAGGAGCACATTTAACAATATTTCACAGGGCGCAGCTTAGCACAGCAAGTCACCTTGCGTGATAAGGAAAGGGCAGAAATGTGGTGTACATAGCATTGCACAGCGCATTCCTGGCTTTTTCCAGCTCTGGTGCACAATGTCCTGCGTAGAGCCAATGCAGTCACCCTGGCACCATGGCCTGCATTGTAAGCAGAACTGTTTTTGTGTGGAAGAGACACCTAACTGCATAAAAACAATCCCCTGAAACATATTCCTCTATGTGTGCTGCAAAATGTCGAAGACATAGAATGAGGAAGTAGAAAGCAGAAATAAATATATTTCTCCTTGCTATGCCTCACTTGAGGAGACATAGGTATTTGATGCATTCCCAGGTCTACCAGTGATGGTAAATCTGGGAATGCACCAAAATCCCTGGGTGGATGCGTGGGAACATCCATGCTCCACCCATGGAACACCTTCCCAGGGCAGAGTGATGCAATGCAGCAATTTGTGCTGAATTGCCTTACTCTAGATTTCTCAAGCCAGACAAGGCCATGCAAGATGGCCTTGCCTGCCTTTATAAATCTGCATTAATACTTGTGTTGCTGTAAGAAACTGAGCTCTTCACAGATGTCCCCCACTTGTTGCCCAATTTAGACTACTGATGCTGTTGTTTTTGATCTGAAGGTGCCATGAGGCCTGTTAATCCAACATTAGTGCCAGTGTTTTTTCTCTTAAGTTGTACTGTGATTTGGTAAACCCAATTGGCAAGGATATTACCACCCTGTAAGACCCTAGTAAATGGTACCAGTGGTACCCCAGGCAGGAATGGTAATGCGGTCATCAGGGCTGCAGCACTGTGTGTGCCACCCTGCTTGACCCGAGCAAAAGCAAAGCCGGCAGATCTGCCATGTCCGCCAACAAGAGCAAGCTTCTTATAGCCCAGGAGTCAGGGTGCACTGTGTTATGAGTGAGGACATATATGCATGAGCATATTTGACCATCTGATAGCATTTAAAACTTAATGCTACCGCAAGTGACCAGTGGTCCATAAGATAACATGATCTGGCACCCTGGCAAACCCCAGATGTCCAACTCCATGATGGCCTGAACTATTTCCCAAAGTGTCGGGTGTCAAACACCATGCGTTTCAACCCTGAGCATGATTCCCCATCTCAGGGTTACCTAGCTTGTACCTTGTTGGCATCCATAGAGGATATCCACTAATTAGGCAGCTTTCTCTTGCCTTGGCATGCTCCCTCAGGACATTTGCAGTCAGGACAAGAGTCTGCCCACCTGCTGGTTATGCTAGCACTTCCCCCAGGACCTGGGCATGGAAGAGGTCACACCTCTACCCTCCCAGGATGGCTGGTGTGTACAATAATTAAGGCAGTGACCCTCAAAGGGTTTCACCGTCCTTGATGTGTAATCTCCTATCCCCTACTCATGGACTAAGCCCTTTAGGCCCCATCCAGGCCAACAGGTGGGAAAATTAGTTACTCAGGAGGTGCACACTTCCAAGAAGCTAGCCACACCTTTAGGGTGGGCTAGGAGGTCTGTACAGCCATGGAAGGGTTCTGCCATCTTGGCCAATCCTGAATGAGTGGGTTCTGGGTAGAAAAAGTGACATGCTCCCACAGGAAGTCATCATCTCATGGGTAGACTAGCTGTAGGGAACAGTAGCCCATTGGCCACTGCCCCCTACATTCTTAATTCCCCCTAAGCCAGCATTTAAGAGGCTCCCTGGCACCAAAACCTCAATTCTGACTTTGAAACCAAGAAGAGGCACAGAGAAGATGCTATCATCGACACCAGGACTTTGGACTCCACCACATGCAAATATAAGAAACCTACGTGCCCTGAGGAGACCTTATATTGCAATTGTGTATTGGATGTGTCTCCATGGCAAAAGCTTGTTGCTCCCAGCAAGAGGGACTCCAGTGGATGCCAGAAACTGAAGCAGACTCCCTTTAATGGTGGAACTAGTCACCTGAAGTAGACTTGTCATGCTATTTCACACAAAATCAAACCTCTCGGGCCCCTCTTGGGTGAGCCCAGGGAAAATCGATGATTAGCACCCCAGGAGTTATAGAGGGGCTCACATGAAGTTTCGATCTGATACACCACTCCTGCCAACCTCCAGCCAATGAAGTATCCTTGGATTACTTTTGCTGCTGCCAAGGCTTGTCAGTTGCCAGCCTGTGATCAACCCTTTGCCAGACATCACCAATTCTAGAGCAACACCCAGAAACAGTGACTCACATCAGCAACAATGGTACTGCTGAGATGCTGTATCCTGAAGTAGGTGACTTTGACCAAGTGGCAAAGCATTTTTGGCGTGACACTGCCATGATTGACAGCTCTAAGGCTACCTGTGCACCTGGCGCTGGACTTGGTAGAAAAGTTCTTGCTGTGAAATGCAGGTCCTGGGACCTCAAAGGCCTCTACTCTCTGAGGGTAGAGTGTAGATCCCCCTGCAAGTGTGTTTAAGTCAAGTGTTGCAATTTTGACAGCGCCCGCAGATACCATCAGCACCAATGACAGCCAGTGCACCTCTGCACCCGGGCCCCCTGGGCAAGGCAACAAGATACTGTCTGTTGAGGCTTGATTTAGGGTCTTCCTACACTAACTCCAGGTGGGTTTCACGGAACTCAACCCACAAGTGACCGATTGCGTAATGTGTTTTCTCCCATTGACCGCAATGATAGATTTTAACAGCTCTGCAATGTTTTATTTAAAACTCTAAAATCAATAACTCTGGTTATCTGCAACGTATCAACTTTATTTGGGTGTCTAAATTAATATAAAAATATGCTTCTGTATTTCTAAATTGGTGTCAGATTTCTTTCAAGTCATGTCAATTACTTATCGACCATGTTGGTGTTGTGACATGCTTTACACATGTTCCTCTAAGTAGCCTGACTGCTGTTTGCTACTCTACCAGGACTGAGCTAAGGTTTTCTGGTGTGAATCTCAGGTCCACTTCTGGGTAACGTGCTAGTATTGCTTGGTAAGACCACCAGTCATACCATATAATACTGCCACCTTGCTACATTTGTATTTCAGCAGTGGGATCTGTGTTTCATTTCTTACTTAGACATAAGTATAAGATTGGTGCACAAGGAATCCTCAATCTTCTTTAGACCCAAAAAGCACTTTTTTAGTTTTTACATCGAGTATAATTGGAATTGATAGAGCCCTGTATTACTTCCCTGTTCCCAAAAGCATCATTTGATAAGTATGTGAGATAGACAATGGACAGGAAACTTGATAAGGCCGGTGGACTAAGAGTTATATTTAAATAATTATTTGGCATCAAGGCTCCCTACTTGATCGCTTTGAGAACACAAGCTGGAATTAACAAATAAGTGGATGTCATGGATAATGGTAAAGCATGATGTATTAAGTATGTGCTAATTGTGATAGGGATATGCTGTGTGTGCTTACGGTACTTTAGAGGTACTTGTTAGAAGACTAATGTTAGTGGAATGTAGGAACAGATGGGTAATAATGCTGTTGAATGCTGAGGACAAATGTGGGGGGTCATTAATTCTAGTGATTGGTTGAAAAACCCTTAAGTGTATTTAATTATTCATTTTTCCTCAGATAATTTTTGCCATACGCGTGAAGTGTGACTGTATGATGTCTCATTGAGATACTGGATTGTCTCATAAGTGCACACAAGTAGTTCAACTCATTGTCAGTAGAGAGCTTAGGGTGTGGTTTTAGACTCTGACAGCTATCAGTATCCTCTGCTGGGTGCTAGCTTTCATGCCAACACAGACGTTGACATGGGAGTCAGACCCCATGGCCAAAAGTGAGTTAGGCCCCCTGACCCTGCTGGTCATGGTGGGGTTGCTCAAGTGTTGGGTGACCTCTGTGGGTAAGTTAGGTGTTGCTCTAAGAAAGATAGGAGATGTGGATACCTCCTCACCCAAGCTAGAAGAGGCAGAAGAAAAGGACACAGCTGTAAGGAAGGTTCAGTTTAAAATGGGTCATGTCACTGTTGAAATAAGTCAACTGCCCAGATGCAGGGCCCTAGACCAAAATATGTAAGGCAGAGTAGGCGCTATAATACTACTGTCAGTCACTTTATATTCTTCCTTGCTTGACAGGCCAGAAAGACTCTCCCAAAGTTGAGTTGAGTCTCCTGGGTGTGTTGGTTGGGGGGAGATGTGTAAGAAACTGGGCGGCTCTTTACAGATCCCCACCCCCACTGTTTGCCCCCATTTAGACTACTGATGTTGTCATTTTTGATCTGAAGGGTGATTTGGTAAACCCAATTGGCAAGGACCTTATGTCCCTTGTAAGACCCTAGTAAGTTGTGTGAGAAAACAGGGCTGATTGCAGAGCCCCCCTAACTTTTTGCCCCCATTTTTCACTTTTTGCTGGTGTTTTCCTGACTCTGATGGTGCCCTGGGTACTGCTAACCAGTCCCAGGGCCTGTGCTTGTGTAAAATCAGTATGCAAATTAGGCTAATTAAAATTGGCTAAGTCAACCTACCTATAAGTCCCTAGTATATGGTAGGGCATGTAGGTTTAGGGACCATAGCATAGGTAGTGCACCCATAGGTGCACTGCTGAGGTGCCCAGTGTCATTTTAAAGGCAGTCTTGCCTTGCTGGCTGCTTTTAAATTAAAGTTACATGCAAATTCGACTTTGGAGTTAAAAGTAGTTCCAAAGTCTTAAACTACCTTATTTTTACATTAAAGTCACCCCTAAGGTGTGCCCTATGTTCCCCTAGGGCTGGGTGTCATGTTACTATAAGCAGGGACCTTATAAAAATAGTTTTATAAGCCCTGGTGAGGTAAAACAGGCAAATTCGTTTTTCCCTCATTGTAGTGAATGGCCTCCATAGGCTAGAATGGGGAGACTTTATATTAATTTTAAAAATCCCCTTAAGCAATAGATACTACAAGTTTGGTATCAAATGAATTGTTATGATAAATCCCACAACTTACAGTTGTGGGATTTGATATAACTTCTTCAGGTAAAGAGTTTTAAACTTTACCTGAAAAGTTGCAAACTTCAGCCTTGTAGTGTTTTTGCTGCTTTGATGAGGTGTGAAGTGGCCTGGCTCAACACAAAGAGATGTGGATGGGGGAGGAGATCTTCCCTCGGCAGATGGGGAAGCAGGAAGGGGGAGGGCTGCCAAACTGGTCTTCAAAGGCAGGGAAGGACATTTGGAGCAACCCAGCAACACCCTCACATCCTGCAAACCCAGACAATTAGGTACCCCCTTGATTAGATTAGGAGAGGGCAGGAGAGGGGTGTGTTTAGGATTTTTAGCCACACCGGTGGATGGGCTCAGCCAGATGTAACCTCCAAAAATCACTTTCAGCCATGATGGATTTTTGAGGAATGTTGCACCCTGGGATTGATTTGTGCCACATTTCCCAGGAAGTGGTCAACACGGGGAAGGACCCTGCCCCTGACTGGAGAACCAGGACCCCCCTTGTTTTTCACCCAGGAGCAAGGATAAAACTGGCAGACCTGCACCCACACCTCAGTTCCCTACCAGATTCCTACCAGAAAGAACTACAGAAGAAAAAGGACTCCCCTGCTGGACCCCTGACCTGCACCCGGACACTACACTCTAATGGACTGCACCAGCTGCCCACTTGGGCTTCACCACAAGAAGGGCTTTGCCTGGCTTCAACTGGTTCAAGGAGGGACTCCCTGTTTGCTACAGGTGAAAAATTGCTAACCAGAGTCCCCTGCACCAACTCCTGAAGAAACCAACTTGCTGGCCACTGTCCAGTGGCCAAAAAGGAGTTTGCTGCAGTTGCATTCTGGGAGTTATAGTCCACACCCTCAAGGAGCATCTCAGAGCTTCTGGAACCTTGGGGTGGACTGTGGACCTCAAAAGAACCTTAGAAGAACATCTGGAAGAAGATCCAGAAGTTTGAAGAAGTTTGGAGAACTTTTGGAAAAAAGCTCCATAGATGGACCGACCCGCAGCAGCAACTCTAGCCGGCTTGCCTCAACAGGGACCCTGTCTGACTTGCAGATTCGTCCTGGTGAAGAAAATCTCAGAAAAAGAGACTAAGGGCCAGATGTATCAAGAAAGGCCTTTGCGAATCTCAAATAGCGATTTTTAAGAAATCGATATTTCCGAGTCGGAATATGCGATGTAACATATTTGCGATTCGGAATTAGCGATTTCTTAAAAATCGCTATTTGTGGTTTGCGAGGCCCAAATACCGAATCACAATTTGCGAGAACGCAATTTGCGATTCCGTAATTGAAAATCGCAAATTGCGAGAAAGCACACCTCGCAGAGCCTGATGACATCACAAGCAGGAAGTGAGTCATCCCAGGCAGTTTGCAGGCGCCACACCCAAAGGAGCACTGAGAGAGACACAGCCCAGCCACAGTGAGCAAGTCTGGGAACAAGGCAGGACTGCACAACCACCATGGACACCTCTGCACAGGGAAAGGAGAAGGGAGAAAGGAAAAGGAAACTCAAGTTTAGTGAGCAGGAACTGGAGGTGCTAACTGAGGAGGTGGTGAGGAGCCATGACTGTTTGTTTGGAAAAAGCTCACTCCAGGTACCTGAGAGTGAAAAGCACAGACTCTGGGCAGACTTTAAGACAAAAATCTGCACTGTGGGAGTTGCGCAGCGCTCTGTGGAGGAGATAAAGAAGAGGTGGTATGACCTGCGTTCCCGTGCCAAGGAGAGGGTGGCAAGACGACTGCAGGAGGCAGACCACCCACGGAGACATCCTCCACCCCCATGGAAGACCTGGCGGAGTCGACACTCCTCCCAGAAGCTGTCATTGCGGTCACTGACATTGACACATCCGGCAAACCAAGCATCAGTAAAGGTAAGTGCAATATTGAAATGTAACCCCATATGTGTATGTACAAATGCCCCTTAGGAATTAGCAAGTAGTGCAAAGCATTGTGAGAAGTAGTCCATTCCACATCTTAGAAGCGGCACAACAATGCCTTATGGGAGTGGTAGTCCACAACCCAGAGCTGATAGTAGCACATGGAATGTAAATATGCCGAGCGACACCCAGAAGAACACAACACCCACAACATAGTGATATGATGTAACTGTACATTTATTACCATTGTGTGACCTTTGGTGATACGTACATAACTGGCATGCTGCACATTGTCGTTGCAGGTGGCCCAGGCCCAGCAGCATCTGCAAGTGCTGTTGCGGGGGATACTGAAACCCACCCTGCATCTGACTCAAACACCAGTGAATCACAGAATATAGCGCCCATCAGATGCAGGGCTAGGGCTGTACCGCTACCCGAATTGAGCCAGGACTCTGACGACATGCGGGATGACAGCCACACACCTTCCCCAGATGGCAGATGCACTGTTATGCAGGAGTCCCAGCCCCATTGTAGCACAACACCCCGCAGGAGGCCTACCTATGCAGGCACACAGCATACTGAAGCAGGAGAGGGACCATCAGTCTTCGGTGGCCTGGAATCTGCTATGTTAAAGCAGCAGCGCCTGCAAAACAGGAAAATCTCAGCTTTACAAAGGCAGATGCAGGCACACAATTCCAACATGGGGGGGCTGCATCGGTAATTGGATTGCCTCAATTCCAACCTCACTAAACTGCATGAGGGACAGATCCAAGCTTCTGAGAACACCAGGGAGCTGACAAGTGCAGTGAGGGAACTCTGTTCAGAGCGGCGGCACGACAGAGTCAGCCACCGCAGGCAGGAGAGGCGTTTTATGGGGATGTTTGGTGGTTTCTGTCGCTCAGTCAATCTCCTTGCAAATTCAACAGCCCTCATATCGTCGCATGCTGTGGCCGCACAGGTGGAGGCAGCGCACAGCAGTAGGGCTGTGGCACAGGGACTGGTGCAGATCACAAATGTGCTTGACAATATGCTGGGTAACCGCTCCACCACACCCAGTGAACTGGGATTGGGGGACACTTAGGACACATCTAGCCTCAGCAGCGTAGCAGTGCCCACCACTGATGCTAGGCGTCACAGTGCCAGGCACAGCACTGCCGCTGAGTCCGAAAACAGAGGTGCCAGTGAGGCCACTGCGCACTCGAGTGGCTTGCGTGGCCATAGAAAGTGACAGTAATGGACACAGGGGACTGTTTATCATTGTGTCATACAGTAAACTATGATTGAATAGTGAGATACTGTTATCTGCTTTTATTTTAAGTTACATAATCTTATTTGTGTTGCTAGTGAAACTTATGTTAGCTGACGGTAAGGTAATACATTTTCTAACTACAAGTGCACATGTCAGTGGAGTTGTGTTGTTATTACTTACATCTGAAATGGTTGTGCGTGATGTCAGCACGCCTTTGCCTGCCCTCTGCTGCACTGTTCCTGTCTGCTGACTGTAGGGGGGGTATGGGATCATCATCCTCATCAGAGTCAGAATCAGATATTTCCACAGGTATGCCCCTGGTGGTAGCTATATTGTGCAAGATCGCACAAGTAGCCACTATTCTACATGTCGTCTCCGGGCTGTACTGTAGTGCCCCTCCACTTTTGTGGAGGCACCGGAAGCAACTCTCCAGCAGCCCTAAGGTGCACTCCACCACAATGCGGGTTGCCCTGTGTGCTGCATTGTATCTCCGTTCAGCAGGTGTTGTAGGATTGAGGTAGGGCGTCATCATGTAGGTGCGTACTACATAGGCACTGTCTCCTGGAAGGAACAGAGGGTATGATGAGTAAGCGAGCCATCTGACATCACAACGCCATCAATGCACCACTGTACAGAGGGTCAATACCTAGTAGATATCCTTCTCCAAACTCCCCAGCTAGCAGTCTTGTGTGAATCCCGCTGTGGCGAAAGATGTATGAATCATGTGTGCTCCCTGGGTACCTGGCCACGAGATCAGTTATGATATAGTAGGCATTGCATATCACCTGTATATTCATGGAATGTTGGTATTTACGGTTGTGATACAGATACTCTGTGGCCGTTGGTGGACAGATTGCAACATGTGTCCCATCTATGGCACCTAGGACGTGGGGGAACTGTGCTATCTGGTAGAAATCAATTTTTGTCTGCTGTATTTCCTGTGGGGTCTGGGGAAATCTGATGTACTGGTTTATCCTACTCAGCATGGCGTTGATAAATGCATTGAAAAATCTAGAGAGGGCACTCTGTGATACACCTACAGCTGCTGCTATGACCCCTTGATAGCTCCCTGAGGCAAGTAGGCGCAGGGAGCACAATACCTGCACATGGGTGGGTATGCTATTGGTCCTGTGTGTTGCGCGCTGCAGTATGGGTTGTAGCTCAGCTATCAGGTCAAGTATCATGGCTGAGTTCAACCTGCACTTCTCAAAAATGTCCTCCTCAGTCTGGTCAAAAAGGGTAATGCGCACTCTGAAAATGCACTCCTGTCTCCTCCTCCCTCTCCTCAAACCTGCCAAGATCCTCATTCTCCTCGCCATGACATAGAGTGCAGCCATTGTAGAAAAGAGTCTGAGGTATTCTGGGCCTCTTTATATAGGTTGCACCTGGTTACCACCTGGTTTCACTTAGTGGTATTTTGCATGTGCAAAAGGCCCTTCTGCGAAAATCGCAATTTGCGATTTTTTGGTGCATCGAATTGCGATTTGGTTTTGCGTGTCGCATTTTGCATCTCGCAATTTCCGACTTGAAATACTGAATCGCTAATTGTGATTCGGTGTTTCATGTCGCAAATTGCAAGATGCAAAATGCGACACGCAAAACCAGGTTGCAATGCAAAAAATCGTTATTTTTGCGATTTTTTGTTTTTGGTCTGCGAATGCCTTTCATGCATCGCAGACCACGTTTTTGCATTCGCAAACGGCCAATTTTAGCGATTCACACCGTTTGCGAATGCAATTTAGTTTGATACATCTGGCCCTAAGTCCAAACGTAGGAAGTTGACCGTGACCTCCCAGCCAGCGTATCTGAAGAGGGCTCCACGGACATCGGATCAAGATTCAGGTTTGCACCGGTGGAAGGATTGTCACCTCGAAAAAAACGATAAAATCCAAAGGTAAAAATCTCCACAGAGGGCTCTCCCGTATCTGAGGAAGAGTTCCAGGAGTTCGGATTGGACTGGCAGGTTCAACCCGCTGAAGAAAATCTCCAGAAAAACGACTAAGTCTTAAGGTAAACTTTTGACCGAGGCCTCCCGCGGGCTGTAGCCGAGCCGAGCTCCATCGCGGACGGCCTTAAACTTTGACTTTGCCCCGGTCGAGGTGCGACCAGATGACCAGATTGGCACTTTTTGTTTCTATGCACTAGAAAGCAATACTTCTTTAAAAATTCATATCTCCGGTTCCACTTTTACGATTTTATTCGTTTTGGTGTCATTTTAAAGCTAAAAATATTTCCTATTTTCATGAATTTATTTTAGATTTTTAAACCATTTCCCGTGTTGTATTTAAGTACTGTTTTGTGATATTGGAATGCTTTAGTTTTGTCTCCTAAGTTAAGCCTTGTTGCTCGTTGCCAAGCTACCAAGGGTTGAGCTGGGTTTAATTTACTGAGACCTAACTGTACCTAAGTGGAGGTTAGTGGCCTATTGCTAAGTGTAGGTACTTACCTGCCCTTACCAATAACCCATTTTCCAACAACTGGTATCTGTGGTACCCAGGGCAAGGATGGTAAAGGGGTCTTCAGGGCTGCAGCACTGATTGTGCCACCCTGCTTGACCCGTCTAAAAGTAAAGCCGACCAAGCTCCCATGTCAGCCTACATGAGCAGCTTGTCTCCTCGAGTTCGACTCTGCCTGCATCTGGTTCAAGTCCATAGCACAGGTCGGTCACTCCTAAGGCAGGCCTCCTATAGCCCAGGAGGCAGGGTGCACTGTGTCATGAGTGAGGACATATATGCACGATAATTTTTGACCCTATGATTGCATTTAAAACTTAGTGCTACCGCAAGTGACTAGCGGTCCATTGGATAACATGGGCTGGCACCTGGGCAAACCCCAGACGTCCAGCTCCATGTCGGCCTGACCAAATTCCCTTTTTAACCCTGAGCATGATTCTTGTGCACAGGGTTACCTAACATGTGCCATGGTGGCGTCCTTAGAGGATGCCAACCAAGTTGCTAGTTATTTCTTCCCTTTGCGGGCTCCCAAGAACTATTTGTCACCAAGACAAGAGTCTGTCCTTCGACTGGTTTTGCTAGCACTTCCTCCAGAATAGATATAAAGGACTTGGGTAGGGAGCAGGTCACACCCCGCCCTCCCAGGCAGGCTAGTGTTTACATTATTAAAGGCGGTGAGCCGCAAAGGCTTTCACCACCCTTGGTGTGTGATCTCTCATCTCCCATTCATGGAAAAAGCTCTTCCCACCCTGTCAAGGCCAAGAGTTGGGAAAATTAGTCATTCAGGAGACATACACCAGCAAAAGGCTAGCCACACCTTTAGAGAGAGCTAGGACGTCTGTACAGCCAAGAAAAAGTTCTGCCATCACCCTCACCTTTAATGCCACCTAAACTAGGATATAAGGGGCTCCCCAGAGAAGACGCCCTCACCGACACCAGGACTTTGGACTCCACCGCAATGCAAATATAGGACACTTAGGTGCCTGGAGGAGGCCATATATTGGAACTGTGGGTTCGACACAGGCCCGTGACAAAAGCTCATTGCTCTTAGGAAGAGGGACTCCAGTGGATGCCAGAAACTGAAGCAGACTCCTCTGACTGGTGCAACCAGTCACTTTTAACCTGCAGAAGAATCATCATGCTGTGACACTAGAAGTGCAAGTCATCGAGCCCCTCTTCAGTGAGCCCAAAGAAAATTGATGACCTGCACCCCAGGAGTTATAGTGGGGCTCACACCATGTTTCGAGCCACTTCACGACTACTGTTGACCTCCAGTCACTTGAGTAGCCGTGGGTTACTTTTGCGGCTGCCAAGGCTTGTAGGTCATCAGTCTGGTAATCACACTTTCCCAGACACCAACTCCAGAGCAACTCTCAATAGTGATTGGCATTGGCAACAACCCCACTGCTGAGATCCTGTATCCTGAAGAAGGTGGCTTCAACCAAGTGGTATAACATCTCTGGTGCGAACCTCCCTTGATTGGCAGCTCCAAGGCTACCTCTGCATCTGGAGCCCCCAGACATGGTAACGAAGTTCCAGGTATGGAATCCAGGTCCTGGGACCCCAATAGCCTTTCTGAGGGTAGAGTGTTGATCCACCTCCAAGTGTGTTTTTTGTCAAGTGCTGCAATTTTGATAGCACCCGCAGATCCCATCAGCACCAAGGACAACCAGAGCACCACTGCATCCAGACTCCCTGGGCAAGGTAACGAGATACTGTCTTTTGAGACTGGTCTAGGGACCCCAAGACCTTAACTCCAGGTGGGTTCTAAGGAACTCACGCCTAAGTGACCGACTGCAAATACATTTGGTGTCCTGCATCCATGGAGTTGTCTGGAGGTTCTTTCCAAGTTTCGAGACGCAACTCCACTCTTAGAGGCCTCAGGCTGCCAAGATCGTGTCGACTACTTTTGCCACTACCTAGGCTTGTTGATCACCATCCCTGTAACCAACCTCTTCCTAGACATCACCGACCCCGGAGCATCACTCAGCTATGGTGACTGACATCATCAATAATCCCACTGCAGAAAGACTGCATACTGAAGTAGGTGTTGTCAAGTGTTTGGTAACGCAACTTTGGCGCAGCCAGTCTGTGAGTGACAGCTGAAAGGCTATCTCTGCACCCGGAGCTGCTGTACAGGGTAGCCCTGGGACCCCAAAGGCCTCTGCTGTCTGAGGGTAGAGTGAACATCCACAGATAAGTGTGTTTTTGCAGTGATGCATTTTGACAGCGCAAGAGGATCCGTTCAGCACGCCGGAAAGCCAGGAGCACCTCTGCACTCGAGTCCCCTGGGTGCACCTGATTTGTTCTGGCTAGAAAATCCTGACCCATATTATATTATTATTATATAAACATTTATAAAGCATGTGATTCACCTAAAAGATATCATGGCGCTACAAGCCTGAACACTGAGAGAAAGTGCCAATACACATCCGCTAGAAAATACAGCCGACAGATTACTTCCTAAAGGATAATAAATCTTCCCTAGTTTGGAGGGGGGCCAGTAGTGTGTTCCAAAGCTGTGCAGCACTGACTGAAAATGCTTGTCCACCCATTCTAGATTTGATGGCCTTAGGGACACAAACAAGAGCAGCTGTTGAGGAGCGAAGACTTTGTGTTGGGACGTATCTAGAGAAATGATTCTGCAAGGGAACAGGTCCCAGCTATGTAATGCCTCAAAAAAGAACATAGTGATTTATAAACAATTCTCTGTTTGGATGGGAGCCAGTGAAGCTCCTTTAAGGCCGCAGAAGCAGATGAACTCCTGGGGCGATTTAATGCCAATTCTGCTTCAGCCAACTGTGCTCTGTACATTCTTTCTAGCAAGTAGTCAGGAGACCCCAACATCAGGCAATTACAATAGTCCAGACTGCTAAGGATCACACTAGGAAAATAAAAGATTTACAACTGACTGGAAGCAAGGGAAGTAATTTAAGTAAACCTCCCTATAGCGAGTAACAAGTCCCTGTCACTTTTGTGATATGAGCTGTCAAAGACAAAGGGGGTCATTACAACCCAGGTGGTCAAAGACCGCCAGGGCTGTTTTGGCGATTACACCGCCAACAGGCTGGCGGTGCAATCTTGGGTATTTTGACGGGGCCGGTGGTTTCCCGACACATTTGCCCCGGCGGTGATAATTCGCCGGGCAGTGCTGCTTGCAGCGCTGCCCAGGGGATTACGAGTCCCCGACCGCCAGGAAAAGGCTGGCGGTACGGGGAGGTGCAGGGGCCCCCTGACCCGTCGCACGGCCGCAACACCGCTGGCTCCATTAGGAGCCAGCTCCTGTGTTGCGGCTGAGATCCCCGCTGGGCCGGCGGGCGGAAACCAGGTTTCCTCCCGCCGGCCCAGCGGGGATCTCATAATGACCGCAGTGGGAGTGCACCCGCATTGGCGGCCGCCCGGCAGTCAGATCTTGGCGGGCGGCTGTAGCCGCCCACCAAGGTCATAAGGAGGGCCAAACTGTTGTCAAAGGTGGCTCCTAAATTATAGACTGTGTCAAGGGATTTAGGACTGTCCTTCACTGGAAAAGGCCAAAAATGTGCAGGTAAATTCAAGAGAACTTTATTTACTGAGCAACATAAAAACTCAGTCTTGTCCCCATTGAATTTAAGCAAATTAGAATTTAGCCATTACACAATATCCTTCACGCACATACAGAAGACTTTTACAATGTTTGTTGGCCACTATCTAATGATAAGATCAGCTGGGTATCATCTGCATAGTTAACCACTCTTATACCATGAGATTTAATAAGGGTCATAAGAGGTCTCATGTACAGATTAAACAGAATAGGACTCAAGGCAGAGACTTGAAGAGCACCAGTCTCCACTCTCCTAAAGGTCGAACTGAATGGAGAAAGGGCAACAGCTTGGCTGCAATCGACTAAATAGGAGGACAGCCACTCTAGAACAGTTCCACCGGCTCCTACTGAAGGGAGTCTATGGATCAAGATGTTATGATTGACTGTGTTGAATGTGCCAGACAAATCCAAAAGGGTCAGGATTGCCAATTGGTCATGATCGACTATCATCCGTAAGTCATCCAGGGCAAGAAGCAATGCTGTTTCTGTCCCGTGTCTGGGCCTAAAGCCAAACTGATCCTGATCAAGAAGGTCGTGTTGTTCCAAGAATTGAGGGATCTTTTTGCTGACATTTCGCTCCAAATGTTTGATGGGGAATGGCAGCAAAGAGATTGGTCAATAGTTACCAGATCCCTGCGGGTCCAGAGATAGGTTCTTCAGAATAGGAAAAACAATGGCTGTTTTCCATGCTGATGGAACTTGGCCCAAATATTGGGATTGATTACATATCTGACATAGTAAGGGAAACAATTCCTTCGCTAAACATTTCTAAATACTATGCAGTAAGGGGTCAAGTGGACAGCCGGATAAAATAGAACTGGTCATTAACTGGAAATAGTCCTCTGTCATAATCTCAAACCAGTACAACTGGGCCCACAGCTTATCATGACGAGGAGTTACTGGGGTGGGGTGGCATTTCATCTTTCCCCTTCCTATTCTCAGGATACAGCATAGTTGACGAGAACCCACTCTGATCAGATGTACGCCCCTAATGTCTGTTAGGATATTGGTAAACTTTTCTACAAAGAAAACTGCAAGATTTTCACACAATTCCTGTATGGGAGTAATATCTTTTTTGATGCACTTTGGATTAGAGACCTGCTGCACAATCTTAAAAATCTAATTTGTATTATTAGACGCCGCTAGGATAGCCGTGGCATAAAAGTCAGCTTTTGCTCTATTAATTTCCTTTTTATACTCGTTCAGTGAAGAACAAAGATGAAGCTTGTGCACCTCTTTACTCGAGCTCTGTCATTTCCTCTCATGTTGTCTGCAAATTTGCTTCAGATGTTTCAACGATACGGTATAACAAGGTGCCAATTCGCACCTCCTCCTCCTCATAACTTGAATAGGGATAGTATTGTTTAAAAGGTCATTCATTTTATCCTCCATAGTGTTGCAGTTATCTTCTACAGATCTTTCTTGGTCAAACAGGTGTACCATGTTTGTGCCAACATCTACCTGTATTTGTTCTGGTTATTCCCAATTTAGGCTAAGTTTCCTAAATTGAAAATAAAGGGTTATTAACAAATGATCCATCCAATACAGTGATACCGTTATTTCAACTGAAATCAAGTCATGAGGGGCCAAAATGAGGTCTAGCGTATGGCTGCTGGATTGAGTAGGACTAGTGACCAGTTGATATAGACCTAGGCTTTTACAGACATTGGTAAACTCACTGAAATGATGGGACGGGGTAATTATTCTGCCCACATAATGAAATCACCCAGTATAAAGAAGTTAGAGTGGTTCAGGGCAAAACTAGTCATAGTCTCTATCAAAGGGGCTAAATGTGACACAGTCATGCCAGGGGGGCAATAACATACAATTCCATAGAGGAGACAACCTTCTTTGGATTTCAGAGAGAAAAAAGTCTCAATTGCCGGAAATTCATCTAAAGTTATTGACGCTAAGTTCCAGCAATCTTTAAAAATAATTCCCACACCCCCCACCTCTTTTGCCTGTGCAGTGCTTATGGAGAGCTCATAGTCTGGGGGACAAGAAAAGCCCATAGCAATAGCTGAGACTAATGTTGTCCATGTTTCAGTTAAAAACACTATATCCCATTGGTCACTGGAGAAGAGCTGATACATTTCCGACAAATGTTTACCTAGTGATCTAACATTAGTTAGGCTGCATTTTAAGCGGTCGACAGAACTTGCTGACATAGGTGAGGTATGTGTCACACAAGCATTATCTGAAAAGAGCCACACATGGGACAGCCTCTTACCTATTCACAGTGGTTGTTCTCTCTTATAGACAAACCGGCAGCATGCCTGGGGCTGTGCGCGGCTAGTGCGCATACGGGCGCAGATGGACTTGCATTTGGTGCGGCTGCTACAGGGTGGATTTTGCATCTAAAATTAATAGCCTGAGGCTACTGACCTACAACAAAGAGAGCAGCACAAATACGGCCACTGTAAATGGCCATCTGCTCTTACCGATGGGATTGCAACTGAAGAATAAAAGCACCTTGTGAGCACTCAATGTTCTCCAGTCACACAACAATTCACAATTGTAAATCCCTAGGACCAGGACCAGGCCACAAGGACAAAGGATGTCACTGGAGTTCCCCTGTAAAGGTACATTTTGTTAAGGTGACTTTCCCAGGAGCCCATTCAGTACATTGGAAGGCCAGCACCACTCTGCAACCCAGACCTGCAAGTCAGGTAAAATTGTACTAACCATTGATACTTGCTGCCAGGGCCCCAAGACCTTAATTTCAGGTGGGTTCCCCAGCACTCACCCCATAAATGACTAATTGAATTTTGAGTACTTTTGCCCATTGACATCAATGCAAAAGAGTGAATTACTGTGATTTATTTTTCCTTAAAAAATTCCAAAACCCAAGAAACTGCATTTTAATGTGAATGTTTTGGTGTTCGAAATTTGTTTTTTTTTTAAAACTCTTTATTTTTATAAATTGGTGTTGGATTTCTTTTGAGTTGTGTCATTTAGTTATCGTCCAAATTGGTGTTGTAAAATGCTTTCCACATGTTCCTCTAAGTAGCCTGGCTGCTCTTTGCCACTCTACCAGGACTGAACTAAGGTTTACTGGTGTTAATCAAAGGTCCACTACTGGGTATTGTGTAAGTATTACATGGTGAGACCACCAACTGACACCACATAATATTTTCACCTTGCTACAGAGTCGAACGCAAGGTAAAGCAATCTGATATTAAGATCATAGAGCAGGAGGAGAGGAGATGTGAGTCTTGTGTTCAGAAGGGTTGACAGTTCACTTGGCTGATTGCTATTTGGTGGCATTCCGCCGCACTCAGAACTCTGCAGAATTTCACTGAGTTTTTTAATAACTCTCTGGAATTCAGCAGGGAAGAACTCAGTGAGCTCCGTCCACCCCTAATCAGTTCCACCCAACAATACTTGGAGGAGTATCAAAACCTCATGCACCTCAACCAACACCCCCTTTACAGGTTTGACTATTACACACTTTTCAAACTTGCACTCTAAAATGACGGAAAGGAACTCAGGGGGTTATTACAACTTTGAAGGAGGTGTTAATCCGTCCCAAATGTGACGGATATACCACCAGCCGTATTACGAGTTCCATAGGATATAATGGACTCGTAATACGGCTGGTGGTATATCCGTCACTTTACCGTCACATTTGGGACGGATTAACACCTCCTCCAAAGTTGTAATAACCCCCTCAATGCAAATCGGAGCACTTTGCAATCCCATCAGCAGCATGAAACAGTACATAAATGATGCAAAAGGTTAGTCACTCACTCGGGTGATATGTCTGGATTGGGCCTGACCTATACAGGAATGAATCCACTTTGTAGTTCGCATTGTAATGTGTATGTGGGAATTAAAAAAAAATATGATCATGAGTGAATACATCAATTGAATGGGTCCAGGAACATTATCAATAATACTCACTTATATATCACATAACAACTTATGATCAGCAGGCTTGGTGCCATATTGTGAATTTTATTTGCATCTTGTGCCCCTGGTGCAAAAGTAATGCAATTCTTTAAAAGGTCACATCAATACATGATAGTTTGGAAAACTCATATCAATTTAACACTTTTGCAAGGAAAACATCAGGGATGGCTCCTCCGCTAAGGGGAGGAGCATTGCCCTGCTGGGTTTTTGTAAAAGGAAAAATAAAATGCTAACAAAGCTATGTTATTATCATTTTATTTTTCCTGGGAGTAAGAGGATGGGGCGGGGCATGGCTGGAGGTACCGGATAAACTGCACACTTTGCATGTTCTGTACCTGGCTGTATTGCACAGCCGAGTGAGGAACATGCACAGGCTCCCGCTCCCAGTCTGAGCGGTGAAGGAGGCTGCTCAGACCAATCACAACACTACTTTAATGCTGGTGACAGCAGCATAGTGATTGGCTGGAAGCCTGTGTCTTGCCAGGAAGAGGACAAGGAAGGAGGGGAAACAAACATATCTTCCCAAGAAGGTTAATTTTTTCTTACCCCTCCCCTGTCCTGTGCCGTCCTACACCCGCCACCCCCGTTCAGTGGCAACCACCACTGGAAAACATACCTTAGAAAATATATCTTAGTTCATCTAATTAGGTCAGAGTGGATCGCTCAGGCACATCTGATATCATTGCATTTCTTTCTTTCCTGCAATCAGGCACTTGGACCCTTTGTAGTGGTAACCTAGAAGTAACCTTAACCTTTTCCTAAGCAACAAATAATCAAAAGTATGGAAACATGCAAAGTCGGCGTGCTGTCTATCCATCCAAACCTCGTAATCTTCACCGTAATGTTGAAATAACCATGAGTTCCTGGCTCAGGAACATGTAGGAGGATGTGTACAAACATTTTTTGCTGGGTTAACGCAACAAATGTGATGCTAACCAGCACAAAATGTTTTTTTACTAATTTACTTTTCTGTGACAAACTCGCTTTGCACTGTAAAGTACGCTATAAGTAACACAAACGAGCGCAAAGCAGTGCTTTGTGTTACTTAGCACCAAGGGGCCATTACATCACATGGGTGGTACATTGGCATTCCCGTGCAACCACCCATGCCTTTTGACGCAAAACCCTATCTACAAATGATAGTAGACAGGGTTTTGCGCCAAAAGTTAAAGCCTTTTAAATGCAGGAGTTTAACCCCTTTGCAGCCAAGGATGTAATGGGTATGTCCTTTGCTGCGGCGCTGAGGCGCTAAGGACTTAACTGTTCCGTCCTTTGACCGGATGAGCCTCACCTCAGTGCCCCCAGGGCAGGGATGGAAGGGCAATCGCTTCCCCATCTATCCCCGCCCCCCCACCCACCCCTTGGCGTCTGATGACGACAGCGCACAATTGCACGCTGACCTCATCAGAGGCCTATCCCTTTGCACTGGAAGCTCAGGTTCCAGCGCGGATAGGAGGAGAAATGCAAAAACATTTCTCCTCCAATCACGTGGAGGGGGCAAAAGAGGCATGAAAGGAGAGGAAAGGCCTTTCCTCTCCTTTCATGTCTCTCTCAGCATTTCTGCTGCCCGATCGCAATGTGATCAGGCAGCAGAAATGCCCACTAGATACCAGGGAGTTTGTTTTCTTTAGGTTTACTCATAAGGGGAGCGGCCCCTTGGGCAAGGGCTGCTCCCCATTGGGGCAATTTATTTTTAGGACATTTCTGACCCCCGGGGGATGGAGGGGGCAGAAACCATTAGACACCAGGGATAAAAAAAAAATATGTTTCTTTTAATTTTTTTTAAATGTGAGGAGCGACCCTTTAGGCAAGGGTCACTCCCCTGGGGGCAAAATTAATTTTAAGGCATTTCTGCCCCCAATCTATTTTTATTATCCCAGGGTGGCAAAAACCACTAGAAACCAGGGATTTTCTTTGTCAGTCTCACATGAGGGGAGTGATCCCTTAGGCAAGGGTCGCTCCCCAGGTGGGGCAAATTTGTTTTAGGCCATTTCCTCCCCCCTTGGTGGCAGATCAGCCTGTTTTAATTAGGCCAATCTGCCCTCAAGGGGGGCAGAAACCACTAGGCCCTAGGAATTTTTTTTTTGCCTCAATTTCAAGCAAGGGGAGCGACCACTTAGGCAAGGGTCGCTCTCCTGGGAGGGCAAATTTATTTTAGGCCATTTCCGCTCCCCTTGGGGGCAGATCGGCCTATTTCTATTAGGCTGATCTGCCCCCGGGGGGGGGGGGGGAGAAACCACTTAGGCACCAGGAATTGGTGTGTGTGTATGTGTGTGTTTTGTTTGGGGGGGCAGCCCCTCGGACTAGTGTCGCACATTACTGTTGGCCATATCTGCCCCCCTTGGGGCATGAAGCCCACCAAAAACCAGGGAAGATTTTCTTTTTCAAAATAAGAGAGTGGGAGTATGGCCATACCCCCACCCCAAAGAAATGGGGCCAAAGTTGTTCTGCCCACCAGTGGGCAGATGGGGCAATTACCCTTGATCCACACCCCGGAGGGGCAGAAAGTCTCCTAGATGCCAGAGAATATAAAAAAACTAACAATAGTGGGATGGTGGCTACCAACCAGTATGGGCATGGTTATGCCCCCACCCTAACCAAAGGGGGTGACAGTCATTTAGCTCTTCCCCTGCACACTAAAGCATCTTATCCCATGGCAAGCAAGAGGACATTCGATTATTTTGGGTTTTGGTTTTACATTTGGGGCATTAGAGCTTGGCTAACTCTCAAAATCGTCCCACTTGGAATGGTGAGGGCTCCACTTTTTGGACTTTGGAACGCTGCCTTATAGAAAAATCCACAAGATCTAGACACATCTGAAAACTAAACATCTGGGTGAGTCCAGGGTGGTGTGCTTCACATGCACCCGTACCATTTTCTTACCCACCATACCCTGCAAACCTCCAACTTTGCTGGAAATCACACATTTTTTCCTCATTTTTGTGATTAAATCTTCTGGAATCTTCCAGAATCCACAAAATTCCTACCACCCAGCATTTCCTCATCTATGCCAATAAGAATTCTGCCCCACTTGTCAACCTAGAAATGTTATTTTTCAAACTGCCCTTTTGGACCTGCTTTGGTTCCCCTTCAATTTCATCATATTTTTGGCTCTTCCATGTCACAGGGACTTGGCCCACCTACACAAGTGAGGTATCAGTTTTACCGGGAGACTGAGGGAAACGTTGGGTGGTAGGAAATTCGCCCCGGTGCGGTGATCTCATAAAGAAAAGTGGGAAAAATGTGATTTTTTTGCTAAATTTGAGGGTTGCTGAGGATTCTAGGTAAGAAAACACTGGGGGATCCACGCAAGTCACACCTCCTTGGACTCTCTCGTGTGTCTAGTTTTCAGAAATGTCTGGGTTTGGTAGGTTTCCCTGTATGGCTGCTGAGTCCAGGACCAAAAACACAGGTGCCCCCATAAAAACAGGTAGTTTCATATTTGATCATTTTGATGAGTCCAGATAGTGTTTTGGGGCACTTCCTTTCGTGGGCACTAGGCCTATCCACACAAGTGAGGCACCATTTTTATCTGGAGACTTGGGGGAATGCTGGATGGAAGGAAATGTGTGGCTCCTCTCAGATTCTAGAACTTTCTGTCACCGAAATGTGAGGGAAAAGTGTTTTTTTGCCCACATTATGGGGGTCATTACAACCCTGGCGGACGGTGTTAAAGCAGCGGTAAGACCGCTAACAGGCTGGCGATCTTTTTTTTAGTATCATGACCATGGCGGTTGCCGCCATGGTCATCCGCCGCTTCACCGTTCCGCCCGCCAGGGCGGAGACGACCGCTGGGCTGGAGACCTGGGTCTCCAGCCTGGCGGCCGTCACAATACCGCCGCCGGTATTTCGACCCGGCTTACTGCCGTGGATTTCCAGCAGCACGAACCGCCATGAAATCCATGGCGGTAAGCCCTATCAGTGCCAGGGAATTCCTTCCCTGGCACTGATAGGGGTCTCCCCCACCCTCCACCCCCCACCCCGACTCCCTCCCCTACACCCCCCACCACCCCGACCCCCAACATCACAGAACTCACACACACACAGGCACCACCAACACACATACAGGCACACACACCAACATACATGTCTACATCCACACACTCAGTCAGACACGCACACCCATATACAGACATACACGCACACATCCATACAGACATACATACAGACATACACATACTCATTCCCAACACATGCAACACACCCGCAAGCATACACGCACTCACACCCCCCCCTCTACATACACAGACGCACACTCCAATGCACCCACACAACACACAACACCCACCCACCCCCTCCCCTAATGGACGATCGACTTACCTTGTCCGTCGATCCTCCGGGAGGGGACGGGGGCCATGGGGGCTGCTCCGCCGACACCACACCGCCAACAGAACACAGCCGCGCCGAATCACAGGACGTGATTCGGTGGGCGGTGTTCTGTTGGCGTGCGGTGGAGGTGGAGCAACCTCCACTTCCCCACCACCCGCCAGTATGGCTGTTGGCGGCTCTCCATCATAAAAAGGACGGATAGCAGCCAACAGTCATAATACGCCGAGGGGCAAACCGCCACTACAGGTTTGCAAAGAATTCTGGGTAATAGGATCTGGTGAGAGCCCCAAAAGTCACCCCATTATGAATTTCCCTAGAAGTCTAGCTTTAAAAAATGCACAGGTTTGGTAGGTTTCCCAGGAGCCGGCTGAGCTAGAGGCCAAAATCCACAGCTAGGCACTTTGCAAAAAATAGCTCTGTTTTCTTTGGGAAAATGTGATGTGTCCATGTTGTGTTTTTGGGAATTTCCTGTTGCGGGCACTATGCCTACCAACACAAGTGAGGTAGCATTTTGATCGGGAGACTAGGGGGAATGGTGGGTGGAAGGATATTTGTGGTTCCTCCCAGATTCCATAACTTTCTGTCACCGAAATATGAGGAAAAAGTATTTTTTGGGCCAGATGTTGAGATTTGCAAAGGCTTCTGGGTAGCAGAACCTGGTGAGAGTCCCACACGTCACCCCACCTTGGATTACCCTAGAAGTCTAGTTTTCAAAAATGCACAGGTTTGGTATGTTTCCCAGGTGCCGGCTGAGCTAGAGGCCAAAATCCACAGTTAGGCACTTTACAAAAAACAGCTGTGTTTTCTTTGGGAAAATGTGATGTGTCCACGTTGTGTTTTGGGGCATTTCCTGTCACAGGCGCTAGACCTACCCACACAAGTGAGGCACCATTTTCATCGGGAGACTTGGGGGAATGCTGGATGGAAGTAAATTTGTGGTTCCTCTCAGATTCCAGAACATTCTGTCACCGACACATGAGGAAAAAGTGTTTTCTGGCCAGATTTTGAGGTTTGCAAAGGATTCTGGGTAACAGAACCTGGTGAGAGCCCCACAAGTCACCCCATCTTGGATTACCTTAGAAGTCTAGTTTTCAAAAATGCACAGGTTCGGTAGGTTTCCCTAGGTGCCAGCTGAGCTAGAGGCCAAAAGCCAAAGCGAGGCACTTTGCAAAAAAACAGCTGTGTTTTCTTTGGGAAAATGTGTTGTGTCAAAGTTGTGTTTTGGGGCATTTCCTGTCACGAGCACTAGGCCTGCCCACACAAGTGAGGTACCATTTTTATCGGAAGACTGGAGGTACGCTGGTTGAAGGAAATTTGTGACCCCTCTCAGACTCCAGAACTTTCTATCACCGAAATGTGACGAAAAAGTGTTTTTTTGGCCAAATGTTGAGGTTTGCAAAGGATTCTGGATAATAGGACCTGGTGAGAGCCACACAAGTCACCCAATCTTGGATTACTGTACAAGTCTAATTTTAAAAAATGCACAGGTTTGGTAGGTTACCCTAGGTGCCAGCTGAGCTAGGGGCCAAAAGCCACAGCTAGGCACTTTACAAAAAAACAGCTGTGTTTTCTTTGGGAAAATGTGTTGTGTCCATGTTGTGTTTTGGGGCATTTTCTGTGACGGGCGCTGGGCCTACCCACACAAGTGAGGTACCATTTTTATCGGTAGACTGGGGGTATGCTGGTTGAAGGAAATTTGTGGCCCCTCTCAAATTCCAGAACTTTCTGTCACCGAAATGTGAGGAAAAAGTATTTTTTGGGCCACATTTTGAGGTTTGCAAAGGATTCTGGGTAATAGGACCTGGTGAGAGCCCCACAAGTCACCCCATTCTGAATTTCCCTAGATGTCTAGCTTCAAAAAATGCACAGGTTTGGTAGGTTTCCTTAGGTGCCGGCTGAGCTAGTGGCCAAAATCCACAGCTAGGCACTTTGCAAAAAACACGTCTGTTTTCTTTGGGAAAATGTGATGTGTCAACGTTGTGTTTTGCGACAATTCCTGTCGTGGGCACTAGGCCTACCCACACAAGTGAGGTACAATTTTTATCTGGAGACTTGGGGGAACACTGTATGGAAGGAAATGTGTGGCGCCTCTCAGATTCCAGAACTTTCTGTCACCGAAATCTGACAGAAAAGTGGTTTTTTGGGCCAAATGTTGAGGTTTGCAAAGGATTCTGGGTAACAGAACCTGGTGAGAGTCCCACAAGTCACCCCTTCTTGCAGTCCCCTAGGTGTCTAGTTTTAAAAAATGCAAAGGTTTGGTAGGTTTCCCAGGTGCCGGCTGAGCTAGAGGCCAAACTCCACAGTTAGGCACTTAGCAAAAAACAGCTCTGTTTCCTTTGGGAAAATGTGTTGTGTTCACGTTGTGTTTTGCGGCATTTCCTCTGACGGGCGCTAGGCCTACCCACACAAGTGAGGTACCATTTTTATCGAGAGACTGGGGGTATGCTGGTTGAAGGAAATTTGTGACCCCTCTCAGATTCCAGAACTTTCTGTCACCAAAATGTGAGGAAAAAGTGTTTTTTTGGCCAAATGTTGAGGTTTGCAAAGGATTCTGGGTAATAGGACCTGGTGAGAGCCCCACAAGTCACCCCATTCTAAATTTCCCTAGATGTCTAGCTTCAAAAAATGCACAGGTTTGGTAGGTTTCCCAGGAGCCGGCTGAGCAAGTGGCCAAAATCCACAGCTAGGCACTTTGCAAAAAACACGTCTGTTTTCTTTGGGAAAATGTGATGTGTCAGCGTTGTGTTTTGGGGCATTTTCTGTGACGAGCACTAGGCCTGCCCACACAAGTGAGGTACCATTTTTATCGGGAGACTGGAGGTACGCTGGTTGAAGGAAATTTGTGACCCCTCTCAGACTCCAGAACTTTCTATCACCGAAATGTGACGAAAAAGTGTTTTTTTGGCCAAATGTTGAGGTTTGCAAAGGATTCTGGGTAATAGGACCTGGTGAGAGCCACACAAGTCACCCAATCTTGGATTACTCTACAAGTCTAATTTTAAAAAATGCACAGGTTTGGTAGGTTACCCTAGGTGCCAGCTGAGCTAGGGGCCAAAAGCCACAGCTAGGCACTTTACAAAAAAACAGCTGTGTTTTCTTTGGGAAAATGTGTTGTGTCCATGTTGTGTTTTGGGGCATTTTCTGTGACGGGCGCTGGGCCTACCCACACAAGTGAGGTACCATTTTTATCGGTAGACTGGGGGTATGCTGGTTGAAGGAAATTTGTGGCCCTTCTCAAATTCCAGAACTTTCTGTCACCGAAATGTGAGGAAAAAGTATTTTTTGGGCCACATTTTGAGGTTTGCAAAGGATTCTGGGTAATAGGACCTGGTGAGAGCCCCACAAGTCACCCCATTCTGAATTTCCCTAGATGTCTAGCTTCAAAAAATGCACAGGTTTGGTAGGTTTCCTTAGGTGCCGGCTGAGCTAGTGGCCAAAATCCACAGCTAGGCACTTTGCAAAAAACACGTCTGTTTTCTTTGGGAAAATGTGATGTGTCAACGTTGTGTTTTGCGACAATTCCTGTCGTGGGCACTAGGCCTACCCACACAAGTGAGGTACAATTTTTATCTGGAGACTTGGGGGAACACTGTATGGAAGGAAATGTGTGGCGCCTCTCAGATTCCAGAACTTTCTGTCACCGAAATCTGACAGAAAAGTGTTTTTTTGGGCCAAATGTTGAGGTTTGCAAAGGATTCTGGGTAACAGAACCTGGTGAGAGTCCCACAAGTCACCCCTTCTTGCAGTCCCCTAGGTGTCTAGTTTTAAAAAATGCAAAGGTTTGGTAGGTTTCCCAGGTGCCGGCTGAGCTAGAGGCCAAACTCCACAGTTAGGCACTTAGCAAAAAACAGCTCTGTTTTCTTTGGGAAAATGTGTTGTGTTCACGTTGTGTTTTGCGGCATTTCCTCTGACGGGCGCTAGGCCTACCCACACAAGTGAGGTACCATTTTTATCGAGAGACTGGGGGTATGCTGGTTGAAGGAAATTTGTGACCCCTCTCAGATTCCAGAACTTTCTGTCACCAAAATGTGAGGAAAAAGTGTTTTTTTGGCCAAATGTTGAGGTTTGCAAAGGATTCTGGGTAATAGGACCTGGTGAGAGCCCCACAAGTCACCCCATTCTAAATTTCCCTAGATGTCTAGCTTCAAAAAATGCACAGGTTTGGTAGGTTTCCCAGGAGCCGGCTGAGCAGGTGGCCAAAATCCACAGCTAGGCACTTTGCAAAAAACACGTCCGTTTTCTTTGGGAAAATGTGATGTGTCCGCGTTGTGTTTTGGGGCATTTTCTGTGACGAGCACTAGGCCTGCCCACACAAGTGAGGTACCATTTTTATCGGGAGACTGGAGGTACGCTGGTTGAAGGAAATTTGTGACCCCTCTCAGACTCCAGAACTTTCTATCACCGAAATGTGACGAAAAAGTGTTTTTTTGGCCAAATGTTGAGGTTTGCAAAGGATTCTGGGTAATAGGACCTGGTGAGAGCCACACAAGTCACCCAATCTTGGATTACTCTACAAGTCTAATTTTAAAAAATGCACAGGTTTGGTAGGTTTCCCTAGGTGCCAGCTGAGCTAGGGGCCAAAAGCCATAGCTAGGCACTTTGCAAAAAAACAGCTGTGTTTTATTTGGGAAAATGTGTTGCGTCCATGTTGTGTTTTGGGGCATTTCCTGTCACGGGCGTTGGGCCTACCCACACAAGTGAGGTACCATTTTTATCGGTAGACTGGGGGTATGCTGGTTGAAGGAAATTTGTGGCCCCTCTCAAATTCCAGAACTTTCTGTCACCGAAATGTGAGGAAAAAGTGTTTTTTGGGCCAAATTTTGAGGTTTGCAAAGGATTCTGGGTAATAGGACCTGGTGAGAGCCACACAAGTCACCCAATCTTGGATTACTCTACAAGTCTAATTTTAAAAAATGCACAGGTTTGGTAGGTTACCCTAGGTGCCAGCTGAGCTAGGGGCCAAAAGCCACAGCTAGGCACTTTGCAAAAAAACAGCTGTGTTTTCTTTGGGAAAATGTGTTGTGTCCATGTTGTGTTTTGGGGCATTTTCTGTGACGGGCGCTGGGCCTACCCACACAAGTGAGGTACCATTTTTATCGGTAGACTGGGGGTATGCTGGTTGAAGGAAATTTGTGGCCCCTCTCAAATTCCAGAACTTTCTGTCACCGAAATGTGAGGAAAAAGTATTTTTTGGGCCACATTTTGAGGTTTGCAAAGGATTCTGGGTAATAGGACCTGGTGAGAGCCCCACAAGTCACCCCATTCTGAATTTCCCTAGATGTCTAGCTTCAAAAAATGCACAGGTTTGGTAGGTTTCCTTAGGTGCCGGCTGAGCTAGTGGCCAAAATCCACAGCTAGGCACTTTGCAAAAAACACGTCTGTTTTCTTTGGGAAAATGTGATGTGTCAACGTAGTGTTTTGCGACAATTCCTGTCGTGGGCACTAGGCCTACCCACACAAGTGAGGTACAATTTTTATCTGGAGACTTGGGGGAACACTGTATGGAAGGAAATGTGTGGCGCCTCTCAGATTCCAGAACTTTCTGTCACCGAAATCTGACAGAAAAGTGGTTTTTTGGGCCAAATGTTGAGGTTTGCAAAGGATTCTGGGTAATAGGACCTGGTGAGAGCCCCACAAGTCACCCCTTCTTGCATTCCCCTAGGTGTCTAGTTTAAAAAAATGCACAGGTTTGGTAGGTTTCCCAGGTGCCGGCTGAGCTAGAGGCCAAACTCCACAGTTAGGCACTTTGCAAAAAACGGCTCTGTTTTCTTTGGGAAAATGTGTTGTGTCCACGTTGTGTTTTGGGGCATTTCCTCTGACGGGCGCTAGGCCTACCCACACAAGTGAGGTACCATTTTTATCGGGAGACTGGGGGTATGCTGGTTGAAGGAAATTTGTCGCCCCTCTCAGATTCCAGAACTTTCTGTCACCGAAATGTGAGGAAAAAGTGTTTTTTTGGCCACATTTTGAGGTTTGCAAAGGATTCTGGGTAATAGGACCTGGTGAGAGCCCCACAAGTCACCCCATTCTGAATTTCCCTAGCTGTCTAGCTTCAAAAAATGCACAGGTTTGGTAGGTTTCCTTAGGTGCCGGCTGAGCTAGAGGCCAAAATCCACAGCTAGGCACTTTGCAAAAAACACGTCAGTTTTCTTTGGGAAAAAGGTGATGTGTCCACGTTGTGTTTTGCAACAATTCCTGTTGTGGGCACTAGGCCTACTCTCACAAGTGAGGTACCATTTTTATCTGGAGACTTGGGGGAACGCTGTATGAAAGGAAATGTGTGGCGCCTCTCAGATTCCAGAACTTTCTGTCTCCGAAATCTGATGGAAAGGTATTTTTTTGGGCCAAATGTTGAGGTTTGCAAAGGATTCTGGGTAACAGAACCTGGTGAGAGTCCCACAAGTCACCCCTTCTTGCATTCCCCTAGGTGTCTAGTTGTAAAAAATGCACAGGTTTGGTAGGTTTCCCAGGTGCCGGCTGAGCTAGAGGCCAAAATCCACAGCTAGACACTTTGCAAGAAGACAGCTGTGTTTTCTTTGGGAAAATGTGTTGTGTCGAAGTTGTGTTTTGGGGCATTTCCTGTCACGGACGCTAGGCCTACCCACACAAGTAAGGTACCATTTTTATCAGAAGACTGGGGGTACGCTGGTTGAAAGAAATTTATGGCCCCTCTCAGATTCCAGAACTTTCTGTCACCGAAATGTGAGGAAAAAGTGTTTTTTTGGCCACATTTTGAGGTTTGCAAAGAATTATGGGTAATAGGATCTGGTGAGAGCCCCACAAGTCACCCCATTATGAATTTCCCTAGAAATCTAGCTTTAAAAAGTGCACAGGTTTGGTAGGTTTCCTTAGGTGCTGGTTGAGCTAGAGGCCAAAATCCACAGCTAGGCACTTTACAAAAAACACATCAGTTTTCTTCTGGGAAAATGTGATGTGTCCATGTTGTGTTTTGCAACATTTCCTGTCGTGGGCACTAGGCCTACCCACACAAGTGAGGTACCATTTTTATCTGGAGGCTTGGGGGAACGCTGGGTGGAAGGAAATTTTTGGCTCCTCTCGGATTCCAGAACTTTCTGTCACCAAACAGTAGAGAAAAGTGTTTATTTGGCCAAATGTTGAGTTTTGCAAGGGATTCTGGGTAACAGAACCTGGTGAGAGGCCCACAAGTCACACCATCTTGGATTCTCCTAGTTGTCTAGTTTTCAAAAATGCGCAGGTTTAGTAGGTTTCCCTAGGTGCCGACTGAGCTAGAGGCCAAAATCCATTCTAGACATTTTCTAAGACATTTTCTCAAAAACACATCAGTTTTCAATGTAAAAATGTGATGTGTCCATGTTGCGTTTCCTGTCACAGGCGTTAGGCCTACCCACTCAAGTGAGGTACCATTTTTATCAGAAGACTTGGGGGAACACAAAATAGTAGAACAAGTGTTCTTGCCCCTTGTCTTTCTCTACATTTTTTCCTTCCAAATTTAAGACAGTGTGTGAAAAAGATGTCTATTTGAGAAATGCCCTGTAATTCACATGCTAGTATGGGGACCCCAGAATTCAGAGATGTACAAATAACCACTGCTTCTCAACACCTTATCATGTGCCCATTTTGGAAATACAAAGGTTTTCTTGATACCTATTTTTCACTCTTTATATTTCACCAAATGAACTGCTGTTTACCCAGTATAGAATGAAAACCCATTGCAAGGTGCAGCTCATTTATTGGCTCATGGTACATAGGGTTCATGATATACCTACAAGCCCTATATATCCCAACAACCAGAAGAGTCCAGCACATGCAACGGTATACTGCTTTTACAAATCTGACATCACAGGAAAAAGTTACAGAGTAAAACGTGGAGAAAAATGGCTGTTTTTTTTTCAACTGAATTTCAATATTTTTAATTTCAGTTGTTATTTTCTGTAGGAACACCTTGTAGGATTTGCACAAATTACCCCTTGCTGAATTCAGAAATGTGGTTTTCTGATTGAAGTCTGCCTGTTCCTGAAAGATGGGAAGCTGGTGAATTTAGCACTGCAAATTCTTTGTTGATGCCATTTTCAGGGAAAAAATCACAAGCCTTCTTCTACAGCCCTTTTTTCCCATAAAAAAAAAATAAATTTTTGCTGTATTTTGCTTAATTTCTTGGTCTCCTCCAGGGGAACCCCCACATTCTGGGTACCTCAAAATCCCTAGGATGTTGGGAAAAAAGGACTCAAATTTGGGGTGGGTAGCTTATGTGGACAAAACGTTATGAGGGCCTAAGTGCAAACTGCTCCAAATAGCCAAAAAAAGGGGGGGAAAGGCCTGGCAGCGAAGGGGTTAAAGGAGAAACCCACATAACATACATTGTTGGGAAAGTTTTGAAGTGTGTCTAAGCATAGTATTTTGTACTGGAAGAGTGCTCTATGGCACAAAGGGGTGTGCTTGGTACACAGCAGCTACAATCAGCACCGGCGCTAGGGAAAGGAGAGTATGATGTGCATTGTGGATATGGCACACTCCTGCTCCCTCACTGTCACACAGCACAGTACATCATTGTTTTATGCTGCACTGCACGATTATTTGGTAAATCTGGGCCATACTTTATTGGCCTGGCTGAGGGCTAAGTTTGGAGCATGGTCTTCATGCATTGGGGTTAGAATCCTTATCATCAGTGTCTGCAGTGTTTCACCCATGTTGTGATGAACCAGAAGCCACTGGGTCAAAGTTCTTCTATTTTGTCCTGTGCACCTTTATGACTCATGATGACTCATGAGGATGAGCTGCTGGAGCCAGAATAATTCTGGGCTTGGACCTAGCCTAGTTTGAAATCTTTGTGCACATGAGTCCTCAAGGGTCTGATCCCACAATCAAGAATGGAACTGTGGCTGTCAAGTGCTTCCCAAAGTGAGATAACCTCTCTTTCAGGGTGGGGCGGGGTGGTGCGGAGGGTGGACCAAGAAAACGCAAGACTGTTCTTGCTTGTGCTTCCTGTTCTGTCTCAGACTGAACTGGACTGACTGGATTCCTAAAGAGCTCCTTTGCTGCACCAAAAGGACCATTTCCCTACAGGCAGTGACACTCATGCTGGACATCTCCAAGGTAACCAGTTATCACAGCCTTTTTTCTGTCCAGAAATACATTGACGTTGTTCCTGGGCTAACTGCTTTTCCAGAGGGAAGCACTATTTATATGATTTATGCATACCGCAGAAGAGGAAGCCCTGCACTACCTACTTCTTCGAACCTGGGCCACTCCATGTAGAACTTTCACAGGTTTTCATTCTTATGTCCACACACCCATCTAGGTATCTGGTGCATACGTAAAATAATCTTAAGAGGCTGCCTTAGACTCTACACCATGTGGGCACTTTGCTAAGTACATGTGCAGTGCATGCCCCACTCTTGCATTAAGCTGATTCAATTCCAGGGCTTTTACCTCCTAACACACACCAAATACATCTACTATGAATAACACTTCCATCAGCAGCATTTCTTTAATACACCCTCTGATCTGCACAAGATATTCAACCTTATTCTATGTGCTGGGTGATTCTTTAAACCAGCCATTCCATTCCAGTTGTAAAATAGCTTACAATTCACTCTTCTCTGTGTGGGGCATTTGAGCTGGTGAACCAGAATCATTAAAATGGCTAGGTGAACCAATCCATTTCTTACCAGAATTTGGATACCACTTTGATTCTACAGACACATTGCTGCCTAACAGTGATCGAATGCACACTAATCACAAAAGTACATCTCACCTTCTTCTTCGGCATCCTCAAGTTTCTAACATTTCAGGGATCCCATTCACAAAACTGTTTGGGGATAACAAATATCAAGTAACCTCATTTCTTAAAATGGAAAAGAAGGGATCGGAGCATTGCACAACTATTATGCTTTTTTGTTGTGTCAGCCAGTATCCAAACAAAGAGGATATCCAACTACAGGTTTTTAATTTGTTAACTGGTTGAACACCGACAAAACCATATAGCGGAAAGTGGTGCAGTAAAAGTTTAGGAATAAGTCAAACAGGCTGTAGAACAGGGATTGTTGTATAAAGAGCCATCATGGATCATGGCAAGTGTATTCAAGATGGGATAAAATAACTTTGCAGAGTTCTTGAGATATGCTGAAAGTAATGGGTGCACCACCATGTTTCCAGCTACAAGTTGTATATGATACTGGCCTTGATCAGATGGATCTGGATTTGTTACTTAACAGCAATTTATTTTAATCCTTCCAAGCATATTCTTGGTTTATAAATATGACTTGCCCTTATGACAGATACTGCACTTAATCATCACAAATTTCCTAAGCTTGTCAGGATGATTAAATGGGGCAGCAATTTCATTAGCGAACACTTGCTGTTCTATTCTGCTATATGCCCAGTTCCTGCAACTGTGGCTCCATTTCCTTAAGACACACATAAACCAATTGTTTTAACCTTTCTTCTTATATAGCAAAATTATTTTCCACCCTGGTCAGGCACAACAGAGTATTTTTTGTGTGGTATGGGATGTACATAGAAGAAAAACATAACTGGGTACTTTGGGACCTGTCTATCCCTTAATATCAACACCTCTATCTTGAGTTCTAAGCACAGGGTTGCCCCTAACCTGAGCAGTGAGTGAGACCAAAGGTAAATCTTGGTCAGAGGCTGGGCTTACAAAGGCATTACGGGAGGGCTTTCTCATGGGAATCTGGGGTCCATTTATCAGTGTTCCTTGGGGCAATCCTTGTTGGGATGTCACTTCTGGGACAATATCCAATGCATTCCACATCCCCACAATTGAATGTAAGTGTCCCAATCTGGGTATTAAGTAGTATAACTGCTGTTCCATAGGGGATGTTACAGTGGGCTCACCTGGGCTAGGCAGATCAAAGCAGTCTTCAGTCCTGTAACGCCTAGCAGTACTTTGTTGCTTTTTGCCAGAGCTTGCTGTTCAGTTCTAGTGCCACACAGAAGAGGTATGTTGGTCACTCCTACTTGATGCCAACTTGAAGAGCACGCTCATTTGTTGCAGGTAATCACAGCACATTTTGTCAAATGTGTGCTAGATCACACTGCGCAAAATCATCTCCAACATCAGTAATATCAAATCTTCAACATCAGTAGGCACGTCTCACTTGGCTCTTATAATGGTACAAGGCCTGAGGCCTCATATCAACAGCATTGTTGTAACTGTGGGTTGAGAGAACAGCAAAGGACTCCACTGACAGCAGTACGCTGGCAGAGAGGCAGGGGGCTGGTAGAAGGACAGCATTACTGGAAGAGAGCAAGAGCTGCTAGGAAAGAGGATTGATTGATAGTACACCAGAGGCACATCTCAGGTAGCTCAGCACATCCTATTTATGTGTAAGTGTGTGAACTGGAGCAGCAGTACTTTGAAAGGGTCTGTAATTTTTAGGTCTGCCATTAACCAAGAGCTTTTGATGTTACTAAAATATGTATAATATACTCACATATTGGGGCCTTCAGCCACCTCTCTTCATGCATTGGTCTGTTTCTGTTTCATTCATATTTTTCTTCTGCCCACTACAATATAAACCATGGGGAAGTAGGTCAGCCTACTTAAGCCACTGGTCAATTTCACTTTAGTGACTGCATGTTGCTCTCTCACAAGGAGCAGGTCCACAAACAAGCTGGTTCCCTTCATTGCCAGCATTTTTGTTTTTACTCTATGATTACTTTAGTGTTACCTTTGTGTTTAGAGCCCGATGTGATAGTAGGATGCTTCTGATGCGAACAAAGGGCAAATCACATCTTTATCACATCCCATTTCCTGCCAAAGCTGTTTTGGAGTGTTTTGCTTCATTGACTGATGTTCTTTCACAGTATACCAGATCAGATTGTGTAGATGAAACTGTTCTGATTTAGTAAATCTTCGTCCTTCTTCTCTTTCTTTCTTTCTTGCTCAAGCTTGCAGCCAATGCCAAAATGAGTGATAGTTTTAGGTCTGTGGTTGGTGTCATTCACATTGTTTTCCACCCACACCAGCATGCATTAATTGGCAGTAATACATCAGCCAACTTCAGCCATTGGTTGACATCACTACAAGTTACAGCATGCTGCTCTTTCACAGGGAACACATCCACAAACAAAGTAGTTATCTCCAGTGCCAGGGAGTACTATGATAATGTGTGTTTATTCGACAAAATACTTGACCTCGCCTTCTCCTCACTGTGCTCTGATCTTTCCCCACACCAGGGATGTAATGCAGTCCCCTGCAGTGTTGGGGAGGGGAGAAGTGGGGCCCAACACTTATGGGGACCCCCTTCAGCCTAGAGCCAATGAATACCTGTGAGGTATAGGAGACTCAAGGGCCCCTCATCACATTCTGCAGAAGAAGCGCTATCATTTTGTGCTACATTAATACCCCATGCAGATGTCCCCTGCACGCATCGATGTATAGAGGGTGTTGGGATATTTATTTATAGTAGTAGAGTCAACTTGGAGTGGCAAAAGCTAATAGCAAAGCACTTTTTCTATGCCCCTTTCCTTGTTCCCAGCTCCAATGGGCCTTTTCACCCTGCATAATTACAGACACAACAGTGCAGTGCAGAAAACACCAATAGTGTGGTATGTTCTTTGCTGAGGTTCTCGGCATTTCTGTTGCCATGGCTAAGGACGTGCCAACTGCCAAATTTTAAACCAGGCACGAAGTCCAAAGGTAAAACTATTCACTGGGACAAACCTGGTCCTTGTGTCTGACCCTAGCTTTATCATGGTCAGCCTTTAACCTTTCTCTTTTCCCAGTCAAGCGCTACCAGATGAGCGCAGTTGTTGTTTATTGCTTCTTGGTGCTATTTTGAACCTTAAACTTTAAAAATGAATTGCTCCGATTCTACTTATTGGATTTTTGTTGTTCTGGTGTCACTGTTTTATTACAATATTCAAGTTTTCTAAATTAGATTGCAATTTTTCTTGCTTTGACTTTATTATTTGTTACTTTACACATTGCCTCTAACGTAAGCCTACCAGCTCAATGCTACAGCTACCAGGGGGTTGAGTTTAGGTTAATTTAATGACTTGAGTGGTTCATCATGATAAGGACTGTGCTTTTTATTTGAGGTGGGTACACACACACCTCAACTATTACCATGATTTGTTACAGTAACCATCATTGCACGGGCACTCAAACCATTCTGAAATGTCTTCCCTTGCTAGGCATGCATACATATACACACGCAAAGATAAACAACTTTGAACGTTTTGGTAAACATTTATTATAAAAAGCATTAAAAGGCAACTGTCTGTACGTAAGCTTTTATACACGTGTGAGAACGCCTGTTCTTTAATGGTTTACAAAAACATTAAAAACACACTATCATTGACAAAGCCAATAGGCTGGCAGTCAAATCTTGCTTTTCTTAGTCATTCAGCACAGAATGGAAATCCATACCTTTCCTTGGTCTCTCTCTGTTTCTTTCTCATAAAATATTAGCAACCCTGCCCTGTGCACCCTCTACTAGGATGCTCTCCGTCCCACATCACATATTTAATCATTATTATTCTTTTATCCATTACATCCCACCTTATGCACTTTTGATTTACGCTCCTTCCCAACGCTTCCCGATACCTTTTTTTCAATATTTATTAATTTATGTTACAAGGGTGTGGCAACTATAAAGTGCGAGTCGGCCATGTATCTCCTTTGTTGCACTGCCACACACTTTCTTTTTTACTTTGTCTACTTTTGTTTTATGCTCTAACATGGCTTTAGCCTTGTTAGAATGGTGTAATAAAAATTACAAAATTGTCTAAGGTACACAAACATGCATCATGATACATATGCTTGCATGCTTGAGTATATTTGGGCATCTTGGAATTACTATCAATGTTCCCCAATGAATGCATGTGCTGTGATGTACTGGGAGCCATTATGGCATTACCTAATGGCAGTACAAAAACAATTGTAAATCCAATGTTTTGGTCTTTTAGAGCCGAGACCATTTGGTGTTGCCAGTGCTTGATTATATTAGTAGTGATGAGTGCATTTGCTTTAGACTGTGCATGTGCTTTTCCAACAACTCTAACAAAATGTCCTGCTTTTGTGTCCTATACCTATCTCATTCATGAGTGCTTGCATAGAAAGTCAAGAGCACATGGAATCTAGCCTGTCGATATGAAACTGAGTTCATTTTACATGTAAGGAAGTAGTTTATTAGTTGGGGACCGAGGTCAGCCACAAGTAATAAAGGCACTATTTTGTTAGGCCTAGTAAAAGGTTTCAGTAACCTGAGCTGAACCCTAGGCATCTATGGCACAGTTCAGTTAGGCTTTACATAGAGAAAAGGTGTAGAATTAGAACTACCAATACATTTAAAAGGTCAAAAGCACAACATCATAAAAATCCCAATCAAAGTTATAACAATAGAGATTAATGTAATGAGTAAAATGACCAAAAATGTCAACAATCCAATAGGGGAACGAAGATCTTCATTTTATAAGATTCACAAAAAATAGCATAAAAGCACTACGGCACCAATCCTGGTCAACTGATCATGGTAGACAGGGATCTAGGAGCAATATCAGGCTGATTGTGATGGAGCACAGGTTCAATATAGATTTAACCCGGTCGGAGGTTTCACCTTGGGGTTTAGCGTCAATAAAGGTGGTCCAGATCCTTCCGCAGGGCAAGGCAGCAGGCTATACACGTGGAGAGCTCCATGACATCAGATAAGCTTTGGATGAGGTGCCAGTGAGAAAAACCTCAGAGTAGAAAAATAAAAATTTCGATCCCAGGAAAGTCGGCTCACAGTTCTGATACATTGGGTTCCTTTGCCTGGTTGAGATATTTGCTTTCTGAATTGGTCTCTTTTTCATTTTAGTCCCTTTTTCAGAGCTTGGAACCCTCGAGCGGGGCACAGCAGCAGCTATGTCCAACTGGGTCTCCATGAGGACAGATACTTTCTCCATGAGGCCCTACTGAAATATATTTGCCAGGCTACGTTGGTAGGTCTAGAAGCATGTTTGTCTTGTCCCACTAGTAGATGGCACAGGAGGGCTCTAGTCCATAGGTGACACTTGACTTTCCATACCATGGGTGTATTTTGGGACACCATAGGCTATGACTTTATAGGAAAAATAATAGACCAATTAGAACTAACCCAATCTTGACATCTTTTAGGGGCCAGACCACATGTAATGGGGTCTGAATAGCAGTATCCCAGTGCGAAAACCAGCAGCATCAGTCCATCAAAAATGGGGGTTACCATGCAAAAAGTGGTATTCTTTCACAGTAAATACATTGTCTCACTTTGTTTGCTATGTCATCATTGCTTGTGTAGACACCTACTGTTCTTAGGTTCATTAAATGGCTCAATGATTAAGCGGTAGCTAAGTATTATCATGATCATCCCCACAACTTGTTGTAGCAGCATTTTCCCTTATTTAAGAAGCAAGTTATAGTTAAAGCCTAGCAAATTTTAGAGTGGAGATAATGACTTCACAAAGCACAGTGGGTTCCTCAGTTCCACATCACACGATAACCATGGTATGCCAATTTTGTGTGCATGCGACCCCCAAATGATTTGATAGATTTCATTTCAGAAATCCTGGACAATGATGCAATGGTGCATCATTCCTTCATACAGTGTAATACATACTGCCTTGTTTCAAATAAAAATGTGAAATAGAAAAGTAAATACACCTTGCCTTTGCATGTGTTCTATTGACGGGGTACCGGTAATGCAGGTTTGAATGGGGTGCTTCTTAGTCCGATGCATCTTCAAGCATTGCATATCCTGAAGTGGACAGAATGCACAACACAGCACAGTCCCAATTTACATTATGGCATCACTATATTCTTTGATGGCCTGAAATAAATTGCATTAAAAAAATGTCATTTGAAAACAGTCAGGTATGAAAGTTAATGTAATGGCTATTATTTTTAAATTAATGACCATAACCAAGTGGCGAGGGGCACAATTATACATCCAATCTTAAACTATTGAAAACTGTACCACACACGACGTTTAGACAAAATATGGGAATATTGTAAATGTAAAGTCAAGAATATATATTTTTCGCCCATGGCGAAACTAGTAACCTCAATACATCTAAGAAGAGACGGGAAAATTGAGATGTTTGGCAAATGAGCACCAAAGTGGGTACTGCCCCCCACACAAATATTTGGGGAAAATGTAATGATGAAACTCAGCAACAGTATTTTCAAGCTGCAGACAAGGCCTGGGACTTAGGTAGGTCAGGTTAGGTAATTGTAATTGGTATTGAGCTTCATTCCCCTTACAAAGGTAAAAGTAAATGATAGGATGTATAGCATGCTACACTGTGATGGAGTGCTTGATTGGAATGGTGTTGTATTTGCAATCAGGTCTGCTAGTGCAGGTGTTTTAATAAAAATTATTAAGGAGCCTTCATGTATTCTGAGTAATGGATTTGTGTAGATAATAAAATAACCTGGAAAAATAATGCACACATTTGAAAATGTGATTACGATGAGGGGCAGCCAATGTTCACGAAGTGTACTTATTAATAGCCTAATGCAGTGAAATGTTGAATATATGTTTGACTAATGTAGTAAAATATAATATTAAAGGTTATGCTTTATGTATTAGTTTATAAATTGTAGGCCTTAATTTAGGGACAGTCTTGACCTACTTGCCAGGCCTCATGCCAAGCTGTATTTCTTAACATTTAATAAATGGCTGTCCTAGAGAGGTAAACTGTGATTTTCCATTGTATTGTTTAAATGTGGGCATAACTGAGAAGTTTTCTCATGAGAACCGACTTCTAGAAAATGCTGTTCTTGCTAAATGTAACAGTTTGTTTATAGTGTGTGGAAGACTGACTTTCTCAGGTGGAGAACAATGGAGACACTGACTGGAGTAGAAGCTGCAACAATATTGTTACCTGACGAGCCAGATGATGAGGACATTGCAGGACAACCAATCAGTGACATGTGATCGGAGTAATGGTACAATTCATAGATTTGGAGTTTTAGTTTTATTGGACAAAGTGTAAACATGCGATCCCTTTCCCAATAGGGATTTGAGACATAATATTAGTGATTTTAATTTCACGAGACTCCACTGAGGAAAGACAGGTTCATTGCTCATTTTCTTGCTGGCTGTGTGTCTTGACAAGAGACGTGCTTAGCTTTATTGCTTAAAGACTTTGCGTTTTCTGAACTTTGATGCTGAATCCTGATTCCTTGCTGATCGACTGATGTCCTGAGGATGAAGACTGACTCGGATTGCTGATTCACATTGAGGATAGGTATTATAATTTAGACTGTAGATTATCATGCATATTTGCTTTTTCTTTCTAGGTACCAACTGCACTGTTTTGATAGAGCCATAGCTAGATGACTTTCCAAATTTGGGTTACTATATTGTTTTGCATGAAGCCTAACAAGCTGATGCTAATCTGATGTTAGTTAAGGATCCTCACTAATGAAAATATCCCAATAGGGAATAATGCTTGATGAGTTTCTTTGCTGAATCGATTTTTATGTGATCTAGTTGCGGAATTGTTCTTGTCATTAAGTTGCACTGTAACCTTAGAATGTGTAATAGTCCATGCTTTGATTAGATTATGTTTTCCTGTCAATTTGGACAGCGAGTGTTGTTTCTGGATGTGTATCATTTGATTTTGAGATTAATCTACATGACTTTACCATTGTTAATATAGGGAAATAAATATTTTAAATTTTACTAAAAGGTGTGGTTATTCATGGCTGAAAGGTCATGGTGTGACAATTACTGACTCCATTGATTATTAATGTTATTGATTATTGGTGATTATTGATATTGTGTATTGGTTATTGATTATTGATCTGCATGTACTGGAATTATGGTGGGAACATCTTAATTGCGAGTCAAAAGGTTCATCGACCTATTCGAACCCCCTTGTAAGTTTACTTATTAAGGTCAGATGCGCTAACAGTGATGGTAGCAGAGGTAATGGTTAGTCGCCCTAAGAGCTCATCACAGATGTCCGGTATGGAGTAACAGGTGTTACCAGAGATAGTAACAGAGGTAGTGGTTTGTCTCCTTAGGAGCTCACAATAGATGTCCAATGTAGTGTAATGGGTACCGACAGAGACGATAGCAGAGATATTACTGAGATTTGGATTTTGTTTTTCAATAATGCTAATTGGAGAGAAAATGTTTTCCTAAGTCCAGAAATGACTTTCCCAGAATCCCAGATCTTGCTAATGGTTGTTTGAGGATGTTCACAGCAATCTAGTGACAGTGTGAAAGTTGTAGGTTGCGCTCGCACAGCTTATGCAAATCGCAGGTGAATTGTGATGTTTGTGAGGATTTAGAGAGTTTGCATACTCCGAATGAAGTTGTAGAAGGAGTGTGCGAACTCCGCAGTCTGATAGTAGGGAAGTCACCGAACTTCATATGTGTGCGGTGCTTTGTGCTAAAAAATTGTCTACGTGGTTGTTGATGTACGGACTCTAAGTGGTCTAAGACTCCGGAGTATGTTGAAAAGTGTATGAGACACTTGGGTTTTTTGTTGCAATCTGTCTAGTTTAATAGGTCAATCGGGCGTGGTCTACAAGTCAGAGAGTGAGTCAAAGTGAGTGAAAGAAAATTTTGACTGATATTTGGCAATTCCTATGTGCACCAGGAAAGACCCACTGATCAGTGGAGAGTAAAATTTGCAGGTCGAATTTTGCTTGCGAATCTGGGAGACTGAGAAAGAAGGAGTAGCTGTAAGTGCGGGAAGAGCCGTCAGTGAAAAATCCATAAAGTTTCTGAAGCGATTGTATTGTATTGTAATAGTATTTATATAGCGCTTACTACCCCTGACGAAGCATCGAATCGCTTTTCGGCGAGTAGCACGCTACTCCGGAACCCAACAAGAATTAGTGATGGATTAGTATCGGGAAATATGAGTACAGTTTTAGTATTATTATGAGTTAATTTGAGCCGTGGATATGAGAGTTTGTTAGTTAGATTGACTGGAGTAATGGAGGGGTGGAGGAGAAAAGAAATCCAGAAGTGTCAATTGGGAGTCTATCCCTCATTTACTAATTCGAAAGGCTTGGGATGAGTAAAGGGGGATGGAGGAGGGAAGGGTTAGGGAAATCATAGTAGCAGGGTGAGATAAATGAGGGAGAATTTAGTAGGATTGTTTGGGAGGTCATGGTAGTAGAGTGAGGTTTGGTGAGTTAGATTTGAAAGCAGAGGTAAAGGTTAGGCAGAGTTATTTAGGAGATGAAAGTAGTAGAATGGATTTGGGATGAGTCAGAGTGGGAATGGAGGATAGATTGATAGAGACATGACATATGATGATGGGTAGATAAGTGTATTAAGATGAGAGCAGGGATTCATAGATAACTAGTATAACAACCCACCCAGGAGCCATGCAATGACCCACAAACATGCCAAGCAAAGAACAACATACACACATACATACATATATATATATATATATATATATATACATACACACACACACACACACATACAAACACACATGAATACACACACACATGACCACATATATGTACATACAATACATAATTAGAACCATGGGTAAATATACTTAGTCAAACAGGTTTAAAGAGTGTGTGTGTACTTTATTGTTATGACATAGTAGCGATACATATTTTCTAAAGAACTATACATAACTAGAAATAGACAAATAATCAGAAAAAATATTTATCAACATAGGCATATGCAGTCCATAGTTGATTGAATATGGTGGTTATGAAGGAAAGAGACAACTCTTGACTAGTTTTCTGAAGACAAGAAAGTTATCTGTGGCTTTTATAGTTGGGGGTAATGAATTCATAGTTTGGCTGCTTGAACGGAGAAGGATGTACCACCTATAGTCTTTTTCTTGTATGGTGGTGTTCTAAGGTGGGGTGCCAATCTTGAGCAGAGGTTTCTTTGTTGGATGTATTTGGTTATTTTGTTTCTGATAAAAAGCGGTCCTGTTCCATGTATAGCTTTGTGGGTGATACAAAGCAGCTTGAAAGTGCATCTTCTGGCAACGGGTAACCAGTGTAGTGCTCTTAAGGCAGGGGAGATGTGGGCTTGTGGCTTTACATGTAATAGTAGCCTGGTTGCGGAGTTCTGAATACGTTGTAGTTTTTTCATAATAGATAGAGATGATCCATGGTAGAGGCCATTGGCATAATCCAGTTTGGATAGTACAAGCAAGATAGTAGCTTGCACCTTGTGTGGAAATCCGAGGTGGGGAAGATGCGTCGTATAGTCATCAAGATGATGAAGCTTGTTCGTGCTAATTTGTCCACATCGGCATTCATAGTTAACTTGGAATCCATGGTGATTCCAAGGTTTTTAACTTACTTGGATAATTGAGGAGGTGGTCCGAGATCGTCAGGCCAGACGCACAGAGGGTCATAACTTTTACAGTCTGTTTTGGAGGTATTTAGTTTGAGATGGCTCCAGGTCATCCACTGATCAACAGCTCTGAGGCAACTGAAGATTTCTGAGTTTTCAATGTTTTTGGAGCATTCTAATTTAAGTAGTATTTTTGTGTCATCTGCATAGTTGTAGTATGTGAGATGGAAATCATTGATCAGTTCTGGTAATTATATCATGTAGATGTTGAAAAGCAAAGGTGAGATGATTGATCCTTGGGGGACCCCTGCTTTTGTGAGTGAGGTAGGGTTTGGACGAGAAGGGTGGTGAGTAGATGATATTATATCTTTTTTGAAGACAGGAAGTTCTCCAGTCGAGAGCAGTCCCTTGTATGCCGGCTTTGTGGAGTCTTTGAATTAGGGTGTCATGGTCAACCGTATGAAAGGCAGTCGAGAGGTCCAAGAGAAGTAGTGCAGCAACTCCATTGCGATCAACTGTGTTTTTAAGATCATCCCAGATTGCTATGAGTGCCGATTCCGTGCCTCTTCCTGGGCGGAATCCAGTTTGGAAGTCTGAAAGTATAGAATTGTCTTCAATGAATTGTGACATCTGGGCGAATGATGCTCTTTCTATCAATTTGCCCAGGAAAGGTCCATTTGTGATTGGTCTGTAGTTGTTGGGGTCTTGCAGGCCTAGGTTTGTTTTCTTTAATAACAGTCATATGTATGCCTTTTTCAGGTCTATAGGAAAAGTTCCTGTAGTTAGAGAGTTGTTGATGATTCTTCTTACAGGTGTGGCAGCAGAAGTAGATAGAAGAATGTTCTTGAAGATTTGTGGTGGGCAAGGGTCAGAAGGGCAACCGGAAGGTCTACTTGCTTTGACCAAATCCATAAATTCACCATGGGATATTTGTTGGAAGGACTGTAGAGGCTTGGTTGGTTTATTCTTAGAGGGTATTTTAGGAAAGGGGTTGGTGCTGATGGTTTTCTTCTGTTTTAAATAGGAGTCCAATGTGTCTGCCTTGGTTGTGTAGTGAGTTGCCAATTTGTTTGTGAAATCTTGCATAGTGGGATGACTTCCTTAGATTCATGTAGGTTTTCAAAATTCATTGAGAATTTTATAAAATTCCTTGGTTGTAGATTGAGCATTTTGAATTCTGTCTGAGTACTACCTTTTTTTAGCCTTTTTGATTGATGATTTGTATATTCTGTTAAGTTTGTGTAGCTGCAGTTTGTCTTGAATGTTGTTTGTTTTGAGCCAGGTCCGCTGCAACTTTCTGATTTGTTGCTTTATCTTTTTAAGTTCTATGTTTCTCCAAGGTGTTGGTTTTCTTTTGTCGTGTTTAGTTTTTCTGAGTGGTATTAGGATATCAAAAGCTTCCTGTAGCCACTCATAAAGTTTTGGCACAGAATGAATTGTATCTAGATCTGTATTGGCTGTTAGTTGTGTTTCTAAGTCATCCAAATTGAGTTTTCTCCATGGTCGATAGGTGCATGTAAGTAGTTGTGGGGTGTGTTTATTTGTGGAGTTTTATGTCAGAAAGTTATCAAATGGTGGTCTGAACAAGTGATTGGTGTGATGCTATGAACGGTAATTAGTTCAGGCTTAGCAAAATGACATCTAAGATGTGTCTGGCGATGTGTTGATTGTGTACAATCTGATATAGGTTCAATGCGACTAGGCCAGTGGTGATCGCTTTTGGATGGGGCATTTTGGGTTTGTCAAACCAAATGTTAAGATCCCCAAGAATGCATAGGTTTGAGTATAGTGTAATACGGCTTGAGACTGTATCTAGAAAAGCATCTGGGAATGTTGAGTTGTTAGGTGGAGGTCTGTAAAGGAGGAGAAAGTTACAGGAGGAAGTTGGAGTAGGGTGGCATCTGGTGAGGAGGGCTTCACAACCTTGTATGGAGATGTTGTCTGTTTTACTGAGGTTCATTGCCTGTTTGAATATAATAGCTAGTCCACCTCCTCTCTTGCCTATACGGTTTTGTTTGATGGTTTGATAGCCCTGATGGAACAGCTTTGTGCAACACTGGGGCAATGTCATCTCCCAACCAGGATTCCGTTATGAATAGTAAGTCGGGTTGTGTGTCTGTGAGCAGGTCGTAGATGTGGTGCTTGTTTTTTTAGAGTGATCGAGCATTTATGAGCTGGCAGTTTAGAAAAGGTGTGATAGTGGTAGTGTTGTTTTGTTTAGGAGAAGGGTAAGTAGTATAATATGAGCTTGAAGCAGGAGTGTTGCTAATTGTGATAACTGTTTGAGGCTCACAATAGTATTGCGTTACCTTTCCTGTGGTAAACCAGCAGAGTTTTTTTTTTTTATTAGTGCTCACAATTTTTTCATTAGTTTGTGTGAATCGAAGTTTGGGAGGACAAGCCGCAAGACTTTGTCAGCCGTAGTATGTGTGAGTGTGATGTCATTGGAGCAGCGCTGGGGAAGGTCGGTTAGTGAAAAGGCTCACGCATGGATTGGCAGCCGTCTGTGAGAGACAATTGGTTGAGAAAGTAGGTGAAGGGAATTCTGGAATTAAAAGACACTTCCTGATGTGATTTTGAATAACAAAAAGGTCAAAAAGATGACATTTTTCAAAGCTTTAAAGAGTGCTTTAAGGGGAGATACGTATATTACAATGAGTATACGTCAGGCTACACTGCCAATGTGCCCCAGATCTCTGCCATCTTGGATGCAGAGGTGTGAGGGCACAATGGACACCTCTGAGTGGCCACTGCCAGCAGGTGACGTCAGAGACCTCTCCTGGTAGGTGCTTACCTTTCTCTGTGGCCAGTCCTCCTCTGAGGGCTATTTAGGGTCTCTCCTGTGGGTATCTCACCAGATAACGAATGCAAGAGCTCACCAGAGTTCCTCTGCACTTCCCTCTTTGACTTCTGCTAAGGATCAACCGCTGACTGCTCCAGGACGCCTGCAAAACCGCAACAAAGTAGCAAGAAGACTACCAGCAACATTGTAGCACCTCATCCTGCCGGCTTTCTCAACTGTTTCTTGGTGGTGCATGCTCTGACGGCTGTCTGCCTCCACCCTGCACTGGAAGCCAAGAAGAAATCTCCTGTGGGTCAACGGAATCTTCCCCCAGCCAAAGTAGGCACCAAACTTCTGCATCACCGGTCCTCTGGGTCCCCTCTCATCCTGACGAACGTGGTCCCTGGAACACAGGAGCTGGGTCCAAGTGTCTTCAAAAGTCCAGTGGCCCTTTTGTCCAAATTTGGTGGAGGTAAGTCCTTGCCTCCCCACGCCAGACAGTAATCCTGTGTCCTGCGTGAAATGCAGCTGCTCGGGCTTCTGTGCACTTTTGCAAGACTTCCTTTGTGCACAGCCTAGCCCAGGTCCCCAGCACTCCGTCCTACATTGCCAAACTGGCTGAGTTGGACTCCGATGTCGTGGCACCCTCTTCTGTTGTGCTGATTCGACTATCGTCCTCAGATCTTCTGAACGCCTGTTCAGGTGCTTCTGCGGGTACTTCCTGATTCTGCGTGGGCTCTCCATATTGCTGAGCGCCCCCTCTGTCTCCTCCTCCAAGGGTCGACCTCCTGGTCCTTCCTGGGCCCTGGCAGCACCCAAAATCTTTAACCACGACTCTTGTAGCTAGCAAGGCTTGTTTGTGGTGTTTCTGTGTGGAAATAACTCTGCATCCTCCAGCACGCCGTGGGACATCTTCTGACCAAAGGAGAAGTTCCTGGCACCTTTCGTTGTTGCAGAATCTTTGGCTTCTTCCACCTCTACACACTACACTAGGCCTGGGGTCCATTCATGGTTCACATTCCACTTTTGGAGTATATGGTTTGTGTTGCCCCTAGGCCTATTTTTCCCTATTGCATTCTATTGTGTTCTACAGTGTTTGCACTACTTTTCTAACTGTTACTAACCTGATTTTGGTTTGTATGTGTATATTTTATGTATATTACTTACCTCCTAAGGGAGTATATCATCTGAGATATTTTTGGCATTTTGTCACTAAAATAAAGTACCTTTATTTTTAGTAACTCTGAGTATTGTGTTTTCTTGTGATATAGTGCTAAGTGATATAAGTGGTATAGTAGGAGCTTTGCATGTCTCCTAGTTCAGCCTAAGCTGCTCTGCTATAGCTACCTCTATTAGCCTAAGCTGCTAGAACACCTCTAACCTACTAATAAGGGATAACTGGACCTGGCACAAGGTGAAAGTACCACAAGGTACCCACGATAAGCCAGGCCAGCCTCCTACATTAACCACAGTAATAACTCAGTGCACCAATTCCCGTTACACAGTGAAAATGGAATAAATGATGTTTGCATCAGCGATGAGGAGCCATGTCTGCTTGCAACTTCCTTAGAAGTAGATCAAAGAGGTCCCTATGTGAAGGGAAAGGTTATGGGTCATAGAGTTTCATTCTTGGTTGACACGGGAGCTACACGTTCTACAGTAAGAAGTGCAGAAGTTCCAAATTTGCCCCCTTCAGGTAGAACAGCGGTTACATGTTGGAACCACGGGTGCCTAAACCACCCGTGGCTCAACAACGAGGCCGGAACAACGACCTTGTTCTAAACACTAAACACTAATGCCTTTACCACGAATGCGTTTACAACGATTTTACCGTTGTAAATGCATTCCTGGTAAAGGCATTACCAATCCTGACCCCCCTAAACTCTAATCACCCCCAGCCCCCCACCCCACCCCAAAAACTAAAAATACCCAGAGTCCCCACCCCGCCCCTAAAACCTAAACCCTGCCCCCCAAACCTTTATCACACCAGCCTCGCAGCCCCCACACCCCCCAAAACAGCCCCAATCCCAGCCCAACTTACCTCCTCCTTCACCACGTCCACTCCTACTCCCTTCTGTACCTTAACCACGCATGTACGTTGTTCAGACATGCGTGGTTAAGGTACCGAAACCAGGGAGTCGTGGAAAACGAAAGCGTTGTTTCGCTTTCGTTTTTCACAACCTCGTGGTTCCGGACTCGTTCTTCCAGGTGTTTTCCAGAATAGCTTAGATTTTATTTGACCAATCCGATTACAGAACCCGTTCAAGTTAAAATTGGCAAATTTCAGGGATTGCACAGGTTCGTAGTTTGCAATTCAAGTCCAGTAACCTTACTGGGAAGAGACTTGCTTTGTAAAACAAAATGTTTGATTACTTGTTCAAATGATGGAATTGAGATACGGAAGAATAGTGATGATGAAGATGACCAAGCCCCAGAGATAGAAGGTGAAACTACAAATGAGGAGTACACTCTGATTGAATTTTTCCTGATCTTCACTGTGAAAGAGCTTCATCCTAAATTGCAGGGAACGGTTAAGGAGAAAGTGTAGGATTTGACAGGAAAAGAAGTAGGTCTGATAGAGGGAGCTGAGCCAGTTAAAGATACTGTAAAGCCAACTGCAGTTTTTCCTCAACTTCCTCAGTACCACATGCCGCAAGATGTCCTTATGAAGTTCGCCCAGACTTTGTTAAGCAAGGGGTTTTGAAGGATGTATTGAGCAGCCCATGTAATTCACCGATTATGGGTTTGTAAAAGCCCTGTGGGGCAAGTTCGATTTGTCCAGAACTTGAGGAAAATTAATGAGATTGTGGTCAAATGTGGTCCCGTGGTGCCAATTCCAGCTATGATAATGTTTCAGATTCCATGTGATTCAATGTGTTCACTGTCATTGATTTGTTGCAAGCTTCCTTTTCTGTGCCTCTTCATGAGGATAGCCAATTTCTTTTTTGTTTCAGATTTTTGGATCAAGTTTATTGTTGGTGCAGAATTCCTCAAGAGTTTTCAGAATCATCTTCCATATTCAATCAGATCTTGAAAAATAATTTGGAGTCGTTGAAACTGCCATTCCAATCGACCTTGATGCAGCACATTGATGATTTGCTGATTGTGTCCAGAACAAGGGACGAGTGCAAATATGATACGATTGCCTTCCTGAGCCATGTGGGAAAGAATGGTCACAAAGTGTCTCTGCATAAATTGCAATACTGTCAAAAACTAGTGAAATACTTGGGTCACCAGATTGAGAAAGGATCAAGAAAGATATTCAGTGAAAGGATTTCAGCCATATTGCAGATAAATCCCCCGACCACACAGAGAGATGTCAGGATGTTTTTAAGGATGGTAGGCTACTGTCGCCAATGGATTCCAGATTTTTCAGTCATTTTGAGACTATTGCAGAAGCTGACTTATAAGGAAGTCACTGATCCTATAGTGTTAGACCAGTCTGGAATGAAAGATTTCACTGAATTGAGAGAGAGTCTATGCAAGGCTCCAGCTTTCGGTGTGCCTGACTACATGAAACCTTTCACATTGTTTTGTCATGAGCGTGATGCATGTTCTTTGTCTGTCCTGACATAGGTCCCTGGATGTGTAAACCGCCCATTAACATATTTTTCAGCTACTTTGGACCGAGTTGCAGCAGCCTTACCAGGTTGTTTGCATGCAGTTGCAGCGGTTGTCAAAGATGGGACATCCCCTGACTATAATGGTCCCTCACTCTATTGAGATTCTACTTACAAGGATGACAACCCAATATTTAACTGGTGTGAGGTTGACCAGATATGAAACGAGTATTCTAGGGTCACCAAAGGTGTCATTGAAAAGATGTACAGTGTTGAACCTGTCAACCTCACACCCAAATGAAAACGTTGAAATTGAGCGAGTGGAAGACATTGAGCATGATTGCCTTGAAGTAACTGACCTGTGCACAAAACCGAGGCCTGACATTAGGGATACTCGATTGGAAGAAAATGACCAAATTATCTTTGTTGATAGTTCCTGTCTGAGAGACAATGCAGGGACACTGAGAGCAGGATATGCTGTGTGCACAATTACTGGGATTTTAGAAGCTTCTTGACTTCGAGGAGTTTATTCTGCCCAAGTAGCGGAGCTGGTAGCCCTTCCTAGAGCGTGCCATGTTTCTGCTCAGCTGAAAGTTACAATCTATACGGATTGTCAGTATGGGTTTGCAATAGTGCATGATTTTGGCCAGTTGTGGTCACAGAGAGGTTTCATGACCTCTTCTGGTTCACCAGTGAGATACGGTGAAAGGATTAAAGAACTGATACACGCGATTCAAATGCCTGAAAAGATTGCCGTGGTGAAATGCAGTGCACATCTGAAGTCGCAGGACTTTGTATCATTGGGAAATGGAAAAGTGTGTCAAGTCGCAAGGTTTTGCGCATTGAACTGTATATCGTTCAAAGATAAGTGGGAACTGTGACCTGAAGAAAACAAAACATGTCGAAGTTTTGCATTAAAAGTAATTGACACCTTGGAGGAATTGAAAATGTTGCAGAATAATGCTGACAGACGTAAAACGTTCATGGAGTAAAATGAAATGTGTACAAAGACAGAATGAACTGTGGGTTTCAGAAGAGGGTCAGTTGATTTTGCCAAATAGTATGTTGTCTTAAATGGCTAGGTACTATCACGGTCAAGCACATATTGGGAGGGATGCCACGATTCGGTTATTCAAACATGATTGGTTCAACCCAAGGTTTAGACAGGTTTCTCAAGCAGTTTGCCATTGTTGTGTCATTTGACAACAATTGAACGCGGGGGAACGGGACAGTGTGTATTTGTGCCACATTGCAACAGTGGGAGGTTCATTCAGCAGAATGCAGAAGGAGTTTATTGAGATGCCTGTGTGTGGAGGTTTGAGATATGTGTTGGTGATTGTTTGCATTTTTAGTCACTGGATTGAAGCTTGCCCTACACCAATAAATGATAGTCTCACAGTAGTGAAACTACTGCTTATGGAACTGATACTGCTTTTCGGGTTTCTGATCTCTTTAGAATGAGATAGGGGAAGTCACTTCAACAATGAAGTAATTAAGGGCCAGATGTAGGAAAGGGTTTGCGCCTCGCAAAAGGCGAAAAACGCAGTTTGCGAGGCGCAAAAGCCTCTCCGCTATGCAGAAATGCATTTTGCGAGTCGGATCCGACTCGCAAAATGCATTTCTGACTCGCAAATAGGAAGGGGTGTTCCCTTCCTATTTGCGACTCGCAATGCTATGCAATTTCATTTGCGACCACGAAAGCGGTCGCAAATGAAATCGCAGTTACCATCCACTTGAAGTGGATGGTAACCCAGTCGCAAACCTTCCCCTTTGTGAATGGAAACAAAAATAATTTTTCAGAGCAAGCCTGCTCTGAAAAATACTGAAACAAAAGGTTTCGTTTTTTTTTCTAAGTGCAGTTCGTTTTCCTTTAAGGAAAACGGGCTACAGATAGAAAAAAAAAAATACTGCTTTATTAAAAAGCAGTCATGGACATGGTGGTCTGCTGTCTCCAGCAGGCCACCATCCCCGTGAGTGCCCATACTCGAAATGGGGTCGCAAACTGCGACCCCATTGCGAGTTGCAGAAGGTGTCTGAGACACCTTTCTGCATAGCAAATTGCGACTTGTAATTTGCGAGTCGCACGGACTCGCAAATTGCAACTCGCAATTAGCTTTTTTGCTACATATGACCCTATATTACTGTTTTCAGCATTGAACATTGAGCAGAAGTTGCATTGTAGTTACCTCCCTGAAGCATTGGGACTAGTGGAAAAGATGAATGGTGCCTTGACTTCAACAGTTGAAAAGATGTGTGTGTCCACAAATGTAAAATGGTCTGACGCACTGCCTTTAGTTTTGATGTCAATGAGAAACACATCTGGCAGGAAGACAGGATTGTCGCTGCATGAGATCCTTATGGGCCGAGTAATGAGGTTGCCAGCGGTGCCTGCAAATGCACTTGTCAACATTACAGATGGTGTTGGACTACTGCAAAGGTCAGGCTGATAAGGTTCGGTCTTTTTCTCATCAGGTGGAAGCCACCACCCTGCCACCAATCCATGACCCAGGGCACAACCTGAGACCTGATACTGGGTTGTGGTCCAGAAACATGTGAGGAAAACGTGTTTGGTGCCTCGTTGGAAAGGACCATTCCAGGGAGTTCTGACAACTACCACAGCTGTGAAGTGCGCTGGAATTCCGAATTGGATCCATGCGAGTCACACGAAGAAAGTGGCATGTCCACTGGATCATGAAGAAGAATTGTTGAGAGTACCAACAACAGTGAAACAAGTCTCAGGCCTGGAAAGAGAACAAAGGGGAACTGAGACCGGACTGAGCCTGTAAGAGAGCGTGTCTTATATACTTAGAAATTAACATGAAATGTTTATGAACTAATGCGTAATAGTGCTGCATAGATAGTGTATTGAAATGTTTTGCTAAACATGCGCTTGAAATGTGCCCACAGGGAGTGGCCTTCAATATATACAATGACTAATGAAACTGACTAATAATGATGAAATGTTATGTTAAAGTATGGTTTTGCACTAGTATTAAAAGGTTATATGCTAAAGTTCTGCTAATAAATCATTAGGCCTTAGTTAGCATGAGTCGAGGCCTAGCTGCCTGGTTTTCATATTAATGTGTTTTTTCTAACGTACAGGGTGCTGACTTGCTGAAGGACATGAACTCGCGTTTTTCCAAAGCTAGAAAATGAATGCAACTGTAGTAGATCCGTTCTCATGAAATTCAACTTGCTTAGTGAAACATTCTTGCTGAATGCAACAGTGTAGACTACTCGCAGGTACAAGGTCACCTGAACCAGTACAGACAATGGAACCACTGACTAAAGATGCAAAAAGGACCACAAGAGTATGAAATCAAACAGGACATTCTACCCGCTGAAGACGTCAATCATGAGGACCAATAAACTACGTGAGAACTGTTATGGGGTGACAAATTTAATGAAGTCATTGAAACCCTATTGGAGGGAGATAGTGGGGTGCAAACCCCAGACCAATGGAAAATTAGGGGACTGTATAATGGAAAAGGGATAAAGCCCTTGACACAAGGAACTAGATCAGACGGAGAGACTAGGAGAGAGGAGATGTTGTTGCGAACTTTGCTATGACACAGACACTTTGTCACTCTGAATAGAGACTTCGCTGTTTGGTTCTTAAAAACATCCTTGCTTTATATTGCCCTTTTACACTTTACCTCCTTATGATGGAAGTGCCCTTTTACCCGACTTGCTGAATTCCTGGCTGATGGCGAATCAACTGATGTCCTGAGGACGAAGACTAAACCTGTATGCTGACTCAATACGGAGGGTAACTATATGACAATGGAATTGTGATTGTCTGTTTGCTTTTCCTTTCTAGGTACCAACTGCTTCTTTTGACAGAGACCATAGTTAGATGTTTTCTAAATTGGTGTTGCTAAATTGTTTTGCATGAAGCCCAACATGCCAATGCTAATTCGAGGTTAGATGTGGGGTTCACTAAACAGACGCAGATAGACAAACAACTGAATCTATGCTTTGTTGAATAATGCGATAATGATACTCTGCTAAGGATAACTTATTTTGACGTCGTGCTATATTCTAATATTTGTGATTCTTGCTTTGATGAAATCTTATCAGAGTTGCCATATTGTGACTATGCTAATGTGTTTCTTGGTTTTGAGATTAATAAACTTACTAGTAGAATTGTAATCAATAGGGAATAAACTTCCTATAATAGTACTAAACTGGTGTGGTTATTCATGACTGCAAGGTCATGGTGGTTCCTGAGTTGTATTAATGTCTTTAACTAATCTGAAGTGTCTTATTATGATAAATATTGATGACATTATTGACATATTGATTGACATGTTAGATAGTTATCTCGTCCTAAGGTGTCTTCAATCAGGGTCAAAAGATTCATTGGCCTAAAACGAGTCCCAGAGTGAGTAAATTAGTCATAAAGGGATGCGTTAGCAGTACTGGTAGCAGAGCGACGGTTTAGGCCCTTTGGGGCCCTAGGACAGAGGACTATTGTTTAAAATTGTTTTTCGAGATAAAGTAAATTGGAGGTATGATGTGTTTCTAAATTCCCCATGACTTTCCCGGAATCTCGAAGCCTGCCTAAGTGAGTTGGGTATGTTCTCGGAGTTCTAGCATGTGTGGTGTAGAATTTGCGCCAGCTCAGCTCATGCATATTGCAGGTGATTTGTGAAGTTTGTGTGGATTTAGGTCAGGTAATATTGTTTTAGCAGGAGTGGGCATACTCCGCAGTATGAGAGTAGGGAAGTCGGCAAACTTTATGTGAGTGTGGCGCTTTGTGCTAAAATAAATTAGCCACGTGATTGTTGGTGATGTACGGACCCGTTGTGGTGTAAGACTCCGGAGTATATTAACAAGTGTAGGAGATACTTGAGTTTATGTTGTAATTTGTGCGGTTTAATAGTTCAATCGGGCGTAATTGACAATTCGAGTTTGAGTCAAATTGTATGAGTGAAACGTTCGATGGAGATTTGGCAAGTTCTAAAGTGCATTAGAACGAACCATTGACAAGTCGAGAGTAGGATTTGCGGGTCGAATTCTGCTTGCGAATGTGGGAGCTGAGAAGGAGAGAGTAGTGGCCGAGGCTTCAAGTGAAATCTCTGTAAAGTTCTGAAGCAATTGTGTTACCCTTCCTGTAGTAAACCGGCAAATTTGGGTTTTGTTGTTAAAGGTGCTCGCAATATTTTGCATTTGTTTCTGTGTGAGGAGGACAAGCCGCAAGGCTTTGTCAGCCGCAGTGTGTGTGATTGTGACGTCAGTGGTGCCGCGCTGGGATAGGTCAGTTGCTGAGAAGGGTCACGCACAGATTGGCAGCCGTCCGTGAGAGGCAATTAGTTGAGAAAGGTGGGTAAAGAGTGTTCTGGGAATTAACGTCACTTCCTGATTAGATTCTAAACAAAATAAAAGACGAAAAAATGAAGTTTTTCAAGGCTCTGAAGAATGCTTTGAGGAGAGATACATACATTACAGCGAGTGTGGGGGAGCCTACACCGCCTGAGGGTACTCCAGCTTATATTGCAATGGAGGAAAAGGGAGTCACGTCATGTCTTTGGTTAAAGCAGTGGTACAAACTGACAGAGAAGGAAGGATGTTTAGTGTTTCCGGAATACAGAACGTTTGATGAAGAATTTTAGAAAATTTGCGGATGATGTTAAGTGTGCAAAAAACGCCTCCGAGACCAGCTCAGTATGAGGCATTATCAATCTGGGATTTGATGGCCATATGACAGAGACAGCAGAAATTTGAAAGGAGAATGAAAAGAGCAGAAAAGAAGCTGAGGCTAGATGGGACAATGAGAGCAAGATGTGGAAAAGGGGAATAGTTGACGGACTTAAAATGTTTCCGGCAATAACACAAGAAGACGAGACACAGGGAAAGAAGGCTACTTGTAAGACAGACAGGGGTTCTAATAAACCAAAGGAGACTCAGAGGTCTTGGGTAGACGCAGATGATTCAGATGATGAGGAGTTTCTTAATCAGTTGTTACATGATCTCCCGCCACCATATGCCATAAATGATAACGTACAGAGCACTAGTGTGAGTTCTGAAGACCCGGCACAAAATAAGGGAATCTCAAATGCAGTGCAGACAAGTGATACAGTTTTGGTACAGAATGGTGTCAGTGTACCCACTGCGCCAGACACGCAGATACAGTTGCAGCCACCACAGATTCAGAGGCTTTATCCTGATGTTCCAGTACTAGAAACGACTACGAGTCTGATGGTGCCACCTGATCCAGTATATACGAGATCAAAGTTAGTGCAGATTGAGCCAACTCCGCAATGGCTGCCCCAGCCGCAGCAACAGCTGGTTCTGAGTTACAATGCTTTCGCAGGACAGCAGTCAGTAGCTACAGCACCAATGATAAATCAAGCTATGGGAGTTAATGCTCCACAGCGTTTGGGGATTGGTCAACCCCCAGCTGCCATATCACTACCAATTACTGTTGGTCCACCAGTACCGCTGTATGCGCAAGGTAAGCCTGGCGTATGTGATCAGGGAGTAATGACCCAAGAGGCAATAGGAGGAGGGTTCACAGGAACTTCCCAAGGAATGACACCAAGAGAACAGACAGCAGAAGGATCTAGGTCCTTGTTAGATTTTAGTCCGATTGGGGTTCCTTTGGAGACCATGAGGCAAGCAGGGTTGGGAACGCTAACCCCACAGATAATGAGTACAAATACCACACAGACACTAATGGTGCAGTCTGGAAATATTTAGTTGCAATGCTTAACAGCGCAACAATTGAACGAGTGGTTAGACAAGCTCAACACTTCACAGACTACTACAGTGACCGGAGAGAGGTCAGAGAGGGATGAATACCTGAATTTTGTGAGACTGGGTGTAGAAGCTATGGAACTAGTGGAAGGAACAATGGGGGTGAACAGATTAGAGTCATTCACGGAAGCAGAATTGAGGTATTTGTGCTCCAAAATAACTAAAGAAGTGAGCAAGGTGCATCAGAGGTTGGCAAACCTGGCGGATAAATACGGCATAGACATTGAGAGTACTAAACATTTGAAAAGAAGCTATAGATTAGATTTTGAGCCTAAAGATTTCGAGCACATGAGATCTACCGGAATGAAAGCACATCTTAAAGAAATACTGCAAAGTGCTCAAATTTGGGGAGCCTTAGAGAAATGGGAAGGCAGATGGGCAAAGAAGAGTGATAAAGAGAAAGGTGATGGTCCGGAACCAAAGCAGGCTAAAGCCACACCGGACACGGGGACAATAAAAATTTTACCAATGAGAGAAACAGCCGGAGGGGTTTTAGTCCATGTACTGTGGTCTAGGGGTGACATCCTGTCATTCACAAATGATCATCCCAGGCTGAGGGAAAAGCCAATAGAATGGTACCAGCAGACGGACAGGTTTGTGAAGCTTGCAAAATGTCTCTGGGAAGACTTGAGTACCCTGTTTGAGATTATAGTTCCACCTGACTTATGGCTTGAGTGCAAGAGGGGCGTAGATTGGCCGACAGAGGAGCCGGCAAGGGATAAGGTTACTGGAGCACCGTCTGCAGAAGTGATGAGGTATTATCACAAAGTGATTGAGTTTTTGAAGCAGAAAGTGTCGCCGAAAGTTACTGATTGGCAGAAAATTGATCGAACATCACAGGAGGCCAAAGAGTTGATACATGCTTACTATAAGAGATTGTTGAAAGCATTCAAACACTATAGTGGCACTGACGTCATTGAGCCAAAAGACATGAATCATCTTGTGTTCAGGTTTGTTGAAGGGCTGAGACCAGAGATGAGCCAGATGATTAGGAATCATTTGATCGGTTGGCAAGCAAAGCCGATTGATGAGGTGTTGCAGTATGCAAAATACTGCAGTGACGAGATTGAATTGAAGCACAGAAAGTTGAAAGAGAAGGTGATGGTGATGCAGATTAAGGCAGCACAAGCAGGAATGCAGGGGAACGGAATACAGCAGGTGGTACAGCAGCAACCGCAAGGAAATGTAATGTTACAGGCACAACAGAGGTCAAGGTCGAGGAGGTTTTATAAATCTTGGTCCGACTTGAATACTGTTGTGGTTCAAAATGATGTGCAGGGGATGAAAAAGGTGTCACCATGTCATGCGTGCGGGGGCGTGGGGCATTGGAAGCGGGAATGCCCAATGGTGGTGCAGGATGGTGTTGTTCAACAAAGCAATGATGTTGGTACATTTCAAAAAGTGAGGGGTCCAAAAGTGAGGGGTCAAAATCCACATTTCCAGAATAACATGGTACAGATGCTGGGTCTCCAACCTGTGCAACAGATGCAAATACCGCATGTTCAACCAGCACAAAGGCAGCAGGAACAACAGCAGATTCCCCTGGTACCTAGACAGCAAATGCAAATGCCATTAGCTCCAATGGGACAACAACAGGTGATGCTTCCTCAACAGGTCACAGGTCAAGCAATGAGTCAAAATAACACAGTACAGCAATTCACATTGCGTGGTGAGGATGGAATAAACGATGAATGGTTGGATGATTGTTCAGACTATGAGGAGTGCTGGCTTGCAGCAACCCTAGAAGTAGACCAGAGGGGACCTTATGTAGAGGGAAAGGTGATGGGTCATAAGGTTTCATTCCTAGTTGACACAGGAGCTACACGCTCTACAGTCAGAAGTGCAGAGGTTCCGAAATTGCCACTTTCGGGGCGTACCATAAGAGTGGTTGGAGTAGCAGATCAGTTCCTGACAAATTCGATTACAGATCCGGTACAAATTGAGATTGGTAACTTCCAGGGATTACATACATTTGTAGTCTGTGACTTGAGTCCCGTATCCTTACTGGGAAGAGACTTACTGTGCAAAACAAGGTGTTCGATTACCTGTTCTAATGAAGGAATTGAGGTGCAAACAAACAGTGATGATGAAGGGGACGATGGTCAGTTTCCAGAGTTAGAGATGGAGACCGCAAATGAGGAATACCCTTTGATAACCTTATTCCCAATGCTTACAGTAACTGACTTGCCACCTGAATTGCAGGAAACAGTGGCAGAGAAAGTGTGGGACCTAACAGGAAAAGAAGTGGGACTGATAAAAGCAGTAGAACCAGTTAAAGTAAAGGTAAAGTCAAATGCAGTGTTTCCCCAGGTACCACAGTACCACATGGCACAAGATTTCCTCATTCAGGTAGCACAGATAATTACGGACTTTGTGAAGCAAGGGGTTCTGAAAGAAGTGCTGAGTAGCCCTTGTAATTCACCAATAATGGGTCTGAAAAAGCCATGTGGGAAGGTTCAAATTGTGCAAGATTTGAGGAAAATAAACAAGATTGTGGTAAAATGTTGCCCCATAGTGCCAGATCCAGCAGTGATTATGTTTCAGGTTCCGTGTGATGCAGAGTGGTTCACAGTTGTGGACCTGTCTCAAGCATTCTTTTTGGTGCCTCTTCATGAGGACAGCCAATTTCTCTTCAGTTTCAAATTCCTGGATAAGGTTTACAGTTGGTGCAGAATTCCTCAAGGGTTTTCTGAGTCGCCTTCAATCTTCAATCAGATGTTGAAGAAGGATTTGGAATCATTAGAGTTACCTTTCAGTTCAACTTTAGTACAGTACATTGATGATTTGTTAATTGCGTCCAGAACAAAAGATGACTGCAGGTATGACACAATAGCCTTTCTGAACCATTTGGGACATAAAGTGTCCCTAAAGAAGCTGCAATACTGTCAGAAAGAGGTGAAATACTTAGGTCACCTGATTAAGAAAGGGTTGAGAAAAATATCCAAAGAAAGAGGGACAGCCATACTGCAGATGAATCCCCCGACAACAAAAAGAGATGTTAGGATGTTTTTGGGAATGGTGGGCTACTGTCGTCAGTGGATTCCCAACTTCTCGATTATCTCTAAACCTTTGGTGAGATTGACTGGTAAGGAAGTTCAGGATGGCCCGGGTGCCATAACCATGTCCGAGAAAGAGATGAACGCTGTCATGGAACTGAGGGAAAGCATGTGCAGGGCACCAGCTTTAGGAATGCCTGATTACACGAAGCCTTTTGTACTGTTTTGTCATGAACGTGATGTTTGTTCTTTGTCTGTCCTGACATAGGTCCATGGAGGTGCAAACCGCCCAGTAGCATATTTTTCAGCTACTTTGGACCCAGTCGCAGCAGCCTTACCGGGTTGTTTGTGTGCAGTTGCAGCAGTTGGTCAGAGCCTCACACAGTGTGAAGGAATAGTGATGGGACATTCCTTAACAGTAATGGTCCCTCATTCAGTTGAAATCCTGTTAACCCGAACTAAAACGCAGCACATGACAAATGCGAGGCTTACAAAATATGAAACAATTATACTGGGGTAAGCTAATGTATCCCTTAAAAGATGTACTGTATTGAACCCGGCAACTTTACTTCCTATTGAAAATGCAGACATTGATGATGCTGAGGAAGTAGAACATAATTGTCTTGAGGTAACAGATCTGTGCACCAAACCAAGACCTGATATTTAAGACACCCAACTGGAAGAAAATGATTACATTATTTTTGTTGATGGTTCATGCCTGAGAGACGCAGTAGGAGTACTGAGAGCTGGATATGCCGTGTGTACAATCACTGGTATCTTAGAAGCTTCCTTGCTCGAAAGAGTATACTCTGCTCAAGTGGCTGAATTGATTGCTCTTACTAGGGCATGCCATGCAGCTGAAAACCTGAAAGTCACTATCTATACTGACAGTAGATACGGATTTGGAATTGTACATGATTTTGGCCAACTATGGTCACAGAGGGGTTTCATGATCTCTTCTGGTTCTCCAGTGAAAAATGGCGAAAAGATGAAGGATTTGTTGCACGCGATTCAGTTACCTCTTGAAATTGCCGTGGTGAAATGCAATGCTCGTGTTAAGTCAGAAGACTTTGGGGGCTATTACAACTTTGGAGGAGGTGTTAATCCGTCCCAAAAGTGACGGTAAAGTGACGGATATACCACCAGCCATATTACGAGTCCATTATATCCTATGGAACTCGTAATACGGCTGGTGGTATATCCGTCACTTTACCGTCACTTTTGGGATGGATTAACACCTCCTCCAAAGTTGTAATAACCCCCTTTGTGTCAATGGGAAATGGATATGCAGATCAAGTCGCAAGGTTTTGTGCATTGAACTGTATATCGTTTCGGGATCAGTGGGAATTGTTACCTGAAACTGAAAATGAAACATGCACAGGGCATGCATTAAGGGTGGTTGACACGTTAGATGAGCTAAAATCCTTGCAGGGACTTGCCAGCAAAGAGGAGAAACGCTCCTGGCAGAGAATGCAATGTGTACAGAGGTCTGATGATTTATGGGTTTCAGAAGAGGGGAAAATGGTTTTGCCAAACAGTCTTTTGTCACAGTTTGCGAGGTTTTACCATGGACAAGCACATGTTGGAAGAGACGCAATGATCAGATTGTTCAAAATCGATTGGTTCAATCCGAAATTCAGACAAGCTGCAGAGGTTATCTGTCACAGGTGCATCATCTGTCAGCAGATGAATGCAGGAAAGGGGACTGTGGTGAATTTGAGCCACGCTGGGAGAGCAGGAGGTCCATTTAGCAGGATGCGGATGGATTTCATTGAGATGCCTGTGTGTGGAGGTCTGAGGTACGTGTTGGTGATTGTGTACATTTTCAGTCATTGGATTGAAGCTTACCCTACACGTAGGAATGACAGTCTCACAGTAGCAAAGCTGCTGCTTAGGGAGTTGATACCACATTTTGGGTTCCCGATCTCTTTAGAATCAGATAGGGGCAGACACTTCGACAATGAGGTGATTAAGCTCTTGTGTGCTGAATTCAACATTGAGCAGAAGTTGCATTGTAGTTATCACCCTGAAGCATCAGGACTAGTGGAACAGATGAATGGTACTCTGAAGTCGAGAATGTCAAAAATGTGCGCAGCTACCAATTTGAAGTGGCCAGATGCATTGCCCTGATGCTGATGTCAATGAGAAACACACCTGACAAGAAAACAGGACTGTCTCCTCATGAAATTCTAATGGGCCGAGCTATGAGATTGCCCGCAGTGCCTGCAAAATGCTCTTGTGAATATCACAGATGATATGGTGTTGGACTACTGCAAGGGTCTGGCTGACGTGGTCCGCTCTTTCTCTCACCAGGTGGAGGCCGCCACATTGCCACCGATAAGTGATCCAGGTCACACCCTGAAAGCCGGTGACTGGGTTGTTGTCAAGAAACACGTGAGGAAGTCATGTTTGGAGCCTTGCTGGAAGGGGCCATATCAAGTAATACTGACAACTACTACTGCTGTGAAATGTGCAGGCCTTCCAAATTGGATACATGCCAGTCACACAAAGAAGGTGACGTGTCCAACTGATGAGGAACTTGAAGTGTCCAAAACAACAGCTGCAGAGAAGGAAGTCTCAGGGCCGGAGAGTATTCAAAGGGGAACTGAGACTGAAGGAGCACCCGCTGAGGACGGCTTAGTCACTCAAAACGAGTTCCAGAGGGGTGACGGGGAGCCTATCTCAGCTGAGGTAACAGGGGAACCAACACAAAGAGAGGTATTCCCAGAAGCAGACGGATACGGGTTTGAAGTTGAGCCCGTAACAGACCCTGAAGGCGAAGAAGGGAGTGAGGCAGAAGGAAGTCGAGGTGTTCTGACTCCTCCTGAGCCGCTTGCAGAGCCATCAAGAGAAAACACCATAACACAAGAGGAGGGCGCTGTTCAACGTCCTGAAAGGCCAAGGAGAAAGAAAACACTTAAAGGAGATAACTGGCCGGAATCACAAGCTGCAGGGGAGAAAGTGATCCCTAACGAAACAATAGAGGAAGAAGTTGACACAACCAGGAAAGAGGATCTCAGTGAAGGAGAATTGCAAGGTGATCGCAAACTGAAAAGAAAGAGAGTTGCAAACAGAAGGTACGCAGGTCCTGAATGGGCATATGCAACATCAGCTGAATGACAACAAGAATTCTTGGTGTTCTATTTTGATCGAGAGGTTCCAGGTCAATACTACGGCACCTGAATTCAATTCTAGAAAGAGACTGTGTTAAATTGAAATTGAAATTGAAAACTGAAAAGCTGAGAAAAGAGACTGATAAATTACCGGATGTGACACTGTTAACCTGAATTGACTCTGAAGAAAAAACGATTATGACAAGCTGCTAACCTGATTTGACAAAGGGGTCCTGGAGTGAGTGAAACGCTGTAAATAATCACAGAGACAGAGAGACTTTGCACAGAGAAAAAAAAAAAGCTTTTATATCGTCCTCAATTTGATTGTTTGCTTTGCATTATTCTGCTTTCTGATTCTTTGCAGATCATGAGTTACACTAGAGATAATAGTAATAAGGGTAGGATGTGTGGTTGGTTGAGTGCTATTCTGGGTATTGTATGTGCAATAATAATTATAGGTGTGATTGTGGGAATGCCATTGGTGGATAAGAAAGCGACTTGGATGCGAAGACACAATGGATGCGAAGAATTGCTATGTGTGCACAAAGATTCCTTCATCAGTACAAGAAGGGGTTACTTGTCATAGTCTGCCACTTACCTACGGGATAAGCTGTAGTTTGCTGTTAAGAAGATTCTATGATCAAGAACATGTTCAATACTTCTATTCTATCTTAGATGTAGTGTTTTCTTTTGTGCCTGTGATTGAATTTTTAAATAAATTAGATAAAGAACACAGCATAAAATTAGTTAGGGGTTTCTTTGAGCCGACACTGACATTTGGGACAGCTTATGCACACCGCAATAATCTAACCTGCTTACTAACACCTGTAGAAAAGAGCTTCTTAGATCACACTGATGATAGACGGAAAGCATTAAAGGAAAGGCTAGAAATGGGATTAGAAAAACGCACGCTTGCAAATGATTATGCTTACACTGCAATAAAGGAGCAGGGCAAATTAGCTATAGATGCATTACACGTAGGAAGGCTTTGTATATATAGGCCAAAATCTGAGCATGACACTTTATTTGTGGGAACGAGTGAATGCAGGCATGTGTTTTTGTTTCAGAGTAAATGGACATTCATGTTAAGTGGACAGGATCCAGCGATCCCTGGGATCTATTATATAATTAATAAAAGAATTAAAAGATATTTGGCAAAACGTAATAAAAGAAAAGAAGACAAAGAAAAAGAGAAAATGTTCAAAGAAATTTGGGAAAGATCACATAGGGAGGAAGAAATTGAAATGTGTAACTTAAAGAAAATGAAAGGTTGTGATGGGAAAGGTTTTGTGTGATGAAAAGTGTCATCAGAGGAGGGACTGAGAGAGCGTGTCTTATATACTTAGAAATTAATATGAAATGTTTATGAACTAATGCATAATAGTGCTGCATAGATAGTGTATTAAAATGTTTTGCTAAACGTGTGCTTGAAATGTGCCCACGGGGAGTGGCCGCCAATATATACAATGACTAATGAAACTGACTAATAATGATGAAATGTTATGTTAAAGTATGGTTTTGCACTAATATTAAAAGGTTATATGCTAAAGTTCTGCTAATAAATCATTAGGCCTTAGTTACCATGAGTCGAGGCCTAGCTGCCTGGTTTTCATATTAAATGTGTTTTTTCTAACATACAGTGTGCTGACTTGCTGAAGGACACGAACTCGTGTTTTTCCAAAGCTAGAAGATGAATGTAACTGTAGTAGATCCGTTCTCATGAAATTCGACTTGCTTAGTGAAACATTATTGCCGAATGCAACAGTGTAGACTACTCGCAGGTACAAGGTCGCCTGAACCGGTACAGACAATGGAACCACTGACTAAAGATGCAAAAATGGACCACAAGAGTATGAAATCATACCGGACATTCTACCCGCTGAAGACGTCAATTATAAGGACCAATAAGCTATGTGAGAACTGTTATGGGGTGACAAATTTAATGAAGTCATTGAAACCCTATTGGAGGGAGATAGTGGGGTGCAAACCCCAGACCAATGGAAAATTAGGGGACTGTACAACGGAAAAGGGATAAAAACCCTTGACACAAGGAACTAGATCAGACGGAGAGACTAGGAGAGAGGAGATGCCGTTGCGAACTTTGCTATGACCCAGACACTTTGTCACTCTGGGGGTCATTCTAACTTTGGCGGGCGGCGGAGGCCGCCTGCCAAAGTTGCCCCGCCAGAATCCCGCTGCGCGGTCAAATGACCGCCGCGGTAATTCTGGCTTTCCCGCTGGGCGGGCGGGCGACCGCCAAAAGGCCGCCCGCCCGCCCAGCGGGAAAGCACCAGCAACGAGGATGCCGGCTCCGAATGGAGCCGGCGGAGTTGCTGGTGTGCGACGGGTACAGTTGCACCCGTCGCGATTTTCAGTGTCTGCCATGCAGACACTGAAAATCAATGTGGGGCCCTGTTAGGGGGCCCCACAACACCCGTTCCCGCCAGCCAGGTTCTGGCGGTGAAAACCGCCAGAACCAGGCTGGCGGGAAGGGGGTCGGAATCCCCATGGCGGCGCTGCTTGCAGCGCCGCCGTGGAGGATTCCCTGGGGCAGCGGGAAGACGGCGGGAAACCGCCGGCTTCCCTTTTCTGACCACGGCTTTACCGCCGCAGTCAGAATGCCCCCGGAAGCACCGCCAGCCTGTTGGCGGTGCTTCCGTTGCCATCCACCCTGGTGGTCATAGACCGCCAGGGTTGGAATGAGGGCCTCTGAATAGAGACTTTGCTGTTTGGTTCTTAAAACCATCCTTGCTTTATATTGCCCATTAACACTTTACCTCCTTATGAGGGAAGTGCCCTTTTACCCAACTTGCTGAATTCTTGGCTGATGGCGAATCAACTGATGTCCTGAGGACGAAGACTAAACCTGTATGCTGACTCAATATGAAGGGTAACTATATGACAAGGGAATTGTGATTGTCTGTTTGCTTTTCCTTTCTAGGTACCAACTGCTTCTTTTGACAGAGACCATAGTTAGATGTTTTCTAAATTGGTGTTGCTAAATTGTTTTGTATGAAGCCCAACATGCCAATGCTAATTCGAGGTTAGCTGAGGGGCTCACTAAAGAGATGCAAATAGACAAACAACTGAATCTATGCTTTGCTGAATAATGCTATAATGATACTCTGTTAAGGATAACTTATGTTGACATCGTGCTATATTCTAATATTCGTGATTCTTGCTTTGATGAAATCTTATCAGAGTTGCCATATTGTGACTATGGTAATGTGTTTCTTGGTTTTGAGATTAATAAACTTACTAGTAGAATTGTAATCAATAGGGAATAAACTTCACATAATAGTACTAAACGGGTGTGGTTATTCATGACTGCAAGGTCATGGTGGTTTCTGAGTTGTATTAATGTCTTTAACTAATCTGAAATGTCTTATTATGATAAATATTGATGACATTATTCACATATTGATTGACATGTTAGATAGTTATCTCGTCCTAAGGTGTCTTCAATCAGGGTCAAAAGATTCATTGGCCTAAAACGAGTCCCAGAGTGAGTAAATTAGTCATAAAGGGACGCGTTAGCACCAACAACAGTGAAACAAGTCTCAGGGCTGGAAAGGGAACAAAAGGGAACTGAGACCGGATCTGAGCCTGTTAAGGACGGTTCAGTCACTTGTGTGAGAGATGAAGGAGAAGACCTCTAGGAGGGTGATGGGGAGCCTATCTCAATTGAGGCAGCAGGAGAATCTAGTCAGAGGAGGGCTTTCCCAGAAGCAGACAATCTTGAGAGACAAACAGAGTAATTGCCAGACCAAGAGGGGAAAGGAGTTAAGGTGGATCAAAGTCATTGTGATCTGACTCCTCCTGAACCTGTTCCAGGTCCATTAAGAGAAAACACAACAGAACAAGGGGAAGTTTCAAATTTGACTCTGGAGAGAATACTGACAAAAGATCCACTGAAAGGAGATGAGTGGCCGAAGTCGCATGGAAAGGGAAAGGGAGTGGTTGTTGAGTCAACAATTGAGGAAGAAGTAAATACAACGAGGAGAGAAGATCTGAGTGAAGGAGAATTGAATAGTGATCGAAAGTTGAAAAGGAAGAAAATAGCAAGTCGAAGATATGCAGGTCCTGAATGGGCATATGCAACTACAAGTGAATGGCAGAAATAATTTTTGTCTTTTTGTTTTGATAGAGACATTCTGGGTCAGTATTTTGGCACCTGAAGGAAGCTGATGAACTGAACTGTTGAAAGTAACCAGAAGAGACATTGATAACCTGATTTGACTTTTGAAACCTGATTTTTACAAGCTGCTTACCGATTTTGACAAAGGATCCTGGAAGTGAGACTGAAAACTGTAAGTAACTGCTGAAAGAAGAATTGTTTGTTTTTGATTTTGGTGCAGTTTTTCAAAATTTTCTTCTGCTTTCTGATTCTTTACAGATCATGAGTAACATTAGCCAGCAGGGTAGGAATACTAGGCACTGTAAATATATGAGTTTTGGTTTGGAGCTTATGTGTGGGATATTGCTTGTGCTGTTGATTGTGGGTATGTCTGTTATTGAAAAGAGTGAAGCCAACCATACTTGTGCTTTTGAGATCACTACTGGACTAATGGCAATAGAGAGGTTTAGGTTAGATGAGAAGTATTTGCATGAGGATACTAATGTACAAGCAGAACTTTCTTCTAATGTCTTATATCGCTTGATGAGTTAGTATGTTGAGACAATGGATGCGAAGAATTGTTATGTGTGTACGCAGATTCCTTCATCAGTTGAGGAAGGAGGAACGTACCATAGTTTGCCTTTAACATATGGAATAAGTTGTAGTCTGCTACTAACAAGATTTTATAACCAGGAGTACATCCAGTACTTTTACTCAAATTGTGACATGGTGTTTTCGTTTGGCCCTATAATTAGGTATTTGATTAGAGTAGCTAAATATAATGACATAGTATTAGTTAGAGGTTTCTTTGAACCTACAGTGACGTTTGGCACAGCTTATGCACACAGGAATAAACTGACATGCTTGCTTACTCCTGTAGAGAAAAGCTTCTTAGATCACACAGATGACAGGAGAAAGGCATTGAAGGAGCAGTTAGAAAAAGGCTTAGAGAAAAGGACTTATAGGAATGATTATGCTTATAGTGCGATTAAAACGCGAGGAAAATTAGCTTTAGATGCGCAAAACGTAGGGAAACTAGGTATATCTAGGCCTAAATCATGCACTGACACTTTATTTTTGGGAACAAGTGAATGTAAGCATGTGTTTTGTATCAGAGTAAATGGACGTTCATGTTGAATGGACAGGACCCGGCGATATATAATTACTGTGGTCTTAGTGCTTATTGCCATCTTCCAAGAGGATGGTATGAAACATGTTATTTGGGGATAGTTTTCCCAAAGATTTTTCAAATGGATGATCTGAAGAAGTTTCTGAAAGCGACTGAATTACATCATATAAGACAGAGGAGGGAGTCTTCTTCTGGTATAGTGAGAGATATATTTGGAGCAATGATTCCTTCAGTGGGAGTTATTCTGAATTCAATAAATATTTGAAAGTTGTCTACTACTGTGGATAACATGTTGACAATTTTTTCAGGAGCTATACTCCTGATGGAGACTGAATTAGCTGCTGAAAGAGTTTGACTCTTCAGAATCGTCTTGCTTTAGACATTCTTTTAGCGAAGGATGTTGGTGTCTGGAGAAAGATTGATTCCTGGTGTGAGGACAACAGACTTGTGATTAGGCGGGCCTAACCTTATCACTCATAAATTCAAGAAAGCAGGATAGTGAGGGGCAGTAGGCTGACGAGCCAACAGGGTCAAGCATAGACAAAAAGCATAAAGGGAGGTACAACTCAGCAATTACTGGAAATCCACAAATATATCTGGGCTGTTAGGATCACATAGAAAATAGAGACAGTTTTCTGAGATCAAAATGTTCCCTTGTTTTTTTTTTTTTTTAATAAACTAGCCCAAGTCTCTGGTTCTGTCCTACTGGAAAATCACACCTAACAGTGTCCCTAACAGTGTCTCCAAGAACAAGAATCAGTCCTCTGAGTGGATCATCGGGGCAAATTACACCATTCAGGATGTCATACCTTCTTCCGTTATCTGCAATCTGAGTGAGTACTTGCTGACAATTTGTTTGTGAAACTAACAGATTGGTTGCAGCAATGCTCTTTCCCAGCATGCACTCTCTTGGCTGGTTTTAACGGTAATCCTTGGCCCCTGAGGCTTGATGAGTTGTATAGGGAGGGGATCCCACCAGCTATTAGATCAATGCAATGTCAACATGGGTACAAGGTTTTATGATTATCAGGAGATTAGTGTCTCACACCTTAGAGACCTGCATAATGTGATGCATAAATTCTGGGGTAATGCTAAACATCTACTATTAATTGGGCTAAATGTTCTCAGCATGGTGTATAGGGTGTGTAACTTATTAGGTCCATGTTTGTGTAAAACATGAAACAACCGCTGGACTTCTCCTGAGATGGGTATTGTGCGCTAAGGGATTCCCTATTTAATCCCAGGAATAGAAACTTAGTACATGATTGTTTTGCATAACCTAGTATTGAACTGTCCATGATATATTATAGTGTACTGTACATTTACAGTAATGTATGTATTGCTATTTAATTAACTTTTTTATATGGCGATCCTGCACCACAGAGTGAATAAGTGTTATTTACAGAAAACATGATGCACCCACTCAGCAAACTTTTTTTGTTTTCAAGAAACAAGCTCTCCAATTGGGAGTTTGCAAACATGGTCCTGACACACTGCAACTTTCTCCTTTTGTGTTGGGGCCATTGTCCGTTTCTTTAACTTGGACTACTATAATTCACATGGAGGTTTTGGTTAGAGAGAATGAGTGGTGGTTTCACACTGCCATAGACAGGGGAAGGTGACTGCCACTTTGACATGACAGCCTCGTAAGGGACCAGCTTTCACATCAAACCTTGCTATCTGCTCTAACTAGTGGTATAAAACTATGAGTTTTGTTGAGTGGGAACACCCCTCCTGCTCCATCAAACCATAAATGAGGCCTGAGGTGTTTTTGTTGAAAAAATGTTTGGAGAACTCTAATATGGTTTGTATAAATCATGCAGTAACACCTCTATATTATTTGACAGTAGACTTTGTTTTGGGAAGTGAGCGCATATCAGAGGGAGACTAATTGAATATGTTAGCAGACATCATGCTCATGCTCTTAAGAACACCATCCCCTGACAGAATGGCGTGAAAGTGCAAACACAAACAGAGGTAAATGAAGTATCATTTGATTAATTTGGCAAAGAATACGTAGATTAAGTAGGTATGAGGTACCACATTATTGGAAAATTCCCCTCTGAGTCAGTGAAGGATAATAACCCAGCCACCTCATTTACTTGAGACTATCACTACTACCATAAACCCTCCACTCCAAATTCTTCACGAGGTGAATGTAGACAGGGTTGCTGGTTCAATATGCCACTGTAGCATCTCAAAGGCGTTCACACTTTGAAATGCAGAGATCATTGATGAAAGACACAAACAATATTCTGATGAATTAAGGCACTTACAGGGAACCACGCCAGGAGTACAAAAAGTATAATTGTGTCATTTTTATCCACCAATGTGCTGTCTAAGATTTTCCTGTTGATCACTACTCATCCTGTTATTCTGATGTCTGATGTCTGAACAAATTCTGCTTCTCAGTGTATGTTGCTGTTTAAGCATGTTCTGCTCAGTCCCCTCTTTGTAAAATTGGCAAGAGGAAGGCTTCAAGGAATTTAGTTTGGCGTGTTTACTCGCAGAAGATTGCTTTTTTTTTTTAACATACTTTCTTGTGACCTACACATACTCAATTCTGTAACAAAAAGCAATCAGAGTGGTGTGGTGGTCAGAGTGCTGGCTGCAAGCACTCTGCCTTACCCTGCCCTTCATGTTTTTCACTGTGTGTCTCTCGCATTGCAGAGGGGAGGTTCTTCATAATGTGTATGTCACAAGTAACATACACATCAAAAATAACAATAATAAATACCCCACAATTGATGGACTAACAAACTACAAGTCCATTGTTGTGATGAATCCCTCTGCAGGCTTGATTTTTTGTCTAGGTTAGCTAGATAAATTTGAGGGAATGGAAAGATAGTTTGTTCCATATTATTCATATACTTAACTTTATCTATTGATTTCCCTGAACAAAAGGCATATGTGACCTTATAACTCAAAGTAATACATCAACTAAGAAAGGAGTAAAAACATATAACAGGGTCTCCCAATTCCCACTTGTGATGTCAAGCAATGAATCTTTGAAGAGTTCCTCAGATATGTAATCAAACAAGCTTTCCCTACAGTGGTAGACAAAAAAGAAATTATTAAAGCTTCGCTTGATGACCCTAAACTGGACCCTAAACTGAGGGCTGTATGTCACTTGATTTACACACCGAAATCGAAGGCTTTTGAATGGATTCAAAAGACACAGCAATGCTGCAGATTTTAGGAGATGAAGGTATTTTAAAATGTTCACTAGGAGCTTGCATGTCACAGCAGAGGACTCGCTCTCAGACACTAGGTTTACTACTCATTAATCTCTTCAGAAAACATGTTGCGAAGCTAACAAACTAGGATTACTGGGGAATCTTAGCCACCATGGGATTACTTTGTCAAAAATAGAAGTTCTTTTTTCTAGAGAAACTTGTTGAAAAACATGCTAGTGGAGTGCCACTTTTTCTATGCTTTGGGAACAGCCCTTCTGGACCATTACAGGTGTCTAAACTACCATCTGATGTCTGGACTGAAGTGTCCATCAACTTCTTCAGACCTATAGGTACGGAACAGTATTTGCTCAAAGTCATAAACAAGTTCTCTCACGTTCGGGAGGTCAGAGCTGTTCCTAATACCTTGGCAGGAACAGTGGTATGATCCCTAGAGAAAATCTTCTGCACTTTTGCCATCCCCACAAATGTTAAATATGATATGGCATCAAGCACTGCAAGATTGCACAACTTTGGCTATAGGTTAATTGCATTGTGTTATTATGGGAATCCTGAAAAAGACACTTCAGTTCACTAAGTCTAGGATGTCAGTCTCTGCGTGACTACTAAGACATTCCCAATAGCATCACCGGAGTTCCAGACTAATGTTCAGAAGGAAGCTTAGGACAAAGGTACCATGTATCGAACAAAGAGAGTACTTACTTCTGAGAAGCTGTGTAACATCGGTACTCCACAAAAAAAGAAAGACAAAGCTGTACTTAAATGGAACAAGAAGAGCAAGGTTGTTCAGGATTTATCAAGAAGATGAAGTGCTTGTCACATTTAAAGGTTTTCACAAAGATAACTTTTGCCTTAATCCTCAGTCATATTTGAGAACGGATAATTTCCGTATATTGAGGGGGACCCCAGTAAACTGTTATTAACAACTAAGGTTTTTTGAGCTGGATGTAAATTCTAAGGTTAGACTATTTCATGTTCTTGATGCTGATAAGGACCTTGCTGTCCTACTTAGCAGACCAATGCAATCTCATGTTCCTGCATTATTGAACAGAATACGTAGCATTTCTAGTCAATATTTTTCTTTGGGATAATATAGGACGTCACTTCTTCAGTTTGTCACATTTGTCCGTGTGGGCATAGGGTATCCCTAAATTCCTACACCCTAAGAAATACTCAAATAACACTCCTATCAGTGGGTGGATTGGGGATGGTGTTAAACCTCAATTTCATGAGGCAATGTGCCGAAAGATAAGGTGCAAAACCAGAATATCGTGATACAGTCTATGAATTAAGGACAGGCTCAATAAGTGACTCCTAGAGTGGAATTAGAACATTTATAAAGCTTTATTACACAAATTATAATATACAATAAAGTAAATGTAAAGTGCAGATGGATAAAGTATTTGCCAGGCAGTCTCTCAATAATAGCACAAAACAGTCTAAGAGGTAAAATAAAAAATATTAGAAGTGAGCATAAATATGAGTTAGAAATCGAACATAGTAGCATGAGAAAGTGTTCTGGCTCACCCCCAAGTTCAAGGGTTTATAGAAAGAAACTCTTTCATAGAGCATAAAGAAAACTGCAGCTTCATCATAGTTCAAGCAAAATAAATATATCCTCAACAAATCAAAATATTGAATTAAAGAGTACTGTACAGCCTCACTACCTAAGCACTACTAATATATATGCAACTCCCTTTATGCTAATGCCACCCAGAGATGTCAGAACAAGACTAGTTCCACAGCAACAGTGAACCTTTGTGAATTAATGCAATTCTGAGAGCATGTGGAAGAAACCTTCAGCAATGTAACATTAATAATCCCATGAAAAAGGAGTCTTCTGCGAGAGCAGCATCAATAGGACATATACAGACATTAATTGCTTGACAATAAACAGCGAATAAGCAGGGTGAGCAAGGGAGTGTTGACAGTTAGTTAGCATAAGCCAAGAAAATTCACTTTAGTAGGCCATGGCAAAATCGTTTCAAAGACAATAGCTTTGTATAACTGCGCACATGTAAATTTGAGTCAAGATTACTACTCTGCTGTTAGACTTTTCATCCTTGGCGTGGTCTCCCCTAACTCTTTGCCTCTGTTTCCCAGGTCGTTGATGTGTGCTGGACTCTGTTTTTACTCTCTTTGTTACTCTGGGCACTTTACCTCTGCTATTCAGTGCTAAAGTGCAAGTGTTTCTGAATAAAATGTGTATGTAATTGGCTTTCCATGATTGGCATGTTTGATTTAATGGTAAGTCTCTAGTACAGTGCACTAGAGGTGCCCAGGGCCTGTAAATCAAATGCTACTAGTGGGCCTGCAGCACTGGTTGAGCCACCCACATTAGTAGCCCTGTAATCATGTCTCAGACCTGCCACTGCAGTATATGTGTGTGCAGATTTTAACTGCCAATTCGACTTGGCAAATTTACCCACTTGCCAGGCCTAAACCGTCACTTTTCTTACATGTAATCCACCCCTAAGGTAGGCCCTAGGTAGCCCCATGGGCAGGGTGCAGTGTATGTTTAAGGTAGGACATGTACTAATGTGTTTTATATGTCCTGAGAGTGAAATACTGCCAAATTCGTTTTTCACTGTTGCAAGGCCTATCTCTCTCATAGGTTAACATGGGGGCTACCTTTAAATATGAATAAAATGTAGATTCCCTTTGGGAGCAGATAGACATGTGGAGTTTGGGGTCTTTGAGCTCACAATTTAAAAATACATATTTTAGCAAAGTTTTGAGATTGTGTGTTTGAAAATGCCACTTTTAGAAAGTGACCATTTTCTTGCTTATACCATTTCTGCGACTCTGCCTGTTTGTGGATTCCCTGTCTGAGTCAGTTTGACAGTTTGGCTGTTTGCACTTCTCTCTGGACAGTGACACAAAGGGAGATGGGGTGCAGCCTGCATAGCTGGATGAGCCATCTGGGGTAGGAGGTGGGGAGGAATGGTCACTTACACCTGAAAGGACTATGCCTGCCCTCACACAATGCAGTCTCCATCCCCCTGTTGTGTGTCTGGGGCCTGGCTTGGACAAGGCAGGATTTCACAAACAAGAGAGACTTTCCTTTGAAGTAGGCCTACTTCAAAGGGCAAAATGGGTATAAGAAGAGCACCCAAAACCACAAACTTTAGATCACTTCTGGACATCAAGAGGAACATCTGCCTGGAGAAGAGCTGAGATGTGCTGCCCTGCCTGTGACTGTGCTTTGAGGAGCTATCCTGCAGTTGCTGCTTCTGCCTGTGCAAGAAGGCAAAGACTGGACTTTGTTGTGCATTTCTGCTTGTGAAGAAATCTCCAAGGGCTTGTCCTGAGCTTGCCTCCTGTTGTTGAAGTCTCAGTGCCATCAAAGACTTCTCCTGCCAGCACCTGGACTCTCTGCTGAGCCTTCTGCCCTGCCAAGTGGTGCCCTATTCAGTTCCTGGGGCCTTGAAAGGTGAAGCTGGCAGATCAAGACTGAAAATCCACGCAGACCGGCGTGCTTGGAAAATATTGACGCACCTTCCGAGACGCGGCTGAAAATGACGTGCGGCTGGCTTCGCAGCAGAAATAATCGATGCTCCACCGGCATCGCAGCTGGAAAATCGACGCACGTAACTGGAAGAACAATGCACAACACCCACTGAAGGAGGCTGTTAACGTCGCAACCCACATTGCGCGGTTTTGTTGATACCGTGCAGCAGGATTTTTGACGCAAACCTTGCTGGGCGTGGAAAAATGATGCAACGCCTGCCTGGACCCGAGTGCTGCCCAGATCGATGGATTGCTTCTCTGCGGGGAGGAAAAACGATGCACGCCGACCCGACCAGAGAAGGAAAAACGGCGTACGGTCTCGCTTGAGTGTGAGAAATCAATGCACCGCTTACCTTTTTCAACGCACACTCGCCCGTGCATGTTTTTTTTAGGCTGCCCAGGTATTTTTCAATGCTAACAGTGTTTGACCTGTTTTCTCAAGGATTTAAGACTCTTTTTGCTTTTTAATTAGTAGCTTGACTTGTGTATGTTGGATTTTTGTCATTTTGGTCTTGTTTTGTTTAGATAAATATTTTCTATTTTTCTAAACCTGTGTTGTGTCATTTTGTAGTGTTTTCATTAGGTTACCCTGTGCGTTGGTACAAATACTTTACACCTAGCACTCTGAAGTTAAGCCTGCCTGATGGTGCCAAGCTACCAAGGGGGTGAGCGGGGTTAGCTGAGGGTGATTCTCCTTCACCCTGACTAGAGTGAGGGTCCTTGTTTGTACAGGGGGTAACCTGACTGCCAACCAAAGACCCCATTTTGTAACTTCTGCACATTGTTAATAATGCACAATTAATACTGAATGCACATAAAACATTTGCATCAGCATCACTCTTCAAAATGAAATGACATATAGCAAGGACTACGAAGTGCATCAAAAGGCAAATCAGGCATACCTTATTTTAAGTGGCAAGCACACTGATGTAGATTTAATAAGTGTCTCTGGGAGCTATCCTCTGTGGGCGATATACCCAGCAGAGGCTGCTCCTCCGTTAGGGAGGGGGAGTGCCACCCCCCCCACCAGCAGCAGAATGCGGCAAACCTTTTACAACAAAAAGATAATAAACTGCGCTTATTATCCATTCCTTGTGAAAGGGGCGGGGCATTGTGGGGTGACCCGGACGAAGGGAGTGCACTGTGCACTCCCGTAGGTATGCATGTGTGTTTGGCTGGCCGTCTCGGGCCGGCCAAACACACATGCGCAGTGTGCTCTGTGCAGTCTGGCACTGTGTTGCCAGGCTGGAGAGAGCAGGTACAGGCACGCAGTCTGCCTGGGAGTGCCCTCGCTGGGTGCTCCCAGTAAATCCTAACGCTGCTCTCAGCAGCATCAGGATTGGCTGCAGGGTAGGCTGTGAGCCTTTACCTGTCTGCACTGACAGGGGAAAGAGAGGAGTGGTGGCGGAACAGGTGAGTTTTTATTTATATTTTTAATTAAATGTGCCCCCCTCTCAAATCCCGTGCGCAGCACTTGCCCTGCCCCTCCCCTTGTGAGCACAGCAAGCCACGACTGATACTCAGTCTGCTCTCTTGCTGTACCTTACCAGAGCTCTCCTTAGTACTGGGCAAACAAGAGTAGCATGAATTAGACTCAGGTGCAATGTCAAGCATCCAAAATTCACAAGATGTGTTCAGTCTGTTTTTTTATTTCTTCATGGTTGGCGAAGTTTCTTGAGTCCTTTTGTCTGCAACCTTGCACTCCGAGAGGCTCATTTCTATGTTTGTGAAGAGCTATGGAAAGCCAGAAGGTTACACAATTTGTAGTCAAAAAGTAGACAGGGCAAGAGGATGTCCCACATCCACCTCATGGACTCAGGTAGGACCATAATCATAACCTAAAGAGGCTTGTTGATCTTCCCAACAAGCCCTTTAGTCTGGGGGTGGTAAGGTGTGGAGAGTTTGCAGGTTACACCTAATTTCTTCCACATGGCCTTCATGTACGCAGACAAGAAGTTGATGGCCCTGTCTGACACCCCTTCCTTGGGTGCCAACACTCAGATAAAAATCCGCATCAAGGCATGGTCCACCAAAACCAGGATAAAACTGTTGCCCAAGGCAGTTTTGGGGTCCAAGGGCCTAACAATGTTGATACTCACCTTCTCCAAGGGGTGACAATGACAGACATGGGAGTTTGAGGGAGCTTTTAGCTTCTTCCCTGTCTTCCAACTAGCTTGGCAGGTGAAACAATTCCTACAGAAAGCATCTGAAGCTCTCCTCATCTGAGGGCCAAAAAAGGTTGGTGCCAATTCTGTCATGGTTTTCCCTCGGAGGTCCTGCCCAGGGAACCTCCTAAGCCAGACCCAGTAGGAAGGCCCTGTAACATTGGGGGACCACCAGCACATGTGTTGCCCCATGCATAAGTGCCTTACGCTGTAAAGGAGTTTGTTCTCCCAGTACAACAGGCGATCTCCAGAAATGTCACCAGCTGCCTGGGAGTGGCCTGCTGCCTCAGCTCCTCCAGAGCTCAGCCCTCTCTCTGCACCTTGTAGCACTCCTCCGAAGTGCCCCCCTCAACTTGCCACCCTGGAGGCTCAGACAGGTCTCTAGGGAGGCAATGTCCTTACAGTCAGCTTTGGGGCTGCCTTCTCCGGCACCCCATCCACCAGTACCGCACTTACTTCACAGGCCGGTTTCTCACACCTTCTGCCCTTCCCATTCTTTGCAGCTGCCTGGGCCATTCTTTCAGGCTCTGTGCTCTCTTGGCTCTCCTCTTGGGCAGCCATGGACAGAGTGGTCACTCAGACCCACTCAGGAAAACCCATTATTGCCAGGTGTGACTTGAGCGTCACTTCCTTCTAGACATTGTACTCCAAGTCATTCTGTAAAAAAACAATCCACAGGCATGGAAGGGCTGACAGCTAAGAGAACTTCAGACACCCCCCTACAACTCAAAAGGAACCTGAGCCACTGGGCAGTGACTCTCATGGTTGTCTGCTACTACAACCTGGTGAAATGTTTTGGGTACGACCTGATCTGAGGACACCAAATGACACCCCACAGTAGTCATACTGGCTCTTTTGTCTCTGAGCCTCACCCCTCTGCCCATTGATGGTGACCCACTGCCTATACTTGGAAGTATTGACAGGCATGTGGCCCTTAGGTACCATCTCTCCATCACCTAGAGACACTAAGTTAACCTCAGCTGCCCCCACACTGACTGTGACCACCTACCCTCAAGCGCTACACTTGCCTACCCCTGGGACTACCCACCACTTGGGGGCAGTGCCCTGTTGGAGGACTTAGCATCTCCCTTGATGTGCCCATACTGGTAGCACTCGTAGCACTTATGGTCACACTTACCAGTACTTTTGTCCAAAAACCTTTGTTTTGGTGGCCAGATTGGGATTGGCACCCTTTCCCCTGTGAACTATTTTGGATCCTTGTGAGAACTCTTTTTTTGTTTTTATGACCCCGTTTTCCTTCGGTGAGAACCCTGACCACCCTTTTGAGAGTTCCTCCAGAAGCCTTCTTACACACCCTGGTGCTGATCCAGATGTCTGCCTCCTCAGCAAGCTTCCTGGGATCAGACAGCTTTCTATCTTCAGGGTGCTGGCACAGCTCTGTACAACAAATGTTGTGCATGTGCTCTCTCAGAATTAGGTTGTATAGGCCATCATAATAATTAACTTTGATGCCCCTCACCCAGCCATTCAACGCTTTACTAAAGTAATCTATGAAGTCCACCTAAGACTGGTTAGGACGGTTGTGTCTGTCTCTTCACCTTGGGTGGTATTTCTCAGGTTTCAGGCCAAACTTAGCAACAAGGATGGCCTCCATGGGAACGTTTGTGGTCAGGTCATCTACTAATAGTGTGAGTAAGGTATCCCTTCCCACTGTAGGCATATGCTTCCACAAGTCACAATTCCCCATGTTCTTATGGCATCCTGTGTACCCTCAGGACTACAGCATATGCAGCCAGCCACTTGTCAATTCATTCCCCGCTACATAGTTGGGCACCAGTCTTTGGGTATGCAAACCTTCTTGTCACATTCAGACAATACAGGTAAGCTGCTACCATTGATGCTGAGCTTTGTCTTGCTGTAACCGCCACTTCCTTCAGGTTCCTCTCATGCTCTAGCAGTATTGCCTTTTCTGCCAATGTTCTCTGATCCTTCTTCTCCTATGCCTCTATTTTCATCTTGACCAACTGCATCTTGAGCTCCCCTTCCGATGCTCCGCTGGGGACATGCCTCTTGATGACAAACTACTTCCTGCTCACACATGAGGCTCTCAGTAGGTAGAGGTCCTCCCTCCTCTGGGAGATCCTCCTCAGGGCACACAGCCAGGTCATCCTCACTTCCTAAATCAAGTTCCCCCTCATCAAGATCCTCAACATTAGGATCTTTATCCTCAGGTTGGGATTGCATCCTAGTGGCGCAAAGGACTATTTGAAGGTCCAGTTTTGTGGCCTTCTTTCCTGCATGTAGCCCCCTTTCCTTGCAAAGTTTCTGCAGCTTAGTCCTGCTGTAGTTATCCACATTAAGCCTCTCCACTTCCATTGTCTAAGAGCAAGAGGTAGGGGAATAAAATTTAGAAAAAAAAGAAAAAACTACAAATCAGGTGACTAGGGGGAATTTAAAAGGATTCAAATTTGTCTCAAATTATTTATGTAGGATGGTAGTGTAACACAAAATCACTGTATGGCACTGCACAAACACAAGTCCAAATCCTCATCACTGATCACCAGTGTAGGAAATTACTTTGCTGGTTGAAGGGAAGTAAACCGTCCTCAAGAGAAACCTCAATCCTGGTCAGTGTGAAGTCACAAGAAAACCCTAAAACATGTGCTTAGTCTCCTGGTGGTTTGGCACAGAGCAATCAGGATTAACTTGCAAGATCCCACACCAAGGATGCGTCGCGCAGCCGAGGCGAAGCATCGGTTCTGAGGAGCTGTGATGTGAGGTCCTGCTTCACTGTCAAGGATCCCATCATTGAGGACTTACGATGCGAAGTCCAACATCAGCAGTCCGGCAGAGTGGCAGTCCTTCCAGCAGCACAAAAGTCCTTCCTGGCACATTATCCACAGGTCCAGAAGTGTACTGAAGAGTTGGTGTCTGGGGTTGAATATTTATACCTGGGCCTTCCCTTTCAAGTGGGGAGAAGCGTCTAGAGGTTTCCCTTTGAGATCCACATATTTCCTGCCTTCCCTGCCCTGGCAGAAGCCAAATTACAGGGGGTATAGAGCCCTTTGTGTGGAGACAGGACACAGCCTATTCAAGTGTAATCGGACTGTGCCCAGCTCCACCCTCCCATCATGACATTATTAGCCCATCCAGGAATACCTGAGCTATCTCTTTGGCATGGCTATCTAGGAGAAATACTCAAAGTCCAATTGTCAGCTACACCCAGTCATGTGGCTGAGAGACAGGCTGCAGGCATTAAATGGCTTAGGCAGGAAAAAGCCATCTTTCTAAAAGTGACATTTAAAATCTAACTTCACAATAAAATACAATTTCTTATTACAGTTCCAAAGACGCCAAACATGAACTGGTTACTTGTTCTGTTTGGAAGTCATAGATCAATACATGTAATGAGGTAACTCCAATGTTAACCTACTTGAGAGGTAGGCCTTGCAGGAGTGAAAACCTAATTTAAACGTTTTTCACTACCAGGGCATGTGAAACTAAGAAGTACACGTCCAACTTATTAAATACACACCACTCTGCCTTCTGGGTCAGGGATCAACCATAGGAGTAACTTACATCTATTAAAAAGGAAGTTTTGGGCCTGGCATAAGGTTCATTTTGCCAGATCGGAATGGCAGTTTAAAACTGCACACACTAACTGCAAAGGCAGATCTGAGACATGTTTAGAGGGCTACTTACTCGGTGGCACAACCAGTGCAGCAGGCCCACTAGTAGCATTTAATATAAGGTTCCTGGGCACCTGTGGTAGCATTTTACTAGGGACTTACAAGCAAATTAAAAATGCCAATTGGGGATAAGCCAATATTATGCCAATACACTTTTGCACTTGTTTGCAGTGGTAAAGTGTGCAGAGTCCTAAAGCTAACAAAAACCAGATCAGCAAAATCAGGAGGGGTAATGGCAAAATGTTTGTGGGAAGGCCACCCTAAGGCTGACAGGTATAACAATCCCTATACAACCCTTGTAACACACAATATAGGTTGCATGTATTTAAAAATGGGGCATGTAGAAATGTAATGTTAACTTGGCCCCAAAGATAATTTCACTTTGTGAGGTTCTGGAAGTCCCATGAGGAAAATTAGAGGGCAGATTAAAAAATTAAAAGTTATTGAAAATCCAAATCAATGGTGATGTTAGATTTTTAATAAATATTTGGAAGAGTTAGCCTTTAGAAATTTGCATTTTCCTGGTCTGAAGCGCCTGAAGGCTAATTGTCATTAGCTTGATAGCTTGATTGAATCTCCTTAGCAGTATTTGACTTTAATGAGTAGTAAAAACTGCTTCAGAGCTGAGACAATGGCTTAGGGTTGGTGAAAGCATGCACTGGATTTGGGGAGTTCAATCCCTAGCAACTCTAGAAAGATAGTTGGGTAGGGTCCAGGAACTTTATTAGCTTGACAGGGGCAAAGCCTGCACATTTATAATGTAGTATAATGGTAGACCTAACAATAAGGAAGCTGACGTTCTTTAGCGTCAAGGTAGCCAGTTGTGCACCAACCCAATGGGAGGAGAAGCTGTTCCAAGTATGAGTTTGGAGTAGCTTACATGGATGGCACACAAGCTTCCTCCCAGGGAAGATTCCTGTGCCATCTTGCACACCCTAGAATAGTACATTTTAGATCCGTTTGCATTAAAACACACAAGATGTGCTGCAAAAGTGGCTAGTGGGTGCCCACCGGAACTTTTAGCCCTTGGTTAGTGAGTGTTTAGGAGCCACCCCCGTCCATTGATTACTGGAATGTACAAATATGGACCTCACCACCAACTCCTTAAACACTTTCTGGACCTGTGGAAGAACAGAAGAAGGGCTACACTTGCTGTTTGAGACCTGTGAGGAGACCTGAAGGTCTAGACCTGCTCCACTGGTACCAGGACAAATAACTGAACTTCGAGGGTTAGTTGGCTGATCTCCTGTGTGGCTATAAAGGCCTTTTCTTGGTAAGACCCCTGATCTGTTGCAACTGGAAGAGGTCTGCTGGTTGCCTCTGCTGGAGTGAGTCCTGACCCTAAGTGCTGTCCCTGGGGTCCGGGAAGCTTCAGTGATGTCTACAAGGACGTATTCTGAAGTCTTTGAAAAATGTGGGCATAGAAAGATTATGAACTTCCAGACCTCAGCAGGACCAGAACCAACCATCCAAGTCAATTTGCCCATGGCACGGGATAAGGAAATCTGGTTGGTTAGAGCTGTTTGACTCTTGATAATCCAGTTAAACTGACCATCACCACAAGCCTATTCAGCTTCAGTGAAACCTTTCCAGATTCAACCTGCTGCCTTGTACCACTGGAGGAATCCAAGCAGCAAAAAAGTCTGAAGGTAGAAATCTTGACCAAGCAAAGGTGACAGCAGTATCCAGCCAATGAGAGGACTTCACTGAGCATGAAATGTAAACGTTTTCTGCTCAGAGCTTTTCCTAGCAAAACCAATGGCTTCAGTGTGATCAAGTCCAAAGGCTACACATCTTCATGAAGAGACTGTTGACATCTGTTTCAGAGACTAATTTAGAAAGTTATGAAAGTAGAGTATTATTCAGTGAGGCTGGTTAGGCTTCACTATGTCATACTCTCACAAAACCCCACAGGTGGTCCCTTGGATTCACAATAATAACCTCTTAGCTCAGTCATGCTAGTGTGCCAAAGAGCAATCAGGCTTTACTATATGTGTTAAGCATTTCAGAGTCCCAACATGGATGATAAGTAATTGATATGACTTGAAAGAAATACAACACCAATCTACAAACATAGAGCAGATTCTTATATAATTTTGCAAACCAAAACAAAGCAAATCACTTATGTATAACCAGAGATATGGATGATTTTAAAGCAGAAATAAAATCAGTGCATTTACAAGTTGTCAAATCTCACCATTGTTATCAATGGGAAAAGTCGCTGGTGACACTCAGTCACTTGTGGGGTAAGTTCAAAGGAACCCACTGGTAATTAATGTTCCAAGACCAAGCCGCAACAGTCACACCAATTTTATCTGGCCCATAGGGGCCCAGGTGCAGAAATGTCCTGGTTGTCCTTGGTGCTGAACGCAGGAGCCAAGGGCGCTGAAAAATGGTACTTGTGACACTCGGTCACTTGCAGGTTGAGTTTGTGGGACCCTTCTGGTGGTGTAAGACCCAGGGCCAGGATTAGTTAGGCAGAAGAGCTCCACCTAGTCTTGGCGTCACAGGGGCAGAGGTGTGCTTGGCTATCCTTGGTGCTTTACTTGGCTAACCTTCTATTGGTGCTTTACTTTTTCCTGACATTTTTTCTCTTAAAAACATATCTCTGGTTCCCCTATTGGATTTTTGCTGTTATAGGGTCATTTTGTTTTTTCTCTTTTTCTCTATTTTGTTTTATAAATTTGAGTGGAATTTTATTCTGTTGTGTTTTTGACTTTTTAATGGTTTGGGTACTTCTGAATGCTTTACACATTTTCTCTAATTAAAGCTTCTGTGCCATAGCTGCCAGGGGTTGAGCTCAGGTTTAAACTATTGAAATCTTGTCTGAACCTAACAGGTTAGTGACGTTGTTACTTGTGGTGATCTACCATCCATCCCACTTAATAGTTTCTTACAGTAATAAACTGCAATAATTTACAGTTCAGTTGTGGCATTACAATGACTAGATCCAGAACAGGTGATAGGCATCTCACAGAGAATTATATCAGCTGAAACTCAAAACAAATTAAAACTTTTTTTTCATTCTTATCATGTGCTTTTTTTAAATGTAAAGTGATCAGCAAAAGGGAAAGATTTATGCCAACATGTTTTTTTCCCACAGATAAGAATATCTCTGCGTGTTACTATTAAATATGAGCTATCCTGATTTTTAATATGGTTAACTAGAACTGATTCTATTATGTTTTGCACCAAATTCCTAATTGCCTTTTAGGTGTGTATATGTTTGCAGTACTGATCCCCTTTTATTCACACGTTTCTGTTTCATATGAAGGAACAAAACACCAAGGGCCTGATTTATACTCTTTTCGCACCACTTTTGCATAATTTTTGGACTCAAAAGCAGCACAAAATTACAAAATATAATAGAATTCTGTCAGTTTGCGCCGCTTTTGCATTAAAAAAATTACGCAAATGTGGCGCTAAAAAAGTATAAATCAGGCCCCAAGGACTTAAGTGGTGCGAGGAACAGTGATAGTTGGACCATGCATAATAAAGAATAAAATACCTTCTGCAGTGCTTTAAAAGTACATGACAAGTCACTTTGGAGTTCCTTTACCTTGTGAAGGAATTCTGCTTCGGCCTCATTCTTTTAGGAGCTACACAGTGACTTGCAATATCTTTCTAATTTACAGCAGGGGGTGCTTTATCTCATTTATAAAACATGTTATATATTATTGCCCACAAAGCACCAATCACAGGTGAGGCAAACAAACTCCCTCAATTTATTGTTTCTCTATGTGGGTTAGTTCAGTCAATCTATTAGTTAAGGCTATTTCTATATAGAACGAAAAATAGGAACAGAGGACAATGTGTTCTGTCAGTGAAACTAGGGCCCTGATTTATACTTTTTGGTGCAAAACGGCACTAACGCAGTTTTGCACCAAAATGTTTAGCACCGGCCTGCACCATTTCTGTTCACCAGCCAGGCACCATATTGATGGAATGATGCAAGCTGGTGCAAAGGGTGGGTTAGCGTAAAAAATAATGACATTAGTCGGTGTGGCTGGCGCTATGGAAGAAGTGGGTTTTGCACCAAAAAATGACGTTAGGCAGGTTAGACTAAAAACAAATGACTCTAACCCGCCTAGAGTAATTTTCTGACACAAAACCATCCATACCACATGACTCCTGTCTTGGAAAAGACAGGAGTCATGTCCACCACCCCATTGGCCTGAACAGGGGGAGCAGGGTGCCCTGGGCAAGGCAATTGCACCCAGTGCTATGTAGGAGGGCCCATTTCAGGGCCCTGTATGGCACTTTCAAAAATAAAATGCAATACTTACCTGTACTTACCTGGGATGGGGTCCCCCATCCTCCGCAGTCCCCCTGGTGTGGGAGGGGGGTGTCCCTGGGGCCTGGGGACGGCACCTGTGTGCTTATTCCATGGTGTCCCACCATGGAAATAGGCCCACAGGTCCCCTAACACCTGCCCTGACCCAGGTGTTAAAAAATGGGGCAAAGCAAGCTTTGCACCATTTTTTGACCCCTCCTCCTTCCCGTGCACCATTTTTGCACGGGAGTATAAATATGGCGTTAAGGCCATAGGGTCATTTTTTTGCACAGGAACGCCTACCTTGCATCTCATTAAGGCAAGGTAGGTTTCCACTTCCAAAAAATGACTTTAACTCCATAAATTTGGAATTAGTCGGGTCTAGCGCCAAAGTATGAATATGGAGTTAGTTTTTAACTGAATTAGAGTAAAAAAAAATGACGCTAATTTGATGCAAACAGAGTATAAATATGCCCCTAAGTACGTAGCTATCAGTAGTGCAGCAGGTGCAGTCGTACTGAGGCCGAGGTCTGATGGGATCAGTACACCATCCTATAGCTCTTTTTTACTACCAAAATAGGGATTGGGGGTCCGTGATAAATGCTGGCAGAACCGCCCGGGGCACCCTTGCTACACAACTGAATACACGGAAAAATAAATAAAAACATCAAATGGAAAAGTGCACGACATTTATGTAAACAGTACAATCTACAGTTAAAAAGAGATCTTTTGTGAACCCTGCAAAAAGCGATTTAGTTAGGACAAACCCATAAACTAACTTGTTCTCGACTGTTCCAGGAAATATATGTTTGATCATGTATGAATACATTTTGTAGAGTTTAATATATCTTTCTTTGATGCTGGCCGAGGCAATTTACAAAGAAGATTGTTCACAGAACACTGTAGCAGGAATAATCCAGGCAATTATTAATACAGCGTGGAAATCGTATACTTTTTGTCACAGGGCACTTGTACAGAACTTCAGAGCTGCTGGGTATCTGTCAACACTGCTCAGCTTTCACTATGCATCATCTGGAGATTTGTTCCTCGAGCAAGAAGTGTCTTGGGATCCTGCTGCCTCAGAGACTGGGGTCGCTGCATTAATCCCGCCGCTACGTACAGTTTCTTGTTAATTAAAAAGTGGTGGAGAAATGCTCGGTGAAATGTTAAGCTATTCAAGAACAGCGCCTTCCAAGGGTGGCATTCTTTCCATCCATTATGAAACAAAAATCACCCCACGGCGGTGACGCAGGAAACCGCGTTCCATATTCACAGTCCCGAGTCAGAGACTGTAAAATATGTAAAATACAGAGGTGCTAGAGGGAAGAAAAAGTTAAGAGTTATATTGCACATCAACACAGTAGGCATAAGTAGTGAACTAGAAACTTGTTGCTGAACGATTTTCTTTAACACGGTATTAACTGAATTTAGGAGGGTGCACCACAAAATGGGACCTTACGGCCCTCATTAGGACCCTCATTAAGACCACAGTGCTTAGGTGGAAATGTTTTCTGCACTGGCCCATCTTTAGAGCTGAGTACAACTAACGCCCACTTGGAGTTAGCACTCGGTTTTACCTCCAGCTTTCAACGGGCTATAACAACACAAGAGCATAGGCACTGTAATCGTCCGAATAGCAATTACCACTGCAGTATCAGTGAGAGTTATTTATAAACTCTGACAGATATTTGAGAAAAAGATGCGCATCAGAGCTGATAAGCCATTTTTTCTGTTCCACCCTACCAGCACCTAAGAAGCAATGGTTGCACCGTTGTTATAATACGCCGCACCATGGATGGTGGTCGTTAGCACAATAGCGTCAACATTTTTTATGGTATTGTGGCACATTGCTACACTACTGTCAAAAATTTTGACCCTAGTGCAAAGTGCAAGGAGGTCCATAGGATTCTATGGGAGCGGCATTTTAGCGCATGCTCTGAGCAGGCATAAAAAATGACACCAAAAATGGCACAGTGAAATCTGTTAAATTTCACTGAGCCATTTTTGCGGGCCTCCTAGCTCCGAACGGCCCCTTTGCATACATTATGCCTGGCACAGGCATAATGTGGCTCAAGGGTTTACAAAGTGGAGCAATGCATGCATATGTTGCGGGGAAAAGCCACTTTAGTGTTGCCTTAGCGTAAAACAAATTACACTATTGCGGTACTAAGGTGGCACTTGGGGCTCCTAAATATGCCTCTAATTTTTACTGAAAAAAAAATAACATGTAACTTTGGAGCAGGGGAACCAGTTTTGAGTCTGGTGGTGAACTCAATATCCTGTGGTTCTGATGAAATCACTGAAACTCCCCATGCCTACGAAATTAAAAATATAAACATATCCTGTTGTAATGTAACGTGCTCTCAAATATCTTCGGGCCAAGTTCACGCTATATACAACTGCAAAATAAATAAATAATATTAAATAAAATAGCAACCATTGAAAATTGTATACATACAGCAATAAAATGTGCAAAATGGGCGCAAAAATGTTTCCCTGCATTATTGCGCACAATAGGTAACTGCAGCAGGGTATTTGAGTTTCTAGTTTAGCTCCAGCGCCTAAACGAACCTCTAGCAACACAAAACATTTTGACTGGTGGTGTTTTATGTCCTTGGTGATGTTAAGGCACTGAGATATGAAAACAATATTTTTTTGGCCTGATTACAAGTTTAGTTGTTATTTATGGCACCTGACAAATATTGATACCATGGGGTATGTTATTTATCGGAGTTTGCTGTTTAAGACATCAAATTCACATGATACGGTAAATACTGTATGTTTTTTTCCAGTTACATTTTGGCACACATGACCTGACATAATACATGACAAACTCATAATTAGCCTTTTGAGATAGTAATGTGTGACAAGAACATTTATGTACATTTGTTGCGTGCCATTTTGTTTTGATGGTGATACGTTATTTTTTTTTGGCAGCACTTTTTTTGTTTGTTTATGTTGCGTGTAAGAAAGTGTCCTTTTTGGATGGTCATCCCCACCCGTTTGTTCTAGATGCTTTGGGTAAGACTCTGAAATTGTCCTGGATCTGCTAAACAGGCCCCAGTGCTCTCCCCCTAAGTGGGCAACCAATAATTGGTATCCCCAATTGGCAAGTATTTTAACCCTCTTATAAGTCCTGGGTATAAAGTACCAGTGGTACCCAGGGCATGGGTGTTCAAGCGGTCACCAGGGCATAAAGCACTGTTTGTGCCACCCTGCATGACCCAAGTAAACTACTGACAGCAGGCCTGCCATTGCAGACTGTAGGAGCAGTGCAAACTGTTTGAACTCGACTGTGCCCCCACCATGTGTGGTACAGACCAAGCACTAACTTAAATATATGTCAGTGGCCCCTAAGGAAGGCCTCCTGACCCCAAGAGGCAGAATGCATTATATTAATGGTGTGGACACATACGTGCAAGCTTCTATGTCCTTATATGGGCCTTTTCCATTAAAGGCTACTATAAATGACCCATGGTCCTTAGGATAACATGGGCTGGCACCGGGGCAAACCCTAAGTATTGCCAGCTTCATTATGGTACCACTGAAATGGGTCATGCTTGGTATCAAACAACATACCTTCTCACCCCTGACACAAATCTCATGTTGAGGGCAATGTGGCATTGACCCACAAAGCAACCTTAGAGGTTGCCCACCAAATTACCTCAGTTTTCCTGTGCTCTGACTGTCAGCCCGTAGCTGCTGCCACCAAGACAGGAATGAAATAGGTGCAAACACTCCCAGGAGTCAGGACAATGGCCTGGATGAGAAGGAGGTCACACCTCCCTTCCTTCCTAGAAGGTTAGTGAGCTTCAAATGGCACATCGCCTGTGATAAGCAAGCAGGCTATCCCCCAGTGGAAGACAAAACCGCCCTTTACACCTAGAAATTTTTGCACTCGGTAGGAAGGAAAACTAGCTTGCCTGGAGGTGTAAAGCCCCAGAAGGCTACCCACACCTCCAGGGTGGACAGACTGGTGTGTACAGCAGAGGAAGAATGCAAAAGTGGCAAAAAAGAGGTTTATGGGTAGAAAAGGTGCCACAATTCTCCGGATGTGGTCACCTCAGGTGCAGATTAGCTGCTGGTGCTAGTACCCCATTGGCTACTTGCACTTACACCCTTAAGATCCTTAAATCTGGGACTTAAGGGCTTCCCTGACACCAGAACCTCAGATCTGCAACAACTTGCAACAAGAGGACAAGAGAAGATCTGCATCAATGACAGCAGGGCCCTGCATTAACAAAAGGCATAATACCTTGAACTTGTGGCAACATCTTGGAACTGCTCAACTGCAGCTCATGTTGTACCAAAGACTGCTTCCCCCAGCAAAAGGGAACCCTTTGTGAGCCAAAGGCAAGGCCAGATTTCCTTGGACTAGTGGCACTAAGCCCCTTCCCACCGCAGGTAAAAAGTACTCAATGGATCAAAAGAAGCACTGGCCATTGGGCCATCTGAGGTTTCACTCACAGACAGGTGGTCCAGTGCATTGTGGGAAGTGTAGTCTAGCTCCCTACCACATTGGAGCCAGCTATCATTTTCCACTGGATCTCCAGAAGGGGAGATAGCTTCTCCTTCACCTTACCACTGCCAATGTCTGTTGGTGGCATCTGTTTCCTAGCCTGTCCCGTCCCAGTGGTAAAACCAGAAACCACAGCTCCCATTCAGCACCAAGGATAGCAAACGTAGATTTGTTCTGCCTGGTAAATCCTGGTCCCAGGGCCCACACAATCTAAGCCCACCACCCCGAGTGGGCTAGCATGAACTCAATCTGCAACCTGTGGAGAAGTGTGGTACAATGGTTAGAGCAGCAGACCCTGATGCTGAAAGCTAGTCTGGGACCAGGGTTCAATTCCCACCTCCGCAGGTCTTGGGCTCAATTACCTTTGACCAGATAATTCTTGCCTCTGTGCCTAATCTAATTAATGGGTCCCACTCTGGGCAATAGCTTTCTTAATCTCCACAATGGCCCTCACAGCGCTTGGATGCTTGGCTTCACCCTGGGGCTGTCCAGGAATGGGTGCCTCACAGGGAAAAAAGCCAGGAGGGGTTCCACAGCGGTATGTGTACAGCGCCTTGAGACCCTAACGGGTGAGTAGTGTGCTATACAAGTGCAAAGTTTTTAACCTGCAAGTAACCAAGTGTCACAAGGATCATTTTTTAGCACCTGCAACTCCTGTGTTCAGCACCAAGGACAGCCAGGACACTTCTGCACCTGGGCCCCATGAGCCAGATAAAACTATTTTGACTATCGCAGCTTGGTCCTGGGACCCGCACAACCGTAACCACAAGTGGGTTTCTTTGAACTCAACTTGCAAGTGACCGAGGGTTACTATTAACTTTTCCCATTGACTGTAATAGTGAGATTTGACAGCTTGTGAATGCACTGAGTGTATTTCTATTCTAAAATCCACAACACAAATTATACATATCTGATTTGCCTTGTTTTGGTGTCTAAAATTATATAAAAATCTGTTTTATTTTTATAAATTAGTGTCTGGTTTATTTTGAGTCTTGTCAATTACTTATCGTCCATGTTGGTACTCTGAAATGTCTAACACATGTTCCTCTAGTAGTCTCCTTCTTCGGAGGTTGAGTATGAGTCTTGCCACTGAGTTTGGTAGTGTCTGGAGTCTCCTCATGTGATTCCTACATAGAGCGTAATTCTATAGTCCAGTCTGCTGGTTATGAGGGCCTGCATGACTGTCCTTCTGGTGTTTCCTGGGAGCCACCTAAAAATCTTGCAGAGCATGCAAAGGGTGTGAAAGCAGGAGGATGCAACTGCATTGACTTTTTTCTTCCTGGATAGCTTGCTAGCCAGGATGATGCCAAGGTTAAGGGAGTGGTCTGTTGGGGTGGCAGTGGGCTGAGCTCTGCGGGCCACCATGTGTCAGTCCATACCCATACTGAGGTGTTGTTCCCAAAGATGAGGATTTCAGTTTTTTCGGTGTTGAGTTTGATACCGTTGTCCTTTATCCAGTCTTCATGTTCATCATGCATCTGTGGAAGTTATCTTTTGTGGTGGAGGAATCTTTGGACAGTGAGAGGATGAGCTGTATGTCCTCAGTGTAGTAATTGATGATGAGTCCATGTAACCTGATGCTTGCGGCCAGGGGGTCATGTAGGTGTTGAAGAGGGACAGACCTAAATAACCCACTTGATGCCTAATAATTCCCATTTCCTCCAAATGCATCAGAATGCCATTAAGTGTTACCCCCTATATGATACTCAATATATATGCTTTTCCCAATGGCCCCCATTTGACAACTATGTTTCCCTCTATGTCAGTCAATGTCTGGTTGTGCTCAAATTGTCCCTTCATTTGCCAATCATTGCAAAGATGTACCTATTTTTCATTATATGGATTGACAGGCAGTACCATGATGTGCTTATGGAATTTGCCAGCCAATGTAATTTCACTCACTGTCTACTCCCATGCCAAATAATTTTGTGATTCTCCAATTACATTCATATGTCAAACAATGTCATGGTGCATTCACTCACCCCAATTTAACAACACATGCAAGTACCCCTTTTTCTTGCATATGGCTACATGCAGCACAGATTGCACTACTCATCGCGCAGGCAAAGACAGAAACACATCCTCATACAACCCACCCTTCACACATATAGAAGCATAACAAAATTCCACAACCACTTCTGCCCACCCAACACAAAATGCTTAACGTTATATCCACAACTCTCCCACTTCGTGCCTTCAAGTCTTGTTCATTTTTGTTGGGCACTGCTGCATAGTCCTGGGATAGACAGGAGGGTGGGTCACATAGTACATTGTCAAACAGCCATAACACAAATGTGTGCCTGGGTTTAAACAAGTTTCTGGATACAGCTCTCTTAATGGAGAGGGCAATATGGGTCCAGGATATGAGGGAAGCACACACCATCCAGGGGATTAAATAGGATGGCAGAGCAGAGGTAGTTTATAGACAATTTTTTCTCCCATCCAAGTCATCACCATCTCCATTGACAAAGACTGAAAGGCTGCTCATCAACTTCAGCCATTAAGGGCTACAGTAGGGACCTGAGTGCATTTACTGTACCCAGGACTGTTTCATTCTGCACCTTCAATATAGGTGACTCTGGACTTGTAACTTTACTACACGCAAATCCCTTCATGAATCGGGTCCTAAACAATTTATCCAATCTATTGTTAGATAAGAACATTTTTTATTTAATGTGCACAATTTCACAAAAATTTAAAATATCAGATGGAGCAATGAAACATTATAGCAAAGAATAAAAACATTCCATAAAACAATAGGAGAGCAAAAATCTAATGTTTCAAGTTTTCAAATGTAATATTGTTTGGTTAATTAAAACCACTGCAAAAGATTAAAACATTCGACAACACAATCAAAAATGCAATATAAATAACATAGCACAATTTGCCATATCAGCTATAACCTTCCAGTCAATGCTCCGACAACTCAAATGTTACGCAGAATAAGACATACGTACAAGAAAAGATCCCTAACTTAGATTATTAACCTCGATTTATATTCTATTACATAGCTGTTTCTTCTAGCTCTTAAAATGTTTCTGAAGAGCCAAGCACATGCAAAAACAGAGCCTCTGGCTTTCCTATCCCCTACAGAGACAGATTAATGTGCCAGGATGTGCACAGGCGCAAAGGTGCAAAGAAATGGGAGATATGCGAGCTCTCAGGATGAAATGTAACTGTTGAACAAACAGGTCAGATACTGGTAAAGTAAAATAAAGTGCATGCTAAGAGAGGACTTCAGTGGTTGAGCCCCCTCAACAAAGATGGTTTATCCAAAATGTGCAAAATTGCAAGTGCTATAGAAACAAGCATTTGCAATGTAATGGGTCTCGTGTTTGCTCAGGTTAGATCTATTAGCGTTGTAATTTCCTAATTGGACTTATATTGCCACATACATTGAAAATGAAAGGAAAAATGAAAAATACAACAGTTGACATAAGTGAGCCGATTCAAAGCGTCATGGCCGTCAAGAGCGTGTTCACGAAGGAGACACACAAAATTAAAAATAAGTTTGCTTGCAGTCAAACATATCAGCAAACGTGCAATTATCCATGTAACAAGGTCGGTCCCCAAGGCGGTAACAAATCCGCCCCAAGGAGGGACAAACGTAAAGCATTTACCAATAATAACAAAGGAATTTCGAAAGGCAAGCCGATGAGTGAGCGATAGTGAAGGGCGTGAGGTGGGTGTGGTTAAAAGCCCAAATAGATACTAATACGTCAGAAAAGCTGAGCGCACTCCTCGACCTCATAAAAACAATCACAATGATAGCGGCAGACATGCTGACCATTTTTTTACAACGGACATGGGTAGGTCAAAGGCCTGGAAAATGCCTTCAGAACATAAAGAAAAAAACATATTTGGCGTGGTGACAATTACTGGGTATTTTACCATGTTTTATTCCGGAATGATTGCACCCTCCATGAGAAGAAACATGTTAGTCTAAATTCCACAAATCTCACAAGATCGAACCAGCCAAGTTTGGGATTTTTTTTAAAGGAAGACAAAGGAAGCTACTAATAGGCAATAAGGGTCTGAACACATTGCAGTTGTGGTAGGATTCTAGCACTATGTCCATCCAGTCCATCCACAGTTGTGTGTGCAGGCACTGGCGGAAGGCGAGGCTCTGCGTCCAACCCCAAATACATACGGACACAAAGGTGTCTGGGCACAGGGTCTACCAGCAGGCGAAGCCCAATGTACAAACAATAGGATGCTCAGACATCTGCTTATAGGGCTATCTACTCCTGTGTTCAACCCAGTTGCCTAGCCTCCACCCATTGGGCTCACCAGGCTGAACAGGGCGAAGACCGCTGAACTGGGCAAGCACCGCTGAACAGGGCAAGCACCGCCAACTCAAGCATCGTTTGCCCATGAGCTGCAGGGGCAGTGACGGAACTGGGACCCTCACGGGAGCGTGATGCACTCTGGGTACCAGTACCCCTCCAGAACCTGTGGAGACTGTTATCCACTTGAGAGACTATGGCTTTGCACTCCCCAGGATGGTACAGTGGGCAAACCACCCACTGAAAAGACTTGTGAGACTGTGGCTTTGCACTCCCCAGGATGGTACAGTGGGCAAACCACCCACTGAAAAGACTTGTGAGACTGTGGCTTTGCACTCCCCAGGATGGTACAGTGGGAAAAACACCCACTGAAAAGACTTGTGAGACTGTGGCTTTGCACTCCCCAGGATACATCAATGGGCATGGAGCCCCGTCATGGATCTGGCGTGGTGCTGTCATCCGGCTGAGGTGCCCCCCCTTCCCTTTCCCCTGAGGTGCCTGTTGTATTTCTATCTGATGCCCCTGCAGTGTTCTCTCCGTTTCAGGACAGGTATCGTGTGTGGGCCTCGCCCATGCATTTTGGGCCCAGTGGTCACGGACATTGAAATGTGCATACCTGCACTACTAATCGTGATGTATATATTTGGAATGTGTATATATATCTGTATATATTAGCTTACTGTATTTTGATACATTACAATGGTTGTACTCATTTCCTTTTGTCTTTGCATTCTTCCAGGGGTGTTGGGGGTTGTTACTGTGATGTTTGGAAATGCATTGGTGTGTGTGTTGTAGTGTGCGAGGGTTGGGTTGGGGGTGGGGGTGTTGCGTGTGTGTGTCCGTGACTTTTGCCTCCCCCCTCTGCTATGTCGTAGGTGCAGTACTCACCGTTGTCTTCGGCGCCACCGTTGCTGATGTTCGTAGAGGAGCAGGAAGACAAGCGCAGGGAGTATTTGGAGTTCCGGCTCCATGGTGCCCTCCTTCCTCGTGGAGTGTGTTAAGGTGAGCGTTTTTCCATTGCAAAAGCTGTTTCCGCCGTGTTTTTATCCACGGTGTATCCGCCCCGGAAAAGGTGGCGGATTGGCCTGTTGTAATACTGTGGGCGGTACATTGTCTCCCGCCTGTCTGTTGGCGGTGACCGCCGCGCTGCTTGTCTGTACCGCCGTGGCGGTCGGAGTGTTAAAGTGGCTGTCTATGTTGGCGTTTTCCACCACGGTCATAATTCCCTTTTTTGTTTTCCGCCACCCTGTTTGCGGTATTACCGCCGCTTTAACGCCGTCCGCCAGGGTTGTAATGACCCCTATATGTGTTTAAACTAACTTAAACGTTAAGGTTGTATTTTACACATCTGATTAACGAAAGTGTAGAGTATCTACACAGATTATATCAAATTTACATATTTAACCTGTTAGCCACAGATAGCATTCACCTGTTATGGCACAGTTAGTATTTCAGGCTACAGACAACCTCAATAAACTGTCAAAAACAAAAATACATTTGGCCCAATTCTCAAAGACATTCTGAACATAAATATATGTTTAGGAATCAAACTGACTTATTTTATCCCTGCCAGGAATCCACAGAAGGATTATAGATGTACATAAATGGCGTAAACCCATGCAATGTTGGGTAGTGACCAGAATAAGGAAAGGGTTCCCTGGTATGTTTGTGCAATGTTACACAATGACCCTTTCTCACCCTGGACACGGCCGGAGTTTTACTCCAGCAAAAAGCTAAACTAACTTCCCTTCAAGGCACTGAAGAGGAGCGGATCACCTCCAAACTCAGAGGGGGCACAGGAGAAGGCGTTTATAAAACTATGGTGTGGTTTTATCAGGCTGTTCCTGACCAACAGGTGCACATAAAGCAGTCCAAAATCTACCCGTAATGAGTTAATGAAGCTCCTCTGCCAATTGTCAGTGAGATGCCTTGAATTAATCCAAAATATGAGATTAGTTGCATTTAAAGTGCATATTCCCTACTTCAATTGAGCAGCAATTATCAGAAAAGATGGTAAATCAGATTTGTCAGCAGCCAGGTTGACAGTGAGAAGAATTTTAACACTGACTTGTTTATCACCAGAGGCAATGCTTTATGTTTTTCTAAATTATAAACGCAACTTTCACTTTTGACAGACTTTCAGTCACCTTTACATTGTGAATTAGGAATCTGGTTTGTATTCTAGGGGGAATGCCCACATAGAGAAGTTTCACAGCCATGTCCTGTACAAAACGTAAAACAGAACAATACATCGGACAGGTTTAATTATTTAAAAAAGCCCTGTACATCTGTTTTTCTAACAGTACTATCAGGCCCAATTTCTAATGAATTTCACGCTATGCTCGATTAAAAACTTGGAAGTTTAAAAGCCATGCCTCACCATTGGAGAGGCGAGTTCATTGAAGCATCATGAGACGCACTCATACCCGCTGCTGCACATCGCTGGTGTACTGCTCAATGAACTCTCTGAAACGAATGCCGTCTGTTCCATTGCTGCAGCCGACTCAACACGCTTGTCTTGGTGGGATGGAGGATAGCAGGCAGTTCCTGAGGTACCCTGGGCAAGAAAACACAGGGTCTAATAAAACAAGCCGATTTAAAGCGCCACTCCATGAAGCATGAAGGAGCACACAAAAAGAAACAGAAGTTTGCTCGCAAGCGTATCGCCATTTATACAATTATCCATGTAACCAGGTGGATGACATGCAAAGCACTCGGCTACTGCCCAGCGAGATCGCGCTGCATAGGAAATAAAAAGTAGTCCAGAAGCCATGCGGAATACATGGAGCCTTGTATGTTTTCAGTAGTATACCAGTGCTCTTGAGGAGGGCTAAACACCGGAAAAGGCTTACGCGCTTGACCGTAAAAAAGGCAATGTGTGGATAAAATACTTGTAGAACAAAATAAAGTGTGCACTAAAACAAGAGTAGACCCCCCTCTACAAGTGTGGATTTGTTACCAAAGATGTGCAAAATCACAAGGGCAATCGAAAAAGGGGATGTGCAGAGTCTCACTTTAAAATACCACTTCCTAAGCGAGCCAATCAGCTGCCTGTAACACACAAACCTCAATCATTGTAGACTCTCTTAACTAATCTGGTACCTTCCTCCATTTTAATTCCAAATTACCTCATTCAGATTGGCAAGATGAGTCAATAGTTAATTCTCAAGCAAAAAGGAGCACAAAATAACTACTTGTGAGCAACACATTATGAAAACTAACAAATATGAATGCATGCATAACCAGATCTGTATCAACGTAAGTCCACAGTTCTTACAGCTCTAATAAGGAATTAAAAATACTAAATTAAAAATACCCCCTCATCTGTCTGATCAGGTGCAAATTAGGGAATAAACTGTGTTGGGCAGCCAATAAGATGAGAAGTGCATAAGAAAGTCTGAAAACCCCAGCAGACCCCAACAATTGACTGGAACGACCATTTTCCCTTGCACCACCATAAGAAACTTCACTAAATCGCAGTTCAGTTAAAAGTTTGCCGCAGCACAGCTTGCCAGCACAGCCTGCCTTCATGTGCAAATTCCTCTCTAATTGAAGGTCTCTTTTAATAGCAATCTATGTTCATCCATTAGCTCTTTACAGGAGAATACTAGGTGTGGCAAATCCTCTGTGCCTTCATCGCATAAGCGGCATCTGCTCAAGCCTGTTTTTTTTTTGCTATGGAGGTAGAGGTAGGTTTGATGGAAGTAGTTCTACCAAATATTTCAAGAACTTCTCTTTGACTTTGTTGCTGTAACCAGTAGGAAAGTATGGTTGTGGAGTGGCTGCACTGTAATTGTTGAAAACCAGATATCCATGAACACTTCTAGCCAAGGCAGCCTTGTCCCTAATCATAGAATGTAATTTGATGGCTTTGCTAACCCATTTTTATAGCATAGTTGAGTGGTAGGAGTTTCCTAAAGTTGAGGATACCCAATTGCAACTCTTTATGATGTGCTGTGGCAGCCAAAGTGTCCTTGTTTTGTAACTCCTCCCATAAGTGGTTATTCAAGCTGTTGGGAGCGGCCTTCCTACTTTTTTCCAAACAATTTATATGAGCCCCGCGTCTTGCCAGCATTTGCATTTGAAGACCAAATTCAAGCCTTATCAGCACCAGACAGGTGTATTTGGGGAGGCTGAGGATCATTCTATAAACTCTGGTCATGATGTTATTCAGGCAAGTCACATATTTCCCTCTCAGAGGTTCACTCCCATTTGCTATGGCTGGGAGCAGTTTTGCTTGAATTATTAAAGTAGTAGTGTCAGAGATGGGCCAGATAGTTTGCTGTTTGGATTTTTCAAGGTTATAGCCAGTGCATTGTCTTTTCTTCTCATAGCCTCTTTATGGGGGATAACTGACCTCTCTTTATCAATGATGACTCTAAGGTATTTATTTCCATCTACCGTAGTGAGCCGCTTCCTGTCCATGCACCAGCTCTGAGTCTTTTTCTTGCGTTATTGATTGGCATGGTTTTGTTTTTTCTAGATTGATGGCCAGACCATTTTCTATTGAATATTCCAGCATGATATTGGGCAAACGCTGCAACCCTACCTCTGTGTGGCTTAATAAAACCAAGCCATCTGCACGCAGGAGACTGGAGAGAGCTATGCCTCCTACCTTAGGGGTATAAGAATTGCTGATATTTAGCTTAGGTGTTAAGCTAGTCATAAAGAGATTAAACAGAGTTGGTGCAAGCACACACACATGCTTCAGACATTTAGTATTGAATTTGTCTGGAGAGATATCATCCTCTGCCCAGCCTCATCCGCAATCACAAGTCTGCATGAAGAAGTATAAGTAAGCTTGGGAGAGCTGGTGCAATGTTCCAGATCACCAGCTAACAACATAGTTTTCCCTGTTCAGCGTGGTCAAATCCTGACCCGTAGTCGATCAGAAGTGATAAGGCAATTACATTATTTGTAGTCCTGGTTAATTTGGAGAAACACGTTTTATTTAACAGAATTATGGCATTGTCTGAGGCCCAGATTTTTAACTCCTTGAGAAGTGTACCTGCAAAATATGTGTCCTCATTATCAATGAGCCCTTCAAGTTTTTAGCAGGAAATTTATGGTCCAATTATGGACCCTCCTCATGAAGCCAGTATTATTCCATCCTTAAGAATTTTGTTGAAAACAGGTGCCAGGTTGTCCACCCAATATGCTACATTGAGCTCAAAAAGAGCTAGGGGAGTACTGTTTGGGCCCGGGGCCCTCTCCTGTCTGTTCTTTGATATTTTTCATCGGATTATCCCAGCACTTATCAGAGGGCTTTTTATTAAAGGGCCCTGTTATTGGCTGAGGTGGTGCGAATAGACTGGTAACTGCTCCAGTTGATTGCTGATTGAAGTGGTCAAACAGAAAGTTTGGCCAAACTTCCTCAGGCAGATGTGAACTAATCCATCCTTTGGCAAGGTACAGCAACAGATTCACTGTTTTCCAGAATCACACACTGTCACTGTTTCTTATGTAGCCCATAGAGAGTCATCCTGCTGCCTTTTTATAGCCCATTTCAATTTATTTAGTGAAGTTTTGTATTGCGTGGGTTGATTGTAAACGGGCGTCCCCAGGCCTTTGGTAAAGGGCTCTTAGGGGGTCATTCTGACCCTGGCGGTCATGGACCGCCAGGGCCAACGACCGCTGCCCAAGGGAATCCTCCATGGCAGAGTTGCAAGCAGCGCCGCCATGGGGATTCCGACCCCCTTACTGCCAGCCTGGCTCTGGCGGTAACGGGTATCGCGGGGCCCCTGGGGGCCCCTGCAGTGCCCATGCCACTGGCATGGACACTGCAGGGGCCCCCTAACAGGGCCCCACCAAGATTTTCAGTGTCTGCCAAGCAGACACTGAAAATCGCGACGGGTGCAACTGCACCCGTCGCACCCCTTCCACTCCGCCGGCTCCATTCGGAGCCGGCATCCTCATGGAAGGGGGTTTCCCGCTGGGCTGGCGGGCGGCCTTCTGGCGGTCGCCCGCCAGCCCAGCGGGAAACTCAGAATAACCGCAGCGGTCTTTTGACCGCGCATCGGTATTCTGGCGGTTCCCGCTTGGCGGGCGGCCCCCGCCGCCCGCCAAGCTCAGAATGACCCCCTTAGTGTTTTGTTTATGGCCCTTTTGAACATCTTTAGTAGATACATTTGCATCAAGGGGATAGATCCCCAACTGCCATGTGCTTCCATGCCCTTACTGGAGTGAAAGTTTATCTGCAAGTCCTTTGGGAAATAGCTCCCATGGAGTTAGGGCATTATTGGAAGTTGCCTAACATTGTAGTAACACCCCCTTTGCTGATTCCATCAAAATATTTAAAATCTAGGGGAATATTTATTTATTATTAATAGTGAAAACTGAACCAGGTATCTCTTTTGGTCGTTGAAATGCTGCCTTGGCTACATGAAAGGTCGCCGCTTGAGGCAGATGGTACCTGTCCCCCTTCTCACCAAGATGAACCGAATGTGCATTATATATTAGTGAGAGAGTGACAAAGGTATAATCTATCATAGAGCTGGCTGAACTTGAATGATACAAGACTGCCAGTGGGTTATCCCCTGGGAAGCATCTATTGAGTGCATAATAGTTTAGATGCTCTAAATCACCTGCCTTCCAATTTTATTTAATCTGCTGGTCCCATTTCTGTTCTGAGCTGGTATATCTCAATGTAGAGACTATGCCATTGTAACCTCATTTTTGGAGCAGGATAAGAGATGTAAATTGAAATTACGTGAAACCACTAAGTCTGGAGATTTTTCCCCTTGCTGGTACCTTAGAATTTCTTCTACCAGCAATCCTGGAGATTTTAACCTGCTTTTGGGGTGAGTGTAAACATAGACAATTACAAACTCAGTTTTAACACTCTGGCAATTGATTGTGATCGCAACTGCATTTATTGCCAGCAAATTAAAATGCAGTACCTTGGTTGAGCCTATGCTTGACACAGATGTGTATATTGCCTGGCCACCCTTGGGATGGCCATATTTTGCAAGCTGGCACCCAATAAATTTGTGAGGCCCAGTATATAAAATGGATCTTAGATCTATATCTCCTGTAAAAGAATAATGTTGAAAGTTTGAAAGTAGGAAAAAGATTCTGGGTCTGATGTTTAACTTGCTAGGCCATTGATGTTCCATGACTACAGCTGTAGGGATCCCAACAGCTCCTTGGTCTTTGCACAGTCTGTCGGATCCTTTCACAGATTGTGCAGTGTACAATTTATTGTTCACAAAATTAATCTCCAATCTAATTCTGGGGACCCAGCTGAATGCCTATGTACCCTGGACTGATTCCTGAGCTCAACTCTTATTGGTGGTGATTTTCTCAATGCATCCTTAAGGACTGAGTGAGTAGTTGCAGGTGGACAGATATCATCTTGTGGTTGACCTAAGGTGAATACGGGAAGAGTATACCATGGTCAGCTACTAATTTAGTACTTTCAGAGCTATATCTGGCATCCACCAGGTGCTCTTGGTTGCTTCATTCTCTGAGGAATTTCCTGGCAGAATAAATTCAATTGACCCTAAGGCCCTCATTACGACCATGGCAGGCGGGGAAGAAGTGGTGGTAATACCACCAACAGGCCAGCAGAAAACAAAATGGAATTATGACCATGGCGGTTACCGCCATGGTCATCCGCCACTTCTCCACTCCGACCGCTGGGCTGAAGACTTCGGTCTCCAGCCCGGCGGCCGTCACCAGACTGCTGGCGGTATCAGGACCCTGCATACCACCATGGATTTCGGGTGGTTTGGAACCACCACGAAATCCATGGCGGTAGGCACTATCAGTGCCAGGGAATTCCTTCCCTGGTACAAATAGGGTCTCCCCCACCCACGAGTCCTCCCCCATCCCCCACCCTCTGCCATCCCCCAAAGGTGTCAGGACCCCCCTCCCCACCCCCACCACCAACATGCACATACACACACCCCTACATGCACACATACACTACAACACATACCCGCACACATACAAACAGACATGCACACAGACCGACCCGCACACATTTCCCATACACACAACACACCCCTGCATGCATTCACGCACTCGCACACCTCCTCTACATACTCACACGCACACCCCCATGCACGCACACAACACACAATACCTCCCACCTCCCTCCCCTAACGGACGATCAACTTACCTTGTCCGTTGATCCTCCGGGAGGGGACAGGATCCATGGGGGCTGCTCCGCCGCCAGCTCCCTGTCACCAGAACATCGCCATGCAGAATCCTGGGTTGGGATTCGGTGGGCGGTGTTCTGATGACGGAGCGCTGGAGGTGGAGCAGCCTCCACTTCCCTGCCGACCGCCAGTCTGGCTGCTGGCAGCTCTCCGTCTGAAAAAGGACGGAGGGCTGCCAGCCGTCATGATTCGCTGTGTGGAAAACCGCCTGCACTGGCGGTCTTCAGCACAGCGGTACCTCGGCAGTCTTGCTTAAAGACCACTGAGGTTGAAATGAGGGCCTACGTCTGTTAACTCTAATGTTTCCAGATTAGGGATCTTTGGTAATAGCAGTAGCATGTTGCCCATATTTAGGATATGGTAGTCACTTTCAGATTTATATTCTGGAAGAAACATTACAATATTCATGTTTTGCAGGTTGCTGGGTATTCCCTGTAGATGGTATTGAGTTATTCTGGGGTCTCGTGTGCTGGAAAAAAAGAGGACTTGGTGAGTTGGGCCTGTCGATCCTTAAGACGGGAGGATCTTTGGTTTGTATTTTGGGTTTAAGAGCAACTCTCTGAATATGCTCCTGTTCTACATTGAGCCTTCTTGTTTTAAATGTGCCTTTATTGCTGAGTAATCCTTTTCCGAGTGATCTCCTCCCATTCGAGTGCTAGACGTGTCACTGCTTGAGAAGTCAGCCCCTGCCTTTGTATCCTGAGAAACCCATTACTGTTTTCCTTCTGTTTTTGACAAGGAGCTGCTCACATCTTCTGAACTATGGAATGTCTCACTCGTACATAAGGATTCTAGTGTCTGTTTCATTCATTTTACTATGCATTTCTTCCTTTGTTGTATCGTGGTTGCTCCATCTCAACTTTCTGGGCTGCCAAATCCAGTTCCATTTCCAGACTGCTTGCCCCTCATGAAATTCCTTGTGGTTGGAGTGGTGATTCTGCTTCATTAGACTTTTGTTCCCTTGTTCCTGCTCTAAAGATGGTGTATTCCACCAAATCATTATTAACGCAGATTTTCACCTTTTCCTTCTTTGTTTTCGTCAAGCTAGGGCCTTGTTGCTCTGCCCTAGAGCTTTAGAAATGTTTGGCGAAGTTGGCATTCCCCATCCTATTTAAGGGAGGAGTCTGGGCTCCTAGAGGAGTTTGTGTTTTTTGCTTAACTGCATCTCGGATATTTTGATTTGACCCCCCCCACCTCACTGGGGGGAGGACTTGTCTTGTTAGTTTGTAATAGGCCATAAGCCTCTAGTTTGGAGTTGGGAATTTGGGACTGTGCACCTGATGCTGGATTGGTGTTGTGTTTTAGATCTTCAAATAAATCACTCAGCATAACAGGAAGGGAGGATAGTTTGTCCAAATCTGGAGCACAAGTGCAATTAGCTTGTAAAAAATCCAGGCAGACTGAGCACATTGTTAAGACTGTTAAAGGTCACCCAATTTTTCGCCAGTGCCAACTACGAAGAGCATGAGTGCATTTAGTAGTGATACCTGTATATCCATTTTGTTGGACTGATATTGTAGGGCATCCACTGATAACTGCATGCTGTTTAATTGGGATGTCCAAACATTTTCCATCCGCAGTCCCTCCTCTAACCCTGGTTTGGTTTCAATGCACTGTGTGCTGCTGGTAAGAGAAGTTCCCTGAGCATACAAAGCTATCATCTCCTTCCATTTCTGAGTTGTGAGGTAGGACATGTCATTCAGTGTTGCCTTGGTGATCTCCGTATCTTGCTGGCCTAGATACTCTCCCCTGGTCTAGACCTCTAAGTGATGTATATACTCAGTGGCTTTTATTAAGGAAATTGACCGATCATTAGCCCTAAAAGCTGATGCTTCTGTTACCTACTGTGCCTCGTGGTTTAGCAATGGTGTTCCACAGAGCAAGGCCTCACATTTGTGGGTGTAATCCACATCTGGGCCTTATATTGCTCCATCAGCTGGATGATGAGAGCCATCCATGTGTTTCTCCAGATCAGTTTAAGTTTTGCATTATCCTGCTTATATTAGACTCCAATTCCCCACCCTTACAAAGTCATTGGCAAAGTTGGAGTTGCAAGTTGACAGTTGTAATGAGGAGTGCTGTGCAAGAGGGCTGTTAATTAAGGACCTCTCATGCCTTGGGTCCATATTTTCTTCCATATTCCATTCGTTATGCAAGGAGTTGTCCACTCACTGTAATTAAAAGGGTTCCAGCTGCTGCCTGCTACCACTTCTCCCTGACCTCTTTCTGTAATTCCACGAACACTTAAGATGTCTAGATGACAAGAAACCCCGTCCTAGGGGTAATTAATAATTTCCAGTGGTAGCGGGGTTAGCAATCCAGTTAGCCCCTCACTGGTAGAATAAACCACAGATCCTGCATCTTTCAAGATATTCAATTTCATATATATTTTGGCTAAAAATTGTGAGTTGTCCCTATTGTTGAACTCCCTTCAAGCTACTCCTCAGAACCCTTTTCTGTAAGGGTAAAAACATTCTCTGTAATGTACATTGGTCATGTTATCGGCATAGTTTTGGAACTGCATGTTTTTCCATTTCTGGCAGCCCTGCAGAGAATCAGCCCGTGACCTTCCCTGACCTCATTTAAATCGTAGGCCCAAAAAGCTGTTTACAGGGGACTGTAGGGAGCCTCTGTTAGGGAGATTTAGTAGAGGGTACTTATCTACTGTGTCCCCCACTCTTCCCTGGTAGCAGCTAAAATGTTCAAGTAGATGCTGGCTGAAATGTGACACTTGTGCAACACTTGTTCAAAAGGGTGGTGGAGAAGTAGTTTAACAATTAATAATTGGCATACTGTTATACTGCATGCCAAATATTTAAATGCCCACTAATCATCTCTCTCATCTCTCTCTGTGTCACCGTCGCATAAAGCACAAAACTCAGAACCCAAAGTGCAGAGCACGATGGCCAGGCAAAACCCAGTACAGCTATAGCTCCCTTAGTTGAACCTAGTCAGTCCTGGGGCTGAATAGTACAACATCACAATTAAATTTAAAATTCAAACCAGGACTAGGAGAACTTTCTCGCTGTAGCTCAAGTGTTGTAAGCTTAAAATGGTAATGGTTCCTTGCTTTCTCCAGTGGCGATATTAGTGAAAGTTAGGCAGGAGTTTCGGGTAACAGTACTAGCATGAAGTTGCGGGGCCGCAAGCTGCACCTGGAACTAGACTGGTGATTTCCGCCGCACCCGCTCCCCTATCCTAGCAGAGATGCCCTAGCCGCAACTTGCGCCTTCTGATGTCTTGATTGCCGTGAGCTCACCCATGCTCACCTTGCACTTCTTGTCCTGCTTCAACGGCACTCCTCGCTTTGTTGCTTAGTTTCTGCTGGAGGAGGCAGGACAGGCTGGACCCACGGAGTGCATGTCGAACTGAATAGAGGGTCGCAGGCCCGCGATGCAGTGGCAGCGGTAGGTCTGCCTCTTGACATTCTAGTCTTCATGCGGCCCAAGCACTGCTATTGCCCACTGCAGCTGCAGCCTTTCTGCGTCTCGCTACACTCGTCTCACGCTTCGCTATATCGCTGTCCTGCTGTCTGTCCTCTCCATGACTACTTCCTCCTGCTGCTTTCTCCCTGTTAGTTTACAGGGTCCTGTACACATGGATCTAGACATCCTACACAGCTGACTCACGGACACATGAAATTACACATAATTACTTGAAATGGAAATCTGCAATTTAGGTCTATATAGTTTACTCCAAATCCATCCTCGTGTCAATTTATGACATGAGGTCGCATTTTGCACAAAAAAATGCAAAAAACCCACGTACAACAGACAGTCATGTTTTGTTATTGCCATATGATTGTAGTAAATTATTACTGCAAGTATCCATAATAAAATAGAGTGGCACAAAACCATCATTTTGGGAATTTTACATAACAAGAGTAATGCAAAATTCCTTACATTACACACATGACTCCTGAGTAATTGCAATTTCACGGAGGCAAACAAGTAATGGACCACATTCTTGGTAAACTTGGTGGTTCAGTGGTTCATACCAGTAAAATGTTTTATTTTTAGTTTGAGAAACTATTCAAGAAGTCAGAAATCTTCAAAATGGCATATGTGGATGATGTACATACGAAGGTCAGATCTATCTGGTAAGTGTTCCTACAGTAGCCAAAAAAGTCTTTGAGTGTAACAAATATTGTTCTCTTAGTAGAACCTCATCAGTCAACTGCATAGTCATCTTTTCTAAGTCACAACTTTTGGAGCACCATGTATAGCTTAGTCTTGTGAGTTTAACAATCTCCAAATGTTCAATACAGGTTCTATTGACACAAGGATCTTGGTTCATGTTAATGTTAATTTGGTCAAGAGGCACACACTGCACAAGTTAATTGCTTTTATGCACAAAATATTTAGTTCCGGCTGATTCATGAGATTTATCTGCATCAGCACCAACTTCATTTTTCCACAGGGCTTCTCTACTCCCCAGCCAGAGTAGACATGCTTTACATGAGCAAGCAGGGTGAATGTCCAATTTCATCTGTCCATTATTTGGTCTGGTTTCATGTAGATAGATTATAGTGCTTTCTATTTGTGGAACTTCTGCACTCTTTAGTCACAATGGAGATATTCCATAGGGATAAGTTCCTATTCTTCCTCTGTTCTAGTCAGTTTTCATTTGCGACTGACCCAAGCAGGGCATTTAAATGAATGAAACAACTGAGGAGTTTCTAATGAACTCTAAGTAAATTACAGTAAAATTCATATTCACAACTACAATTTTTTATATATAATAAGCCCGAATACATTTGGATTTCTTGTGTTGTTCATCTTGAGGTGAAAGGTGTTTCACTAATCCAATGCATTCCTGAAGGCTACGCCAGGATTGATCTGTGCACAGTATTCAATATCTCCAAGTAAACTGTGGGAGACGTGTGGGTCATTGCCTGGCTTTAACACTCAAACATGTAAGTTGGCTCAAAGCTGCACTTGACTAAGAGCCACTGAAAGTCTAAGTGGGCTGGATTTACAGGTGGACCTGAAAAAGCATATCATGGCACCTAACATAAAACCAGATTTTTCAGTAACCTTTGGTGAGACACACAATTACTTGACAATTATTACTAGTGTAGAGACATACATTGCAATATTGATTTCTTCTCTCAGTTCAGAAGGTTCTTCCTGCCAGCTGAAAGGTTTGTTAAGCACCTAACTAATGAAAAAGGTCCCCTACTATGATTGGATTTTCAAAGCATATCCTGAATCTGTTTAAAATGACCAATATACAGAAAAGAGTAAATGTTTGAGGTCCACTGACACAATATCTGAGCAGGAGAGTGACCTCCGACACTAAGGAAGACGCACATCTAGAAGTTACAGCAAATAAAGTGTATCCTTTAGAAATATTTTACGCACAGATGGAGGATGATAATTTTGATATTGTACTAGGCAAATTACTGTATGAAGGCATGCTGTAATTCCTGCACATTGTGTACCACATTTTCAACATGAAATCTTCATTGGTTATCAAGAACATGCATCAAAGTTTGATGAAGAATTACTACGTGTAGTGAAAGATGTTAATATTGGTTCCTGAAGGCCACCGTGAAGTATTTAGCTAGTATTAGTGGGTTTTACCTACAACTTGATGATAACTCAAGTAAGACAGCAACTGAAAGAATGACTGTATATTCATGACTTTGCTAAGAAATGTCAGAATTTGGGTGTATAATATGATCGCTATGGGGCTTCACCATGGAATACACTCAGAAAAAATGTCTTGGGTCCAGTCAGGCTCATTTGTACAAACTTTCGCGCAACCCTGGGTAGCTGTGGCTTCGAGCAGTAAGGCTAAACAAAGCAACTTAGTGTAAAGCATTTGACAGTACCAACCAACGGAACAAGAAAGCTACACAACAACAAAAAAGAAACACAACAACAATTTATACAAATAGAGTATATTTTTATGAATTTTTAGAGTCCTTGATCATGAAAATCCACCAGAGAGTTTAGAGGGATGAATTTTTAAGCACTTTTTAATTTTACCCCCAAACAAGCATTGGTCAACAAAATGTTTGGAAACTTTTGAAAAGTTTAAATGAGTTTGTTCAACAACTCTGACCCACCTTGGGCAACCAATTGCCTAGAAGGCCAGTAAGAATACTGTGGACGGTTACCTGTCCACCAGAGTCTTTTCCAGTCCAGCTCTGGCCTTTACTGAATTGTTGAAGTAAGCCTCAGCAAGGCCTACTAGTGCAAGGGGTTCACCTTTCTCTGAACAAAGTCCTCAGACCATGTAGGAAGAAGTTGGCACAGGAACTGAAATAAAAGACAAAGTTTATTAACCTCATGAGGTGGTACTACAGTTCAAACAGCACCCTTAGGTAATGTCTGAAGTAGCACACTGAACTGAGAGAGCATGGTCCTTTTATACCCATGCAGGGGCTAAAAGGAGGTGGTACAATTATAGAAGCAAGACTTGTATACATGTAAGGTCATGTGGAAAATGCACAGTCGACAGGTAGGAGGAGCTAACAGTTTTCAAGGACTAACAGCTGCAGACCTTACTGAGCATGTGCGAAAGTGGGAAATGCTAAATATAACTTGTCACTAGGCAGATTTCAAGAGTAGTTAACAGAAAGGTAGGACAGAGCACATGGTGAGCACATGGCAGCATGTGGCAGAGAAAATGGCTGCCATGAATACAAAATGGATTTCGCGAAATGTTCACAATAGTTACAAATACAAGATGTCTTCTGCTAATGCTTAATCTAATTGCTGCTAAACTACATCAGACGACCCTTTCAGCATTAGCTGAAGACATTCGTCTTTCTGGGATAATCTAAATATTCATCTTGTATATTTATGCTCATCATTTCAGCTATTTCTTTATCTAACATATGTTGTGCTTTCATTTCTGTAATATTTCTTTTGGTAGGCATACAAGCAGTAATACACATGGAGCAGAACATTGGACCAAACTGAATACAGATACAGCATGTGAAAAATATTGCAATCATTACACACAGGATAGTCAGTAGTTTCCAGCCCCAGGCGGAAACAAGAGCCCAAAACCATACAGAAAAAGTCCAAGTACCAGTCTCTGTGTGGATTTCTTCAGCAATTTTATGCAATTTAGATATTGCATCATATACTGAAGGTGAGTGATCGGGAATGAAAACACAGCAACTACTACCGATGATGCGACATGCACCACCTCGGTCAGCTAATATCACATCTAGTACCATACGATTTTGGAGCGCTACAATCCTCGCAATTTGGAGCTCCTCAGTAATATTCCCAAGTGCCAGAGCTGCCTGATTGGAAACAGCTTCCACAACCCTAGTCAATCGTCTCACTTTCCTACTGTTTAACGCAGCACTCACAAAGGGGAACAATCCTAAATTAAAATCAACATATTGTTGCAGGCTAGTATCTGTATGGTCTACCTCATTTGTACTTATTTCCCTTTTATATCTATTGTTAATGATGTAATTGAACAGTTTTAAATCTCAGTGATATGATGCAGGGGCCAAAAACACAGGGGGAAATAGAAAAGATACATAACACACACCTGACCACCCAACAGTTAGTTGGTAATATCCATAGTTACCACAAACAAAATATGTATTATGTGAAGCTGTAAAACTACTATTATTTACACCCTCAATAGTTAAAATCAAGGTACAATCGCTTATCCCTACTGGAATTTGCCTAATGCTACGTATACATAAATCTGCTTTAGTTTTTGTAACAGAAATCACAAATTGTTCTTTCTTGTCAGAGTCTCTTATATTTGTGAAGACATATGGTATTGAAACATTGTCCGGTTGATACTCTTCCCATTCCCATTTAGTTCCTTTGGCTTGGGGATACCCATCTTTGTCTTGGTAGCATACTTTATTAAGGCGAAAAAGAAGTCCGCCCTCTGTACGTTTTCCAGATGCAAACAAAAGCGTGTACCAAGCTTGACAAGAACCATTGTGTGAAAAAGGAAGAGGAATGAAAGGTGTTCCTCCTTTCTTTTGATGCGCAGGTATCATTCCACATACCCAACAGTTAGTAGTATTTGTAGCATTATGAGTATGATGCAACATCTGAATGAAAGTATTATTGATGTACGATTGACGGTGCTTCTGCTCCTGATAGGGAAGTGTAAAGTAATAGTGATCCTCTGGTACTGGAGTAGTGGCAACAAAAAACTCACGAGCAGGAGCCTTCTTTTCAACAAACCAGGTGATTGTTGCTGTAACCACCAAAACAACAACAAACCCCATAGTACTAATGATCAGTTTGTTATTCATTTTAGCAACAGTGATAATCGACCCTTTCAGAAACGGATTAAAAACAATCGTTGGAGCTCTTATCCCTGAGCAGCCGCTGATTTCTCCACCACGGGCCAAGACGGGTGTCACTACTCTAATGCATGGCTGATTCCCCCCCCCCTTGCCACATTGGCTCTCCGTTTCACTAACCCAGGGTGGTAGCACAAGCAGTTTTTTCAAAACACTTTCAGATTCTTTCCTCGGTCTCAAATTATATCGCGACACTCCAGAAGTCGTATGGTCCGGGAAGACCTCTGCAGATTCATCAGGTGATATAGCACGGCCTTTCTACGTAGTCAAAATCTCTCGATGATCGGTCAGCACAGCAGGTTCCACCAAGGTAGGTAGCACTCTCTTGCAGTGAGTACTATGGACCCAATTCTTTCGGTTCGTCACTCGAACTGCTGTCCTTGTCGCAAGGAGCACCTGTTCTGGGCCTCGCCACCTTGGTTCCAAGCTGCTTGATCTTTCAAAAGACTTAATCATCACCTGGTCACCAGGTCGGAGTTCATGGCCTTCACCTGTAGATCTGTCAGGAAGTGCTTCTCGAACCTGTTGATGAATAGAAACCAAATTGTCGGTTAACTGTGCCAAATAATCATTCATCAGGACACAAGGTACATCATATGCGGATTTTGGCTTAGGAACTCCCCAAATATTCATTGGCCTCCCAAATACTATTTCGTATGGGCTAAGGCCGAGCCGAGAGTGTGCCACTGACCTAATAGACAATAATGCCAATGGTAATGCATCCGGCCAAGTTAAGGATGTGGAAGCCTGTATCTTCGCTAACTTCAGCTTCAAAGTAGCATTATACCTTTCCACCAACCCTGCTGATTGTGGGTGGAAAACCGCATGGAACTTCTGTTTGATCCCTAATCCTTTCAGGACATACTTAATAACTTCCCCAACAAAATGAGGGCCATTATCACTCCATAAAAGTCTGCAAACACCAAACCTAGGGAAAAATTCTTTCAAAAGCACCTTCGCTGTGGTAATGGCAGTATTATCCTTTGTGGGATACGCCTCTATCCATTTACTGAAGGTACATACCACCACCAAGACATACTTTAAATTGTTGCAGCGTTCAAGCTGAATATAATCCATTTGTAGAACTTCAAAAGGTGCAGTTGGTGTAGCAAACCCTCCCGCAGGAGTACGTGTCCCTTTTCCAGGATTGTATTGTAAACAGATCAAACAAGACTGTACTGCTCTCTTAGCTGTACTGGAAATTTCTGGATGCTCCCAAACTTGCGTAAGCAACTTCGTTATTGTTGAAGCTCCAACATGTGCCAGCCCATGTGCCATCTGAACCATAGGTTGTACAAAAGCTATAGGCAATTTCCATTTATCCATCTGCTTATTCCGCCAACAGCCCTCATCATCCAATTCTCCATTTTCAGACCATTGCTCACGTTCTTTCACAGAAGCAGATTTCTGTATATCTAAAACGTCTTGTCTAGCATTATACCAACGTTCAGCTTGTGACTTCACTACATACATAGAAGTAGTACTTCGCTGCATCGCAGTCTCATGTGCTACGTGGTCTGCAAGAGCATTACCTTGCCCTATCTTATCGGTCACTTTCTTATGTGCACTACATTTCACAATAGCTAGTTTCTTTGGATATGTCAATGCAGTCAAGAGGTTATGCACTAATTCTCCGTGCATTATCTGCATCCCGTGGGATGTGAGAAAGCCTCTCTCCTTCCAAAGCAAACCAAAATCATGAGCCACTCCAAAAGCATAGCGGCTGTCTGTATAAATGTACACACATAAGTCAGTACTAAGCTCACATGCTCGTGTCAAAGCTATTAGTTCAGCTGCTTGAGCTGACTTCTGTGGTATACGAGCTGTCTCCACTACCGTGTTTATTGTGGTGATTGCATATGCAGCTGAGGTCGTACCATCTGGCAACTTCAAACAAGACCCATCAACCCACAATTCCCCATCTACATCTAAAAGGGGCGTATCTTGTGAATCAATACGACCCTTTGTCTGTTCTTCGGTAAGGAATATACAATCATGTGTTTCTTGTGACTGAGGCTGAGTCACCGGATATGGCAACAAAGTGGCTGGATTTAGTGTTGCACATCTCTTCAGTGTAATGTGAGGAGCCAGCAATGTCAACTCATATCCTGTGATACGGGCGCTAGTTAAATGTTGTTTCTTTGCTTGATTTAAAAGAGCATCAACCGCATGGGGTACTAACACCAACAGCTTCTGTGACAAAACTATCCCTTCACTCTGACGTATTGACACAGCTGTTGCGGCAACTGAACGAAAACACCCAGGCAACGCTCGAGCGACAGGATCAAGTACTGCTGAAAAATATGCACAGGGACGCTGCTTATCGCCATGTGTCTGTACTAAAACTGACAATGCACATCTATCTTTTTCATGTACGTAAAGTGCAAAAGGCTTCATGTAATCTGGAGTACCTAACAATGGTGCGGAACAAAGGGCTTGTCGCAGCTGCCTGAAAGCAGTCTCACATTCATCTGTCCATGGGTGGGGCATTGGAGAATCTTTAGTCAAAAGTGCTAGCAAAGGTTTGACAATGTGTGAAAACCCTAATATCCATTGCCTAAAAAAGGAAGTAAGACCAAGGAATGCCCGAACATCTTTCTGAGTAGAGGGTACTGGTGTGTCTAAAATTGCTTGAATACGATCTGATGTAAGTGCACGGCCCTCCTTAGACAAAAGGTGACCTAAATATGTTACCTTTGGTCTACAATATTGCAATTTCTTTCATGACACTTTATGATGGTGTGAAGCAAGAAAAGAAAGTAAGGACAAAGTGCACTTTTCACATTGCTCAGGGGTATCAGTTGCCAACAAAATATAATCGACATATTGTATGAGAGCCACACCTTCAGGCAAAATAAAAGAATCAAGTTGTCGTTTTAACGCTTGACTATAAATACTTGGACTCTCCGTAGAGCCTTGAGGAACTCTGCAAAATCTATATGATCGTTTATTCAAAGTAAAACCAAACAAATATCGGCTGTCAGGATGAATAGGGATCGAAAAGAAAGCCTTCTTCAAGTCTATCACAGAGAACGTAGTTGCTGTCGGGGGAACCAAAGTGAGGAGTGTTGTGATGTCAGATACCACAGGATATTGTGGTATCACAATCTTATTGACTTCTCATAAATCAATAATGAATCGGTAAATCCTAGTATCAGTATCCTTTTTCAGAATAGGAAGAATCGGACTGTTACAAACATTATACAGAACTTCCTCAACAACTCCAACTGCAATAAGATCATGCACAATTCGCGTGAGTGCTTCTTCGCCCTCCTGTGAAATTTTGTATTGAGGCAAACGTGGCTATACAGCTCCCTCCTTAACACTAATATGTACCGGTGGAATAATCATTTGTCCCACATCAGTATCTGAAGTAGCCCACAAAGTACTAGGGAGTGAAGCTAATGCAATATCCTCTTTAACAAGACAAACTCTTTCCATCACAGGATGATTATCATTTAAAATAACACGCACCCCTTCAGGAGAGTATCGTATTGTAGCCCTGAAATACTTGAGCATATCAAGACCCACAATATTGTCTGGTGTATTTGGAGAAAGCAAAAATGGACATGGAGCAGTAAATTTATCAACATGGAATGCAAGTGGTTGTGACAATGGGCTAGGGGAAGGTGTTCCATCGAAACCTATCGATGTAATGGTTAAGCCAGACAGGGGAGCCCTTGGAATCAATTGTTTAGACAAGGCGCTACGAGTAGCTCCTGTATCAACCAGAAACTGATCAGTAGAACCCAAAACATGTGCTGTAACATAGGGACCCCTCTGATCTACTGGAACTTCAACTGATTCCTTACCCCATCCTAGGCAATCCTATGCATAAGCAGAGTCTTGGAAATCAGGCTGCACATAGTTAGACATCTGGTATTGGTTCCGTCTATCAAAAGTGTTAAACCCATCCTGCCCTCGTACATTAGCATCAACCCTAGCATGATCATTCGTGCTTCTTCTAGGTCCTGAATATCCTGAGCGATTTCTCATTTGTCCCCGACCACGTGAACACTGCTGAACACGTAGTGCTGGACAATCAGCAGCCCAATGCCCAAATTTCTTACAATACGCACACTGATCAACAGACAAATTCGAACGAGTGTAAGAAGAACCATAAGATCCACGTCCACCTCTATCACTACCTCTAAAAGGCGGACCATAAGCTTGAGCCAACATAACCTTCGTCTTTAATTCTTTAATTTTTTTGTCCTCGCTACCTTTTGCTTCTAATTCCTGATGCTCATAATACTGAGCCATTGTCAAAAGAGAAACTGGAGTAGAGGTAGTCCATGAACTTTCACTAGCTTTTAGACGACTAGCTATTCCTGGTAACAGATTTGCGACATATTTATCGACAAACAAATGTCTGCCCGTATCATCTGACAATAACTGACCGCTAAAATCATGAAATGCTTCTTCAAAGCGTGTAAAGAAATCAGAGACCGATTCATGTGCCTTTTGCTTACAAGACGCTAAAACAGTCCAATCTATCTTTTTAGAGGGAATAATCGTTTTAAACTTAAATAATATGGCTGCAGGAAGATCTAGAATCAACTGATATGGCTTTTTCGCAGGTTCCCTATCCCCGTCCATCTGTTCTAATTCTTTCCATGACGCCCCAAAAACTGCACGATCATCAATTTTATGAACAGTTCTCCACATATCTGGCGGTAATATCAATCCGAAAAATAAATCAATGTCAGCCAAAGTCATAGTACAAGATCTAATTGCTCCCTCAACTTCCTCATAAAAGGCTGCTGGATTTTTCCGCGGGTCAGGTAATGCTGTTTTAAGTGCCATTACATCTACCCTATTCCAAGGAGTATACACCCAATTATAAATAAAATAACCCTTAGCATCAACAGAAGTTTTATCATCACTTGTACCCAATCCTTTAGGAGGAACATACAAAGGCACGGCCTCCCGCATTGGTTTCGCGTGAACTATCATAGTCTTATCTGTTCCGAAGAGGGAAGCTTGCACCCTGTCGGTCTGAGATGTCCGTGCAACTACGTCCACAGCCCTTTTCTCCTCTTGCAAACGGACTGCCACAACACATAATTTCATTAGACGCCTGATTGCATCAGCCACCTGGGAGAAAACAAAAAGACCATCACGCATTTGCTTATGATCAGCTGCTATATCATCGGGCTCTAACTCATCAGAATATTTCCGATATAGTTCAATAACTTCTGAGCCAAATGCCTCAGTAAAATATAGCTGCTCCTTTTCCGTCTACCCTTTCATGTTGTCTAAAAGTTCAGAACCAGGGACAACGCTACGAATTGTTTTACGAGCAATAGATCTAAGCTCAGACGCACGGTCAGCAGGCAACATAGAGCGACTGTCTCGCATCTTCTGTTGCTCTGAACTGAAGGCCTTAACTAACTCATGAGAGGCAGAAGGGACGACATACGGAGGTGGAGGGCGATCTAGTAACAATAAATCATCATGTGGTTTATTAAGGATAGGATAGAGAGGTTGCCTAACGGTGTATTGGCCAGTTACCTGTAATTTACGTTCGTTCTCTTCTAGCTCCTTTAAGTCATTTTTTTATTTCTTTCTCATTTCCAATGCTTTCACATATACATTCTTCCGCTGCTCTTTTTCAAGCAAGGCTTGCTCACGCTTCACTCGTCCACGCACTTCTTTCTCCCACATTCGTACACAGTCAAACATATCTTGCCTAGATTTTCGCTTACACCTACATTGTTCCACATACTCAATCTTTCGCAAATCAAATGACCCATGCATAGGCCAACGTAACTCAGGATCCGCACAAGTGTATTTATTCCATAATGTGCTGTACATTATAGAAGAAAGACCATGTTTAACATACATATCTCTATTTGGCGTCCCCTCTGGGGGTGCCGGTTGCGATTCTTCCAGTCTCAAATTGGTACCATTACAAAAGCAACACATCCTACGAAGTGCGCTAAAAACAGGCATGCCAAAAATAGTGCAAAATATGCAATATTATAATCAAAGTAGCACTTAAGGTGCCGTTCAAATCAAAATTAAATTGGAGAAAATTCTCCTCATTACCTGCCTATATAAATTGCAATTTATATATCAATTCAAAGGATACAAATTGACTAGTCACCCAAAACACGAGAGCCACAGTAAGTAGTGCTAAACTACATTACCAAACAAAGGCATCAAAACCCACAGCAAGTGCCGTAAAACGGCTCTTACCAATCACAGGGTGTCCAGGTTCCAAGTGCCAAGTTCTAAAATCGACCAAATGGTCACTGCATGACGAATGAACAAAAAGGATCTCAGTCGAGGACCGGCGCCACCTGGATGGTCAAATCAGAAAGAAGGGAAAAACGCCGTGGTTGCCAAGACTCGGGTCTCCTCAGGCATTGATCGTCCGCAGCGAGATCCCAATCCTTCGTCGCGACCAATCCGTTGGGCGTCCGAGTCACTGATGAGTCCCTGTTCGGGCGCCAATTTGTTGAAGTAAGCCTCAGCAAGGCCTACTAGTGCAAGGGGTTCACCTTTCTCTGAACAAAGTCCTCAGACCATGTAGGAAGAAGTTGGCACAGGAACTGAAATAAAAGACAAAGTTTATTAACCTCATGAGGTGGTACTACAGTTCAAACAGCACCCTTAGGTAATGTCTGAAGTAGCACACTTAACTGAGAGAGCATGGTCCTTTTATACCCATGCAGGGGCTAAAAGGAGGTGGTACAATTATAGAAACAAGACTTGTATACATGTAAGGTCATGTGGAAAATGCACAGTCGACAGGTAGGAGGAGCTAACAGTTTTCAAGGACTAACAGCTGCAGACCTTACTGAGCATGTGCGAAAGTGGGAGATGCTAAATATAACTTGTCACTAGGCAGATTTCAAGAGTAGTTAACAGAAAGGTAGGACAGAGCACATGGTGAGCACATGGCAGCATGTGGCAGAGAAAATGGCTGCCATGAATACAAAATGGATTCCGCAAAATGTTCACAATAGTTACAAATACAAGATGTCTTCTGCTAATGCTTAATCTAATTGCTGCTAAACTACAACAGAATGACCACCATAGACTATGATGGAGTGGTCCTGATGCTGGGGATGTAGGATGAAAAGATGCTCAAGAATGCTCCGGTTGACGCGCGTCAACAGGGTTGCCTTTGTGGAGATTCCTCAGTCCAAAGGTGATCTGAGATGACTTTGGCCTCAGGCGTTGGGGTCCCACTCAGTCCTCTTTGATGCAGTAGCTGGCCAGCCAATGCTGGGCTACTGGTTTCCTTGCACCACAGTTGGGGCTAAATTCTTTGGCGGGCACAAGAGTCCCTCTTGGCTGATGAATCAGTACTCTGATGGCACTCCCAGATCCAGCAGACTTAGGTGCACCGTTGGCTTTTTAAGATTGGTCACTTTGGGTGCCTAACGGCAAGTAGCAAACATAACGTCTGCAGTGGCTACCATCTTACCGGTTTGGGCTTCTTCTAGCTTTAATGTCCCTGGTGCTGTTCTAGGGGGATAGACGACTGACTCTTGGAGTCACTACTTTGATCTGGGGCTTGGAATCAACTTTGCTCTGAGCCAGGAGCTACAGGCACAGACCAAACTTCACTAGCCCAAAGTGCATCAGGTGCAGTCCTTTCAACAGTGCAGCCTCTCTTTGTGCAGCTTCAAGGACAGCAGGGCAGTTCTTCTTCGGTCATCTCTTCAAATCCAATGTGTACTGAGGTCCAGGGTGCCATATTTATCCGTAGAAAGTAACCCAAGGGGAAACATAGTCACTAGCCAATGGGATAGTATATGCCCTCCTCTGTGGTGGCAAAATTCTGGTGTGGCATTTGGCAATTTAAGAATACAATATTCTTGTCACTTTCAAGATGTCTGGAATGTCTCTCAACTGTGAGGAGCATGGCAGTCCACTCCAAAGGTGCGGCTGCCTAAGGGCCACACGTCCATCAGAAAACTAGTTTAGAAACAACCACTTTGGCCCTGTCTCTAACTTGCCTACATGAACAAAAGGCAGCCTCTCATGAGTCAAAACATCATTTGCCCATCAACGGCAGCTTCTTGCTTGAAGCTCATCTTTTGGGCTAAAACCCTTACTGGCTTCCTGCAAGGGGGATGTGACACCTCTGCCTGCAGCACACTCTTATTGTTTCTAAGCCTGCGAGTCATTCACATGTCTCCACAGGTGGTCAGCAAGCTCTCTGTAGGCAGGGAGCCCATGTGAGGACCAGCCGGGGCACAGATTAGCAACTTTTCTAAAAGTTGCTAAACTTTAATAGTGACATTACATTTTGACCTGGGCATCAGTACCCAGTTAGGTAGTACCATTCAGAGGTTAGATAGGCTGGTGTGCCAGAAAGTAGCCCTGTACTAGCCAATGTGGCTACTGCCTTTACCACAGCAAAATAACAGGTTGGTAAGTGTTGCTTTTGAGACATATGAAAAATATATGTCTCACTTAATAATGTACAGCTCCCTGTCATAGGGCTCTACAGGCCTTCTTTAGGGGAGATGTACATAGATTGTTAAGGGAAGGGTTGGCTTTGCAGTTGGCTTAATAGGCAAAGTCTAATTGAAAACACTGAACTTCCAGTCTGCACTGGTGGGCTGGGAGCCATTTTGTACTTTGTCACACACACGGTGGCAGAATCAGTTCTGGGGCCCTGGGTGGACTTTCTGTCTTACATGCCCTGGGTACACTGGGTTCCATATACTAGGGACTTAAAAATAAGTCAGTACTTGCCTATTGGGGATAGCCAATTCAACATTTATTTTGGAAGGGAATAGAACACTGGCACCGAGGTCTGGTTAGCAGGCCTTAGTGCACTTTCAAAGTCAGAAAACCAGGAGCCAGTAGTCCAAATGGGGGCAAAATATGTGGGAGGGGGGATCTGCAAAATCCTGTTTCCTTACACAACCCCTTCCCAGCTAATACGTCTGGGAGACCTCAGCCACACTCTTGGTGAGTCTCCCTGACCATTCAATGAGGAAGGATTTAGGAAACTGACTGTCCTATTGCATAACACTCTGCCTTCCATTCTTCTGTCAGGGACATTCCCTCTGGGAAGCTGGCCTACCTCTACTTTGACAGGACTCGCCCTAAGCAGGGCTTTAGCTACTTCTTAATATTCCCCATTCCTGAATTTTAGCTTGGGCAGTGAGGTACCTTCCTCCCCTAACCCTACCTTAGCCAGGGCAACACCTAGCTTACCGAAAGAGGTTATCCAACATTAGAGAATCTGTGACTGGTATTATTATTTATATATAGTTAAAATAGTAAATCTTAAATATTTTAATAAATAAAATTAATGTTTGGTAAATTAATTAAATGTAACTGATATTAAATACTATATAAAAATATATATGTCTATAAACACACAAACACGTCTATATATATCTACAGTAACACTATTATTCATGTCTTTAATAAAATTAAGACCTTCCGTCATAGTTTCCTAGTAAAATCTACATTTTATGTCAAGACCGGAGGGTCCTATTATGCTTTTTTTAAAGCATGCTGATCACTGCAGAAGTTGCTGTATGAACTGATTTACAGTAAAAAGTCCTAAAAACTTTATAATTGGAACAGTCAGCCAATCTCAGAATGTCTTCAAGTCTGGAACCCACCCAGAAAGCCTTGAAGGCCATGGCACACCTAGAGGAATGAGCCCCAATGACTGAAGTATCAATGCCTGCAGAGGACATGACTCAACTGACCCATCTGGATAAGGTAGCAGAAGAAACCGGAAAGACACATAAGAAGTTGAGAATGAGAGAACATTCTGGAATTGGCTGTGTGCTCTTCATAAACCTTAAGGCATTGACCTTCACAAAGTTTTGGTTGATTAGGAAAGTAAGGATAGAACACAGATCGTAGATGAATGTTAGTTTTTTTGCTGACAGAAAACAATACTCCCGTCGGACTAAACTGACAAGAGGAAATATTTAAAGCTTTAACTTTTCAGATTTCAGAGCAAAAGATTTGCATTATCAAGCTAAGATAAAAAAAAAATCAAAACAACATTTGCATCCTGTAATTTTGAATACTTGGGTAGAGGAGGAATAGAAAATTTTACTCCCTTCAAGAGGCGGCAATGGAGTGGATGTTTTCCCACTGGAAAGATATGATGCATGGAAATTGCAGATCTGTATAAATTGATTGTTCTGTAGGACTTACCTGCACTGGTTTCTGTTGCTAAGAAATTTATAACATCAATTATATTGGTTGAAATGGGATCAAGAGTCCTTCCCAGACACCAGCTTGACCAAAAAGTCCAAGCGTAACTGTATGCCTTTCTAGTACCTGGAGCCCAGGCTTTGTTAATAAAGTCTGAAGCTTCTGTTGAAATAGGGATGGCAGAGTGGTCTGACCTGACACTTCCCATGCTGAAAGGATGAGAGATTTGTTGAGGACTAAGTAGTGGGGATGACCTAGATGGTCCAGGAGTAGGGAATGAAAGGATGGAAGCAGGACTGGGAAGTCGATAGCTAGCTCTAGAAGAGGAGGGGACCACATTTGTGATTGCCAGAAAGGCACCACTATCACCATTGCAGCTTTTTTGACATCTGACCTGGGCAAGAGTCCCTGTGATCATGAGAAAAGGAGGGAAGGCATAATTGACCAAAGTCAATAAGAAAGCATCTGTGGCTAAAACCAAGGGTTTGGACACCAGCTGAAAAACCAAGGCAATTAGGAATTCAAACTGGATGCAAAGAGATCCATGGAAAAGGGACCCCATCTATTAAAGAGAGACTGAAATGCCGAGGGAAGAAGTTTTCAGTCGCTGACATCTTTGAGAAAGCGGGAGTGCCAGTCTGGGGTCACATTGAGTGTGCCTGGCAGATACTCCAATATAAGAGAAATCCTGTTGTGGAGACAAAACTCCCAAAGACTTTTTGCAAGATCCACCAAAGGTTTTGATCTGGTACCTCCTAAATGGATGATGTAGGTGATAGCCGAAACTTTGTCAATAAGGAGGAGGATAGAACATGTAATGTTGTCTCTTGCTAGACTTTTGTTTGCAAAGGAGCCCACAAGCATCTCTAAACAATTGATATACAATTTGGACTCCTTCATGGACCAAGTACCTCCAGTCGAGATTGGACTACAACGGGCACCCCAGCCCATTAGGCTTGCATCGGATTCTAACAAAAGGTCTGGGGCTGATAAAAAGATAGTCCTGGCATTCCAGGCGTCTAAATGGTCTATCCTACACTGACGTTTTGAATGAGACTCTGGGTCTAAGCCGATAATGTCAAAATAGGCGAGACAGTTCCTGAGATGACAAATCTTTAGGCGCTGAAGGGCTCGATAGTGAAGGAGCCCAGATAGATAGCTTGAATGGATGAAGAAAGGAAACCTACTATCCTGGCCAGTGATCTGAGAGAGATTTTGTTTTGATAGTTTTTACTTTTAGCTGTGGAAGATGGAGGGTAGCGGTTGTAGAGTTCACCAAGAAACCCAGAAACTCTATTAGTTGAGTAGGAATCATAATGGACTTTCCTTTGTTTATTATGAAACCTAATTGAGAAAGTAGGAAACAAGTGATGTGGAGATGAGATAGAGGTGTGTGATAGTTTTGGTTCATGAGAAGAATATTGTCTAAATATATGATTAACCTAATGCCTAGAGACCAGAGATGTGCTACCATTGGCTTCCTTACTTTTGTACCAGGTGCAGATGAAAGGCCGATGGAAAGGGAAGAAAACTGGTATGTTTTTCCCTGCCACTGGAACTGGAGGAATTTTCTGTGGTCTGTGTGAATTTGGATGGTAAGGTACATATCTTGCAGTTCTAGACGTACCATGTAATCGGACTGGAGAAGGGTGTCTCTGAGATGTACAATAGTTTGCTTCTTGAAGTGACGATAACTGACTGATTTGTCAAAATCTCTGAGGTGGATAACTGGTCTCATTTTGTTGTTTTTCTTTTTTTAGTAGTAAAGAGAACTCAAGAAACCTGAAGGGTCTGGGTGTGTGAGTTGGATAGCATTCTTCAATAAAAGAGGATTGACTTCCTCTGAAATTAGGGTAGAAATTTCCAAGAAGAAGTGAGGGGAGAAGCAACATCTGAAACAGGGTTGCATAAAACTCTATTAGAGAACCCTTTATCGTAGTTAGAACTCACAGGTCTGCAGTGATCCTTTTCCATTTTGGTGAGAACAATTGAAGACGGCCCCCTACAGGAGGAAGGCCAAAAAGGGGACTTACCATGTTGGTTAGTGTTCGTGAATCTGTGTTGTCCTCGACCCCGATAAACTCTACCCCTTTGAGGGTAGAATTGGGGTTTGTATTCAAGCACACCATATAAAAAGTTGAAGGAGCCTCTAGATACTTGGGGACGAAAGGGACGGGCAGTAAGACAGCTCCTGCCTCTTCTGGCCCATGCAAAAACACACTGGTTGAAGACCTTCTTGAGGGACTGTTGAGCTTTATTGATAGAGGAAAGGTAGTCATGTATCTGCTCAGATCCTTAATGAAGGAGTCTCTGAAGAGAAGACCATCCACCTTAATACCAGGATAAAAAGTCACCAAATTTGCCAGCTTCGGATCTAGCTTTAGTAGAAGTCTTTTTCTCCTTTCATGTTTAATGACTGCATTGGCATCCTCTAGAAGGCAGAATTTGTCTGCTTTGCTGACTCCACCAGGTCAAAAATGTGGGCCAGAGGATCCCCTAAATCCAGTAGTTTATCCTGGCAGGTTGACAAGGCTTTGTCTACCCTTTTATGGGTATCTTTAACGAATTTGGAAAAGAAGGTAAGGAAGGTTGGTCTATGGAGGGAGTGGATGTGATATTGGAGGGTAAAGAGGGTCAAGGACATTCAGATTTTAATTTGCCCCTTACCTGCTTATCTAGAGGTTGTCTTAATCTGGAGGATATGTAATCCATAACATGGAAAGAAGGAACCTGTTCTGTTGAGTTAGGATGATCCAAAAGGAAGGGGTCGAGCATGGGGGTCCCTTCCGACTCTAGGATAGTTTTGGCAATAGAAGAGAGTGGTAACCTAGATTGCTTGTGAAGAGGGGAAGAAGAGTTGTTAGTGCTCAAATTATCAGAGGCATCATCAAAATTACCCATGTCATCATCCATATCCAGGATGTTTGAAATAATAATTTGTTTTGGTGCTCTCTGCAAATTATTCTCCCCCTTAAAAGAAGGCCTGGGAGAATCCAAGTCCTCAATCTGGGGTGAAGATATTTCACCAGTCAATGCAATGCCAGAAGGGATACTTTAGCTTGGGACTTAATAGATGACATAGCATTGAGTTTACATTTTCTGCTATCCACCACAGAATGGGGCAGTAAAGATTTTGTCATCATACTTTTAACAGAGGTTTCCAGTTTTTTTGCCAATTTGTCCATAGAGGATGCAACAGAATCTTCAACAGAGTTATGGATAAAACTACTTAAATCATTTTTGAAAATTTCACCCTCATCATTAATATCCTTCATAAGGGGAGAGCTGTCAATTTCCATAGTGAAATAACCAATTGTTTAGAATTTAGGGAAGGAGGGGTTAAAAATTTGGAGAAAGAAACAAGGGGGAAGAGAAAATGGAAAAGACACGCCAAAGGAGGTGTGATCAGTCTTGCCGGAGGCTGAGGGAAGGCTTGAGGGTGGAGATTTAGGCCACTCCCCTTATGATGTAAAGGGGAGGAGGCCCGGAAGCAAGAGTCAGTATGAGAAAACCGGTAGACTGCATGGAGACCGGTGAGAGGAAGCATCTCTTCACAGAATTGAAAAAGAAGTAACAATCTACAACAGTGGCATTAAAGGTTTGGCAGAGTTACCAGAGGTAATGAGAAGCGACCGTTAAAGCTGTTGGCAAAGCGGGAAGTGAGCACGAGATAAGAAAACATTTAGAACGTGCGTGGAGGCATTTCAGGACAAAGCGGTAACTGCTTTATAGAGGAAATAAAATAAATAGAATAAAACAAACTAAGCAGACCAAATGTAATATGAATTAAATATGTAAATGAAGTACTTATCTTGACTACGAGCAGCTAGAAAAGAGGGCTGGTCACAGTCAAGTTTTATGACTATACTATGTGTAGGTCTATGATTCGTGTTATTAAGAATACGTTTTTCTTTCCCATTTGTTACTTAGCCTCATGGGAATTGTAGATTTTGTGACTATTGCTATTTAATTAAAGCAAGATTAGAGAAGCATAATAGGAGCCTCCGATTTTGTCATAAAATTAGGGAGCTTCATAATAAAATAAGTTTCCCTAGATGGCCACCAGAAAAAAAAGAGCCCAAATGTAGCACAAATATCACCTGAATGTAGCTCAAATATTGACCAAAGAAAAAAATTGTTTTTGCTTTTGGCAGTTTTGTAGAGTGCAGTCCGGTGAGCCACATGTTTGTAACAAATAAAGAATATAAGCAATCTAGTTGTTCATTAGACTACTGTAGGGAGGCAGAGGTCAAGGGCACCGGCTCAAATAATTGAGGGCAGAGAAGAGGCTACTGAGGCAACAACTTGACCATGCTGGTCAGGCGGGAGGGGCAGTGGCAGCACAACAGACAATGGAGGGGAGGGGAAGGGTGGAGGGGCTATAAACCAACCATGCAGTACAGGCACGAGATACTGTGGCAATATAACAGATTATTGAGGGCAGAAGGAAGAGGCAGTGGTAGTTCAACCATACATGCCCACAGACCTGATTCAGGCAGGCAACTCTGGATGTTTTTAAGCTCAAAAGACTTCATTTTATCTGCTTAAAATCTCATTTTTAATGTAATTCAAAGGGGAAAATCAATTCCCCAGGTTTGTTTTGCTCAACATCTCCCTCTTACCAAATTCAATATGTTGATAAGTATAGTACCTTAGATCACGAAGGCCAGGAGGAATGAGGTATGGGCATGGACTCGGATAACAGAGGGCAGAAGGGAGATGGGCTGGGGCGCCAAAGTGACCTTACAGGGCAGATGTCAAGGGTTGCAGCACAATACACCACACAGGGCAAGCGGGACGGCAGTGCAGCACAATGGACCATAGTAAGCAATAAGGAGGGAACAGGGTCATGCACATGTACAAAAGAGAGCAGAGGGGAAAGAGGTAAGAGCAGCAAGTTGACCATACCGGACAGACAGGAGGGAAAGTAACAGCATATATCATTGTAACATTTGCAGTAAAATTATTGAATAGAAAACTGTGCATGGCAGGGCATGAGTTATAGCTATTCTAGGGCACGAGTTATAGTTTCTTGAAATAGCTCTAACACAGCTTAATTTCCATGGTGTGCACAACTTTCTGGTCAGGCTGTGGCCAGCAAGTCATTTGTGTATTTTGCAGCAGTGGTCAATCCACACCATGCACGAACGAAGGCTGTGCACGGCAGTGGTTCGATTAATGTATAGTAATTCAAATTACTAGGGTTAAAACACCATAGAAATGTAGTGAAAAAAACCAAGGTTACAGGGACGTTATAGTTAGGTTCTGAATTTACTTGTATAAAACCATAGATATTCAGCAGTTATATTTAGAGCTATTTCAAGTAACTGTAACTTGTGCCCTAAGATAACTGTAACTCTCACCTTTGCCATGCACTGCTACTTACCCCAGATATTGCAGCACTCATGACAACTTCTATAACATTATTAAACATATAAATGAAGCATTAGCAGTCGTATTAATGAAGAAAAAACTGTTCATGGCGTGGTCCCTATGCAAATGGCAATGTTACTGGACACAATGGCCCTCATTTTGACAATGACGGTAAAAACCACCTATCGCCGCGGCAATGGCCATCAAAAGACGGTGGCCACGGCTACCAGCCATCCGCCGTATTATGACCACTGCCGGATTTACAACACAAGAAGAGCAGAAATCCAGCTGTGGCCACCCAGCAGATTGCGGTAAGGTGGCACTGCTGCCACCAGCAGTGCCACGCCAGTAGACCGCCACCAGCCGTATTATGACACATGATACGGCCCAGCAGTGTTCTGCTGGTGGGCACTGGATCTTGTAACTGCAGTGCTGCCTGGTTGTTTTAGAACTGTGACTGCCCAGAGCATCAGAACTGAACAGTGAAAAAGCACTGTTATGGGCCATCCACTGAATGTTTTTATAACCCATTCAGTGGAGATTTTGATAACCCGCACCAAGGCTCAATACTTACCAATACACATTTAACTCGTTATGAGCAAGCTACATTGGGTTCCCCAAATTTCAATATAAAAAGATGCAATGTATTGAATTTAGCTACTCATTTGCCAAATCCAGCTGAAAATTATAGTAAACGCAATGATGAGGTTGAGCATTACCGTTTTGATGTGACCCAAACCAAGGCCTGATATTCAAGAATTCCCCTTAGATGAAACTGTCTATTTCATATTCATTGACGGCTTCTGTTTAGAAGACCCCGATAGTACCCTGAGAGCAGGTTAAGCTGTTTGCGCAGTCTCATGTGTGATAGAAGCCTCCTGGCTTTGAGGAGTTTTTTCAGCCCAAGTAGCCAAATTGGTTGCTCTTACCAGAGCATGCTGTGTTTCTGAATAGCTCAAAGTGACAATTTTCACTGACAGCCAGTATGGGTTTGATGTCGTTCATGACTTTGGATAGTTGTGGACCCAGAGGGGTTTCATGAGCTCTTCTGGATCACCTATCTGAAACGGTGACAAAGTTTATTAATTGTTGAAAGCATTATAGTTACCTGTGAAAACTGCATTCGTAAAATGTACAACTCATCAAAAGTCAAATTATTATTCATCCTTGGGCAACACTTATGCAGACGAAGTAGCGAGGTATGATGCCCTGCATTGCACTTCCTTTAAAGAGGAATGGAGCTTTGGAAACTACAATAAGACAAGTCAAAATGTCTTTGTGACATCCATTGATACTTGGGAAGAAGTTGAAAGATTGCAAGAAGAAGAGACAGAGGAAGAAAAGCAGGGTTGGATTAGAGCAGGATGTGTCCGGAGGAATGAGAATGATATTTGGGTATTGAGTCATGGGAAAGCAATGTTGCCAAATAACTTATCATTCCTGATGGCAAGATACTAGGCTCACATAGGTAGAGATGTGATGATCAGAACATTCAGCTAAGCATGGTACAACCCCAGATTTAGATTAGTTGTGGAAGCAATGTGTCATAGATGTGTTACATGTCAGCAGATTAATGTGGGGAAAAGCAATGAGTCAAATAGGCAGATCAGGAGGACCATTCAACAGAATGCAGCTTGATTTCATTGAATGGCTAGTGTTCAATGGACAGAGGTACATTTTGGTTGTGGTGTGTGTTTGTTTTCTCCCATTGGGTAGAGGCTTACCTAACTTGAAGGGATGATAGCCTCACAGTTGCCAAGCTGCTATTAAGGGAGTTGATACTTCGATTCAGCTTTCTGACTTCTCTTAAATCAGACCATGGACTCATTTCAACCGTGAGATTTGAAAAGTATTGCATGCAGCATTGCAAGTGGAGCAAAGATTGCATTGCAGTTACAGACTCTTAGCTTCAGGACTGGTAAAGCAGATTAATGGAACACTGACATGTCGGCTGACAAAAGTATGTGCATCTACAACACTGAAATGGCCAGACGCCTTGCCTCTTGTTCTGATGAGTATGTGTACCACACCTGACAGGATGACAGGCTTGTCACCTCATGAGATCATCATGGGGCATGCTATGAGATTGCCAGCAGTGCCTGCAAATGGTCCTGTGAACATTACAGATGACTTGGTACTGTATTATTGTAAAGGACTAGCTGATGTGGCCAATTATTTTTCTCGCCAGGTTGGAAAAAACTATTGCACAACTGCAACAAGAACTTTGTCATGACCTGACTCCTAGTACATGGGGAATGGTAAAAAAGTATGTTAGAAAGACATGCTTGGACCACGTTTGAAATGGTCATATCAGGTTGTTCTAGTAACGATGCAGGACACATGCGCAAAGTTCGATGTCCTCCTGATGAAACAGCACCAGTTGCCAAAGGGTCAGTTACTGTGAGAGAGAGGGTTCAGGTTAGCCAAGCTGTGGGGACTGGACAAGTGGCTAATGCAGAGCATGTGTAGTCTGATGAAATTCTGAGCAAGTCAACAGCAGTTGAAGGTACAGAAGGGTCGAGACAGAGTCAGATGATTCCTCCTAGCTCAGATCATGTTGAATCCCCAGTCGTGCCAGAGAAAAGAGTTGCACCCGGAGATCAGTGGCCCAAGAGAAGCCTAGAGCCAGTGATAAAAGTGTCTCCTACCATAGCTGAAGTAACTGAAGAATTTGATCAAAGTGACAGTGAAATTGAAGGTTGTGCAACAAATAGGTCACAGAGAAAAAAATTGCCCAGTCGAAGATATTCAGCTCCCAAATGGACTTAGTTTACAACTGATGGCTGGAAGAAGGAGTTTGTTGCCTTTTGTGTTAACAATTTGACTCCAACTGAGCATTTTGGAAATTGAAATTGCGTTGGAAGTGAATTTTGGAATCTCATTGCTTCTTGATGAACAGAGACATTATTTGTAGGAAGTGATTATTGGTGATTATCATATGGTTTGTTTTTTGGGACACTTTAACTTTTAAGTAGAAGCTTTTGAATATTCGCAAAGAGGGAAACTCTTGATGAGCATTCTGGAAAATCAAGGAATGTTGTGAGCAATTGCCGCAGTTTTAATTTTTGTTTTTTAAGAAACAGTTTTTGACGGAAAAGAGACAGTGAAATAATTAAAATCTGCTTTGCTTTTTGATTTTTTGGTTTTATATTCTTATTTTTTATTTTGAATAAGGAGCATAATGTGGTCTGAGTCTAGACAAGCCATGAAACTCAAACGAAGTAAGATAATTAAATATAAGTATGTATGTGTAGGTTTAGCAGTAGTGTGTACAATAGTGATTATTTTGATGATTGTTGGATTGAGTTTGTCTGTTGAGAATGAGATTGAGAAAACTTTGGTCACAAGTTCCATGAATTTAGAAGATTTATTCACAGATCAGGATCCCCTGAATGACTATGAGAGACTTTTGCACATTGATAGTTCTAAGGGAGATTTGTATGTTTGTGACTGCTATGTATGCACACAAATCACTTCATCAATACAGGAAGGAATCACTCCTCACAGCTTGCCACTAACATATGGAATTTCTTGAAGCCTGTTACTAACCCTATTGTATGAGAAGGGATATTATAAATACTTCTAATCCTATTATAACTTAGTATTTCCTTTCATGCCTATTATGAAGCAACTGAAGCAAAAAATGTTGATGCTGTGGGAGGATTCCTAGAACCTACGCTGACCTCTAGAACAGTATATGCACAGAAGAATAATTTTGCTTGCATACTTAGCCCAGTAGAAAAAGAGTTAATTGGACAAGTTGAGTAAAGAAGGAGGGCTATGAAAGCCAAATTAGTAAGGGGACTTGTATATTCATTTTGTAGGAACTAGTGAAATTAGACATGTTTTTGTGTTGAGAAGCACATAGACATTTTTGTTAGATGGACAAGGTCCCGCCATTACAGGTTTTTATATCATATGTGGGAAAAACATCTATTACAAGCTGCCAAAAGGCTGTTATGGAACATGTTACCTAGGAGTAGTCTGTCCAAATATTTATCATGTGGACAACATTAATGATCCAGTCTGGGATGAGAAATCAGACTCCAGGGTTAAAAGAGGAGTGACTGCCTCAGAGTTAGTGGAATATATTTCTGGTGCTATAATTCCATCAATGGGAGCAATCTTAAATGATCTCAAGATTAGGAAGGACTCATTGATGGTTGCTGCAAGATCAATGGTTTTGAAAAATCGCTTTGCATTAGACATTTTGCTGGCAAAGAAATGTTGTGTCTATAAAAAGTTATATGTGCAACATTGTTGCACATACATTCCTGACAATAGTAAAGAGATAAGAAAGTATATCTCGAATATCACCAATTTGAAAAGAGACCTGTAAAATTTCACAGCCACCTGTGCATGGGAAGCTATTGGAAGCAATTATTCAACCATTGGGAAATGGTTTGGGAACATGGGAAAGGGAATAGTAGGTAACACTGTGACACCTCTGTTGGCTGTCACTTTGTGTGTCTTAGTTACACTTGCACTTTACAAACTATACAAGATATAGAAAGAGAGATGAGCCGAGGCTAGGCAGGAGAAATAGAAGATAGAAATGAAGACTAGGAGAAGGCTTTATTATTGTAACCTCAAGAGATTGGAGGATTACAGCATACCTTATTATCAGGCTAAGTCACGAAAGATTTGAACTGTTTCGCTGAAATGAGAATTTAGCCTTATTGTGATGGGGTATTTCTCCATCAAAGGAGGGACTTAGAGAGCTTAACATTTAGTGATGTGTCTTGAGTCACAAAAGTCAACAGGACGTGACATTCAAGTTTATGAAAGTAAATGTGGAAAGCTGCACTGACACGCAATTTAAATGTGCAACTGCTTGTATTTCAGAGTTCGACTTAGATACCTTTTGAATTAAGTCACTTGTTAAGAAGGATAAAACTGATGTTAAAATGTAATTTAGACTCTAGACTAACAGTACATTTAGAAGTTATATTGAATTTTCAGTGATGAGTAGATGTTTAATGAGTTTAAAAATGTGTGCAAAGTGAGAGAAATGCAGTTCTCTGTTGTACTTAATGAAATACAGTTACAAAGCTCTGCCATTTATATGAAATGTATTTTTAATATTAATTAAATATTATTAATGATGTATGTATAAATCACATATTACATGTGAATTACTAAATATATTACTAGAAATGGGGTCTCTAGTTGGAAGCGGTTTCCACCCTGTCTAAGTAGGGACCCTTACTCTACTAAGTGTAAAGAAGTCACACAGCTACGATAACCCCTGCTAACCTGCTTGGTAGCTTGGCACGAGCAATCAGGCTTATCTCAGAGGCAATGCATAAAGTATTTGTACAAACACACACAGTAACACAGTGAAAACACCACAAAAGTACTCCACACCAGTTTAGAAAAATACCCAATATTTATCTGACTACAACAAGACCGAATGATAAAAATCCAACATACACAAGCAAAGATATGACTTGTTAAAGATTAAGGCCCTCATTATGACATCCCACTTACCACCATGCTGACTCCCGCCAATATTCCGCCGCCGCGGATATCAGTTCACCATATTTTGACACACACACACACTAATCCGTCACTATTCAGCCACAGACACAACTCCGCCACACCCAAGGTCAGTTATAAACTGGCGGTATCCAAACCCACACCGTTACGCCAACAGAACAACCCCCATCACATTATGACCCACGAATCACCACGACAGACATTCACTGGTGGTAAACCATTGGCAGTACAGCCCGCCGCACTCAAAATACACACACATATACAAAACAACATCACATTGGACAATTCAAACAACACACACCTGACACCCATACACGCACCTCACCCACACACCCACACCACTAAAAAAAACACACCCACAATACCCAAAACCCTTTACGACTACAAACAATTGCCACAAGATAGACACCACAACCACAGCAAGAGCCACACACCACCATCACCCATACACCACCCTCGCACCTCACAACACACACCCCAACACATCCCCCTACACACCCTCACCCACACTACTCACACAACACCCCTCTGAGGAGGAGCTAAGGGTCATGGTGTAGGAAATCATCCGGGTAGAGCCACAGCTTTTTGGAGCACAGGTGCAGCAGAAATCCATTGATAGGAAGATGGAGCTACGTTTCATAGCAGCAAGACACCAGCTCGCGATCCAGAGGACTGGAGGTGGACCTCCCCCCACCAACTAACAACATGGGAGAAGCAAGTCTTGGCAATCATGAATCCTGAAGACCTGGCAGGAGTAGGAGGAGGACTGGACTTTGGTAAGTCAACTCTCTATTACTATTACCCCCTACCTGCATGCCATCACATACCCCCACCCTCACCCTCACTCCCATCACTCCACTCCATCCCACACACCCCACTGTCACAACTCACTCATCCCAATGCCAAGCCCTGCATGCCATACCAATGCATGTACACCACTTACAGACCTGCATGGACACCTTTCACTAAAGCATGCACACTTGAGAGAAATAATCATCCCACCATACACCATCGTACACAAGTGAAAGCTGCCAGGGCAAATACAACTCACCTATGCACAATATGTCACACACAGAAACAATAACACTGCATTTACATCCCCACTGGTATCCCAGCCAATGTCACTGGAGAAGAGGTGCCAGCATTATCCAGTCCCCCCACAGAATAGGCCCATAGTGATGACAGCAACTCTGCTCGCCTGAATCTGGATGACCAACCTGGCCCATCAGGGACCTCTGGACAGTCGGTTACCCAGGCACAATCCCACACCACCACAGAACCTCCCCCTCAGGAAACACCATCACAGCACCAACCCAACGTACCCATACATATGTCCCCAGGACACGTCAATCAGCAGTGTGTCCACCTGTACATGGACCACACGGCACACCTCGCACACAAGACAATCAGGGAGCTGGATCAGTGGCAGTGGGCACACGGTTCAGGGGACAGAGGCACAGGACAACCGGGAAGCTGGGACGACTGCTGTGCACCAGGGGGAGGACAGGCCCAGGGAACTGATTCTCCAGGAGGCACTCACTGAGATCCTGGGAGCATACCAACATTCCCATGATACCCTGGGCCAGATCCTGGACAACGTGCAGGAGAACAGGCGGCTGTAGGAGGGACAGTACCAGGGGATCAGGGAGGACTTGAAGGCCATTACCACCACCCTGGTCTCCATTGCATGGGTGCTGGCAGACATGGCCAACATTATGAGGGAGGCAGTCTTACAACAGCAGGTTCCTGCCACCAGCCAGACTACTGAACTGCCCTCCACCTTCGCTGCCGCTAGTGGACTTGAGGCCCCGCCACAGGACCAACAGGCCACCAGTACCCCTCCCCCTGCAGAAGGAGAACCACCCCGCAAACATTCCCTGTGATCCAAGCAGAAGCCAGAGACTATTGCGAAGACCCTCGCCAGGAAATGAGACTCTCCTGATTGTCACCCTTGTGTCCCACTCTGTCACCCTGTCCACCTTGGACTGCCATTGCTCCTCTTTCTATGCCCCGTTGGATAATGCACCTGTGCTACACATAGACTTGAACTATACCCTGGACTTTCCTCCATCATCACCCCAGCCCATTGCACTTCCCCCTTTTCTTCTTAGCACTGCAATAAACACAGTTTGAAAAAATACAAATATGGAGTATGTCAAATGATTTAAGTATGTATTCGTTTAACAAGGTTTAAACATTGCAATTCAGCTGTACAGTAATGTTCACTTAAGAAAGACCTGTAGTTGGCTGCAGTGAACACACCAGGAGCGATAGTGGCACACCAACATCTGCAAAAAGAGTTGCCAAAGGGTACAGTGACTGGGCATAGAAGTGGGAATTCACAGCCTGCCAGTGACAATGTTAAACAAAAAATGTGAAATGTGAAGTTACACTGGAAATATTATCTAATCACTGCAGTTCTGTTGTCCTCCTCCTCATCCTCTGCCTTCTCATCTTCACTGTCCACAGGGTCTACTGCTGCCACACGGCCATCTCAGGCCTCCTCCTCCTACAGAAACGGCAATGGCGTCTCAAGGCAAGGTTATGCAACATGCAGCATGCCAAGATTATCTGGCAGACCTTGAGTGAGTAGCACAGGGATCCACCTGTCAGATGAAGACACGTTCAATGATCCTTCTTGTTTGCCCATGTGCCTCGTTGTGACGTTCCTCAGCCATTGTCCTGGGATTCCTCACGGGGGTCAGTAGCCATGATAAGTTGGGGTAACCTGAGTCATCTGCAAATATGGAAGGACAACATTTAGCCACACACCATCTCTTATGGCCCACACCAGACCCATACACCAACATCCACTGGGTGGGAACCAGGGCTCACCTATTAGCCACACCTTGTGCCTCTGTAGTTGGCCCATCACATTTGGGATGCTGCTATTCCTGAGGATAAAGGCATCATGCACCGGCCCAGGATATTTAGCATTGACATGGGAGATGTACAGGTCTGCCAGACACTACATCTGGACATTCATGGAATGAAAACTCTTTCGATTTCTGAACACCTGTTCATTTTGCCGGGGGGACGACAAATGCAATATGTGCTCCATCAATTGCCCCAATTATGTAGGGGATATGTCCCATTGCATAGAAGTCAGCCTTCACTCTGGCCAAATCCTCCACCTAGGGGAAAACAATGTAGCTGCACATGTGTTTAATCAGGGCAGCCAACACTCTGGTCAGCACTATTGAGAACATTGGCTGTGACATTCCTGCTGCCAAGCCCACTGTCACTTGGAATGAACCAGTTGCCAAGAAATGGAGCACAGATAGCACTTGCACAAGGGGGGGGGGGTCCCAGTCAGATGACAGATTGCATGTATCAGGTCAGGCTTCAGTTGGGCACACAGCTCTGTGGTTGAGGCCCTGTCAAGTCTGTAGGTGAGGATAATGTGCCAGTCCTCTATAGTTGCCAAGTCTACCAGGGGTCTGTACACGGGGGTATGTATCCATCTCCTATTCATCCACAGTGGTTGAAATCTATGGGGCAAAAGAGTGAGGATCCGGCCATAAACTGTACATTGTAGCCATAATAATACAATGCATGATGTGAAATTGAGATGTATAAGTGTCATTTGCCCTGTATGTACAATTGTGAACTGTGACGCAGTTTTAATCCAAGGCCTGCCCCATCCCCAGAAATGGCGTCCGACTGTCCTGTGTGGAGGGACAGGTGGAAGTGAAGTAATTCCACTGACGTTGTGCGCTGTTGTGCGAGGAGGTCAGGAACAGCCGTGCAACGCCTCATTGGATAATATTGGGCCCTATGAGTTACAGTGGCCAATGGTGATGTACACCGGCGATGATGGTATGCACCGCCGCAGACGTCACCACCATTTTCTATCTGTTCACTCACTTGCTACCCGACCTTCAACAGGAGAGGACCTATACTGCATATGCTGCTGTGACCTGTGCCTGGAACCTACCATGGCCCATGTGACTGGGGAAAGGGCCCCTGCCTTCACCTCTGTGGAGTTGGAGCAACTAGTGGATGGGGTCCTACCCCAGTACGGACTGCAGTATGGGCCTCCAGACCAACAGGCGAGTACACTGTGAGCACAATGCATGGGGCATGAATGCATGGAGTGGTGTGTGTGAAGGCCTTGTGTACGGGGGTGTTGGTGGATGTCCCCTGGGCGGCTAGCAGCTTGTGTGCTGGGCCATGTATGTCCAAAATGGAATGGGAAGGGGTTTGGTGGGCCATGAGTGTAACAGGCAGGACGGTCTGACTAATACCTTTCCCTGTGTGTATTTCCTCTGTAGGTCAGAGCCCATGAAAAGAAGGGTATATGGCGAGTCATCGCCAAGGATGTGCGGACCCTGGGGGCCTATGGCAGGCAGAGCCCCCACTGTCATAAACGGTGGGAGGACCTGAGACACTGGGCACGGAAGACGGTGGAGGCCCAGCTGGGGATGGCCTCCCAACGAGAAAGGGGTGCCCGTCGGACCTTGACCCCGCTGATGGCCCGCATACTGGCGGTGGCCTATCCAGAGCTGGATGGGTGCTTGAGGGCATCACAGCAGCCACAAGGGGGTCAGTACAGTGCCCATCATTACAACTTATGCCTGGTGAGGGATGTGTGTCAGTGGGTGCCCCTAGGCCAGGCCTGACATTGCAGAGTAGGTCCCATGTTGGGCAGGGTTCTGATTTGATATTCCTCCTACCTAACTAGTAGGCATCCACTACTGGGCAGGGCTGTGTGGGTCTCAGGTATGCTGCAGTTGGCGGTATGTGTCTCTCCCCATGGCCTGGTTACTAGCATTGTTACTGGTAGTGCATTGCGTAGTGCGTACGGCTGTTCCCTGTGTGTGAAAGTGCTGTGTACGCCAACGGTGGTGTTGGTGCAGCAATTGACCAAGTGTTTCCTCTGTCTCTTCCCCCCACTTTTTGTTTTGTCATCCTGTCCTTATGTGCATTAGCATCATCTGGCGTAGGAGCAGAGGCACTGGCGATGGAGGGAGCTGCATCCCACAGGACCCAGGAGGCAGAGTCCACCGACGGTGAGGGCACCAGTGGGACGGGGGTAAGCGGAGCACCACGGCGGAGACTGGAGGGGACAGTTCGGACACAGATACCTCCTCCGATGGAACCTCCTTGGTGGTGGCGGACACCTCTGTGCCCACCCCAGCTACAGGTACAGCTGCCACCCCCCATACCAGCACCGCCCTCACAGCAGCCCCTCATTGAGTTGCCGGTACCCGCTCACCCAGGAGGGTGGGCATCTCCTTGGGCCCAGGCGCCTCAGGCCCTGCCCCAGTTAGCCCTGTGCCCTGAGTGAGAAGGCCATTGACCTCCTGAGATCCATCTCTGTTGGGTAGTCAACCATTGTGAATGCCATCTAGGGGCTGGCTGCCCAAATGTATCAAACCAATCCATTTCTGGAGGGCATTCACACTGGCTTGGTGGCCCAACAGTGATCAATCCAGGCTCTGGCCTCCTCTCTGATGGCAGTCATTGTCCCTATTTCCACCCTCCCACCTCCAACTTTCTCTACCCAATCCCATTCACCTCAACCCCAACCTATCCCAAGCACACAGGCAGACGAGCATGTACACAGGACAACACACAAGAGTGGCACAGGCAAAGACAAGCACCACACTTCATCCCACAGGCACTCACACAAACACCATCCAGATGCAGACATACCAAAATCTACTGCCTCCACTGTGTCCCCCTTCTCCTCCTCCTCCACCTCCCTCCCAGTTGCATCTACACCCACACCTGCATGCACTACATCCTGGCAGAAACCACCCCAACAGCTATGCACATGTCCCCTGTGTCCTCTCCCACTGTGTCTGTGCCACCCTCACAAGGCACACAAACGCAAGCACTCAGACACCCAACAGCCATCCAACCCATGCACCTGCACCTGCACCCAAACACAGCAGACAGACACATCCTACAACTACTCCCTCTTCCTCCACTCCCAAACCTTCTCCCTCTCCCCGCCCCAATGTCCCTAAGAAGATTTTCCTCTCCACCTTTGACCTCTGCCCTACCCCTCCCCCGTCCTTCAGGTCTGGCCAGGGTGGGTAAAACTCAGGCAAGCACCTCAGCCACCCAGTCCATGGGCCCAGTAGTCTCCGCAGCAACTCGTGGTTGGAAAGGATCCAGGGCACCAGGTAGCCTCACAGAAAGGGTGCCTGCCCCAAGTGCTGTCCGGAAGGGCAAGGAGCCATCCCCAGCTGCTGCCAAGAAGGGCAAGGAGCCATCTCCACCTGCTGCCAGGAAGGGCAAGGGGCCTGCACCAGCAGGGAGGAAGGACAAGGGGTCTGGTGCTCAGACTCAGTCAGAGCCCCCACCACCAACCATGGTGGTGCAGCCGTCTGAGGCTGCAAGGGATGGGCAGGAGCTTCCCCCCACCACCAGCAGCAGCAACACCACGGAGCAGCCATCCGAGGCTGCAGGGGATGGGCAGGAGCTTCCCCCAACCACCAGCAGCAGCAGCAGCCCCAGTGGGCAGCCGTCTGAGGCTGCAGAGGATGGGCAGGAGCTTCCCCCCACCACCAGCTGAAGCATCAGTAGCAGCAGCACCACCACTGAGTAGCCGCCACCGCCGGCGGACAGTCTGTAGTCCTACGTCCATGGGCTGTTGTGCAGCCTGGCCCCTGCAAACCCTGTGGGTATGACACTCACCTGAGAGACTGTGACCTTGCACTCCCCAAGATCTGCATCACGGGGCTCAATGCCCCTTCCAGAACCAGTTGGTATGGCACCCACTCACCCCATCCTCCCCAGGATGAATATCACAGGGCACGATGCCCCCTCCAGAACCAGTAGGGAAAACACTCACTCACCCCATCCTTCCCAGGATGAAGATCACAGGACACGATGCCCTCTCCAGAACCAGTGGGGAATACACCCACGCATTCCATCATCCCCAGGATGAAGATCACAAGGCTCAATTCCCCCTCCTGAACCTGTGGGTATGGCACTCACCCGAGAGACTGTGGCCTTGCACTCCCCAGGACCAGGCCGTGTTTATATCACACACCCTAGTGACTGTGGCCTTGTGCTCCCCAGGACCATGCAGTGGGCATGTTGCCCCCTCCAGAGCCAGTGGGCAAGTCACCCACTTGAGAGACTGTGGCCTTGCACTCCCCAGGACCAAGCAGTGTGCAAATCACCCACTTGAGAGACTGTGGCCTTGCACTCCCCAGGACCAGGCAGTGTTCAAAACACCCACTGAGTGACTGTGGCCTTGCACTCCCCAGGACCAGGCAGTGGGCAAATTACTCACTTTAGAGACTGTGGCCTTGCACTCCCCAGGACCAAGCAGTGTGCAAATCACCAACTTGAGAGACTGTGACCTTGCACTCCCCAGGACCAAGCAGTGGGCAAATCACCCACTTTAGAGACTGTGGCCTTGCACTCCCAAGGACCAAGCAGTGGGCATGTTGCCCCCTCCGAAGCCAGTGGGCAAGTCACCCACTTGAGAGATTGTGGCCTTGCACTCCCCTAGACCAAGCACAGGGCATGTTGCCCCCCTCCAGAGCCAGTGGGCAAGTCGCCCACTTGAGAGACTGTGGCCTTGCACTCCCCAGGACCAAGCACAAGGCATGTTGCCCCATCCAGGACGAGTGGTGTTGTACCATTTGCCGGCTGAGGTGCCCCCATTCCCCATTCCCTCTCTGTGTTGTTGCAGGAGACAAGTGGGGCCTTGGACTTTGTCATGGGGCCCTGTGCCCACACACATGAAGGACTGGGCAGTGTCCCTTGATTTGTACATATGTTTATACTTTTAGATTGATTGTTCGTATTTTTACTGTCTTTATATTATGACACTCACTTTCATCTATTCGTGTTGTCCTTGCATTATTCCTGAGGGGTACGGGGTAAATATGTTTTTTTACTGCATCGGATTGTGTTATGGTGCTGGGGGTGGTGGAATGTGTGTTTCGTGTGTGTGTCACTCTTGTTTTCCTCCCTCCCTCCCCTGTGTGCTAGGCAGCTGTACTCACCGTGGTCATCTTCGCCGTCATTGGTGCTCGTGGTGGAGCAGGACGTAGAAGATCATAGGAAAAATCTGTAGCTCGGGCTCCATGGCGGTGTGGTTCTTCCCTGAGTCTCCAATGGTGAGTTGTTTCACTTCTGTGCTGTGTTTCCACCAGGCTTTTGATGTCATTGGTACCACCCCAGAAAAGGTGGCGGATTGGATTGTCATTATACAGTGGATGGAACATTGGCTTTCGCCTGGCTGTAGGCGGCTATCGCCGTTGTGCCTGTTGTTTCCGTCCTGGTGGTCGGTGTGGTAAAGTAACTGTCTATCTGAGTTCTCACCATCATGGTCAGAATTTGGCGGTATTTACCACCAGCCTGTTGGTGGTATTACCGCCACTTTATCACCGACCGCCAGGGTTGTAATGAGGGCCTAAATCTCAGTAAAGTCTTAGAAACACAATACCTCTAACTAGGGCTATCACATCATCTTGATGGAGTCATTCCTAAGAGGCCAAAGCCACTCGCAAGGGAGTGCGGGATGGTCACGGAGTCGCATTGACCCAAGATACAATACCTTTGAAGAGCGATGAAACAAAGATGTTGCACAGAGTCGGTGAGGTGAGGCATCGCTGGAGCCAGTGCAGCATCAGTTCCATACTGCTACTGGAGAGGTGAGGTGTCAGTTCTGTACTGCCAGGCAGGGGAGCTGAGGCATCGGTTCCGTGTGATTGCAGGGAAGGTGATGCTGCATAGGTGGCAAGGCATCGGTTCCTTATGATCTGGCGGGGTCAATGAATCCAGCAGGTAAAGACACGAGGGGTCGACTTTGTGGTGTTGCAATCACACAACCGGCAATGGTACGGTGCTGCGGTGGAGTCAGAGTCGGGTGTCAAGGATGTCAGTGACATGGCACTCAGGACTCAAGCAGTGGCAGGACTTTTGGCATCGGTCGTGGTCATTGCACTCTGCAGGGACCGCAGCTCTGGTGCAGGAAGTGGTGCCAGTTTGGAAGTCACTCTGGTGTTGATGTACTTGGTTTGTTCTTGGTTACACCACAACTCACTTGCAAGGGCCCATGAACTGGATTTGGTACCACTTGGTGAGCCAAGACTCTCAGCATGAGAGCCCAGGTACTGGCAGATAAGGTCTTTGATGTCCCTGAGACTTCTAACAGGAGGCAAGCTCAGTCCTTGGAGAACCTTTGGAAGCAGGATGGATGTAGAAAGCAAAGTTCAGTCCTTTGACTCCCAGGACAGAAGCAGCAGACTAGCACAGCAAAGCAACAGGCAGAATGGTAGTCCCTCCTGCAGCATCTAGCTCTTCTTCCTGGCAGAAAGTCCAGAAGGATTCTAAAGTTTTGGTTTTGGAGGTCCAGTACTAATTTCTGCCTTTGTAGTAGGCAAACGTCAAAGGAAAGTCTTTGTAGTGCACTAGACCCTGCTTTTCCTACCCTGGCCCCAGACACACTCAAGGGGGTTGGAGACTGCTTTATGTAAGGACAGGTATTTCACCATTCAGGTGCAAATGTCAGCTCCTTCCACCACTCTAGCCCAGGAAGACCTATTAGAACATGATGGGCACACCTCAGCTCCCTTTGTGTGACAGTCTAGAGTGAATTCACAAACAGCTTGACTGTCATCCCGACTCAGATATATATTCCACAGACAGGCAGAGGCAGAGAATGGTCAAGCAAGATGCCCCCTTTCTAAAGGTGGCATTTTCAAACCTACAATTTAAAAAGCAACTTCACCAAAAGATGTATTTTTAAACTGTGAGTTCAGAGATCCCAAACTCCACATCTCTATCTACTCCCAATGTGAAATTACATGTAAAAGATATTTCAAGGCAATGCATATGTTACCCAATGGGAAAGATATGCCTTGAAATAGTGAAAATCCAATGTTAGCGTGATTTCACTATCAAAACATGTAAAACACACTAGTACATATCCTACCTTTTAAATACACTGCACCCTGGCCTTGGGTCTGCCTTGGGCCTACCTTAGGGGTGTCTTACATGTAGTAAAAGGGAAGGTATGGTCCTGGCAAGTGGGTGCACTTGCCGGCTTGAAATGGCAGTTTAAAATTGCCCACACAGACACTGAAGGGGCAGGTGTAAGCCATGTTTACAGGGCAACTCATGTGGATGGCACAATCAGTGCTGCATGCCCACTAGCAGCATTTGATTTATAGGCCATGGACACTCATGGTGCACTATACTAGGGACTTACTAGTAAATCAAATATACCAGTCATGGATAAACCAATTACCAAAAGAGAGCCTTTGCACATTAGCACTGGTCAGGAGTGGTAAAGTGCCCAGAGACCTAAATCCAGCAAAATTTAAATGCAGCAGGCAGTCAAAAATAGGAGGTCAGAGGCAAAACGTTTGGGGATAGCCCTGCAAAAAGGGCCATTTCCCACACATATTAACTAAACACGTTATTATAATTTTCTTGTGTTAGCATCTGTGAGTCCTGGAGAGCTTGTATTTTGCAATTGTGAAAGTGTTTAATTCTTTTTTTCATAATATGAAGTGGTCTTTCAGATTGCGTTCCCAAGAGAAGCAAACTCCCTTTGAATTAGACCCCATTGTTTAAACGTTGAAAGATGTATTCATTTGTCCTTGGAAACAGTATATTGCAGGAACATGGACTGAATTTGTATACATTTGTTTCAACTCTGTTTGGTTTCACACGGAAGTGAGATGTTCTCATGTTGAGTCTGGAAGAGAATGCAAAAGTTGCAGTTTGGAGTCACACGACTAATTACCTTTGGATGATGCCCATTCAATGTGACATGAACTGATATCTTAGACAAATCAGAATGGTTTGTAAAATTTGAAATACTTATGAACATTTGAAATTGGAGCATTCCTGAGTATTTTTGAACAGTCCTGTGCAGAACTTTGCAGACCCCAGATGCTCGCAGATGCTTAATTGATCCTGATGCTTTTGCTGATGAGGATTTCCTGAATGCTGCACCCTTGGAGAGTATCGTCCTCTCTGCCATTTGCAAATCTTCTCTTAGGTGTAGAAGTTCTTTTATTTTCCCATTAAGAAGACTCGTAACTTAGCTTCTGAGAAGTTGACACTTTCTCTTTTACTTAACTTTTGGCTACTTTAGTTAGTGATCTGCAGTCCCAGATATCTTTTTCAAAATAATTTTTGTGTTTTTATGCTTTTTGTATCCTACCTACATGTGTTTCTCCCCACACATGCATTTCCCTGATTTGGTCAGCTGTAGGGTTGACCTCTGCCCAGCCAAAGATTATTGACTCTGCTAATTTGAATTGACCAATGATTGTTAACTCTGAGCAAAGTACTATCTCAGCGTCTCAGATATTTTTACTGATGTTATGCCTTACTCTTCTTGAATGTTTAGTTTTATTAATGTTAGTTCGTTAGTTCGACTGAATCTATTTCAATGTCTTGGACAACACTTGGTGATTATGTACGTTTATAACTTGGTTTTGTGAATTGTTTTCATGACTTTACGTTAGTGCTTGTAATAAATCTTTTAATTTAATCCTGATTGGAGTTTTCCTTCTGTGGCCATACTGGCCATGGTGTCTAAATTATATATATAAAACCTAATGGTGGGTGCCATTCAGAAGTTATAGTAAGGACCATGTTTCCCTAGAAAAAGCGTTTTTTGACTTACCTATATTTTTGGCACTGTTTGAAGAATCTTCACAAGATTTTTCCAAAAAAGTGCCCCTGTGATTCTCATTGCGCACTTATGTTTTGGGGTTATCCATCAAGCGGAGGCCGAGAAAAAGGGGGGGGTCAAAAAAGTTGTGTTTCTCATGTTAATTCCCATTGGACCTTTGAACAAGGCTACAGCCTGAACCAATGGACAGAATTACACCAAATTTGGCAGAAAGCTAGTTTTCGATTAGCAGATTACACTTTCACTGATTTGGTGTAAATCTGTTATGTAGTTTAGGAGATATTAAAGGGAAAACACATGTGTATATCTTTGAAAGTGACTACTTAGCGCAGATTAAGAGCTCATGCATGGCAAATGCACAGCTCTGATTGGCTGCCAACACTTCAAACGAGGAACTTTTGGCAGCCATCTTGGGATTTGGATAACAAATGTGAAAACAAAGGAAAAGGGGCCTGGGTAGGGACACCCTGACCCCTCAGCTGTGGTGGTTGTCCCAGAAGGACCCAGCCAGAGCAAAAAAGCATTTTGTTTTTTTTGCTTTTTTGCCACAAAATCGTGAAATTCATGGCAAAAAAAGAAAAAGAAAAAGAAACAAGTGTGGGCTCCTGTATATGAGGGGGGCTGCACGGCCCCTCCCCTGGACACTGAATTGTAAAATAATGCTGGTGGCCATGTGCCCCTCCTACAGCCCTGGGGACCGCCAACTCCCCACAGCTTTTGTCTAATAGTATGCTGGGACCGCAATGCCCCCCGCAGCCCCGGGGACCACCACCTTCCTGGGGCAAGTATTAAGAAATGGTAGAGGGTCAGTTTAGGACCCCTGTAACCCTGGGGAACACCACCTCCCCAGGGATAAATAGATTGCTGGATGGGGGCAGTACAACCCCCCCAAGGAGCCAATGATGGCCCTGGGGACCACCACCCTCCAGGACAAGCGCTCCTGCCATGTCCCAGGTTGCCCATCCCCAGGACATAGCTGTTTACTGTGGCTTGGCTGCAGCTTTGACAGCTGCTGCCAGCCACAGCAAACACTCTGCTTGCAGCAAGGGAGATCTGTCAAACAGCTCTCTCTCACTACGAGCAGAGGTTTCCTCTGTCTTTCTGCCTTCGGAGATGCAGAGAGGGAGACAGAGGAAACAATTGCTCTCATAGAGAAGGAGCTGTTCTAACAGCTCCCTCTTTGTGACAGCAATGCTGGCCACAGGAGGTGGGGAGGCAGCTGGGACTGAGTGCCCTGGGAGACACTCAGTTCCCTTGGCCGGGCCCCAGGGGCTAGGGTCCCAAGAGCTGAGGCTGGCCTGGGGAAAAAGCCCACACAGACCCCATCCCTCCCAAAAAAAGGAATAATTAGGCCATGCCCAGTGGATGGGGTCCCTGGGGCTGAGATTGGCCTGGGGATGGGGGTTGCCGGCCTCCCTCCCCACAAAAAAATTAAAGATTTTGACTAGGCCCCAGAGGATGAGGTCCCCAAGGCTGAGGTCGGCCTGAGGAGGGGGGGCCGTGTGGAGTTGGGTTGTTATATGGGTTGGCTGCAGGGACTGGCTACAGGCCAGGACCTGCAGCCAAACCCAGTGGTGCACGGCCTAAGGCTGTGCACAGCGTAACACAGGATTGGGTTTTTATAGGGGGCCGCGGCCAGCCGCAGCAATGCACAGCCAAAGGCCGTGCACAGTTGTGGTCAAATTAACATATAGTAATGAAATTTCTTTGCGTTAAATAAACCATAGTAATTCACTGAAAAAAACAAAGCTTACAGGGATGATACAGTTAGGAAAAAGAATTTAAAAAACATAGAAATTCACTTAAAAAAACAGAGGTTACAGAGACGATATAGTTAGGTTCTGAATTTACTCATACAGAACCATGTAAATTCAGCAGATATAAATGGAGTTATTTTAAGTAAATGTAATTCATGCCATAAGGTAATTATAAATGGTTCCCTTGCCACACACTGCTAATTACCCCAGATATTACAGCACCCATGACAACTTCTGTAATGTCATAAAAAATATAAATGAAACATTAGAGGACTAATTATTGAAAAAAAACTGTGCATAGCGGGGACATTTGTACATGACACATATCACACACATGCACAACTGTCATTTTGGTTCCACTATTCATTGCCAAATCGCACTGCTCACATCGTTTGTAATATGCGGACTGAGTTCACTCCTCATCTCATTTGTCTGGAACGTACCCATGCAATTTTCTACCCAGAGGTAGGTTTATTGTGCCACCACCCATTTTTAAGGATTTAGAGTTGGATGTACTAAGAACTTGTCGGAAAATCCTGGCAGCAATTTGTAGCCAGTATTTTAACAATCAGTATGGCAATTTGCAAATCAACCTACAAACTAATAAATCGGTTCACAAATTACTGTTGTGGGTTTGAAGTAGGTTGCAAATTGTTTTAAATGCAACCTGTTTTACTTAAAGGAAAACATAACATGTTTGAAAACAAAATGAAAAGTGTAAGTTTCATTTTTTTTAGAGTAGGCAGTGGTCGATGGAACCATTCCCTACTCTTAAAAATAATGCTTTTGTCAACATTCATAAAGGGGTCCCTTCCCGTTTGAGAATGACCTACCACTTCCTTTGAAGAAGAGGTAAAAGATTAAACTTTTGCAACTGGAATAAGGTCACAAAACATTAATACATGCCAATCCAAATCGGTATTTGGATGGACGCCGTAAACACCCCCTTCCAAATACCGAAACAGTATTGCATCACAGACCTAAATTGCGATTTGGTAACTCGTTACCAAATTGCAGTTTGTGTTTTGTATAAATGAAAATGAATTTTTGCTATTGCAAATGTTCTGATTCTGCAAATTGGGCCTGTTGTGACCACAAAGACCTTTGGACATCCGGCCCTATGGACTTAACAGCCAGCAATCCATCATTATTTGAAGTCCTGCTTAGTATTCTTTTGCAGTTTTTGGTAAGGATGGGGGCTCATTTCAGCAATAGCGTTCACTTCAAGGTACTGGACATCTGCCCAGGCATTACATTTGACCACCTAGCAGCTATGAATATTATTATTAAACTATTATGGTATGTCAAAAATATAGAGACATGTCTTTGTTGGTGACAAAACACTGTAGACAAGTGGCACTAATTCTACCAGGCATTGGATGACAAAAGCATGATTATTTAGTTATGTGTTCTGGTTGGATGCTGACTTGAGGACAAAGATTCATATGAACCAAGGGTGTGGTTACAACTGCCAAGATACCGGCCATGTAATTTCCTACCTGTGATGCTGCATCCCTGTTAAACTGCCTTTTATTCTGCTTAAACAGTGCCATCCAATGACCAACATTCCCCTGTGGCCCCTATAGATCTAAGGCCCTGTTGTTATGCCTTTTTTCAACCTTCATCAAGATCTTTAAAGTCTGAGGAGTGGTGAAGCTCTGATCATCTTGCATGGTCACTGGAGGGCTTCTAACACATCGTGACTGCAACCAGAGTTCACGGTAACAGCACTTACTCTTATTGTGACCCTGCTGAATGGTGCCATTATTAACCTGGTTTAGGGTGTTGAGTGCTGGTGACCGTGGTTTAGCATCTGGCTGATGGGCAAAGTGAAGGCCTAGTAGCGCTGTATGTTGATGCAGCTGAGCCTGACTCGCCCACTAGTATTTGCCAGGTGAGTAGAGCAGCAAACTCCCCTCCATCCCAGTTTGCCATGGGAGACTGTCACTGGCTGTTGTTTGTGGGACTACTGGACTTAGCGGAACCCAACTGACACTGAGGACTTGGGGGTGCACATTAGATGTCCCCAGCGTCAGTGTTACTTGCTTTCCCTGGTGGGGTATCGAAGACTGTGGCTCTCCCTCACTTTTGTCTACAGTGCTCACTCTTTTTCAACCCTGGCAACAATACTAAGTGACCTTACCTATCTGCATAGCTAGGTGACAAGCTGCTCATGCTGCATGTGCAGTCTGCTGTCAGAGCCATCTTACTCCTGCAAGCAGGCCTGTATACTCCTGGCTGTTGTCAACACTCCAGCCCATCCAGGAGTCTTTCACAGAACAACTCCGGTGCAGTGGGTAAACTCTTATGCTCTACCACTGATCAGGCTTTTTCCATGCTAGGTAGGCATCCTGTTCCGCCACCTACACTGCTGCCTCTTGTTTCGCCCACATCAACGGATACTCCTGATAAACTGGACACTATTCTAGTAGTCATTTGAAAACTCAGGGGCCTCACTTAAAAACAAAATTGATTCTGGTGAAATTAGGCTTAACCTGCTACAAGATGGTCACAGACAAGTGGCTGATAGAGTCTCCTACATTGAATGGACACATAAAGATTTGCAAGATGCACAGATACAAAAGCATTTGCTAGGCCTAACAGACTGGATGTGTTTCCTGAAGAGGAGAGCTGAAGATACCAAGGGCCGGGCCTGCAGAGGCAACATAAGAAATGTGTAGTCTGGCTGAGGACGTTAGGGACAAGATGCAGTGACCTATCTGGAAACCTGGTTTAAAACTTTGTGCACTGACACCATTTTTCTCTATCAAGAGAGCACACAGTGTGCCACCCACAACAAACTGTCCCTCAGCCGATGGTAGCCATGTTACTTAATTACAAAGACTGAAATTATATTCTACAAGAAGCTTGTTGATTTGCCTAATTGGAAATTCACAATTAAATTATTTTATTCCCTGAAGACAGTCTTGCAGTACAATGTCACGGTGCCTCCTTCACTAGCATAAAGAACAAGCTGCATGAGATTCTCTGCAAACCCCAGAATAGCAACTCAGCACAAACTGGGCTGAAAAGAAGTCTTCTGTTAGCCTACCAAAGATCACAACTGATTGGTCACATTCAACTTGAAAGCAACAACTCCTCCATCAGGGGTACAGACAGATAAAGACAAACATTTAGGGGGTCATTCCAACCCTGGCGGTCGGTGTTAAAGCGGCGGCCAACCCGCCAACAGGCAGGCAGTAAAAAAAATGGAATTCTGACCCTGGCGGGAACCGCCAACAGAGCTCGCCTCTTTAACACTCCGACCGCCACGGCGGGACAAACAAACAGCGCGGCGGTCACCGCCAACAGACAGGCGGGAGCCAATGTACCACCCACCCTATCACAACCCACCAATCCGCCACCTTTTCCGGGGCGGTAGCCCCGCCAATAAAAACACGGCGGAAACAGACATTACGAACGGAAAACGCTCACCTCTACACACTCCACGAGGAATCTGGACAGCATGGAACCCGAACTACACATCCTACCAGCTATTGTCTTCCTGCTCCTCTACCAGGAGCACGAACGCCGGCGCAGAAGACACCGGTGAGTACTGCACCCACGACACAGGGGAGGGGGGAGGCAAAAAATTACGGGCACACACATACGCGACACACCCACCCTCACCCACAACTACATACACATCAATGCAGAGCAACAACTCAGAGTGACACCCTCCAAACCCCCCGGAAGAATGCAAAGACAAAATAAAATGTTCATGAATTTTGAAGTATATTGAACGGCTAAGTAAAAAAATATATCCAACATCTATAACTATATATACAAATGTAAATTGTCCTGTGCAAATTGGGTATCAGCCATTGTTCGTGGGCCAATGGGCCTAAACACATGGGCAAAGCCCACACACGATACCCGAATCCATTGGGGAGAAAACTGCAGGGGCATCAGATAGCAAAACTACAGGCACCTCAGGGGGAAGGGAAGGGGGGGCACCTCAGCCAGATGAGTCCACGACGCCAGATCCACGAGGGGCCTCCATGCCCACTGTTCAATCCTGGGGAGTGCAAAGCCACAGTCTAACAAGTCTCTACAGTGGGTGGATTGCCCACTGTGCCATCCTGGGGAGTGCAAAGCCACAGTCTCACAAGTCTCTACAGTGGGTGGATTGCCCACTGTGCCATCCTGGGGAGTGCAAAGCCACAGTCAATCAAGTGGATTACAGACTCCACTGGTTCTGGAGGAGGCATGGTGCCCAGAGTGCTTCGTGCAGCCCTGCCCGACACAGATCCGGCCCTGCCCCTTCTGCCAATGGGCCAGCGGTGCATGAGACTGCGGTGCCCTGTCCAGCGGTGCTTGACTTGAAGGGCCCAGCGGAGCGGTGCAGAGACGGCAGTGCCCAGCGGAGCGGTGCTTGACTTGAAGGGCCCAGCGGAGCGGTGCTTGACTTGAAGGGCCCAGCGGAGCGGTGCAGAGACGGCGGTGCCCAGCGGAGCGGTGCTTGACTTGAAAGGCCCAGCGGAGCGGTGCTTGACTTGAAGGGCCCAGCGGAGCGGTGCAGAGACGGCGGGTCCCAGCGGAGCGGTGCTTGACTTGAAGGGCCCAGCGGAGCGGTGCTTGACTTGAAGGGCCCAGCGGAGCGGTGCAGAGACGGCGGTGCCCAGCGGAGCGGTGCTTGACTTGAAGGGCCCAGCGGAGCGGTGCTTGACTTGAAGGGCCCAGCGGAGCGGTGCTTGACTTGAAGGGCCCAGCGGAGCGGTGCAGAGACGGCAGGGCCCAGCGGAGCGGTGCTTGACTTGAAGGACCCAGCGGAGCGGTGCTTGACTTGAAGGGCCCAGCGGAGCGGTGCTTGACTTGAAGGACCCAGCGGAGCGGTGCTTGACTTGAAGGGCCCATCGGAGCGGTGCTTGACTTGAAGGGCCCAGCGGAGCGGTGCTTGACTTGAACGGCCCTGTTCAGCGGTTCTTGAGACGGCGGTGCCCTGTTCAGCGGTGCTCGTCTTGAAGGGCCCTGTTCAGCGGTTCTTGAGGCGGCGGTGCCCTGTTCAGCGGTGCTCGTCTTGAAGGGCCCTGTTCAGCGGTTCTTGAGACGGCGGTGCCCTGTTCAGCGGTGCTTGTCTTGAAGGGCCCTGTTCAGCGGTTCTTGAGACGGCGGTGCCCTGTTCAGCGGTGCTTGTCTTGAAGGGCCCTGTTCAGCGGTTCTTGAGACGACGTTGCCCTGTTCAGCGGTGCTTGACTTGAAGGGCCCTGTTCAGCTATGCTTGACATGTGTCTCCAGGGCACCAGATCCGGCCATGACATGGATCTCACTTGCCACCCGACATGTGGCTGCCGTGCCCTTCGTGCACATCTGTCTTCTCGCTTGCGGGTCCCTCCTGTGCTGGCGTCCCGGGCCCGTGGGTGTCCTCCTTCACCCCTGGAATGGGGCTGGTGGGGCCCTCCTGGGCAGCTCGCCTGCTGCCGGACTTGTCGGGCGTGCTGCCCTTGCCACCCTTCCCTGCTCCTCTGTGGCCCTTTCCTCCCTTTGTCGGTGTGCCAGGTGGCACCCCACTTCCTGACGGTGCCAGGGTAGTGCCCTTGGAGCCTGCTTTCTCTGGCCTCTCGCGCCAGGCACTGGCTTTTTTGGCTTTCTTTCCAGGGGGTGGGCTGGCTGTATCTTTACTGCTAGCCGAAGTAGCTGGCCTTGAAGGTGGTGGACTCCAAATTCCTTGGACTATTGTCCTTGTAGGTCCATGTTTTGTGGTGGCTGAGGTGCTGGTTGGAGTCTTATGAGATGGAGGGGGTGGGTCAGGTGATGGAAAGAGGTTAATTTTGGACAGGAAAAACTTTTTGGAGCAGTGGGAAGGATAGGTGTAGTGGGTATGGGAGTGGAGGAAGAGGATGTGGTTGTAGGTGAGTCAAGTCTGGTGTCTTTGGGTGCAGGTGCAGGTGCTTGTGCTGGAGGCTGTCGTGAAGTGGATGGCTGTTGGGTGGGTGGCTGCCTGCGTTTGTGTGGTTTGGAAGAGGGGGTGACACACACTGGGAGAGGACATAGGGGACGTGTAAATGGTAGTGGGGGTGGTGACTGCACGTGTGCGGAGTGTTCTGGTGGGTGTGCTGGTGATGGACGTAGTGGCTGATGATGTTGTGCATGCAAGTGTGAGTGGAGACGTCACAAGGAGGGAGGAGGGAGACGAGGAGGAGGGGGACACAGAGGAGGCAGTGGCTGTTGGCATGTCTGCATGTGGCTGTTGCTTGGGTGAATGCTTGTGTGATGTGTGGTGCTTATGTCTAGATGATCTTCCCTTGGGTGTTGAGGTGTGTGCAGGCTGGTCTGTAGGTGTGTCTGGGATAGGCAGAGGTACAGGGGAGTGGGACTGGGTTGAGGAAGTTGGAGGAGGGAGGCAGGAGACAGGGACAATGGCTGCCGTCAGTGCTGAGGCCAGAGCGTTGAACGATCGCTGATGGGCAGCCTGACCCGAATGAATGCCCTCCAGGTATGCATTACTCCGGTGCACCTCCCTTTCTACACCCTGGATGGCATTCAAAAGGGTAGACTGCCCAACAATGAGCATCCTCAGGAGGTCAATGACCTCCTCACTGAGGGCAGCAGGGGTAACTGGGGCAGGGCCTGAGGTGCCTGGGGTGAAGGAGATGCCCACCTTCCTGGGTGAGTGGGCACGGGGCGAAGGCTGAGGGGCTGCTGGGAGGGCGGAGCTGGTGCGCTAGGTGACGGCTGTACCTGTTGTTGCGGTGGGCACGAATGTTGCCGCCACCACAAGGGAGCTCCCTTCCGAGGACGTGTCTGTGTCGCTGGTGTCACCACATGTCCCTACTGTGGAGCTCCCCTCGCCCTCCGTCTCACTGGTGAACTCCGAGTCGGTTGCATGGCCCTCCATGGCCATGTGAGATGCAGCTCCCTCGTGCTCCGATGCCACTTTTCCTCCGCCTGATGATGCTAATGCACACATGAACAGGAAGACCACCAAAAAAGGGGGGGGGGGGAGAAATAAAGACATGTTGAATGCATGCATTGGCGACACAGTTGGCGGAGAGGACAGACACAGAAGCCCCCTGCACTTCGCTGCGCACTTGTGGTACACTACTCAATCCGTGGGACATGGCCTACAAGCCTATGGACGACAAATCCACACATAGGTGACACAGGGCCATGATTAGCTGTACTAGGCAACCTACAGAGGTGGGGAGCGGGGGCACAGGGCCATGCCTAACGGAGGGGCCTAGCCTACGGAAATCACCCTGGCCTAGGGTTAGCCACAGCCCTCCTCCCCCACCCAGACACCTCCACTGCGCGCAAAGTCAGCAGAATGTATTTGTACTCACCCCCTTGTGTCTGCTGTGATGTCCTCATGCGCCCATCCAAATCGGGGTAGGCCACCGCCAGGATCCGGGACATCAGGGGGGTCAATTGACGAGTGCCACCCCTCCTACGTTGGGAGGCCATCCCCAGCAGAGCCTCCGCGGTCTTCCTGCTCCTGCAGCGGATGTCCTCCCACCTCTTGCGGCAGTGGGTGCCCCGTCTGTTGTGGACCCCCAGGGTCCGGACGTCCTTGGCGATGGCACGCCAAATGTCGATTATCTGATGGGCGCTGACCTATGTGACATGTACAGGGGAAGAAAAATAAACAATCATTTTCTGCATGCTCGATGTGAGTGGCCCCCCATCCCCACCCTTGCCATGTGGCACATGCTCTCATCTGTCGTTTGATGCATGCCTCATTCGCTCCCCTCCCCACCATCGCTCATTCACCCCACTCAATCCAGGCATTGGCCACAAAGCATGGTCCCAGTGTACTTACCTGTTGGTCTGGAGGACCGTAGAGTAGCGCATACTGGGGGAGGACCCCATCCACGAGTTTCTCCAATTCTTCAGAAGTGAATGCAGGGGCCCTTTCCCCAGTCGCAGCAGCCATTGTCTCTTCCAGACCGAGGTCACAGCAGCACTTGCAGTATAGGTCCTCTCCTGTGGATGATCAGGTATCGAGTGATTAAGCAGATAGAAAATGGCGGTCACGCCCGCGGCGGTGCGTACCGCGACCGCCGGCGCACATCGTCATTGGCTCCTGAAACCCATAGGGTTCAATGTTAACCAATGTGGCTTTGCGCCACGGTCTTCGACCGCCTCCCGCCACGGTGTGCCACGCCAGCGCATTGACCTCACATCCCACTGTCGCACTTCACAGGTCAGGCAGCCGCCATTTCAAGGGCCCACATGGCTTAAAATCTACTGCATCACACATACCTAGGCCTTGCATCAACACTCATACAAGCCATTCAATCCATTGAGAATCGTGTACTGTGCAAGCTGTGGGAACGTACCTGTGGGTTGATTGACTCTGTGCTCCATGTTGTCCTTCCTAGGCACCGTCTGCTGGGACTTGCGAGGAGATGGAGGAATCTTCCTGTGTACAGACCGCTGGTGGACCTGTCGACAATGGAAAAAAGACATGTCATACTGACATACAGGCTTGACAGAGCCACTATACAGGAACTGTGTGCCCAACTGGAGCCAGACCTGATGTCACCCATCCGCCAACCCACAGGGATTCCCCCTCTAGTGCAGGTTCTGTCAGTACTCCATTTCTTGGCAAGTGGGTCATTCCAAACTACAGTGGCCATTTCATCAGGGATGTCACAGCCTATGTTTTCCAAGGTGTTGTCCAGAGTGTTGTCTGCCCTGTTGAAATACATGCGGAGCTACATTGTTTTCCCTGAGGTGGGCGATTTGGCTACGGTGAAGGGTGATTTCTATGCACTTGGACATATTCCCAACATCATTGGTGCAATTGATGGGACACATGTTGCTTTGGTCCCCCCCAGCACGAGTGAACAGGTGTACAGGAACAGAAAAAGTTATCATTCCATGAATGTCCAGGTGGTCTGTTTGGCTGACCAGTACATCTCCCATGTAAATGCCAAGTTCCCTTGGTCAGTGCATGACGCGTACATCATGCAAAATAGCAGCATCCCTTACCTGATGGAACTACTTCAGAGATACCGTGTGTGGCTAATTGGTGACTCTGGTTACCCTAACCTGTCATGGCTACTGACCCCAGTGAGGAATCCCAGGACAAGGGCAGAGGAATGGTACAATAAGGCCCATGGGCGTACTAGGAGGGTGATCGAGCGGACCTTCGGCCTCCTGAAGGCCAGGTTTAGGTGCCTCCATATGACAGGTGGATCCCTAATGTACTCACCAAAGAAGGTGTGCCATATCATCGTGGCCTGCTGTATGCTTCACAACCTGGCTTTGCGCCGCCAGGTGCCTTTCCTGCAGGAGGATGGTCCAGATGGTGGTGTTGTGGCAGCTGTGGAGCCTGCGGAGAGTAAAGAGGAGGAAGACGAAGAGGACGACACAGACAACAGGGACAGAGTAATACAGCAGTATTTTCAATAACATACAGGTAAGAATCAACACCGGAATTTAAATTTACTTAAAGTCTCCTGCCTCTCTACTGTCTGAGTTTCCACCCAGTGTATGTTCACTGAGTTGTGTCTTTCCCTTCCAATTTCAGAGATGTGGGCCCCACTCCGTGACCTCTGCTTTGTTTCCCCATGGACTACAGCTGTGTGACGGTGGTATGTTGTCATCACAATGTAACTGGACATTTTGGCACGGTTCTGTGTAATACATTTGTTCAAAAATACAGGCAGACTCCAGATTATTTTTGTGCAATAAGTGTGTTTATTAAAGTGCTGAACTTTGGGTAATGGTTGAAATTCGGTGATGGGTGATGGTGGAGGAATGTCCATGGCAGAGTCCAGATTTTGAGTCTCACAGGTGCATTGTCCATATGCCTGTGGAAGGTGGAGCAGGGGCAGTTTAAGGTTGGACAGGGTGACAATGTGGGACAGTGGGATGACAATCAGGGTGTATCCTTTCCTGGCGGGGGTCTTGGCATCCTACTCTGTCTTCTTCCTAGATCTCAGGCACCGCTTGCGGGGTGGTTCTCCTTCTGCAGGGGGTGGGGATCTGGTGGCCTGTTGTTCTTGTGTCGGGGCCTCCTGTCCACTAGCGTCGGCAGAGGTGGTAGCCTGTTCTTGTTCCATGCTAGTGACAGGGGCCCTTTGTGGTGCCACATGGTCCCGCAATGTGCTGACAATCTGATTGAGAGCCACAACAATGGTGCCCATTGCGGACCTGATATTTCTGAGTTCTTCCCTGAACCCCATAAACTGTTCCTCCTGCAGTACCTGGATCTCCTGGAACCTGGCCAGGACTGTCGCCATCGTCTCCTGGGAGCGGTGGTATGCTCCCATGATGGAGGATAGGGCCTCGTGGAGAGTGGGTTCCCTTGGCCTGTCCTCCCCCTGTCGCACAGTAGCCCTCCCAGTTGCCCTGTTTCCCTGGGCCTCTGTCCCCTGGACCGTGTGCCCACTACCACTGCCCCCAGGTCCCTGTTGTTGTTGGGGTGGTGGGTTAACCTGGGTGCCCTGTAGTGGTGGACACACCGCTGATTGACGTGTCCTGGAGACAGAGGCATGGGCCCGCTGGGTGGGTGCTGTGCTGGTGTTCCCAGAGGGGGGTAGGTCTGCTGTGGCCTGTGGCTGTCTGAGGGGAACCAACTGTCCCGAGGTCCCCGATGGGCCGGGCTGGTCATCTGGGTCCAGGGAGACAGAGCTGCTGTCATCACTGTGGGCCTCTTCTGGGGGTGGAATGGACATTTCTGGACCCTCCTGGGCAGTGTCGTGGCGTTCGGGTCCTGCAGGGGTATAAGAGTATGGTTATTGCTTCTGTGTGTGCCATGGCGTGCAATGGGTGGGTGCCCGTGTACCCCAGTGCTGGCATTCCCTTGTGGGGGCTGTTGTGACGGTGGTTTGGGGGGGGATGGGTATGTGCAGAGGGCATGCTTAGGTGAGGGGTGTCCATGGTTTGTGGTCGCATGCAGGGCTTGGTGTTGGGATGGGTGGATTGTGATGGTGAGACATTAGCAAGGAGGATGTGTGATGGGGGTGGGGAGGAGAGTGGGGGTATGATTTGGCATGCCGGTGGGTGGGGGGGGATGAAGTAGTTGAGATTAAACTTACCAGAGTCCATTCCTCCAGCGAGGCCCTCAGGATGCAGGATCGCCAAGACCTGTTCCTCCCATGTTGTGAATTCTGGGGGTTGAGGTGGGGGTCCGCCGCCAGTCTTCTGCACCGCGATGTTGTGCCTTGATACCATGGAATGCACCTTCCCCCGTAGGTCGTTCTACCGCTTCCTGATGTCGTCCCGATTTCGTGGATGCTGTCCCACAGCGTTGACCCTGTCCACTATTCTTTGCCATAGCTCCATCTTCCTGGCAATGGTGGTGTGCTGCACCTGTGCCCCGAAGAGCTGGGGCTCTACCCGAACTATTTCCTCCACCATGACCCTGAGTTCAGCGTCTGAAAACCTGGGGTGTCTTTGGGGTGCCATGGGGTGGTGTGGATGAGGTGTGGGGTGGCGTTTGTGGTGATGAGTGTGGTGAGTGTGGTGGTGTGTGGTGTTTTGTGCGTGGATGTTGTGTGAGTGATGGTGTTATGTGCCTGTGAATGCTCTGTACTAGCTGGTGGTGTCTCTCTCTGGCCTTAGTCAATAAATGGTGGTCGTAGGGGTTTGTGGGTGATGTGGGTGTGTGTTTTATATTGTGTTGGGTGTGTGGGAGTGGTGTTAGTATGTGTATCAGGTGTGTGTGTTTCAAAATTACCAATGTGGCAGTGTTTTGGAGCTGTGTGTGTATTTTGAACGCGGCGGTGTGTACCGCCAATGGAATACCGCGGTTGAAAGACCGCCGCGTGGGTTCGTGGGTCGGAATGGAATGGGCGTATTTCTGTTGGCGTGACGGTGGAGATTTGGTCATCGACAGTTTCTCGCTGGCCGTTGGTGTGGCGGACTTTTGTGGATGTCGGGTTTTTGGCGGTTTGCCTGTTGCGGGTCAGAATGACCGTGCGGTTTCCCGCGGCCGTGGCGGTGTTATGGCGGTCTTCTGACCGGCGGTAAGCGCCTTTTACCGCAGAGGTCAGAATGACCCCCTTAGTGTTGAGAATTGCAGCCTCCTTTGGGGTATGTAGAACAATCTCTGATCATTAACATCGAGAGTCATCGAGCAAAGAGGAATTCTCTTCATTACCAAAATCTTTGCCTGATTTGGCAGCAAGCCCGGGTTTGACCCCTCCAACTTGTCACAAACTCCCTAAGTTTGTTTTATATGATGAGCCCAGAGTTTCCTTCTCTAATGGGGTGCTACAACCCCCGGTGCATCAGTAGGCACATTTTGACCTTTAGCCCAGGCTACCATAACTGTCAAATGGATCTGCTCTTCACCTATCATTATTGGTGTCCAATGGTCAGCTTCCTACAGTAACTCTGGGTTGCTTCACAGGAGCTCTCTTGGTACTTGTTACAACAGATGCCCTTATACCGTAGCAAGCTCAACAGCTCCAGTGCTATCTATAGTGCACTCCCACAAACAGATTTGAGAGACACCTGTTTGCCATCTGGCCTAGGTATTTTTTTGTTCCTTTATCTTTTAGGCTAGGTTCTCAAGCCATTTCTGTGCAATATGCTTTTAATGTGCTCAGTTGAACACTTGTCACACCTCTATCATCTAACACACAAAACATCATGAACCCAGTAAGCAACTTCAGTTGCATTACATGGAACACCAGGGGAATACGGAATGCTAGCAAATGCTCTGCCATGCTTTCAGATTTCAAGCACAGAGGGACACACATTGCGTTTTTTCAAGAATCACACATCACAGAGCCAGAAGCTACAAACAAAGACGCTGAATATGCCAAGTTTACTCCACAAATTTCTCAGATTTTTTTCTCAGGGACCATTATTCTGGATCAAATTGGGATTCCTGTTCCAGCATATTACTACTATCCTTGACAAAGAAGAAAGGTATGTCCTTATTGAGGACTTGGTTAGATGGCAATTTGTTAATACTAGGAAGCATGTACGCTCCCGACTCAGAACAAGCCATCTTCCTTAATAGGTTTTCAGTTATACTAGTATAATAGATGGCACTCCCTGGCTGTTTGGTGGTGATTTTAACTGTGTATTGGATGCATTCATAGATAGGTGTTCTCCCTCTCTTATAAATGCCTCAACATCACACAATGGCAAACAGCTAGACAGAGGGATAAAACAATAGACCTTAATAGATAACTGTCATGAGTGCAACACTGGTATAAGAGTTTATTCCTTCTACTCCCCCCACATGATCTCCATGTCAGGCTTGACTAAATAGCATGCTCCTCCGCTCTAATATCCTCAATCACTGACACCCACTACTTAGGCTGGATTCTATCTGACCACAACTGACTGTGGTATGGCTTTAGCAGGGGAGCTCTGCACCTTCCAACACCTATATGGTATCTGCACCATTTGCTTCTCGAAGATTCTGCAATCCAAATCACACTACGCAACAACATTGCTGAGTATTTTGACCTCAATCACAACTCTGCCTCTTTCTTCCCTTCAGAATGGGATGCATTCAAAGTCACTAATTAAGGCCATTGCATAACCACAGTACTGGTCACCCTGCATACATTAGATGTAGGAATTGAAGTGATAAGACAAAAAATGAATTTGGAAAACACCTAACTATGGTGCTAACCAAAATAAGTGGTTGGATTTGCAATATGCAACAGGAGTACTAAAAGCAGGACAGAAATGTCCACTGTGCAAGTCACACAGGATGTTTGAAGAAACATTGGGGGTCATTCTGACTTCGGCGGGCGGCGGAGGCCGCCCGCCAAAGTTCCCCCGACAGAATACCGCTGCGCGGTCAAAAGACCGCCGCGGTAATTCTGAGTTTCCCGCTGGGCCGGCGGGCGACCGCCAGAAGGCCGCCCGCCCGCCCAGCGGGAAACCCCCTTCCACGAGGATGCCGGCTCCGAATGGAGCCGGCGGAGTGGAAAGGGTGCGACGGGTGCAGTTGCACCCGTCGCGATTTTCAGTGTCTGCTATGCAGACACTGAAAATCTTTGTGGGGCCCTGTTAGGGGGCCCCACGAAACCCGTTCCCGCCAGCAAGGTTCTGGCGGTCAAAACCGCCAGAACCAGGCTGGCGGGAAGGGGGTCGGAATCCCGATGGCGGCGCTGCCTGCAGCGCCGCCATGGAGGATTCCTCAGGCCAGGGGAAAACCGGCGGGAAACCGCCGGTTTCCCTTTTCTGACCGCGGCTTTACCGCCGCGGTCAGAATTGGCTTGGATGCACCGCCAGCCTGTTGGCGGTGCATCCGCGGTCCGCGGCCCTGGCGGTCTATGACCGCCAGGGTCGGAATGACCCCCATTATTTTGCAAAGTTGGCACACAATTAAACATTGTGTTTCTGGAAAAATACTAAAACGTGAGGCCTTTTTAACTAATGCTAAAACATAAAAAAATAAAACATTGTATTTGCATTTAAACTATTAATCTTTTAGTATATATTAATAATCATCTCTTGACAGTACAATACATTTAATAGACAAAAAAAATTCAGATTTCACATTGTTTATGGTGTCCTCCATATCAGCCGCATGTTTATTTTTCTAACACTTGTTTTTCAGTTAGGCCTTTTATTACACATTATTTCACATTATGTTTTAATGACACATTTTTATTAATATTATTTGCTCTCTAACAATGTACCGCCTACCCTATCACAAGATGCCAATCCGCCACCTTTTCCGGGGCGGAACCAACACGATCAAAAGCACGGCTGAAACAGTACACAGAAGGGGAAATCACTCACCTCTCCACACCCCACGAGGAACCAGGATGCCATGGAGCCAGAACTGCAGATCCTGCTGGCGATCGTCTTCCTGCTCCTCTATCAGGAGCTTCAGAGAAGGCGACGACGACCACGGTGAGTATTGCACCTACAACACAGGGGAGGGGGGAGGGAAAAGAGAGTGACACACTCACTCAACACTCCCACCCCCACCCTCACCCACAATACATGCTGCAACATTACATATACATCCTCCCACCCCCCTTCAATAACGGAAGGACAAAAGGAATTGATTTGAACAATTGTAATCAATAACAATCCAGTACGCAAAATTCTAACTACAGTACATACAATTATGTATACCAACTACACAAGTCCGGATAGTGCACCAATCATTGTCCGTGGACCACTGGGCCCAAAATGCATGGGCGAGGCCCACACTCGATACCTGACTCCAAATGGAGAGAACACTGGAGGGGCATCAGATGGAAAATAAACAGGCACCTCAGGGGGAGGAGGGGGCACCTAAGCCTGATGAACACACAACGCCACTGCTCCACGAGGGGGCTCCATGCCCATTGATGTATCGTGGGGAGTGCAAAGCCACAATCTTTCAAGTCTTTTCAGTGGGTGGGTTGCCCACTGCTTTATCCTGGGGAGTGCAAAGCCACAGTCTCTCAAGTCTTTCAAGTGGGTGGGTTGCCCATTGCTTTATCCTGGGGAGTGCAAAGCCACAGTCTCTCAAGTCTTTTCAGTGGGTGGGTTGCCCTCTGCTTTATCCTGGGGCGTGCAAAGCCACAGTCTCTCAAGTCTTTTCAGTGGGTGGTTTGCCCACTGCTTTATCCTGTTGAGTGCCAAGCCACAGTATCACACGTCTTTTCAGTGGGTCGGTTGCCCACTGCTTTATCCTGGGGAGTGCAAAGCCACAGTCTCACAAGTTGATGCCTTTCACACTGGTTCTGGAGGGGGCTTTGTGCCTAGAGTGCTTCATCCTGCCAAGGACAGAGGTAGTGGATGTGATACTCCACTGGTTCTGGAGGGGGCTTCGTGCCCACAGTGCTTCATCGGGCGAATGACCACTGGGGATGGCAGCCATGTCTGCAGTGGTGCCACTGGCTCAGGATGTCGCGGGGCCGCTGGCGGTGCAGTGTCAGTCGCGGTGGTGCTGGCGGCGGGCTCTGTGGCGGAGGTGGTGGCTGCGGGCTCTGTGGCAGCGGTGCTGGCGGCGGGCTCTGTGGCGACGGTGCTGGCGGCGGGCTCTGGGGTGGCGGTGCTGGTGGCGGGCTCAATGACAGTGATGCTGGCGGTGGGCTCTGTGGCAGCGGTGCAGGCTGCGGGCTCTGTGGCGGCGGTGCAGGTGGCGGGATCAATGACAGCGGTGCTGGCGGCGGGCTCTGTGGCGGTGCAGGTGGCGGTGCAAGTGGTGGTCTTCTCCGCCGTACAGGTTGGCGTCGACGTGGACAGAAGGTGTGACACTGGTCCCTCAGTCGTGCCACCATGCCCTCTCCTGACCTTCCCTGAGCCCTTGGTGGCAGGTGTTTTCCACTTCTCCCTCCAGGATGTGGGCAACTTTTTTAGTTTTGCAGGTGGCAGAATGTCCTTGTCCTCGCTCCGCAGCACACTGGCAGCGCTGATGGTTGGCGCGCTCCAATAGCCCGCAGTTGCTGGCACCACTGTGCCTGGGGATGTGGTGGCTGAGGTGCTGGGTTGGGACCTGGAAAGCCTGGCCCTAGGTTACGGACGGGGGGGAGGTGTAGGGAAGAGGTCAATGTTAGCCAGGAAAAGTTTTAAGACACACTTGGACGGGAAGATGGAGGGGATTTGGGAGTGGAGGAAGAGGTAGTGGTTGTAGGAGGTGTACGTCTGCTGAATTTGGGTGAAGGTGCATGGGCTGGAGGCTGTTGTGAGATGGATGGCTGTTGGGTGGGTGTGTGCCTGCATTTGTGTACTTTGGGAGGAGGGCTCACAGACACACTGGGAGAGGACATAGGGGATGTGTGAATGGTAGTGGGGTGGTGAGTGCACCTGAGCAGTGTGTGGTGATCGGCATGCTGGTGATGGAGGTAGTGGCTGAAGATGTAGTGCATGCAGGTGTGAGTGGAGACGAGACTGGGAGGGAGGAGGGAGATGTGGAGGAGGGGACACAGTGGAGGCAGTGGATGTTGGTATGTCTGCATGGGTATGATGCTTGTGTGAGTGCCTGTGGGATGTGTGGTGCTTATGTTTGCCTGAGCCACCCTTGTGTGTTGAGGTGTGTGCATGCTGGTCTGATGGTGTGCTTGGGATAGGCTGAGGTACAGGGGATTGGGTCTGGGTGGAGGAAGTTGGAGGGGGAAGGCTGGACAAAGGGACAATGGCTGCCATCAGTGCTGAGGCCAGAGCCTGAAATGCTCTCTGTTGGGCTGCCTGGCCAGAATGAATGCCCTCCAGGTATGCATTTGTTTGTTGTAAATGCCTCTCAGCACCCTGGATGGCATTCAGAATGGTAGACTGCCCAACAGTGAGGGATCTCAGGAGGTCAATAGCCTCCTCACTGAGGGCAGCGAGGCTGACTGGGACAGGGCCTGAGGTGCCTGGGGCAGAGGAGATGCCCACCCTCCTGGGTGAGCGGGCACAGGACACACGCTGAGGGGCTGCTGGGAGGGCGGTGCTGGTAGGAGGGGTGGTGGCTGTACCTGTTGATGCAGGGGACACAGAGGGGCCCTCCATCGCAAGGGAGCTCCCATCAGAGGAGGAGTCACTGTCGCTGGTCTCTGCTCCTGTCTCCGCCGTGGAGCTCCCCTCGCCCTCCGTCCCACTGGTGGCTTCAGACTCCGTTGTTTTGCCCTCCAGGGCCAAGTGGGATGCAGCTCCCTCCTGCTCCGGTGCCACTACTCCTCCGCCTGATGATGCTATTGCACACAAGAACAGGGAGACCACAAAAAGGGGGGGAAAGACAGAAGAAAGACATGTTCAGTGCATGCAACACCACTACCGTTGGCGGACACTACAGACACAGCAGACCTCTGCACTATGCCATGCACTTATAGTTCCTAGATTATTCACAGGGCCATGGGGTACAAGGCCTATGCCCGATTGCTGCACACATGGAAGTCACAGCAGCCTGACTAGGTGTAGATGGCACTAACCACTAGTGGGGTTGGGGTGCCACTGTGCCTGCCTCACAAGGGACCTTGCCTACCAAGCTCGCCCTGGCCTAGGGGAACCCACTGCCCACCTCCCCTACCCAGACACCTCGTAATGCGCGCAGAGTCAGCTGAATGATAGTGTACTCACCCCCTTGTGGCTGCTGTGATGCCCTCAAGCGCCCATCCAACTCCGGATATGCCACTGCCAGGATCCAGAACTTCAGGGGGGTCATGGTGCGACGGGCACCCCTCCCACGTTGGGAGGCCATCCCCAGCTGGGCCTCCGCCGTCTTCTTGCTTCAGCGGCGAATGTCCTCTCATCTTTTCTGGCAGTGGGTGCTCTGTCTGTGGTGGACCCCCAGGGTCGGGACGTCCTTGGCGATGGCACGCCAAATATCCTTCTTCTGATGGGCACTGGCCTAGAGGAATAGTACAGGGGAAAAGGATAATCTTTACCCATCCAGACCATCATACTCATTGGCCCACGTTCCCACCCTTGCCCTGACGCACATACACTCACCGTCCGCTCATGCAGGCCTCAGTCCCCCCCCATGTATCTTCCAGCCACACCACTCCAAGCAGGCATTGCCCATGCAGCATGCTCACAGTGTACTCACCTGTTTGTCTGGAGGACCGTAAAGTAGCGTGTACTGGGGGAGGACCCCATCCACTAACTTCTCCAACTCCTCCGAAGTGAAGGCAGGGGCCCTTTCCCCAGACACATGAGCCATCATCGCTTCCAGACCCAGGTCACAGCTGCACTTGCAGTGTAGGTCCTCTCCTGTCGAAGGTCAGGTATCAAGTGAGTGAACAGACAGAAAATGGCGGTCACGTCCGCAGTGGTGATTACAGTCACCGCAGGTGTACATCGTCATTGGCTCCTGGGACCCATAGGGTCCAATGTTAACCAATGCAGAATTGCGCCGCGGTCTTCGACCGCCTACTGCGACGGTGTTGAATGCCAGCGCAGTTACCTCATATCCCCTTGTTCCACCTTACAGGTCAGGCAGACGCCATTTCAGGGTGCCACATGGCATTAATAATAACTGCGTCACACCTATCTAGGCCTTGCATACAGACAGTAACAGGCACATTGCGGATTAATAAATGTGTGCTAATGACATTTTGTAATACCTCAGGGTTGGCTGACTCTCTGCTCGCTGTTCTCGTCCATAGGACACGTCCGCTGGGGCAGGTGGTGAGATGGCGGCATCCTCCAGTGTACAGACCACTGGTGGACCTGTCGACAATGGAAGAGAGACACGTAATAGTCACCTACAGACTTGATGGTGCAACAATCCATGAACTGTGTGCCCAGTTGGAGCCAGACCTGATGTCAGCTATCCGCCATCCCACAGGGATCCCCCCTCTAGTGCAGGTCCTGTCAGTACTCCAATTTCTGGCAAGTGGGTCTTTTTAAACCACAGTGGCCATTGCATCAGGGATGTCCCAGCCAATGTTCTCTAACGTGTTGTCCAGAGTGTTGCCTGCCCTGCTGAAACACATGCGCAGCTACATCGTTTTCCCTCAGGTGTTGGATTTGCCTATAGTGAAAGGTGACTTCTATGCCCTGGGACATATCCCCAACATCATAGGTGCCATTGATGGGACACATGTAGCCTTGGTACTCCCCCACAGGAGTGAACAGGTGTACAGAAACCGGAAGAGCTACCATTCGATGAATGTGCAGATGGTGTGTTAGGCCGACCAGTACATCTCCCATGTGAATGCCAAGTTTCCTGGGTCAGTGCATGACGCTTACATTCTGAGGAATAGCAGCATCCCTTATGTGATGGGGCAACTCCAGAGGCACCATGGGCCAGATGTAGCAAATTTTTGCGAATCGCTAATGGCCCGATTCGCAATTTGCGACCTCGCAAAATCCGAAATGGGATGCTTAAATCCCATTTCCGAAGTGCAAATAGCGATGCGAGCAATTACCGACTCGCAAAATGTGCGACCTGCTTTTGCGACCCGCAAAGAGGAAGTCGCAAATTGCGAGTCGCAAACCATATATAAAAGCCAGTCGCAAATTGCGACTAGTCGCAAAAAGCCCATTTTGCACATCCAGATTACCACTGATTCAGAGCAGGTGGTGACCAGAACCAAAGTATAAAAGGAAACCCAGAAGGCATCTGGGTTACTAAAAATGGCTGAACTGTATGTGATAGCATGGAGGAGGAGAGTCCACGCTGCCCAGCAGAGGAGGAGGAGGGCGCAGAGACAGAAGAGGATATACCGAGCAGGCAGACACTATTCCAACAAACTGAGGAGGAGATTTATGACAAATATAGACTGAGCAGTGCAGCAATATTAGAATTAATTAAACTACTCAATCCGCAGCTTCAACAACAGACAATGCGCGGTAGCGCCATCCCTACACATGTGCAAGTGCTATGCTCACTGCACCTCTTGGCCTCGGGTAGCTATCAGAGGGTGATTGCCGTGGCAGGTGGAGTATCCCAAAGTGCACTCTCACGATTCTTCAGATGTTTCCTAGATGCCATACTCACACACATGTCCAGATACATATACCTACCCAGGAATGAGGCAGAAATTAACAGCACCAAGTTGGACTTCTACAGAATTGCCAGCTTCCCCCATGTAATAGGGTGTGTGGACGGGACACATATACAAATTTGCCCTCCTGCAAATCTGGAATATGTGTTCTGCAATAGGAAATGTACCCACTCACTAAACATCCAGGTGGCATTCGACGCCCATAATGTCATTACTGACATTGTAGCCAAATTTCCGGGGAGTACACATGACTCATACATATTCAGGCACAGAGGGATACACCAACGCCTAGAACGTGGGGAGTTTGGAGACGGATATCTATTAGGTATTGCTGACTACACCCTGAAGCCTTACATACAGGTCACTGTGGAAACCATCCATGCCCTGCTAACATTGCTTATTTTTGTCAAACAGGTGACAGTGCATATGCTCTAAGACCATGGATACTTACCCCGTACCTAACACCTGGCAATGAGAACGAGAGGCGATATAACAGTGACCATAGGCAGACCAGATCTGTCATCAAGAGGACCTTTGGATTGTTAAAGGCAAGATTCAGATGCCTCCACAAAAGTGGAGGTGCGCTCCAGTATGCCCCAGAAACCGAATTCAAGATCGTTGCCGCATGTGCAATCCTACACAACATTGCCACCAGACGTGGGCTACATCTCACCCTTGAAGACACAGATTCGGAGGATGAGGAGCAAGAGCTACCACACCGACAGCCTGGGGATAGAAACATTGCAAATCAAGGCAGACAGAGACGGAACCACATTGCAACCCAATACTTTGGCAGGTATGTGGCAATTGTCACCACACTCACTGATGTCAGACAAACAGAGCCCAGTTGTGTAGTGGAACAAACAAAATCTATTTGGTGAAAGAAAAGTGCTGTCCGTTAAAGTCTGCACATGTTCTTATGTTATGAGGACACATTAACATCATGTGCCTCATGATTCATGCTGTCTGATGGCTCACACCCTCCTCCTTGTGTGCCCAGCATGGCTCATCCCAGGTGGGTCACCTGACCCCTGCCGTGCACTTGCACTCCTTAGCCCACGGGACTCACTGGCAGACACACTACTTATTGTGGACCCCTCCTCACTGTCCTGAGGGGTCTCACCTGTGCCCTTTGCCACCTGCCTAGCTTCCATCAAGTCCACTGCGTGGCTGATGCGGCCAAGTCCACGTGCCACATTGCCCGCAAAGTGGCCAAGTTCAACCTGTAAACTCACTGTCTGTCTAGACAGGCCAGTTGTGTTTGTTGCAAGACGCCCAATTGAAGCAGCCATGCGGTCGAATCGTGCCACTGTGTGGCGCTCCCTGCACCTTGCGTAATGTCTGTCTGCCACCAGTTCCGTCACAAGTTGGCAGATGGCCTGGGTGAGATCCCCCATATGTTCATTCATTCTAGTGAACTGCGTGTTCACTTCAGCCAGTCCAGTGGTCATGCTTCTCTGTATCCTGTGTAATGTTCTTAAGATTGACCACAATTGTCTGTTTTGCAGGCGCTGACCATTGATGAGGGATGCCTCCATTCCTGCAAAGCCTGCTTCCCTATCTCCTCCTGGGGCACCTCCAGAACTCTGCGTCTGCGTCTGCGTCTTTGTCCTGCTGCTGGCTCAGAACGATTTGCTGTGGGGCTGGGGCCAGGGGTCGTATCAGCTGCCCCCATTTCCTGTTCTTGTTCCTGATAGGACTCTGGTACTGTCCTGCTGGGCCCAGGAATTTCTGCAGCAGCCTCCTGTACTGTCTCTGGCCCATGGTCTCCTCCCTGCCTGTTGTTGCTGCTGGGGGTGTCTTGTGGGAGACCTGTGGGACATAGGGAATACACTGTCAGTCTCTCACATCTGTTTTATGCCTCATAATAAACATTTGCCTATATGCTGACTACTATACTACTTTTCCCATAATGCACTATTCCAGAGGTTGCTAGACTGGAATGGTGCTAGTCTGGTGGTGCCTGCTGCTGTGTACTGGGAGAGTGTGTATACTGCATTTGTAGGTGTGAATGCGTATCTCATGGTACTTACTTTTGGAGGTCCCTGGCGCAGAACTGACCACTTCTCCCATTCCGAGCACGGCCTCAGGCTCCAGGGTCTGTTCGACCATTGCTTCCATGGCTGTTGGTGGTGGGACAGTGGGTGGGCCTCCTCGGGTGCCCCTCATCTCTCTGAGCCGCTCTGCTACCCTCTCCTTTGTCCTGGAGCGCAGGTCATACCACCTTTTCTTGATTTCCTCCAGGGTGCGGTGGCTCACCCCTATGGCATTAATCCGTTCCTGAATTTGCTGCCAAATTATCTTCTTTTCTGTGTCTGGGACACTCAGGGCTGCCTTCCCAAACAGTTTGTCGTGGTGCAGGCAGCATTCCTCTGTCAGCACCTCCAGTTCTTTGTCTGAAAATGTCAGCTTTCTTCTTCTCCCAGCACTGCCTGTTTCCTCCATTGTACCAGCAGGTCCTCTCTCCTGGGTGTTGCACAGCAGTTTGGAAAGGGTGTGATCCTCCCTCCTCCCAGGTGTATTTGATGACTTCCTGGTTTCGATGTCATCACCAAGAGCCAGGAAGTGAATTTCCAAACTGTTGTGCAGCACCTGCAGGCAATTTGCGAGCCAGTCGCAATTTGCGACACCCTTCTCACAAACTGCGACCTCGCTAGAAGAAAACTCGCAAAATGCGGTGCGACACATTTGCGAGTCGCAAATTGGTGTCGCACTTTTTTCTTGGATTCCATTTTGCGAGTCGGAAATTGCGATTCAAATTGAATCGCAATTTCTGACTCGCAACTTTTTTGCTACCTACATCTGGCCCCATGTGTGGCTAATAGGTGAGGACAAGGACCATATACCCTGTGAATAGTTGTCTGGGTCTGGGGTTGTCCCTACGGGTTAGTGTGTGTCTAACAGTTGTCCCTCAATATTTTCAGGTGACTCTAGTTACCCCAACCTGTCATGGCTACTGACCCCAGTGAGAAATCCCAGGACAAGGGCAGAGGAACGCTACAATGAGGCACATGGGCGAACTGGGAGGATTATAGAAAGAACCTTCGGCCTCCTGAAGGCCAGGTTCCGGTGCCTCCATATGAGAGGTGGTTCTCTCTACTACTCACCAAAGAAGGTGTGCCAGATCATCGTGGCATGCTGTCTGCGGCACAACCTGGCTTTGCAACGACAAGTGCCTTTTCTGCAGGAGGATGGGCCAGCTGGAGGTCTTGTGGCATCTGTGGAGCCTGTGGACAGTGAAGAAGAGGAGGCAGAAGAAGAGGATATCGACAACAGAAACAATGTTATCCAGCAATACTTCCAGTGAGACACAGGTAAGAAGATATCACTGCCTCCCACATCTCATACTATTGTTTGACCTATCATAAGTCTGTCATTTATACCCAGTGTATGGACCCTGACTTGTCACTTTGCCTTTCCATTTAACATATGTGGGTCCCACTTTGTGACCTCTGCTATATTTCCTCATGGACTAGAGCTGTGTTACATCGGTATGTTGACATTTAAATTGACATTGCTATATTCCATAGTTATTGCAATTACAGATTTGTAAAAGCACAGACTGACTACAGATTGTTTTGTGATTGATGTGTGTTTATGTTTGAGCAAATAAGTGGAGGGGGTTGTAAAATGGTCAGGGGTAATGGTGGAGGAATTTCCATGGCAGAGTCCAGTCTATTTGTTTCAGAGGTGCATTGTCCAAAGGGGTATAGGAAGTGGAGCTAGGGCAGTTGAAGGATGGACAGGGTGACAAAGTGGGACAGAAGAATGACATTCAGGGGGGTCTCATTTCCTGGCGGGGTCTTGGCCGTGGTCTCTGTCTTGTTCTTGAATCTCACGAACCTTTTGCAGGGTGGCTCTCCATCTACAAGGGGTGGGGGGCTGGTGTTGTGGTCCTGTGGCGGTGCCTCCTGTCCACTAGGCGGAGGTGGTGGGCTGTTCATCATCCAGGCTAGTGTCAGGGGCCCTTTGTTGTGCCACAGTGTCCCTCCTGGTGTTGACAAGGTCCTGCAGCACCCCTACAATGGTGACCAGGGTGGCGTTGATGGGCTTGAGTTCCTCCCTGATCCCCAGATAGTGTTCCTCCTGCAGCCGCTGGGTCTCTTGAAAGTTGGCCAGTACCGTTGCCATCGTCTCCTGGGAATGATGGTACGCTCCCATGATGTTGGAGAGGGCCTTGTGGAGAGTGGGTTCCCTGGGCCTGTCCTCCCAGTTCCCGTTTTCCTGTTTCTCTGTCCCCTGAACCGTGTGCCTACTGCTACTGCCCCCAGGTCCCTGATTTTCTTGGGGTGGTGGGTTTGCCTGGGTTCCCTGTAGTGGTGGACACACTGCTGCTTGACGTGTCCTGGGGACAGAGGGATGGGCCCGCTGGGTGGGTGCTGTGCTCGTGTTTCCTGAGGGGGAGGCTCTGTGGTGGCTTGTGACAGTGTCAGGGGAACTGACTGTCCCGAGGTCCCAGATGGGCCGGGCTGGTTATCTTGATCCAGTTGTGCAGAGCTTCTGTCATCACTGTGGGTTTCTTCTGTGGGGACCTCCTGTCCGGTGACCTTGGGTAGGGATCCTGCAGGGGTGTAAAGGCATGATTATTGCATCTGTGTGTGCCATCTTGTGCAATGGGTGAGTGACCCTGTACTCCAGTGCTTGCATTCTTGTCTAGTTCCTTGTGTGATATTTGGTTTGGGGTCTGTATGGGTATCTGTTGTGGACATGCTTTGGTGACAGGCGTCCATGCTTTGGTGTTGCATGCAAGGCTTGGTGTTGGGATGTGTGGGTTGTGATAGGGGGACATTTGTGAGGTGTTGGAGTGATGGGGTGAGGGTGGGGGTATGTGATGGCATACAGGTAGGGTGGGGGATATTATAGTTAAGATTTTCCTTACCAGAGTCCATTCCTCCTGCTACTCCTGCGAGGCCCTCAGGATGCAGTATTGCCAAGACTTGCTCCTCCCATGTTGTTAGTTGTGGGGGAGGAGGTGGCGGTCCACCGCCAGTCCTCTGTACAGCTATCTGGTGTCTGGAGACCAAGGAACACACCTCCCCCTGTAGGTCGTTCCACCTCTTCCTGATGTCATCCCGTGTTCTGGGGTGCTGTCCCACTGCGTTGACCATGTTGACGATTCTGCACCATAGCTCCATCTTCCTAGCAATGGAGGTGTGCTGCACCTGTGATCCGAATAGCTGTGGCTCTACCCGGACAATTTCCTCCACCAGGACCCTGAGCTCCTCCTCAGAGAACCTGGGGTGTCGTTGAGGTGCCACGATGTGGTGTTGGTGATGTGTGAGGTGGTACCAGTTGTGATGTGTGAGGGGATGTGTTTGTGTGTGTTGTCTGAGGTGCGTGGATGTTGTGTGAGTGATGATGTTGTGTGCCTGTGGATGCTAGTGATGTTTCTGGTGGTGTCTCTCTCTGGCATTCAGTCACAATTCTGGTCGTAAGGGTTTTTGGGTGATGTGGGTGTGTGTTTTATATTGGATTGGGTGTGTGGGAGTAGTGTGTGTATGTGTATCAGGTGTGTGTATTTCGATTTGTCCAATGTGGTGTTGTCTTGCATATGCGTGTGTATTTTGAGCGCGGCGGTGTGTACTGCCAATGAAATACCGTGGTTGAAAGACTGCCGCGTGGATTCGTGGGTCGTGATAGTGTGGGCGTATTCCTGTTGGCGTGATGCTGTCGGTTTTGTTATTGGCAGTTTATCACTGACCTTTGGTGTGGCGGACTTGTGTGGGTGTCTGGATTTTGGCGGATTCCGAGCTGTGGGTCGTAATAGCTGTAGCGGTATACCGCCGCCGCAGCGGTGTGTTGGCGGTCTTCTGCACGGCGGTAAGCGGTATTTACCACCAATGTTGTAATGAGGGCCTTAGTTTGTTTAGTGTATCTACTGCGAGACTTTCTAGGTTTTCTCCAGGTTTCAGAATTTCTCAAATCATGAAAGTATTTGCTTCTCATATTTTCCAGTTTTATTTCTTCCCTCCTCTGTTCAATGTTCAGCCTTTGTCTTTGTATGCATCTATACAAGTTGTAAAATCCGATTATGCAAATGACACTATTAATAATGGTTTAGAATCATTCCCGCAACAACCTGACCAAGATTTCCCAACCAATTTTTCACTTCAGTAAAACTTTTGCCTATATTTTCCTGTACACCTGGCTCTTTCGGGTCTTTTAGTTCAGAATTTAGATCCGTCAAATTCTTAATGAAATTTCTAATTCCTTTACTGTTATCAGGGATTAATATACAATAATATTTTGTTTAAAGCATTCCACAGATTCCGCCTTCCTTTGCCAAAAGGATGTCTAATGCAAAACTCTTCTGAAGAACCATTGAACATACCGCAACCATTTCAGTATCCATCAATATAATTGCTCCAGAAAAATCTGTTTGCATTTTATCTACAATGGTAGATAGCTTTTTAATTGTCATGTCATTCTGAACAACTCCTACAGTAGGAATAATTGCTCCAAATATATCACCAATTATTTCCGAATGACTTGCCCTTTTTGATCTTGATCTTTGATTTTCATGTGTGTCATCTATGTTGTCAACTTGATAAATTTTAGGAAAAACCAGTCCCGGGTAGTAAGTACCATACTATCCCCTAGGGAGATAATAATAGGCACTTGTTTCCACAAATGTAATAAACTCCAGGAATCACAGGATCTTGTCCATTCAGCATAAAGCTCCATGTATTCTTTAAAAGAAATACATTTCTACATTCACTAGTTCCCACACACCTAGTATCAGTTCTGGAATGTGGTCTATATATACACACTTTCCTGTTGGTAGTGTAAAGCAAGCTTCCTTTGTGTGTTGGTTACATTATATGCATTATCATTTTTGTAAGTGTGTTTCACTAAAATCTTTTTCTATCTTCTCCTTCAATTCTTTTCTTCTGTCATCAGTCTGATCCAGGAATTTTTTCTCAAAATGTGAAAGAGTACATGTTAAATTATTGCGATGAGCATAGGCAGTCCCAGATGTTCGTGTGTGCTCAAAGAAACCTCCTACAATGTCTATATTCCTAGCTTTAGCAATACTACTCAAACGTTGGTTTACTGGAACAAAAGAAAAGACTACGTAATATTTGAATAGAAATATTTGACATGTATTCTTGATTATAGAATCGGGTTAATAGCAGACTGCAACTAATTCCATATGTTAGTGGTAAACTATGATATGTAATTCCTTCTTGGACTGATGAAGGAATTTACGTAATACATAACATTCTCTCACATCCATTGTCTCAACAGAGTCATACCATGAGCGATGGAAAACATTAGAAGAAAGATCTCCTTGTGAGCTGCCTAAGTGTAAGTATGTCTCATCTTTATTAAACTGCTCTAATTTGGAAAGTATAGTAGTCCCTGGAGAAGGTGTATAATTAGTTTCAGTTTCATGAGAAACAATCATACTTACAATCAACACACATACAACTGCTAATCCAACACACACACACTTGCAACACCCATTGTTTCTACTGCGATTGTAATTACTATCCATGATCTGTAAAGAATCAGAAAGTGAAATAAAAATAAAAATAGACTTAACTATGCAGCCAAACGAAAATCAAAAATATAATGTTCAGTCTTCTTTGTGATTATTTACTGCAGCATTTCAGACTTTCTCCATAACTTGGTCACAAATAGGTTTAGCAGCTTTGTCAAAATCAGTTTCAAATGTCTCTTGTTAAAACATAGGTGGTTATTATGAACATGGCGGGAAACACCGACGCCTGCCGTGGTGACGGTGTACAGAAGACCGCCATTGGCGATGAACAGAAACCGCACCAAATAATGATGCCAAAAACCGAAACCTCCAAAAATTCTGCTGCCTCCAGCCACCGGCAGGGCCCTTGATGGCGGAAAGGCTGCACACCCACCCCACCACCGCCAAGAAGACAAATCCCGGCCCTCCAAATAATGATGCACAAATCACAACGGCGGATAGTGAATGTCAAACGACCGTTGGCGGTACAGACCGTCAAGGCCAGCAATGGGATCCAACAGCAAGAAATGCACACGTTGGCAAGTTTGAAACCTACACACCTGACACACATCCACAACACTATAAAACACTCACATACACACCCCACAATCCTTTGCATCGCCAAGAGGACAACTGAGACTGACAGCACGTAGAAACTGAACGCAACATCACACAAGTTACACACCCAAATACACAACAGAACCTCACAATATCCACACAACACACATCCCATAACACACACCAAGGCACCCCCTAAGCACCCACGCTTCACAGATAGGGAGCTAAGAACCATGGTGGACGAAATACTCAAGGTCGAGGCACACATCTTCAAGGCACAGGTCCAGCAGACACCCATCGCCAGGAAAATTGAATTATGGCAGACGACTGTAAACAAGGTCAATGCAGTGGGAAACTATCCACGCACGAGGGAGGACATTCACAAGAGATGGAATGACCTGCGCAGGAAGGTGAGGCACAATATTGCGGTCCAGAAGACTGGTGGAGGACCCCCACCTACACGCCCTGACTACACCGGCTGGGAGGAAAAGGTACTGGCCATCCTGTACCCTGAGGGCCTCACTGGACTCACTGGAGGAATGGACTTCGGTAAGTCATCTACAATTACTCCATATCCACCACACCTGTAACACATGCACTACCCCACCTTTCCAACTACCACCAGGACCACATCCCCACCCAGGCCACAATCACTACATCCAGTCACCCTGCATGCCCACAAACCCACCAACGGGCCCACATCCCTCCACCCTACCACTGCAAGGAATCACATTGGCACTACACCACCCACAATGCACCCCCACATCCCATGCAAAATGTAATGGCAACCCAACAATAGGTTCCTGCATGGCACAACAGGGGAATAAACAGAACAATATAGGGCAGAGGTGTGCATCCTTATTCAAATTAGTACAAGTTACATGCATGTCCATTCCCCTCCACAGGCACCACCACCCATGCCACCCTGACAGAAAAGCCAAGGAGTGCCAGCGCCCCACATGGAGACAGAGGCCCCACTCAGGAGACTGGAGAGGGAAGTGTGGACAGTGAGATTTACCCTGGCCTGTCACACAGTCCTGGGCTGTCACCCTCCGGCAGACCCACCCAGGACACCACTGACACCTCTCCCACCCAGCCACCAACAACAGCTCTAGCTAAATGACCTCACACCAGTGTTTCCAGGCCAAAGACTGGTGGTACACAAGTACAGAGGCCAGAGTCTCCACTTACTAACAGGCAGGATGACGATGGCCCAGTGCAAGTGGGACTTCCAGACCTGTGCAGAGGACACAGGCACAGGGGGAAGGCCCAGTGGGAGGGTATCACTGGCACAGGAGGGAAGCCAAAGGATGGATGCTGCATCCCAGGAGGTGATATCTGAGGTGCTGGGAGCATACCACCATACACAAGAAAGGATGGGCCAGATCCTAGCCACCCTGGAACAGAGTCAAAGGCTGCAGATAGCCCAACATCAAGAGACCATGGAGCAGTGGAAACAACGTAATGCCACCATGGCCACTATTGCAGGAGTACTGCGCCCCTCACAAACCTGGAAGCCCCTACCACTGCCCAGGACACAGAGCAGCCCTCAACGTCAGCAGCAGCAACTGGACTGGTGGCACTGGCAGAGCACACACAGGAGATCAGCACCCTTACCCATGCAGCCCAGCACCAGACACCCAAACTGTCCCTCAGACCCAGATGTGGCACAGGAACACCTGCCAAGACCAAGCCCCCCACTAAGAAGTGACTCTGACATGAACTGTCTCCCAAGTGTGCCACTGTGCTACCATCCTCACCCGCCAATAGCAACATAACAACTTGCAAGGGACATATGGACCCATACCCACTGCCACCAATCGCTGAGCCCATGTACCTAGTGTGGACATCCACCATTAGCCCACTCCCTATCTCTGTAAAGTGCACCAATGCATTTATGACACCAAATAAACCCCACATCCCCATAATGAATAGGTCAGACAGACATTATGCAGTGTAGACAACATCATCAGTGAACAGTACCTCATAGTCACTGGAAGTACAGTTGGATCAGCTGGTTCCTGGAGTGGATATCTCCCCCCTCGTCATCCTCAACAGCACTCTCATCCCCTCTCAAAGGAAGCAGGTCTGGATATACAGCACCCTCCTACTCTAGTAGGGTGATAGCTTTCCTCCCAGCCATGTAGTGCAGCATGCAGCAGGCCACCACTATTCTACACACCTTCTCAGGGCCATAGCACAGGGATCCCCCAGAGAGATGGAGGCAACGAAATCTAGCCTTCAGGAGACCAATAGTGTGCTCTATCACCCTCCTAGTACTTCTATTGGCCTCATTTTAATTCCTATCTGTTACTGTCCTGGGATTCCTCACAGGTGTCAGGAGCCATTGCATGTTGGGGTAGCCAGAATCACCTGCAAAAGTGGTTGAAACAGGACTTTAACAAACTGATCCAGTGTCATACACATTCACCTATGAGCCATCCTCTGACCCCTTGTAGTTGTTCCATCATGTGTGGTACACTGCTGTTTCTCAGCACAAGTGAATCATGGACCGATCCTGGAAACGTGGCATTCACATGTGAAATGTACTGGTCTGCAGTACACACCAATTGTATGTTCATTGAGTGGAAGTTCTTCCTGTTTTTGTACACCTGTTCATTCACTCTTAGGGGGATGAGAGCTATGTGGGTGCCATCGATGGCACCTAACACATGGGGAATGTTGGCAAAGGCCTAAAAGTCTGATTTGATGGCAGGGAGTTCAGCCCTTTGGGGAAACTTGACATATGTCTGCAGGTGTTGTACAAATGCATCCAGGAATTTTGACAGGATGAAGCTAAACATTGGCTGTGAGAACCCTGCACCCATGCCCACTATCACCTGAAATGAGCCTGTAGCCACAAAATGGAGTACGGAGAGCACTTGCAATGCAGTAGGGATGGCATGCTGATTCCTATTAGCCGGTCTCAGTACAGGATCCAGTAATGCACAGAACTCATGGATTGCTGTACGATTGAGTCTGTAGGTGACAATGATGTGACGTTCCACCATGGAATCTAGATCAACAAGAAGTCTGTACACAGGTGCGGCCCTCCCTCACCACATGGGTCTGTACCTAGGGGGAGTAGATAACACATATGAGGGACACATACACATGCAAAACAGGTTGTGTATGAATAACTGCTGTACAATATGTAGGTTACACACACAAGTGATGTATGATGTACAACTGTAGGGACATGTATGCATTGATACGTCTGGACTGATTTGGGGAACAAACACTCATGTGGTCATGAGACTAAGGGCTGGGGTTCAAATGGTCTGAATGGAGCCCATGACCAGGAAATACCTACGTTGTGCTAGCAAAATGGCAGCCTCATGCCATCCAGATATGTAGGAGTGGAAGTGACCTCATTCCGCTGGTGGTTGTTGTCATGGCGTAAGGCCAATGTCGAGACGGGGCCACTCTCCTGAAAAGCAGGATGTCTTCAGGGGTGATGGTATGCCCCGCGACCTCCTGGAACACCTCTTGGCACTTCCTGGTGGACACAGAAACCCCGGCAGGTGTCCCAAAAGGAAAGGGGGAGTGGAAGAGAAAGAAACAAAACACTGCCACATCATAGCGGTCCAGCCAGGCACCCTGTGTCTTCGGGGGGCAGGTCGTTGTTGACAGAGTGATAGTAGAGTTAGTGCACTCAACTTCCTTGAAAATGAATCTCTCTTTGTGATATGGGCACGGGAGAGGTAGAAGAAAACCGGGATGCTCCCGCACTTTTCTTTGATAATAATAACTGTTAGCACAATTACTAACACTGCATTACCAAAAACCCAAACTGAGTACCATAACAATAAGTACAGCGACACTAGGGCTGGCTTCACAGAGAGTCACTGTTGCACACTACAATTAGAACTGTGGTTGCACTTATCATGCACAAGAAAGACAAACAAGGGCATTAATTATATCACGTATAACTTTCCTGCATGCATAGGTTTAAACTAAAAGGAACAACAACAATCCAAGAAATACAAATGTCCACTCTGGGCTGAAACAGTTAGGGTGGTACAGTTTAGTTTGGTTTCACCGTGTGTGTGAAAAACCCTTCAAAAGCAAATTCCACAAACCTGAAACACAGGCATGAATGACACAATTTAAATCCAAGAGTTATGCTATTAGAGAAAGAAAAGTCACGTAAATGCTCTTTTAAAATTACACTGTCACTTTTTGTAGTACTCAAGCAGATTTCCTGAAGCACATTTAGGCAAAAAACTACAATAATAATGTAGAATGTTCAGAAATGCATTGGTCTCTTCAAGATAAGCACTCTGCCAAAATCCAAGGTCTGAAATACACCAGCTGTTCTAGGAAGGTGTGGCGCTCAAAGAACAAACTCCCTGGAGAATACTAGTCACTTAGCTGCAGTCTTTTCCGGAGTGCTGGGGGAATGCCCGGTGTCAGCTGGTACAGGAGCAAAGAAAATAATTGCATCAAAAGTCCTGAATATGAGGATGACAGCAGGGGCTGGACTGCCAAATCACATGCTGAGATCAGGAAGCAAAACAAAGCCAAGCAGGGAGGCATGCTTCACTCAGTGATGTATAGCCAATCAGGAAAGCAGTTGAGTTTCCACATGTGATGAGTCACCACACCCAATTAGAAGCACATATCTACACCACACCCAATTAGAAGCAAATGTCTACACCTGCTCACATTAGCAAACAAGCATTGGTAAAACAAGCATTGATAACTTACTTAGAAAAATGAAGGTTTAACCAAGAACAGGGATATGATTTAACCCTAATCCCTGGGGATGCTGACAGATAACACAGGAGGCACCTTGGGGATTCCTGACAGTCCTTCCCACCAAGGACCCTCTCAAAGGGCGGGGCTTGGAAGGGTGCAGGAGATGGAATTTTTTATTAAGACGTGGAGCATGAACTGTGGACGTGGGTTCCCAGAAATTGTCCTCAGGCCCATAGCCTTTCCAAGCCAACAAATAGTGTACAACACCACGGATGTGCCTAGAGTCAAGACTTTTGGCCACTTCAAATTCCCATTGCCTGTGTACTTTTACCGGGGGAGGTGGTGGGGCATCGCGGGTATCAGGGCAATAGGGACGGAGTAACGGCACATGAAACAGGGGGTGTACCTTGAAATCAGCTGGCAATGTCAGTTCTACTACCACAGGATTGATGATTTTGGCAATAGGAAAGGGGCCTAGAGATCGGGAGTTTAATTTTCTGGATCCTGCAAGATGGAGATTTTTTTATGAGAGCCACACCTGATCTCCTATCTGATAAGAGGGAGCATGTCTCCTTCTTTTGTCTGCTTGTTTTTTTTACTTAGCTTGGTAAAGTTTTAAATGGTGTTGTGCTTGTGTTTGAATCTCCTGTAACTCTTCATGGTGTTTCTGTACTGATGGGACTCTTGTGGATGTTTGGGACCCAGTTATAGGTAGCATTCTTGGGTGCAGACAAGACAAACAGTAAAATGGGCACACTTCTGTAGCCATGTGGACACTGTTGTTATATACAACTTCAACAAGAGGTAAAGCCTTATCCCACTCAGTAGACCATATGTCAATGTAACATCTCAGGATTTGCTCCAGCGATTGGTTGGCACGTTCCGTCTGCCCATCCGTTTGTGAATGATATGCAGAGGACACGCGGACGTCCATACCGACAGAGGAACAGAAGCTACGCCAAAACCGTGATATAAATTGGGGGCCACAATCGGAAACAATTGTGGTGGGCAACCCATGAAGCCGTACAATGTGTTGAACAAATAAATCAGAGAGCTTGGAAGCCGTAGGGAGGCATTTTAATGGAACAAAATGAGGCAGTTTAGTTAGGTAATCTACAACCACCCATATGACAGTGTGTCCATTGGAAGCTGGGAGATCAGAAATAAAATCCATACTTATGGTATGCTATGGGGCCACCAGAATTGGCATGGAAAGTAAAAATCCTGTGGCTGGAGTATGTGGGGTTTTAGCCCGAACACAGGTGGAACAGGTCTGGACGTAGCTTCTGACATCCTGCACAAGTGTGAGCCACAAAAACCACCTTTGACACATATCTAACATCTTTTTCTCACCCGGGTGACCTACGAGGATACAATCATGTCCCCAGTGTAACATTGTATCCCATAATTCTTTGGTAGGGACGTACAACTGATCAGCATGGTATAGTAAACCCTCTTTTTCATACACATCAGTTGAAGAGGGAACCTTGTGTTGGGCAACCTGTATTTTCTCAAGGAACTCTTGGGAAGTGCACGCAGCCACGATTTTTTCTGGGGGTATAATGCTTCTGACCTGTTCTAGCGCAACATCAGAGGAGAAACCCACCCTAGACAACGTGTCTGCCTTTTGTTGTGTAGTACCGGGCCTATAGGTGATTACGAAGTCAAACTAGTTAAAGAATAGAAGCCAGCGTAATTGATGAGATGTCAGAGCCTTGGTTGCTTGAAAAAGGTGTAAATTACGGTGATCTGTGTCAATAGCTCTGGTGTGTCTAGCTCATAGTAGGTGGTGACGCCATTCTTAGAAGGCAAGCTTGACAGCCAGAAGTTCCCGCTCCGCCACCGTGTAATTTTGCTCTGCGGGTAGCAGATTCTTTTAGAAGTAAGCTATTGGATGGAAATGCCCAGACTCAGGATCTCGTTGGGACAAGACACCAACCACTGCCATTTTGGAAGCGTCTGCTTCCACAAAAAAATGCTGAGCCGGGTTGGGATGATGGAGAATGGGTGCTTCAGTGAATGTAATTCTAAGATGGTGGAAGGCTTTCTCAGCTTCTGCATCCTAGAGGAACTTAACCCCATTTCGTAGGAGATGAGTTATGGGAGATACCACGGTAGAAAAGTGGGGTATAAATCTCTGATAAAAATTTGCGAAGCCCAAAAGCTGTTGCACTTCCTTAATGGATCTTGGGGCTACCCAATCCAGGATGGCCTGTACCTTGGACCTATCCATGGAAATTCCGTCGGGAGTGATCACATATCCCAGGAATTCTACAGTTGTAGCGTGAAAAACTAATTTTTCCAGCTTGGCGAAGAGATGATGCTCACGAAGCCGTTGTAAAACCACTCTTACATGCCCTACATGTTCCTCAGTGGAAGATGATTAGATCAAAATTTCGTCTCTGTATACCACCACACAGATATCCAGAAACTCCTGCAGCACTTCATTGATGAAAAATTGAAACGATGCAGGAGCATTACACAACCCGAAGGGCATCACTGTGTACTCGAAGAGTCCGAATTTAGTTCGGAACGCCGTCTTCCACTCATCCCACTTAATCACTCGTATCAAGTGGTAGGCGCCCCTGAGGTCGAGTTTGGTATAAATGGTCGACTGACGTACCTGATCTAAAAGTACTGGGATCAACGGAAGTGGATACTGATTTGTTATGGTCACTTTGTTCACAGCACGATAATCTATACAGGCGAGCAGCTCGCGATTCTTCTTGGGGACGAAGAACAAAGACGACGATACTGGTGACATTTGAATGACAAATGAAACCCTTAGCCAATAGATCATCCAGGTAGTCTTGCAGGTATCGATTCTCAGGCTCAGAAAGAGCATACACCCTACTACATGGTAGCGTTGCCCCTGGAATCAAGTCCATACGACAATCGTATGACCTATGTGGCATCAGCTGGGTGGCCTTCTGTTCAATAAAGATATCATGTAAGTCTTTATATGGTGCAGGAATGGCCAGTGTGTCGTCCAGCTTGATAGCCGTACTATGTGTGGACCCACAATGCAAGGGTGTCACTAGTAATGGTTTGTCTTGGTAACAGGAGTGCCAGCAATGTTTAGAGTCTAATGTCCCTGTCCTTGCTGCCCAGTCAATTTTGGGATTGTGTAACTGAAGTCAGGGTATCCCCAAAATGGCTCCAAATGCTGGGGTATCTATGAGGTCAAACTGAATTTGTTCTGTGTGGTTGTTTGCACAAAGCATGGACAAGGGTGTTGTTTGATAAACGATAAGCCTGGAGGTCAATTCTGAGCCATCTATGGCTCTGACTGGTTCAGGGATGTCTTTTCTGACAGTCGTAAAATTTAGGGTTTTAGCCAAACCCAAGTCTTAAATGTTTCCGGTAGCCCCAGAGTCAAGCTATATGGGAATGACCTTACGAACCTGAGGGGACAATACGAACGTCACAATAAGAGTTAGATGTCGAGGTACTGGACTGGTGGTATTAGCCAGATGTTGTGAGACCATATTGAAAGAAGCGCTCGATAAAATGGTCTCAGAAGTTATCGAGCCAGTTAGTTTTCCGCCTGGTCAGAAAGAGAGAATTCAGGCCCTGTTACCGCTCCGGTGGCTTTCTTTGGAGCAGCAGGCTTGTTAGGACATTCCCGGGCAAAATGCCCTGCCTTACCGCAGTATAAACACAGTTTCAATTTTTTCCTATGTTCTTTCTCTTCCTTGGATAGTGGGCCCCGCACACTGCCAATTGCATTGGCTCTGGTGTATCATGAGTGGGAATGGTGGGCTCCTTTTTCTCAGTTTTGAGCACCACTAAGCATGTGTCACCCCAGAATTGTTCTCCCTTACATTCACTCAAGTGGTGATCCTCTCATACCACCAGGTCAATGAACTCGGAACACTCCATAGGAGGTTCCACAATTTGGGCTAGAACATCCTTGAGATCGTCCTGAAGGCCGCAATAGAAGAGGGAGGTCCTCTTCTCTTTGGACCACTAAGACTCTGCCACCAACCGATTGAAAGAGTGATATAGGACAGTAGATTCTTGTTTCCTTGGTGCAAATTCAGCAACTCATTGTCACTGGCTTGCACGAAGAGGTGTTTGGAAAACAGTTTCCGCAAGGCTTCCTTGAACCGGTTGAAATCATACAGTATAGGGTCATTGAGCTCTACCAGCGGAATAGACCAATTAGCTGCATTGCCTCCCAAATAAGAGGTAATAAAAGCTACCTTTGCAGCATCGTTGGAGAATGCAGCTGCCCAACACAAAAACTGTAGATGGCACTGGTTAAGAAAAATGTTGAACTTGGCACCATCTCCAAAAAACCTTTCTGGAGTAACGAAGGGCACAGGGGTTGGTGTTGTGACCATTACCTGCATGGGTTGTGTGGTGGAAGTCGTTGGGCCTGAATCGGGTCTAGGAACATGATTAGACAGGTCAAAACGAGGGATCTGTAGTACTGGAGATCTTTGTTTTAGTTTGACTCCTCCCCAGGGAGTGTCTTGTGGTATATATCGCTGTAGTTCAGTGTGCAACTCCAGGTTCTCTTGATTTAAGGAAAGAACTTCCTTTTGAAATCCTGCTAGTGCCCTAGTTAAATCTTATAAAGATGGAGCATCCTGATCAGCTGGTAAAGCCTGTGCTAAACCTTTGAAAGTACCCATTGAGGGATCCATCGCCCATGCAGCCCTGTATGTTGTGGCTTGGCTTTATGTCGAGACGGGGCCACTCACCTGAAAAGCAGGATGTCTGCAGGGACGATGGTATGCCCGACCTCCTGGAACACCTCTCTGCACTTCCCGGTGGACACAGAAACCCCAGCAGGTGTCCCAAAAGGAAAGGGAGAGTGGAAAAGAAAGAGATAAAACACTGCCACGTCTTGCTGGTCTAGCCAGGCACCCTGTATCTTCAGGGGGCAGGTAGTTGTTGACAGAGTGATAGTAGAGTTAGTGCACTCAACTTCCTTGAAACTGAATCCCTCTTTCTGATATGGGCACGGGAGCGGTAGAAGAACACCGGGATGCTCCAGCACTTTTCTTGGATAATAATAACTGTTGGCACAATTACTAACACTGCATTACCAAAAGCCCAAACCGAGTACCATAACAAAAAGTACTGTGACACTAGGGCTGGCTTCACAGAGATTCACTGCTGCACACTACAATTAGAACTGTTGTTGAACTTATCATGCACAAGAAAGACAAACAAGGGCATTAATTATTTCATGTATAACTTTCCTGCATGCATAGGATTAAACTAAAAGGAACAAAAACAATCCCAGAAATACAAATGTCCACTCTGGGTTTAAATAGTGCGGTTGGCACAGTTTGGTTTGGTTTCACTGTGTGTGTGAAAAACCCTTCAAAAGTAAATTCCTCAAACCTGAAACACAGGCATGAATAACACAATTTAAATCCAAGAGTTATGCTATTAGAGAAAGAAAAGTCATTTAAATGCTCTTTTAAAATTACACTGTCACTTTTTGTAGTACTTGAGCTCAAGCAGATTTTCTGAAGCACATTTAGGCAAGTAACTACAATAATAATGTAGAATGTTCAGAAATGCATTTGTCTCTTCAAGATAAGCACTCTGCCAAAATATGAGGTCTGAAATGCACCAGCTGTTCTAGGAAAGCATGGCGCTCAAAGAACAAACTCCCTGGAAAATACTAGTCACTTAGGTGCAGTCTTTTCTGGAGTGCTGAAGGAATGCCTGATGTCAGCTGGCACAGGAATGAAGAAAAGAATTGCCTCAAAAGTCCTGAATACGAGGATGATAGCAGGGCTGGACTGCCAAATCAGATGCTGAGATCAGGAAGCAAAACAAAGCCAAGCAGGGAGGCATGCTTCACTCTGTTACTTATAGCCAATCAGGAAAGCAGTTGAGTTTCTACATGTGGATGAGTCACCACATCCAATTAGAAGCACATGTCTACACCACACCCAATTAGAAGCACATGTCTACACCTGCTCACATTAGCAAACAAGCATTGGTAAAACAAGCATTGATAAAACCAATTGTGTAACACAGCACATTATGTTTACTTAGAAACATGAAGGTTTAATCAAGATCAGAGATATGATTTAACCCTAATCCCTGGGGATGCTGACAGATAATGCAGGAGGCAACTTGCGGATTCGTGACAGTCAATGGGAACGTGGGCCTATCAACAGTGCATTGAAGTACTCCACTGAGTGTGCTGCTGTGTCCTGACTCTGGTTACTCAAATGGCATGAGTCACAGAGGAAAGAGCCCCGGCCTTCACCAAGGAGGAGTTAGAGAAGCTGGTGGACGGGGTCCTACCCGTGTATGCTAAGTTATATGGGCGACCAGAGGTGCAGGTGAGTAGGCGGATGGCGTGCATGGATATGTGTGATGGTGGCGGATGCCTATATGTACGTGTGGTAAGTATGTACCTGCACAGACATAGATTGTGTGGCAATTACAGTGAATGAGGTGGTGAAATGATTTTGTGAAGCGTCCGTCCCATAGGGGATGTATAGTCAGCAGTATCTCTTGGCCATATCCTGAACTCTGTTTCTCTTTTCTGTGTGTCCCATACAGGTCTGAGCCCATCAGATAAAGATACTCTGGCAGGCCATCGCCAGGGAGGTGTGGACCCTAGGGGGTCTACAACCTGCAGAGCACCCATTGCAGGAAGTGGTCGGAGGATCTGTAGCGCTGGGCCAGGAAGACCTGCGAAGCCTAGTTAGGGAAGTCCTCCCAACGAGGAAGGGGTGCCCATCGGACCCTGACCCCCTCATGTGCTGCATTCTGGCAGTGACATGTCCAGATCTGGATGTGCCCTTGAAGGCTGCACAGCAGCTACAAGGTTGTGAGTACCAACACCATTTCATGCCTCTTTGATGGATGTCTGAGGGTGATGTAGTATCTATGCTGTCTAGTGCCAGGAACTCCTACAGGTATCTACCAGCAGTCCTGCCCCCATAGGCACTGAGATGATTAGGGACAGATCTGACAGCTCATTAGGTCCTTGTGTCATGTGGGAGAAGAGTTGTATGCTAGGGTTGTGGCCACTAGTCAGGGGGAGAGGCACTACTATAGTTGTAGGTACTGCGTTTAGGTGTGTAAGCTGGGTGGGAGTGTGTGTGCACCAAGTATGTACATTCATTCAGGTATTTACATATGTCTCTCATGTTTTTTCTCCCCACCCCTGTACTCTTGTGTTGTCTGTGTACATCAACATCATTTGGCGAGGGAGCAGTAGCACTGGCGAGTGGGGATGCAGCGCCCCACGGTTCCAAGGAGGCAGAGTCAGTGGACGCCAAGGGGACCAGTGGGTTGGAGAGTGAGGGGAGTACCACGAGGAGGCTACTACCACTGGAGGTAGTGACTCTGATACCTCCTTCGATGGGAGTGCCCTGGTGGTAGCGGACCCTAGTTGGCCCACCAATTCTGCGTTATCTTCCCCCACCCCATACCATCACTGCCCACCCAGTTGCTCCCCACCCAGTTGCCTGTGCCCGCTCGCCCAGAAGGGTGGGCTTCTCCTTCGCCCCAGGCACCTCATCCCCTGCCCCAGTCAGCCCTGCTGCCCTCACGGAGGAGGCTATTGAACTCCTGAGGACCATCTCTGTAGGGCAGACAACCATTGTAAATGCCATCCAGAGGCTAGCATCCCAGATGCAGCAATGCAACGCATACCTGGAAGGCATTCACATTGTCATATCTGGCCTACAGAGATCTTTTCAGGCTTTGGCCCCCTCTTTGATGGCAGCCAGTGTCCCTGGTCTTTCCATCCCCCCTCCAACCACCTCTGCCCCTTCCAGCACCCCACTCCCTTCACCCATCCCAAGCACATGTGCAGACAGCCATGCACACACCTCAACACACAACAAGCACACACAGAAACACAAGCACCACACTTCCCACCGCAGGCATGCACACAGCCAATGTACAAAGGCACACATGAAATCATCCACTTCCCCCAGTGTGTCAACCTCTCCCGCCTCACTGTCTGTCACCTCAACATGCACACCCACAAGTACTGCACCCTCAGTCACTGTTGCTGGCCCCATTCTTGCAGTCACCACAACATCAGACATACAGTCTTGCACCCCAGACACCATGCCTGCACTCACCACAACAACATTGACTGACACATGCAGCACACTCACCAGACCTGCAGGCACCCAGCCAACATCCATTTACATTGGCAGCCTGTCTTGTCCCACTGTGTCCACCCCCCTCCTCCCAAAACACTCAAACATTCCCAGACACCCACCCAACACACATCCACCACACCTCAGCATACTGTACAGGCACCTGCATCTACGTCCAGCACACCTACATCAGTTACTAGCACTCCCTCTACCTCCACTCCCACACCTTCCTCCATGTCCACCCCAACTGCCCCTAAAAAACATTTCCTGTCCTGTGTTGACCTGTTCGAACCACTGGCCCACCCTGTCTCATCCCTAAATGTGCCCACCTCCTTGCCTTGTCCACTCCTTCCATGTCTAAGTCTGCCCCAGTCTGCCCTTCCCATTCCTGTGCCCCTTTCCTAGAGAGCAAGAAGCCCTGTGCTGCTCCAGGTCCATTCTGCCACCCCCCAGTCCAAGCCCACTGCCTCACCTTCCAAGAGCATACCCAAACTCCCTCCAACTCCCAAATGTAAGCCCAAGCCCCACCCCGCAGACGTAAGTCCCCACCCCCGCCTCCCCCAGCCCCTGTTCCCTGAGGAGCCTGGCTGCCCCATTTATGTCCCTCTATGGTGGAGTACCATGTGCACAAGTGGGAGTCAACTTTGGGCCAATTGGGCCCTTCAGCCTGTTGCAGTTGGACTGGCCAATGGCCTTTTTTGGGCATTGCATTTTTAGTTCATTTATTAAAGTTTGTGTGCCCAGTGTTGCTGTTGGCACACCCTGGAGACGTGGTTCATCGTTTCATTGTGGTGGGGTGTTGTGCACATGTGTGTGCTTTGGGCAGGTTGCATTGGCCTTGTGTCGGGTAAGTACCTTTTGTTCTGGTGTGTATGACTTGTGATGGTGTGAGGGGTTGGGGGTGCATGGCGGGGTGGGTGGGTGTGTTACTGTGCTCTTTCTTCCCTTGTTTAGTAGGTTGCAGTACTTACCATCGTCGTCTTCGTCGGCGGTCACGATCGTGGAGGTATATGGCAAGGAGCAGCACCGGCATGATTTCCAATTCTCTCTCCATGTCTGCGTCGGAGTGTTCTGAATACCTACGGTGATTGTATCCTTGTATTTGGTTCGTTTCCTGCCCTGGAACTGACAGCGGTCTAGTGCTTCATTATTTGTTGGGGCAGGTAGGGCCTTTCCGTCGGCCTGTGGGTGGCCTCTTCCATCGATATTGGCACTCCTATGCTGGCGGTGTGTGGTTTTCACACTGGCTGTATCTCATTTGCTTCATTATTTGGTGGTTCGGACTGCCAGCCTGTTGGAGGTAGTTACTGCCATCGCCGGCGTTGTGGTGTTTACCGCCATGTTGATAATGAGGGCCATAATCTGTTGATCACTAACTATTATTTCCAGTTGTAAGAGGCTGGCCTGGCCTGGTTTGTAGAGGGTACCTCAGGTACTTACACCTTATACCAGATCCAGTTATCCGTTATTAGTGAAATGTAGTCAGTGTCTAAAAGCCAGGCTCTCTAGGGTAAGTGCGGATGAGCAGCCAAGGCCTAACTAGGAGACATGCAAAGCTCATGCAATACCACTGTAGTCACACAGTTCTCACATGCATGTTACAAAAATAAAGGTAATTTATTTTGGTAACAAAAATGCCAAAAATACCTACGAGGTAAGTAATATACACAGTATATACACTAGAATGCAGAAATAGCTGTAAAAACAGTTAGAAAACAAATACAACAAATAGTCAAATAGGGAAAATCACAATAGTTAGAAATGGGCCTGGGGGAGCACAAACCATATACTAAAATAGTGGAATGCGAAAGTCGGTTTCCCACCTAGGCAAGTGTATTGTGTAGAGGGGTGCTGGGAGTGTTAGAAAACACCAAAGGTAAGTAATAGAACCCACCCCAGAGCCCAGGAAAGCAGGAGTAAATCACAGTAACTTTCCTAGAACACACAGGAACACATGATAGAAGATTTTGCAAGAACCAGAAGAGACTGCAAGACACCAAAAATGGATTCCTGAACCTAAAGACCTGTGGAAGAAGAGGACCAAGTCCAAGAAGCACTGAAGAGTCCAGTGAGAACAGGAGCCCCTGCTAACCCGGATGAAGGTGCAAAAGAAGAACCACCGGTGAGGAAGAAGAGTCATTGCTGCACCCAAGAAGACGGATGCGAGTTCCTGGTTGGTGCAAATGATATCCCACGCCAAATGGATGATTGCAGTCTGGTTTGTGTTGCTGGATTTCACCAACAAGCCTTGGCACATGCAAAGCTCGCGGTTAGTGGAAAATGGCGCTGCCCGGGACCAGGAGGGACCTGGTGGCCTCTACCCAGGAGGAGCAATCAGAGAGCCCTCAGGAGACCAGGCAGCATGCACAGGAGTCCCACAGCACAGGGACAAAGAAGGTGCAAAAGGAGGCCCATGCAGCACTACACAAAGGGGACCCATGCCGCTGGAGACCCACGCAGGAGGCTGTATGTCTCAGAAAAACTGCTGGGAGCCGGAGCCCCCAGAGTACACTGAATCATACAACCAATGCTTGCAAAAGCCTTGGAATATGATTTCAACATGTTTGACACCAAACATGGCCATATTCGGAGTTACCATTGTGAAGCTGTACATAGGTAGTGACCTATGTATAGTGCAGCATAAAATGGCATCCCTGCACTCACAAAGTCTGGGAAACTGGTCCTGGATGATGTGGGGGCATCTCTGCTAGTGCAGGGGTGCCCTCACACACAGGTACTCTGCACCCAGCCTTCAGGGTTGGAAGGCCTGGTATATGGGTGACTAATAAGTGACCTGGTGCAGTGTAAATGGCTGTGAAAGCGTGAATGCACAATTTCACACAGGCTGAAATGGCAGTCCTGTAGAAGATCTTGCATGGGCTCCCTATGGGTAGCAAAAGAAATGCTGCATCCCATAGGAATCCCCTGGAACCCCAATGGCCTGGGTACCTATGTACCATATACCAGGGACTTATAAGGGGTGACCAGTATGTCAATTTAGAATGAAATACTGGGTTTTCCGTATGCAGTGACAACAGTTACAGGAGAGAGTGCATAAGCACTGGGGTCGTGGTTAGCAGGATCTCAGTGACACAGTCAAACACACTGACATTAGGCAAAAATTGGGGGTAACCATGCCAAAAACAGGGTACTTTCCTGCACAACCCCCTGCCCCCAAACGAGGGACAATAAGGCTAACCTTGCCCAGATGAGTCTTCATTGTGTAAGTGGAAATATCTGGAGACTCCATCTGCATTGGCGTGGTTACTCCCAGGTCTTTTTTCACTGTAAAGTCCATCCCTTATAGGGGAATGGACCACCTCAACAATTTAGGGTTTTCACCTTTCCTTTGTTTTAACCATAAGAGAGGTTTGTGGTCTGTCTGAACTATGAAGTGAATACCAAGGAGGTATGGTCTCAACTTCTTCAGGGCCCAGACCACAGCAAAGGCTTATTCTCTAAGGCTGACCAACCCTTTTCTCTAGGGGTCAACCTTCTACTAATAAAAGCACTAGGTTGATCCTGGCCCTCTGAACTAAGTTGTGATACAACAGCCCCAACACCTACCTCTGAAGCATCTGTTTGAACAATAAACTTGTTTGAGTAGGTTGGACTTTTGAGGACAGGTGCAGTATACATAGCCTGCTTAAGCTCTTCAAAAGCTTTCTGACAGCTAGCTGTCCATAATACCTTTTTAGGCATCTTCTTGTATGTGAGGTCATTAAGAGGGGTAACAATGGATTCATAATTCTTAATAAACCTCCTGTAATATCCAGTGAGACCAAGAAAGGCTCTCACATGGGTCCGTTTTGTAGTGGGAGACCAGTCTAAAATAGTCTATATCTTCCCCTGAGGTAGTTCAATCTGTTCCCCACCAACTAGGTGTCCCAGATAAACCACATTCCCCTGCCCTATCTGGCACTTTGAAGCCTTGATAGCAAGGCCTGCCTTTTGCAGGGCCTCCAAAACTTTCCAGAGGCGGACCAAGTGGTCATCCCAGGTGGAGCTGAAGCAAGCAATATAATCATGATATGCTGCACTAAAAGCTTCCAGACCTTGGAGGACTGTGTTCACCAGCCTCTGAAAAGTGGCAGGTGCATTCTTCAAACCAAAGGGCATAACAGTGAACTGATAATGCCCTCAATGGTAGAGAAAGCAGTTGTAGGTTTAGCCTCTTCTGAAAGCTTGATCTGCCAATACATTCCAGTCAAGTCACAAGTGCTGAGATACTTGGCGGATGCCAGTGCATCAATGAACTCATCTTCCCTGGGTGTAGAGTGAGCATCAGTCTTTGTGACTGTATTGAGCCCTCTATAATCTACAAAAAACCTCATCTACTTTTTCCCATTTTGAGAATGAGGCTTCAGTACTAGCACCACTGGGCCGGCCCAGGGACTATCTGATTGCTCAATCACTCCTAGGTTTAACATCATCTGAACCTCAGACTTAATGCAGTGCCTGACATGGTCAGGCTGTCTATAAACTTTTGACAGGTAAACTGTCTCCAGTATCTATAGTGTGCTCACACCAAGTAGTCTGACCCGGTGTCAGAGAGAAAAGTTCAGAGAATTGTCCTAGGAGGTTCCTGCAATCCTCCTTCTGCTCTTCAGAAAGACAACCTGCAAGAACAACTCCTTCCACTGAGCCATCAGCTGCAGTGTTGGGGAAGAGATCAGGGTGAGAGTCACTCTCATCTTCCTGTCCCTCATCAGTGACCATGAGTAGGGTTAAATCAGCCCTATCATAGTATGGTGTCAGGCGGTTCACACCCAAAAAGACGGATGCGAGTTCCTGGTTGGTGCAAATGATATCCCACGCTGAATGGATGATTGCAGTCTGGTTTGTGTTGCTGGATTCCGCCAACAAGCCTTGGCACATGCAAAGCTCGCGGTTAGAGGAAAATGGCGCTGCACGGGACCAGGATGGACCTGGTGGCCTCTACTCAGGAGGAGGAGACAGAGGGGGCTCTTAGCAACTCAGAGAGCCCTCAGAAGACCAGGAAGCGTGCACAGGCGTCCCACAGCACGGGGACAAAGAAGGTGCAAAAGGAAGCCCACGCATCACTACACAAAGGGGTCCCAAGCCACCAGAGACCCATGCAGGAGGTTGTGCATCGCAGGAAGGAGTGCCGGGGGCCGGAGCTGCACAGTGCATGAAGAACTTCATGGAAGGATGCAAGCCTTGGCAACTGCAAAACATGTGATGCAAAGGTGTACTCTCTTGCGTAGGGAGGCAAGCTCTTACCTCCACCAAAGTTAGACAGCTGGACCTTAGCACCTTATGGACCACTTTAGTCCACCACATGTGTTGCTGGATCTACACACTTCTTCAGGAGAGGGGACCCAATCTACCAGTCATCGCTGCAGAGGGGTGCCTGCTGAAGCACGGAAGTGACTCCTTCACTTCAAGGGAGATTCCTTCCTTCTTCTGGTGCAGGCTGAAGACTGGCTGTCCTATGAACCGGGAAACATTTGCAGTTGCTGGAAGGAGCTGAAGATACAATGTTGCAGAAGTCGTATTTGCTTCTTTGTTGCAGTTGTAGAGTTCTTGGAGGGTCCAGATGCAGTTTCTTCGGTAAGAAGGTGAAGTAAAGGATGCAAAGAATTCCTGCTGGAGTCGTGCAATCCAAATCTGAAGAACCACCCAAGAGAGAGACCCTAAATAGCCCTAAAAGGGAGATTGGTCAGCTAACAGGTAAGCACCTATCATGGGAGGGCTCTGACGTCACTTGCTATCACTGGCCACTCATATGCTCCCAGAGTGCCCTGCCAACTTGGAATCCAAGATGGCAAAACCCAGGGACACTCTGGAGGAGCTCTGAGCACCACCCCTGGTGTGGTGATGGACGGGGGTGTGGTCACTCCCCTTTCTTTGTCCAGTTTCGTACTAGAGCAGGGACTGGGGGTGTAGACTGGATTATGCAAGGAGGGCACCATCTGTGCCCTTCAAAGCATTTTTCCGAGGCTCTGGGAGGCTACCCCTCCCATGCCTGCATCACCGATTTCCAAGGGGAGAGGGGATCCCTTACCCTTCCTGGCAGGGGTGAATGGGCTCTTCCCTTCTCTGCTTGGTGGTGCAGCATCCTTCCTCTTCTTTACAGCTGGAACAGGCTCCTTCCCCTTCTTTACAGCAGGTGCAGGCTCCTTCCCCTTCTTCACAGCTGGTGCAGGCCCCTTCCTCTTCCTCACAGCTGGTGCAGGACTTTTCCCTTTCATCCCTGGCGGTGCTGGCTACTTTCCCTTCAGTGTTGTAGGTCTGGTATCCTTACCACCAGGTGTAGGTGGTGCTACCACTGTCCCCGTGGACTGTTTTGCTGAGGTGCTGGGCTGTGTCTTTGGTACCTTGCCCATACGGGCAGGACGGGGGGAGGGGGAGGGAAGAGGTCAAGTTTGGAAAGGAAAAGCTTTTTAGGGACGTTGGGGCAGGAGGAGGGAGGAGGAATGGGGCTGGAGGATGAGGTAGTGGTTGTTGGAGGTATATGTCTGCTGGATTTGGGTGCAGGTGCATGGGATGTATGCTGATGTGAGATGGATGGCTGTTGGGTGTCTGAGTGCTTGTGTTTGTGTCCTTTAGGAGGTGGGACAGACACGGTGGGAGAGGACACAGGGGACGCGTGCATGGCTGTTGTGGAGGTGTCTGCCAGTGAGGTGTGTGTTCTGCTTCGTGTGGTGATGCTGATAGTGGATGTAGATGCAGAGCATGCAGGTGTGAGTGTGGACGTAACTGGGAGGGAGGAGGAGGAAGAGGGGGAGACAGTGGAGGCTGTGGATGTTGTCCGTTCTGCAACGGTATGGTGTTTGTGTGAGTGCCTATGGGATGAAGTGTGATGCTTGTGTTTGCTTGTGCCACTCTTGTGTGTTGCCTTGTGTGCATCCTCATCTGTCTGTGTGCTTGGGATGGGTTGGGTTTGAGGGGAATGGGACTGGGAAGTAGAAGTTGGAGGGGGGACGGTAGAAACAGGGACAATGGCTGCCATCAGAGAGGAGGCCAGAGCCTGATTTGATATCTCTTGGGCCACCAAACCACCATGAATGCCCTCCAGGAATGCATTGCATTGCTGCATCTGGGATGCCAGCCCCTAGATGGCATTAACAATGGTTGACTGCCCTACAGAGATTGATCTCAGGAGGTCAATAGCCTCCTCACTCAGGGCAGCAGGGCTCACTGGAGCAGGGCCTGAGGTGCCCAGGGCGAAGGAGATGCCCACCTTCCTGGGTGAGCGGGCACGGGCAACTCGCTGAGGGGCTACTGGGAGGGCGGTGCTGGTACAGGGGTGGTGACTGTACCTGCAGCTGGGGTGGTCACAGAGGTGTCCGCAACCACCAGGGAGCTCCCATCGGAGGAGGTATCAGAGTCTGTGTTGTCCCCTCCAGTATCTGCTGTGGTGCTCCCTTCGCCCTCTGTCCCACTTGTTCCCTCGGCGTCGGTGGACTCTGCCTCCAGGGTCCTGTGGGATGCAGCTCCCTCTGTCGCTGGCGCCCCTGCTCCTCCGCCAGATGATGCTAATTCACACAAGGACAGGATGACAAAACAAGAAAGGAGGGGAGAGAGACAAAGGATACACTGGGTCAATGACTGCAACAACAGCACCCTTGGCGTACACAGCACCCTCACACATAGGGAACAGGCCTACGCACTATGCATTGCACTACCAGTGAAATAGCTAGTCACCAAGGTATGAGGAGGAGCACACACTGCCAAATGCATCACACCTGGGACCCACGCAGCCCTGCCTAGAAGTGAATACTACCAAGCTAGGTTACCTGTAATTGCCATGAATGAAGAATTAAATGAGGAGGGACCAGGGAGATTAATGGTCCAGTGTACAACCTCCCAATAGAACCATTAAAGCAAAAAAAGTACACTGTTCCACAAAGAAAAACCTAGTAGAATACCAGGGGCGATCCAAATTCATCAGGAGCAAAAACCCTCATGCATCACACTGGATGACTGGCTTCATCATTGGGAAAGCTCCTCGCCAGGCTGGTACTGCAATGCCTAACGGGCTCCCCTAAAAGGGGTGCTCTTAACCAAAAGGCTCAGATAGTAGCAAAACGAAAAAGATAGATAAATGGTTATCAAGTAGGTACCCAATCCTTAGTACCCAAGCAATAATGGAGAGAGAAAAACAATTAAAATTGTTTCACCATCATAAAATATAGGTCATAGTTTTAATCAGCAATTGATATGATGGGGACCAAGGTTAAAAAACACAGAGAGGAGTAAAGGATGAAAGTAATGTTCACCTACTCACACTACAAAAGGGAGGGTAAAACCAACTATGGTCCCTCACCCTAACAGGTGTACATGTTTCGCGTCTAAGTGGTCCAGCCGGATCCAATGACGCTTCATCAGGACAAAAAAGCTTCTCCAAAAACTGAACTCAAGTAGTCAATAATGATTGAAAAAATTTGGTCACTTACTTAGTTCAACTCGTTAAATAAGGTTGCCCTAGATAAATGCAAACAGGAAAACCATGATCAATCAACATGAGTGAAATTATAGTCACAAAAGAACAACACCAACCCCTGAATGCCAACACAAACCATAGACAGCCACCCCCAAAGCATGACCATTGCACATACCCATACACCCCCCCCCCAAACCCTCACAACACCTCCCACAAGGGAATGCCAGCACTGGGGGACAAGGGCACTCAAAATGCACGCCGTGGCACACACAGAAACAATAACCATACTCCTTTACCCCTGCAGGGCCCGAACGCCAACACACCGCCACGGAGGGTCCAGATTTGTCCATCCCACCCCCAGAACAGGCCCCCAGCGAGGACAGCAGCTCTGTCGACCTAGAACCTGACGACCAGCCCGGACCATCGGGGACCTCTGGACAGTCGGTTCCCCACACACAGACACAGGCCACAGCAGACCCAAACCCCTCTGGGAACACCAGCACAGCTCCCACCCAGCGGGCCCATGCCTCTGTCTCGCGGACACGTCAATCAGCGGTGTGTCCGCCACTACAGGGCACCCAGGCTGACCCAACACCCCAACAACAACAGGGACCTGGGGGCAGTGGTAGTGGGCACACCGTCCAGGGGACAGAGGCCCGGCTGCTGTGCGACAGGGGGGGGAGGACAGGCCCAGGGAACCGACTCTCCAAGAGGCCCTCACCACCATCATGGGAGCATATCATCACTCCCAGGAGACGATGGTGACGGTACTGGCCAGGTTCACCGAGATCCAGGCACAGCAGGAGGAACGGTACATGGGGTTCAGCAATGAACTCAGGAACATCGCTACCGCTATGGGGACCATAGTCCAGGCCCTCAACCGGATAGAAACCACATTGCGGGACCATGTGGCACCGCAAAGGGCCCCTGTCACTAGCCAGGAACAGCCTACCACCTCCGCCGGTGCTAGTGGTCAGGAGCCCCCCACAGAACGACGGGCCACCAGAACCCCACCTCCTGCTGAAGAACAACCACCCCGCAAGAGGAACCTGAGATCTCAAAGGAAGACAGAGTAGGATGCCAAGCCCCCCGCCAGCCTAATATCCCCCCGGATGTCATTCCACTGTCCCACAGTGTCACCCTGTCCAACCTTGAACTGCCCCTGCTCCATCCTTCCACAGGCATATGGACAATGCACCTGTGCGACCGAGAACTGGACTCTGCCATGGACATAACTCCACCCTCACCCATCACCGTTTTAATATCATGTACCAATATATAGCACTAAAAATAAATCACTCATTGCACTGAAATCATTCTGGAGTCAGCCTGTATTATTTACAAATGTATAACACATTACTTATCAATAATGTTCTGTTATTTATGTGATGACAACATACCGATGTCAATAAGCATTAGTCCATGGGCTAACCAAGCAGAAGTCACGCAGTGGGTCATACAGCACTGAAAAGGGAAGGGAAAATCAAACATCAGATTAAAAGAACTGGGGGGAAATACACAAAGTAAAGATGCAGGGGGCTTTCAGTAAATGTTAAATGGCGTGGGTGATTCCTACCTGTGTGCTACTGAAAATACTGTTGGATAACTCTGTCCCTGTTGTCTGGGTCGTCCTCTTCGTCTTCCTCCTCTTCACTCTCCGCAGGCTCCACAGCTGCTTCAACACCACCATCTGGACCATCCTCCTGCAGGAAGGGCACCTGACGTCGCAATGCCAGATTGTGAAGCATACAGCAGGCCACGATGATCTGGCACACCTTCTTTGGTGAGTACATCAGGGATCCCCCTGTCATATGCAGGCACCTAAACCTGGCCTTCAGGAGGCCAAAGGTTCTTTCAATGATCCTCCTAGTTCGCCCATGGGCCTCATTGTACCGTTCCTCTGCCCTGGTCCGGGGATTCCTCACTGGGGTCAATAGCCAAGGCAGGTTGGGGTAACCAGAGTCACCAATTAGCCACACACGTTGTCTCTGTAGCTGTTCCATCACATAAGGGATGCTGCTATTTCGCATCACATACGCGTCATGCACTGACCCAGGGAACATGGCATTCACATGGGAGATGTACTGGTCAGCCAAACAGACCACCTGGACGTTCATAGAATGGTAACTTTTCCTGTTTCTGTACACCTGCTCATCGTCTTTTGGGGGTACTAAAGCCACATGGGTCCCATCAATGGCACCAATTATGTTGGGGATATGTCCAAGGGCATAAACATCACCCTTCACAGTGGCCAAATCAACCTCCTCAATGAATACAATGTAGCGCCGCATGTGTTTCGTCAGGGCAGACAACACTCTAGACAAGATTTTTGAAAACATAGGCTGAGACATTCCAGACGACATGGCCACTGTTGTCTGGAATGAGCCACTTGCCAAAAAATGGAGGACTGACAGAACCTGCACTAGAGGGGGAATTCCTGTGGGTTGGCGGATGGGGGACATCAGGGCTGGCTCCAGCTGGGCACACAGTTCATGTATAGTGGCTCGGTCAAGTCGGTATCGTAGTATGATGTGGCGTTCTTCCATTGTCGACAGGTCCACCAGCGGTCGGTACACGCGAGTATTCATCCTTCTCCTCGCAAGTCCCAGCGGACGGTGCCTAGGAAGGACAACATGGAGCACAGAGTCAAGCAAATCACAGGTACTTTCACACAGCTTGCACTGTACACGAATCGCTATGCATTGAAAGCTTGTATGAGTGGCAATGCAAGGCCTAGGCCTGTGTGACGCAGTAAAAATTATGCCATGTGGGCCCTTGAAATGGCGGCTGCCTGACCTGTGAAGTGGGACAATGGGATGTGAGGTCAATGCGCTGGCGTGGCACACCGTGGCGGTAGGCGGTCGAAGACCGCTATACGAAGCCGCATTGGCTAACATTGAGGCCTATGGGTTTCAGGAGCCAATGACGAGGTGCGCTGGCGGTCGCGGTACGCACCGCCGCGGTACGCACCGCTGCGGGCGTGACCGCCATGTTCTATCTGCTTAATCACTCGAGACCTGATCATCCACAGGAGAGGACCTATACTGCAAGTGCTGCTGTGACCTCGGTCTGGAAGTGACAATGGCTGCTGCGACTGGGGAAAGGGCCCCTGCCTTCACGTCTGAGGAGTTGGAGAAACTTGTGGATGGGGTCCTCCCCCAGTATGCGTTACTCTACGGTCCTCCAGACCAACAGGTAAGTACACTGGGTGCGCATTGAATAGGCTATGCCTGTGTGGAGTGGGGTGGATGTAAGTTGGTGGGGTGGGGTGCGAATGAGGAGTGCAACGCACAACAGATGAGAGCATGTGCCATATGGCAAGGTTGGGGAGGGGGGGCCAATCGCATCTAACATGCAGAAAACTGATGATTTTTCCTTCCCACCCTGTACATGTCAAATAGGTCAGCGCCCATCAGAAAGTGGACATTTGGCGTGCCATCGCCAAGGAAGTCCGGGCCCTGGGGGTCCACGTCAGACGAGGCACCCACTGCCGCAAGAGGTGGGAGGACATCCGCCGCGGGACCAGGAAGACCGCCGAGTCACTGCTGGGGATGGCCTCCCAACCTAGGAGGGGTGCCAGTCGTACCCTGACCCCCCTGATGTCCCGGATCCTGGCGGTGGCCTACCCTGATTTGGATGGGCGCTTGAGGACATCACAGCAGACACAAGGGGGTGAGTATCAGCACATTCTGCTATCTCTCTGCGCAGTGGAGGCGTCTGGGTGGGGGAGGAGGGTTGTGGGTGACATTAGGCCAGGGCGCTTTCTGTAGTGTAGTCCTCTCCTTTAGGCATGGCCCTGTGCTCCCGGCCCCCACCTCTGTAGGGTGACAAGTACAGCTATCGATGGTCCAGCATCACACATGTGCGCCTTTGTCGTCTCGAGACCTGTTGTCCTAGTCAGAAGTACTGAGTAGTGTACCCCGAATGCGCGGCTTAGTGCATGAGGCTCCTGTGTCTGTCCTCTCCGCCAACGGTGTTGACATTGCATGCACTCAACCTGGTCTTCGTTTTTCTCCACTTCCATCACCACTTCTCCTACCTTTTACCTTGGTCCTAAGAAAGTTTTCATTGCTAATCTTGACCTCTTTCCCTCCACTGACCCACCCCCTCCATCTGCAAAGAGTCCCAAGAGCACCTCAGCCACCACCAGCCCAGCTTCGAGTGTCACTGTGGTGCATGGGTTCTGGAGCCCACCCTTTGCCAGCAGTGACACTTCAATCAGCAGCAAGGGGACAGCCAGCCCCCCACCAGGCAAGAAGACCAGGAAGCTAAAGGGCCGCCGTGAGAGGACTGACACGGCTGCCCCCAAGGAGCAAAGTTCACCCACTTCACCAGCCACAACATCTAGGGGAGGCAAGGGCCCGAGAGCCCCATCTAAGGAGCGAAAGGGCAGCAGGGCGGAAAAGTCAGCCAGCAGGAGCGCGGAGCAGGAGGGGCCCACAAGCCCCATCCCGGGTGTTAGGGAGAACACCAAAGGGCCCAGGACTCCGTCACCGAAGGGTCCAGCAACAGCACAGTCGGAGGGCGACTGAGCAGGGAGTCCAGGCCAGGTCTGGCTCCCTTGACCTACTGGACGAGCACCGCTGAACAGGGCCCCGCCGTGGAGAAGAGCACCGCTGAACAGGGCCCCGCCGTGCAGAAGAGCACCGCTGAACAGGGCCCTGCCGTGCAGAAGAGCACCGCTGAACAGGGCCCGCCGTGGAGAAGAGCACCGCTGAACAGGGCCCCGCCGTGCAGAAGAGCACCGCTGAACAGGGCCCCGCCGTGGAGAAGAGCACCGCTGAACAGGGCCCCGCCGTGCAGAAGAGCACCGCTGAACAGGGCCCCGCCGTACAGAAGAGCACTGCTGAACAGGGCCCCGCCGTGGAGAAGAGCACCGCTGAACAGGGCCCCGCCGTGCAGAAGAGCACCGCTGAATAGGGCCCCGCCGTGCAGAAGAGCACCGCTGAACAGGGCCCCGCCGTCTCAAGCACCGCTCCGCTGGGCCCTTCATCTCAAGCACCGCTCCGCTGGGCCCTTCCTGTCAAGCACCGCTCCGCTGGGCCCTTCCTGTCAAGCACTGCTCCGCTGGGCCCCGCCGTCTCAAGCACCGCTCCGCTGGGCCCTTCATCTCAAGCACCGCTCCGCTGGGCCCTTCCTGTCAAGCACCGTTCCGCTGGGCCCCGCCGTCTCAAGCACCGCTCCGCTGGGCCCTTCATCTCAAGCACCGCTCCGCTGGGCCCCGCCGTCTCAAGCACCACTCCGCTGGGCCCTTCATCTCAAGCACCGCTCCGCTGGGCCCCGCCGTCTCAAGCACCGCTCCGCTGGGCCCTTCCTGTCAAGCACCGCTCCGCTGGGCCCTTCCTGTCAAGCACCGCTCCGCTGGGCCCCGCCGTCTCATGCACCGCTCCGCTGGGCCCTTCATCTCAAGCACCGCTCCGCTGGGCCCTGCCGTCTCAAGCACCGCTCCGCTGGGCCCTTCATCTCAAGCACCGCTCCGCTGGGCCCCGCCGTCTCAAGCACCGCTCCGCTGGGCCCTTCATCTCAAGCACCGCTCCGCTGGGCCCCGCCGTCTCAAGCACCGCTCCGCTGGGCCCTTCATCTCAAGCACCGCTCCGCTGGGCCCCGCCGTCTCAAGCACCGCTCCGCTGGGCCCTTCCTGTCAAGCACCGCTCCCCTGGGCCCCGCCGTCTCATGCACCGCTCCGCTGGGCCCTTCATCTCAAGCACCGCTCCGCTGGGCCCCGCCGTCTCATGCACCGCTCCGCTGGGCCCTTCATCTCAAGCACCGCTCCGCTGGGCCCCGCCGTCTCAAGCACCACTGGCACAATGACAGTGCCGGATCTGTCTCGAGCTACTGTTCACAGTTCACTGTGCCCACCATGCCTCCTCCTTGACCGGTGGAGACTGTTATCCACCTGATGGACTGTGGCTTTGCACTCCCCAGGATGGCAGAGTGGGCAAGCCACCCACTGTAGAGACTTGAGAGACTGTGGCTTTGCACTCCCCAGGATGGCAGAGTGGGCAAGCCACCCACTGTAGAGACTTGAGAGACTGTGGCTTTGCACTCCCCAGGATGGCCGAGTGGGCAAGCCACCCACTGTACAGACTTGAGAGACTGTGGCTTTGCACTCCCCAGGATGGCCGAGTGGGCAAGCCACCCACTGTAGAGACTTGAGAGACTGTGGCTTTGCACTCCCCAGGATGGCCGAGTGGGCAAGCCACCCACTGTAGAGACTTGAGCGACTGTGGCTTTGCACTCCCCCGGATGGCCGAGTGGGCATGGTGGCCCCTTCGTGGATCTGGCGTTGTGGACTCATGTGGCTGTGGTGCCCCCCCCTTCCCTTCCCCCTGAGGTGCCTGTAGTTTTTTCATCAGATGCCCCTGCAGTGTTCTCTCCAAAGGACTCAGGTCTCCTGTGTGGGCTTTGCCCTTGTGTTGATACACTTTGGCCCACGGACACTTGGAATATCGTTAGATGTGCAGGACTTATTGCCTCGGTTTATCGTATGCACTGGATATTGAATTGTTTTTTTTTAATTGTTATTGCTATTTGACCGTGACTTATCAGTGGTTTTTATTTCCCATAAATTTCGAGTCACAATTTAATTATGTCCTTGCTTTTTTTACGGGGGTTTGGGTGGTGTCACTGTGACTTGTTGCTCTGCATTGGTGTGTACATGGTTTGGGGGGGTGGGTGTATCGCGTATGTGTGTGCACGTAACCTTTCGTCCTCCCCCCTCCCCTGTGTCGTAGGTGCAGTACTCACCGTTGTCGTCTGCGCCGGCGTTCGTACTCGTGGTAGATGAGCAGGTAGACGAGAGCAGGTAGGATGTTTAGTTCGGGTTCCATGCTGTCCTCCTTCCTCGTGGAGTGCGTAGAGGTGAGCGTTTTCCCGTTCGTAGTCTGTTTCCGCCGTGTTTTTATCGGCGGTGCTCCCGCCTCGGAAAAGGTGGCGGATTGGACGGTCATAATAGTGTGGGCGGTACATTGTCTGCCGCCTGTCTGTTGGCGGTGACCGCCGCGCTGTTTGTCGGTCCCGCCGTGGCGGTCGGAGTGTTAATGTGGCGGGCTGTGTTGGCGGTTCCCGCCAGGGTCAGAATTCCATTTTTTGGACCGCCGGCCTGTTGGCGGGTTGGCCGCCGCTTTATCACCGACCGCCAGGGTTAGAATCACCCCCTTTATTTTAATTTTAAAAATTCCCTTAAGTAACAGATACCAGAAGTTTGGTATCAAATAATTGTTATAATAAATCCCACAACTTCCATTTGTGGGATTTAATATAACTTGTTCAGGTAAAGAGTTTTAAACTTTACCTGAAAAGTTGCCAACTCCAGCCCTGCAGTGTTTTTGCTGCTGTGCTCTGATTGGCCAGCCTCTGGCAGCCTGGCCAGGCTGCCTTGATGAAGTGTGAAGTGGCCTGGCCAGCACTAAGAGATGTGCCGGGGGAGGAGATCTCCCCTCAGCAGATGGGGAAGCAGGAAGGGGGAGGGCTGCCAAACTGGTCTTCAAAGGCAGAGAAGGACATTTGGAGCAACCCAGCAACACCCTCACATCCTGCAAACCCAGACAATTAGGTCCCCCTTGATTAGATTAGGAGAGGGCAGGAGAGGAGTGTGTTTAGGATTTGTAGCCACACCAGTGGGTGGGCTCAGCCAGATGTAACCTCCAAAAATCACTTTCAGCCATGATGGCTTTTTGAGGAATGTTGCTCTCTGGGATTGATTTTTGCCACACTTCCCAGGAAGTGGTCATCACAGGGGGAAGGACCCTGCCCCTGATTGGAGAACCAGGACCCCCCTGTTTTTCACCCAGGAGCAGGGATAAAACTGGCAGACCTGCACCCACACCTCAGATCCCCATCAGATTCCAACAAGGAAGAACTACAGGAGAAGAAGGACTGCCCGGCTGGACCCCTGGCCTGCACCTGGACCCTGCACTCTGAAGGACTGCACCAGCTGCACACTTGGGTTTCACCACAAGAAGGACTTTGCCTGGCTTCAGCTGGTTCAAGGAGGGACTCCCTGTTTGCTACAGGTGAAAAATTGCTAACCAGAGTCCCCTGTACCAGCTTCTGATGAAATCAACCAGCGGACCACTGCCCAGTGGCCAAAAAGGAGTTTGCACCAGGTGCATTTTGGGAGTTGTAGTCCACACACCCCAAGGATCATTTCAGAGCTTCTGGAACCTTGGGGTGAGCGGTGGACCCCAAAAGAACCTTAAAAGAACATCTGGAAGAAGATCCAGAAGTTTGGGGAACATTAGGAAAAAAGCTCCATTGAGGGACCGAACCGCCGTGGCAACTCTAGCCGGCTTGCCTCAACTGCGACCCGGCCTGACTTGCAGGTTCGTCCCGGTGAGGAAAATCTCCAAAAAAGAGACTAAGTCAGAACGTAGGAAGTTGACCGGGACCTCCCAGCCAGCATATCCGAAGAGGGCTCCATGGACATCGGATCAAGATTCAGGTTTGCCCCAGTCGAAGGATTTCACCTCGAAAAAACGACCAAGTCCGGAGGTAAAAATCTCCACAGAGGGCTCCCGTGACGCGTATCCGAGGAAGAGTTCCAGGAGGTCGGATTGGACTGGCAGGTTCGTCCCGCTGAAGAAAATCTCCAGAAAAACGGCTAAGTCCTAAGGTAAACTTTTGACCAAGGCCTCCCGCGGGCTGTAGCCGAGACGGGCTCCATCCCGGTCGGCCTTAAACTTTGACTTTGCCCCAGTTGAGGTGCGATCTGTTTCCTGTGTTTTATTTAATTACTGTTTTGCGATATTTGAATGCTTTACTCTTTGTCTCCTAAGTTAAGTCTTGTCGCTTGTTGCCAAGCTACCAATGGTTGAGCTAGGTTTAATTTACTGAGACCTAACTGGACCTAAGTGGAGGTTAGTGGCCTACTGATGTGGAGTGGTGGGAGTGAGGGTGTGAGATGGCATGCAGGTATGGGGGCAATAAGTTGTAAATGCTGACTTACCAGTGTCCAGTCCTCCGGCTACTCCAGCGAGTCCCTCAGGATGCAGTATTGCCAGTACTTGCTTCTCCCATGCTGTGAGCTGTGGGGGAGGAGGTGGGGGTCCACCACCAGTCCTCTGTATGGCGAACTGGTGCCTTGCTGCTATGGAACGTACCTTCCCTTGTAGGTTGTTCCACCTCTGCCTGATGTCATCCCTTGTTCTTGGGTGCTGTCCCACAGTGTTGACCCTGTCCACGATTCTCCGCCATAGCTCCATCTTCCTTGCTATAGATATCCGCTGTACCTGTGCTCCAAAGAGCTGGAGCTCTACCCTGACAATTTCCTCCACCATGACCCTTAACTCCTCCTCAGTGAAACGGGGTGCCTTTGTGGTGCCATGGGTGTTGTGCGATGTGTGTTGGTGAGGGTGTGTTTGGTGATGTGGTGGTGTGTGTGATGTGGAGTGTGTGAGGGGTGTGTGGGTGTAAGTGGTGTGTGTGTGTCTAGTTGTCTCTGTGCTCTTCTTCTCAGTCTCCTGGCAGTAATTGTTGTTTGTAAAGGGTTGTGGGTAATGTGTGTTTTATAGTGCTGTGGGTGTGTGGGTGGGGTGGGTGTTTTTAGTATTAGCCAATGAAATGTTGTTTTGTATGTGGGTGTCCATTCTGAACGCTGGGGTATGTACCTCCAATGGTTTACCGCCGTTGAATGTCCGCTGTGGTGAATAAAGGGTCCTAATGTGATGGGTGTTGTTTTGTTGGCGTAACGGTATGGGTTTTGGGACCGTCACTTTATCACTTACCTTTGGGCTGGCGGATTTGTGTATGTGGCTTTATTCTGTTGGATTGGGGTGTGTGTGTCATAATATGGTAAACGGATATCCGCCACTGCATCGGTAAGTTGGCAGCCGTCAGCGTGGTGGTAAGCGGGATTTACCGCCAATGTCATAATGAGGGCCTCTATGTCCGTTTTCACCCAGATGATTCAACAAGGCAATGGTATCCTGCCTGCATGCTTCCAGTGTCTTTGAAGCAACCACTAGATCATCAATGTACTAAACCAACGTTGATTGAAAAGGCATTCCCAATAATTTCAAATTCTTTTTCAACACCTTAGTAAATAAGGATGCAGATTCTGGAAAGCCTTGTGGAATTCTACAATACACACGATTGCAGAATTTGAAACAGAAGAGTAACTGGCTATCCTCATGTAGATTCACTGAGAAAAATACTTGTGACAAGTCCACTACTGTAAACCATTCTGCATTGCATGGACTTTGGAACAAAATCAATGCTGAACTGGTTACCACTGGACAACATTTAACAACAATATCATTAATTCTTCACAAATCTAGACCAATGTGAAATTTCCCACTTGGTTATCGCAAATCCATAATAGGTGAATTACATGGGCTTCTCAGCACTTCTTTTAAAACCCCTTGTTTAACAAAATCTGCAATTACAGGAGTAACTCCTTCAATTACATCTGGTGCCATGTGATATTGAGGAGTTTTTGGAAAAACTGCATTAGGTTTCATTGTGACTTTGACTGGTTCAACTCCTTTAATTAAACCAATAACTTTTCCAGAAAGATCCCAAACTTTTAAAATACCTGTATCTCGTAAATCAATTGCAAGGTTCAATACTGTAAATGCAGGATAAAGAGTAATCAATGGAAACTCTTCATTAATTAAATTACAATTTCTAATTGGTAAACTGGATTCCTCATCATCACTGTTTGTTTGAAGGGCAATTCCATCATTTGTGCAAGTAATCGAACATCTTGTTTTGCATGATAAATCTCTTCCCAATAGGCATACTGGACTTGAGTCACAGACTACGAATCTGTGCATTCCTTCAAAATTACCAATTTTAACAGGAATTGGCACAGAAATCGTATTTGTCAAGTGCCGTTTTGCCACTCCTACAACCTGTACTGTTTTTCCAGAAAGTGGCACATTAGAGACTTCTGCAGTTCGGACACTACAGCGTGTAGCTCCTGTGTCAACCAGGAATGAAACATCATGAATGATTACTGTTCCATTTACATAAGGACCATTCTGATCTACCTCTAATGAAGCTGCTAATGCACATTCTTCTTCATCCAAACTCTCACTCAGAATTTCATCCACTCGATTCATCCTCACTGTGTAGCAGGAATTGTTGTATGCATGGTTGACTGTTTTGACTTAAGCTTTGACCCATGTTCTGCTAAAGAACCACTAACTGCTGCTGTGCCATTGGCGTTTGAGGTATTTGCATTTGCTGCTTTGGAATCATTCACATCTGCTGTTGCATTTGCTTTGGCTGTGGTACCTGTAAACATGTTACCTGCTGTTGGGGAATTTGCATTTGCTGCAGAATCTGTGTCTGATTATTCATATTCTGGACATTTAAATTAGGATTCCGAATTTTCGGTCCTCTCAAATTTGGAAAAAGGTTGTTTTCATTCATCTGCACAATGCCCAAAATTACCACAAGTGTAACAAGGTAAAATCTTTTTCATTGTCTGCATTTCACCTGAATTAACATTAGGATTCAAATCAACACCTACACGATTTCCATTTCCAAAACCACCAAGTCTCTCTCCAGTCCCTGACTCTGAACCATCTGCATGTTTCCTTGTTGTTGTGGAATTCCATGCGTCCCTGATTGTGCTGCTCTGATCTGCATCACCATTGCCTTTTTTAGTCTTTTCTGCTTCATTTCAATCTCGTCATTGCAGTATTTAGCAAAGTGCAATACTTCATTGACCGGTTTTGCTTGCCAGCAAATCAAATGACTCTTGAGCATGTTACTAATTTCAGGTCTCAACCCTTCAACAAATCTGAACACAAAATGAATCATGGGTTTAGGTTCAATTGTTTCTGTACCACTGTAATGTTTGAATGTGTTAGACTTTTCATCCTTGGAGTAGTCTCCCTTAACTTTTTGCCTCTGTTTCCCAGGTTGCTGATGTGTGCTGGACTCTGTTTTTGCTGTTTTTTAGTTTCTCTGGGCACTTTACCACTGCTTACAAGTGCTAAAGTGCAAGTGCTCCAATACAAAATGTGTATGAAATTGGTTCATCCATGATTGGCATATATGATTTACTGGTAAGTAAAGTACAGTGCACCAGAGGTGACCAGGGCCTGTAAATCAAATGCTACCAGTGGGCCTGCAGGACTGATTGTGCCACCCACATAAGTAGCTCTGTAATCATGACTCAGACCTGCCACTGCAGTGTCTGTGTGGGCAGTTTTTAAACCTACTTGCCAGGCCTAAACCTCCCCTTTTCTTACATGGAAGGCACCCCTAAGGTAGGCCCTAGGTAGCCCCATGGGCAGGGAGCAGTGTATGTTTAAAGTAGGACATACACTAATGTGTTTCATATGTCCTAACAGTGAAATACTGCTAAATACGTTTTTCACTGTTACAAGGCCTATCCCTCTCATAGGTTAACATAGGGGCTGCCTTTAAATAAGTTTAAAGTGTAGATTCCCTTTAGGAGCAGATAGACATGTGGAGTTTGGGGTCTCTGAGCTCACAATTTAAAAATACATTTTTTAGTAAAGTTGATTTTAAGATTGTGTGTTTGAAAATGCCACTTTTAGAAAATGAGCATTTTCTTGTTTAAACCATTCTGTGACTCTGCCTGTTTGTGGATTCCCTGTCGGGGTCAGTTTGACAGTTGGGCTGTTTGCACCTCTCTCTAGACAATGACACAAAGGGAGCTGGGGTGCAGCCTGCATATCCTGATGAGCCATCTATGCTAGGAGGGAGGGGAGGAGTGGTAACTCACACCTGAAAGGGCTGTGCCTGCCCTCACACAATGTAGTCTCCAACCCCCTGGTGTGTATCTGGGGCCTGGAATGGGCAAGGCAGAATTTCACAAACAAGAGAGACTTTACTTTGAAGTAAGCCTACTTCAAAGGGCAAAGTGGATATAAGAAGGGCACCCAAAACCACAGAATTTACATCACTTCTGGAAACCAAGAGGAACCTCTGCATGGAGAAGAGCTGAGGAAGAAGAGCTGCCCTGCCTTTGACTGTGCTTTGTGGAGCTATCCTGCAGTTGCTGCTTCTGCCTGTGCAAGAGGACAAAGACTGGACTCTGTGTGCCTTCCTGCTTGTGAAGAACTCTCCAAGGGCTTGAATTAGAGCTTGCCTCCTGTTGTTGAAGTCTCAGGGACAGCAAATACTTCTCTCTGCCAGCACCTGGAGCCTCTGCTGAGACTCCTACCCTGCCAAGTGGTGCCCATCCAGTTCCTTGGACCCTTAAAGGAGAAGCTGGCAGAACAAGAGTAAGAAATCCACGCACAGACCGCCGTGTGGGGAAAAGATTGACGCAACTCTGAGACGTGGCTGAAAAATTGACATGCCGCCGGCTTCACAGCTGAAATCGATGCTCGCCTGCAGTGCAGCTGGAAGATTGATGCACGCAGCTGGAGAAACGATGCGCAGCATCGCTGACGGAGGCTGGTGAGATTGCAACTCGTGCTGCGTAGTTTTCGAATCATCGTGCAGCAGGATTTCAGACACAAACATCGCTGGGCATGTAAAAACAACACAAGGCCTGCCCGGACCAGAGAGTGCTGTTCAGATCGACGCATCGTTCTCCTGCAGAGAGAAAAAACAATGCACGCCGACCCGACGGAAGGAGAAATGATGCACAGTCTCGCTCGTGAGTGATATCGACTCATCGCAAGCCCTTTTTGACGCACACTCATCTGTGAGAGGTTATTTTTGATGCACCCAGGTACATTTCCACGCTTACAGAGTTAGCGTAGTATTTAAAATTACATGAAGACTCTTTTTGGTTTTTAATTGATAACTTGACTTGTGTATGGTGGATTTTTGTCGTTTTGGTCTTGTTTTTTTTAAAAGAAATATTTGCTATTTTTCTAAACGTGTGTTGTGTCATTGTGCAGTGTTTTCATTAAGTTACTGTTTGTGTGTTGGTACAAATATTTTACACCTAGCACTCTGAAGCGAAGCCTGCCTGCTCGTGCCAAGCCACTGAGGGGGTGAGCGAGGGTTAGCTGAGGGTGATTCTCTTTTACTCTGACTAGAGTGAATTTCCTTGCTTGGACACAGGGTAACCAGACTACCAACCAAAGACCCATTTCTAACAGAATATTTGAAACAACCTTTCATAATATGCATATATTAACTCATTTGCTTCCTGAGCTGCCCTATCAATACTCTGCCAGTCAATGTAGTTAGGGAACATTCTCGTTTTCAAAAATTCAATCACTTTGTAAAAACCTTTCATTACTTCAGGTGATGGTGCACCTATGGATCTTGTGCGGGTTCTCACGTCAGCCAATCAACACTCCTTTTGCACTGGATCCATAAATCAGCTGGAACTACTATTTCTAACAAAGTATTAAATCCTCCGCTACAGGAATTTTGCAAATTTCTGTTTGCTGGTACCAATGTACTGGTTTCTCAGTCTTGGGTAATCATTTGCAAATGACAAAATGTCACTCCTGCGCCAAGGGACGTGGATGTAATTCCCTCCAGGAATTTCTCTCATGGGCAATATCTTTACTGGACTATCAGTCTGATATATGTCAGAAGAATTCAAATTTGCAGACTCTCTCTTCTTTTGCTCTCTGTTCTTTACCCATCTGCCTTTCCATTTATCTAATGCTCCTCATGTTTGAATACTTTGGATTGATTCTTTATTGTGAACTTTCATTCCAGGTGATCTTATGCTCTCAATGTCTTATGAATCGAATTCTAATCTGTATCCACTTCATATTTTTCTGCAAGTTCTGATAATTTCTGATTTGCCAATCCTGCTCTATTAGTGGCATATTTACACATGAAGTGTAATCCATCTTCATTACGAGTCAATTCTAGTTAACTCAAGTGTTCCCTCAATCATTTCATTTATTAGGTTCAGTATTCTTTACCCCTCAGCAACTGTTTTCATTGTTGATACCTCACTCACTTTCTCCAGCCATTCTGTTAAATGCTGAGCTGTTAAATCTTGTAAAGAAACATTACTATTCACATTGGGCACGCATTGTGGAGTATTACATGGCGGACCCATTACTCTCTCATGTGTGGACTTCTCCACATTTTGAGAAATCCTGGAATAAGTTAAATCTATAAGCGGACCTGTTTGTCAAAAGTCTGATTTATTTGTGTCATAACTCTCGCAGTAGCATTGAGTCACTCCATTTCTGCATTTGTATTCAAAATACTCTGTACATTCTTCTCATTTCCTTGAGCATACAATGGAATAACTGGACCAATTGTAAGAGGAACTGTTAATGCTTCTGGGCTTGATGGAACATTCTGATTTATTGAGTAAATTACTCCAGAATTCTGACCTGTAAGTACTGAGGAATTTGCTTGTGTTACAGTTACTGAAGTATACCTTGGCATTGTATGAGCTCGTCAAACAACTTGCAGAGGAGTCATTGAATTAGGTATAGACTCAACCTGAACCATAATTGGTTTTTGGTAAATCTGTGGTGCCACCACAACTGTAACATTCAGGTCGGGACTCACAATAAGAACTGTGGAATAACCTACAGGCTGAGCTACAGTCTATTTCCCAGGAGCCTGAGTAACTGTAATAGTAGGAACATTAGTTGCAACCTGTACTTGACTCTGTGTTACTACAATTGGTGGTGGTGCACTTGGACTAATACTAGTACCTGGACTTGCCTCTTGTGCTGCATATGGTGGGGGATGATTTCTCAATGATTGTGTTATACATTCATAATCTGAGTCACTATCATAAGTCAGTGATCTCTTAGTTTCATCTCACTTCGACTCAATTTCCGCAGGCTCCTTATTCTTTTTCTTTGTCTTTCATTTAACATTGTCCTCTTTCTCTTGTGTAATTGCAGGATACATTCCAATACCCTGTAAAGTTTCTGTTCTCCAAAATGTCTGTTCATTGTCCCATTTTGCTTCTAGCAAAGTTTTCTTAGCTTTTCTCATTCATCTCTCAAATGTTAATTTCTCTAGTTGTCTGGCCACTAACTCCCAAATAGCTAAAGCTTCAAATTCTGCTGGTCTCAGAGGGGACTTTAATTCATAAAGTATTATTCTCAAATTTTCTAAGATTCTCATATTAAAACTTCCATGAGCAGGAAACACTCAGCTCCCTTCCTTCTCTGTAACTTTGCACCTTTGTTTTAACCAAATATATGCTGAAAGACCTTTCTCTTCAATTACAATGTACGTAAGTGTATCTTCTGGCAGGGCAATGTCTCCTAATCTGACTGGAATAAAAGCATCTCATTTTATTCCACTATTTAACGCTTTGAAAAATACAATTTTCACCTTTAATTGACTTAGAACTAAAATTAAATTCAAAACAGGAAGTAATTAAATCCCAAAATCCTTCGTGCTCGCTACTCTCCATCAATAGGGCTTCACGCTTGTCCACCAATCTGTTTGCAGCTCCTATTCACCAACCAACCAATCCCAGCATGGACCCAATGATGTCACACTCGCACACAGATCGACTGACAAAGTTTTGCGGACTCGTCCTCCAAGCCCGATTCAAACGAAAACTAAATGCAAAATATTGCGAGCACTAAAGAAAAACCAACTTGTCTTCTAACGACAGGTAGGAGCACAATCACTTCAGAAGATTTACAGAATTTTGGACTGTGGCTTTTAGCTCTGACAGCTACTCCTTCGACTTACAGCTTTGTCTCATGCGCAAGCAAAATTCAACCTGCAGATTTCAAAGCACCACATTCACTTGAAGTACGACGACTTCCCTACACTTACCCTTTAAGGTAAGGAGACTCTTTACTCAAACTATGGTGGAGTATGCAAACTCCCTACTTCTCTCATACATCACAATTCACCTGCGATTTGCCAAAACATTGCAAGCGCAAACCCTACTCAGAACTCAAACAACACTAGGAACACTGAGAACATACCATATTTCATCTCAACAAGTATGGGCAAACCCAAATGCCATCTAAACAAGCCCTGGCAAAACCAAATTTCCAACAAAATATTTTCAACAAGCATTGGCAAAACCAAATATCTTAATTCCAGGATGATGATTTCCTTCTGATTGTGAGGTAACCATCAGATGATTCCCTCCTATTGAGATGTAACAATCCTCTCCTGCCAAATTATGTGGGTGTGACATACCTTATTTTAGTTTATATCAATGTGATAAGGTGTCACATACAGTATAGGGTAAGTCATCAATTACCCTAAGAGGTCGACTCAGATCTTTGGACTCAGACAGTAGTGAGAAAACATCCAATCAGACAACTTGTGCCAGTAAACATCAAATATATCATCACCTAATCAAATAATTAATTTAGATTCAGTGATTTAAACACTTCATGATCTATGTGGCCATTAATCCCAACACCAGTTTAGTAAATTAAGCATTGATTGCCCTCAAATTAACCGTGCTAACATCACGTAAGTCATATGCAAGACCAAATCGTAGCAATATAGGAACATCGCAGCCTGTCCAAAACGCCTAAAGGATCCCAATGTGGCTAAAGCATTTATCATTAAACACTCCAAAAGAACAATGCAGAATAACAACAGAATCAAGTGAAAAATAGAAACAGCATGCATTTAGTTGGTGCAGTTGAAATAATTAAAATCTTTTAATAAACAAATGAAGACATTAAGTCAGGCATCACTAACTATTACTCTAAATAGAAAGCATGTGTTGGTTTCATGCAAAACGAAAAATAAGACAACAATTAATTTGGATAACATCTAACTATGGTGCTAACCAAAATAAGCAGTTAGATTTTCTAAGGGAGAAAAAACCTGCAAGAAAGACAAATGCACATTCATTTTAGCTCTACTTAATGGATCAGCGATCAGTTGTGTCTTAATCAGCAGAGCACAGGAACATCAGGTCTTCATTAATCAGCATTAGGACATGAAAGGTAAACAGTTCAGTAAAGTAGGACCCAATGTAACTGAACTGTTAGAATCATAGACAAATACAGAATAACTAAAAATGCAGAACTGAAAAGAAGCTCAGAAAATGGAGAACCAACCTACATCACCTAAAAGGTTGCTATATAAAAGTCCCAAAAGTTACTAACTAAGCTTCTATTGGCCAAGACTATGAGGTGGTTTAGTGTACAGCCAAAATAACATCATCTGTGCTTCAGATGTATCTCTTCTTGTTTTCTGCACCCAATATTAGTTTCCGCTGCACTCGTCTCTCTCCTCCGGTCACCAGCTGTGATAAAAAAATTACATTTAAGTAATGTAGAAACATGACACGTGCTTCCTGCCAAAAACTAAAACTCGAGCAAGGACAAAGTATGCAACATGAAAACACGACATTGAGCACTGAGGCTCATTGTTTAAAACTAAAAATGTTTATCTCGAAGAAATATGCAACACGAACAGTAAAAGCAGCACAGAAATTGCCACTGTGCAAGTCACACAGAATGTTTGAAGAAACATTATTTTGCAAAGTTAGCACACATTTAAACATCGTGTTGCTGGAAAATTACTAAAACGTGAGGCACTTTAACTAATGCTAAAACATGAAGAATAAAACATTTCATTTAAATTTAAACCATTAATCTTTTAGTACATGTTGATAATCGTCTCTTTAATTATGATTAAACACAATACTGTACATTTATTAGACATTATTATTTCATATAATGCACATTGTTTATGGTGTCCACCATATCAGCTGCACGATTATTTTTCTAACACGTTTTTCAGTTCGGCCTTTTAATACATGTTATTTCACGTTCTGTTTAAGTAACACATTTTTATTAATAATATTTGCTCTCTAACAGCTGGTAAGTCTGCTGCCCAGCTCACCAGGCTAATCAAACAGGAACACATGCAGTCCCCTGTCCACTCCATTCAGTGTGTATCAGGCACCTTTTCATATACTCAGATTGAGACACATACTGCTTTCTCCTAATATTGCAACACACTAAACACAACTACTCACAGCCACTCCCACACTGACACTGTAGATTTCCTGGGGTATATTCAACTGCCCCTGGTTACCGGCAACTGGGGTCAGAAACTGGACTGCTACTGAAATAAAAGAAGCAATATGTTCCCTGGCTTTGGGCAAGACTCCTCTTCTAGATAAACTACCAGTTGAGTTCTGTCAATGGTACTCTAACCTGTTGGTCTCGTGAATTGGAAAAATGATACAAATCAGTCTCTGCTAATCAGCCACTGCTGAAAAGAGTCTTCCTCTCTTCTATCAGAGATACTCTTCTAATTTGTAAACTTAAGTCCAGCCAAGATGCACCCTCACTTCCTGTAGACAATTAGCTATCCTTAATACTGATTTAAAAATTCTAAGTAAAATACCGGCTACAAGTTGGTTGCCATTGCTTCCCTCTATTTTCCACTTGGATCAGAATTGCTTTCATCCTGAAAGGAGCACTTCACTTAATATTAGAAGAATATTTAGGATTATGGAGTCTCCTTCCGGATCCTGGGCCCTGTGGCCTACATCGCCCGAGATCATGGAAACTCATTGAATTCCCCAGTCTGGAGTTATCTCTCTACAGTGTTAGAGAGATTTGAGCTTGGCAGATGCATGGAGCGCGTGATTAAGGGCCTGATTTAGATATTGGTGGATGGGTTACTATGTCATAACGGTGATGGATATCATGTCCGCCGAAATCTAAATCCCTGTTACTTTTTTACCTGACAATGGAGATGTTAATACAAATCGAGATAAAATTGAAAGACTCAAGCACCTGAAAAAGAAACACATTAGAATACAACTCCATGCCGAGTCCTTCTAGAACATCTGAAAAACAAAACTATTCACCTGAGCTACAAAATTGCTCTAGCTCTTAGTACCTTTGCAAGATATGTGCTCAGACGTTTAGTTGGAAAAATGAATGTCTGTTCCCTCTCCTTCCTGATTCTTCTGAACTCAGCCTGGATGTCCACAGTGGGCACCTCCAGAGACAAAGCAGACAATTTTGGTCACCAAGGCAGTGGCAGCCCTTCACAGTCAAATCACTTTTTTTGGAAACTCTGGCGGTCATTCTGACCCTGGCGGTCAAAGACCGCCAGGGCGGAGGACCGCGGGAGCACCGCCGACAGGCCGGCGGTGCTCCAATGGGGATTCCGACCGCGGCGGTAAAGCCGCGGTCGGACCGGCACCACTGGCGGGCTCCCGCCAGTGTACCGCCGCCCCATTGAATCCTCCAAGGCGGCGCAGCTTGCTGCGCCGCCGAGGGGATTCCGACCCCCCCTACCGCCATCCAGATCCCGGCGGTCCGACCGCCGGGATCCGGATGGCGGTAGGGGGGGTCGCGGGGCCCCTGGGGGCCCCTGCAGTGCCCATGCCACTGGCATGGGCATTGCAGGGGCCCCCGTAAGAGGGCCCCTACATGTATTTCACTGTCTGCTGTGCAGACAGTGAAATACGCGACGGGTGCAACTGCACCCGTCGCACAGCTTCCACTCCGCCGGCTCGATTCCGAGCCGGCTTCATCGTGGAAGCCTCTTTCCCGCTGGGCTGGCGGGCGGTCTGAAGGCGACCGCCCGCCAGCCCAGCGGGAAAGTCAGAATTACCGCCGCGGTCTTTCGACCGCGGAACGGTAACCTGACAGCGGGACTTTGGCGGGCGGCCTCCGCCGCCCGCCAAGGTCAGAATGAGGGCCTCTGTTTCTTTCTGTGATGGGCTGTATTGCCCTTCTAAAATGATTATGCTTCCTTGGTTGCTATGTTATTTTTCAAACCTCCCATGATATCTGCCAGTAAAGTTTCTTCACACTCTGTTGGATGACCTCATGTGGTGTAACTAGTGCAGCAGAGTTGCACTGGTCAAATTGAGACTACCTTCAGACAGGATGGCCTGGGAGGCCCCAATGTTGAAAATTATTACCTTGCAACGCAATTGTAATGGGTGTGTTGCTGGATGGCCGAGTGTTTGCTTGATGATGCGACCACAACACGTTTCATGTGGTGATTAGAAAGAATATTAGTTTTTCTGCCCATTGCCATGTGCACATCTCCACCCTTCTTTGGTATGATCAGGGTACCACTGCTTTGAAGGAGGTTTGTAAATAATGGCTCAGACCACTATATAAAGCTATGCTAGGTCTCCCGAGGAACAATGATGTTCTGATACCTTTTGATCTTAACAATTGACACGCACAGACATACTGACCATAGGTGACCTTTTCCAAAATGGACTGCTTCTGTCCTTTGATGACGTGGTAGAGAAATTTTAAGTTCACAAATGTCATTTCTCAACATATAGGGCACTGACACATTCCTTTCACACCTTCTGGAATGTTGTGAAAGCTGAGCCACAAAGTCACACTGTCATGCAGTACCTTCAAACTATGGATCATGCTTGACATCTTGTTAGCTGGTTAGTCAAGGCATTTGGCGGGCACACACAGATCTCTTTAGCAGCTTTTGAGCATGTGGGAAACAAAGGTGGAAGAAGTGTTTCACAAGAAACAATGGGAGAGAATACTAGCTTATCCGGCTGCAGATTCTAGAAATGCTTATTTTAAACATGTTCATTTTACTATACTTCATAAAGCCTACCTCTCCCTCTGCCTGCTCCTTACCCTACGCATGTTACGAAGAATCTTCAAATGGCTCCCCCAGGACACAAGACGTACCGTCACTCAGGCCCTTATCACCAGCCCACTTGACTACAGCAACACTCTGTGTGCAGGGATCTCCAACAACCTCCTACACAGACTTCAGACCAGACAAAACACTACCGCCTGACCTCCCCCATCGATCACCCACCACCCCCACCTCAGAAGACTCCACTGGCTCTCCTTCCAGACAAGATTCCATTTCAAGCTACTGATCCAAGCATTCAAGGCTCTACACAACAAAGGACCCGCCTACATCAACCAATGTCTCACCTTCCACCACCTCTCATGACAGCTACACTCTACATCCCTCTCTTTCACCTACCCACCCCACTTCCAGTTCAGCAGAAGTGGAGGATGCTTCTTTTCCTACCAGGTGGCCAAGACCTGGAACAACCTACCATTGCAACTACAGACCTCCTCCTCTCTTCTGGAATCCCAAAGATCACTGAAGAACTGGCTATTCGACTGAGCCCTCCAGCCCTAGCACTGGTATACTCCACCGGTTGATTAGCCGTGCTTTACAAATCCGCTGATTGATTGATAAAATGAATTATTTTTTGCAGGACTAATGCCTGCTGTACGACCTGCAATTCAGCTAAAGCTGATCTCTAACAAATGCTATGTTAATGCATGTCCTTATCCCACTACTCGAACATAATCACGTCACAGCTTATATGGGTCACAGGATGTACTGCCTTAAATAATTGGGAGACATGTGCACTAAAAACATTTCAATGCTAGAAAAAGAACCAGGTTGAATTATTGATCAATTTGCAGCCCTCAATTAAAGATGATATACTCCCACCTTAAATGAGTCCCCTGCAGCAGTTCAGATATATTTTGTATTATGATTTTGAAAGTCCTTTGCCTGTCCCGCCCAGAACCGTCCTCTCTGTTATCTGTCCTCTCTGTTATGTGACATTATTGCCTCTGCTGGTAGAGGGCTGCCCCTCACACTCCTGTGTGTATCCCCTGTGTCATATGTCTTCTCATGTCACTAAACCTTACTTTTTATCATATCATACTGTACAGACTATCTCTAAAGGGCTGTCTGCATTTCATCTTATTACTGCCCATGCCTGCTAAGTTTACTGTTAATGATTATGACCCAATTTTGAATGCATGCACGTTTAATATGTATGAAGTATTTTGTGGTTACTTCTAAGTATAACTTGGAACTCATTTTAAAAGGATGTTTTGAAGTAGGCCTCCGGAGTGCCATATCTATGATGTATTAGATTGCTTGTGGCTACTTCTATTAAATGCCATAATACACAACAGTAATACAAAGTTCAATAAAAGGATGTTAAAAAAATTATTAATATGAACCAGCTGTTATCTCCTGTCAGTATTCTTAACAGAATATCTTGCATAAAATCAATATGATTTTAAAGCTAAGGTTCTCTGTAGTGTTATAAAATAATTGTCTCAAATGAGAATATATGCTTGTTAATCCTACATCTGCACACCAATAACATGAAAACAGGAGAAAAATAGAAAAATCTTACATCAGTCTTCCATGATGCTGCCCAGGGCCGGACTGGCCATAGTGGGCATCAGGCGTTTTCCCGGCAGGGTGGGGCCTGTTTTGCAGTGGCGGGGGCTGGTTTTGTTACAGGAGGCCGGTTTTGCATCGTGCTGCAGTATTGGCCTCCAATAACAAAAGCAGCAGTGCTTTACACTTGCAAGGGGATGGTCTGCCAAACTTGTGAGTGCTGCTTTGCGTTCCAATTGCAGCCACGATGCTGCCCTTGCAATTGCAGGTGTATTAATAAAAATTATTAATGGGTGTTCATGTATTCTAAATAAAGGGTTTGTGTAGAAAATAATGCACGCATTTGAAAATGTGATTACTATGAGTGGCCGCCAATGTTCACAAAGTGTACTTACTAGTAGTTTAATATTGTGAAATGTTGAATATTTGTTTGACTAATGTAGTAATATGTCATATTAAAGGTTATGCATTATGTCCTAGCTTTATTAATTGTAGGCTTTAAATTAGCAAATGTCTTGACCTACTTGCCAGGCCTCATGTCAAAGTTGTATTTCTTAACGTTTAATAAATGGCTGACCTAGAGAGTTAAACTGAGATTTTCCATTTTGCATTGTTTAAATGTGCTCATAACTAAAGGTTCTCATGAGAACCGACTGCTAGAAGATGCTGTTCATGCTAATGTAACATTTCGTGTGTAATGCGTGTGAGACTGACTTTCTCAAAAAGAGAACAATAGAGATACTGACTGGAGTGGAAGCTGTAACAATATTGTTACCTGACAAGCCAGATAATGAGGACATTGCAGGACAACCAATCAACGAAATGTGAACGGAGTGATAGTAGAATTCATAGATTTGGATTTTTAGTTTTATTGGACAGAGTGTGAACACGTGATTAATTGACCAATTGGGATCTGGGAAATAGTTTTAGTAGTTTTGATTTAACAACACTGCACTGAGAGAAGACATCATCATTGCCCATTTTCTTGCTGGCCAAAAGGTCAATATTTTCTTGTGCATCCTGACAAGAGACGTGCTTAATTTTAATGCTTAAGGACTGCATTTCTGAACTTTGATGCTGAATCCTGATGTCTTGCTAATCGACTGATGTCCTGAGGACGAAGACTGATTCTGCTTGCTGATCCACACTGAGTATAGGTATTATGAATTAGACTGATGACTATGATGTCTATTTGCTTTTCCTTTCTAGGTACCAACTGCACTGTTTTGATAGAGCCATAGTTAGATGTTTTTCCAAATTTGTGTTGCTAAATTGCTTTGCATGAAGCCCAACATGCTGATGCTAATCTGATGTTAGTTAAGGATCCTCACTAATGAAATTGTGCTAATAGGGAATAATGCTTGATGAATTTCCCTGCTGAATTCAAATGAATGTAATCACTTTGACACAGTTGACTTTGCTATTAATTTGTACCACAACCTTAGAATGTATTATAGGTCACGCTTTGATTAGATTACGTTTTTTCCGCCGCTTTGGACAGCCAGCATTGTTTCTGTATGTGTTTCATTTGTTTTTGAGATTAATCTACATGACCTTAGCATTGTTAATAGAGGGAAACAAATATTCTAACTTTTACTGAAAGATGTGGTTTTTCATGACTGAAAGGTCATAGTGTGTGCCAATTACTGACTCTATTGATTATTACTTTTATTGATTGTTGTTGATTATTGATGGTGTTCATTGGTTATTGATTATTGATTTGTATGTACTGGAGCTATGGTAAGAACATCTTAATTGCAAGTCAAAAGGTTCATCGACCTATTCACGCCCCCTTGTAAGTTTAATTATTAAGGTCAGAAGCGCCAACACCCTTTACAACAAAGTAACATTGTGTTGGCCCCTTCAGCAAAAATAAAATGGCACATTCCCTCTCACGTCATTTCTTTGGATCGAAACGTAATTTATAGAAGTAGAGGAAGTCTGCATTTATCAATATCTATCTAAATGTTTAATTTTCACCTTACTATCAGAATTTGGGAGGCACACTGAGCAGTTCTAGCACTAAATCATCACACAGTGCAATTACTCTACCAAGACGTAATTGTTATTAGCTAATTGTCTGGTAAATGCTTACGACAATGTAAACAAAGGAGCTGTGTCACTACACACTTTAATTTCTTTGCATCTGCACTATGATATCCCTTCTATATACCATGCCTTGAAGTTTAGCCATCCAAGCACTTCTTAGGTATATCTTTATAAAGTGCTCATGTAGTAGTCATATGCCATATATTTTTGGAGATAAAAGAATAATTGGACGACTGGTGTAGGAAGTGGAATGGCTGAAATGACAATTTTAAACTTCAGTAATGGAGTTTTTGGCTTGAGAAAGTAACACAAGTAGAAAGGCAATCAGTCATCACAGGAGTTATGTAAGCGAGGCAACACATTTCTAAACAAGTTTCATAAAGACCTTTATTCTTTGTCCATCCCATTAGAGGGATTTATTGCATGCACCATTCCATGTTCACACTGAAATGTAAACATTTCCTTAGAAAACAATTGAGAAAATCAGGAAAAAGTAAATCAAGTTAAACTTTTATTTAAACACAGAAGATGACGGACAAATGCTTGCAATATGTCTAACCACTGACAATTGCTTGGGGTAGTATTTCACTCCAACCTTCTTCTGCTCACCATGCACACACCAGTTTAGACTCTGTATTTTGCAAATCAGTCTTAACCTTACTCAAATCAGAACAGTCTAGTCGAACTACCAAGTCAGCTCTTCCCTGAACTAGAACACAAGCAACCCAAGACCAGTTTTGCCCAGAATGGGGCTCTTCAGTCAGGTGTAGGTTGGTTCCAGTGTCACCGTGAGCACAGGACCCAAATCTGGGCATACACTTGGACACTTATGGCATGACATCAAACATGCAAGGATGATGGGAAGAATACTTGAAATAATTCTAACCACTGTCAACAGCTTCGTGTAAAATTATATTGACCACGATGACAGTCCAATTTAAATCCAGCAATACTCTAATCAGTCTTTACTATGCTCCAATCAAAACAGTCCAACCTGAGCTGGCAGGCAAGGTCCTCCCTCAACAGACACAGAAGCAACTAAAAACGTTTTTTGCCCCAATTGTGGCTCTTCACTCAGGAGCAGTTTGGTTCCACTGGCGCAGTGAGTAGGGAACCGTTTCTGAGCCTAGCATTGACCACTTAGGGTGTGACATAAACCACACAAATGGTAATGGGAGGAATGCTTGTAATACATCTAACACAGCCAATCACTAGGGATAGCACTCAACAATTCTTTCCTTTGCTCACTGTGCCACCTTAGATCCTACCCAGCCATATGCAAATCAGCCCTGGTGCTGCTGTAATAGATACAGTCCAGCTCCAACTGCCAAGACAGGTCCTCTCTGAACCACAGCACAAGCAATCCAAGACTGGTTTTGCCATAGATAGGACTCTTCAGTCAGTGCAGCTTGGTTCCTTGTCACAGTGAGCAAGGGCCTCATATCACAGTGAGCAAGGACCCGCAATCCGTTCGCTGCTTAGTATGGCACATTGAACATGTAAAAAGCCGATAGGAGGAATGATTGCAGTTTGTCTAACCACTGTCAATTGCTTGGGGTAGCAATCCAAAACATTGTTCTTTTTCCCAGATGCCACCTCAGATTAGACCCAGCCATATGCAAACCAATATTGCTCCTGCTTCAATAGGAATGATCTAGCCAGAACTGCCAAGCCGGGTCCTCTCTGAACCAGAACATAAGCAACCCAGAACAGTCTCACTTCAGTTGGGGATCTCATTTGGGTGCAACTTGATTCCAGTGTCACAGTGAACAAGGGACCCACATCAGGGCACACCTTTGGCCACTTATGGCAGTACATGAAACACATAAATGGTAATCGGAAGAATACTTGAAATGTGTCTAACCACATAACACATAAATGGTAATAGGAAGCATATTAGAAATGTGTACAAGCACCGGCAATTGCTCAGGATAGCATTCCAACCCATAATTCTCTTGCCAATCAGAACAGTCAAGACCAAATTGCCATGCCAGGTCCCCCCTGAACTGGAACACAAGCAACTGAAGACCAAGTTTACTTGGGATCAATAGATAAAACATGCACAAATTCCTGTGGAGACAGACAATGTGTGGGGAGGCCATCTTTGCTGATTGGGTGAGAGCGTGCACTGCATAATAAAACCAACTGTGAATTTTCTCTGTTATTACTGAGAAGTGACACCGAAGTGAGGCTTTCAACACCCACTTGAAGTCACTTACTCACCCTCCAGTTTCTCTCTCTTTTTTTCAAACCCCCTAGCCCCTCATCCAACTTTACACCCTCCATTCAAACCCCTTACCTGTCTCCCTCTTTACTTCTTTTCTTTATAAACCCACTTCATCTAATCCCAATTTAGGTGGTCATTACCACCCTGGTGGTCGGTGTTAAAGCGGCGGTAAGACCGGCAACAGGCCGGCGGAAAAAAAATGGAATCACGACCATGGCGGAAACCGCCAACAAAGACAGCCACTTTAACACTCCGACCGCCACAGCGGTTAAAACAAACAGCTTGGCGGTCACCGCCAACAGACAGGCGGAGGACAATGTACCGCCCACGGTATCACAACCTACCAATCCGCCACCTTTTCCGGGGTGGATTCACCGCGAACAAAAACACGGCGGAAACAGGATTTCGAAGGGAAAACGCTCACCTCAACACACCCCACAAGGAACCAGGACGCCATGGAACCAGAACTCCAGATCCTGCCATCCCTTATCTTCTTGCTCCTCTACCAGGAGCACGAACGCCGGCGGTGAAGATCACGGTGAGTACTGCACCTACGGCACAGGGGAGGGGGAGGGAAAAAACAGTGACACACATACACGCAACACGCAACACCCCCATCCCCACCCTCACCCACAACGACACACACACTAATACAGCATGATACATTACAGTTACACCTCCCTAATCCCCCCTGGAAGAATGCAAGGACAAAAGGAAATGAGTGTAACCATTGTAATATATTAAAATCCAGTACGCAAAAATATATATATATATACACTATAAACAAAATATACACCAAGAATAGTAGTCCAGGTAGTGCTCCATTGAAGTCCGTGGAACACTGGGCCCATAGGGTATGGGCGAGGCCCACACTCAATACCCGAACATGACAGAGAGAACACTGCAGGGGCATCATATAGCAATAAAACAGGCACCTCAGGGGGAAGCGAAAGGGGGGGCACCTCAGCCGGTTGAGTGCACGATGCCAAATCCACGAGGGGGCCACATGCCCACTGTTCCATCCTGGGGAGTGCAAAGCCACAGTCTCTCAAGTCTCTACAGTGGGTGGGTTGCCCACTGTTCAATCCAGGGGAGTGCAAAGCCATAGTCTCTCAAGTCTCTACAGTGGGTGGTTTGCCCACTGTTCCATCCTCAGGAGTGCAAAGCCACAGTCTCTCAAGTCTCTACAGTGGGTGGTTTTCCCATTGTTCCATCCTGGGGAGTGCAAAACCACAGTCTCTCAAGTGGATAACATTCTCCACTGGTTCTGGAGGGGGCTTTGTGCCCAGAGTGCTTCATCCTGCCAAGGACAGAGGTAGAGGATTTCTTTCTCCACTGGTTCTGGAGGGGGCTTTGTGCCCAGAGTGCTTCATCCTGCCAAGGACAGAGGTAGTGGATGCCGTTCTCCACTGGTTCTGGAGGGGGCTTTGTACCCAGAGTGATTCATCCTGCCAAGGACAGAGGTAGTGGATGTGATACTCCACTGGTTCTGGAGGGGGTTTTGTGCCCAGAGTGCTTCATCCTGCCAAGGACAGAGGTAATGGATGTGATACTCCACTGGTTCTGGAGGGGGATTTGTGCCCAGAGTGCTTCATCCTGCTCGTGACAGACTCAGTAGCGTCAGTGCCCTTGGCGCTATTGGGCCAGCGGTGCTTGTGAAGGCGGTGCCCTGTTCAGCGGTGCTTGTGGCGGCAGTGCCCTGTTCAGCGGTGCTTGTGGCGGCGGGGTCCTTTTCAGTGACTCAGCTGCTGGCGGTCCTGTCTGGCCCAGCGGGGCTGGTGCTGGCGGTCCTGTGTGGCCCAGCGGGGCTGGTGCTGGTGGTGTGGCCCAGCGGGGCTGGTGCTGGAGGTCCTGTGTGGCCCAGCAGGGCTGGTGCTGGCGGTCCTTAAAGGCCCAGCGGGGCTGGTGCTGGCGGTCCTGTGTGGCCCAGCGGGGCTGGTGCTGGCGGTCCTTCATGGCCCAGAGGGGCTGGTGCTGGCGGTCCTGTCTGGCCCAGCGGGGCTGGTGCTGGCGGTCCTTCATGGCCCAGCGGGGCTGGTGCTGGCGGTCCTTCATGGCCCAGCGGGTCTGGTGCTGGCGGTCCTTCATGGCCCAGCGGGGCTGGTGCTGGCGGTCCTGTCCTGGGCAGCTGGGCTGGTGCTGGCGGAGGCCTTCTGGGCAGCAGGGCTGGTGGCGGTGGCCTCCTGGGCAGCAGGGCTGGTGGCGGTGGCCTCCTGGGCAGCAGGACTGGTGGCAGTGGCCTCCTGGGCAGCAGTGCTGGTGGCGGTGGCCTCCTGGGCAGCGGGGATGATGGTGCTGGCCTCCTGGGCAGCAGGGCTGGTGCTGGTGGTGGCCTCCTGGGCAGCGGGGATGATGGCGGTCTTCTCTGCCGTGCTGCTCTTCCCAGACTTGCTGACTTTCTTGTGGCCCTTCCCCACCTTGGAAAGTGTCGCAGCTGACTCCACACTCCCACCTGTACCGCTGGGAGCGGCTTTGGTGGCTGGAGTCTTCCCCCTCTCCTGCCGGGCACTGGCTAACTTTTGATGCTTGACAGGTGGGGGACTGTCCGTGCTGTGGCTCCGTGCCACACTGGCTGCCCTGGTGGCCGGTGCACTCCAGATTCCGGTGACTATAGGCACCACTGGTCCCGGAGATGTTGTGGCTGAGGTGCTAGGTTGGGACCTGGAGAGTCGGGCTCTAGGAGGCGGACAGGGTGGGGGAGGTGAGGGAAAGAGGTCAAGGTTGGACAGGAAAAGTTTCTTGGGAGCACTGGTATGGGTAGCTGGATGGGGTTTGGGAGTGGAGGAAGAGGTTGTGGTTGTAGGAGGTGTTCGTTTGGTGACTTTGGGTGAAAGTGCATGCGCTGGAGGCTGTCGTGAGGTGGATGGCTGTTGGGTGGGTGTGTGCCTGCGTTTGTGTATCTTGGGAGGTGGCGTCACAGACACACTGGGAGAGGGCACAGGGGACGTGGTGGTGTGTGTGCTGGTGATGGAAGGAGTGGCTGTAGATGTAGTGTATGCAGGTGTGAGTGTAGACGAGACTGGGAGGGAGGAGGGAGACGAGGAGGAGGGGGACACAGTGGAGGCAGTGGATGTTGGTGTGTCTGCATGTGTGTGATGCTTGCGTGAGTGCCTGTGGGATGTGTGGTGCTTATGTTTGCCAGAGCTTCCCTTGTGTGTTGATGTATGTGCATGCTGGTCTGAAGGTGTGCTTTGGATAGGCTGAGGTAGAGGTGATTGTGTCTGGGTGCAGGAAGTTGGAGGGGGGAGGCTAGAGACAGGGACAATGGCTGCAATCAGTGCTGAGGCCAGAGTCTGAAAAGCTCGCTGAAGGGCCGCCTGACCAGAATGAATGCCCTCCAGGAATGAATTTGTTTGTTGCAACTGCCTTTCTACACCCTGGATTGCATTCAAAATGGTAGACTGCCCAACAGTGAGGGACCTGAGGAGGTCAATGGCCTCCAAACTGAAGGCAGCAGGGGTGACTGGGGCAGGTACTGAGGTGCCTGGGGCAAAGGTGATGCCCACCCTCGTGGGTGAGCGGGCACGGGGAAAAGACTGAGGGGCTGCTGGGAGGGCGGTGCTGGTGGGGGGGGTGGCGGCTGTACTTGTAGATGCGGGGGCACAAATGTTGCCGCCACCACAAGGGAGCTCCAATCAGAGGACAAGTCCATGTCACTGGTGTCAACTCCTGTCCCCGCCGTGGAGCTCCCCTCGCCCTCCGTCCTACGGGTGAACTCTGAGTCCGTTGTCTCGCCCTCCAGGGCCATGTGGGATGCAGCTCCCTCCTGCTCCGGTGCCACTGCTCCACTGCCTGATGATGCTAATGCACACAAGAACAGGGAGACCACAAAAAGGGGGGGGGGCGACAGAAGAAAGACATGCTGAGTGCATGCATTACCGCTACCGTTGGCAGACACGACAGACACAGAAGCCCCCTGCACTACGCCGCACTCCTGGGCTCCACTGTTCAATCCCTGGGAAATGGCCTACTAGGCTATGGCCGACATCTGCACACATGGATGACACAGGAGCCTGACTAGGTGTACTTGGCACTGTACATAGGTGGGGTGGGGTGCCAAAAGGTCTGCCAGAACAAGGGGACCTAACTAGCACACTCGCCCTGGCCTAGGGAAACCCACAGCCCACCTCCCCCACCCAGACACCTCCACTGCACGCAAAATCAGCAGAATGAGAGTGTACTCATCCCCTTGTGGCCGCTGTGATGCCAAGCGCCCATCCAACTCCGGGTACGCCACCGCCAGGATCCTGAACATCAAGGGGGTCATGGTGCGACGGGCACCCCTCCCACGTTGGGAGGCCATCCCCAGCTGGGCCTCCGCCGTCTTCTTGCTCCAGCGGCGAATGTCCTCCCATCTCTTACGGCAGTGGGTGCTCCGTCTGTGGTAGACCCAGAGTGTCCGGACGTCCTTGGCGATGGCACGCCAAATATCTTTTTTCTGGTGGGCGCTGACCTACATCAATTGTACATGGGGAAAAGAAAAGTTATTACCAACTGCACCGTCACAATCATTGGCCCCCATCCCTACCCTTGCCATGTGGCACATGCACTCACCGTCGTTTCATGCACGCCTCAATCTCCCCCCCCCATCTTTCATCCACCCCACTCCACACAGGCATAGCCCATACAGCATGCTCCCACTGTACTTACCTGTTTGTCTGGAGGACCGTAGAGTAGCGTGTACAGGGGGAGGACCCCATCCACGAGTTTCTCCAACTCCTCCAATGTGAAGGCAGGGGCCGTTTTCCCAGACACACGAGCCATTGTCTCTTCCAGACCGAGGTCACAGCAGCACTTGCAGTGTAGGTCCTCTTCTGTCGAAGATCAGGTATCGAGTAATTGAACAGATAGAAAATGGTGGTCACGTCCGCGGCAGTGCGTACCGTCACCGCCGGCGTACATCGTCATTGGCTCATGGGACCCATATGGTCCAATGCTAACCAATGCAGAATTGCGCCGTGGTCTTCGACCGCCTACCGCGACATTGTAGAACGCCTGCGCAGTTACCTCACATCCCATTGTCCCACTTTACAGGTCAGGCAGCCGCCATTTCAGGGGCCCACATGGCTTAATTTTTAATTACGTCACACATACCTAGGCCTTGCCTCAACACTCATACAGGCCAAATTTTGGATTATGCTTCATGTTCTGTGTAAGCTGTGGATACGTACCTCTGAGTTGCTTGACTCTGTGCTCGCTGTTGTCCTTCATAGGCACCGTCCGCTGGGACATGAGAGGAGATGGCAGCATCCTCCGGTGTACAGACTGCTGGTGGACCTGTCGACAATGGAGGAAAGACATGTGATCATCACCTACAGGTTTGATCGTGCCACAATCCTGGAACTGTGTGCCCAGCTGGAGCCAGACCTGATATCAGCTATCTGCCATCCCACAGGAATCCCCCCTCAAGTGCAGGTGCTGTCACTACTCCATTTCCTTGCAAGTGGGTCGTTTCAAACAACAGTGGCCATAGCACCAGGGATGTCCCAGCCTCTGTTTTCCAACGTGTTGTCCAGAGTGTTGTCTGCCCTGCTGAAACACATGCGGAGCTACATCGTTTTCCCTCAGGTGGAGGATTTGCCTACAGTGAAAGGTGACTTCTATGCCCTGGGACATATCCCCAACATCATAGGTGCCATTGATGGGACACATGTGGCTTTGGTACCCCCCGCAGGAGTGAACAGGTGTACAGAAACCGGAAGAGTTATCATTCCATGAATGTGCAGATGGTGTGTTTGGCAGACCAGTACATCTCCCATGTGAATGCCAAATTCCCTGGCTCAGTGCATGACGCTTACATCCTGCGGAATAGCAGCATCCCTTATGTGATGGGTCAACTCCAGAGGCACCATGTGTGGCTATTAGGTGAGCACCTGGAAGCAAGTCAGTGGGAATGGTTGTCTGGGTCTAGGGATATCCCTACAGTTTAGTGTGTGTCTAACAGTTGTCCCTCGCCATTTGCAGGTAACTCTGGTTACCCTAACCTGTCATGGCTACTGACCCCAGTGAGGAATCCCAGGACAAGGGCAGAGGAATGCTACAATGAGACCCATGGGCGAACTCGGCGGATAATAGAGCGGACCTTCAGCCTCCTGAAGGCCAGGTTCAGGTGCCTCCATATGAAAGGTGGATCCCTATTCTACTCACCAAAGAAGGTGTACCAGATCATCGTGGCCTGCTGTATGCTTCACAACTTAGCTTTGTGACAACAGGTGCCTTTTCTGCAGGAGGATGGTTCAGATGGTGGTGTTGTTGCAGCTGTGGGACCTGTGGACAGTGAAGACGAGGAAGCAGAAGAAGAGGACATCGACAAAAGGAACTCGGTGATCCTGCAATATTTCCAGTGAGACACAGGTAAGAATACAAACCTGCCTACTACATGTACTTTAACACTACTACCTCTCTACTGTCTGTCGTTTTCACCCAGTGTATGGTCACTGAGTTGTCACTCTCCCTTACGATTTCACAGATGTGGGTCCAACTGTGTGACATCTGCTTTGTTTCCTCAAGGACTAGAGCTGTGTGACATAGGTATGTTGACATTACATTTGAAAGAGCATTTTGACACTGTAATTACTAATACACAATTTTGAAATCACAGACTGACTCCAGATTGTTTGTGCTCAATATTGGAGGGGGTTGTAAAATGGTGAGGGGTGATGGTGGAGGAATGTCCATGGCAGAGTCCAGTCTATTAGTCTCACAGGTGCATTGTCCAAAGGGGCATAGGAAGTGGAGCTGGGGCAGTTTGAGGATGGACAGGGTGACAAAGTGGGACAGAAGGATGACATTCAGGGTGGTCTCATTCCTTGGCGGGGGTCTTGGCATCGTTCTCTGTCTTTGTCCTGGATCTCAGGGACAATTTGCGGGGTGGTTCTCCCTCTGCAGGGGGTGGGGTGCTGGTGTGGTGGTCCTGTGGCGGTGCCTCCTGCCCACTAGTGCCGGCGGAGGTGGTGGGCAGTTCATCGTCCAGGCTAGTGTCAGGGGCCCCTTGTTGTACCACAGTGTCCCTCCTGGTGTTGAGGACTTCCTTCAGCACCCCTACGATGGTGCCCAGGGTGGAATTGATGGATCTGAGTTCCTCCCTGAAGCCCAAATACTGTTCCTCCTGCAGGCACTGGGTCTCCTGAAACTTGGCCAGTACCGTTGCCATCGTCTCCTGGGAGTGGTGGTAGGCTCCCATTATGTTGGAGAGGGCCTCGTGGAGAGTGGGCTCCCTTGGCCTGTCCTCCCCCTGTCGCACAGCAGCCCTCCCAGTTCCCCTGTGTTCCTGGGCCTCCGTCCCCTAGACCGTGTGCCCGCTACCACTGCCCCCAGGTCCCTGTTGTTGTTGGGGTGGTGGGTTAGCCTGGGTTCCCTGTAGTGGTGGACACACTGCTGATTGACGTGTCCTGGGGACAGAGGTATGGGCCCGCTGGGTGGGTGCTGTGCTGGTGTTTCCAGAGGGGGGAAGCTCTGTGGTGGCCTGTGACTGTGTGAGGGGAACCAACTGTCCCGAGGTCCCCGATGGGCGGGCTGGTCATCTAGATCCAGTTGGACAGAGCTGCTGTCATCACTGTGGGCCTCTTCTGTTGGTGGTGTGGACATGTGTGGACCCTCCTGTCCGGTGACGTTGGGTAGGAGTCCTGCAGGGGTATAAAAGGATGTTTATTACATCTGTGTGCCATGCTGTGCAATAGGTGGGTGTCCGTGTACCCCAGTGCTTGCATTCCTGTTTGGGACCTTGTGTGATGGTGGTTTAGGGGTGTGTATGGGTAGGTACAGTGGCCATGCTTTGGTGATGGGTGTCCATGCTTTGTTGTTGCATGCAGGGCTTGGTGTTAGGATGTGTGGTTTGTGATGTTGGGACATTTGTGAGGAGTTGGAGTGATGGGGGTGAGGGTGAGGGTGGGGGTATGTGATGGCATGCAGGTAGGGTGGGGAAAATAATAGTAAAGATTTGACTTACCAGAGTCCATTCCTCCATCTACTCCTACGAGGCCCTCAGGATGCAGAATGGCCAAGACCTGCTCTTCCCATGTTGTTAGTTTTGGGGGAGGAAGTGGGGGTCCGCCGCCAGTCCTCGGAACCGCAAGGTGGTGTCTTGAAACCACGGAATGCACCTTCCCCCATAGGTCGTTCCACCTCTTCCTGATGTCATCCCTATTTCTTGGGTGCTGTTCCACTGCGCTGACCCTGTCCACTATTCTTCGCCATAGCTCCATCTTCCTAGCTATGGAGGTGTGCTGCACCTGTGATCCGAATAGCTGTGGCTCTACCCGGACGATTTCCTCCACCATGACCCTGAGCTCCTCCTCAGAGAACCTGGGGTGTCTTTGCCGTGCCATGGGGTGGTGTGGGTGATGTGTGGGGTGGTGTGTGTAGTGAAATGTGGGGTGATTTTTAGTGGTGTGTTGTGTGAGGTGCGTGGAAGTTATGGGGTGATGGTATTGTGTGCCTGTGGATGCTTGGTGGTTGTTTGTGGTGTCTCTCTCTGGCCTTCTCTCGGTAATTGTGGTCGTAGGGGTTTGTGGGTGATGTGGGTGTGTGTTTTATATTGTAATGGGTGTGTGGGGGTGGAGTGTGTATGTGTATCAGATGTGTGTATTTTGAATTGTCCAATGTGGCTGTGTTTTGTAAGACTGTGTGTATTTTGAGCGCAGCGGTGTGTACCGCCAATGGAATACTGCGGTTGAAAGACCGCTGCGTGGATTCGTGTGTCGTGATAGTGTGGGCGTATTTCTGTTGGCGTGATGGTGGAGGATTTGTTTTCACCAGAAACTAGAAGATGTGTGTAACCGTAGTAAATTCTTTCTCATGAGACTCGACTTGCTCAAGGAGACATTCTTGCTGAATGCAACAGTATAAACTTGCAACAGGTACAAGGTCGCCTGAACTGGTAAAGAAAATGGGACTACTGACTGTGCCTGCGAGAATAAAAGTTGGTACCTGACATTCTACCCGTTGGGGACGTCAATTACAGGAGCCAATGAACTCCGTGAGAACTGTCATAAAGTGAAAATCCTAGTGAGGTGACAAGTCAATTATTGGTTGGAGATAATGATGCACCAAAATTTACCCAATTGGAAATTAAGAGACTGTACAGCAAGAGTAACATAACCCCGTGTCACAAGGAGAAATCAGCCATTACGTGCCATTCTTTGCTAGCACCTAGCCACTTTGTCACTCTGGCCCCCATTCCAACATTGACGGGCGGCGGAGGCCGCCCGCTAATGTTGCGCGGCAGAAATACCGCTCCGCGGTCCAGAGACCGCGGAGGGTATTCCAAGTTTTCCCCTGGGCTGGCGGGCGGCCGCCGAAAGGCCGCCCGCCAGCCCAGGGGAAAACAACCTTCCCACGATGAAGCCGGCTCGTAATCGAGCTGGCGGAGTGGGAAGGTGCGACGGGTGCTACTGCACCCGTCGCGTATTTCACTGTCTGCTATGCAGACAGTGAAATCCAAGCGGGCCCTCTTACGGGGGCCCCTGCCATTGGCATGGGCACTGCAGGGGCCCCCAGGGGCCCTGCGACACCCCCCTACCGCCATCCTGTTCCTGGCGGGCGAACCGCCAGGAACAGGATGGCGGTAGGGGGTGTCAGAATCCCCAAGGCGGCGCAGCAAGCTGCGCCGCCTTGGAGGATTCCAACGGGCAGCGGAAAACCGGCGGGAGACCGCCGGTTTTCCTGCACTGAGGCCGCGGTCAGAATGCCCTGCGGGGCACCGCCGGGCTGTCGGCGGTGCTCCCGCCAACCGCGAGCCTGGCGGTCACAGACCGCCAGGCTCGTAATGAGGGCCTCTGTCTCAAAGACATTGCTGTTTGAACCTTCAAACCATCCTTACCCTTGCCTTGCCCGTTTTATACTTTTCCTCCTTATGAGGGAAGTGTACCTTATTACCTGTCTTGCTGAACTTTGCTGCGTTTCCTGGCTGATGGTGAATCAACTGATGTCCTGAGGACGAAGACTGACTCTGCATGCTGACCGATAACGGAGGGTAACTATATGATAATGAAATTGTAATTGTCTGTTTGCCTTTTCTTCCTAGGTACCAACTGCTTCTTTTGATAGAGACCATAGTCAGATGTTTTCTAAATTTGTGTTGCTAAATTATTTTGCATGAAGCCCAACATGCTAATGCTAATACGAGGATAGTTAAGGGGTTCACTAAGACGGAAGCAAATAGACAAAGGACTGAATCAATGTTTTGTTGGATAATGCGCTAATGATACTCTGCTAAGATTAGTCCATGTTGACCTTGTGCTTCGTTCTAATGTTTATGATCTTTGCTTTGATGAAATCTTATTCGAGTTGCCATATTGTGACATTGTTGATGTGTTTTCTGGTATTGAGACTAATAAACTTGCTTGTAGAGTGTAATCAATAGGGAATAAACATCATAAATCTTACAAAATTTTGTGTGGTTATTCATGACTGAGAGGTCATGGGGTGTTTTATTTTTCATTAATGTCCCTAACCAACTTGATTGATTTGTTATTATGAATATTGATGAGGTTATTGATCTATTGATTGACGTGCCGATTAGTTATCTCGTCCTAAGGTGACTCCAATCAGGGGCAAAACATTCATTGGCCTAAAACGAGGAACTGATTGAGTAAATTACCTAAAACAGGACGCGTTATCACCTGTCAGTGTACGGGCCATTTTTCTGGCGGTTTGTTGGCCTGTTTTATGGTCTACTGGACTGGTGATTTCCCTGGTAATACCACAAACATTGCCTGTAGCAAGCAGAAATGCATTCTGTCTCCCATACCTTGCAAAACACCAACAGAGTGTGTCTTTGCAAGTTCAAAACCACTCCGCTCTGCAAATGTAGTTCACTGTTTTAGGTATTTCGGGCCAGGTGTATCATGATTTCCGATAGCGAGTACCAAATTGTGATTTTTTGCGAATTGCAATTAAGTAATCGCCATTGGAATGTATGAAACTCCAGGAGTTTCATATAGCGATTCGCAAGGGCTCGCAAATGGACATACCTCATTAATATTCATGAGGTAGGTCGCAATTTGCGCTAGATTGCGAATGGCTACAATCACATGGATGGTGGCCTGCTGGGCCCAGCAGACCACTATGTCTGTGATTGCTTTTAAATAAAGCATTTTTTTTTTAAAATGCAGCCCATTTTCCGTGAAGAAAATGGGATGCGTTCAAAAAGGAAAAATGACCACTGTCTGCTCTTAAAAAACGTTTTTGCATGCATTTACAAAGGGGAAGGGCTCCATTGGGGATCCCTTCCCCTTTGAGAATGGGTTAGCACCAATTTAAAATTGGTGCTAACTGCAATTGTTTTGCGACTACATTCACAGTCACAAAACAATCATACATACCTCTGCGATTCGGTATTAGGAAGGGACGCCCTTGACACGCCCCTTCCTAATACCAAATTGGTATGTAGTCACAAATCCAATTTGCAATTCAGTAGCAAGTTACCAAATCGCAAATTGGACTTGATACATACCAAAATGTATTTTTGCGATCCGCCGTTTGCGATCGCAAAAATGTTTGATACATCTAGCCCTTGATTTGCTAATGGGGGCCACTATTATTTTGGTGCCCGGGCCTATTTTCTGCCCTAGTCCAATCCTGTTTAAAAAAATGCTACATGTCCAAGTTGGCTTTTTGGGAAAACTAGTTAATCAACGACAACCTTTTGTTTTTGCCTAGTTGATAATTACTGTGCAAATGCAAGACTTTTAGTTGCAGGATTTCTTGATCTGCCATATGTCTTTGATAGAGTCCCCTAAAGGGGTTCTGCAGGAAAACCCTTTGCACTGAACGTTCCCTGGATTTGTTAATGTGATGAACGACACATTGGGGGTCATTCCAACCCTGGCAGTCGGTGTTAAAGCGGCGGCTAACCTGCCAACAGGCTGGCGGTTAAAAAAATGGAATTCTGACCCTGGCGGAAACCGCCAACAGAGACCGCCACTTTAACACTCCGACCGCCACGGTGGGACAAACAAACAGTGCGGCGGTCACCGCCAACAGACAGGCGGAAGACAATGTACCGCCCACCCTATCACAACCCACCAATCCGCCACCTTTTCCGGGGCGGTAGCCCCGCCGATAAAAACACTGCAGAAACAGACATTTCAAACCGAAAACGCTCACCTCCATACACCCCACGAGGAATCTGGACAACATGGAACCCGAATTACACATCCTACCAGCTATTGTATTCCTGCTCCTCTACCAGGAGCACGAACGCCGGTGCAGAAGACAACTGTGAGTACTGCACCTACGACACAGGGGAGGAGAAAATATTACAGGGACACACATACGCGACACCCCCACCCACTACAACTCACACATCAATGCATAGCAATACATCACTGTTACAACCCCGAAACCCCCCCGAAAGAATGCAAAGACAAAAGGAATAGATCATAAACAGTCGAATATATTGTATTATTGCCTTATAAAAATATCACACATTTAAAACTAATATATACATAAATATTAAAAGTCCGATAATTCTAGCTGTCATTGTCCGTGGACCACTGGGCCCAAATCACATGGGCAAGGCCCACACAAGATACCTGACACCAATGGAGAGAACACTGCAGGGGCATCAGATAGAAAAACTACAGGCACCTCAGGGGGAAGGGAAGGGGGGGCACCTCAGCCACATGAGTACACGACGCAAGATCCATGAGGGGCCTCCATGGCCACTGTCCCATCCTGGGGAGTGCAAAGCCACAGTCTCACAAGTCTCTACAGTGGGTGGGTTGCCCACTGTCCCATCCTGGGGAGTGCAAAGCCACAGTCTCACAAGTCTCTACAGTGGGTGGGTTGCCCACTGCCATATCCTGGGGAGTGCAAAGCCACAGTCTCTCAAGTCTCTACAGTGGGTGGCTTGCCCACTGCCATATCCTGGGGAGTGCAAAGCCACAGTCTCTCAAGTGGATAACAGTCTCCACTGGTACTGGAGGGGGACTAGTGCCCAGAGTGCTTCGTGCAGCCCTGCCCGACACAGATGCGGGCCTGCCCCTTCCGCCAATAGGCCAGCGGTGCTTGAGATGAAGGGCCCAGTTCAGCGGTTCTTGAGACGGCGGTGCCCAGCAGAGCGGTGCTTGAGATGAAGGGCCCAGTTCAGCGGGGCTTGAGACGGCGGTGCTTGAGACGGCGGTGCCCAGTTCAGCGGTGCTTGAGACGGCGGTGCCCAGCGGAGCGGTGCTTGAGATGAAGGGCCCAGCGGAGCGGTGCTTGAGATGAAGGGCCCAGTTCAGCGGTGCTTGAGATGAAGGGCCCAGCGGAGCAGTGCTTGAGATGAAGGGCCCAGTTCAGCGGTGCTTGAGATGAAGGACCCAGCGGAGCGGTGCTTGAGATGAAGGACCCTGTTCAGCGGTGCTTGAGACGGCGGTGCCCAGTTCAGCGGTGCTTGAGACGGTGGTGCCCAGTTCAGCAGTGCTTGAGACGGCGGTGCCCTGTTCAGCGGTGCTTGAGACGGCGGTGCCCAGTTCAGCGGTGCTTGATTGAAAGGGCCTAGTTCAGTGGTGCTTGTTTGAAAGGGCCCAGTTCAGCGGTTTCGGCCCAGGGATGGGTGTCACTCGCCACCTGGCATGTGGCTGGCAGGGCCTTCCTGCCCATCTGTCCGTTGGCTTGCGGGGCCCTCCTGGGCTGCCGTACCAGGCCTGTGGGTGTCCTCCTGCACACCTGGGAGGGGGCTGGTGGGGCACTCCTGGGCAGCTGGCCTGCTGCCGGACTTGTCGGGCGTGCTGCCCTGCCCACCCTTCCCTGGTCATCTGTGGCCCTTTGACACCTTTGGCGGTGTGCCAGGTGGCACCCCACCTCCAGACGGAGCCAGGGTAGGGATTTTGGTCCCTGGTGTCCGTAGCCTCTCACGCCGGGCACTGCTAACTTTTGGGTGCTTTTCCGGGGGGTGGGCTGGCCGTGCCTTGGCTCCTCGCCGGAGTTGTTGCCCTTGAGGGTGGGGGACTCCACAGTCCTTGGACAACAGTCCTGATAGGTCCTGGTTTGGTGGTGGCTGAGGTGCTGATTGCAGTCTTATGAGATGGACGGGGTGGGGGAGTTGTTGGAAAGAGGTTAAGGTTGGTAAGGAAAAGCAATTTGGAAAGAGAGTGACGGGTAGGTGTAGTGGGTATGGGAGTGGAGGAAAAGGATGTGGTTGTAGGAGTGTGAAGTCTGGTGTCTTTGGGTACAGGTGCTTGGGCTGGAGGCTGTCGTGAGGTGGATGGCTGTTGGGTGGGTGGCTGCTTGCGTTTGTGTGGTTTGGAAGAGGGGGTGACAGACACACTGGAGAGGACACAGGGGATGTGTAAATGGTAGTGGGGGTGGTGACTGGACGTGTGCGGAGTGTTCTGGTGGGTGTGCTGGTGATGGACGTAGTGGCTGAAGATGTTGTGCATGCAAGTGTGAGTGGAGACGTCACAGGGAGGGAGGAGGGAGACGAGGAGGAGGGGGACACAGTGGAGGCAGTGGCTATTGGTATGTCTGCATGTGGATGTTGCTTGTGTGAATGCTTGTGTGATGTGTGGTGCTTATGTCTGGATGAGCTTCCCTTGGGTGTTGAGGTGTGTGCAGGCTGGTCTGATGGTGTGTCTGGGATAGGCAGAGGTACTGGGGATTGGGTCTGGGTGGAGGAAGTTGGAGGGGGGAGGCTAGAGACAGGGACAATTGCTGCCGTCAGTGCTGAGGCCAGAGCGTTGAACGATCGCTGATGGGCAGCCTGACCCGAATGAATGCCCTCCAGGTATGCATTACTCCGGTGCACCTCCCATTCTACACCCTGGATGGCATTCAAAAGGGTAGACTGCCCAACAATGATGGTCCTCAGGAGGTCAATGACCTCCTCACTGAGGGCAGCAGGGGTGACTGGGGCAGGGCCTGAGGTGCCTGGGTCGAAGGAGATGCCCACCTTCCTGGGTGAGCGGGCACGGGGCGAAGGCTGAGGGGCTGCTGGGAGGGCGGTTCTGTTGCGCTGGGTGGCGGCTGTAGCTGTTGTTGCGGGGGGCACGGATGTTGCCGCCACCAGAAGGGAGCTCCCTACAGAGGACGAGTCGCTGCCACTGACATCAGCACGAGTCCCCGCTGTGGAGCTCCCCTCGCCCTCCGTCTCACTGGTGAAATCCGAGTCAGTTGCATAGCCTGCCATGGCCATGTGAGATGCAGCTCCCTCGTGCTCCGATGCCACTTCTCCTCCGCCTGATGATGCTGATGCACACATGAACAGGAAGACCACAAAAAAGGGGGGGGGAGAAATAAAGACATGTTGAGTGCATGGATTACCGCTACCGTTGGCAGACAAGACAGACACAGAAGCCCCCTGCACTACGCCGCGCACTTGGGGTCCACTACGCAATCCGTGGGACATGGCCTACAAGCCTATCGACGACAACTGCACACATAGATGACACAGGGCCATGGATACCTGAACTTGGCACCCTACAGAGGTGGGGGGCAGGGGCACAGGGCCATGCCTTATGGAGGGGCCTAGCCTACAGAATTCGCCCTGGCCTACGGAGACCCACAGCCCTCCTCCCCCACCCAGACACCTCCACTGCGCGCAAAGTCACCAGAATGAGAGTGTACTCACCCCCTTGTGTCTGCTGTGATGTCCTCACGCACCCATCCAAATCGGGGTAGGCCACCGCCAGGATCCGGGACATCAGGGGGGTCAATTGACGACTGGCACCCCTCCTACGTTGGGAGGCCATCCCCAGCAGAGCCTCTGCCGTCTTCCTGCTCCCATGGCGGATGTCCTCCCACCTCTTCCGGCAGTGGGTGCCCCGTCTGTTGTGGACCCCCAGGGTCCGGACATCCTTGGCGATGGCACGCCATAAATCGATTTTCTGGTGGGCGCTGACCTATGTGACATGTACAGGGAGAGAAAAATTGTCATCACCTTCTGCACGCTCGATGTGAGTGGCCCCCCATCCCCACCCTTGCCATGTGGCACATGCTCTCATCTGTCGTCTGATGCATGACTCAATCGCTCCCCTCCCCACCATCTTTCATCCACCCGACTCAACCCAGGCATTGCCCACAAAGCATGCTCCCAGTGTACTTACCTGTTGGTCTGGAGGACCGTAGAGTAGCGCATACTGGGGGAGGACCCCATCCACGAGTTTCTCCAATTCTTCAGAAGTGAAGGCAGGGGCCCTTTCCCCAGTCGCAGCAGCCATTGTCTCTTCCAAACCAAGGTCACAGCAGCACTTGCAGTGTAGGTCCTCTCCTGTGGAAGATCAGGTATTGAGTGATTAAGCTGATAGAAAATGGCGGTCACGCCCGTGGGGGTGCATACCGCGGCGGTGCGTACCGCGACCACCGGCGCACATCGTCATTGGCTCCTGAAACCCATAGGTTTCAATGTTAACCAATGCGGCTTTGCGCTGCGGTCTTCGACCGCCTACCGCCACGGTGTGCCACGCCAGCGCATTGACTTCACATCCCATTGTCACACTTCACAGGTCAGGCAGCCGCCATTTCAAGGGCCCACATGGCTTAATTTCTACTGCGTCACACATACCTAGGCCTTTCCTCAACACTCATACACACCATTCAATGCATAGTGAATCGTGTTGTGTGCAAGCTGTGGGAACGTACCTGTGGGTTGATTGACTCTGTGCTCGCTGTTGTCCTTCCTAGGCACCGTCCGCTTGGCAATGCGAGGAGATGGAGGAATCTTCCCGTGTACAGACCGCTGGTGGACCTGTCGACAATGGAGGAACGACATGTCATTCTGACATACAGGCTTGACCGAGCCACTATACATGAACTGTGTGCCCAGCTGGAGGCAGACCTGATGTCACCCATCCGCCAACCCACAGGGATCCCCCCTCTAGTGCAGGTGCTGTCAGTACTCCATTTCTTAGCAAGTGGGTCATGTTTTCCAAGATGTTGTCCAGAGTGTTGTCTGCCCTGCTCAAACACATGCGGAGCTACATCGTTTTCTCTGAGGTGGGGGATTTGCCTACAGTGAAGTGTGACTTCTATGCCCTTGGACATATCCCCAACATCATGGGTGCCATTGATGGGACCCATGTGGCTTTGGTACCCCCCAGAGAAAGTGAACAGGTGTACAGGAACAGGAAAAGTTATCATTCAATGAATGTACAGATGGTCTGTTTGGCAGACCAGTACATCTCCCATGTTAATGCCAAGTTCCCTGGCTCTGTGCATGATGCCTACATCCTGCGGAATAGCAGCATCCCGTATGTGATGGGTCAACTCCAGAGGCACCGTGTGTGGCTATTAGGGGACTCTGGTTACCCCAACCTTTCCTGGCTATTGACCCCAGTGAGGAATCCCAGGACCAGGGCAGAGGAACGCTACAATGAGGCCCATGGGCGGACTAGGAGGGTGATCGAACGCACCTTTGGCCTCCTGAAGGCCAGGTTCAGGTGCCTCCATATGACAGGTGGATCCCTAATGTACTCACCAAAGAAGGTGTGCCAGATCATCGTGGCCTACTGTATGCTTCACAACCTGGCTTTGCGCCGCCAGGTGCCTTTTCTGCAGGAGGATGGTCCAGATGGTGGTGTTGTAGCAGCTGTGAAGCCTGTGGAGAGTGCAGAAGAGGAAGCCGGAGAGGACGACATAGACAACAGGAACACAGTAATAGAGCAATACTTTCAGTGACACACAGGTAAGAGTAGACACCGGCATATTACATTTACTTAAAGACTCCTACCTCTCTACTGTCTGACTTTTTCCCCCAGTGTATGGTAACTGTGTTGTGACTTTCCCTTCCGTTTTCAGAGCTGTGGGCCCCACTGCGTGACATCTGCTTAGTTTCCCCATGGACAACAGCTGTGTGACACCGGTTTTTTGGCATCACAATGTGAATAACAATTTTGGCACTGTCATGTCTAATACATTTGTTAAAATCACAGACAGACTCCAGATTGTTTATGTGCAATAAGTGTGTTTATTCAAGTGTTCTAATTTGGATGGGTGGTTGCAAATCGGTGAGGGGTGATGGTGGAGGATTGTCCATGGCAGAGTCCAGACTATCAGGTTCTCAGGTGCATTGTCCAAATGCCTGTGGGAAGTGGAGCAGGGGCAGTTTAAGGTTGGACAGGGTGACAATGTGGGACAGTGGGATGACAATCAGGGCGGTATCCTTTGCTGGCGGGGGTCTTGACATGTTACTCTGTCTTCTTCCTGGATCTCAGGGCCCGCTTGCGGGGTGGTTCTCCTTCTGCAGGGGGTGGGGTTCTGGTGGCCTGTTGGTCTTCGTTCGGGGCCTCCTGTCCACTAGCGCCGGCGGAGGTGGTAGCCAGTTCTTGGTCCATGCTAGTGTCAGGGGCCCTTTGAGGTGCCAGAATGGTCCGCAATGTGGAGATTAACTCATTCAGGGCCACTACGATGGTACCCATGGCGGTACTGATGTTTCTCAGTTCCTCCTTGAACCCCATATACTGTTGTTCCTGCAGAAGCTGGATTTCCTGAAACCTGGCCAGGACCGTCGCCATCGTATCCTGGGAGTGGTGGTATGCTCCCATGATGGAGGAGAGGGCCTCGTGGAGAGTGGGTTCCCTTGGCCTGTCCCCCCCCTGTCGCACAGCTGCCCTCCCAGTTCCCCTGTTTCCTTGGGCCTCTGTCCCCTGGACCGTGTGCCCACTACCACTGCCCCCAGGTCCCTGTTGTTGTTGGGGTGGTGGGTTAGCCTGGGTTCCCTGTAGTGGTGGGCACACCGCTGATTGACGTGTCCTGGGGACAGAGGTATGGGCCCGCTGGGTGGGTGCTGTGCTGGTGTTCCCAGAGGGGGGTAGGTCTGCTGTGGCCTGTGCCTGTCTGAGGGGAACTGACTGTCCAGAGGTCCCCGATGGACCGGGCTGGTCATCTAGATCCACGGAGACAGAGCTGCTGTCATCACTGTGGGCCTCTTCTGGGGTTGGAGGGGACATTTGTGGACCCTCCTGCGCGGTGACCTGGCGTTTGGGTCCTGCAGGGGTATAAAAGTATGGTTATTGCTTCTGTGTGTGCCAATGGCATGCAATGGGTGGGTGCCCGTGTACCCCAGTGCTGGCATTCCTTTGTGGGGGCTGTTGTGACGGTGTTTTGGGGGGGGGGGATGATGGGTATGTGCATTGGGCATGCTTTGGTGATGGGTGTCCATGCTGTGGGGCTGCATGCAGGGCTAAGTTTTGGGATGGGTGGGTTGTGATGGTGAGACATTTGCAAGGGGTAGTTGTGAAGGGGTTGAGGGATGGGGGTATGAGTTGGCATGCAGGTGGGGTGGGGGGGATGAAGTAGTGAAGAAGAGACTTACCAGAGTCCATTCCTCCAGATACTCCAGCGAGGCCCTCAGGATGCAGGATGTTCAAGACTTGCTCCTCCCATGTTGTAAATTCGGGGGGAGGAGGTGGGGGTCCGCCGCCAATCCGCTGTACCGCGATGTTGTGCCTTGATACCATGGAACGCACCTTCCCCCGTAGGTCGTTCCACCTCTTCCTGATGTCATCCCGATTTCTTGGGTGCTGTCCCACAGCGTTGACCCTGTCCACTATTCTGCTCCATAGCTCCATCTTCCTGGCAATGGTGGTGTGCTGCACCTGTGTCCCGAACAGCTGGGGCTCTACTCGTAGGATTTCCTCCACCATGACCCTGAGTTCAGCATCTGAGAACCTGGGGTGTCTTTGAGGTGCCATGGGGTGGTGTGGATGATGTGTGGGGTGGAGTGTGTAGTGATAGGTGGGGTGCTATTTAGTGGTGTGTTGTGTGAGGTGCGTGGAAGTTCTGTGGGTATTGGTATTGTGTGCCTGTGGATGCTTGGTAGTTGACTGTGGTGTCTCTCTCTGGTCTTTGTTCGAAATTTTCAGCCGTAGGGGTTTGTGGGTGATGTGGGTGTGTGTTTTATATTGTATTGGGTGTGTGTATGTGTATCAGGTGTTTGTATTTCGAATTGTCCAATGTGGTAGTGTTTTGTAGGTGTATGTGTATTTCGACCGCGGCGGTGTGTACCGCCAATAGAATACCGCGGTATAAAGACCGCCGCGTGGATTCGTGGGTCGTAATGGCATGGGTGTATTTCTGTTGGCGTGACGGTGGAGGTTTGGTCATCGCCAGTTTATCGCTGACCTTTGGTGTGGCGGACTTTTGTGGATGGTGGTATTTTGGCGGTGGCAGATTACCGCGACCGCGGCGGTGTTATGGCGGTCTTCTGTCTGGCGGTAAGCACCTTTTACCGCCGAGGTTGGAATGACCACCATTGTATTTTTTGGGTTAAACTTACTGTCAAACTTACTGTCAAATCCGATCAGAACTGAGAGCAGGTTTACACAAGGGTCTGTTTTGGGCCTCGCACATACCAATATATGTTTTTGTGGCAGCCCTTTTTAAATGAATAGGTGTAGTGCATTTACTTCTAACACTGAGGATATGAGAGTCGAATTGTGTATGTGAATGATGCTTTTTTGGCAGATAAAACTTAAAGAGTGCTGCGGGTGCACATGGAAATCATGATAGCTGCTTAGAATTAAATTATGGTGGATATCTAAGTCCAAGTTTTGTTTTTTCGGGGTAAATCCACTACACTTTGTTTTTTTTATGCACGATTGTTTGCCACATTTAGGCCCATGTTTATACTTTTTTAGCGCCGCATTTGCGTCGTTTTTTGACGCAAAATCTGCGCAAATTTACAAAATACCATTGTAACATTGTATTTTGTAAGTTTGCGCCAATTTTGCGTCAAAAAACGACGCAAATGCGGCGCTAAAAAAGTATAAATATGGGCCTTAATGTGTTCAAATATCTGGCTACCATTTGCCTGTACTAATGTTGATGAGATGCTTTGTTGAGCCTCCATTGTAACAGTCATAAAACTCATTACCAAATATGATCATTCTTTTTGTGTGTTTGCATTGATAGCTTTGCTGAAGCTTTATAATGGTAAAGCTCTGCCCCAGTTAACATTTCTTATAACGTGTCCAATTAAATAAATACTTTAGATGCTTACACCATTAAAATTAAGTAAACAATGTAGTGTTTTCTGAAAGGTATAGAAAAATGTGTCCACAGGGAAAGAAACTGAGAGTCTTAATATAGTCATATACAAATTTTGTGTAAGATCATATCTGCTGAAAAAGATATGGTAAAACAACAGAAAAGGGATGATCATTTTTTTAATATAGGAAAGAGGGCTACAAGAGTAAATCTGAGAAAATGACCTTATTCATCATGAAAATAGAGAGGAAACATCAAGGTTCGATCAAGAGTTACCGAGTTTTGGGAATTAAAGTTTAGCATGAAAACAATGGTTATCGACTGCATGACAAAATAACTGAAAGTCATATTTGGTTAAATGTCACTTTACAAAGGAAGAAGGGGGAAAGGAAATCTGGCTTGATAAGCCTAAACATAGAGCCCAGAAGTCCAAAAAGCAAAGCTTGCAAAAGTGGGTTTAACAGAATCATCTATAAAAATCCTAATGTAATAAAGAGGATTTACTCTATCATAGAGTCTCTATGAGAAAAACAATCACAAGTAAGCAAGTTTATAATATAGGTTTCAAAATGTCCATGTGAGTACAGTAATACAGTTTAAGGTAGAGCACATGACTGAAATTGACTCCCTTAGATATTACGGATTCAGTGCAGTAACAGAAAAGGAAAGGCAGAAATCAAGAAAAGGAAATCCCACCAACTAGAATCACAGAATGCCATTTACCGATGTACTAAATTCCTTTCTGGGCCCGATCTTGAAAGGGTTCTTTATTCACATCTCAGTTAAATGAGTGAGGTAAATGAAATGGCTGTTACTCAAGATCACTAATTGTGATGACTGGATGGCTTTATAATCGCGAGGATAGTGCACCTGAACCAAAACATGAACATGAATTGTGAGATTTTTATAACTTCTTACATAGTCTTTGAGAGGAAGTCATAAATATGGGTTTGCGGAGTTGTTTTGTGAGGAGCATAGTCTTGCGTAGTTTCTGACTACTGTCTTTTCTGCAGGTAAAGGTTGGACAAACTCTTGGGATGCTCCCACAAGTGGCAGGTCACTATCCGAGTGGTTGATGTAATTTGTGCAACCTAACCAAGCTCACAAAATCAATCAATAACATCAAATAGGAAATGTGAACCTTCACAAACTGCAACACACCAAAAGTAGGGTATATAGTCACCTGCCCATGTACGTTACATTACATCGGGATGACAACTTGCAAGATGAGTACCAGAACAGGAGAATACTGCAGTAACTTTAGGTTTGATCGAGCGACAAAGAAGATGTCCACCTACTCCATGGGAAAGAAACACACTGTATTAGATTACCAGTGGGTGGTCCTCCAGGATGTATCAGAAGCAGCATATTGCCAAAAAGACTATTTGAAAAGGAGCAAGGATGCAAGGTTGTTTTTTAGACTTCAAACACATAACATGGGCCTATATGATAATATCTCATAGGGCCAGTTCACAGTATAAATATCCGGGCACACCTATAGACACTCTCCAGAGGGGCACTATAACTTGAACAGATCAAGGAAAGGCTCTTCCTCCTTTACACCTAGGGTTTACCACATTCTCACAGTGGGTATTATGCCAGAGGTTTCCTCACCAACTTTCCTTTTAATCACTACACCAGATGAATTCTATCACCAAATCTATCTTTTGTTTTTAATGTAGTCTAAATAAAGGAATTATGCAGATCCAGACATTTTTACTGAAATGTCTTTTCCTTTCCTTTCCCTCAATTCATGCCGTTGAAAAGCCACATCTTCCTACACATTACAAGTGCAAATCAATTTGGTAGAGAGGTACCAAGTTAAAGGTCCCATGCATTATTAATTACATTATTTACATCAGGCACATGTTCAGAACAGGCCAGCACGTTGTAATCATAGATCGCTGTTAGACCTGGCATCCTTGGAATAGTCTCCCCTGTCTTTTTGACTCTGCTTCCTATGTTTAGACTGTGTGTTGCACTTTGTTTTTGCTGGTTTTTGGTACTCTGGGCACTTTACTATTGTTGACCAGTGCTAAAGTGCAAGTGCTCTCTGTAAACTGTGGGGCATATTTATACTTTGTTTACGCTGAATTAGCATAATTTTTTTAATGCAAATTCAGCACAAACTTAGCTCCATATTTATATTTTGACGCTAGACCCATCTAGCGTCAAAATAGTGGAGTTAAAGCCATTTTTTGGATCTGTGAAACCACATTGCATCAATGAGATGCAAGGTAGGCGTTCCCGTCCCAAAAAATCATTCAAAGCCCCTAGTGTCTCATGTATCCTCCCGTGCAAAAATGGTGCACAGGGGGAGGCGGGCCTAAATAATGGTGCTAAGCCTCCTTAGCGCCATCATTTAACACCTGGGACAGGGCAGGCGTTAGGGGACCTGTGGAGCCATTACTATGGTCAAACACCATGGAAAGAGTACACCCCAAGCCCCAGGAACACTCTCATCCAATCCAGAGGGACACCAGAGGTTTGGGGGATCCATCCCAACGAAGTAGGGTAAATAGAGGTAAGTACTTAAAAAAAAAAAAAAAGTGCCATTGGGGGCCCTGAAAAGGGCCCCCTTACATGGCACTGGGTCCCCTGTGCTGGCCATTCGGGTGGTGGGCATGACTCATGTCTTTTATAAAACAGGAGTCATGTGGTATGGATAGTTTTGTGACAGTAAATGACGCTTGGCTGGTTCAAGGCATTGTTTTTGCCTAAAACCAGCCTAGTGTCATTTTTTGGTGCAAATCCCCCTTCCCCATACCGCCACCCCCACCCGGCTAACGTCATTTTCCCAGACGCTAGCCCACCCTTTGCACCAGCTTGCGAGATTCCATACATTTAGTGCCCGGCTGGTGCTCTGAAATGGCACAAGCCGGCGCTTTACTTTTTGACGCAACACTGCGTTTGCCCAGTTTTGTGTCAAAAAGTATAAACATGGGCCTGCATGTGTCATTGGCTTTTTCATGATTGGGAAATTTGATTTACTAGTAAGTCCGTGGTAAAGTGCTCTAGAGGTGCCCAGGATCTGTAAATCAAATGCTACTAGTGGGCCCGCAGCACTGCTCGAGCAACCCACCTATGTAGGCCTGTAAACATGGCTCAGGCCTGCCACTGTACTGTCTGTGTGTAGAGTTTTAAACTGCCAATTTGACCTGTCAAGTGTACCCACTTGTCAGGCCCAAACCTTCCCTTTCTGTACATGTAAGTCACTCCTAAGGTAGGCCCTAGGTAGACCTATGCGCAGGGTGCAGTGTATTTTAATGGTAAGGCAGGCACTGATGTGTTTTATATGTTCTGACAGTGAAATATTGCCAAATTTGTTTTTCACTGTTGCAAGGCCTATCTCTCTCATAGGTTAAGAGGGGGGATGCCTTTAAATATCTTTTAAGTGCAGTTTACCATTGGGAGCAGATAGAAGTATGGAGTTTGGGGGGGTCTCTAAACTCACAATTTAAAGATACATATTTTGGTAAAGTAGTTTTTTAGATTTTCAGTTTGAAAATGCCACTTATAGAAGATGGGCATGTTTTTGCTTAACCAATCTGTGTCTCTGCCCGCTTGTGTATTCCACATCTGGGTCAGACTGACAGTTCAGCTGTTGTGAATTCCCTCTAGACAGTGATACAAAGGGAGCCAGGGTGTAGCCTGCATATCCTGATTAGTCTCCTGGACTTTAGTGGGGAGGGAGGAGCTGACACACCTGAAAGGGCTGTGCCTGTCCTCACACAATGCAGCATCCAACTCGCTGGTGTGTGTCTGGGATCAGGCCTGGGAAAGGCAGGATCTTGTCAACAACAGATATCTTGCTTTGATTTTGCCTGAAGGCAGACTAGGGTATAGGTAGTGGACCTAAAACCCCAGACTTTTAGAACACCTCTGGATCAAGAGGAACCTCTGCCAAGGAGAAGAGCTGAAGATCTGGATGAGGAGTATTGCTCCCTTGCTGTGTGTGCTTTGCTGGGTTGGGCTGCAGTTGCTGCTTTTGCCTTAGAGGGTGCAAAGATTTGACTTTGCTGTATATCCTGCTTCTGAAGATTTTCCAAGAGCTTGACTGAGCTTGTCCCCTATTCTGAAGTCTCAGGGCCATCAAAGACTTCCTCTGCCAGCACCTGGACTTTCTTGCTGAGACTCCTACCCTGCCAAGTGGTGCTAATCCAGTCCCTGGGCCTTTGAAAAGAGAAGCTGGTGAAAAACAAAGAAAAAACAAGTGCACTGACTTTGGACGATGCCCGGACTGATGCTGCCTGCAACTGAAGCCATGGCCCCAGTTGGAGTGCATTGACCCCGACTGACCCCACAGGCCCAATGCTGCCACAGCCTCACTCAAGTCCACGACTCTGTGAGTCCCAAAGTGCTGTGTCACTGACGTCAATGAAGCCCGAATCCGCCATGGTGCCTGTAGCCTCGTGGTGTGACTGCTACCCCATGAGGTCGCCCCACTTCGTATTGACCACCGGACATCGACCTTGCCAGTAGTGTAAGGAACCGACGCTTCACACTGACGGTGCCTCATCTCCATTGCACCTCAGCAAGGACCCAACGCCACACACTGATGCCTCCGCCTCTTTGCTCCGCAGCCCCGGAACCAAGCGACACCTCGATCCCCGACTCTGTGCACTGGCTTGTTTCCTTATTTTCACAAAGTACTGTACCAGGGGTCCATGCGACTCTCTGACCAGCGCCATTGGCATCAGATTATTGGGAGCGACTCTATCACAATGCCGTGATCTCACCAAATTGAAGCATTTGTGTTTTTACGTGGTGTATTGAAGTTTAATCTTTGAAAATTTATAAATTTTCTTGTGTGTGCTGGATTTTTGTCATTTTGGTCTTGTTGTACTCAGATAAATATTGGCTATTTGTCTAAACAGGTGTTGAGCACTTTTGTGATGTTTCATTGTGTTACTGTGTGTGTTGGGTCAAATACTTTACACATTGCCTCTAAGATAAGCCTGACTGCTTGTACCAAGCTACCAAGGGGGTGAGCAGGGGTTATCTCTTACCCTGACTAGAGTGAGGGCCCCTGCTTGGACAGAGTGCATACTAATTGCCAACCAGAGATCCCATTTTTAACAAGTGCATAAGCCAGCCCCATAGGAACAAGTAAAAGGTTCTGTTATGTGCCGCCATTTTGTCTGGGTGTGCATATTAATTCTTCGGCACCCACCATTGACAGGGAGTCACATGTGTTACACACGCTCACAGCCAGATCACTTAAAGCAGGCAAGCAGGGCAAAAAAGGTAACATTCAGGCCCCAGTGAGGCACTCTCCGATGAATTTACAGAGGCAAGACCTTGATGCAGCATAGCCAATACATTTCCTCAATGTAGGACAAAATTTTTCTTGCTCGTATTGACTGCTCTGCCTCTACTTATACACAGAGTGTGACTACAGGCTCGCCTTGCCACCAGAGGACCTATGTAGCAACATTCTTAAGTATATAATGTCTTCCATGCATGTATTGGATTGTGCAGTATGTATGTTGAAATTGAGTGCCTGATCACAGGGATCATCACTGCTTTAGATGTGCTAACATAAACACCTTATGAGGTATCTCTGCCTGCCTGCTGGGGGTATAACCACTTCAAAATGTTTTTAAGCAAAATGCAGGAAGCCCCATGCCTATCATACTGGTATGAATATGCCATATAACATGGCAAGCTAATTCTTGCATTAAATGTTACAGATATCACAGAATATAAAACCAAGTAAATGAAAAGTGCATTTGCTCATGCAGAGTGTTTAAATCACTATACTTTGCTGTTATTAGATCGTCTACCTAGGAGTGGGTATCAGGGAGTGTTATCCTTGGTCTTGAGGAAAGCCATAGGAAAGGGTGGCTTGAAACATGTAAACCATGTAGAGCGAAGGGTCATTAAAACCCCACATACTTTCCACATTTTTTACCTTTTTAATCATACAGTCTGGAGGATGGAATAGAGCATAACTTTCCTACCCAGCAGGTGTTTTTAATGCATAATAAAACCCCTCCAACACCTATTTATCATCATTTGGTGAATACCATTTAGTGCTCCCATGTATCTCACAGGTAGCAGCAAATCCCGTTCTGCAGTGGAATGGGAAGAACCGTGTGATGAAGCATGTCATCAAGGGCTAACCCTGGTGGGTGAGGGTTATACAAATAAATCTTGCACTTTTTCTCCATGTAGGAGGTTTAGCAAACACTACAGAGTAGGGATCCAGTTTTTTTCATGTATATGTGATTAGGAAGATGAGTCCCCTCCCTCTATTTCTTTGATAAGTATAAATGAGCCCCATTGTTCTTCTGCAAGAAAACATTGAAAGCCTGAGCATATGCCATCACAGAACTAATTGATAATGCCGGGAAAGGGGTAAATGCCACCAAAGCTATCTTTCGGACAGTAAAGTATTTCCTCTGTCCATATAGTACTAAATAAAACATACAGGCTACCCAGGACTTCTGTGATAATCTGTCAGACCTTTTTTCAGGAGATTACAAACATGTATTCAGACTTGGGTAATGGTGATCTTTGTGGAACATGTATTCAGAATTTGCTATTGGCAATAGAGGTCATGGTCCTGATCTTTGTTGGGAAGTTTCACCGCCTATAGACAGACCAGTATTATCAAAATTTGAGAATATCTTCATAGCAGAAACTGAAAATGCTCTTCTGACAGCGACATCTGGATCTCCTCTGGATCCTTTTCCTCCTAGGATTTTAAAATGGAAGACATGAGTGCTTAACAAACAAATTCATATGCTATTTAGTCAATCCACAAAAGTTGGCATTTCCCTAAATTATGGAAGAAGACACTGTTCCTTCCTTTGATAAAACAGCACATCTGAATCCTTTGTGTATGAGTACCTATAGACCAATCTATCTCTTTACCATTCTGGGGAAAATGCTAGAACACTTAGTCAGCATTCAAATTTCCCACTTTGCTGAAAACAAGGCTTCTATACATTACACCTAATCAAGCTTTTGTAAAGGCCTCAGAACAGAGGTGGCCGTTCTCAAGGTGGCAAAATTTGTCAATTCCAGTCTGGATTCAGGTAAAAAGCAGTGATCATTTTGCTGGACATATAGGTCATGTTTGAGATGGTCTCTCATAAGATCCTCTTGAACAGGCTGAGGGCTGCTGGCATTACTAACATGGCAAATAATTGGCTTAAATCTTTTTTATCTGATTATGTGCAAGCAGTACATCTACTGTCATCTGTGTTGGACTTTAAGGCAATGAGCTTTGAGACCCACATTATTTAAAATCTATCTGGCAATACTGGGCAAGTTAGAGGAGGGCTGGGGCTTCAATTTTGTCTCCTAAGCTGATGACACCCAGAAGATGCTATCCTTTCATCAAATGGATAGCTCAGTGGTGGAAAATGCCCATAGTTGTCTGAGTGCTGTAGTGAATTGGATGAAACATAGTTACCTAAAGTTGAATTCAGATAAATCTTGTTGTTTGGAGCAACTTGCTCTTCTGCGGCTACATTGCTGTGGCCAGAGGACATACGTTCTCCTCTGATTCCAAAAGGTGAGGAACCTGGGTATAAATATTTGACTACCAACTATCATTAAACCACAAGGGAGAGCAATTACAGCTGATTGTTTTACCCTTTTTAAAATCATTACAGAAGACTTTGTTATTTCTACCTGACCACATCCGAAAGATGGTGCTTCATGTGATGATCACCGCAGAGCTGGATAACGAGAATACAATGTACCTTGTGTTACCAGCTGACTCCCTAATAAATTACGATTGGTTCAAAATGCTGATGCATGACTAATTCTGAACTCTCACAAAAGACAATCCACAAGGCAAAATATGAAGACTTCAGCGGGTCCCAATCAAACCAAGGCTGGGTGGATAGTCTTTCGCCTATTTAGCAGCCTAAAGCTGGAACATGCTTCCTAAAGCTCTGAGAGAGCTAGATAGGGAAATGGCTTTTAAGGCATCTTTAAAACATATCTTTTCAGGGAATGCTAAGTTACTATTCCACTCTACAGCCATATTCATCTAGGATACTTATTGGGAAGCAACTGTGCGCTTTACAAAGGACAGTCATCCTTGAGTTTGGGACATAAGGGAATATGTGAAGAAAACAATTCTGAAAGATGAATACTGTGGAAACAAGCACAACAATGCACTAATGTTAACAACATTGAAATCAAATCTTCAGGAGTTGAAATTAAGATTCTTCTTTTGGGACTTTAAAAGATAATGGTTCAAACTGGTAAGGCAAAGTGTGCCTACACCACAATAGTGTGGTGTCAACCCATCAAGTGCTGTGTGGTTCATATGGTTTTCTCGTTTCCTATCTGTTTAAGTATTCTTTACACTGTCTTGTGAAGGTCTTTGCTGTACTAGTTTTGTTAAAAGCTTTGAAAAAACTCATGGACAAATGGCCTCCAAGTAAAACACTTGTAATCTAGAATCTGTAAGAAAATATTCTCCAGGCTACAGTAAACCTCGATGAATTAGCACTCTGATTAAAAGCACCTATGTCACATAGCACTTGGTTTCAGCTATTACTTTCCAAAGTAGTCTGCCACCTGTCATATAGATCATTTTGTCCTCATCTTTTCTGGTCTCTTTTATCGGCAGAGGAAGAGAATTGGAATTGCTTTTGCTTTGCAAGAGTTCTCCCGGAGTCTGTTCATCTACTTGTCCAGATCTATTTAGTTTGGTTGACTTATTATCCTTTTTTGAATTTTGATGCCTTCCCTTAGGGTCAAGTGAGCACCTACTTACATGCTCTAACAATGGTTTGTATGAGCCCCACTGTAGATATTTACAAGGTCATTACCTGAACTATTCCCTTATTATTTGGATGCCATTATCTATTGAAAGTGGATAACAGCCGGCATTAGGTTTCCGGACTAAATCATTCCTTCTGTTCTCTTTCAAAGATGTCCTTCAAGGTGTTTTTTGCCATTCTGTAAAAAAAGTTAGATGTACGACTGTATTCCTGGAGTTGGAGTATTCTCTTTGGTTGTTTTGTCATGTTTTTCTTGCCTCATGGAATGGGACAAGGAAGGGGGCATTGAATGGTAAAACTTGGATAACTTACTGGTAACCTTCATTACTCCTAGTTTCTCTTTCCTAGTCCCTTCTTTGATGATAATCTTTTTGATGACAGGGTTAAAGTGGATTTGGTGGTGAGAGTACCTTTGTGATGCCTCCCTCAGAAGCAACAAGTTTAGTAGAGAGCAGATGAAAGGAGATTTTGGTCTATTTCAATAGAAAGGATATTTGTAGGGAGGTGTCCCACCTAATTTATGAAATACTGTGATGAGGAAATGAGTAATGAGTAATTAAAATAAGTGGATACATTCATGATGATTTATCCCCTTGACAGATTATCACATGTAAAATCTCTTCTGAAAAGCCTAACTTCTGTCTCAGCAGTAGGTTCATTGGCTTCACTTTGTATTGGAAGTTTTTGGCACTGCAAATAATGCATTAAAACAAGAAAGTCAAAGGGTGGACAGCCATCTGTTTCGGTGACAGATTAGGCAGAAATGTGAAAATCAGTTTGCATACATCTCTCTAGCTTTTCCATGCCAGGTACACATTTGTGTTAAGGAGAGAATTAAATGTTTAATTTAAAAGTCACTGGGAACATTAATCTATAAAATATGTTCTGCTTAGTGGAAAAGAAAATATTAATTTATACAATTTATAAAGAGTTTGTGGGTTATCTGTTAGAATTGGTGGAGAAGGGATTTCTGAACTGGACTTTTTGCGCATATGAGTTACACTTTCTGTAAAAACAAGATTCATTGGTTAGATCTTTGCTTTTAAGATAAATGAGCTCCCTTTACCATTGAAAGTACATTTTTTTTCTTAATTTTCCATACCTAGTAAACATAGCAATGCCTAGTTACATAATCTGATTTCTCTCATGCTCAGCACACGCTGATATATTTTGGTTTTTTAACTTTCATCTACCAACAGCTCCTTCTGTTAGTGGATGCTAAGAGATACTTATGTAATTATTGAATCCTCACATATTCATACAGTTGGTAAGCTAATACAATGAAAACCAGGTATACTTGTTTTATTACAAGTAAATTGCAAAAAAAAATGAAAACACTTGTCGAAATACACCATTTTAAGGACATCAAAGACTTGCATTTGTTATCTGCGCCAATAGCAATGCACTGCTTAATGATGGATCAAAGACTACATGATAACCAACATCTGCAACCTTAGTTCCTACTGGTTGCTTCTTTAATTCAGATGTTGACACATGGCAGGATACTTGGATCTAGATCATAGCTTGGGAGGTGCAGTTTTCTTATTGCACAGTGCAGGTATCACATTTGTTAGATTCCTACACAAGAAGACATCTTTCACTCCACCAGGGTTGTGAAGGTACCTTCTCCCATCCACCCCTCCACTCAGGCAGTATTCTTTTGTGACTTCACTCAAGGTGCTATAAAAGAACACAATTAGACTCAACCCAAGCTGTAAAAAAAGTGATTTATTGCTTGAGGTGGATGTAGTCCACCAGAAGTAATAAAGTCTGTAAACTGTTAGGCCCAGGAACAGGTTTCAATAATTTAAACTTGAGCTCAACCCTGGTAGCTGTGGTTCAGAACAGACATGCTTAAGTTAGAAGAAATGAATATAGCATTTACAAGCACCAAAACAAATAAAAAGTCAAAAACAAAAACTAATAACAATCACACTCAAATTTATAAAAATAAATCAGTATATTATAATTATAAATAAACAAAATGTCATCCAAATTACAAAAATCCAATAAGGAGAAACAGAGATATAAACTTTCTTTAAATTAGGAAAAAAAACACACAAAAAGTAAAGCATCAATAGAAAGTACTGTATGCCTGTGATTGGGCCCTAGGCACAATTTCAGGCTGACCTCAATGAAGCACAAGTTAGGATATGCCAAGCAGGTTTGTCCCAGTCAAAGTTTTTACCTTCTGATTTAGGGCCCGTTTCATATCTTGGCGGATGCTCCTAAGACTGTACAAAATCAACTGTCCATCCATCCTCCATTGAACTCTTCTGCCACCTGATTTATATGTTGGTGGTTTGATGACTAAAAGTCCGTCAGGTCCCCACTATCACCGTCACATGCAGACTCCTCGGTCAATGGAGTAGAAGCAGAAAAACAGCTGATGGTGGGATTACAGCCATAGCTCCACCCTCTTAATCATGAAGTTGCTTTCCATTAGTGTTCAAATGGCGGCTAAACCTCCATATCTGAGCTAGCAGTTTTAATTCGGTATCAGGGAGCAAGCTACCTTTACCAACCTCTTGCAGTTTACTAGTCACAATGAACCTGATGTTGCAACATGCTGCATACCTGCTTTTGGATATAGGTGATGGCCTACAGTGTTGGCACCATAATAGGTGGTAGGCACCTAAATGTATGAAGCATATTAAAACATCCATTATCGTGGCCATATACATATGTAACATATTCTGTTGATACTAAGGCCAATCTTATCCATAAAATTAAAAATATACATCTTAATTGGGATGTCTGCCAAACTTTTAAATGTTTTTAAATTAAATTAAATAAAGTGTACATATGGTCAGGCAAATTTTAGACATATAAAAAGATTTTAAAAACTGCCAATGGTGTACATGAGGGATGCACATAAAAAATATCAGCTTTAGATGACAACATTCGATTACTCAGAAATTAATACATATAAGCAAAGTATCTCCAACATCTGTGAGATAGTTTCAATTTTCAGTGTGTGTCAAATACATCTAATTTCAAAGTTCCATAATCTACTATCTAATCTTAACAAAATATACCAAATGTACACACGTATAATGTTTTTTTTGTTTTTTTTTTTTACTTTACCCTGTCTGAAGGGTGACCACAGTAAATGATCTCCTTCACGTCTCCTGTTATCTCAATTTCTGCCATATTTCATTGATATGGTTCCATTACCTATGCAATCCAATGAGAAAATAATTAGCACCACTCATTTCCCTTACACCCATTTGCAAAATCACATTGATAATTACATGTCTAGAGAACTGTAAATCTGTGTTGGCAGGGTCTGTGCATCTGATGTTACTTGTGTCTTATTAGCACTTGTTGTGGGAACTACTGAAGTAATAATAAATAAAAGGTCTTTTGGATGCCATTACATGATATGTGCAGTAAAGTTTAGAAAAATGTAAGATTAGAGGTTCCATTAAATCATGTAGTGTAAAGCACATAGGAATCTATTAGTAAAAGCAGAAAAACAAACCTCAACTTAAACTTCAAAATATATGAATTCTGTATTCCCATTTCAAATGGTTGAAAACATATACATCTTGAACAATGTGATTGTGGACAACAGAAGAATAAACAAGTTTGTAAGGACAACATTACATTTATTACAGAATCAGATACGTCTCTCACATGTAAATAAATTAAATTATATTTGGCATAATTTAAAATATAACACCAAAACAATAAGGCAAAGCATAAGTAGGGCTCCTGGGTCTATGATATTTTTCTTTTTCACATTTCCGTCTGCATTTATCCATATTTATTTTTGGCCATCTCATTGGTATTTATCCATATTTACTTTGTGTTGAGAATAAATTGAGTCGTAAAATGGTATATTTCAACATTTCCTTTACTGATAAACATATACTCATACTTTGCTTCCTGTCAGATTTTAACAAATTAAGCAGCCTACTATAGTAAAACATTACACCTACAGGTAAATATCAGCATTATAATACAAATATATGTTAAAATAGGTTTGTATTTAGGGAACTCTCAGCTGTTTTTTAACTTCCCATGCTATCTGCTCATATACTGGAAATCATGAAAGAGAGCATGGAGAGTCACCCAGAAGAAGCACAATTTTCCATATTATTCCACTTTCGAAAACAATACAGACAGTGTCTGCCTGTATGTATATGTAAAAATCAGTAGAAATGGAAAACTGGAAGCCTTAAATGTAAATGTTCAGGTTTACAATCCCATGTAGGAATCTTGCCTGCATTGCCAATGACATCCCAATGACCTCCTTGCAAAGGGGCATATGTCACCCTATAAGCATAAGCCAGGTACCTTAATTTACCATATCAGGAGGAAGGGTGGACCTTTTATTCCAGAGTTTGGGAAGGACTGGGATAGTTTGGGAGGGAAGGAGAAGGGTAGATTGGGTGGCTGTAGGAGATGTGTTGGTAGTAGATGGTGTAGGAGCAGTTGCAGTCGTGGTGTGAGTGTATGTGTTACTGTGTAGCTGAATGTGTGTCTGAAGTGTCTTGGTGATATGTGGTTGTGCTTTTGTGTGTGTGTTTGGAAGTAAGCTATACTGTGGGTGGACTTTTTGATAGGGATGAATTTGTTTGTTTTGTGGATATAGTGGTTTTAGGTGTGTGCTTGTCTGGGGATGTGTTTCTGTGATGTTTGTTTGGGTGATGGTGGGTGCTTGTCTGAGGGTGTGTTTCTGTGGTGTTTGTTTGGGTGATGGTGTGCTTGTTTGAGGGTTTGAGTTTCTTTGGTGTGGATTGTTTTTGTGAGGTTGTGTGTTTGGATGGCATTGTGTGTTTGTTGAAGGCTGTGATGGTGGTAGTGGGAGTGGGTGTGGTGGTGGTAGAGAGCATGGTGGTAGTAGAGGGTGTGGTGGTGGTTATTGGTGTGGTGGGGGTAGAAGGTGTGGTGGTAGTTGTTGATGTAGCAGTAGTTGAGGGTTTGGTTGTGGTTGAGGGTATAATGGTGGTTGTGGGTGTGGTGGTGGGTGAGGTTGTGTGCTAGTGTATGTGCCTGTATGTTTTTGTGCATGTTTTGTCTTTGTATCAGACTGTCTGTGCGTGCTTGTACATTTGTGTTTGCTGAGTGTGTGGGTGTGAGTGTGGAGATATTGGCAGATTTTGAGACAGAGGTGTTTAGTGGGTTTATAGTTTGGGGAGGATGTGTTATATGAGAGGAAGGATCTTGAGAAATAGGGACAGGGGTTGGTTGGTGTGAGGCAGTGATGCCTGAGGGGAGTCGTAAACATGCTGTATCCCTTTGTATAGCACATACTGCCGAAACCATCCTGGAAGGCCAGTAACTGGTTAACTAGTCAGTGACCCCAACAGTGCAGTCTGACCAACAGAAATGGTGTGCAGCACATTCAGAACCTCCTCAGGCACCACTGATGGATTGACTGGGGCAGGAGCAGAGGTGTCTGGAGTGAAGGAGACATAATTTTAGGGGCTGGGTGTTGGGGAACAGTTGGGAGGGTGCTGATCTTTCTGGTGTTAGTAGATCAAGTTGTAAGCTCATGAAATGGGGTAGGGAACACCACCACTTGGGACTGGTTACCTGTGAAACTGATGAGATTGTGTCCTCCTCTCCATCCCTTTACCCTCCGTGCCGCGGGTACTCCTGTTCCAGTGGTACCACCTTCAGACTGCAAGCAGACATCTGCTTCCCCACCTTCATAGCCAACACCCCCTTCACTTGTTCTGTAGGATGCTGATAATGGACCATAAAAATTATGAGCCTACATGTACATGATGTTCATAACATAAAACCATTCGTAAAACCGTTTCCAAAGTTGAAGCCATTGAGCTGATTATCAATAGCACAAATGTATCATGACACCATGATTCTATGGACAGCAAAACCACTGACCATTGCAACAGTCCTATAGTAATATCTAGCTAAACATGCTCCTTTAAATGTTAATTAGGTCTAGTAGCCAAGATTACATCAGTGGACATATATTTACACAGTCTCTGACTTCACTTTGGTACTGCTCCTTCACCACTTCAGATAGGATGCACCTCAGTATAATCCGTATCAATGGTTGAGGCGTACACGGCCATGGCTCTACAGTTGTTTTCAATATGAACCCCTATTAGAACCTGTATCCTTGGTCCAGTCCTACATTTTCGACAATACTGATCATAAGTCACCATTGATTTATCTAATTTGGAGGCCATAGTTTACCCTGAAGCATCGGAAGATTTATGAACATATGACAACCACTTTAATGTACAGCTGAATGTCACCCTAATGAAATGGTCATGTGTATCACTAGTGTTCACAGACATGGATATACTCATTTGTTAACTGCAGGGCTTGTCCTCTATTATCTGACTCACAACAGATGCATACCTGAGATTGCTTTATAATCTCTATACAGGTTGTGAATATGGGATATGGATAGGCTGGCTGTGTCTGTGTGTAATGGTTTGCCAGGGCACAATACCTTTTACATGTAGCAATCTTACACACTAAGCCCATATTTATGAAAAGTTTGCACGACAGTTGTGTCATTTTTTGGTAACTTAACTCCATATTTATATTTGGACACTAGACCCGTCTAATGTCAAAATATCTGAGTTAGCATCATTTTCTGGGAGCGCCAACCCACTTTGGGTCGTATTGCGACAATGATATGCAAGGTAGGTGTTGCCTTCCAAAAAAATAACACTAGCCCTCCAGCACCATATTTACCTCCATATTTACCTCCAGATGCAGAAACAATGCTGTAGGAAAGTACCATCTTCCTTGGCATGTTACCCCCATTTTTACCTGTATGTCAGTATGTTTCTGCCTGTCTCACTGGGATCCTGCTGGTCAGGACCCCATTGCTCATAATATATGGCCTAATGTGTATGTCTCTGTCACTGAGGCTCTGCTAATCAGAACCTCAGTGCTTATGCACTTTCCGCTCTTAAATTTGTCACTGTAGGCCATTGACTTCATTTACCAATTTCAATTGGCACACTGGACCCCCCCTTATAAGTCCCTAGTATATGGTACCTAGGTACCCAGGGCATTGAGGTTACAGGAGATCCATGTGGGCTGCAACATTTGTTTTGCCACCCATAGGGAGCTCAGACCAACCCTTACACAGGACTGCCATTGCATTTTCCCATGACTTTGTGAGTGTGGGGACACCATTACACGCGTGCACTACATATGCTTCACAATGGTAACTCCAAATATGGCCATATAACATGTCTAAGATCATGCAATTGTCCCCCCATTCCAGATCTGGTATTGGGGAGCCAATTCCATGCATCCTGAGGGCTCCACCATGGACCCCCAGTACTGCCAAATCAGCCCTCTGAGGCTTGCACTGCAGCTACAGCTGCTGCCACCTCACAGACAGGGTTCTGCCTTCCTGGGGTCTGGGCAGCCAAGTCCCAGGAAGGCAGAACAAAGCATTTCCTCTGAGAGCAGGGTGTTACACCCTCTCCCTTTGGAAATAGGTGTTACAGGATGGGGAGGGGTAGCCTTCCCCAGCCTCTGGAAATGCTTTGAAGGGCACAGATGGTGCCCTCCTTGCATAAACCAGTCTACACCTGTTCAGGGACTCCTTCTCCCCTGCTCTGGGGGGAAAGTGGACAAAGGAAAGGGGAGTGACCACTCCCCTGTCCATCACCACCCTAGGGGTGGTGCCCAGAGCTTCTCCAGTGTGTCCCAGACTTCAGCCATCTTGCTTTGCAAGGTGTGGGGGCACTCAGGAGGCCTCTGAGGGGCCAGTGCCAGCAGGTGATGTCAGGGACCCCTCCCGATAGGTCCTTAGCTGATAAGGTAGCCTATCCCCCTCTCAGGGCTATTTATGGTCTCTCCTGTGGGTTCTCTTCATATTCTGCTTGCAAGTTTCCCTCAGGAATCCTCTGCAACAACTTCAGACTCTTCTGACCTCGGATCAACCGCAGCCTGCTCCAAGAAATGCTGTAACTGCAGCAAAGTGTCTACAAGAGACACTTTTCTTCAGCAACCTCTGCTCCAAGTCAGCAACTGCAACAGTTTCACATTGTGCACGCTCTGGGGACTCCCTGTCTTCATCTTGCACCAGAAGGAGCGAAGAGATCTCCCGTGGAGTGACGGAGTCACTCCCCTGCTCCAAGCAGGCACCTTCCAAGATGATTACCGGTACCCTGGGACTCCTCTCACAGTGACGAGCGTGCTCCTAAGGACACAGAGAGTGGACATCATCGACATAGACTGTCCTAAGGTCCTGCTGACGCAATTTGGAGGAGGTAAGACCTTGCCTTCCCGAGAGCGATGGTACCCCTGTGAACTGTGTCTTCTTCACCTCCTGTGGCCTCTGTGCAAAATTCCTTCGTGCACAGCCTAGCCCAGGTCCCCAGCACTCCATGCTGCGACACTCAACTCTCTGAGTTGTTCTCCAGAGGCATAGGACCCTCTTTTGTTCTGCTGCATCAACTGCATTCTGCAGCTCCTTTGAACCCAGATCCTGTGACTTCTGGGGGTGTTGGCTGGCATCCTGAGGGCTCTCTAAAGTGCTGAGAGCCCCTCCTCCTCCTCACACAGAGTTGAGGCCCCCAGGTCCCTCCTGGGTCCATCCAGCTCCATTTTGATGCAAAATGCACTTTTGTCATAGCCAAGGCTTGTTGGTGACTTCCAACACAAAATCTCACATGCAACGATCTTTATGCCGTGGGACATCTTTTGCATCATGCAGGAACCTGCTGGCTTCTTCCTAGGGTGCCTTCCTGCAGTCTTCAACTAACCAGGGACTCTTCTTATGCACCCTCTTCTGGGTTGGCAGGGGCTCCTGTCCTTCCTGGAACTTCTTTCATCTTCTGGACTTGGTCCCCTTCCTTTGCAGGTCTTCAGGTCCAATAATCCAGCAGTTGTTCTTTGCAGACTTGGTTGGTTGCTGCAAAATCCCAAAAACGAGGTGTGTCCTAAGGAAATGTGCAGTACTTTACCCCTGCTTTTTTGGGCTCTGGGGTGGTGTAATTTACTTACCTTTACTATATTCTTACTCTCCCAGCGATTCTGCACACACTACACTTGTCTAGGGGGAATTCGTGACCCTAGACCTATTTTCTCCCATTGCATTCTATAGGATTTCCTACTGTTTGCATTGTTCTATGGCTATTTACTTGTCTAATGTTGGTGTCTAGTGTATATATTGTGTATAATACTTACCGCCAGAAGGAGTATTGTCTCTAAAATATTTTTGGTACTGTGTCACTCAAATAAATACCTTTATTTTTGGTAACACTGAGTATTGTCTTTACTTGTGTATAAGTACTGTGTGACTATAAGTGGTATTGCATGAGCTTTGCATGTCTCCTAGTTCAGCCTACGCTGCTCTGCTATAGCTACTTCTATCAGCCTATGATGTTGGGCACAGTTCCATAGGAAAACACAGGGAAACACTTTGGAGTCCACCATGTTGTCACTAGAGGCCTACCCCAACCCCCTGCACCACCACCACACCACAGGGGCACTACAAGTGGAGGGAGCCCATCTTCCGTAAGTATAAGCACTTGTCTGTTGTGTGCCACTGGGGGCCCCTCCATGGGGACCCCTCGCTTGCACTGGTGCTGTTGGGGTTGTCCTGGGGACACTGGTCCCCTGTATTGGACATTGTGGTTGTGGTACTGTCTCCTGTCTATTCTTAGACAGGCGTCATTATATGGCTGCTGGTGCACCCGGAAAATGACAACAGGCTGACTAATCAGTCTATCGTCATTTTTTGTAATGTCATCCATCACTAGCTAGTGTCATTTTCTGTGATGCTAACCATTCCTTAGCACCATCGTGCATAATTTTTTAAACATGGCGCACAGATGGCGCTAGGGAATGACGGTAGCTTGCATTAAAAATGTTGACACACACCTGCCCTATACGTCATTTTACATGAATATGGGCCTTAGTGTTAGTTTAGATTTTTTTGCTATGCCCAAACAACATTTACGTCTAGTATCTTTTTTGTTTTTATTGATATGTATGCAGTAAGCACACAAAAAACAACTTTACCAAAACAGTGCTACATGTAGAGGATATAGTAAAGCAGCCATAGTTAAATATATCCTCTTGATGTTTATTAATTTCACTACGACCAAGATAAAGAGTGACAAACATCCTCTCACCCTTAGGTAAGATACATGAGTGATGATAGGCATGCAGTGTGGGCATCCCATAGGTCTTTGGGCCATGTGGGTGCTGGAATTTATTAATATTAAAACTTTTTTTTTCAGTTAAAAAAAATATAGCCATAAAAAACAACAGCAGTTCCTCCATATGTGCAAATATTTCTTTACGTTCAATAATTTATACAAAAATGTGTTACAGAAAAATCAACAGTGTGTTTACAGACACTGATTCACCCCCTCTGTGGGTGATGATCTAGTGGTAACTGGCCACAGATGATCTAAAAGTAAAGTGCATCTAGATCAAGATAGACAGAGGGTTCGAGTTGTAATTGGGGTATGTCAATACTGCACCAGTGTTCAGGAGTCCTCATCTGTTCCCTCCACTGTCAACATTTAGCTGTGCAGAAATTACCATATGTCTTTCCGTCTGGAGGTGGGGGGCTGCAGGGAAGCGTACATTTCACTGGTGGTGTTCAGTACACCAGGTTGTTGAGCCAAGCCTTACCCGTTGGTGGATGTCTGCTGACCAAGTGAAGGGCAATTTTGCACTTGGCCAGGAGTAGGGCCATGACTGTGAAACAGTGGATACTTTTTGGTAAGTTCATAGTCCAGTAACGCCAACAGCGGGTCTGGGTAGGGTCAGTGTCCATCATCTGAGCCAATTGGGAGAATAGGGTATGCCAATATGTTGCAATATGCCTACATGTCCTTGACATGTGTGCAAAGTTCACCACCGCAAAGTGACATTTGGGGTGATTGGAGGATCTTGTGGGATCAAAGCATTGAAGAGTGCTGGGGGCATCATAAGCGCTGTGCAAAAATTTATAATGTAAGGGTTTCTGGCAGTGGTTAGGTGACATGAGGTGCAATTGAGCACAGCAAGCAAACCATATTTTGTCAGGTAGTGGGCGTCCCAGGTCAGATTCCCAGTAACGTCCCAGTTTCCCATGCTGGGGGGCCAGCATGGCCACTCTCGCATGGTATAGCCTCAAGGCTAAGCATATCCCATCATCATTGTTGATCACTAGAGTCAGCAGGGTGAACTTGTCTGGTGTCAGCGGGTACACTGGGGTGGTGGCCGTGGTGCACTGTAGATCTGTTGCATTAGGGGAGTAGCCAGAAAAAAAAAATCCCCCCCTTCCATTTAGAGTTGCTTCCAGAATGGCTGCAAGCAAGACCATTTCTCCTTAAAAGGGTTATAATTTCATGTTTCTACCTTTCTCTTTTCACTCCCTTGTTCTAGTTCTCCCTTCCTCAAATTCCCCACTTTTCATCTCTCCACCCCGTCCAATCTCTCCTTTCTACTTTTATCTTTCTCTTTTATTTACACACCTTCGCTCTTCCTTTTGTCTTTCCACCTCCTTCCTGCCTGCCCCCTTCCTATTTACTACTAACCCTTCTTCTCTCATCTCCCCCTGCTTGTCTTGCCCAATCTCTCACTTCCGATCACACATTTGCCTCTCTCCCCATCTCCCATTCCTCTTTCTATTCCATTTATTTCTTCCATTTTCTCACCTGTAACATCTCTTTCCATTTGCCTCTTTCTCTCCATCAAACCCATTTGGCCCTGTTTCCCCATCTCATCATTTTGATTTTCTTTTTATCTATCCCTGCCCCCCCTCCCTTCTAAACAATTGAAAGAACCAGAAACATGATTTGGCCAGTGTGGTACCCCTGATTTGTGCCACATGTTTACAAATGTGGACTAAAAAATAATGCAGTCCATTAAATAAATAACTAAATTAAATAAAAACTACTTAAACAAAATAATAGCCCTCCCTAAGGGGGAACAGTAATATAAATAATACATATGAAAAATTAGTCTTGACAGGTGCAAATCAAGTTCCAATACTTTCTACAGTGAGCTGTATCCATTACTGGTGTTATAAAAAAGTGAGCGACAAGATTTCTGCAGTCCTGAAGCCTGGTAGTGAAAGATGTTTGTGGTCTTATTCTGTTCTCATTTTCAAGTTAATAATTAAATAAGTATACTTTTAGTGCTTAGAAAGAGCAGAAATATATTTTGAGCCTAAAAGAAACAGGTTTGAAGTATTTTCCTGCATGGACAAAACACTGCAGCTGATGCACATCACTAAAGGAGGGGAGAGATAAAAGGCATCTATGAACTCTCTTGCTCTCCTGTTAAACAGGACTAGTTTAGAACAGTTTTCAGAGTGGGAGTGCTGCCATCAATGTTACATCACTAATCTCATGCAGATTGTGAAAAAGTGTCACTCAAAGACCAAGTGTAGAAAATGAACAACGTCTATTCTGCTAGAGTACTATGGATCTGATATGTAGCTGGCAGTGTGCTGAGGATCACACTGTCACAAATATATTATTAAAGCATGGTGTAGTAGCACACTGTCATTTATAGACAGCATAATCTCCATCGAAATTGCCACTTATTCGTACAGACATTTCACTCATAAACCTATATAGCGCACAAATGCTAATGCTTGGAATTGGGTTTCAGCAAATATTTGTCATTTGCGCAACACCAAGTAATTGATTTGTTCTGATCCTATTGAAATCATTTTATCCATCACACTTGGAATTAAAGAAAAAACGGGCAATTTTGTGCATTCATGATTGCTAATACAGTTTAAACATTTGTGCAGTTAAGTTTTAGGTATTTACATTGTGTTGTGTGTTTAAAAATGTTACACTATACAGCCTTTCCTTTTGCACAAGCAGCAAGATTGCCAAATGCTTCACTTTTAAAAATCCTCTCAAAGAAAGGGAAATGCCAAGCAGCATCTTTCAAAAATAAAATAAATTTGTCAGAAATAGCCTGACATTTGACCTCTGTCTTTAAATGTACAACAAACGATAAAACTAACATTTAAATGTAAAATTCATTCATCTTTGGAACTTGAGCATGGTGTTTTGGGTGTGCATCAAAATTGTCCTACTTTCCAGCACCTATGCTATAAAAACAAAGCAAGACTTAGGTGATGCAGGCAGAGATGGTGTTTGCTGTCCTGGAATTTGTCTTGCAGTTTCTCTTGGGAGTGGAGCTGTACTTAGAGCTCCTCTGGGCGTTGTAGCTTTACACAGGCAAGCCTCCAAGAAGATTAACCTTAAGAACTGCCACAAGCAAACTGAGTAGGAGCTTTCTGTCAGTGCCAGGCTCCTCTCGGTTCAGCACAAAATGCTCTGTGGGTCCATTGGCATCCTCTCCTCCCACTGCTGAAGCTGCTGGAGCAGGGAGATCACGACACCACTGTGTTGCATAACAAAGCAGCCCCTGTGGGAGACAGTAGTGAAACGAGTGTCATTGGATTGAGTTATGAGATGACCGTCTGGGAAGAGGTCTCCAAACATCTGTAGGGTGTGACTTTACCAGTGTGCACTCAACCAGATTTTCCTAGGTAATGGAGAGACAATGGATTGTCACTAACAGCAATTCTGAGAAAAGTAGTGTGCCCCGTGCAGTTGTAGAAGTTTCCTCCAAGCCAAACTTGTGGCGGATGATGTTTGAATGCCTGTTGGATTTAGAGGGAGTTTCACAGGGAGAAGTAAGGCCAGTGGTGTCAGAGCGGCTTGGTCGATTTTGGGCTTGGAATATGGGAGGCATCTCTGTGGAACCAATGGTGGGTGAAGTGCCATTGTGCAGCAAGGTAATACAAATAAAAATGTGGTTCGCCAAATCCGCACCATTCATGGGGGAATAATAGGGTTTCCCAGCTGATGCGTAGATGCCAGACGGACCAGATTATTTTCAGTAGTAGACTCCTCTGTGTGGTAAAGAAAGAGTTGGTAAGTGGGATGGGTATATTCAGGAAGAGGTACAGAAATTGGGGAAGGACCACCATTTTTATAATGGTGATACGGCCAGCCATTGAGAGCAGTAGGCGAATCCACCACTCAGTCTGAATGGTCCGATTATCGCTTGATCCTTTTCGTGATGAAGAAATATCCCCAGATATTTAACCAGACCATCACACCAGGTCAGGGGGAATTCTCATTGATAAGCCATGGTAGAGTCAATAAGAAGAAACAGCTCAGACTTGGACTAATAGATATGGAGGCCAGAGTAGCCACCAAAACAGATTACCTCATGGAGAATCGCGGCCAAGCTCTCCACAGGGTGTCGCACAAACAACATGTCATCTGCATTCAGGCAGATAAGTAAGGGGCCTGGCTTAAACTGCAGGCGGTGGTTTTCCCAAAGGTGCTGCACCAGGGGGTCCATGGCTATGATAAAGAGCAGAGGAACTAATGGACATCCCTTCCGAGTCCCTCGTGTGACACAAAAGGGGAGGTTAGTGAGCTGTTGGCCCTAATCTGGGCCAGAGGGGCTGTGTACAGGAGTTTAATGAATGAGGTAAAGCCACGGGGAATGCCTAGCTTGAGGAGTATGGCATGTACAAAGGGCCATTCAAGGGAATTTTCTGCATCCTAGAGGGTGACAGTGGCAGCAAAATTGGAAGATATCCTGTTAAGTACATGGAAGACAGTGAGTAGATTCAAGGACATGGAGTGATGGGGAACAAATCCCAACTGTATGGAAGAGACGATTTGCTCAACCTACAGATGGTTTGAGAGGATCTTGGCAAGTATCTTATTGTCAAAGTTGAAGTGGGAAAGAAGCCTATAAGAGCAGCAGTGGCATTGGCTCTTACCAGGTTTGAGGAGCAGAGTGAGCACTGCTTCACCCAGCACAGGGGGAGTGTGCCAGGTTTGAGGGGTTCCGGATACATGGCTGGTAGGTGAGGAGTGAGAAGGTGCTTAAAGTGCTTATAGAATACCCGGTGACGCCGTCTAGACCAGGGCCTTTGACACATTGAGCGAGTCAAGCCTTGCACGTTTTCCTCGCTTGAAATGGGTTTGCTGAGAAAGTGTTGTTGGGAAGTGGAGAGCCACAATATGGCTATTGTCAATGTTGGACTTTCACTCTTAGGCGAGACTGCTGGTTTAGGGATGACAGCACTTTAGTTTGTAGGTGACTAAGCCATTCCTTCAACAAGCCGCAACTGTTGGCCCAACCCTCCCGGCTCACAAGCAGTACCTCACCACAAACCCATACAGCAAAACGTGAATTCTGGCAGTCTTACGCATGGACTCTAGAGTGTGCCATCTCAGGAGAGTCCTGGTAGAACAGAAGTTACCCTTTTCTCTTGTTAGAAATAAGTCTCGGTCACACACATGCAATGAAAAAGACGCAGGAAAGTTTTCGATATATTTATTGAAAAGACTGCAATCTATGGTAAAATGCATGGGCTGCAATGATTAGGATAACAAACAATAAAAGAATCATAATTGGTCAGAGTTGTGAATACAAAGACCTCCACCATCTTGTACTAAACGTGAAATGCAAAATCCCTAGCACAGAAACCCTAATCTCTAACCTAATGAGAGCTAGCTGTGATAAACCTAATCTGCAAGTACCATGTCCATGAGAAGCACTCACAGCCCTTGCTACCCTGGAAAGAGGTCTCTAGGTCAAACTCCATGGTGAAACAAAGGCTGATTTCTGCAGCAAGGTGACGTGCAGCATAGATGGCATCTGGAAGGAATCCCTCTAATAACCATGTCTGTGTGCGATGTATTTATACAGATCATGTAGGACCCCTGATGCAGATCTGTTCCTAAACAATTGATAAGAAGGCAGACTTGTGGCAGCAATTAGGTAAACAATCCCCAACAAGAATACATTTTGCGCATGTCACACGTAAGAGAGAAAGTGACATGATGTGAATACCTACACACATCACTTGATTATGATGCTGATAGTGATATCTTCACAGACTGGCACTGATAATGCAAATCAAAACATTTCTATAAGTATAAACAATGGCAGCCCTCTTAAAACAAATAATTAAATAAATGGACTAAAACAGAGCACGCTAAGTAGGTTAAAAGTCACTAGGTGACAGGGGCACAGATCTGCAAGCCAAATGGCTAAGTTTATCTCCTGAGTCCCAATAAAAACTAAATTGGATTTAATACACTATCTTCTCGAGATATGCACTTGGTCGGCACTGTCGCCTGACAACCAGGAGATATATAGTTGCATGTAGTAGTGAAGCAGGGTGGTGTATCACTTCTCATTTTCGGTCACCATCCCCCTCCTTAGCCAAATGCAGTTCATGGAGGTATCAGAAGCCACTTAGGGGTGTAACACCCAACCCAATGTATGCCCTGTTTGCTCCCCCTCCTCATATCTGCGGGCTCTGGCATAGTTCTCCAGAAATAGCACCTCCCATTCAGCCAAGTCCCGGTATTTGCCAAGCAGAGTGGTGAATTTGTGTAGTTGTGGTTTGCCTTGCTGTTGAGTGTCTATAATGTCCAGGTCCATCAGTTATTTTTCTATATGAATAAGGCTTCTACACAAGTTGCGCACTACCCCGGCATGTTTAGAGATTCCTATCCCCTTAATATAGGCCCTACAGGCCTCCCATAAGGTGGCCTGGGAGATAACTGAGCATACATTTAGCTTAAAGTGTTCTACTACCACTTAGGGGAGGTCAAAACAGAAGAGCTCATCATGGAGTGCCATAGTTGGAAAACACCACTGTCTCTCCAGGCCACCGCCAAAAGGCATGTGCAGTGTCATTTGGACCAGGGAATGATCGGAAAGCGTGTGGGCCAAATGTGATATAATGCCCAGCCAGGGGCCCAGGGTCGGAGAGACAAACCAAGGTCAATGCGGGATCATGTATTGTGTGGTGCTGAATAAAGCGTGTATGGCTGGGCAGATATATGTGTCCCGCGCCAGGGATCTGAGAGCAGATATGTGTCACATAGATCACGAAGAACCTGAAGTGATTGTGCCTTACCCACCAGCAAAACCACAGTAGTATCAAGTAGGGGATCTGTCAGCAGTGTCAACCCCCAAGATAAAGTGTTCAAAGTCCATGCGATATGTGTGATTTAGCAGTGTTGGAAAGAAGTTGGCATTACCAACACTGGGGGCAAAAACATTAGCCAATAGAATGTGATGCCCCACCAGGGTCCCTGTCACCAGTACATATCTGTCATTCTCATCCAAGATGAAGGAGGTGGGGAAGAACAGGATATTTTTAATGATTAGAGTGCAAACCCTGCTTGTGGATGTGCTGTAGCATGAGTAGTATCAGTTTGGGGCCCAGGCAGAGGCAAAGGTGTGATTTCCCAGGTGGGGGATGTGTCTATTGTAAAAAAGCCACTTGTGCGTGGTGCAGAGACAGACACTTTAACACCTGTTTACCCTTGTGCGGATTATTGAGGCCCCTGATGCTCCAGTAGAGCAATGTAAATGCCTCTGCCAGCACTCTATGACACTGTAACATTATCATTAATTAGTATGGGGATTGTGTGGCAACAATGTGTACGCGTGGTGGGCACTACTGTTGAAGCGTGAAAATAAACAACAAATAAGAACACAAGTAATCCAGTAACTCCCTCTCCCACTCCCTCCACCCACACAAGACAAAAACTATCCCAGTAAACCCACAAAGGAAAAAGAATACAAAGTCACCATGGTAGTGTATACTACTACAGAGTGACAACACTTCAGCAGTCAGGCCCAGTCTGCAGATGGATCTGTAGGCACATAAGAGGGATGGGCCGTTGTCCAGCAGTGGTGAGATGTAATCCTGGAGTCCTGGAGACCAACATATGATGTAGCGATGGGGTAGGGGTTAAGGTAAAGAGTTAGTCAAGTGGAAACGGCAGGGAGAGGCCAAAAGTGGTTTGCTGGGTGATTCTGGGGGAATATGTCTACTCTTGCATTAGAGTGTATGTCCAGAGCGGAAAGACTGGGTGCAGAATGCTGTGTGGAGGCATGGTTTTTGGTGTGTTGCTCGCAGAAACTCTGAACTTCTGCTGAAATGTCAAAGAAGTGTGCCTTGCCATTGATGTCCACCAAAGGCGACCTGGGGAAAGCATGCCATAGCATAATCCTAGTTTCTGATGTGCTGATTTGGCATCTGTGAACTTATGACATGGTTCCTAGACCACCATTGTGAAATCTGGGAATAGGGAGATTGTGGATCCCTGCCACTGTAGAGCGCTGTGCTCCCAGGTGAGTCTCAAGGCCACATTCGGGTCCTGGAAATTAAAAAGTCTGGTAGTGATTAGTTGTGGAGGGTTGCTGGGAGTGGGGTGGGGTCTCAGACAGTGATCGGCCCATTCCACAATGAAGGTGGAAGTAAAGTTCTGTCTACCCAGCAAATCAGATAATAAGCATCCAACAAACAGTTCTAGGCTCTCGGTGTCAGTGGAGTCTACTACCGCCAGGATGCCTGGATTTTTACGGGTGCCTTGTGCCTTGAGGTCTTCACTCTTGATTGCTACAGGTTTTAATAAGCACTCCAGCTTCTCCAGCCATTTTGTTGTCGTTGAGGCTCCATCCTCCAGGCCTGAGATGCGCACCTCTGTGGTGTCCAGTCTAGCATTATGTCAGTTCAGCTTCTCCCCCATACAGACAAGGTGCCCAGCGAGGCTGTCATATAGTTATCAATGACACAAAACCCTGCTCGGGCTCTGCCATTATGGCTTCAGCACCAGTCAGTTATTCAGTGTCTGAGCCCCCAGCAGCACACATCTCCATCGTGGGTATGGGCCCTGTGATGTCAGTCAGTTTAAATTTTCCAAAAGGAAGCTTCAGCTGTTTGGGGTAGCCCCCCACCATGTCTAGTGGAGGAGAAGGGGTGTGTGGGTGTCTGGTTGTGTGCCCCCAGCAGCTAGGTAGTCCAAGCGGGCCCAAGGCTGATCAGTGCAGCCACCCCAGGTGGAGGGGGCCAGTTGTGATATTGAGGCCATGAGTGGGGTCCCAAGGAGCAGAGTAGTTCAGGCAATCCTCAACAGTGAAGTGACAGTGGGGTCTGGAAATGTGGCCCATGACAAGGCAGTCTGTGAGCAACAGGCGTTGCAGGATCAGTAAGGACCTGTGTTAGTTGATTAGGCCCGACTCTGCAGGTGTGGAATTCAGCCTAGAGCACCAACATTACATGGGTTGAAATCTATCCGCAGGCTGGTGTAGAAGAGAGGAAGCACCGTCAGAGGGTATGATGTCAGCAATGTGGTGGTCGCAGGGGGCAGAGCAATAGCATGCAGCAATGTGGGCCAGAAGGCCTTACCCCAAAAGTCCAGGTCAAACGAGGATGCAGCTCCAAGCATCCCAGATTATCCCCTCTGAACAGGGAGAAGGACAGAGATCTGGACAGGAATCAGTGAGGTTCTCTGGGGACCGTAGTAATTTGAGGTTATTATTTGAGGTCCCCAGTCAGGAGTACAGCACAAGGATCCCAGGCGCTTAAGGTTTGGTGATTGGGGAGTTGGCCGGCCACACCGGAGTCACTCAGGCTGCCACTGGGACTACCGAGGCTTGTCACAGTGCAACCAGTGTATCCACAAATCCCTTAATTGTGTGGTGGGCTCTGTACACCACTACCTTAGGTTCACCTGCGGCCCCTGCTGCCATGGGCCTCCGAAGGCAGGGCCATCCGTCTCTCCACTGATGGAGTTGCCACAGTCGCACAAATGTGTTCCTCAAGTGCAGTCATCAGGCTGGGGGGTGACAAGCAGGATACCCAGGATTATATCTGATGCACTTAAATGCCGTCCCATCAGCAAGTAAGGCCGGTTGCACCAGAACTTCAATGCCGTACAGCCATCTTGGTCGCCTGCTTGGCGACTGTAGTGCTTGCCTCTTATTTAGTTTCTAAGCACTAACATAACACAACAGAAATGCACTTCTGAGGTCAAAGAAGACTTTTATTGTTGTTAATTCTTCCCCAACCACAATATTTATGAATGACGAATTAGTAGCTTTCAAGTCCGCGTTAATCAAATAAAATATATCAGTTTGCAATATACACAGCAGGTTATATTTATAAGATATTGAATGCAAAGCAAAACAAATACTTCACCGTGTGGGAACTATCTACAGCTTCATCTTTCTAAGGTCTGCAAGCTGATGACCCCTGTCAGCCGCGAGAAAGAGATTCATCTACCCACACGGGATTGCTGGCAGCTGGCGCCAAGCTCCAGCACGAGGTCCGGCAGATTCGAATCTGACCCTCTGCAGCCTGTTACATTCGTTACAAAGGTGTGCCCCCTCCTCTCAGACCTGGGAAACTGAGCAAGCCTTTTGGAGACTGGCCAGGTCTCTAAGACTACTCCTGTTCCCAAGCTCAAGCGAAGAAAAAACAACACCCATGTACTCTCTCTTATCATGTCTAGTCTACTGTGAGAACAAAACATCTTGGTCCATCTTGTGCAAAAACACAGCTTGGAAAAATACAGCTTGGATTCTCAACTGCAATGTCTAACTCCACGTTAAAGGCAATAGGCAGCTAACCTAGATATCAAATGCAATGTCTAGTGTCATGTCAAAGCCAATAGGCAGCTGAGCTGATATCATGTCAAAAGCCCATAGGCAGCTGAGCTGAATATAAAATGCAATGTATAATATCATGTCAAAGCCAATAGGCAGCTGAGCTGAATACAAAATGCAATATATAATATCATGTCAAAGCCAATAGGCAGCTGAGCTGAATACAAAATGCAATATATAATATCATGTCAAAGCCAATAGGCAGAATATCTAATAGCATGTCAAAGTCAATAGGCAGCTAAACTGAATACAGAAAGTAATGGCTAATGCCATGTCAAAGCCCATAGGCGGCTCAACTGAACAAAACATACCATGTGCTACTGGTGAACATTGAGCAACTAATATGCGCAGTGGTGAAACACAAAGTCATTGGTCAAAACAAACTCCATCAAATGGCAGTACATTCCGCCCTTTGACCAATGAATTTTTGTTTCACATATCTCTTGTTTCAAACAAAAACAATAAAGCAATAGAAGTGCATTAACACATTGATTTCATAACCTTTCACATCAGATACATCTACATAGAAAAGACTGAGCAATTTGTACTCTGAATGAGTCTCTAATTCAACAGTGTTAGCAATTTGATGTGGCATGAGTTCTACTCATGTAAAGGTGCACGGTCCACCTGAAAGGTTTGCTGGAAGATAAGCAAAAGTCAGAGTTCCATACGAGAAGGGAAAAAAAAAGAAAAAAAAAACACAGCTTAGTTCCAGTGGAAGAATGCAATCAAACAAGTTGAACTTGAACTGAAGGCGCAGTTTGCGCAAAATGGATCCATGGTGCTGGCACTTTACTCAGCCAGGTTCAGGTTGGGGGTTCGGTCCCTTCCCCGACCCCACACGCACACACTGGAAAGGGGACCACACAGCACACTCAGGGACAGTGGCGAAACGTGGTAGGATCTGCAAAAGAAACAAGTATGACTTTTCTTGCAAATAACATTTTTCATTTAAACTGCACCCTTCCTCTTTCTTTCCCTGTTTTATAATCAGCAGGACGTTTTTGGGGCCCTTTGTTACATTCGCTGCAGGTTCTGGAGGATCACTTGGGGCTTCAGCCCACACATCAGCACTGAGGTTTTTATCTGCTGCGCCACAGCTTCCCTTTTCTTGCACTGTCAGAAGGGCTGGGGCAGACTCATTCTTTATCAAACCTCCATTCACTGCACTTTTGTCAATTTGGGCCATTCTGTCTCCAATTTGTATCAATGAATCAGATTCTTTTCTAGGTATCAGCATAATTTCGATTTTTCCTTGGTAATTTGCAGCAATCACTCTCCCTAAAACCTGATCAATTTGCCATTTCTGTTCTGGTAACTTTCCTCTCCCCAACTGCTCTGTGACTGCTTGCATGACAGATTGCTTTTGTGCGTGCTGCACAGTTTTTATCAAATCTAGGGAAATGTGCATCTCTCTCATCTCTGCCCACCTGTAAGTGGCTTTTTCTCTCAGCTGTTCACATTTCTGGGGCACCCACTTAGCCATCCCCACTAAGGCAGAATTCTGGGTGTACACTTCTCTCTCTGAATTTTTCTCATTAACATCTGCAAGGTAATTGAACCAGTTAGGTACAAGCCATGTGGCTAAAACATTATCAAAGAACCAAAAATCAGCATAAAAATGACACATCTCACGTAGCTCTTGCTTTAAAATTTGACACACATTATACAACGCTGTTCCTTCTCCTGTGCCAGAAAGCAACATTTCAGTCAATGAATCATTAGTAAAACAAACATGCTTTTTATCTTCAGTAGACACGAATTCAAATGGTGCACAAAACTTCATTGATAATTCTTTTATCCGTGGTACTCTAGCCCTGTCTTGCAAGTACCAGATCCATTGTATGATTCTAGCTAGGGGCACTATTTTCTTCCCTTGTTCTTGATTTAAATGTACATAAGTATTTCCTTCTTGCACTGCGCAAAAACCTAAAGTCTGCATTATTTCATTTGCCAAATCACAAGCGCGCAGCTGCATATAATTTTTCACAGTGACCATATACAAAAGTGTTAGGATTTCACTCAAATGAGGGCTATTCTTTTTCCAAAAATCAAACAAGCTAATGAAACTCGGTGTCTCTTTCCCTAAAATCTTTCGTTTTACTTGGGCATTTTGCAACGGTAACTCGTAAATCACATTCTGGTCTCTCTCGTCCGTGTTATCAGTTAAGGAATGCATTTTGTCTGCCAAAAACCCTGGCTCACACGGAAACTCAGTGCAGCTCGGAGCTGTCTTAACCCCCTCATTACTGGAATGGGACAAGAAAGATTCTTCAAAAACAGCCTTTTTATAACTTTCAGTCGGGCTAATTTGCTCACGTAAATTCCTATTTTCATGTTCCAACTTCCTACATTTCTCCTGCATTTCTCTGTAAGCAGATAAAGGTATCCAGCCCTTTCTGTCATCATTACTTCCAAAAGACACGTTTTCTACATATGTACAACAGGAATTATTTCTCAAAACACCATCAGGCATTTTAGCTACACATGCATTTTCTTCTGTAATTCCCCAAACAGAAAACAATTCACAGTTTTTCTTAGCACCATCAGGCAGTTTATCAACACATGAATTCTCAGACATGGTCTGCCGTGCTACTGTGATTCTCCAAAAAAAAACAATTTCTGTAATTCTCCAAACAACAAAAAAACAATTACACTTTTAAAGTGTGCACTTAGAAATCTACTAACTCGTCAAACCCCTTCTTAATCACCTCTTAATGACCGACCCCACTCCTGGTACCAATTGTAGTGCTTGCCTCTTATTTAGTTTCTAAGCACTAACATAACACAACAGAAATGCACTTCTGAGGTCAAAGAAGACTTTTATTCTTGTTAATTCTTCCCCAACCACAATATTTATGAATGACGAATTAGTAGCTTTCAAGTCCGCGTTAATCAAACAAAATATATCAGTTTGCAATATACACAGCAGGTTATATTTATAAGATATTGAATGCAAAGCAAAACAAATACTTCACCGTGTGGGAACTATCTACAGCTTCATCTTTCTAAGGTCTGCAAGCTGATGACCCCTGTCAGCCGCGAGAAAGAGATTCATCTACCCACACGGGATTGCTGGCAGCTGGCGCCAAGCTCCAGCACGAGGTCCGGCAGATTCGAATCTGACCCTCTGCAGCCTGTTACATTCGTTACAAAGGTGTGCCCCCTCCTCTCAGACCTGGGAAACTGAGCAAGCCTTTTGGAGACTGGCCAGGTCTCCAAGACTACTCCTGTTCCCAAGCTCAAGCGAAGAAAAAACAACACCCATGTACTCTCTCTTATCATGTCTAGTCTACTGTGAGAACAAAACATCTTGGTTCATCTTGTGCAAAAACACAGCTTGGAAAAATACAGCTTGGATTCTCAACTGCAATGTCTAACTCCACGTTAAAGGCAATAGGCAGCTAACCTAGATATCAAATGCAATGTCTAGTGTCATGTCAAAGCCAATAGGCAGCTGAGCAGATATCATGTCAAAAGCCCATAGGCAGCTGAGCTGAATATAAAATGCAATGTATAATATCATGTCAAAGCCAATAGGCAGCTGAGCTGAATACAAAATGCAATATATAATATCATGTCAAAGCCAATAGGCAGCTGAGCTGAATACAAAATGCAATATATAATATCATGTCAAAGCCAATAGGCAGAATATCTAATAGCATGTCAAAGTCAATAGGCAGCTAAACTGAATACAGAAAGTAATGGCTAATGCCATGTCAAAGCCCATAGGCGGCTCAACTGAACAAAACATACCATGTGCTACTGGTGAACATTGAGCAACTAATATGCGCAGTGGTGAAACACAAAGTCATTGGTCAAAACAAACTCCATCAAATGACAGTACAGCGACGCACCTAGAAGTAGTATTTTTAAGACCGAGGAGTCTCTCCCCTTGTGATGGAGACTGAACACATTAAAAGATAGGCTTCAATTACCTTTTTATGTGGGTAGTTTCTGCCACAAATGCAAGGACTCCACAGTGGTATAGATACTACTTGTAAAATTCATTGGGGTGTATCAAAAGACCCCAAAATAATACTAACATGTAAGTTTGCCTTTGTGAGTTAGGCCTTCAGGAAGGATCTATGAATGGAAAATTCAAATATGCCAATTAGGAATTAGCCAATTGTACCAACTTGTTGGGGTCAGTGTACATACAGTGAGGACTAGGCAGCAGTGCTGCAGTGTGCAGAATCTAAGAAACAACAGTAAAATTCAATAAGAAATATGGGTGACCATTAAAAAGGGTAATTTGCTCAAACAAGCCTTCTATTTCCCTGGCACAGCAACACTGACAAATTGCTGAATAACCGCATAAATCCTGCAGGCAACCAAATAAGGCGAAATTAACAAGCTTCTCATCCAGCTTAATGCAATATTGTCATGATTATAGTGGTTCTTTCCTCCTCCTCAAATCTTCTTTAAGAAGAATTTGACACCTTTTACTACATGTCTAGTCATGATTTCTTTCCATCTTATCGAACCTTGCAGCTTTCACAGCATCTCCGGCTGGAATCACCATTTTGAAGCCAGATTTCCCACTACTTTACACAGGCTATGGATACTATGAGAGCACATTATAATTAAGTGTTTCGATAAGAAGTTCTTCCATTGAGAAAATAGAGACAAAAGACATTAATTCTCACTATTCTGTAGGAATTATGATTGAGGATGATGTCTAGCCTAAAATACTAGGCAAACTTTCCCCAGCAAGACAGCACTTCTGTTAGATTCTGTCATTGGGGTGTCACCTGATTTCTATTTACTACAAGCAAGGAATCTATGTTTTAACATGTCACTTAGGGAGATGCACAGATTACACTGAAGAATATGAGAATATTAGTTTGTTAGCATATTTGGCAAGTAGTTTGAGCCTACATGTAATTGTCAGACTCTATGGGCCTTATTACAACCTTCGCTACCCGCCAAGGTTGAACCGCTGTGCGGCCGCATCTGCCGTGCCTATTGTGACATCCCCGCTGGGCCGGCGGGCAGAAACAGAGTTTCCGCCCGCCGGCCCAGCGGGGATGTGGGCTGCAACATGGGGTTGCCCTGGCGGATTAAAACCGCCGGGATGACCGTGGCGGGAAACCTCCAGTCCTGGCGGTGCGACCGCGGCGCATCCGCCACAGTCGTAATCCACGAGTTTGTACTGCCAGCCTGTTGGCGGTACAACCTCCAAAACAGCCCTGGCGGTCTTTGACCGCCAGGGTAGTAATGAGGGCCTATATTAGGTGCCAAAGTACCCTTCTGTAACTGCACAAAAGGTAACAGCCATATGATTTCATTAAGATGCTTTTTTTGAATTAATTGAGTACAGTGGGTATATCCTAGCAAAGAGATGCATGAAGGCTATACTTTGAAAGCTGCTTGGAGAAGTCTGACATGTTTGATGTCATATAGGGAGGCTAGTGAGCACATGGAACAACCAATTATTTCTTGGTCTAGGTGTTAGATGGCCAATTCATGGTCATTGACATGGTTTGTTGTTTAACTCCAGTACTGTTGCATCTGACATAAGCTTTCAATACTTGTGATCATAAGCTTCTGAAGTAATCAATGTGGCCATTTTGCCATGGATTTTCTGAGTTTGCAACCATGGACCTTATGTGCTGCAACAGGTATATCTTAATTTTGAATCCCCTGAGCGTCTGGTTTATCAACTCATCTTTTCAACGTGTATGCTACATTCCTTATTGGTTACTAACTATTTTTTTCAATGTAGGTATTATATTACTTTTTGGTTATGTTCATTGACTAGGCTAACACTATCACCAGTTGATCAGTATAGGGAAAGGTGCAGAAGACATTGTGACGCAAAGGTTTAATTAGTCTGAGCAGTGTAGATGAGCGTGCTGCATGCAGGAACCCGAACCGTATGTGGAAAAGTTCAAGATGTTGTTTTCAAGCTTATTTTCCAACATTGCATAAATAAAATTATCTGCAGTCTGCATGTGCAAGAAGCAGGAAGTGTGGAAGAGAGGCAAGCAGGCAAGCGAAGGTTACTCTAACCATGAGAAAGAGAGTTCAAGAAAAGACCAGAAAATAATGGCTAGTGAACAACAGGGCAGCCAAGGGATGTGCACTGATAACATAACTAGAAAATGCGAGAAAGGAATAGAGTCCAAGCTTCAGGTTCTTAAAGCACCGAAGCACGGGTGGGGGAATTGAAGCTCGCAGATGGAGTTGTACAAGCTGCCATCGCCCACATCGCTGCCTCCCTGGCAGGGCTTCTCAGCATTATGGATAAAGTTCCATTCCACCCAGGGATGAAAGGCCTTTGTTTCTCTGCTTTATTCTGATTGATCAACATACTAGCACTATGGGGGTCATTACAACATTGGCAGTAAAAGCCGCTTACTGCCGTGCAGAAGACCGCCAACACACCACCGCGGCTGCGGAATTCCGCCACAGCTATTATGACCCACATCTCAGAACCCGCCAAAATTCAGACACCCACACAAGTCCACCACACCAAAGGTCAGTGATAAACTGGCGAAAACAAAACCTGCACCGTCACGCCAACAGAAATACGCCCACACTATCACGACACACGAATCCACGCGGCGGTCTTTCAACCGCGGTATTCCATTGGCGGTACACACCGCCGCGCTCAAAATACACACACTCTCACAAAACACAGCCACATTGGACAATTCAAAATACACACACCTGATACACATACACACACCACTCTCACACACCCAATACAATATAAAACACACACCCACATCACCCACAAACCCCTACTACCAAAAATTGAGAACGAAGCACAGAGAGAGACACCACCAGCAAGTACAACAGCATCCACAGGCACATAACACCATCACCCACACAACTTCCACGCACCTCACACAACATACCACTACATATCACCACACATCACCACACACACCACCCCACACATCACCTACACCACCCCATGGCACGGCAAAGACACCCCAGGTTCTTGGAGGAGGAGCTGAGGGTCATGGTGGAGGAAATCGTCCAGGTAGAGCCACAGCTATTTGGATCACAGTTGCAGCACACCTCAATTGCAAGGAAGATGGAGCTATGGCGAAGAATAGTGGACAGGGTCAACGCAGTGGGACAACACCCAAGAAATCGGGAGGACATCAGGAAAAGGTGGAATGACCTACGGGGGAAGGTGCGTTCCGTGGTCTCAAGACACCACCTTGCGGTTCAGAGGACTGGCGGCGGACCCCCACCTCCTCACCCACAACTAACAACATGGGAGGAGCAGGTCTTGGCGATTCTGCATCCTGAGGGCCTCGCAGGAGTTGGTGGACGAATGGACTCTGGTATGTCAAATCTTAACTATTACATCCCCCACCCTACCTGCATGCTATCACATACCCCCACCCTCACCCTCACCCCTATCACTCCAACTCCTCACAAATGTACCAATATCACAAACCACACATGCCAACACCAAGCCCTGCATGCAACAACAAAGCATGGACACCCATCACTAAAGCTTGCCCACTGCACATACCCATACAACCCCCTAAACCATCCTCACACAAACTCCCACACAGGAATGCCAGAACTGGGGTACACGGTCACCCACCCATTGCACACCATGCCACACACAGATGCAATAATCATGCCTTTCCACCCCTGCAGGACCACTACCCAACGTCACCAAACAGGAGGGTCGAGACATGTCCACTCCACCCACAGAAGAGGCCCACAGTGATGACAGCACTTCTGTCCAACTGGATCTAGATGACCAGCCCGGACCATCGGGGGCCTCGGGACAGTCGGTTCCCCTCACACAGGCACAGGCCACCACAAACCTTCCCCCCTCTGGAAACACCAGCACAGCACCCACCCAGCGGGCCCATACCTCCGTCCCCAGGACACGTCAATCAGCTGTGTGCCCACCACTACAGGGAACCCAGGATAACCCACCACCCCAACAACAACAGGGACCTGGGGGCAGTGGCAGTGGGCACACGGTCCAGGGGACGGAGGCCCAGGAACACAGGGGAACTGGGAGGGCTGCTGTGCGACAGGGGGCGGACAGGCCAAGGGAACCCACTCTCCACGAGGCCCTCTCCTCCATCATGGGAGCATACCACCACTCCCAGGAGACAATGGCAACGGTACTGGCCCAGTTTCAGGAGACCCAGCGCATGCAGGAGGAACAGTATATGGGCTTCAGAGAGGAACTCAGAACCATCAGCTCCACCCTGGGCACCATCGCAGGGGTGCTGAAGGAACTACTTAACACCAGGAGGGACACTGTAGCACTCCAAGGGGCCCCTGACACTAGCATGGATGATGAACTGCCCACCACCTCCGCCGGCGCTAGTGGACAGGATGCCCCGCCACAGGACCACCACACCAGCACCCCACCCCCTGCAGAGGGAGAACCACCCCGCAAACGGTCCCTGAGATCCAGGAACAAGACAGAGCACAATGCCAAGATCCCCGCCAAGAAATGAGACCACCCTGATTGTCATCCCACTGTCCCACTTTGTCACCCTGTCCATAATTAAACTGCCCCACCTCCACTTCCTATGCCCATATGGGCAATGCACCTGTGAGACTAATAGACTGGACTCTGCCATGGACACTCCTCCGCCATCACCCCTCACCATTTAACTTCCCCCCTCCAATATTTAGCATTTAAATAAACACACCTAAAGCACAAAATGATCTGGAGTCTGTCTGTGATTTCGAAATAGTGTATTTGCAATTACAGTGAAAAATGTTCTTGAAATAGTAATGTCAACATACCTATGTCACACAGCACTAGTCCATGAGGAATCTAAGCAGATGACACACGTTGGGACCCACATCTGTGAAACCGTAAAGGAAAGTGACAACTCAGTGACCATACACTGGGTGAAAACGACAGACAGTAGAGAGGTAGTAGTGTAAAAGTACATGTAGTAGGCAGGAATGTATTCTCACCTGTGTTTCACTGGAAATATTGCTGGATCACTAAGTCCCTATTCTGCATGTCTTCTTCCTCTGCTTCATCCTCATCACTGTCCACAGGCTCCACAGCTGCCAAAACACTGCCATCTGGACCATCCTCCTGCAGAAAAGGCACCTGTCGTCGCAAAGCCAAGTTGTGAAGCATACATCAGGCCACGATGATCTGGCACACCTTCTTTGGTGAGTGGAATAGGGATCCACCTGTCACGTGGAGGCACCTGAACCTGGCCTTCAGGAGGCCGAAGGTCCGCTCGATCACCCTCCTAGTTTGCCCATGGGCCTCATTGTAGCGTTCCTCTGCCCTGGTCCTGGGATTCCTCACTGGGGTCAGTAGCCATGACAGGTTGGGGTACCCAGAATCACCTGCAAATGGTGAGGGACAACTGTTAGACACACACTAACCTGTAGGGATAACCCCAGACAACCATTCCCACTGTCTTGCCATCTGGACCATCCTCCTGCAGAAAAGGCACCTGTCGTCGCAAAGCCAAGTTGTGAAGCATACAGCAGGCCACGATGATCTGGCACACCTTCTTTGGTGAGTAGAATAGGGATCCACCTGTCACGTGGAGGCACCTGAACCTGGCCTTCAGGAGGCCGAAGGTCCGCTCGATCACCCTCCTAGTTTGCCCATGGGCCTCATTGTAGCGTTCCTCTGCCCTGGTCCTGGGATTCCTCACTGGGGTCAGTAGCCATGACAGGTTGGGGTACCCAGAGTCACCTGCAAATGGTGAGGGACAACTGTTAGACACACACTAACCTGTAGGGATAACCCCAGACAACCATTCCCACTGTCTTGCTTCCAGGGGCTCACCTAATAGCCACACACGGTGCCTCTGGAGTTGACCCATCACATAAGGGATGCTGCTATTCCGCAGGATGTAGGCGTCATGCACTGAGCCAGGGAACATGGCATTCACATGGGAGATGTACTGGTCTGCCAAACATACCATCTGTACATTCATGGCATGATAACTCTTCCAGTTTCTGTACACCTGTTCACTTCTGGGGGGGGGGGGGGGGGACCAAAGCCACATGGGTCCCATCAATGGCACCTATGATGTTGGGGATATGTCCAAGGGCATAGAAGTCACCTTTCACTGTAGGCAAATCCTCCACCTGAGGGAAAACGATGTAGTTCTGCATGTGTTTCAGCAGGGCAGACAACACTCTGGACAATACGTTGGAAAACATAGGATGGGACATCCCTGATGCCATGGCCACAGTTGTTTGAAAAGACCCACTTGCAAGGAAATGGAGCACTGATAGCACCTGCACTTGAGGGGGGATTCCTGTGGGATGGCGGATTGCTGACATCAGGTCTGGCTCCAACTGGGTATACAGTTCCTGGATTGTGGCACGGTCAAACCTGTAGGTGATTATCACATGTCTTTCCTCCATTGTCGACAGGTCCACCAGCGGTTGGTACACCGGAGGATTCCGCCATTTCCTCACATGTCCAAGCGGACGGTGCCTATGAAGGACAACAGCGACCACAGAGTCAAACAACTCAGAAGTACGTACCCACAGTTTACCCAGAACGCCAATCATACACAATAGGTGGCCTGTATGTGTGTTGAGACTAGGCCTAGGTATGTGTGACGCAGTTGGAAATTAGGCCATGTGGGCCCCTGAAATTGCGGCTGCCTGACCTCTAAAGTGGGATAATGGGATGTGAGGTAACTGCGCTGGCGTTGTACACCGTTGCGGTAGGCGGTCAGAGACGGCGGCGCAATGCTGCATTGGTTAACATTGGACCCTATGGGTCCCAGGAGCCAATGACGATGTACGCCGGCGGTGATTGTACGCACTGCCGCGGACGTGACCGCCATTTTCTATCTGTTCAATCACTCGATACCTGATCTTCGACAGGAGAGGACCTCCACTGCAAGTGCTGCTGTGACCTCGGTCTGGAAGAGACAATGGCTCGTGCGTCTGGGGAAAGGGCCCCTGCCTTCACATCGGAGGAGTTGGAGAAGCTCGTTGATGGGGTCCTCCCCCAGTACACGCTACTCTACGTACCTCCAGACAAACAGGTAAGTACACAGGGAGCATGTTGTATGGGCTATGCCTGTGTGGAGAGGGCTGGATGTAAGAAGGAAGGGGGCAGAGTTCTGCATGCATGAAAGACGGTGGGTGCATGTGCCACATGGCAAGGGTAGGGATGGGGGCCACTCACTTTGACGGTGCAGTTGGTAATGACTTCTCTTCTTCCCCTGTACATTTCATGTAGGTCAGTGCCCACCAGAAGAAAGATATTTGGCATGCCATCGCCAAGGACGTCCGGACCCTGGGCGTCTACCACAGACGGAGCACCCACTGCCGGAAAAGATGGGAGCACATTCGCCGCTGGAGCAAGAAGACGGCGGAGGCTCAGCTGGGGATGGCCTCCCAACGTGGGAGGGGTGCCCGTCGAACCATGACCCCCCTGATGTTCAGGATCCTGGCGGTGGCCTACCCGGAGTTGGATGGGCGCTTGAGGGCATCACAGAAGACACAAGGGGGTGAGTACACTCTCATTCAGCTGACTTTACGTGCTGTGGAGTTGTCTGGGTGTGGGAGGAGGGCTGTGGGTTTCCCTAGGCCAGGGCGAGTTCCGCAGGCTAGGCCCCTCCGTAAGGCATGGCCCTGTGCCCTCCCCCCTACCCCACCTCTGTAGAGTGCCAAGTACAGCTATTCTTGCCCCTGTGTCATCAATGTGTGCAGATGTCGTCAATAGCCTTGTAGGCCATTTCCCAGTAATGGCACTGTAGAGGTCATGAGCGCAGCGTAGTGCAGGGGGCTTCTGTGTCTATCTTGTCCGCCAACGGTAGCGGTAATCCATGCACTCAACATGTCTTTATTCTGTTTCCCCCCCCTTTTTGTGGTTTCCCTGTTCTTTTGTGCATTAGCATCATCAGGCGGAGGAGCAGTGGCACCGGAGCATGAGGGAGCTACATCCCACATGGCCATGGAGGGCCACACTACGGACTCAGAATTCACCAGTGGACGGAGGGCAAGGGTAGCTCCACGGCGGGGACAGGAGCTGACACCAGTGACACGGACTCGTCCTCTGATGGGAGCTCCCTTGTGGTGGCGGCAACATCTGTGCCCCCCGCATCTACAGGTACAGCCGCCACCCCCCCTACCAGCACCGCCCTCCCAGCAGCCCCTCAGCCTTCGCCCCTTGCCCACTCACCCAGGAGGGTGGGCATCACCTTCGCCCCAGACACCTCAGGCCCTGCCCCAGTCACCCCTGCTGCCCTCAGTGAGGACGCCATTGACCTCCTCAGGTCACTCACTGTTGGGCAGTCTACCATTTTGAATGCCATCCAGGGTGTAGAGAGGCAGTTGCAACAAACTAATGCATTCCTGGAGGCCATTCATTCTGGCCAGGCGGCCCTTCACCGAGCCTTTCAAACTCTGGCCTCAGCACTGATGGCAGCCATTGTCCCTGTGTCTAGCCTCCCCCCTCCAACTTCCTCCACCCAGACCCAATCCCCTGTACCTCTGCCTATCCCAAGCACACCATCAGACCAGCCTGCACACACCTCACCACACAAGGGAAGCTCAGGCAAACATGAGCACCACACATCCCACAGGCACTCACGCAAGCATCAGACACATGCAGACACACCAACATCCACTGCCTCCACTGTGTCCCCCTCCTCGTCGTCTCCCTCCTCCCTCCCAGTCTCGTCTACACACACACCTGGATGCACTAACTCTACAGCCACTACGTCCCTCACCAGCACACCCACCAGCACACCCCGCTCACGTGCAGTCACCACTCCCACTACCATTTACACGTCCCCTGTGTCCTCTCCCAGTGTGTCTGTGACGCCCCCTCCCAAGATACACAAACGCAGGCACACCCCCACCCAACAGCCATCCACCTCACGACAGCCTCCAGCGCATGCACCTGCATCCAAAGTCACCAAACCTACACCTCCTACTACCACCACCTCTTCCTCCACTCCCAAACCCCCTCCAGCTACCCGTCCCAGTGTGTCCAAAAAACTTTTCCTGTCCAGCCTTGACCTTTTTCCCACACCTCCCCCACCCCGTCCATCTCATAGGTCCCGAACTAGCACCTCAGCCACAACATCTCTGGGACCAGTGGTACCTGTAGCCACAGGTATGTGGAGTGCATCGGCCACCAGGACAGCCAGTGTGGAACGGAGCCACAGCACAGCCAGTCCCCCCCCGTGAAGCATTAGAAGTTGGCCAGTGCCCGGCGGGAGAGGGGGAAGACTCCAGCCACCAAAGCCGCTCCCAGGGGTCCCGGTGGGAGTGTGGACTCAGCTGTGACACCTCCCTAGGTGGGGAAGGGCAACAAGAAACCCGGCAAGTCTGGGAAGAGCAGCATGGCGGAGAAGACCGCCATCATCCCCGCTGCCCAGGAGACCACCGCCAGCCCCAGCCCAGCTGCCCAGGAGGGCCCCGCCAGCCCCATCCCCGCTGCCCAGGAGGCCACCGCCAGCCCCAGCTCAGCTGCCCAGGAAGGCCCCGCCAGCCCCATCCCCGCTGCCCAGGAGGCCACCGCCAGCCCCATCCCAGCTGCCCAGGAGGCCACCGCCAGCCCCAGCCCAGCTGCCCAGTAGGGCCCCGCCAGCCCCAGCCCAGCTACCCAGGAGGGCCCCGCCAGCCCCAGCCCAGCTGGGCCATGAAGGACCGCCAGCCCCATCCCAGCTGGGCCATGAAGGACCGCCAGCACAAGACCCGCTGGGCCATGAAGGACTGCTAGAACAAGACCCGCTGGGCCATGAAGGACCACCAGCACAAGACCCGCTGGGCCATGAAGGACCGCCAACTCAAGCACCGCTGAACAGGGCACCGCCAACTCAAGCACTGCTGAACAGGGCAAGCACCGATGAACAGGGCACCGCCAAATCAAGCACTGCTGAACAGGGCACCGCCAACTCAAGCACCGCTGAACAGGGCACCGCCAACTCAAGCACCGCTGAACAGGGCACCGCCAACTCAAGCACCGCTGAACAGGGCACCGCCAACTCAAGCACCGCTAGCCCATGAGCGGCAGGGGCACTGACGCAACTGGGACCGTCACGAGGTGAGTGATGCACTCTGGGCACCAGTCCCCCTCCAGAACCAGTGGAGACATGCATCCACTACCTCTGTCCTTCATAGGATGAAGCACTCTGGGCACCAGTCCCCCTCCAGAACCAGTGGAGAGATCCATCCACTACCTCTGTCCTTCACAGGATGAAGCACTCTGGGCACCGGTCCCCCTCCAGAACCGGTGGAGACTGTTATCCACTTGAGAGACTGTGGCTTTGCACTCCCCAGGATATGGCAGTGGGCAAACCACCCACTGGAGAGACTTGAGAGTCTGTGGCTTTGCACTACCCAGGATAATGCAGTGGGCAAACCACCCACTGGAGACACTTGAGAGACTGTGGCTTTGCACTCCCCAGGATAATGCATTGGGAAAACCACCCACTGTAGAGACTTGAGTGACTGTGGCTTTGCACTCCCCAGGATAATGCAGTGGGCAAGCCACCCACTGTAGAGACTTGAGTGACTGTGGCTTTGCACTCCCCAGGATAATGCAGTGGGCAAACCACCCACTGTAGAGACTTGAGAGACTGTGGCTTTGCACTCCCCAGGATTGAACAGTGGGCAAACCACCCACTGTAGAGACTTGAGAGACTGTGGCTTTGCGCTCCCCAGGATTGAACAGTGGGCATTGAGCCCCCTCATGGATCTGGCGTCGTGCACTCATCTGGCTGAGGTGCCCCCCTTCCCTTCCCCCTGAGGTGCCTGTTGTATTTCTATCTGATGCCCCTGCAGTGCTCTCTCTGTTTTGATCTGGTATCGAGTGTGGGCCTCGCCCATGCATTTTGGGCCCAGTGGTCCACGGACTATAAATGGTGCAATACCTGGACTACTATTCTTGGTGTATATTTTGTTAATAGTGTATATATGTATATTTTTGCGTACTGCATTTTAATAGATTACAATGGTTACACTCATTTCCTTTTGTCTTTGCATTCTTCCGGGGGGGGTTGGTAGGTGTAACTATAATGTATAGATATGTATTAGTGTGTGTGTTGTAGTGGGTGAGGGTGGGGGTGTTGCGTGTGGGTGTCCCTGTATTTTGCCTCCCCCTCCCCTGTGTCGTAGGTGCAGTACTCACCGTGGTCTTCACCGCCGGCGTTCGTGCTCCTGGTACAGGAGCAGGAAGACTATCGCAGGTAGGATTTGGAGTTCCGGGTCCATGGTGTCCTCGTTCCTCGTGGAGTGTGTAGAGGTGAGCGTTTTTCCTTTGAAATTCCTGTTTCCGCTGTGTTTTTATCCGCGGTGAATCCGCCCTGGAAAAGGTTGCGGATTGGCCTGTCATAATAGTGTGGGCGGTACATTGTCTTCCGCCTGTCTGTTGGCGGTGACCGCCGCGCTGTTTGTTTGTACCGCCGTGGCGGTCGGAGTGTTAAAGTGGCTGTCTTTGTTGGCGGTTTCCGCCACGGTCGTAATTGCAAATTGTTTTCCGCCGGCCTTACCGCCGCTTTAACACCGTCCGCCAGGGTTGTAATGACCACCTATGTCTGTAATCTGATGTATTCTGCTCATGTATATTTGACTTCCTTGAATGTCTCAATGTGAATGTGATGCAGTAGCTGAATATGCATTTTATAGGCAGTCAATTAATGTAGTTTCGTATAGTAAAGCTATATTGGTGAACTATTTGCATACATTTAAATAGATATTTGTTATTGCTATTTTCATTCTACTCTGTTGGTGTGCCAAACGCATATATATATATATATTTCACTGAACATTATATTAAAGCTAATCTGTGTGCATTATTGGTGTGTGGTTCTTCATTGAGCGCCCTTATTGACTTATATCGATCAGATCAGGTGTCAATCACCTGGATAAAACACCAGTATTCCACCAGCACCAAGGACTACTTTTCATTGCTAGGCAGAAACAGCCTTTCACTTCTTTATAATTTAACAGAATTACTGTTGAATTGACAGTTTTTTGGCATGTTCATGCTTTTAGCTACAGTGGATCATTGCTGCTCTGCTGATTTGTCTGGCTCCTGCTTTCATGTCTAAAAAATGAAAATGTTTTAATTTCTTGTTCCATATGGCTTGTACCATAAACACTTAAAAAGGTGGTCAATAAAAGAGGCTCCAAACTTTTGGTATACATCCTCAATGCCCACTTGCTGCATCCCTTACCTTATTTAGTGGTTAATGATAGTGGGTTTCCTGAGAGCAGAACTGAGCCTGGTTTTGCTGTCAGAAAAGAAGTCTTGACAAAGCTCCAAATGTGGAAAATGCCCTCAAAGATATTGCCCTACTCAATCAATCAATCAGGATTTATAAAGCGCTGCTAATCACCCGATAGGGTATCCAGGCGCTTGCAGGTCCCGCAGACTTGTTAAAAAATACCCAGTTCTTGAGGTCAATATGGAATTCTGGAAGTGAGAAGATAGTCCTGAGGTGCAAGGGAAGGCTGTTGCAGGTTCCTGCTGCAATGTAAGAGAAAGAGTGTCCCCCACTTCTGCTTTGGTAGATGCAGGGAGTATGGGCAAGTGAAAGGGTGGCAGAGCATTGTCATCTTGATGATTGGTGGAAGTTCAGGTGGTGGTTAATGTATGCAGGTCCTTAGTTGTATAAAGCCATGTGTGCATGGGTCAGAGTTACAATCACTAATTCCTACGCCCAAGCATGTACCCTATGTTCTGTAACCCATAGCTTTATAAATCATGTAGCTGCTCCTCAATCTCACCCACTTAGGTTTAGCATTTGCGCAAAGTGTGGTATCACTGTTATCTATACCAAACTTTTAAATTATCTTCGTGTTTGCAGTGTTCCACGTGGTTGTAATTATCCCTAGATTTGACTAAACGTCCTCAGGCTTTTGTTTCACATGTTTGTACAAGCCTAGCTTCAATGATGACCTTTTTTCTGTTATTGTAATTATTTACATGCTTGATAATTATCCATGTGCATGCAGGCAGGGCCCTTTCAGTCAGATACTTTCTAGAGTGATTCATAATTATCCATGCACCTGCAGAATGGGATTTTCCAGTCAGGTACTTCCCAGAGTGATTCATAATTATCCATGTGCCTGCACACAGGGACTTTCCAATCAGGTACTTTCCAGAGTGGTTTGTGTGTCACCAATACAGGGACTTTCCAGTTAGGGACTTTCAAGAGTGAAACATGTGCCCTTCTATAAAGTACCATCTACCCATAAATACTCAGTCAAACCCCAGTCTGGCGCTTGGCTTTATTTCCCCCAAAATAACCCTTATCCTCCCTTCCACTCCCCTGGATCATCACCCCCTCTTCTTCCTGATCCAAGCTTCCGAGCCTGCCCTGTGACATCTTCGCCCCTGCAGACATCTCTGAGCAGCCCTGCAGGCATCTCTGAGCAGCTCATCAGACTTCTCTGATCCCTGCATTGCAGAAAAGGCCTACCATGAGTGACCGCAGGGAATCATCTTGGAGGCTGCAGCCATTCAGAAACCAGCCCGTTGGTAATTCTGACATGAGGGGGAGTAACCTGCAATGAAAGGAAGGACAAATCAAAACAAGAGATAAACAACATTAGTGAAATATTCTTTGTTTCTCATCCACAACATTTCTACAAAAATAAAAAAACTTCAAGACTTTTAAAGAGAAAAAAAGAATTCAAAATAAAGAACAGTTACAGAACAAGACAATGTGATGTAATATGCTGCCAGAGAAAAAAACTTCGAACTCTTATCCGAAGCTCATGAAAGGAGCAGGAAATTCTATCCCACACGATCTAAAGGAGTACATACTTTCTGTGTTGTTATAAGCATCTGAGTGTATGTACTTTCATTGCTCCAATGTTATTTGAACTATGTTAACGCATGCCAATGCTAATATAGTGTGTGTTCCTTCCCTTTAGTTGACTCTCCTGCACACCCAGAAAGAGGAAGACACTTAGAGTGTTCTCGAACAGGATACCGATCTAGACACCACTCAGAGGGTGCACTTTTTTTGTCTCTTTTATTATTTTGTCCCAACTCCCTTCCCTCCTAGTACCGCGCCTTATTTGAAGTTATCATTCCTTGCTTGGGTGTTGTGTTGGGAGAGAGTTTGATGCAATATCATCTCTGCGGACACGTTTTCCAGGTGAGTGGCCTGACAGGCAGCAGCTTGAATTTGCATCTGTTCTGTATAGGGAGCCAGTGAAGTTGCCTGAGGTAGGGTGCGGAGTGGGTTCATCGGGGAAGGCCGAGGATGAGTCTGGCTGCGGAATTCTGTATGGTCTGAAGTCTCTGTAGGAGGTGTGTGGTGATTCCTACATAGAGGGTGTTGCAGTAGGCCAGTCAGCTGTTGATTAGGGCATCTCCTTTTTAAGGGTAGCCACTTTAAGATCTTATGTAGCATGCGCAAAGTGAGGAAGCAGGCAGAGGAGGCGGCGCTGATCTGTGATTTCATGATGAGCAATTTGTCAATGATGATTCTAAGGTTTCTGATGTGGTCAGAGGGAGTGAGTGAGGGTCCTAGGTCTGATGGCCACTAGGAGTTGTTCCATGTGTTGCTGCTGTTCAAAGATCAGTACTTCCATCTTGTCTGGGTTCAGGTGCAGGCAGTGGTTTTTCATCCAATCAGCAATGCTTTTAATGCATCTGTAGAAGTTGGTTTGGTGGTAGAGGGGTCGACGGTGACGGAGAGGATGAGTTGGGTGCGTAGGAAATTAGGTTGAGACCATGGGATGTAACGATCTTGGCCAGCAGGGTCATATTTGTGTTGAAGAGCATGAGCCTGAGGGATGAGCCCTGGGGGACACCGAAGGTGATCTCCTTGGGTTCGGAGGTGAAAGGTGGGAGGCAGATCTTCTGGGTTCTTCCAGTGAGGAAGGGGATGATCCATCTGAGTTTGTCCCCTTGGATGCCAATGTGGTGGAGTCTTTGGATCAGCAGATGGTTGGATATAGTGTTGAAGGCTGCTGAGAAGTCGAGGATGATCAAAGCTGCTGTTTCTTCGCGGTTGAGGAGTTTTCAGATGTCATCAGTGGCTGCGATCAGGGCAGTTTCGGTGCTGTGATTGCTGCGGAAGCCGGATTGGGAGTTGTTGAGTAGGTGGTTCTGCTCCAGGTATTTCACGAGTTTCTCATTGATGATCTTTTCCAGTACCTTCACTGGGAACGGGAGCAGCGAGACTGGCCAGTAGTTTTTAGGTTTGCTGGAGTCAGAGGAGGGTTTTTTGAGTATTTATTTAAGTTCATTCGGTCTAAAAATTTAGACTATTAAAATTCCAAAAGTGACAGTCTTACATAGTGGGTTTATGCTGTTAAAATTCAAAATAGCAGTCTTACATAGTATGTAATAGTCAGGCCAACAGTCAGGAAAAAATGTTACAGTAAAATCCTCAGAGCTGAGGCTATGATTATGCTTAAAAATACAATAAATTAAACAAACGTAAGATAAAAAGAACTTTGATAAAAACTAATGTCTATCATGCAAATATATACAGCTGTTGCCTTCCATGGAACTTTTACTCAGCATCTTAGCCATTTTGTAAGCTGATAAAATTCATTGTTGTGTATAAAATATTTTATCGAGTAGCGTGGCAAAATTCGAGAGGAAGTTCGTCTCCCTAGACTTGTGAGGACTCTGCTACTCGTAGGATGTGCCACAAGTTCCTAGTGGGATTCCTAGAAATACCATATGAGAGTTAAAAAAAAATACACATCAATGTCAGAATGCAGGCCACATCTAAAAAAAAAGGAAGCAGAGCAAAATATGTCTTGGTAAAATCTCCTACTGTGGGTGAGAGCATAGTCGACTCAAGGACCCTTGGCTGAAATGAACCTACGCCGGATAGACCAAGCCTCAGACAGATATTTGGTGACTGAACTAGCTACCAATGTGGATGTATCATATTTACATATTCCAATGGCATTGGCTCTATCCTGCAGTGATAGATTTTTGCAGAGAGGAATAATCCACCTCCCTCTAGGTCTCCTGTATAGAGGGCAGATAAAAAGCACATGCTCAATTGTTTCCTTACGATAATGACAAAGTATGCATTTGTCAGATGAAGAATAGCTTGATGACCAGCGAGCAGTGTAGCTGTTGATAGGCAGAGTACCGTATCTTAACTGGAGATATAGGGCACGGGCGTATGGAGGGATGGGGAGATTCATAAAATTGTCGGGCCAGGGTTCATTCTTGAGTAGAAGAAATTCTGTTGTTAGCCTACCCACCCCAATATGATGCACGGGATCTTCGTTAATTTTCTCCCAGTATCTTTTTTTCACAAGTTGCCTTGCATTGTTGGGGATCAGTTCTGGGTATTTCCAATAATGGGGAAACCTATTTTGTCCCAGGCCGATTTCATCTCCTTCAGCCAAAGGATTTTTTCCGGGCCCTGGGGAGATGCTGTGAGATCTCTTATCACCACCCTGAAAGGTTCAAGTTCAGTTGTTTTCCAAAGACGGATCCAGTAGGAGAGTGGTCTCAGGCCCGCTATAGATTTGATGCTATTTAGACCTAGGTCGAGCCTGAGAGGGATCATTGGTGTGCCCATCCCTAGCCAAGAAATCTGTCTGAGGAATTTATTTTCTTTGGTTTGTAGAATGTCCAGTTTTCTATGCAAACCCCAGAGTTCTGCTCCATACAGGGCCGCCGCACGGATTTGGACATTGTAAATCTCTGCGATTGTGTTCAGAGGGGGACTCGGGGCCTTTCTAGACCTGCGTACTAGGGCCTAACCTCTTTGACTTATAATAAGTGCCCCTTTGTCAATAGCAGCCTCCCAACTACCTGTGTTCGAGAGTCTAATACCTAGGTAATCAAATTCATCCACTTTCTCCAGCGGGATTGAGTTCATTTCTATTCTAATACAGGGATGTTTCCTTGACGTACTGTATATCAAGAGTTTCGTTTTCTTAGCATTGACGTCCAGCCCATAATCTCTACAGAAGGCACAAAATTGGTTGACCAGATTTTGGATTCCCATTGGAGATTTAGCTAACAGGATTGTATTGTCTGCATATAGCAGACACAGGATTTTCTTTCCAGCTGATTTGGGTGAATCGTTTATGCAATTCTCTAGATAATGGATGCAGTTATTTATGTAGAGTAAGAAAAGAGTGGGGGCTAGGACACAACCCTGTCTGACTCCTCTTTTGATGGCTACAGGATCTGTCAGCTCACCCTCCTTACCACATCTAATTTGGGCATAGGTATTATCATGCAATCGGGTGATGAGTTTCAAGAGGCCAGATGGAACCCCCATATTGGAGAGTGTTAACCATAACGTATTCCTTGGAATCAAGTCAAATGCAGCTCTGAGGTCTATAAAGACCACATACAGATTCCCCCCCCCAGGTCCACGTTCTTCCATTTGATTGCCAGGAATCTGAGTGCTTGATCTATGGTGCTCACAGCTGGTCTAAACCCTGCTTGTAAATTGGACCGAGCTTCAGTCTCCAAGATCCATTCATCGAGATGAGACAAAAGGTGTTTTGCATAAAATTTTGGGGAATTGTCAAGGAGACATATAGGTCGATAATTAGCAGGGTTATTGGGGCTACCTTTTTTGAAGATGGGGACTATCTCAGCCCCTTTCCAGGAGGATGGGGCAGGGGCTCCCGCTGCAATTGCATTATAGATTGAGTTAAGATAAGGTGCCCATATATCAAGTCTTGACTTGTATAAATCACTGGGAATCTTGTCTGGACCAGGGGCCTTTCCCCATTTCAATGAGTCTATTGCGGCTCTTGTTTCAGCTAGAGTTAATTTAATCGGGGTGGCCCCATGTATTATGGGAACATCGAGGGTCCTGGGAGATGTTTCAGATGGGCCATCGTATAGTAAACAAAAGTGATCAACCCATGCTGCAGAGAGAATTGAAGTGCCGGGTACAGAGGCAGAATCTCTACAGTCGTCAGCTATTAGTTTCCAGAACCTAGAAGTATCGTTGGATTTAGCAGTCTCCAGGATAGCAGCCCATCTAGCCTCTTCCCAGCTTCTGCGTGCCTTGGAGCATTCCTTCTTATAATCCTTCCTAGCTTTTCTAATGTGCTCCGTACAACCTTCTTTTAAAACTTTCAATAGGTTGAGCTGTGCTTCCCTGCATAAGTTGTTGAACAGCGTGCACAGCACTCTGTCTTGGGGTTGCTAGTAATCTCTTTCGTGAAGAGATATTTAAAAAAATTAAATAATGCAGCATGAGCTGCTAAAAGCCTATCGCCATCACCGGACTCATTGTATCGAAGCATACTCTCCATTTGGTTAGCTAACAAGTTGTATATTGTTGTAAGATGTTCGGATGATGAAATGACAGACTCCCATTTTATATTGCGTCTATTGTTTGTCAGAGCAAACTGTTGAACAGAGGTCTTAGGATGGGGAGCTTCAAACGAAAGGAAGAGGCCTCTAGTCAATAAAATCAGCGGATCGTGATCACTCTCATCATGCTCTTGTACCCTCATATCAGACATATGGCCCCATAGACGAATGTCGAGGAGTATATAATCAATCTGACTCCTGTGCCCTCCACGCCTAAAGATGGGGTGCAGGTTGATGTCTGAGCGGGAGCGACCATTACAAGCTCGGAGACCATGTGATAATGTGATGTCAGCCACTAGACGCGGTATTTTGTTTAGTCTTGGTCTTTTGTTGGAAGCTAGTTGGGGAATACCCCAATAGGCATCCTCTTCTTTATATATCTCTTGGACCAGGGGATTGGGCTCAAATGTAACATTAAAGTCCCCTCCAATCAAGGTGAAGTAAAATGGGTTATTTTTAAGGAAGTTGTCCAATATGGACAGGGCATCAGAGTCATAATGGCTGCCCACGCTCCTGTTGTAAATGTTAATTATTAATAAAGATCTCTCCTCAGAGATTGTTACTAGTAAGGCCTGTAGATCAGGGCAGCCCATGTCTATTGGTTCAGCTTTGCACCTAAGAGAACTACTTAGCCATATAAGTAGCCCTCCCGAAGATCTCCCAGAGGCCGTCTTGCGTGCTGCAACCCAGTAGCTTTTAAAGCCTAACCTATATTGGGGTCCCAGTGCCCATGTTTCTTGAAAAAGACAAATCAGAAGCTCATCAATAAATTGGCCCCATCCGGGGCTCTGAAGTTTACTTTGCAGCCCTGCTATTTTCCAACTGAGAACCATATCAGAGACGTTGGTTTTAGTATACCCAGCTTCTTTCAGGGAGTATTCCCTGCTGGGAGAGGTACAGCTAAGAACCATGCTATTCCCCACAGGCATACAGTAATCTATATCTTTCTCACCCTGTAGGTTGTTCACCTCATTTGGTGTTATGCCAGTCATGTACCTATCTGGTAAGATATCCGGGCAGATAGGTCCAGGGTTACAGGAAGGAGTTGTCAAAGTCGGTGGAGTTACAGAGGAGAGATCACTGAGGGCAGGATGGTTGGTGTACTCAGTTTCTAGGCTAACAAAAACCGCTTCTCGAGGTCGATCACTTAGACAATCTATCTCAGAGAGAGACGCCAACGAATGCCTAAGGCCAAGTCCGGGGATAGACTGAATCTGGATATCGGTGGGATCTCTTTGCAATTGCTTGTTCACAGATGGCAGAGAAGGAGCATAAAACACTTGTAGTCTACACAGGGAAACTTTGTCTGCTAAGGGATAAGGACTGTTAGCATTGGAAAAAAGCAGCTGTACGAGATCGGGAGAATTGAAGTTGATAACAATGCAGTCCCCTGTGCCAGTCTTTTCTAGAGAGCCCACCCACCCAACCCTTCTCACCATCAGTATCGAGGGTATCATGGAAAATGCAAGACCCGCGTTGACATGCAACCAATGTCTGACCTTATTTTTGAGTTCAGTGAAAGATTCCGGAGTTTTGGTTTTGAGTACAGGTACATTAGTAATTACGAGAACGTATGGGCAAGACTCCGGTGGAAGGTGCAGTACTCTCAGTCCAGTCCGACCATTAATCTGGACCCCCTTCTGGGGCCTGTTGGTAAATGATCACGGGTTGAATTGGAATCACCAGTGTAAGATGCTGAGATGTTGGAGGAAACAACACCTTCTGAAAGAGGGACTGAGACCTTGGAAGGCTAGTTCTTTGAGGTGATAGCTGCTTTGACAGAACTGATCCTTTCTTGATTTTTAGGGAGAAGAAGGCTCTTGCCCATTTGAAAATGGGGGGGATAGGAATGGATATCTGCGTTAGGGGGAGGTGCTGGCTGTTGGCTCTTAATAAAACCTTCCAGTTTGTTTGTTCTATCGTTTGGAGACGGGCTACAATGGGAAGAAGCAACTTAGAGAGCTCTTCTCTTATAAGATCCATGATATACTTGTTGGCCTGTTGTCCATAAGTGTTTTCTGAAGGGGTTAGAATCACGTCCTTGTTAGAGGGCAGGGCCGAGTTAGGGGGGCTCGAAGTCCTAGATCGTTTAGTTTTGATGGTGGGCTCCCTACGTTTCCTTTTTCCTTTAGTGTTAAGAGCTGCAGTAATTGGGGGCCCTCCTATAGAGGGGCTCCGAGTGGGCCTGGGTAGCACAAGAAGGGCATTAGATTCGTTAAACATATCACCCAGGTGCTCCTGGGGGTTTCTGGAGGGAGAGGAGGGAGGGGTGGATGGCACAGGCTGTGATTCCATTTGCAGGGGGGTCTGTAGAGCGTCATCAGCGTAGGCTTGACTGGAGACTGGAGAGGAGGGAACAGCTAGGCGGCGCTGCACCAGCTCTATTTCTTTTTCGAGTGCCCGACAGCCTTTTGTAGGAAACCATCTAGGGTTTTATTAGACCCGTATTTTTCATCAACCTCCCCCCCTCGCCATCTGCCCATCTTGTCTTCTTAAATCCGGATACCTCCTGTAGGCCCTAGGATGGTGGCGTGCTTGGCCTATGGGCCCCACCTGCTATAGGTCTACTAGCGATCCTTCACCTCACTTATAATCTCCTCAGCCCCTGCTGGAAGACGAGCCCAGGGACAGAGATAAGGGGTATAGCCCGGCCCGGCCTCTTCCGGTCGCTGACGGGCGCAGGACGCACCCGCCCTTGGCCCGGGCTTTGCCCGGGCACGTCCCGCAGCAGCGGGCGCGCAAAGGTCTTTAAAGGGGCCGACCCCGCCCCCAACACAGTCAACAGATAGGCAGAGGGGCTTGGCTCCTGCCCCCTGCCTTGGGGAAAAGAAGAAGCGCGTCCCGCGGCAGCGGGCGCAGGAAGGTCTTTAAAGGGGCTGACCCCGTCCCCAACACAGTCAACAGATAGGCAGAGGGGCTTGGCTCCTGCCCCCTGCCTCGGTAAAAAGAAGAAGCCTGTTTTTTGAGTAGTGGTCTGACTTCAGTGTGCTTCCAGGAGTTGGGAAATGTTGCAGTGGTGGTAGAGGTGTTGAGCAGGGTGATGAGTTCTTGGCCGATCCTTTGGTTTCCAAGGTTGAAAATGAGGTGCAAGAATGGATCTGTGGGAGATCCCAAGTGGATGGATTTCAGGGTAGAGGTGATGTCCTTGGTGGAGAGGACGTTCCAGGTGGTCACTGTGTGGTTCCTGTTGGTTACAGTGGTGGCGTATTTGTTGGGGAAGTCCATAGGCGTAGGTTAGGGTTCCACGCTCCTGCATATGGTTGCAGAAGTGGTTGATGTTACCACACAGCTTCTGTGAGGATGTGATGTTGTTTTCACTGGCAGCTGGGTTAGAGACTTCCTTAACAATGTTGAAAAGTTCTTTGGTGTGATGGTGGTGGTTTCGATGCGGGTGGCAAGGGCTGTCTTTTTCGTTGCACTCAGCAGGCAGTGGTAGAGGTTGAGGAAGATCTTGAACGCTGCTCTGTCGGAGATGTCCTTGCTGCCATACCATCACCTCTCCAGCTGCTTGCTGTCTCTTTTTGCTGTACTGAGTTCTTGGGTGTACCAGCTGGCCTTTTTTGAAGGATTTTCTCTGGATGTTGCTCTTGATGGAGATGATGCTGTCAGTGCAATTTTTGATTCAGGCATTGAAGTTGTTCACTCTGTGTTCGAGGTTGGTGGCAGTAGCAGGGTTGGAAGTGTTGAGAGCATAAGCCCAGCTGGTCTCTGAGATTTTGTTCCACCTCCGGTGGGGGGCGCTGGTCTTCTTGGGGGTGAAGGTATGGGGCTGGAGGTGCTGAATTGGACGGTGGAGTGATTAGTCCATGTGAGTTCTGAGACATGGTTGTATTTGACACGGTTGCTGGGCATGAAAATGGGGTTCAGTGTGTGTCCTGTTGTGTGCTTAGGGTTGTAGATGATCTGGGCCAATATGAGTCTGCTCATATTGCAGAGGAGGTGTGCAATGTTGTTGTTGTTGGGGTCGTTGATGTGAAAATTTAGGTCACCGAGGAAGATGTAGTCCTTGGAGTCTAAGGCTAGGGGTGCAATGGAATCTGCAAAGGTGTTGCAGAAGCTGGAGCACGGGCCTGGCCGGGGGCTAGAATGTGAGGGTGCCTCTAGTGGTTGTTTTGTCATCCTTGTGGAGCTGAGATGTTCCATGGAGGTGGTGCACTGTATGGTCTCTTTGTGAATGATGGCTGTTCCTCTTCCTGGCTTGTTGGTGCAGTCCTGGTGAATGATTTTAAATTTTCTGGGGATGGCTGTGGCAATGTCTGGGGTGAATGTGGGGTTGAGCCTGGTCTTGGTGAGGAAGACAATGTTGGGTACAGCGGTGACGATGAGGTCCCATAATTAGGTAGAATGCTTGCATAGTGAGTGGAGAAGGACACATGCAAATTGGTGTTTTTGTTCAGGTGGTGACTCTGGTGTGTTCGGGTTTGTACTGGTCAGTGGGCTGGTGTGTGTACTGTGGCAGGGGAAGAGGCAGTGGGTGCAGATGTAAGGTCCTCATGTGGAGCATTGGCCAGTGCGGTGGCAGTGTTTGTTGCGGCGTCCGGTGTTAAGGTTGTGGAGCTCGGACATGGTGTATCTTTGGGAGAAGGGAGGGCCAGGGGTCATGGATCTGGGTGCAGTCCAGGTGCAGAAGGGCGCAGACGGGCTTGTCCAATTATGTCCAATTGCGGTTCCAGAAAGGCAAAGAACTCAAGTGTCTCCCAGTCTGTCATGCAAGTGACCCTGTCATAGAGGAGGAAGCCACTTCATTGAGAAAAAAAAAACACCCACCCAGTAGCAAATTTTGAATGCAGACTGCCAACCATGATTAGACCTGTGGAGTTTATTCATCTGCCACCCTAGCTGGCTGATGGTCAGCTAACCCAAGATCTTAATGAGGCCTATCTACTATACATAGCGACTGTGTGTAGTTGTCCTTTGTTTTATAGGTCATTCTGTTTTCATTTTACTTTGAGGGTTGATCTTGCAGTACATATATTAGCGCATGTATCTCACTTGCGAGACTCTGTTGTGTACAGTAAATGGCTTGGAGTGCGCCTGTCTCTTTCCATTTGTTGGCTTGTGTGCACTCTTCTTTACAGCCTAGTAATTTGTCTTTGCAGGCCTGACATCATTTTCATTCCTCTATGTGGAGCAGGGACCAAGCACTGATTGATTTGACTTTATCAGTGCCCGTCCGCTGCTTCCGACGTGATTGAGGTACTATTTTGTTCTTTTAAACTTCTAGTGAACTGAAAAACAGAAGACTTGTGACCATCAAAAACGTTCCCAGCAGAACAAACAAACCTGCAAACTTTTATTTTTTAATAGCTAACTATCTTTTGTTTTGCCAAGTCGTCCTTTCCCACATTGCACTCATGATTTCTTTTGTTTTTGCTCATGGGCACTGTTATAAAAAAATGATGATTATCTTGTTCTAAATATTGAAAAACAACATTGTTTCTTTATTATGTGTAATTTTGAAATGATGCTTTAACACATATCTGTGCAGTTTTTTGTCAGTCCAACCCACTCCAATATGCACCACTACAATCCACCCCAATTCACTCCACCTCACCCCACATCATTCCACCTCACCCCAATATAATCCACTCCAACTCACCCAAGTCCAATCGTCTCAACCCACCCCAAACTAATCTGCCCCACTCCAATCAAAAACAATCTACACCACTCCAACACAGTCTGCCCCACTCCTATCCAAAATAATCTACACCACTCCAAAACAATCTGCTCCAATCCAAAACAATCTGCCCCACTCCAATCCAAATCAATAAGGCCCACTCCAATCCAAAACAATCTGCCCCTCTCCAATCCATAACAATCTGTCCCACTCCAATCTGCCAAATCCAAACATCTGCCCCATTGCAATCTTCTGCAGTCCAATATAAAACAATCTGCCCCACTCCAATCTGCCCCACTTCAATCCAAAAGAATCTGCCCCTCGCCAATCCAAAACAATCTGCCCCACTCCAATCTGCCAAATCCAAACATCTGCCCCACTGCAATCTGATGTAGTCCAACCCAAAACAATCTGTCCCACGCCAATCTGCCCCACTGCAATCTAAAGCAATCTGCCCCACTCCATTCTGCCTCACTCCAATCTACCAACTTTAACCCAGAACAATGTACCCAACTCCAATCTGCTGCACTCCAATCTGTCCCACTCCAATCCAAAACAATATGCCCCACTCCAATCCAATCCAATCCAATCCACCTCATCCTAATTCAATCCACCCCACTCCAACCCAAATCACCTCACTTTAATCCACCCCATTCAGATACAATCCACCCTACTCCCATCTAATGCACCCCATGCCAACCCAATCCACCACACTCCAATCCAATCATCCCACTCCAATCAAATCTACCCCACTCCAATCCACTATAATACAATCTGTCACACTCCAATCCAAAACAATCTGCCCCACTCTAACATGCCACACTCTAATATGCCTCACTTTAATCTAAAACAATTTGCCCCACTCCAACCTGCCCCACTCCACCCTGCCCTATTCCAATTCCAATCAGCCCAATCTAATCCAAGCCAATCTGCCCCACTCCAATCCACCCCACTGCATCCCAATTCACCACACTGCAATTCACCACAATCTGCCCCACTACAATCTAGTCCACCCCACACCAATTCAATCACCCCTACCCAACACAAATCTACCCCACTCTTATGCAATACACCTCATGTCAACACCATGGCAGTGCGCGCTCTATTGGCGACTAGAAAGCAAAAACCCAGCACTCTCAAAACAACGTAATTTATGCATTGTGCTGATATGTTGTTGTTTAACCTTTTGCATTGCAGAGTTCAATCCTGAAGACTTATTTTTAATGTGCTTACAAATGCTGTTCATTTGCAATGTATTGCTGCAGGCTTTCAGAGTGTGTTAGGGTGTGGTCCCTTTCCAGGGCCTTCTAGAGACTTTCCCTGCAACATGCCTGGGTGTGGTTGTGGGCTGAGCCAAGACTCTATAAAAAGGAGCCAGCCCAGCTCCAAGTGCTCACTGTTCAGAGGTCCCGGTGCAGAGCAGCAGCTACTTCCTGAGCTCCTGTCCCGGTGGCCTATTTGATCTTCCAGACATCTGACTTTCATTCTTCCTTGTTCTGGGCGGTAAGACGGTGGTTGGGCTGGCCTCCCGATGCCGTTATCGAGAACTCTCATGTTCTTGGGCCTAATTCTTTTATGATTTGACAGAGTACTTTGCGCGTGTGCAATATGCGCTTGAGTGTTTGTGACATTTGCAGGGTGACTTGCGAATCGTTTCATGATAATTTAATCTTGTTAAATATTGCGCGCTACCATTTCTTGACATTTAGATGGTGGCTTAAGAATCGGCAAGACGCGCGATTCGTTTTATGGTGTTTTAACTTTGTTGTTCATTGCGCGCTACCATTTCTGGACATTTACATGGTGGCTTAAGAATCGGCAAGACGTGCGATTCGCTTTATGGTGTTTTAACTTTGTTGTTCATTGCGCGCTACCATTTCTTGACATTTACATGGTGGCTTAAGAATCGGCAAAAGACGCGCGATTCGTTTCATTGTACTTTGATCTTGTTATTCATTGTGAGCTGTTATTTCTTGGCATTTACATCGTGGTTTACGAATCAGCAAGACGCACGATTCTCTCCTCAAGTTTAATTCCTGTTGTTTATTGTATGCCACTATTCTAAGATATTTATCATGTAATATTTGAGTTGACAAGTTATGTGATTTGTTTTTCCTGAATCCATATTGTGTTATTCATGGTGCACAATCCTTTTATGGTGTTTACTATATATATATATATATATATATATATAAATCTACAATATGCGCAATTTGTGTTGAAACATTTTAAGAGTACACAGAAGATTAGAGTGTCTAGATGCAATATTGTATGGTCCTAGTATGCATTTTCAAAAAAGGATTTTTATGACTGGTTTAAAATTTTGTCAGAAGGTTTTTCTGATTCTCATGTAAAGGAAAGTACTTGAATAAGAAAGTTTTCATTTAATCCATCTTGATTCCCTTACAGGTATCCGGTCATCCTGAAACTTAGTCATTTTAAACTTAATTCTTAGATTGTTCATGTTTTCAGAATGACTATGCTTAGAACCATAGTCTAGTATTGATTTCAGGAAATATAATTTTCATATTGTGTGTTCTAACCTTTTTCTTACTACAGGTCTCCTTCCCAGCTGTTTCCCTTCCTAATCCCCTCTTCCCCTCTTGAACTCTTTTAGCCTCTGTGATTTATCTATCAGAGTCTTGGAGCTGTTCAGTGGTGGACGTGTTGGGAACGTGCGCAGACCCTGAGGATCTGGTGACTCTGACACCTCACCCCAATCCAATCCATCCCCTCACAACCCACTTCAGTCCAATCCAGCCCACTCCAATCCTACCCACTCCAATCCAACCCACCCCACTTCAATCCAACTCACACTACTCCAACCCAACCAATCCACCCACTCCACTCCAACTAAGTCCACTGCTACCCACTCCATCTCACTCCAATCCAGTCCACCTGCACCACCCCAATTCATCTTACTCCAATACAATCCACTTTAATCCACCCCACTCCAGTCCAATCCAGTCCACATCAATCCACCCTACTCCAGTCCTATCCACCTGACTCCAAACCACCTTAATCTACCCCACTCCATTTCAGTCCTCTCCAATTAATACACCCCACATCAATCCAATCCATCCCACACCAATCCAGTCCACCCCACTTCAATCCAATTCACCTCCCTTCAAACCAATCTAACCTGCTCGAATCTAATCCACCCCACTCCAGTCCAATCCACCACAATCCACTCTACTCCCATCTACCCCACCCCACTCCAATCCACCCCACCTCAATCCAATCCACCCCAATCCAGTCCACCAAGCTCAAACCAATCCACGACACTCAATCAAATCCACCCCACCTTAATCCACCAGTCAATGCAATCCTCCCACTCAATCCAATCTACCTCATTCCAGTCTAGTCCACTCCAATCCACTCCACTCGACTCCATTCCACCACACCCCAACCCAATTAGATCCACCCCTATCTCATCCACCCCAATCCAATTCATACCAATCTGACCCACCCCACTCCAATCCAATTCACCCCATGCCATCTCAATCCAATCCACCCATCCCACTCCAGTCCAATCCACCCCCACCCCATTTCAGTCCACCCCTCTGCAGCCCACTCCAATCCACCCCACTCTACTCTAATCCAAACCACTCTAACCCAAATGTAAATACATCTTACACCACCCCGACCCATTTCAATCCACGACATTCAAATCCATCCAGCATACCCCACTGCAATCCACCCCACTTCAGTCCAATCCATGCCAATTCAATCCACCCCACACCAGTTCCATCCACTCCACTCAAATCCACTTCACTACAATCCACCCCACCCCAATCAATCCACCCCACCCCAGTTCAGTCCACCCCACTTCCATATAATTCATCCACCCCACCCACTCCCGTCCACCCCACCTCAATGCAATCCACTCCAATTCAATCCACTGTGCTCCAATCCACCCCAATCTAATCCACCCCATCCAATCCACCACACCCCACTGCATTTTAATCCATCCCAGTGCAACCTACAACACCCCGATCCAATCCACTCAATCTCACCATATTTCAATCCACCACACTCCAATCCAACACACCCCACTCCACCCCACCCCACCCCAACCCACCCCACTCACTCCAATCGATCACACTCTACTCCAATCTACCCACTGTTTCCCAATCCAGTCTACCCCACCCCATCCCAGTTCACTGCAACCCACTCAAATCCATCCAGCCCATTCCACTCCAATCCAACCCACCCCAATTCAATCCAATCCAATCCACCTCACTACAATCCAATCCACCTCACTACAATCCAATAAACCCCACACCAATCCAAACCACCCCACTCCAGTCCAATCCACCTAACTCCAATCCAATGAATCCAATCCTCCCCATTCCAATCCAATCCAGCCCACTCCAGTCCAATGTAATCCTCCGCACTCCAGTCCAATTCACCCAACTCCAGCCCTATCACTCTAATCCAAACCACTGACCCCAATCCAATCTACTCCACCCCACTCAAATTCACCCCAATCCAAAACACCTCAAGCCTTAGTGTACAATATAAACAGGGTGTATAAAACATGCTAGGTATCGCTTACTGACCTACCGTAGAAAATACTCTGATTGGGTAGGCCATGATGCTCATTTTACAGAAACTAAACCTCAACAAGAAGCACTTACAAATATAAACGTAGCAGATGCCCCAGTTGAAGCTCAGCTTCTGGAAAGGACAAGCCACCCTAACTCTTGGGCTTGGCAAAGATAAAGCAAGGCTGTGCGCTCAGAGATTCCATAGCAGAAAAAGATCTAGAATCCTTCCTGGAGGTGAATTGATGATGTACTGGAGCGTAATCTGTATCTGACTGTGACGCGCGGTTTCTATCTTCCTCACCTGGAGACACAGAGTAGAAGGTTCTCCCTTTATAAGTCACCTGTAAGCTCCGCCCGCTTAGCCACGCCCCGTCCACCCTCGAAGTAGGCAAAGGAATTCCCGCCTTTTACGAGGATGATGGACAGCTTTCCGAAACAACCCCACTGCGTTTACCTCCGATTCAGGTGGTGCGTTGTTGATGCGCAGAAGCACAAGGACATCTCCACAAAGACACACTAATAACAATAACATTGCCAAAGGCACACAAGGTTGCTGGAGACGTTTTCACCGTGGTCCATCACGTAGCTTTAGTGTACAATATAAACGGTGCATATAAAACATGCTAGGTAACGCTTACTGACTTACTGGTAGAAATACTCCGGTTTGGTAGGCCATGATGCTCATTTTACAGAAACTAAACCTCAACAGGAAGCACTTACAAATATAAATGTAGCAGGTGCCCCAGTTGAATCTCAGCTTCTGGAAAGGACAAGCCATCCTAACTCTTGGGCTTGGCAAAGATAAAGCAAGTCTGCGCGCTCAGAGATCCCATAGCAGAAAAAGATTTAGAATCCTTCCTGGAGGTGAATTGATGATGTACTGGAGCGTAATCTGTATCTGACTTGAATAGCGGGTTCTATCTTCCTCTCCTGGAGACACAGAGTAGAAGGTTCTCCCTTTATAAATCACTTGTAAGCTCCGCCCGCTGAGCCACGCCCCGTCCACCCTCGAAGTAGGCAAAGGAACTCCCGCCTTTTACCAGGATGATGGACAGCTTTCCAAAACGACCCCACTGCGTTTACCGCCGATTCAGGTGGTGCGTTGTTGATGCGCAGAAGCATGAGGACATCTTCACAAAGACGCACTAGTAAAAATCACATTGCCAAAGGCACACAAGGTTGTTGGAGACGTTTCCCCCATGACCCATCACGAATCAAGAATTCCGCAGCCAGGCTACTACTACATATAAAGCCGCAAGCACACATCTCCCTTGCCTTGAGAGCACTACGCTGGTTACCCGTTGCCAGAAGATGCACTTTCAAGCTGCTTTGTATCACCCACAAAGCTATACATGGAACAGGACCGCTTTTTATCAGAAAGAAAATGACCAAATACATCCAACAAAGAACCCTCCGCTCAAGACTGGCACCCCGCCCTAAAACACCACCATACAAGAAAAATACTATAGGTGGTACATCCTTCTCCGTCCAAGCAGCCAAACTATGGAATTCATTACCCCCAACTATAAGAGCCACAGATAACTTTCTGGTCTCTTTCCTTCATAACCACCTTTTTCAAACAACTATGAACTGCATATGCCTATGTGGATAAATATATTTTTTTTCAGATTATATGTATATTTCTATTTATTTATAGTTTCTTTGGAAAATATGTATTGCTACTATGTCATAACAATAAAATACACACACACTCTTTAAACCTGTCTGACTAAGTATTTTTTTTTACCCATGATTCTAATTATGTATTGTATGTGCATATGTGTGTGTGTGTTTGTATATATATATATATGTATATATATATATATATATATATATGTGTGTGTGTATATGTATATATATGTGTATGTGTATGTGTATATGTTGTTTCTGTGCTTTGCATGTTCGTAGATCATTGCATGGCTCCTGTTTTTTTGGGTTGTTATACTAGATATCTATGAATTCCTGCTCTCATCTTATCACACTTATCTACTCATCACTCTTATGTCATGTCTCTATCAAACTATCCTCCATTCTCACTCTGACTCATCCCAAATCCCTTCTACCACTTTCATCTCCTAAATATCTCTGCCTAAGCTCTTCCCTCCACATCTAACTCTACCTCTGTGACCTCCCACACAACCCTACCAAATTCTCCTGTATTCATCTCACCCTGCTACTATGCTCTCCCTAACCCTTCCACATTCTCTTCCCCCTCAACCCCCCTTTACTCATCCCAAGCCTTTGGGTTGAGTAAATGAAGGATATACTCCCAATTAACACCTCTGGATTTTATTTCCTCCTCCACCCCTCCATTACTCCAGTCTAACTAACAAACTCTCATATCCGTGGCTCAAATTAACTCATAATAATACTAAAACTGTACTCATTATTTAACGATACTAATCCATCACTAATTCTTGTTAGGTTCCGGAGTAGCGTGCTACTCATCGAAAAGCGCTTCGACGCCTCGTCAGGGGTAGTAAGCGCTATATAAATACGATTACAATACAATACAATACATTTCAGTCCACCCCACTCCAATCCAATCCACCTCACCCTAATCCACTCCACACAATCCACCCTACTCTAATCCATCCCACTCTACTCCAATTCAATCCACCCCACTACCTCAATCCACTCCAACCCAACCCACACTATTTCCCTCTCCACTCTATGACACTATGCCACTGAACCACAGAACTCAGTTCCCCTCTACTCAACTCTATGACACTCTACTCCCCCAAGTCCACTCTGACACGCCAACATATTTACTCTACGACACTCTTCTCCCCACTCCACTCTGATACTCCACTAATTTTTAGCCACACTAGACAGGACCACACTGGTGCACAACATGGCAAAACACATTACAAAGCCAATAGCTTTTGTAGAGGCAAAACCTATTATCTTTACTAAAGCGTGTTATATGTTGTTACATGCTAAAAAAACTCACACACAAGAAAGGAAATATCTGAAATAACTTTTGAGGAAGTAAGGTAGGAGCCAAATTGATTCTCAAATTTAAGTTCAAATGTATTAGAATTTTAAGGTGACTAAAAAGAGTAAATAAAAAGCATGCATTCTATAAATACACAATTTAAATTACTGCGAAAGAAAATAGAAAGTTAAGAAACAATTTACATATAAAACTTTCTTAACATTAGCACTACAGTCATCTAAAAGTCATTAGAGGCATGGCAAAGATGGCGTAGGAGTAGGACATGCTGCTCTCCCCTCTGCCCTGGTGCTTATTGAATTAACAAGCTTGCTAGATCCAAGTGAGGTCTCCCAGAGCTGCAGCAGATGGCAAGAGTTGCTGTAATGACTCAGGGTCATTCAGAAGGAAAGAACTGTAGGAGATGCTCTGGGCAGTCTAAACAATTATCAAGGAGACACCAGCCCAAAGAAGGCAATGGCAGCAATGTGATGACCAGGATCCAGTCTCCTGAACAGCAGGATTGGACAGCAAGATCGTAGGTGAGATAGGCAAGTGGAGTGGACACCAGCAGGTCTTTAAAGTCAATAAAGGGGAAGGAGGGAAAGGAAGATGGGAAAGAAAGGGGGAAAAGAAGAGGGGAGCAGAAAACAGAAATAAAAATAAATAAAAAAAGGACAATAAAGCAATAAACCAAGAACGGAGGCCTTAGGGAAAGCCGGTGGCTGTGAACAATGGCTCCAGGCTTAAGGGTCCAACACACCGGAGGTCCCACAGAGATGGGCAGGAAAAGAAACCCAAATCATTAAACCAGGTCGATAGTGTAGCCAGGTGGCTGAAAAGAGAGGGTGTGAGAGTGACAAAAGATAGTGCACCCTTTCACCATCCGGGGGGTGGGGGAGGACGCAGAGAAGAAATAAATCATAACAATCAGCTGTGTCAACTAATCAGAGGGTGGAGGAGGGGGAGGAGAGATGGAGAGGAGAAGAACGATGGGATTCTGAGAGAGGAGGAGGGGGGAAGGGCCGGTTGTCCCAGGGTTACAATGACAGTATGACAGCAATGAACAACAAGCCAAAAGTGATAACAACAACTAAACTGTTTGGTTGATAGGGCAGAATATCACATCATACAGTGGGGGGACGTAGAAAGGCAAAACAGAGCAATCAAAAACAAAATGAATCACAGCTTTTCAGAAGTAACCATTTATTATTTAATAAATGGAGCAGAAAATAGGTATGCAGTCAAGCACTTTATACTCATCCATCTGTCCTGAGGATACCAAGGGACTTGTTGTGCAGCTGCCAGTGCAGGGCAGTGGCATCGTGACAAGGAGAAGCGAGTTCCAGCGCTCAATTCGAGTGGGCTTCAGTGGAGATGGGGATTTGTCACAGCCCTGGTCCTGATTAAGGGCTGACACTACTTTAAGGGCCATGTTTCTGCCGTCCTGAGACTGGGTTGGTCATTCTAAGTCCCTTCCCGGGACAGGCAGTGGCTGCCAGAAGTGGTGGGGTAGGGGATACGTCTGAAGGATGGTGAGCAGCCGGTGAGTCCAGGGTTACAAGGTCCATATCATACCAGGAACATCGACCATCCTTCAGATCTACATACAGGCAGGCTCACACAGTCTAAAATTGATGTCCAATTTTCACTAATGATGTTGGAGAGTTCAGAATGCCTTTCTCTTATTGTTGGTCTCCTGTGTATAATCGGTAGTTATATGGACGCGTTCCCCTCAAGGATGTACAGACCATGGGAGCGGGAAGCAGCCAGAAGTTGTTGCACCTGCTTATGGCAAAGGGAACAGGCTATGAGGGGATGTGCGTTTTACGATGAGACCTGATGACGGTGAGCTTGCTGTATCTCCATGGGGAGAGAATGTAAGTCCCATAAGCATGGGAAGGAGGCCCTTGAGGAAGCCTCTAACATTTTTCTGGCAATCCGAGGAAGTGGCATTGTCCCTTCGGGTTCTATTTTCCAGGTCCCTGAGTTTGTTCCGAGGGGTCCCTCTCCAGTATGTTGCAGAGACTGTCCTCCAGTGCTATGAGACAGTGTTCCATTTCCTCCACCCTGTCCTGAAAGCCTGCAATGTCAGCTCAGATGGATTTTGTATTGGTGATGAGGTCTGAGATTCTGAAATCCATGCCTTCCAGGCAGTGGCCAACCACAGTGATCTCTGTAAAATGCACTCATTGTGCTATCTCGCTGTGTAAGCTGCAGTGGGTGGGGTGATAGATGGCACCTGGGGGCCAGCCATGGGTCGATGTTGGTAGACTGCCTCTGAGAAGAGCATCTGATGGGAGGATTTGCAGGAGGGTTTGCCAGAGGGTATCGTAAAGTCAGGGAACAGAGAGAAGGAAATGACTGGCCTGCCAGAAGGATACCTTAAAGTACGATGATGACAGATGGTCAGTCGCCTGTCAGGGCGGTCAAAGAGCAGTAGGCATCCGAGAGGAAAAGTGTGCCTGAGGAGTGGTGAACCACAGGTCCATCCTCATGTATTTTGAGGCGAGTAGGTGGACACTCCTTTTGGGATCACTACAATAGCAAGGTCAAGAGAGGTGGGTGATGCAGTGCAGCAAGGAAGACCCCAGGCCTAGCAGGCTCCATAGCGGGACCCTTGGTGATGATGTTGCGCAGTATAATGTGGGGGCCAGGCATTCAGGGCCCGTCTTCCTATACAAGGCCAATGTGATTGATGTGGCTGTTGTAGGTCGAAAGGAGCACCTCACACACCAACAGGGCCCTCTAACAGGTAATGCAGAGCCTAGGCAGGAGGTGAGACTCCAAGGAGGCCATGGGCAGAGTAGCCCAGCCGTGCACAGCCATGCATAGTAGGGCAGATGGGGTAGTATGTGGCTCAAGAAGGTTGTGTGGCCGTTGTGAAAGCAACAATGAAGGTTTGGAACAGGCTGCAAGCCGCTATGAATTCAGGCATTTCCAGGGTAAACTCCTGGTGGCAGCGGGCTCCCGGTCCGTGGGGATCAGGCCCAGCCATTTAGGAGCAACCCTAAGCGGAGGAGCAACGGCGTCCTCAGCAATGTCACAGTCCTTGGAAAGGAAGGCAACAGGGTGCTAAAAGTCTACCAAAGTACAGGGATGTGTGGTGGTTAGAGGGCCTCTCATGACCAAAAAGCGATGTAGGCCCCCAAATTCAGCTGGGGATGGGGGCCCGAATCTGAGGCACTCACCAGGTTGTGTGGGTTGCAAGGCGGGCAGCGCCTGAAAGTCCTGACGGGCTGTGGTGGAGACTTGCAGCCCATCCCAAGATGGCAGTGCAAGGCCCTTTGATGCGTCAGGCGGATCTGTCTGGGCTCAAAGCGGGTGGCTGTCGCAAGGCTGCATTAATGAGGAAATGCAGACCATGGAGTCAAAGATCCAAACCCTCCACTTGGGCTGACGACGGGTGTGAGAGGATGGTTCTGACCACCTGGTCCAACCAGATTTTTTGCTTTTGGATCATCGGGTTTTGACCTTTTACTGTAAGGGCGCCTCATAGTTTGGGACTCACCCACAGTTAACTGATGGTAAAATGGAGTACGAGTGTTTACCATCTCTGCCGCCTTGTTAATCGAAGACTGCTGTGATGCAGCAAAGGTAGGAGGCCAAGGGCTGGGTACATGTAATAATGTGTGCGCACACGTGGACACCCATGTGAAGGCTGCGTGGTAGGATTCCTGTTGTGCACAGCCCAAGAACTGCACCTAGGAAGCTTGGCATAGAAGGGACCATGCAGAGAGGATGGTGACTTGGAGCTGGCCTTATGAGATGGGTGCACACTTGTGAATGATAGTCAATGTGCTTACTGTCTGCATTTTAATGACCCTCCATTATATGTCAATGGGAAAGGCTGTACTGGCCTGCAACTCCAGTTCCCTAGGGTCCAAAGACTCAAGAGGCGCATCAATGTACACTATAACCTGTATGAAAAGAATATAGCAGTAAGTTACAAAATCCTATCTGTACATCTTATGGGTCACTCATTTCAGGATTAGGGCCAGTTACTGCTCTGTCCTGCTGCAGGAACAGGGCCTTGCATCAATCAGCCAGCTGTCAATCCATGCAATGAACTGTGCATGTCCCTGACCCCTCAATGATGAGCGGCTCCTTGGAGGCATCGCTGGGAGAGGCCCTTGCAGGAATGTCAAGGAGGAAGAGGGTCTGAGTCTCTCAAAGCATGTAGCAACTAACTGTTGGATGATGCCATTTTTAGCTATCCCAGAAGGCTGAGCAGGAAGGTTGGGGCAGGGGTGGAGAAGTGATGTGGCACATCAGGATAGGCCAGAGGCGCATCCCTGCTGGACACTTCCTCCCTTCTTAAAAGGTCTTGCACTGGGAGAAGAGCTCTCTCTTGGATGTTTTTCTCTGAAGAACACTGGGACTGAAGACAAACGTCATGGGCAATTCAAAAGAAGAACCCCCTGACTGTCCACTTGGGTGAGAACTCTGCCCCTGCATGACCGCAGACCCAGTGTGGCAAATGGGGTTTCTGTTTGGCTAGGGTATGCAACTAAGCCAGGCAGAACCCACCCACACTAATCAGGGTGTGGGAGTTAAACACCCAAGATAACCTCTGCTCACCCCCTTGGTAGTTTGGCACGAGCAGTCAGGCCTATCCCAGAGGTCATGTGTAAAGCGTTTTCACAAAACACGCACAAAACATGTGACCCAATAGATACACCACAAAAAACACCACAACAAGCTATATAAAATAAACTGTAGTGTACTCAACATCATTAGACCAAACACAACATGTCAGTAATACCCTGCTACCCAAGCAGTTGACAGAACACTACACAGTACTGCTACTCTGCAAAAGCCAGCAGTAGTCACATACACATATAGGTTACTGGTTATTCTGCAACATAAGCAGAAGTCAGGTAAACATGGCTAAAAGAAATGCACATGTCCTAATAAACATATATCACTGGAATGCATAGTTTGTAATAAAACACATGATCATTAATGCCTAGACATCATCACTGAAATTATGCATGGCGTGGAACATTACCGTCTGGTAGATCATCATTATCCCCAAAAATTCCCATATTACCATAGCCATGAAAGACGTCTTCATAAAAGCACTTGAAATGTCACATTACCCGAACAGCAAGCTATTAGTGTCACCAACATAGCTGCACCTGCCAGGGAACCGCTTCAGTGGCTTGTGTCACGGAAAACAATGATACCTGTCCCACTCCAGGGGCTCATGTGCTCCTTCTACCATGGATCCGGTAAGGTGGCAATATCTAGTAATGACACCGCTCCCATCGTGGGGGTCGCTACTCAAAAAAATGCAGCACTATGCTTAGGGGTAGGGAATCAGGTGGCTCCTACCGGCTCTGATTCCTCAATACTCGCAACTCCAAAGAACAACCCACACCTCCCTGCCCCACGGGGAGACCTCTCAGTTCTCTTCCGACAGCGTGGGTCCCACTGGTAGCCACCCACATCATTGTGACATGACTACCGTCTCTTGGAGCCCTTAGCGGTTGTGGATGGTAGGTTGTGTGGGGGAAGCCCTACAGGGACTCCTATGCTACCTCCTCGCAGGGGTTGTCAGATCTCGGCAGCTCCCCTGCCTCTGCACAAGGGAGCCAGCTTTCACCTTTCCTGCAGCTCGTCTGCAGCAGCCACAGGCTCTGGAAATGGATGCCTACTTGTGCCCTGGGGGCACGCTCCTCAGCACTCCTGTGCCCTGTGGGCACTGATAGGAAGCACGCTTCATGCTCTTTGGATTATCTTGGGTGGCAGCAGTGATTTCCTCCAATCACAGCCAGCAGGGCTCAGAGTGCGCTATGACTCCTAGAACGGTAACAGCACTATCAACCACATTGAATAAATCAGGTGGAGCGATACTCCATGCGCTTCCTGAATGAAGAAAAGCACTCCTCATGCACTCTGCTCCATTATATTAGCAGTCAAATATAGCACTGTCCTTGTGCTGGAAAGCAAATAGTTGCCGGGGCAGGGGCCACAGCACCCTGCCCCTGTGGACACAAGTGGAGCTCAGGGCGGTGGGGCCTAACAGCAGACCAGCACAAGGGGGATGCAGTCAGGTCGTTCCTCTTGTGACCCAGCAGGTCACAAGTCAGCACAGCCGCAGCAGTCTAAGGCAGTTCCTCGTGAGTCCCTCCAGCAGCAATCTGTGTCCGTGTCAGGTGTTCCAGAGTGTCTCATTTTTTCACATGGGGAAAAAATCCCCGTACTTATACTCAGTTTTGCACAAGCTCTACAAACAGGGGGTAAAGAGGTTCCAACCAGTCCTGACTGGTTCTATGAGTGCCCCCTCTGTCCTCCAGCACAGGCTCCAGGCATCAGTGGGGGGTAAACAAGCCCTTTGTGTGAAGGCAGGGCACAGCCTTTACAAATGCAGGTGTGCCCCGCCTCTCTTTGTCTCAGCCTAGGAAGACTATTCATTATGCAGATGCACCTCTGTGACAACTCCTCCCTCGCTGTGTACAGGTTGTCTAAAAGGTATGCACAAAGCCCAGCTGTCATTCTGCCTCAGATTAGGATTGGAGTCAAGCAGCAAAACACCAGAGCCATAAGCACAGAGAAATGCTCACTTTCTAGAAGTGGCATTTCTATAATGGTAATGACAAATCCACCTACACCAGTAAGCAGCATTTCACACATGCCTACGTTTCCCCTCCTAGATCAGACAATACCCCCTAGACTTAAGTCAGGGCATTTCCAATGCAGTCCTATAAGCAAGGCAGCACTACTAGGACAGGCCACACAACCAGGCACTTGTCCTGCCTTTCACGTACATAGCACCCTGCCCATGGGGCTAGCTAGGGCCTACCTTATGGGTGAATTACATGTACTAAAAGGTGAGTACCAGGCCTGGCAAGTAAATTTAGAAGCCAGGTCCCTGTGGCAGCAAACTGCACATGTAGGCCCTGCGCTAGCAGGCCTTAGAAAGATTTTAAATGTAACTTATTTGGGTGCTGCAGCTGCGCTGCAGGCCTACTAGTAGTTTTTCATTTGCAGGAACTGGGTATAGTGATACCAATGTACAAGGGACTTACAGGTAAATTAAATGTGCCAATCAGGTGTAAACCAATCATACCAAGTTTAAAAGGGAAAGCACATGCACTTTAGCACCAATCAGTAGTGGTAAAGTGCCCAGAGTCCTAACGTCAACAAAAAAGGTTCCGAAAAATTAATATGCCAGGTTCAACAGTACCTTTACTCACCCTGAGGATCAGTTGGGGGAAAGACTGGGCTCTGGAGCAAGGAGAGATTGCTCCTCAAAAGAGAGGAAAGCACCCAAATGAAAGGCTGGTGCAGGGATTCAGTGGGACAGACTCCCTACCAAGTTTGGAACCTTCTAGTCCAGCAGGCCTAGAGAAAGGGCTCCATGTGGCAAGGGGTTGCCACCAGGAGAAAAATGAGCAGTTGAAAATGGCCCCTGGGGCCCAAGATATCCCTGTTTCAGGGTTGGTGACTTTTGACCATTACAGGCCAACGACAAAGCATGTGGGGTCCCACTGCTGACCTCCAACTTGCCCCCGGGGTGGGTCAGGGTCCGGGTCCTGCCTCCAAGGAAGATCTGAGCTGGGGAGCACCATTGCACTGCCCCAGCAAGAAGGACAGTGCAAGGGAGTTACATCATGCTCCCTCGATGGTGCAAGGGGAGGGGCCCAGGTTCCCATCCCTGGTCCCCAAGTGCAAACACATAGTCGAGGAGCGTCATCACTCTCCTCACGGAAATGGCCAAGGAGTTGTGGGAGAGGCTGTTGCACTCCCCATGCAGATGTGGGAAGGTCCGGAGCCCAAAACAAAGCCAGGGAGCGCCATCACTGGGCCCCGTAGTGAGGAGAGTGCAGAGAGAGTGCTATTGCATTCCTATGCCAGGCCAAGAGGGCCACTATCAGCACTGCATCGGTCACAGGAGCGGGCTGACACTGCACCACATCTGTCACATCAGCTTCTGGAGTAGGCAGACCCCAAGAAGAGGGCAAGGGAGCACTGGCATGCCCTCTCTTCTGCAGCCTGCTCGTGGGCCACACTGGGAACGTCTGCCCACCAGAGCGGGCAGACAGAAGTTGAATAGTGGCTGAACATGAGTGTGCTGTACTGTATGATTTAGGCAACTGAAAAGCCCATTGTTTGAGTATTGCCTGCAAACATAGGGCCTGATTTAGAGTTTGGCGGATGGGGCTCCTGCGTCACAAACATGATGAATATTCCGTCTGCGGTATTATGATGTCCATAGGATACAATCAAATCAAATCAGGGTTTATAAAGTGCAACTACTCACCCATAAGGGTATCAAGACGCTAAAAGGGTTTGTCCTTTGAGCTCAAGTTGAAGAGCCAGGTTTTAAAGTCCTTCCTGAATTGACGTAGCGAGGTTGACAGCATGAAGTGCAGGTTGTTTCACCTCTTTTCCTTATGGTAGGTGAAGGATCTTCCACCAGCTGAAGTCTTTTGTATGCTGGGCACGGTGGCTAGTGCTTGTTGAGTGGAGCCGAAAGGTCCGGTGGGGGAATAGAAGGTGATGCTGTGGTTGAGGGAGGCAGGTCCTAAGTCGAGGATGGCCTTGTAAGCGTGGACGAGGAGCTTGAAGTTAATTCTTTTCTTGATAGGAAGCCAGTGGAGGTCTCTTAGGTGACTGGAGATCTGTTTGCAGCGGGGATGTCCAAGATTAGTCTGGCGGAGGTATTTGGACGTGCTGTAGTTTCTTCAGGTTCTTCTTGGTGGTACCAGTGTAGAGGGTGTAGAGGGTGGTGCCATAATCAAGTCTGCTGGTAAAGGCATGGGTTACGGTTTTGCAACAATGGATTCATAATACGGGGACAGGATATCAGTCACGTTTGTGACAATAAACCCATCCGCAAACTCTAAATCAGGCCCCTATTGTATTAGTATGGTCTATTGATATAGTCATATTATTGTTAGTAGCTTTGCAGGCCTGTAAACAGCTGAATACCTTGGTGGAAGTATCGCCAAGTACAAAATTCAAAAGAAAAATAATTACACAAGCGTTCTAATCTATTTGGACATTTGTTTAGTGAAATTAATATGTTTAGTTTGGTTCATCCCCAGAGCCACAGAATGATTCAAAATAAAGCTGCATCTGAAGAGCTCAGCAGCGTGTGGTTATATTGTATACAATTAAGTGTTTAATTTTTTCCTGAATCTTGTTAATGTGAGAGTGTAGAGAGAGAGAGGGAGCTGACTCCACAGGCCTGCTACAGACATTGAAAATACTTTTGCTCCAAGTTTTTTGTACTTGGATTTTGTGATGGTGAAAAGGATGTGAGATTGGAACCACAAAAGTCAATGAGGGTAGTATTTTGCAAATTTCCTATTTATGAAAGGCACCTGGATGTTGTTGTAGGTCTGTACATCATAACGGCAGCTTTGAATTGTATTTGATTAAAGACCGCTAGCCAGGGTAGCTGTTTAAGTTATGGAGGAACGCTGACCATTTTTCAAAGGTTAAAGAGTAATGTAACTGTGGCATTCCGAATCCTTTGCAACATGGAAATATTTTTCTTAGGCAAAGCAATTGTGCTACAGGCATACAATCTGGACTGCCCACATGCATTGGCTAATGTGATTTTTGAGGAAAATTTAGATAGGGAAAATAGGTGAAGGGAAAATACGTTTAAGTGAATGAGATTGAAGTGGCAAGCTCTTGTCACAGCCTCTACTGGGGCATCAAATATCAAATTGGCTTCCATTTGGATACAACTGGGCAGCTACCTAGTGAGGCTGCCTAAGGAGAGAGTTTCCAAAGGCTGATTTTGAAGTAAACTGTGATAATTTCAGATTTGGAAGGGTTTAACTTAAAAAATGTATTATCTATAAATTAATAGAAATCTGCTTCTCTCCTAAGATTCTAGGTTTTTGGGTAGTGTGCTAAGGTTGGCAGTAGGAGGCATCACGGATTTCACACATGCCAGAGCACGAAATAACCTATTTTATTAAATAAAGTATAATTTTATTTTCCCATAATCTTAGCAAACAATTTCATGACATTTAAAAGATGTATCGCTTGGTGAAACTAAAAAATGTATTTGTCAGATAATATTCCTAAATCAGTACTGTAAAATTGATTAAACTGTAACCTAATATCCTTCTTTTCTATTGGCGAAGGCACAACACATGCAATACCCTGGCTTTCATTACTAGACTAAACAGTGGAAACCATCTGCATTTTACTTTCCTTTGAAGTAGCCCATTGTTTCACACATCTGGCTGAAAGAACCAGAATCATTCCATATGTTTACCTAGATGGAGGTCCAAATTAGTATTTATGACTCCGGTTCCAGCCTGGATACTTAATCCTATGGTCTCCATCAACACATTCTTTTAGTTTGCAGTGAAGATGGTGAGAGAAAAGTAAAAATGAATCAGCCCAACATGCTGTTGTGAGTGATATGCCATCAAAAGGAGTTGTTTTCCTTTTTTGGAAATAGATAAAGCAGCATATGATAATGTAGATGCCTAAAAACAACGATAGCAGAGGTCTTATGAGGTCAATCTTTGTGACATTAAGGGGCATATTTACAATCTGTACCAAATTAGCGTCATTTTTTGTACTCTAATTCCGTGCAAAACTAACTCCATATTTATACTTTGGCGCTAGACCCGTGTAGCGCCAAATTTATGGAGTTAAAGTCATTTTTTGGAAATAGAAACCTACCTTGCCTTAATGAGATGCAAGGTAGGCGTTCCAGTGCAAAAAATGACTCTATGGCCTTAGCGCCATATTTATACTCCTGTGCATAAATGGTGCATGGGAGGGAGGAGGGGTCAAGCTTTGCCCCATTTTTTAATGCCTGTGTCAGGGAACACCATGGAGTAAGCCCACAGATGCCAGGGACACCCTCACCCACACCAGATGGACTGACTGGTGTGATGATAGGCCCAAGTGGGGGCGGGACCATGCCAATGTCGTCTGTCGGACATGAGCTTAGAGGTGCATTTTTGAGGAAATAACCCTGAGAAATGCAAAGTGATGAGATGCAGTATTGTTGAGTGTTAGAGACACACTTGCCAGCTCTGCACCCCTGATAAGAACTGCATTAATCTATGCCCCCAGAAAACAAGAACTATTAACCAAGTATTTACGTAGACTCTGGGAGCTGAGAAAGCAGATGGTGACACTTGCAACTAACTAAACTGAAATCAAGAGTGGCCTCAAGTGATTCGTGCCCTGAGATTTATGCTGGAACTGACCAGTACGAATGGCTCTACAACAAATGTGGAACAGGGAGACTGAGGAGAAAATACTATCAAGGGGGTGACGTGTTGGGAGGGACACCTGTACTGGGTTGCTTCTAGTGCATCAACAGTTCCGAATGTCTAGACGTAATAGAGCAGTGATACCCTCATGCGCAAAGCACGCACACCATTGAAGGACAAGCTAAAATGGCACAGACTGCCTCCATAACGAAGCATCTTCAAGAAAATGGGGAAGAAATACCCCCAGCCGCTAACACAGCTCTGAAACGACTAAAATTTGAGGGAAACAAGGAGATTACCTAAAAAAATGATGGTGCAGCCATCACTCTGGCCCTATTGTGACAGGAAATGGACAAATTTACTGAGTGCACACAGGGGGTTGAAAACAGACTAAGCATCTTATAAGATACAACTGCCAACCACGCTAGACAGCTGATTGACCTTGGAGCATGATTAAAGTGGCATGAGGAAAAACTGGCAGACTTGGAGGACAAGTGCCCGTGGAACAATGAGGGATTATTAGTTCTCTGTTGAGCTAATTGGAGAGGTCTACTGAGCGCCAATACCCCAGGCATTTACAAGTTAGAGCATTGCAGGATCACCCATATAGGGGAGACACGAGTGACTATTTCAGTACAAACTCAACAATGGTACATTCAGAAGGTACCTTGTGGGAAGCCTTCGATATAACACTAGGAGGAAATGTATGAGTGGTATATATGGCATGAGGAAATCACTTATGGAAAACAGGAAAACTGGAAGGGGAGATAAAGGTAATGGAAAGACAGATAGTAGTGAGACCGAGGAACCATAAGACTTAAAACAAATTAATGATAAACTTGGCAGAGGCCAAGGACCGCCATGGCAAACATGATTACATTTTCTACACTGATTTATCACATGAGCAAGGAGACATGGCAAGTCAATTACTAGAGTGGCTGATAAATAGAGAGAGATAATATGACAGTAGTAGCTATCCAGAGTGTGCCAGGACACATTCTTCCAGACCAGGCCTTAAACACATTTAGGTTGGAGTAGTTTTATGCCAAGCTGTACTCCAATCAGACAACTAGAGAGGACACACAATTGAAGATACTAGAAGAAGCCCAGCTACCCAAGTTAATGGATGAGTTGAGGGAAGAACTTAGGGCCACATTTAAGAAGGCCCTAGCGCCACCTTTCACCACATTAGCATCATATTTTTATGTTAATGTGGCATTAGATTGGCATATTTACAAAGTGGCGCAATGCATGCATTGCTCCACTTTGTAAACCCTTGCGCCACATTATGCCTGCACCAGGCATAAAGTATGCAAGGGAAGCGTTCTGGCACTAGGATGTCTGAAACAATGTCACTGTGAAATTTAACAGATTTCACTGCGCCATTTTTTCTGTCATTTTTAAACACTGCTCAGAGCAGGCGTTAAAATGAGGCAACTATTTTATTCAATGGGCCCCCTTGCACTTTGCTACACTAGCATTAACATTTTTGATGTTAGTGTAGCAAAGCACCACAATAACGTCAAAATGTTTGATGCTACTGATCTGTGTATGTATGTTAAATATGGCGCAACCATGGTGTTTTTAGGTGCTGGTAGGGGGGGCACAGAAAAAGTGTCGCATCAGAGCTGATGTGCCACTTTTTCATGAATCTGGGCTTCAACTTCCCATTGGATATTGCAGATATTAAATGGGCAATACAATAAATGGAGAATGGAAAAACACCAGGACTGATGGCCTCCTGGCTGTATTCCATCAGGAATATATAGAAATCCTATCCCCACCACTGTTAGATATGCATAAGGTGTGTGAGGATTTGGGTGCACTATATTGTATGACTGGGAAGCCCTATTATGCAGTACACTCACAAATACCATCTTGGGTCCAGTTAGGTGTATTTACTTAATCTTAAATTCAGCCCTGGGTAGCTGTGGCTTTGAGCGTTTAGGCTTAGACAGGGAACAATGTGTAAGGTATTTAACAGCATCAAACAATAAAATAAGAACATCACGCAACACGAAAGAAACAAGACACACATTTATAAAAGCAGAGCAGATTTGTATACATTTAGAAACCTTAACCATCAAAATCCACCGGAGTGTTCTGGACATACAGATTTTAGACATAATAAATAACTTTTATATCCACAGCAAACAACCCCTGCCAACAAAAGTTTGGAAAGTTTTGAAAAGTCTGTAAAAGTTAGTTTGACAACTCCGACCTTGGGTGACCAGGTCTGGCAGGACAAAGGGTTAGCAGGCCAGAAAGGTTACTTTGGACAGTTACCTGGCACACCAGAGTGTCTTAGAGCAAGATTCAAACTTTACAGGATGACTGCATTAGGTGATAATGGAGTGCTTCTAATGCTGAGGGATGCAGGCTCAAAGATGCTCAAGGATACTCCTGTTGCTCTGCAGTCAATGGGGATGAAGTGAGGTCAAGTCCTCGGTCCTTAGGTGAGTGGGGGTGACTCTGTCTATGGATCTTGGGGCCCCACAAAGTCCTATTTATAGGGTTCCATAGCTGAAGATGTAGACCTTGTGCTATTGTAGTTGGAATCTCGCTCCTGGGCAAGACTGCTGGTTTACGGATGACAGCACTTTTGTTTGTAGGTTACTAAGCCACTCCTACAACAAGTCGCAACTGTCGACCCAGTCCTCCCAGATCACAAGCAGTACCTCACCCAAAACCCAGACAGTACAAAGTGATTTCTGGCAGCCTTACGCATATTCTAGATTGCGACATCTTTGGGGAGTTGTGGTGGAACCGGAAGTTACCCTTTTCTCTCGTTGGCAACAAGTCTCAGTCACACACAGGCAATGAAAGAGATGCAGGAGAGTTTTCAATATGTTTATTGAAAAGACTGCCTTCTATGCTAAAATGCATGAGCCGCAATGATTAGGGCAACAACCAAAAAACAAAGCATAATTGTGAAGATGAGTCATGCATGCCACAACCATGAAATGTAAAATCCTTAGCATAGAGAACCTAATCTCTAACCTAATGAGAGGTAAATGTGAAGAATCTAATTTGCCAGTACCATGAAAAGCACCCCTAACCCTTGTTGCCTTGGAATGAGGTCTCTAGGTCAGACACCGTGGTGATACGAAGACTGAGTTCTGCAACAAAGTGATGTGCAGCATAGATGGCATCTGGAAGGAATCCCTCTGATAGACTTGTGACAGCATTTATGTAAACAATCCCCAACAAGTGTACATTATGTTCCTATCACATGTAGGTGAGAAAGGGATATGATGTGAATATCTACGTACATCACTTGATTATGACACTGATAGTTACGCCTTCACAGAGTGGCACTGATAGTGCAAATCAAACCATTTCTCTAACGCTAAATGATAGCTGCCATCTTAAAAGAAATAATAAAATGAATTGACTAAAACAGAGTACGCTAAGTAGGTTAAAAGTCACTAGGTGATGGGGGCACAAGCCTGCAAGTCAAAGGGCTAAGCTAACCTCCTGAGTCCCAATAAAATAGGATTCACCACAGTTCTTTTGCAACACAGTGGCCATGGTGCAAATCTTTGGTGGAGGCTGGTGTCCCTCTTGGGTGACAAATCCAGTCACAACCAACACTCACAAGTCCAGCAGACATGGGTACACCGTTTGGCTATCTCCTAATTGTACTTTGGGGTGTCCAATTGCAGCAAAACATCTGCGGTGGCTATCAAAGATGCACCTTGGGGTCTTTCAGCTTTAATGTCACCAGTTTCATTCTCGGAGGTCATCCAACTGACCCATGGAGTCTCTCCTTTGGACTAGGGCAGGGAATCAGCTTCTTCCCAAACCAGGCATGCAGAACATGGTTCAAACTCCAATAGCCCAAAGTGCAGGTGGTGCTGTCATTCTGGTGTCATAACCTCTCTTTGTGCGCTTCAAATGGGTGTAGAGTGGTCTTCTTCTTGACCTACTTCCAAGTACAGCAAGTACTGAGGGCCAACGTGCCAGTGATGCCATATTTTCCCCAGGAAATTTACATGAGGGGACCATGTGGTCATTAGCCAATGGGGACTTTGTTCCCTCCTACCTAGTGATGAAGTTCCTCTGAGGTGCGGTATCTGGCTATCCCAGAATGCCACATTCCTGCCCCCTTCAAGAAGGCACAATCCTTTCTCAGTCATGAGGAACAAGGTAGCCCACCCTAGTGGTGTTGCCACCCGAGGGCAACACGCCCACTGTAAAAACAGTTTGGGTGCAAATTTCCTCTCTATAGCCTGTCTCAATGAAGTCCACAGGAACAAAAGGCATTGTGCTCAAGGGTGTTGGGCCAGGTGGCCCATCAAAGTGAGCTTCCCCTTTGAAGCACACCTCTAGTCTAACCCCCGAGTTGGCATCCTGGCAGGGGAGGTGCCAACTCACTGCTGCAGCACTGCTTTTGTTCCTGAGCCTGGGATAGATTAATTCATCTCCCCACGTGGTCAGAGAGTTGTCTGTGTGCTTATGCCTTGGTGAAGCCACTGGGCGGGCAGAGCAGAGAGGCAACTTTCTAAAATTCTCCTACCTTTAATGGTGACATTAATTTCGAACTGGGAATCAGGTCATGTTTAATGCAACATTTAATTTGATACCTTATATGACCAAGTTTGGTAGTCCCAGTCAAACGTTAGCCTGGTTGGGTTTCCTCCTGGTAACTTTGTATTAGCCAATGGGGCTACCAATAGTGTCCACAGCAAAACAACAATTTGGAAGTGTTGCTGCTATGACATAGTGCAACGCATATGTCTTACCTAATAAAATAAACCTTTCTGCTATAGGACTCCATACGCTTTCCTAATGGGAGACTTACATATAATTTTAAGATATACAGTGGCTTTGCCATTAGTTTAAATGCCAAAGTCGAGCTGGCAGTGAAAACACTGTCCTCCCAGTCTGCAGTGGCAGGCAGGAAGCCATTTTGAACTTGGTCACATGAAGGGTGGCTGTAGGAAAGTCCTCCTTTTTGCCCTGGTCACCCCCACACTTTTTGGACAGGTACTGGTGGTTACTGAGTCTTGGCTGTGCCCTGGGTACTGCTTACCAGTCCCAGGGCCAGTGCTCTGTGTAAAATGGATATGTAAATTAGGCTAATTATAATTTGCTAAGTTCACCTACCTATAAGTCCCTAGTATATGGTAGGGCATGTAGGTTTAGGGACCACAGCATAGGTAGTGCACCCCTAGGTGCACTGCTGAGGTGCCCAGTGTCATTTTAAAGGCAGGCCTGCCTTGCTGACTGCTTTTAAAGTAAAGTTATATGCAAATTCGACTTTGGAATTAAAAGTAGTTCCAAAGTCTTAAACTACCTTATTTTTACATATAAGTCACCCCTAAGGTGTGCCCTATTTGCCCCTAGGGCTGGGTGCCATGTAATTATAAGCAGGGACCTTATAAAAATAGTTGTATAAGTCTTGGTGAGGTAAAAACAGCCAAATTCGTTTTTCCCTCATTGTAGTAAATGGCCTTCATAGGCTAGAATGGGGAGACTTTATTTTAATTTTTAAAGTTTCCTTAAATGATGGATACCAAGAGTTTGGTATCAAAATAATTGTTGTAATAAATCCCACAACTTCCAGTTGTTGGATTTAATATAACTTATTCAGGTAAAGAGCTTTAAACTTTACCTGAAAAGTTGCCAATTTCAGCCCTGCATTGTTTTTGCTGCTGTACTCTGATTGGCCAGCCTCTAGCAGCCTGGCCAGGCTGCCTTGATGAGGTGTGAAGTGGCCTGGCTTCACACAAAGGAATGTGCCTGTGGGAGGGAATCTCCGCTCAGCAGATGGTGAGGCAGGAAGGGGGAGGGCTGCCAAACTGGTCTTCAAAGGCAGAGAAGGACATTTGGAGCAACCAGCAACACCCCCACATCCTGCAACCCCAGACAACTAGGTGCCCCCTTGATTAGATTAGGAGAGGGCAGGAGAGGGGTGTGTTTATGATTTTTAGCCACACCAGTGGGTGGGCTCAGCCAGATGTAACCTCCAAAAATCAGATTCAGCCATGATGGATTTTTGGAGAATGTTGCCTCCTGGGATTGATTTTTGCCACCCTTCCCAGGAAGTGGTCATCACAGGGGGAAGGACCCTGCACCTGATTGGAGAACCAGGACCCCCCTGCTTTTCACCCAGGAGCAAGGATAAAACTGGCGGACCTGCACCCACACCTCAGATCCCCATCAGATTCCAACAAGGAAGAACCAAAGGAGAAGAAGGACTGCCCTGCTGGAACCCTGGCCTGCACCTGGAACGTGCACTCAGAAGGACTGCACCAGCTGCACACTTGGGCTTCACGACAAGAAGGACTTTGCCTGGCTTCAACTGGTTCAAGGAGGGACTCCCTGTTTGCTACAGGTGAAAAATTGTTATCCAGAGTCCCCTGCACCAACTCCTGAAGAAATCAACCAGCTGGCCACTGCCCAGTGGCCAAAAAGGAGTTTGTGCCAGGTGCATTCTGGGAGTTGTAGTCCGCACCCCCCAAGGACCATCTCAGAACTTCTGGACCCTTGGGGTGAGCTGTGGACCTCAAAAGAACCTTAAAATGACATCTGGGAGAAGCCCCAGAAGTTTGGAGAAGTTTGGAGAACTTTTGTAAAAAAGCTCCATAGAGGGACCGACCCGCCACGGCAACTCTAGCCGGCTTGCCTCCACCGCGACCCGGCCTGATTTGCTGGTTCGTCCCGGTAAAGAAAATCACCGAAAAAGAGACTAAGTCCGAAGGTAAAAAGTTGACCGGGACCTCCCAGCCAGCGTATCCGAGGAGGGCTCCAGGGACGTCGGATCAAGATCCAGGTTTACCCCAGTCGAAGGATTTTCACCTCGAAAAAATGATTACGTCCGAAGGTAAAAATCTCCACCGAGGATTCCCGCATCGCGTATCCGGAGAAGGACTCCAGGAGGTCGGATTGGACTGGCAGGTTCGTCCCGCTGAAGAAAATCTTCGAAAAAGTGGCTAAGTGTGAAGGTAAACTTTTAACATAGGCCTCCCGCGGCCTGTAGCCGAGCAGGGCTCCATCGCGGTCGGCCTTAAACTTTGACTTTGCCCCGGTCGAGGTGCAACCAGATGACCCGATTGGCGCTTTTTGTTTCTAGGCGCTAAAAAAAAAAAAAATCTTTAAAAATTCATATCTCTGGTTCCCCTTATCCGATTTTATTCGTTTTTGTGTCATTTTAAAGATCAAAATATAATCTATTTTTATAGATTGGTTTTGGATTTTTCAACTGTTTCCTGTGTTTTATTTAATTACTGTTTTGTGATATTTGAATGTTTTACACTCTGTCTCCTAAGTTAAGCCTTGACGCTCGTTGCCAAGCTACCAAGGGTTGAGCTGGGTTTAATTTACTGAGACCTAACTGGACCTTAGAGGAGGCTAGTGGCCTGTTGCTAAGTGTAGGTACCTACCTGCCCTTACCAATAACCCATTTTCCAACATTTCTGGTGAGCAGTGGTGGGATCCTGTACTTGTGTTCAGTATCACATTACAGTTTTAGGTAAAACAAATTAAAAATCCTTTAAATTGTCCTAGTGCAAAAATTGTTTTTAATTTTTAATTTGGATTAATTTCAATTATTGAATTTTTGTGATTTTTCTAAATTCTTGTTTCCAATTTTTGCAAAAAGATTTTGTTGCCACAAAACTAGGGAACCATGGAGCTTGATCTGGCTAGCCTACCCACACTGACAGTAGTCCAGCTTAGGGGGTTGTGTACTGAAAGAGGGCTGCCTGCAACCACTGACCTCAGGAAACATGTCCTGATCAAATCCCTGACCGCATGGGTTGAGGCCCAAGAGGTAGACTCAGAAGAAGCTCCAGAGGAGGGAGAAGTAAGGGAGGATGCTTGCTCCAGCCACTCAGGGGAGGGAGGGCATCTCAGCCTAAGAGAATGAGGAAGACCGGTCCTCATTACACACAGTCACTAGGAGCAGACCCAAAGCTAGTTGGGGGAAGGGGGTCCCTTCAGGAGGAGAGAACCTGTCCCTCAGGGAAAGAGAGCTGGATGCCCAGCTAGCATTCATAGCTTTGGAGGCAGAGAAGCTGGCCCTAGAAAAGAAAAAGTGGGCTAGGGAAGAGAAAAGAGATGGTGGCAGCGACAAAGAAGCTGAGGTGTCCACGGGTAGGTTTTTTTGCCCCAGATTACCCAAAGGGGTGGTTCCTGCCTATGTAGAGGGGGAAGATATAGATAAGTGGCTGGGGGCCTTTGAGAGGGCCCTCCAGATGAGGAGAGTCAAGCCTCAGTACTGGGGTTCACTTCTTTGGGAGTTGGGAGGGATAGGCTCCTAACCTTGAGGGGGAGGAGGCAGACTCATACCCCAGTATGAAGAGATGCTTGACTAAAAAGTTTGGTCTGACCCCAGAGCAGTATAGGCTCAAGTTTAGAGACACCCAAAAGACAAGCACCCAGTCCTGGGTGGACTTTGTGGACATTTCAGTAAAAGCACTGGAGGGCTGGGTACAGGGCAACAAGGTAAGTACCTTTGAGGGGCTGTACAATTTGATTATGAGGGAGCACCTTCTAACCAATTGTGTCCAAAAGAAGCTCCACCAGTATCTAGTTTCTCTAAGTTGGCCAACCCGAGAGAGCTGGGGGAGGCAGCAGATGACTGGTTAAGAACTAGGGTTAACCAGAAACCCCCAGGGGTGATCAGAAAAAGGGAGGACATGGTTCTTCTCAGGGGAAGAACCAAGGGAAAGATGATAAAAAGCCCAAGGAGTCCTCACAATAGTCCCCAAAAACTTCTCAGGGTGGGGGAGCCCGAGCCATTCCACTTCTAAGGGGAAAGGGTATCAGGGAAAAAATTATGATCCTGCTAAAGCAGGAAAGTTTCAGGAGCTTGCTAAGGCCGGCAAGAGTTTTGAGTGTCATCAACCTGGACACAAAAGAGGAGATGCTATCTGCTCCAAGAAGCCCCCCACTGGTGGGCAATCCCAGGGGATTTCCAGTGTAGGGTTGGGGGTGTAAGTTGGCCCAGGGCTGGGATCAGGGTACACAGAGGTCACCTTAGTATCCGTGGGTGGGGTGGACATTGCAACTATGGCCACCTTACCTCCCAGCATGGAGAGGTATAGGCAGAGGCCTAAAGTCAATGGGACTGAGGTGGAAGATCTGAGAGATACAGGAGCCAGTGTGACAATGGTCACAGAGAAGCTGGTTTCTCCAGAACAGGTCTTACCTGGTGTCTTCCACCAAGTGACTTATGCAGATAGCAGAACCAAACTCCATCCCATGGCCATGGTGAGCCTGGAATGGGGAGGTGTGACTGGTTCTAAGAAGGTAGCTGTAGCTCCTGCCCTCCCAGTAGAGTGTCTGCTGGGAAATGATCTTGAAGCATCTGAATGGTCAGAGGTGGAGAGAAGGGTCCATGCACAGATGCTGGACCTCTCTGAATGGGTGTGTGGTGTGACCAGGTCACAGGCAGCACAACAGGGAAGTGCTGGACACTTGGACCCGGGAACAATGGGCCAAGCCTCCAAGAAGAAGAGAAAGGGCACTGGGTCTGGCTTTACAGCCCTTACAAGTACAGAGGGTCAGGAGGAATCCAACCCTGAGGGGGAGGATCTGACCTCTGAGGGAGGGACACTTCCCCTGCAAGCTCTGCCTGACTTGGCAGAACTGCAAGGGGCAGGTGGGCCCACCAGAGAAGAGTTGTGCCAGGGACAAAGAGAGTGTTCCACTCTTGAGGGCCTGAGGCAGACTGCTGCCAGGCAAGAACAAGGGGATACCAGTGGGACCCACAAGGTTTACTGGGAGGATGGAGTTCTCTACACTGAGGCAAGGGCCCTCAAACCAGGGGACACCAGGAGAGTAGTGGTCCCCCAGAAGTATAGAGAATTCCTCCTTACCTTAAGCCATGATATCCTCTTAGCTGGACATTTGGGACAGACCAAGACCTGGAACAGGCCGGTCAACCATTTTTATTGGCCCCAAATGTCAGAAAAAGTCAGAGTTTTGCAGCTCCTGTGTCACCTGCCAAGCCAGTGGCAAGACAGGGGGCAAGCCAAAGGCTCCCTTGATACCACTGCCAGTGGTTGGGACTCCCTTTGAGCGGGTGGGGATTGACATTGTTGGTCCCCTAGACCCACCAACTGCCTCAGGTAACAGGTACATTTTGGTGGTTGTGGACCATGCCACCAGGTACCCTGAGGCAATACCCCTCCGGACAGTCACTCCTCCCACAGTGGCTAGGGCCCTACTTGGTGTGTTCACCAGAGTGGGGTTCCCAAAGGAGGTGGTCTCAGATAGGGGCACAAACTTTATGTCAGCCTATCTGAAAGCCATGTGGGATGAGTGTGGTGTTACTTATAAGTTCACCACCCCCTATCATCCACAGACCAATGGTCTGGTGGAAAGATTTAATAAGACCCTGAAGGGCATGATCATGGGTTTGTCTGACAAACTCAGGAGGAGATGGGATGTTCTCCTCCCATGCCTGCTGTTTGTCTACAGAGAGGTGCCACAGAAGGGGGTTGGATTCAGCCCCTTTGAGTTACTGTTTGGGCACCCTGTAAGAGGCCCATTGTGCTTGGTGAGAGAGTCTTGGGAAAAGCCTCTCAGAGAGTCCAAGGAGAATGTGCTAGATTATGTGCTGGGCCTGCGGTCACGCATGGCTGAGTACATGAAGAAGGCAAGCAGAAACCTGGAGGCCAGCCAGGAGCTCATGAAGCTCTGGCATGATCAGAAGGCTACCATGCCTGAGTATCACCCAGGACAGCTGGTGTGGGTTTTGGAGCCCATGGCTCCTAGGGCACTTCAGGCCAAATGGACTGGGCCCTATCCAATTCTGGAGAAAAAGGGTGAGGTCACCTACTTGGTGGACCTTGGCAACCCCAGGAATCCCCATAGGATCCTGCATGTTAGCAGGCTGAAACCCCACCAGGACAGGGCAGACATGACCATGCTGATGGTCATTGATGAAGAGAAGGAGGAGGAGAGTGAACCTCTGCCAGACCTCCTGTCCTCAAATGCACAAGATGGATCAGTGGAGGGAGTGGTACTCTCTCCCAAGTTGACAGACCAGCAACATAAAGACTGCAAACAGGTTTTGGAACAGTTTGCTAGTCTGTTCTCCCTGACCCCTGGACTCACCAATTGGTGTGTCCATGACGTTGACACTGGTGACAGCTTGCCTGTCAAGAACAAGCTGTACAGGCTGTCTGACCAGGTCAAGGCCAACATCAAAGCTGAAGTGGCTAAGATGTTGGAGCCCAAGGTAATTAAGCCACCTGACAGTCCTTGGTCCAGTACAGTGGTACTGGTGCCCAAACCTAATCCCCAAGGTGGGAAGAAGGAATTGAGATTTTGTGTGGACTACAGAGATCTAAAAGCAGTCACTTGGACTGATGCTCACCCCATACCTAGAGCTGATGAGCTCATTGATAGTTTGGGGGCTGCCAAATTCCTGAGCACATTTAATCTGACCTCAGGATACTGGCAGATTGCCTTAAGTCCAGGAGCTAAGGAGAGGTCAGCATTTTCCACACCAGAGGGCCACTTTCAGTTCAAGGTGATGCCCTTTGGCCTGAAAAATGCTCCTGCCACCTTCCAACGGTTGGTGAATAGAGTCCTGTCTGGGTTGGAATCTCTCAGTGCAACTTATCTGGATGATATAGCTGTATTTAGTTCCACCTGGGAGGACCACCTGGTCCACCTGAAGGAAGTGCTTCAGGCCCTGCTTCAAGCAGGCCTGACTATCAAGGCAAGCAAGTGCCAGATAGGGCAAAGCTCAGTTGTATACCTGGGCCACCTTGTTGGTGGAGGCCATGTACAACCTCTCCAGCCCAAGATCCAGACTATCCTGGATTGGGAGGCTCCTAAAACCCAGACTCAGGTCAGGGCCTTTCTTGGACTGACTGGGTACTACAGGAGGTTTGTTCAGAATTATGGGACCATAGTGGCCCCTCTGACTGAGCTTACCTCCAAGAAACAACCCAAGAAGGTCATTTGGACCCCAGAGTGTCAGAAAGCTTTTGACACCCTAAAACAGGCTATGTGTTCAGCACCAGTGTTACTGGCCCCTGACTATAGCAAGGAGTTTATAGTGCAAACAGATGCTTCAGAGGAAGGGATTGGGGCAGTGTTAGCACAAGTTAATGAAGAGGGCCAAGATCAACCAGTTGCCTTCATCAGCAGGTGACTACTCCCCAGAGAGAAAAGATGGAGTGCCATTGAGAGGGAGGCCTTTGCTGTGGTCTGGTCCCTGAAGAAGTTGAGGCCATACTTGTTTGGCACTCACTTCCGTGTAAAAACTGACCACAGACCTCTCAGATGGTTGATGCAGATGAGGGGGGAGAACCCAAAACTGTTAAGTTGGTCCATTTCCCTACAGGGGATGGACTTCACAGTGGAGCACAGACCTGGGACTGCCCATGCCACTGCAGATGGCCTTTCCAGGTTTTTCCACTTAGCTGATGAGGACTACCAGGGTGTAGGTTAGTACCCATCACCTTTCATCTGGGGGGGGGGGGGCAGTGTAGGAAAGTCCTCCTTTTTGCCCTGGTCACCCCCACACTTTTTGGACAGGTACTGGTGGTTACTGAGTCTTGGCTGTGCCCTGGGTACTGCTTACCAGCCCCAGGGCCAGTGCTCTGTGTAAAATGGATATGCAAATTAGGCTAATTATAATTGGCTAAGTTAACCTACCTATAAGTCCCTAGTATATAGTAGGGCATGTAGGTTTAGGGACCACAGCATAGGTAGTGCACCCATAGGTGCACTGCTGAGGTGCCCAGTGTCATTTTAAAGGCAGGCCTGCCTTGCTGGCTGCTTTTAAATTAAAGTTATATGCAAATTCGACTTTGGAATTAAAAGTAGTTCCAAAGTCTTAAACTACCTTATTTTTACATATAAGTCACCCCTAAGGTGTGCCCTATGTGCCCCTAGGGCTGGGTGCCATGTAAATATAAGCAGGGACCTTATAAAAATTGTTTTATAAGTGCTGGTGAGGTAAAAACAGCCAAATTAGTTTTTCCCTCATTGTAGTAAATGGCCTTCATAGGCTAGAATGTGGAGACTTTATTTAAATTTTTAAAGTCTCCTTAAATGATGGATACCAAGAGTTTGATATCAAATTAATTGTTGTAATAAATCCCACAACTTCCAGTTGTGGGATTTAATATAACTTGCTCAGTTAAAGAGTTTTAAACTTTACCTGAAAAGTTGCCAATTTCATCCCTGCATTGTTTTTGCTGCTGTGCTCTGATTGGCCAGCCTCTAGCAGCCTGGCCAGGCTGCCTTGATGAGGTGTGAAGTGGCCTGGCTTCACACAAAGGAATGTGCCTGTGGGAGGGAATCTCCCCTCAGCAGATGGTGAGGCAGGAAGGGGGAGGGCTGCCAAACTGGTCTTCAAAGGCAGAGAAGGACATTTGGAGCAACCAGCAACACCCCCACATCCTGCAACCCCAGAAAAGTAGGTGCCCCCTTGATTAGATTAGGAGAGGGCAGGAGAGGGGTGTGTTTATGATTTTTAGCCACACCAGTGGGTGGGCTCAGCCGGATGTAACCTCCAAAAATCAGATTCAGCCATGATGGATTTTTGGAGAATGTTGCCTCCTGGGATTGATTTTTGCCACCCTTCCCAGGAAGTGGTCATCACAGGGGGAAGGACCCTGCACCTGATTGGAGAACCAGGACCCCCCTGCTTTTCACCCAGGAGCAAGGATAAAACTGGCAGACCTGCACCCACACCTCAGATCCCCATCAGATCCCAACAAGGAAGAACCAAAGGAGAAGAAGGACTGCCCTGCTGGACCCCTGGCCTGCACCTGGAACCTGCACTCAGAAGGACTGCACCAGCTACACACTTGGGCTTCACCACAAGAAGGACTTTGCCTGGCTTCAACTGGTTCAAGGAGGGACTCCCTGTTTGCTACAGGTGAAAAATTGCTATCCAGAGTCCCCTGCACCAACTCCTGAAGAAATCAACCAGCTGGCCACTGCCCAGTGGCCAAAAAGGAGTTTGTGCCAGGTGCATTCTGGGAGTTGTAGTCCGCACCCCCAAGGACCATCTCAAGCTGGACCCTTGGGGTGAGCTGTGGACCTCAAAAGAACCTTAAAATGACATCTGGGAGAAGCCCCAGAAGTTTGGAGAAGTTTGGAGAACTTTTGTAAAAAAATCTCCATAGAGGGACCGACCCGCCGCAGCAACTCTAGCCGGCTTGCCTCAACCGCGACCCGGCCTGATTTGCTGGTTCGTCCCGGTAAAGAAAGTCTCCAAAAAAGAGACTAAGTCCGAAGGTAAAAAGTTGACCGGGACCTCCCAGCCAGCGTATCCGAGGAGGGCTCCAGGGACGTCGGATCAAGATCCAGGTTTACCCCGGTCGAAGGATTTTCACCTCAAAAAGGTAAAAATCTCCACCGAGGATGCCCGCATCGCGTATCCGGAGAAGGGCTCCAGGAGGCCGGATTGGACTGGCAGGTTTGTTCCGCTGAAGAAAATCTTAGCCGAGCAAGGCTCCATCGCGGTCGGCCTTAAACTTTGACTTTGCCCCGGTCGAGGTGCAACCAGATGACCCGATTGGCGCTTTTTGTTTCTAGGCGCTAAAAAAAAAAAAAAATCTTTAAAAATTCATATCTCCGGTTCCTCTTATCCGATTTTATTCGTTTTTGTGTCATTTTAAAGATATAAATATAATCTATTTTTATAAATTTGTTTTGGATTTTAAAACTGTTTCCTGTGTTTTATTTAATGTTTTATTTAATTACTGTTTTGTGATATTTGAATGTTTTACACTCTGTCTCCTAAGTTAAGCCTTGACGCTCATTGTCAAGCTACCAATGGTTGAGCTGGGTTTAATTTACTGAGACCTAACTGGACCTTAGTGGAGGTTAGTGGCCTGTTGCTAAGTGTAGGTACCTACCTGCCCTTACCAATAACCCATTTTCCAACAGTGGCACAACCAGTGCTGCATCCCTGAGTGGATACACTGTCTTACATGCCCTTGGTACCTCATACTAAGGACTTATAAGTTAGTCAGAAAATAAGTGTATCCAATTCGACATTAAATTCTCATGGGGTTAAAACACTGCCAATGAGGTCTGATTAGCATGCCTCAGTAGACAATTAGAATCGAAAAACCAGCAGCATCTCTTTAAAAATGGGGGAATGAATGTGCAAAATGAGGTATTTCCATACAAAGGGACACTCCCAGAACAAGGAAACACTCCCAGATACATTGAGAGAGGTTCAAATAGTGGCCCTTTTAAAACCTGACAAGGATGTTTTGGAATGTGATTCTTGTGAATCCCTTTCCAAAATAAATATGCACACAAAAATTCCAGGAACGATTTTGTCCCCACAACTAGTTAGGGTGGCTTGGATATTGATTCATTCAGACTAGGCAGGCTTTGTAGGAGAACATAAGACCACTACTAATATACTAAGGTCATTTGTCAGTATCTAACATGAGAGACGGACAGGACAGAAATGTGTAGTAGCCAGTTTGGATTCACACAGAACTTTTGACACACTAGACTGGACAGTCATGCATAAAACACTTGTGAGGTAAAAGCTGGGATAAGGATTCTTGAAAAATGTATTTTTCCTACATATTGGTAGTACGGCACATGTGTACAGGCCACAGGGTCTCTGAAAAAGAGAAATTGAGACTTGGACAAGACAGGACGCACAGCTAATCAGATTATAGCACGTGGATGATGGGATAGTGCTCAAAACCAAGTGAGTGTTAATCTCAGTTTATGCTGATGGCCTACTGTTGACATTGAGCAGAATAGAAACATCAGTAAGTGAGGTGGGGCACTTATCAGTTCTTATGCTGCACTTAAACAAATCAATATTATATTCAATGAATGGTGTGGAACTAATCCCTGCAGATACAAACATCCCCATTTTGATAACTAGGGATTCTCGTAAGTGAAGACTGGAGGGCAGTATTGCAGACTCATTTTTCATCCTTTACAGGAATTGAATGTGCAACGAGGTCAATGGACCTTTGGACCCGCAAAGATGTGTGGTGCACCATCAACAATTACTTCAACCCATCCCCCCCCAATCATTTAGACACTATGAACAATTTGGTCACAGAAGGAAAACTACAATTACGAATATAGTTAAAAGATTTATTACAATCACAAACTCAAAGTCAAGTAGACAATGAGCAAAACCAAATTATAGAGATACATTTTCACCAAGGGTTGCCCAAGGCTACGAAATAGATTCAGGCATACTAACATTAATAAAACATAGCATTCAAGAAAAATGATACAGAAAGTTAATAGAAAAATCTGTGACACAAAACTCGCAGTGCTCCGATTGCAAACTCATTTATCAATTCAAATTTAGCAGAGTCAATATTCTTTGGCTGGACAGAGGTCAACCCTACAGCTAATGAAATTTAGAAAATATATATATGGGGGAGAACACGTGTGGGTCAACTACAAAAATTACGAATATGAAAAAAGTAATTTGGAGAAAGAGTAACTCTGGCTACTGTTCACTAACTAACACAAAAATAATAAGAAAGTGTCAGCATAAAGAAGTTTCTAACTAAAAGGGGCATTTCAAGGGGGAATGGCAAAAGGCAGAGAGAAAGACACCCTCCACGATCTTCAGCATTCGGGTAATGTTCATTAGAAAAGTATCTGGTCAGCAAGGCACCTGCAAGCATCTGACCAAGAAAGGGCATCTACGGTATTTTAATTCACAAAAAGTGTTTCCATTTGTAAAAGCTATCAGTTCATATTACTTTGAAGGGTACTATCCAATTAAAATTCATCTCCAGACTCCAGGTTGCAACAGTTCAACATTTTCCCAGGTCTGTCATGGGAACTTCTCCTTTCCTTGTGACTCCAAACAGGTTGGTAATAAATGTATACCATTTAATTCCATGTTCCTGTACTTTAACATTTTCAAGGACAAGTGGGTATGACTTTCCTGAGTTATACAATAGACTTTTCACAAATGGGACTTTCCTTCTCATGGAAACAAAATCTGAAAGAAGACTTCACCTTCTGACAAAATAATTCAACACTTTTCCACCACTGCAAAATACAAGCTTTGTAAGCCACAGTTATACTAATGCAAGAAAAATATAAAATGCATTTGATTTAATACTTGTTAGTAAAAAACATATAGGGCCTCATTATGACCCTGGCGGGCGGCGGAGGCCGCCCGCCAGGATGCCGCCCTCCAAAATACCGCGCCGCGGTCAAAAGACCGCGGCGGGTATTACAAGTTTTCCCCTGGGCTGGCGGGCGGTTGCTGAAAAACCGCCCTCCAGCCCAGAGGAAAACGACCTTCCCACGAGGATGCCGGCTCGTAATCGAGCCGGCGGAGTGGGAAGGTGCGACGGGTGCAGTGGCACCCGTCGCGTATTTCAGTGTCTGCAAGGCAGACACTGAAATACTTTGCGGGGCCCTCTTACGGGGGCCCCTGCCGTGCCCATGCCATTGGCATGGGCACGGCAGGGGCCCCCAGGGGCCCCGCGACCCCCCCTACCGCCATCCTGTTCATGGCGGCTTTCCCGCCATGAACAGGATGGCGGTAGGGGGGGTCAGAATCCTCATGGCTGCGGAGCGCGCTCCGCAGCCATGGAGGATTCTCCCGAGCAGCGGAAAGTCAGCGGGAGACCGCTGACTTTCCGCTTCTGACCGCGGCTGAACCGCCGCGGTCAGAATGCTCGTTGGAGCACCGCCAGCCTGTTGGCGGTGCTCCCGTGGTCGGTGGCCCTGGCGGCCACCGGCCGCCAGGGTCAGAATGACCCTTATAATATGCAACTTGTAACTTTGCCATTAATAATATCTCATCAGTATGAGTAATACATTTCATATAAATGGAAACGTGTTGTTATTGCATTACATTAGGTATAACAGAGAACTGCATTTTCTTACTTGCACATACAGTCACAGTCAGTAACCTTTCACTAAACACAAGAAATTGAAATTTGTCTCTATAAACACTACTAGTTTACAGTCCAAATTACATTGTGACATCAGCTTTAACCTTGTAGCATGTGATTTATTAAAAAGGCACCTATGTTGAACTTCGAAATACAAATACATTCTCACACTTTCAATTCCATAAAGCAAACTTGTCACTGTCTGATGACTTTAGTGACATGAGGGACAGAACTAAAATGTACGCTCTATCAGTATACATGTACAATGTGGAAGCAAAGCTGCAGGCACTTAGAATTAGCAATACCAAGTGGTTGAAATGTCCTGTGTAACTTAGAGAATGCATTGCTGGCAGTAAAATGATAGTCATCCTTCGAGTGTTCTTCGAGTTACAACATAGGCCTTTGCACATTTCCAAACTGTGCTTTGGTAGATTGGCTAGATTGTTGCAGAAACTGTTCTGGGGTCAAGGAAAGGTAAGAATAGCTCCGGACATTCTGCATTTAATATGGGAAGAAGGGAATATGATGCTCTTAACTTTAGAGTTTATTATCAGGCAACACAGTTGCAATATGTGGTCGACAGAGAAAGGCCTCAGCCAGTATGTGAGATGACTAGTAATACAATCAAAAGAGTTGATAGCAGGTCTGCTATTGCCTCATAAAATACTTGTATATAAGCCCACATGTGCAAACATTTATAACGGAATGGAAGAATGTGACTTGACAAGAAGGGAACAGACTTATCTATCCGCCACAACTCATACCATGGTGCATGGCAGTCTGGCTAAATTCTTCAGGAACTATAAAGGAGGGACCTCCAGAAGGAAAACTGCAAACTCTGAGAGATATATATTGTGACAGAAGATTGGTGTGTTTTGCTGCTTTTTGTGACAAATGGGGGATTGGGAATACATGCTTCTTCATTGTGATGCTATTAATTGTGTTTGACCAATGACTTTGTGTTTCACCACTGCGCATATTAGTTGCTCAATGTTCACCAGTAGCACATTATGGGGGTGATTCTAACCCCGGCGGTCTTAGACCGCCGGGGCCAGGGTCGGCGGGAGCACCGCCGACAGACCGGCGGTGCCCCGCAGGGCATTCTGACCGCGGCGCTTTGGCCGCGGTCAGTGCAGGAAAACCGGCGGTCTCCCGCCGGTTTTCCGTTGCCCCTTGGAATCCTCCAAGGCGGCGCAGCTTGCTGCGCCGCCGAGGGGATTCCGACCCCCCCCTACCGCCATCCAGTTCCCGGCGGTCCGCCCGCCGGGAACCGGATGGCGGTAGGGGGGGTCGCGGGGCCCCTGGGGGCCCCTGCAGTGCCCATGCCACTGGCATGGGCACTGCAGGGGCCCCCGTAAGAGGGCCCCTAAATGTATTTCACTGTCTGCTGCGCAGACAGTGAAATACGCGACGGGTGCAACTGCACCCGTCGCACAGCTTCCACTCCGCCGGCTCGATTCCGAGCCGGCTTCATCGTGGAAGCCTCTTTCCCGCTGGGCTGGCGGGCGGCCTGAAGGCGGCCGCCCGCCAGCCCAGCGGGAATGTCAGAATTACCGCCGCGGTCTTTCGACCGCGGAACGGTAACCTGACGGCGGGACTTTGGCGGGCGGCCTCCGCCGCCCACAAGGTCAGGATGAGGGCCAATATGTTTTGTTCAGTTTAGCTGCCTATTGGCTTTAACATGGAGTTAGCCATTACATTCTGTATTCAGTTTAGCCGCCTATTGGCTTTGACATGGCATTAGCCATTACATTCTGTATTTAGTTTAGCAGCCTATTGGCTTTGACATGGCATTATACATTACATTCTGTATTCAGTTTAGCTGCCTATTAGCTTTGACATGACATTAGACATTACATTTGATATTTAGGTTAGCTGGCTATTGGCTTTAACGTGGGGTTAGACATTGCAGGTGAGACATTGCAGATGAGCTGTGTTTTTCCAAGCTGTGTTTTTCCACAACATGGACCAAGCTGTTTTCTTCACACCAGACCTTAGCTGATAAGAACACGTAGATTTTGTGTTTACCTCGCAATCCAGTCTGAGAGCGAGTGAGCTCAGGAGAATTGACCTCTCTCCAAGGTTCTTCGGCTCTCACACTGAGTTTGCTTTTAAGGATGACTCTGGGCTACAGAGAGGTAGATTGAATCTGCTTTGACTTCAGACAGGAACTAGGCGTCAGTTGCCTGTCTTCCGTTTGGGTAGAGAATCTCTTTCTCGCAGTTGACCGGAGTCATCAACTTGCAGACCCGAAAGATGAAGCTGAATATAGGCCCTACCGCCTTGCCCATACAGTGATGAATTTGGACTTTTATGCTTTGCTTTGAAGTTATGCTATAATATAATCACATATATTTGCTGTGTACATTGCAACTGAGAAGTACTTTGATATATTTTGCTTTCATTGCTGCGACTACTTTTGAATCTACTAATAATTTCGTCTCTCAGGAACCTGGTGGGTGGGGAATTAATAACAATAAATGTCTTCTTCAAACTCAGAAGTGCATTCCAGAGAGGTTCTGTAAGCTCGGTTATGAGATAAGAGGGAAAGCAGAACATTCATAGATCCCAAAAATGCTGCTACCATAAAAACAAATTGGCCTGGTTTTTCACAGGAACCAGGTGTGCATATTGTTAATCAAACACTGTGAGGGTTGTAAGATGATGAGAAGTTGATTACCAGACTGTACCTGGTGCTGTTTCCGCAAGATAGGAAGAGGGTTGTTAAGATGAAGAGACACTGGAGCTAAGATATTGGAGAAGACGTTGGTATAAGATGTTCCAGAACTACAGTAAGGTTACCAAAAATTCCAGATTGGATTTGAGGGTATGTGTGACCTTGCAACTGTTACACAAAATTAATCTTGGAATTACACCTACCTGCCTGAATTCAGAGTGGCAGTGGGCATTTATGTACATATGTGGTGGGAGATTAACTATGTTTTGGGAGACAGCAGTTGAGATGGTATATTCTCTAATAGCATTGGTCGTACAACCAGTTAAACGTAATTGTATGGTCTGGTTCTGAAAAACGGAAAAACTAAACCGGTGTCTAAAATAGTAGAATTGTGTCTCGTTGTGGGCAAAAAGTGCATTGTTGTATGATAGATTAGGAAAGCGGTGCCAACAATGCAGCAGTGGAGCAACGGAATGATAAAATAGGTGAAGGTGGAATATGGGGTGCATAGAACATTGAAAGATCAATATAGAGGACAAGGAGGACAACTGGAGTGGGATGTGGTGGAAACTGAGCTGGAACAAAGAATTCCAAAGGGGTAGCCACATGGAAAGCATCCTGATTACACTGGAACTGGGCGTAAGCACTGACATTTAACTGAGATCCTGTGATAGTGAAGTAAAGGAGGCTTGTCCAATAATGGCAAGATATGTTACTATTACTATCTGAAATACCAGTTTATAAGTTTGGTAAATTGGGCTCCCCACTGAAAGGGACGAGAGATGGCTAGGGCACTGCTGTTTATCAATACAGAGTTTAAAAAGAGAGAAATCGCAAAAAACAACTAAGAGGCTGTTTTGCACGACACTAGTTTTGTGAGACAAGTTGCAATGGCTACACACAGGCTTAAAACAACGGGAAGGGGCAGTTAGTGTGAACAATAATTTGCAACTGAACCTTTAGTGATAAAAAGATGGTACCAATCATTAGGCAACCTGTAGACATTTGATCATTCCTCCCTTATATAAGCAAATGGCTGACTAGGAGGGCAAGGACAACGAGATGGGCATGCAGATCAGAAGGTGTTGATCTTCACCAATCCATATAAGAGTAATCCATTTACATACTCGAGTCATGGAAATGTCCTTTGTTGTTTTGCCTTCGAGAGACGGCACAACTCAGATGTCAAAGATTGGTTTAGTGTGCTATTGCCGATGTAGTCTCAGGTGAGCCTTGACATTGTGTGTCTAAAGGATGGTACAGAAAAAACACCTCTGAAAACAGCAGATGTATGCTGTCATTGCTTACCTCAAAACCTGAGCAACCTACTAGCAAGTAGCCTCTGGCTTATCTAAATGTGTCTTGGGAGTGTTGTTTATTAAACCCTCTAAGAATGTTTTACTAAACATCATCAATAGAGTGGAGTCCAGGATGATGCCCAGGTTGCATCATGGTCTGTGGGGGCAGAGGCATTAACCAGTGTGGTGGGCCACTAGGACTCGTTCCAGACAGAAGGGGTGGAGCTGATCATGACTTCTAAGGGTGTGCGGTTTCAGTGCTGCGGTTGCTTCTGAAGCCAGACTTGGAAGGGTCCAGGAGATGGTGTGTCTCGAGGAACTCAGTGAGTTGCTGGTTGATGGCCTTCTCCGTTACCTTGGCTGGGAAAGAAAGCAAAGAGATGAGCCTGTAGTTCTTCAGCTCCTTAGGGTTGGCAGAGGGTTTCTTGAGTAGTGAGCTGATTTTGGCATGTTTCCAGTCTGATGGGAATGTCTTGAAGGACAGGTTGATGTTTCGGCAGAGCTCCGTTGCTATGGAGGCACTGGCCAAGTTGAGGTTGTGATGAGGGGGTGGATCCGGGAGTGCTCCTTAGTGGATGGAGTTCATCAGTCTTTGTGTGTCCTCTATAGTGATGAGGGTTCAGGCATTCAGTAGCTAGTGGGGTGCAAGCTCCGTGGTGATGAGCGCTGCTGGAGGGCTTTGGTTCCAGAAGCCTTCGTAGATGTCCTGGATCTTACTGTGAAAGAAGGTGGCGAGGTCGTCGGAGGTCTTGGGAGGGAAGGATGGATGAGGTGTCTGTCCCGTGGTTTGTGAACTCTTTGACGATGGCGAAGAACTCTTTACTGTTGTGAATGCTGGTGCTAAAGCGTGCTTGAAAGGCAGATTTATTTTAGCTTCAGATGTTCTGGAGGTGCGTGGTGACTGCTATTTTATAGGCTGAATGGTCTTCGGTGGATTTGCTGAGACTTCATTTCCGTTCCAATCATCTGCACGGGTGCTTGGATTCCTGTAGGTCTGGCATAAACCACTTGGATGTTTTGCTCTGTCGATTCTGTGCTGATTTTCTTAGAGGGGCTACAAGGTGGGCACAGTTTTGAGAGCCATTGGTGTAGGTTGGCTGCGGCTTCATTAGTGTCTGTTGCATCCAGCAGGAGGGAGTGGTTGAGAGCATTGGTGAGCTGTGCTTCTGTAACTTTGCCCCAGCATCTGCCAGGGGGACAGGGAGTGTGGTGGCATGCAGTGTCCTTTGTGTAGGTAAAGTGGATGCACTTGTGGTCAGTCCAATGGTGTTCGGAGGTGTGGGAGATGGTATGTTGTCCCCTGCTGAGAAGACGAGGTCGAGAATGTGTCCGGCTCTGTGAGTGGGGATGTTGATCAGTTGTTTGAGGCTGAGAGTTGTGAGGTTGTGTAGGAGGTTTGAGGTGTTGGGGGCATCGAGGGTGTCAAGATGGAAATTGAGGTCACCGAGTAGGATGTAGTCAGAGGAGGTGAGTGCTTGGGGGGCGACGAGGTCGGTGATGTCTTCGCAGGACTTGGGTCACGGTCTGGGTGGCCTGTAGATGAGGGTACCATGTAGGGAGGTATTTGGGTTGATCTGGATCTGGAAGTGTAGGTGCTTGTGTGTTAACTGAGACTGTGACTCTGTGCTGGTAGTCAGGCGGAGGTTGTTCATGTAGATTACGGCAATGCCTCCTCCAGGCAGGTTGGCTCTGTCCTTGTGGATGATTTTATAGTTGTCCGAGATGGCCGTGGCGATGTCTGGGGCAGTGGTGGGGATGATCTTGTCTATAAGAGAAGAAAATCCTTCACATCTCTAATAACCATTCAAAAGCTAGTAAACTAACCTCTTCCAAAAACATCACCAGAAAGTTTACTCACAGAACTTCTGATTTTGAGTGTATGGCAGACAACAGTTGATTCACGTCTTGTTTGCTTGTTGCCACCGTCATGATGTACATGTCTTATCTCTTATGTCCTTTTTGCACAATATGTATGTGCTACCTGGACCACTGAGTGTATAATGAAATTCCTATAAAAAATATTTATTTAAAAAAGGAAGGCACAGAAAAATGCCTAAAACCAAGCGTTAGGACTTTTTAAAAAGCTACTGTGTGTTTTAGGTAAATATATAAGTCTGCAACATCATCAAATATAATTGTAGTGCACATAACAAGGAATCAGGGAAGGAAGCCAGAAAGGGGGGCATAGAGAGAGAGGGAGTGGGTGCAGTACCTACAAGAGATAGTGCCTTGAGACACTGATTTATATATGAGTATTGAAGTATCTAGTACAAGTACACAAATAATGAACCCTTTTTTTCTTGCAAAGTTAAGCAATGTGTTGGAGATTCAACTTATTGAGGTGATTGTTGAGCTCTGAACTTGAGCACCACAACACTACCTGCCAGAGAAGCCTATGACTGCTCATCCATGCTACCCTGCGAGTCTAGTGTGGAAGCGGTTTGCTTGGCCCAATTTGAAGAGCCTTATGAAGACGAGCCCCAGGACATCAGTGTCAAAAGGCCTCTGCCCTCAAAGGTGAGGCAATGTAGAAGCTACCAGCCACGTGGCCCCCGAACAGGAGTCTGACAGTAGGCTTACAACTTACAAGAAGTCTTAGAAGTGAAGGTCTAAACTTCAAAATACTTGTACTGTATTTAGGAAGATAATTGAGTTTGGCCCTTCCACTTAGCCGGGTTTAAAGGCTGCATATCTTTCAGAAAGAAAACAAGCTAGAAAGGAGTCACAGGATCTGTAGAAAAGCTAGGCAGTCCCAGTGTGACCAAAGAAAGGACTTTTAAAATTATAACTTCCCAGATCAAGAAAATAGGGAGGAAGAAGCTTGTCTATAAGATAACAAAATCCTTCACATCTCTAATAATCAATCAAAAGCTAGTAAACTGACCTCTTCCAAAAGCATCACCAGAAAGAATTTTGAATGGATGGTATTGTTGAAGCAGAAAATTAGATAGCCCTTGAAGAGCAAAATCTGGCAGATATTTAAGAGAAAGGATAGTTTCTTCTATAAAAGCTGGAAAGAGGAAGTAGAATGGCCCTTTAGAAAAACACCAAGCAGAAACAATAAGGGGACTTGAATTACAAGCCAAATAGGAACAGTGTAGCACTTCTTCTCAAAGTAACCAGATTGCAGTAACTGGTGGCTAGCAAAGCATAGGCCTTAAATAAAGATTTTAAACAGTAGATAAGGCACTGGTATCACAGGATGGCTGGCTTAAAAGTTCCATTGTAGATATCTTTAAAAGTATGTGTGAAATGATTGCTGGCCTCATGAACTTACACCATGGTTTAAATGATTTGAAGAGACACTACAAGGTTTTTCTTGCGACAGTACCATACATATATCTCACAATTGTTCAAAAGAAAACCCAAGCTGTCTCCTGTAACTGACCCAGATTGGGAAGCATAATAAAAGTTCACTAGCAGCCCTAAATGCATAACTTGAAGTTAAAAAAAACTGCATGTTTCACAAAATTCTCTGATGCACTTATGTAATATAAAAAAGTGTTGGGTCGATCTATTGCAAGTAAGCTGGGTACAGATGCTTTAGGGCAGTTTACTTCTTCTGCCATGATCCTGGTACAAGAGGTTCCATGGGGCTCTGCACATAGCTTTCCTCTTTTCAAGACTTACCATGACCCATGGCAAGGGTAGGCTTAATGTTTCTCTAACCATTTAAGAAAGTAGTGAGGTAGATGCGTTCAACCTAGAACCATGAGGGTTCCTAAGGCAGTCTGGGGTCCCGGTAGGGAAGTGTGATCTCATGGCCGAGCAAAGGTGGAGGACATAGTGGCCGATTACCAGCGTAAAGTATTGGGGGCACAACGAGAATTGGCCACTGAGGTATCTGGTCGGAACCCCTAGTCACTTGTTATTGCTGACCAGGTGAAGACTACCTATGCGTGGTGGCTACTTCTTCCCCGTAGGAATCAGATGGGCATGGCAAATGTGAGAGGTTATTTCTGCCTATCTAGTCTGCCCTGATTTTTCACCTTTGTATCACCTGCTGTTTGACCTTTTACTATGAGAGAGCCTCATACTTTCATAGTTTGAGACTCACCCACAGTAAACTTATGATAAAATGTGCTGCACATGTTTACCGCAGGTGCCGCCTTATTAAGCAAAGGCTGCTGTGAGACGGCCATTGCACCACCTGCGATGATGGCCACCAGCTGTGGGCGGGGCTGGCAGCCAAAGAACAAGGTAAAGATGAAGAAGGAAGCCCCGGACCCCATCCCGGGGCCATGCACCAAAGTAAAGCCAGGGATCCTTGTGAAGATCTGGCACAGCTGGGGATCCAGGACCCATCCCCGGGACCCTGGAGCAGCACAAGGGATGGGGAGACTGCCGCCACCCTCCCCTATGTGGCCTGCCTCCTCCGGCTCTAAGTGCTCATCGCTGGTAGGAGCATGGAGGGCAGAGCCAGTGTGCCCTTCTGCCTGCACTAGTGGGCAGACTGAAGTGACGCTGCCAGCTCCTGGGGTAGCCTGTGAGCTCTCTGTACCTGGGGAGCCAGCGAGGGCAGCCGAGGGTGGGCTCTCCGAGCTACCCTCCAATGAGATGGCATGACGTGGGGTGTCTGGGTGGGACTGGACACCCCAGGACAACAAAGAGTGTGGCGCGAGGCCGCATAAGGATAAATAACAGCAAAGCGGCTCTCCATGGCACATCTCCAAGGGAGTGCCCCGTAATGCCTTGCAAGGCACAATGTTCTGCCTGTACTCAGCTTGTGGGGTTCCCAGGAAGATGTAGTCACCACCAACATGTCACCAATAGATGAGGGGCTGCAGGAAGAGCACAGCCTCCTCCCAAGCAGTTAGCAAATGCCCCCACCCTAGGTTGCATGGGACATGGAAATGATAACCCCCCCAAGTGTTTCAACATGTTTTAACTGAACTCCAGCTCGAACCTTTGTTTCAGAATGGTGTAACTGTATCCTCTAGAGATGAATGTCTGTCATTACAGGTGTTTTTACAGCAATCACTTGTGAAGGGTCATATGATAAGGCACCATCTATGGGTGAAGAATGGTATTACACATGTTTAACAAGAGTAATCTGAGAGTAATTGTAAAAACTCAAATCATTCCAACATGCCTAAACATGCTTTTTGTTAATGCTTATTTAAGTAATGAGACTGACAGCCACCATTGAGTGAAGTAGATGTACTATATTGTCAGAAGTAGGCGCTCTCACTCTGAGTTACATTCAAATGGTGCATTGGGATACAAGTAAATGTTTTGCCATGTGGGTTGTTGGATTTTATCTGCCCTCGGAGAGACAAATGATTACATAATGTCATCCAAAAGTAATTCTATCAACTTTTGTATATTTGTAAATTGTTGCGGAGTATTGAGTAGTGTGTGTGTAATAATTGTACTTTTGTTTTATAAAAAAAAATGCACAGACCGGACAATCATTTTTTGAGTGTTATTCTTGTGTGCTGATGAATGGTAATTACTAGCCCACACCAGCTCCCTGGAGTAAGCCTTGGACTGTACTACAACGCTACGCTATGAGAGTCAATCGCTAAATGGGATGTTTGGTTCCCAATGGTAGTCAAGTGTCAACCCATTACTGGTGCATGCGACCCAACTAATGACCACCTTCATATATATATATATAAGTGTGTATGTATTGCCTAGTGGCAGTCACCAAGTCACCACTAGTTATAGTAAGGACCTAGTAACTATAACGTGTGCTATAATTTTGCACCCTCACAATGCACTGCTAATTACAGCACAAATTACAGCACTCATGACATCTTTGAGATCAACATTAATAATGTCACTGTAACATCTGCAGTGAAATTATTGATCAGATAGCTGTGCATGGCGGGGGCGTGAGGTATAGTTAGCTTATGACACGAGTTATAGTTAATTGAGATAACTCTAACTGTAACTGGTGAATTTCTATAGTTTGGTACATTTAAAATGTGAGCCTAACTATAACGTCCCTGTAACCTTTGGACTTTTAAGTGAATTTCTATGGAATATATATATATATATATATATATATATATATATATATATATATCACCAGCATGAAGAAATCTTTATTTGGTTAATTAAAACCATGAAGGCTAAGATGCAAACAATACATGTAAAAGTAAAACAATGAAAATCATTAATTACAACATATAATCCATATAATCCATATAACACACACAATCATAGATATTTTCCTACAATTTAGAGCAGCCTCAAAAACCATGGAAAGCAAACTTTAGGAAATCTGCCTTTTCTGTGTGGTCACCCCAGATTTTTTACTTTTATGGACCCCAATTTTCCTGACTTTACAACTCTGTGCACTTTACTCCTGCTGAACAGGAATAAAGTCCATGAGCTCCCCTATAAACATGGTTAAATTGGCTTGTTAGTGATTCCCATATTTTGTCTGGCTGTACATTTCTAATATATGGTGGAGAAAGAATAAAGTGCAGCCAGGCCCAGAAGTTAAATGCTGCTTGTGGACTGCAAAACCTATTGTGCCTTCCACTATAGTGGCAGTGCAAACATATATTGCAATGTGCAGCCAGTTTGCTGCAGTGTGAAACCTGAAGAGAGACCTATCACAATAATCCTTTTAGACAGGTAAAGACCTTCCTTTTTAAATATTAGTAAGTCACCCATATGCAGGTCGTGTAGTTCAAATGGCAGGGTGCATAGTATTTAAAAGTGGAAGAGGTAGAAAATCAATATTAGTCGCTGCAGTGACACAGTCCAGAAAGCTATTTTCACTGTGGCAAGTCTAGTATCCTATGTAGAAAACTAGAATGCAGATAACAATAAACCACTATTTTTAATAGTAATAAATATGCAATTAAATAGTGAAGTTGGATTTTTAATAAATGTAAGAAAAAATACATTTTAGAAAGTTACTCTGAGCTTTCAGAGACTAGTTAATATTTGCCTTTGCCAACTCACAACCTGTGCTTGGCCCTGAATGCAGTGTGAACGAGATGTGAAATTCCATCCAGGAGTTACACAATAGGTTAACATGGAAGGGCAAGGATGACCTCTCTGAGTTCAGCAGAATATTCATGGTGGAGGTTGTGGAAATCGTGTTGGCACAACAGTGTCACATACTACCTGACAGGTCTCTTTGGGCCACATGCAAGAAGTTGGCACACTTGAAAGGGAGAAACCACAATGACAGGAGAATTCTTGTGTATCGTCTGTCTGGTTGCTGTAGGACCCTGCCTTTGTGCTTCTAAGTCTGTCTCCTATTTTATTGTGGATACAGAGTGTGCTTCAAACTAGATTTTGCTTTTAGATGTGGAAGAACACTAGTGATGCTACAGTGCACTTTCCAACACATGCACAACCTATAGAGTCCATGTTTAAAATGGCTGAAGACTTATGGCATCTTGAAAATGCCATGGCACGTGGTATATTAGCTCTGTTTGCAATAAGGCAAAAAGGAACTATTATAAAAATGGGCAGGGTTGTCCCAGGAATATTTACTCCATTGGTTAGTAGCTAGTGCCAGGCATAAATGTGGCACCCCCAGGCCCCGCATCAGAACACTTTCTGGACTGCAGTATAACAGGAGAGTACTGGACCTGCTGTCTGTGACCTAAGAGGAGCTCTGAAGGACTGGACTTGCTACCCCCATAGCTAGGACATAGAAGTGGACCTCAAGGGTCAGTTGGCTGAACTCCTGTATGGCTACAGGGGCACATAAAGTTGCATGCCTTTTTCCCTGCAATTGCCAGCTGACTAGTGGCAATCGAAACTTGGACTGGTCTTTGCTAGGGCCCAATGTGAGGGCCTGGGGGACTTAGACGTGTACTCCTTTGGTTGCTGGGGCACCAGGAAAAAGTTTGGACATTTTTAAAACTTTTGTTCCATAGCTCCAGAGCCAAGGGGACGTACTGTCAGAAGTATCTGACTGGCAGTTCCCCAGCAACAGACTTTGTTTCAGATTCATCCCCGCAGAAGACTCCAGCACCACTGAAACAACTACAAAGTGCCTTTTATTTTTTAGACTTAGAAACTTTTTTAAGCAAAAACCTCAAAGGCTCAAGAGCATTAGCAGGACCAACCAGCAACAGGTACCCACCAGCAGTTCCTCGGCAGAGGTTTCAATTTCAAATTGGCCCTGCATAGAGACAGCTTTTCCTTAAAAAAATGACAAATTTCTTTTTTGATTAAAAGTCTTCAAAAAAATTTCAAACTTTTTCACTTCCAAACTTTCACTGCAACCAAATCATTTGGTGTATCTGACCAGGATTCCATGACCATTGTCTACCATTTGTTCTTTGACCTTATTTAGAAATCCATATATGTGATAGCCCTTAATGGATTTTTGTCATTTTGGTGCACTTTGTTCATTACATTTTATTCAATTTGTCTAATTCAGCTTTGGATTTTCCTTGGTGTTTTCTTACTATTTTGGTACTGCATGAATACTTTACACATTAATTCAACTTAAACCTTTCTGTTTCTGTGTCATAACTAGGGTATTGATCTCAGGTTAATTTCGTAGCTTCATGGTATCAACCAGACAAGAGTTGTGATTATTCCTTGAGTGTGGAAGTTACCCTTCCCAAATAATAATACAAGTTCTTACAACACCTTTCTAACTAAAATTTTATTGATTCAGAAATAAAGGGATCTGAATTAGCGGTGAGTCCGAAATAGTGGATCAGAAATAAAGGGTGTCCAAAATAGAGGGCCTGAAATTGTGGGGCATACCTTTATAAATGATATCCAGGATTGGCTTTTTATTTTATTTTGGTTACTGTTAGGGTTCAAAACATCAGAATGCAATGGTGTATGAGACAAAACCTTAATGTTTCAGACCATATGTCAATATAGTTGTAAAGAGTTTAAAAAGCTATTCTTGTCATCTTTTGCATGAAGCCCTATAAATATGCTCTTTAAAAACAACTTCAACTTGCCTGTTTTTTTTTTTTTACCTGTTAAATTACAACCCTGGGGCCTATTATAGATAGGGCTCATTGTTCTAGGATGCTCTATGGCACACCTTTATATAGGTGGGCCATATGCAAATAGAGAAAGTGTGCTTGTTGGACCAAATAGCCTTAGGGTAGTTTCCCCCAACACTTTATGCCTGCTTGTCTCACATTTTTGCTGATTTCTTTTGGTTGTCCTTAGGACTGAGCACTTTACTACTGATGACCAGTGCTAAAGTGCATGTACCCGCTCCCTAAAAAACATAGTTTGATTGGTATATAGCTAATTGGCACATTTAATTTACTTATAAGTCCCTAGTAAAGTACATTACATGTGCCCAGGGCCTGTAAACTAAGTGCTACTAGTGGGATTGCAGCACTGCTTGTGCTACTCACTTAGGTAGCACATTAAAACATGTCCTAGGCCTGCCATTGCAGCCTGAATGCAGTATTACACTGCCATGTCGACTTTGCATTTAAAAGCCCTTGCCATGTCTTAAACACCCTTTTTATTACATATATTTGTCACCACTGAGGTAGGCTGTGGGTAGTCTATAGGGCAGGGTGTTCTTTAATTAAAAAGTGGGACACATAATTTTAAGTTATACATGTCCTGGTATTGGGAAACTCTCAAATTCACTTTTCACTACTGTGAAGCCTACCCCTCTCATAGGATAACATTGGGAATTTCCTTATTGCTTTTAATAAGCTGTAATTCCTGATTGAGAAGGGCTAGGCCTGTCATGTTTAGTACCTATAAAATTGTAATGATAAATTCTCTTTAATGGTAATGTTAGATTTATTTTTACAATTGTGAAAAGGCCATGTTTAGAAAGGTGGCATTTTCCTGCTCTTAGCCCTGTGAGCCTGCAGCCTGCCTCCAAAACATGTTTGGGGTAGGGTGACAGATGGGCTTGTGCATTTTGTCTAGACAGCCACACACAAAGGGAGATTAGGTAAGTTGGATGGGCCACCAACATCCTGAAGGGTCATCCTGGGCTGAATGAGAGGGGGGAGCTGGCCACAGCCTCACGCTTACACCTGAATTGGATGTACCTTGACCCCACTAAGTAACTGCTTAACCCCTTGTAGTGAGTCTGGGGTCAGGGCAAGAAGGGAGGGCCTCTCTGCACTGTAAAGCCCGTCTTTGAAGTCTCCCAACTTCAAAGGCACTATTGGGTGTAAGAACTGGACATCTGACCCTACCAACGTAATGCACGTCTGGTGCTGTGGACACTGTGCCAGGAAGGACTGATGTGCTGTTATAAGGCCTTTTACTCTCTGGACTGCTGCTCTGGAAGTACTGCTTTCTTGCTGTGGAGTGGGAGTAGATGAGAAGGACTCGACCCACAACACTTGAACCCAGAACCAGAGTGACAGGTTTGCAGGCTTGCCTCTTGTTCTTCTGAAGTCTCAGGAACACAAAAGGCTTCCAACACATCACCTACAACACCTGGACTCTGCCATCTGATATTCTTTCCCTGCCAAGTGGCGCAAATCCAGGCCCTCATTAAGAGTCTGGCAGTCAGTGGACCGCTGTGGTGAAGGTAGCAGTTGGACCATCGCGAGCAAGGCGGTGAAGACCGCCATATTACGAGTCGGGGGAAGACAACTGCGGAACAAAGCCAAGTTTCCATCCGAACTGCCAGTGTGGATGGACCGGCACAGCTGGCAGCACGCATCTCCAGGCCAGCGGTTAGGCAGTTTCCCATGTCTGTATTACGAGGCTGCAAACCACCAGGATTTCTGGGGCGATCCCACCACCACGAAAAGAATGACAGAAAGAAACAACATAAAAGGGAACACTCACCTTCAGGAACACAGACACGTCTGTAAGCACCATGGCACTCAAATTGCAAGTCTTCCCAATGCTCCTGCTGGCCATTGACTTCCAGGTCCTGCGACACCAACTGTAAGTACACCAGCCTAGCGCACACTGGAGGGAAGCACATTAGAACACACACACTACACATACACATGGCAGAGCAAGCCATGCCCACACACACACACAAACAAACCCCCATACCAACACACACACATACACACAACCCAAATCACATAACTATGACACATACAAGTGGAAGAAAGCCAGGACAAGGGTGTCTCCGTTGACACCAACGGTGCAGTGGTGCAGATATAGTAAATAACTTAAAACCAATACAAATATGTACAATGAGGCCCAAGGGCCAGTCCAAAATTGTCCAATGTGCCTCAACAACACAGGGCACAGAATGATGTCCCAACTTGATTCCTGACTGCAAAGTGCTGACCTCCACAGGGCAGGGGCATCAATGGGGCATGCAGTCACCTCAGGGGTGAAGCGGGGTTTGGCCTTGGAGGGGGTCCTTTGGGCTGGGCTTGGAGGGGGGTTCCTTTAGGCTGGGTTTTGAGGATGGGTCCCTAAGCTTGCCCCTGGACTGTGGTGGTTTAGCCAGGAGGGGGATGGTTGAGCTTGGCCCTGGAAGTGGAGGGAGTGGGCTTTGCCTTGGCTGTGGGAGGGGTAACTGTGGGCTTGCTGGGGAGGACCACTTAGGTGGGGGAGGGGCAAGGTGACAAACAGTTGAGGCCTGGGAGGTAGAAGGCAGGGGTCTGGGAAGGGTAGCAGGGTGCATGGGGGGACAGGGACTGGGCCAGTGGTCGGGAACAGGGAAAACTCTGTCAGAAAATGTTTCTTAGGGGCACAATGTAGGTCGTGGGAAGGACATTTGGGAGTGGAGAGAATGGTTGAGAGGTGTGTTCATGGAGGTGCCTTCAATGCAGGTGCGTGGGTGTGTGCCATGTGTGTGCTGGGTGAGTGTTGGGTGGGTGAGTGTGGGCTTTTAGGTGTACTGGGAGGAGGGGTGGAGGAGATGCAGGGAGATGGCAGTGGGATGCGTGAGTGAATGTTGGGGTGGTGTCTGCATGTAGGGTGGATGTGCTGCATGTGGGGGTGTTGATTGTTGTGGTGTGTGTGCATGTGGTGTATGGGGGTCTGATATTGTGGCATACATGTGGCAGGATCTGGGACTGATGAGGTGCTAACACACAGATGTGTGGGGTGTCATGACTGTAAGGGGCAAATGGTGGAGGAGTCGGTGAAGGGAGTGGATGTCTGCATCTAAATGTTGTGTGTGCATGGCGGTGGTGGCGTTTGTGGTGCTTGTGTCTGTCTTTGTGTACCGTGTCTGTTGATGTGGATGCACGTGGGTCAGCAAGTGTGCCTTGGATGGGAGAGGGATGTGGGTTTGGGAACAGGTAACTGGAGGGGGGATGGAAGAAGAAGGGACACTGGCTGCCATCAAGGAGGAGGCCAGAGCCTGAAACAATCTCTGCAGTCCAAACAGGACACCATGAATGCCTTCCAAGAACTCATTGGTCTGCTGCTCTGGGATGGCAGTCCCTGGATGGCATTTACGATGGTTGTCTGCCCCACAGAGGTGGACCTCAGGAGGTCAATAGCCTCCTCATCAAGGGCAGCAGGGTTGATTGGGGTAGGGGCATAGGTGCCTGCGGCAAAGGAGATGCCCATCCTCCCGGGTGAGCGGGAACGGACAAGTGGGTGGGGAGCTAAAGATAGGGTGGTGCTGGTAAAGGGGGCAGCGGACAAGGACGGTTTTGGGATGGTCCTAGATGGGTCTGCCACTGCCAGGGAGCGTCCATCGGAGGAGGAATCTGACGATGGCATTGTCGATCCTGTCTCCCCGGTGGCACTCCCCTCACCCTCCGTCCCACTGGTCCCCTTGGCTCCGATGGTATCAGCCTCCTGGGTCCCATAGGCTACAGCATCCCCACTTGCAAGTGCCCCTTCTCCTTTGCCAGATAATGCTGTTGCAACAAAGACAGAGAAGGAGAGGGAGGGAGGATGGGTGGGAAAGAGAGACACAGGGTGCAATGCCAGCACAACAGTCACACAGATTAATTACACCTTCTGATGCCATGCCATGACACGCCATAGCCTCACCTACACATGCTACAACAACGGAACACCATGGGGGAAATCACAGCAATGCACATGTATACCTGCTGATGCAGATACAGATGCAATTGTGTACATGATGAAAGGCATACCCACCACACCTGCCCAGGTCTTCACATGTCCGTAGAGACACACTATTCCTGGACCACAAAACCAACAGAATCCTGCATGGCTAGTTGGCATGCCAACTAGACCATTGTCAAATTGCACAGTGACATCTTGGCCCACCCTACCTCACTACACATAGAGTGCCTGGCAACATATTGAAGACTCAATAGTCACCCCAGCACAGTGGTTAGCATCATAGTCAGCCCATACTTGATACCCCAAGGTGTGTAGTTTTAAAAAGTTTACAGGTTGGCTAGGTTTCCCTTGGTGTCAGCTGAGCTAGGTTCCAAAATCAGAGCTACCTACATTGAAAAAGAGGGTGAGTTTTCGATGGAAAAATTTGCTGCAGCCACTGTGCATTTTGGACCATTTCCTGTGATAGGCGCTAGGCCTACCCACACAAGTGAGGTTCCATTTTTATTGGGAGACTTGTGGGAGCATAGCATAGTGGAACATTTGTTATTACCAATTGGATTTTACTGCATTTGTGCATTTCATTTAAGAAAAACATAGGTCTCCTTAATATTCATTTTTCACTCTGCCGGTTTCTCTATAAGAATTGGTCTATACTTTGTACCATTGTATAGTGTAGCTCAGTTGTTTGCTCGGGGTACCTTGGGTTCTAGCAGAACCTATAAAATCTATATATCCCTGTGACCATAAGAATTCAGCGGATGTAATGGAATATTGCCTTTGTCAATCAGCCATTGTAACAAAAAGTTAAAGATGAAAATGTTGTCACAAATGCCTGTTTTTTTCCTACTTTGAGGGGTCTACAGATATGACTCCTTGATGAATTTGGAATGTTGTCTACTTTTCAGAAATCTAAATCGCTTTTGGATCACCTATGAGAGTCTCACTGGTTTCCACCGCAAACTGGAAGTAGGTTGAGAGCATAAACAATAGGGAAAATAGACTACATCTTAGAAAAATGCCAAAACAGTGACACAAAATTAGTTTTTTTCAGAACTGCATGTTCCTAAAAGCTGGGAAGATGGTGACTTTAGTACAGCATTCGTGGATACCAGTTTTAGGGAAAAAAACTGACACTTTTATCTGGAGCACTTTTCCCCTATTTTCTCAAAAAACTGAAAACGTTGCTATATTTTGTCTATTTTCTCACTCCCCTACAGGAGAATCCCCAAATCCTGTGCACCATTCCAATTCCCTGGATATTGGGAAAAAAGGAGACTCATTTGGTGTGTATAGCCTATGCAGACAAAAAGGTATGGAGGCCTAAGCAAAAATTACCCAAAATAGTCAAAAATGGGCTTAGCACTGCGGAGGGAGCCTTGCAGTGAAGGGGTTAAACAGTGTCTATATTTTTAAACATAGCTTTATTGATTTTATCAAAGTTCAACACAGAGTCTCATCACATATAGCATTATGGTCATCAACATTTCTGGTCAAACATAACATTGATTCGTCATAATTTTCTATATTTTATTTTACAATATTTGTCTCCCACAACTATATGCATCCTGCTCATTGTTTAGAAAACTTAGGAGTCTCCTTCGGGAGGAGGGAAGTCCATCTGGCATTCAGCATTCTGTTATTTCGCTGCCCAGCCTAATTTTATACCTGTTCTACTATGGCACAGTTCCCAATCCCGTTCAGGTGGCCACTATTTCGTCCTGGGCTGCAATAAAGTTGTTTTTTCTCTTTCAGCTTTTCACCTCTCTGTGGTGAAGGAGACGCTCTGCAAGTTACCTATGCCAAGTACGTTGAATAGGTCCTCTTGTGATCTGTTGCTTTATCAACACCAAAGCCAGGTCAATGAAACAGGATGTCACTTTTTTTAGTTTTTGGTCTGCCATGGGGGCCAAACACATGTATTGGGATCCAGGGATGTTTGTCTCTGTTGCACAGATTTATCAAATCCACCACCGTCCCCCAGTGTCCTGTTAGGTCAGGACACTCCCAGATCATGTGATAGACCTCGGGCCCAGCTCATTACTTCTGGGACACTTAGCTTGTACTTCAAAGTAACCACTGTTAATTCATCTAGGCGTCAAATATGCATATGTATTTGGTAAACACGATGCAATTGGAATTGTGCATTCCTGGATATTTTGTGGGGTGTTTCTCATTACTCTGTACCAGTCCTCTTCTTCCACAGCTCAATTAGGGCCCATCGTCCTGGCTTCCCGCTGTGTGTTTATTGAACATTTGGCCTGATTCACTAATGTTTGGTGCCTTAATGTTACTGGTTTGGTCTTCCCAATGGTGGTACATATTACTATCAACCCTTGACGCCAAGGTGTTTTTTTACCTCTCAGTTTCCATAGCTTTGGCACTGTCATACTGATAGCCCCGAATAACAGAAAGTGCCCCGATAAAGTATCATATACTCTTCTTAGGTACTCAAACTTTTCCAGAGACTCCTCCTCCTATAGGTTGCCTCAGTCCTCTTGTTGGCATGTTGAGCACTGAATTTTTTCTCCCCGCTTCAAGTTTAGAAAGCACACACACCCAGAGATACCATCACTATTCTCATCTATTGAGGTCGACTGGATCTTTGCGCTTTGCAAAGACTGTAGTAGTCAAAATCATTCAATCACAAATCAATTACATAAACCATAAACAATTCTAGACACCTTAACCAAATTAACACTAAATCAAACTCCAAACTGAATAACATTTCAAAGCTTTATTGGAATCCCAAAATCAAAGTCACGTAAATGGTGCGCAAAATTAAATTATAAACATACATGAAAACCATAGGCTGACCAAAATGTTTCAAAAGGATTTAACCTATTAAACATCAGTACTGTTAGACACTCCAATAGAATAATATAGATTAGCAACAACACAATATGAACATTATTGTTAAAATTCAAAGCACATGATGGTGAAATCAGTAAATCATCAAAATACAGATTAACATTCAACTTAAAATTTCAGGTTTTCAGGGCTGGGACATTCCTGTCACTAACACAAATTTAGACTTGCATGTGTGGGAATGGACTAACACATGCAGGCAAAAACAAAAACACAGACAGGCAAAAAAAATTGAAAACATCTAACTGGGACTACTCACTATAAAAATATGCTGGTGTAATTATATATCTGAAAAGGAAAACAAGAAACCACATTTAGTTATATCTCTCCTCATGGAACAGCACACAGTGATGTTTCATCAAGCAGAATGGTGACTTCCTTCTGGTGTCCGTTGACAGCAGCATCAGGACAGTGCAGAACACGGGCTGCACTTAGGACAAAATCAGCAGTTCAGAATTAGTTGGCCTTATTAGTATTGAACTACATAACAGAATAGGGCAGTTAAGACTAAGTTGAGAAAACACATCAGGAGACTTAAAGAATCAGAGTGTGACAGCAGACCTAAAACAAGAATAGACAAACTCGAGTCAGAAGAAGATTAACTTCAAGTTTTCAAGTATCTCACTAATTAAAATACCCAAAATCCTCTTGATTGCTCCTTCAGATGGGCACACTGCGAACATCAAGCTCAGTGCCCAATGACTGTCGATGGCATTATCAAATTTGCAAATATTCCAAATCTTCTTAGCATGAGTGCATTGTCAATGATTTCACACAGTTCTGACAAAATATTACATTCTTTAGTTATTTATTACTTGAGAGTAACCTGTTGCACATACATATCATGGGTTTCCTGTCCTATTCAACACATATAATACATAATGCAACATTGTTAATTCTGAAATATGCTTCTTGCCTTGAATACAATAGGGCATTCAACATCACATTAACAACCTAATAAAAGAATTCAGGTTAGGGAACAGTGATTTTCCATTACTGCTGCACAATTAATATTTCTGGCATAGTCCAGCTAAGAAATCCTTACTGCACATTAATACATTAATAAACCTATTACACAACTTACAATTCATCTCAAATATGCAAGATAATGTATTTAAATGCAAACATTATTTTTCACATGTTAAAATAATTTTAAACATACATATATTTTTCTGATGGCACTATCAAATTTGCAACTATTCCAAATCTTCTTAGCATGAGTGCATTGTCAATGATTTCACACAGTTCTGACAAAATATTACATTCTTTAGTTATTTGTTACTTGAGAGTAACCTGTTTCACATACATATCATGGGTTTCCTGTCCTCTTCAACACATAGAATACATAATGCAACATTGTTAATTCTGAAATATGCTTCTTGCCTTGAATACAAATTGTATAATTAATTTGTATTAATATTCATCTTAATAAAACCACTCTTAACGTTAACTCATTTTAGTACTTCATTTAATATGAATGCAAAATCCCTCTTGGTAAAACTTGGTGCATACTACAAATGGCGGCCACATGGCCCTCTATAATTCAAACGTGCATATTTACAACTCATGTTATTTTCTCTGTTAGGCCTTTAATTGTAGGTTAATTTGTCACCATATGCTAACTTCTATGTCACTAGTATATTAATAAAACTTGATTTCTCTCACGCTCTTCTGACCATGCTCTTATTCCTCTCCAGACACCCTGGTGCTCTTGAGTCAGTATGACATCTAGTGGGAATTCTGCAGTGTATGGCCTCAGGGTGTGTGCTCTTACCACTGTTCTTTTCTTACATGAAACTAAGTGCCTTCATTAGCCTGTCCTCATTTCTTTTTCCCCTTTGGGTGTTAATAATATTTCTAGTATTGTTAGGACTAAGAAGGTTTAGTTTAACATCTATATTATTCCCCCTACCCTCTAAGCTCTCATTTTCACATCTACTGGCTCATTGCAGCGGGGCTGCCAAGTAGTATAAACTGAACTCTGGAATTGCCATTCCCACCTGCTTTTGTGGGAAGCCGTAATTTTGTTAGCACTATTCTGCATCTGCCCATTTTCCATACTAGTGGAGAGTCTAATTCCCAAAACATCCCCTTCATTAGTGATAAGAAGAGTAGTAAAATATGATGATAACCTGGGCAGGAACACAATTTTTTGCCAAGGCTATTTTCCTCAACATATAGCGGTAGCATTTTCAAGAAGGTTACACTTCCAGAAGGTTACACTCCTCCTCATTGTAGATATTTAACTTTAATATTCCCTTTCAATAAATATATTCCTGTTTTGTATGTTTGAACCCCCAGATACCTCTTGGTATTTAGTTCGCATTCCAGTCCTTTTGCCAGGGCCGAGGATCAATGTTATTTTGCCCTTGTTTACCGTGGAACACATTTGACTTATTCAAATTATTTCTAAGTACCGATATAACCCCAAACTTCCTCAGTGTTCCTACAGCCCGGGAGCATTCCCCACTGTCCATCCCGATATACACAAGAGATTGTCATTATGCTTATACTGAGATGAAATGTGCTACATTTCTAACAGTGATGCTACGAAAGCCTCTTCTTTTCTCGTTATGGAAGCCGAGGATTCAACCACTAAATGAAATAGCAACGGCGACAAAGGGCATTCCTGCCTTGCCCCCCACTACTCAGTATGTTCCCTCGATTTTATTTGGCCCTTTCTGACGTGGGCAGTAGAGTTCATATACAGTAGAGTAACTGAATTCAGGCCCTAAACTCTGCCCTAGGTCCTATCTTTCTCAGTACTTCCTATAGGAAATCCCATCGCAAGGAGTCAAAAGTTATTGTGTTGGGGTGCGTGTTCAATGTAATATGTGATTTGCAACAGGCTTATTACACTAATTGCAGTGTCCTGGGATGCACTCATTTTGATCAGTACACATTAATTGTGGCATGGGAGGTAGAAGTTTGGCCACCAGTATTTTGCTCAAAACATCATAATTTTGTTGAACATTGAAAAATGCATATACGAAACCATTTTCGAGGCATCACTACCCTGTTTGGGAAGTGCTGGCATAATGGCCTCCATTGTGAAAGGTGAATGTAGAAGTCTAAAACGTTTCTTTTTTCTTCCTTGGAATGGCATCTTAATTTTTGGGAGTCCCATTGAGTGCTAATGAAAACCCTTCGTGTCAATAAATTGAAAATATGTTTTAGAATTAACATAAACATATTATGGACACAAAAATAAACCAACATACACTTTTGGTAAGAAGTGCTTTAGTGAAGTTGCAGTGCAAGAGAAAGTGCAAAAAATGAAAAGTGCACAAAAAATTATCCACAATATGCAATGGTAACATGGACAAATTAATCAAGAGCTCAGGCGTAAAAACGTTCCGGGCTATAATACCCACAATCAATGAGTGAGCAAGTAATAATCTATACACATTTCGACCACTGTGTGGCTGGGTCTTCCTCAGGATAAAAACACAGATGGCAACCTAAAACTGAAGAAAACAATGGAGTGTTGAAGATCTTAAAGTACACCAAATCTACCCTGGCACAGAATGCTCAAATAACTTGCTTGATGTATGACTATGTATGCGCCACCATTTGTCTAAAGGTCAGTCGAACCAATATTTATTGAGGGCCTGAAATTGTTTCAGACAACAAATATCTGAGCATGTCAACCCCATCTATAAACGTGTGCCGACAGTAGAGTACTGGAAAAAGCGAGTGCATATCAACATGTATTCAGTGACTAACTTTGTCCAATAAGAGTGTCAATCTGAGCAAGTGAAGGGACAACTCAATGAATATTCAAACTAGCATGCATCACAAAATTCTAATGGAAATATTGAGAACACATAAAGTATCTGGCCCATAAAAACAGGACCTAACTACCTTAGGTTTTGGCAAAAAACACTCTAGCATCGTTGCACAAAGACTAAGAAGAAATGACAGAGCATGCATTCATTGTACAAAATAGCACAATATGTGATACTGAGCAGGGCCACTGAAATTCTGCGATTGTACAGCTGCAGAGAGCTTTATATAATTATAGTTTTGCTGCATTTGCCACATAATCCATTATCTGCTGCATAATCTGCAGATTTTAACAAGACTAATTGTTTCTAGCTCTAATGGTTCAAAAGTTACTAAAAATGCAGCAATACATGTTGCCGCAAAGTAGAATGCACTTTGCAAACCAGGATCAGTCACATTTCTGTTGCTTATTGCCATATTTGGGTACTAAACTGGTACTGATGCGTGCTACCAATGCCCAGGCAGTGTCATCAGTGTTAAAAAATGACGAAATATTTTGAAATATTATTACAGAATGTGCCGCATTATGCTATTTAACTTGCCTTTTCTTGCTGCATAATTTACTAAACACTTCTGCATTACGTGCCAGCCCCTACTGCTTAATTCCAGTGGCCCGGGGTAAAGGGTATTAATACCTGTATAAAAAGGTGGAATCTTCTTTGGCTCAATAGGAAATGCAAAAAGCACATTTGAGACAGCACAATGAAAAACTGTGGTTTAGTCTTTCCATCTAGTGGTGAGAGAACGAAAGTTATCATCAGCCTATCTGTTTACTCAGGACAAAGCAGTGGCTCGGTGCATGGGGCCTGGTAAAACGACTTCAAAGCAGAAAAAATACCCAACGTTCAATCTAAATTCCAAGAGAAGCTTGCATTGGTGCGGGACATAAGAATAAACACTTAGAAGCAATTTTAAAGTCACATTTATAATGGAAAAACGGAAATGGGAAAAATAACATGGACTGGATGTACTAGAAAGAACACTTTCATTTGAAAATGTGATATTCACAATATCACAAGGCAAAAATGTGATTTATGATGCTCGGCGTTTGGGCTACCAAATTACACATAAGTATAACTCCACAGGCATGATTGACTAAATAGGTTCAAAAAACAAATTTGCTAAATCATAGAGAGAACAGTCAGATATATCCATAACTTCGGTACCCTAATTTAGGCCTGTGAAACAGGAGAAGTCAACATTACAACAAGCAATGATGAGCACATATGTTCAGCCCAACACACAGGGCAATAATTACTGCCCAAGGTAATTAATTGATTTCATGTGTCCATCCTATTGAGTTCATATTCCATGGATTTGATGTGTTCAAACAATTTGCATACATGCAATGGCAGGTTCACAGCAAAAGCACCCACTTGTAGATGTGAGTTTAATGCTTCAATGGTGTGCAGTATCCAAAATCCTTGCAAAGTTCCAGCGAAGGTGTACTAATTGTTCCATCTTTGATCCTACTTCATTGGTGAAACATCCTGCTCTTGACTTTCTGGGAATCCTGGCTGATACATATCTTACAGTAGAGACACACACCAGCATTAATCACCCCACTGGAATCATAATTTGTTAGAGTTCTCAGTGTATATTTTACATCCTCATTCACAAACATTTTAGCTTCAATTAGAACATTGGAATGCTGGGGGCTCCATTGAAAACAATGGAGTGCTGCAGGCTTTTACTGGCCGGTAAAAGCCCGCAGCGCCAACATTCCAATGTTCGCTTTGTTCACAGCAACAGCTGTGAACAAAGCCTCACGGAGCCCGAGGGGATTTTAATCCGCTCGGGCTCCGTGAACATTTTTTTTTTTAATAGAACATTCTGCCCTGAGTGGCAGAATGTTCTAATAGCCTTAGAACCCGCCGTAGCGGGCTCTACCGGCTATTAAAGTCCCTCTCCCTTGTTAAATGCCCTCACCTTCGGCTCGGGCATTTAACGCGGGGAGCGGGCCTTTACTAGCCGGTAGAGCCCGCTACTGCGGGTTCTAAGGCTATAATCAATATTTGCAAGCAAGGTATACACCACGTGTGTGACAGGAGGGTGTCATCACAGAGAATGAATAGGTGTGAGAGGCTTTTTCCTGAAGTTCCCACCTCACCAGTACCACCCTTCTAGTTGCCTCTCCTGGAATGAGTCTTAACCTCAAAGTGCTGTACTCAAAGTCCTGGGAGCTTTGGCTGTGTCTAACTAGACCACTCCTCTCACCTTTTGAAAACCTGGGACTATAAAATGTATCAAAACCTTCAGAGGACCAGGACCTACCTTCCAAGCTGATTCGCTCAAAGCGCAACCTCTTTGGGCTGAAGAAACACATTTCCTCAACTCAGAGCTTCTTGACAACAGCAAATCCACTTCAGTGGGCACTTTGTGAGAAAGTATCCAGTCTTGTAAAGCCCTTGTTGGAGACAGCTCACAGCCTTGTACTCCTGGAGTATTCTAAGGTCTGTAAAAGAGACTGAGGGCCACATGTATAAAGCATTTTTTAAATCAGAGACAGCCAATCAGGCCGTTTCCAATTGCAGAAATGCTTTTAGATATGTATATAACAAAATTTGTGATTCAGTAACACGTTACCGAATCGCTATTAGTGTTTGTGATTCGGTTTTTAGAAGGGGCGTATTTAGGGCATACCTTCTAAATATCAAATCTGAATGGGATGTATGAATCTTTTGCAACCAAATTACAGCTCCTTGAAGGAGGTGGTAACCCATTCTGGAATGAGAAGAGGTCCCCGTGGGACCCCTTCCCTTTTGAGAATGGAAAAAAAATATTTTTTAAGAGCACGCAGTAAACCCACGAACCACTGCCTACTCTTAAATTAGTCTGCAAAGCTTCATTTTTTCTCTCTAAATGCATCTTATTTTGCTTTATGGAAAACAGGCTGCATTTTGAAAAAAGATTGCTTTATTTAAAAGCAGTCATAGACATGGTGGTGTGCTAACTTCAGCAGGCTACCATCCCTGTGTTGGCTGTGATTCCTAACGGGTCTCAAATTCCAACCTATCTCATTAATGTGCATGAGGTAGGTCTATTTGCAACCCACTAGAAATTGTTAAAGAGTTTCATGCATTAGGAATACTGATTTCCTAACAGTGATTCTGAGAGAATTGCAATTAGAAAATCGGTATTCCTAATGTTAGTACATCTGGTCCTAAGTCTGACTGTAGAATTCTTAACAGGGTGGAGGTGCCAAAATTATTTACCTGGCAGCTGCAAATGTTGAACTTTCCTCCTCTGAACTTTTCCTGCCTAAACTGGCAGCTTCATCAGGATCTTGGCCAATGCCTATTTGATGCTATGGAACCCTACTTGAGTATAGCCTGCTACCTAGCTCTGCTGAAGGATTTTCACTTCCATTTTTTAGACTAAGGCCCTCATTTTGACCTCGGTGGTCTTTTCTAAAGACCACCGAGCCGTGCTGAAGACCGCCAGTGCAGGCGGTTTTCCACACAGCGTGTTATGACTGCTAGCAGCCCTCTGTCCTTTTTCTGGTGGTCGGCAGGGAAGTGGAGGCTGCTCCACCTCCACCGCCTCGTCATTAGAACACCGCCCATCGAATCACATCCCATGATTGGGTGTGGCGGTGTTCTGGTGACAGGGTGCTGGCGGCGGAGCAGCCACCATGGATCCCGTCCCCTCCCGGAGGATCAACGGACAAGGTAAGTTGACCGTCCGTTAGGGGAGGGGGATGAGGGGGTGTTGTGTGTTGTGTGCGTGCATGGGTGTGTGCGTGTGAGTATGTAGAGGAGGTGTGTGAGTGCTTGTATGCATGCAGGCGTGTGTTGTGTGTATGGGAAATGTGTGCAGGTCAGTCTGTATGCATGTCTGTTTGTATGTGTGCGGGTATGTGTTGTTGTAGTTTATGTGTGCGTGTAGGGGTGTGTGAATGTGCATGTTGGGGGTGGGGAAGGGGGTCCTGCCACCTTTGGGGGGTGGCAGGGGTGTGGGGGGTGTGGGGGAGGACTCGGGGTGGGGGAGGGGAGTGAAGGAGAACCCTATCAGTGCCAGGGAAGGAATTTCCTGGCACTGATAGTGCCTACTGCCATGGATTTCGTGGCGGTTCCAAACCGTCTAAAATCCATGGTGGTATGCAGGGTCCTGATACCGCCGGCGGTCTGGTGACGGCCGCCGGACTGGAGACCGAAGTCTCCAGCCCAGCGGTCATCACCGCTCTGGCGGTCGGAATGGAGAAGTGGCGGATGACCATGGGGTTAACCGCCATGGTCATAATTCAATTTGTTTTCCGCCGGCCTGTTGGCGGTATTACTGCCACCTCTCCCCCGTCTGCCAGAGTCGTAATGAGGGCCTAAGTCTCACGGTAAAACCTGTGACTGAATGAAACCTGGTTGGTGTATCCAACCAGTGTTCTATTCTGGTCAGCTTGAATTACTCCAGGTCCCACTCTACCACGATCAGTTGCTCTGCATTGGTGCTTTTTACTTAAATATTCTTACTGGATTTTTTTGGTTTTGGTATAATTCTGTTCATTACAATGTTCTCTTTTTTATAGATTGCAGTGGTATTTTATTGCATTTTGTTTTTGATTTTTGAACTGGTCAGTAGCTTTAAATGCTTTATAAATTTTCTCTAAGTTAAATCTGTCTGCTCTGTGCCATAGCTACTAGGGTTTGAGCTCAGGTTTCAATTGCGGAGACCTTTAACTAGACCTAAGAAGATAGTGTCTTTATTACTTTTGGTTGACCTCAATTCTCTCACATCTAATAAACCACTTTCTGACAGTCCTGAAAGAATATCTTGATGAACACTTTACAAAATAGATTTTTCTGTCATTTCACCTCTCCTGCAAGAGCTCCCATCTTTTTAATCCTGAAACATGGAGGCGATTACTGGCCTTGTATAGATTATTGAAAATTTAATCAGATCACCATAGGAAATAGATGTCCATTGCCTTTGATTTTTGTTTTGCTAGACAAATTGCAAGGGGCCAAGCTATTTACAAAAAATGATTTGAGAGCACCATATAATTTTATTTGTATCTGAGAAAGGAATGCAATGAAAATCACTTTTAAGACTGGTTATGGGCATTTTGAATATTTAATGATCCCCTTAGGCCTGTGTAATATGCCAGTGTTTTTTCAGTATTTTATTGTAGATATTTTCTGGGTTGTACTAGACTCCTTTGTCACCGTTGATCTGTGTGGCATATTCATCCTTTCCAACTTTCTTAAGGAACATCAAGTTAATGTGAGAACAATATTAGAACACCTGAGAGGTAATTGTCTGTACACTATACAATAAAAGTGTGCATCTGAATGCAAGAAAGTCATCTTTTTGGTATTCCGTATTTCTGACAAAGGTAAACACATGGATAATGACATGGATAAAGGTGTCAGACTCCAGCCTTCCCTAATCACAGTCTAAGAAATTGAAAAAATCATAGGCTTCACAAATGTCTGTCCACAGTTCATCAAAGACTTTTCCACGATTTTCTTCCCCATTACTCAGCTTACTGAAAAAGCAAGTCCCTTTTCATTGGGGTATTGACTAAGACAAAGCTTTTCTACATCTCTTTATAGCAGCTCCCATATTAAGGCACCCTAATCCTACCCTATGATTTGTAGTAGAAACTGATGCCTCCTGGTGTATTGTTGGGGGAATATTGTAATTATATTGCCCTGGTAATCACCATGGAAGATTTATCATCAAGGATATTTCATTCATTTTGTACCTGTGGACAACCCAGATGTAGTATAATTCAAGAACTGGTCCAGAGATAGTTTTGGTGGCCCAGTATGAGTCAACACATTAAGACTTTTGTGAGACTTTGTGGGTGGAAGCTGTGTTCAAGCCATTAACATGCACAATAAAACAGCAGGGCTGTTAGAGCCATGGTCCAGCCCAACACAGCTATGGACGCAAATATCCATTAACTTTATTGTAGAACTTGCAGAATCTGAAGGAAGAACAATCACTCTGTTGATAGTTGATTAGTTCACTAAAGCTTCCTATTTTATTTCTTTAAGAAAATTATCCACTGAGCTTGCAATGATATTCCTACAGGTAATATTTAGGTTGCGTGGTTTACCTTAGGTAATCATCAGAGGCACAGTTGCCCATTTCACTACTCATTTAAGTGAGGAGATTGAAAAGTTGTTTGTTTACATCTACTAGTTACCAACCACAAACAGACAGTCCAACGAAGAGACTAAATGAAATGTCAGAGCAATATTTAATGTGTTATCTTATGTATCATTAAACTAAGTGTGTACATTGGTTACCTGTAGCCGAATTTGCATATAACAATTCTTTCCACTCTACATTAGGGTACTCTGCATTTACTATTTTTGGCTTCCACCCTCACATTTAGCATGACGTTCTTGCCCTCTAAACAAATCCCATAGTGCAGTCACTGTTAAATAACCTTCGAGCAACCCAAATGGGGGCCTCACTATAGATTTAGAAAGCAAGGGCTACTTATTAAAATTTGTGGATCACCACTGATAACATAACCCCCATCATACTATATGTGTCTGACTTTGGCTAACCTCTAAGAATCTGTCTATCCCAAGGCCCTATCCCAACTTTAGCCCTCGTTTTATGGGCCCACTCAAGATCATGGGATTAGTCAATTCTAGAGTCATCAGATTAGTACTTCCCTCCCACTGGCATATTCAGCCTGTTGATCATGTCTCCTAGATAGAAAGACTCATGCATCACCCACCACCTCACCAACCCAAGTAATCATTGATGGATCCCCTTAATATGAAGCATTGGGATAGCTGGATTCCCAACAAGTTCAGGGCCTATTGCAATTATTAGTGCCATGGAAGGGATATGATGCTTCTGAAAGATCCTAGGAACCTGCTTTGTTTATATTAGCCCTTAAGCTAGTCACACTGCTTCATAGACGGGTCCACAGGAAATCAGACCCACAACATGTCAGGAAGAAATCAGTCTCAGACTTAGGATTCACTAGAAGTCAACCCTACAGAAATACATTCTCAGTCAGTTAGAACATAATTTCTGGCTGGGCAGGTGAGTACCAACACTTAGTGAGAGGCCACCAACCCCCACTTAGGTCCAGTTAGGTCTCAATAAATTAAACCCAGCTCAGCCCTTGGTAGCTAAGCAACGAGCAACAAGGCTTAACTTAGGAGACAAGTGTGTAAAGCTTTTAAAAATCACAAAACAGTAAATAAGTAAAACACAAAACACAATAAAAATCTAATACCAATTTATGAAAACAGATCATGTTTTTATCCTTAAAATGACACCAAAACGATTAAAATAAGATAAGGGGAACCGGAGATAGGAATTTTTAAAGAATTAATGTTTTCTAGTGCATAGAAACTAAAAGCGCCAATCTGGACATCTGGTCGCACTAGACCAGGGCAAAGCCAAAGTTTGAGGCTGACCACGATAGAGCTCTGGTCCGCTACTGCAAGCAGAAGGCTTTGGTCAAAAGTTTACCTTCAGATTTAGGGCCCTATTACTACTTTGGCTGATGGGATACTCTGTCACAAACGTGATGGACATCCCGCCTGCCGTTTTACACGTTCCATAGGATATAATGAAACTTGTAATAAGGCGGATGGGATATCTGTCGCGTTTGTGACGGAGTATCCCATCCGCCAAGGTCGTAATCAGGCCCTTAATCTTTTTCTTGAAGATTTTCTTCAGTGGGACAGTCACCAATCCAATCTAAAGTCCCTGCAGCCCTCTTTGGATACGCATCACAGGAGACCTCAGTGAAGAATTCTACCTTTAGGCTTAGACAATTTTTCAGGATGTAAATCTTCATCCAGGCCAAAGCTGAATCTTGATCTGACATTCCTGGAGCCCTCCTCGGATATGCTGCACATAAAGTCCCGCTAAATGTTTTACTTTTGGACTTTGTCACTTTTTTGGAGCTTTTTTTCTTCCTTCGGGGGTCGACCCTCCTCAGCAAGCCAATTTCGATGCTAGGTTGTCGGATCACCTTTTCCAGAGGCCCCGGTGAAATCCTGGAAGTCTGGGGCTCCAAAGTATTCCAGCGTGACAAACCTGCACGTCAAGCCGGGTCTCAGTTGAGGTAAGCCAGCTTAACTCACCACGGCACCTCGGTCCATTTCTGGAGCTTTTTTTCAAAAGTTCTCCAAACCTCTCCAAACTTCTGGATCTTCTTCCAGAAGATCTTTGAAGGTCCTTTAGGAGTCAACAGCTCACCCCTACGTTCCAGAAACTCTGAGTTGCTCCTTGAGGGTAATGACTCCAACTCCCAGAATGCACCTGGTTTGAATCCAAAAATGACCACTAGCCACTGATCAGTTCCTTGAGGTTTTGATGCAGGGGACTATGGTTAGCTATATCTCACCTGTAGCAAGCAGAGAGTCCCTTCTTGAACCAGTTGAAGACAGGCAAATTCATTTTTGTGGTAATGTCTAAGTGTGCAGCTGGTGCAGTGCTTTAGAGAGAGTGCAGTGTCCAGGTCAGGGGTCCAGCAGGGCAGTCCTTCTTCTTCTGATGTTGTTCCTTATAAGGATCTGAGGTGTGGGTGCAGCTCTGCCAAATGTATCCTTGCTCCTGAGGTGAAAAGCAGAGGAGGCAATTCTCCAATCACAGACTACCACTACCCTCTTGGAACACGACTTCCTGGGAAAAATCAATCCCAAGGAACAACATTCCTTAATAATCCAAAATGGCAGAAACTGAATTTTGGAGGTTAGGTCTGGCTGAGCCTACCCACTGGTCTGGCTACAAATCCCTCTCCCCTCTCCTAATCTAATCAAGAGGCCACCTGGTTGCCTGGATTTTCAGGAAATAGGGGAGGTCCTGAGCTGGTCCAAATGTTGAGAAGCAGTGGTTATTTGCACATCTCTAAAATCAGGGGACCCCATACCAGCATGTGAATTACAGGGCATTTCTCAAATAGACTTCTTTTTTACACATTGTCTTACATGTGGAAGGACAAAATCTAGAGAAAGACAAGGGGCAATAACACTTGTTTTACTATTCTGTGTTCCCCCACGTCTCCCAATAAAAATGGTACCTCACTTGTGTGGGTAGGCATACTGCCCGCGACAGGAAACGCAACATGAACAAATCACATTTTTAAATTGAAATCTGACTTGTTTTTTGGAAAGTGACTAGCTGTGGATTTTGGCCTCTAGCTCAGCCGGCATCTAGGAAAACCTACCAAACCTGTGCATTTTTCAAAACTAGACACCTAGGGGAATCCAGGATGGGATGACTTGTGGGGCTCTCTCCAGGTTCTGTTACCGATAATCCTTTGCAAACCTAACAATTTGACAAAAAAAAACACTTTTCCCCCCTCAGATTTCGGTGCTGCAACGTGCTGGAATCTGAGAGGAGCCACACACTTCTTTCTAGTCAGCATTCCCTCAAGTTTCCCAATAAAAATGGTACCTCACTTGTGTGGGTAGGCCTAGTGCCCGTGACAGGAAATGCCCCAAAAAGCAACATGGATACATCAAATTTTTACATTGAAAACTGACGTGTTTTTTTGGAAAGTGCCTAGCTGTGGATTTTGGTCTGTAGCTCAGCCAGTAGCTAGGAAAACCTACCAAACCTGTGCATTTTTGTAAAACTAGACACATAGGGAAACCCAGGATGGGGTAACTTGTGGCACACTCACCAGGTTCTGTTACCCAGAATCCTTTGCAAACCTCAACATTAGGTAAAAAAACACTTTTTCCTCATATTTAGGTGATAGAAAGTTCTGGAATCTGAGAGAAGCCACAAATTTCCCTCCACCCAGCATTCCCTCAAGTCTCCCAATAAAAAAGGTACCTCACTTGTGTGGGTAGGCCTAGTGCCCGTATCAGGAATAGATTACACAATGGTCAACGTAGGTCCTTACATGAGGGCAACTGTTGACCATAGGGCGATCCATTCCTGACACAGGCACTAGGTACAGGCACTCAAGTGGGGTAGTGTTGTTATCAGGACAGGTGGAGAAACACTGGGTGGTAGGACTTTTGTGGATCCCAGCATATTCCTGTAGTTTGTGTGACAGAAATGCAGGACAAAATAGAGTTTTTATTCAACATTTCACCTTTGCAGGATATTCTGGGTAGAAACACTTTGGGGAATCCACACAAGTCACACCTCTGTGGACTCCCCTGGGTGTCTAGTTTCCAGAAATGTCTGGGTTTGGTAGGTTTCCCTATATGGCCGCTGAGCTCAGGACCAAAAACGCAGGTGCCTGCCTTACAAAACCAGGTTGTTTTGTGATAGATAATTTTGATGTCTCCACAATATTATTTGGGCAGTGGAATTTGGGGCTGAACTAAATTGGGGAGCTCCCAAGAGAGCACTCTCTGTGTGCTTGCCGCCGCTTGCACCTGCTCTCTGGGTTGGGCTAACTCACTATTGTACCGCTGCACAGACTGTGCTGGCGAAAGAACAGCAGGACTGTTCTCATCACCTCCTTCAGAATCACTGGAAGAGGAGTTATTGAATGGGACTCATCCGACTGAAAAATCACTCCCAGAGTGTGCGCCATTGTCCTATCCCTCAGATGCTGTCTCAGTCTCTGATCCTATGTCAGAGCTGTCCTCTATAACCCGAGTTAGGGCTTGAGCAGCAGTCATCCAACGAGATACCATCTCTGCTACTGGCTAAACTGTGGCTCTAAAACACTAGCCTATGTAGACAGTCACAAAAATGCTGGTGGGTGTGTGTGTGATACGTGCAACAGTAGAGGTCACCTTACCTTTTCTTCTTCTTTACTCAGCACGTTCTCTCAAGACACTCAAGAAAAGACACACTATTACTTCACCTTGTCACATACCAATTTTCACAGTCTTTAGCGCATCTAGCACCCAGTCCAACAATCATTATTGGTGCTCCCCCTCACATGACCTCCTCCTGAGATTCCCTCACTGCCATCCAGTAAAAGTGCCCTTCATCTCTCCCTAGCCCCCCTCGCACATAGATTTCATTGGTATTATAGTGCAGGTAATGGCTGGCTTCACTAATCCACCCAGCTATTCACATAAAATACAGATTTGATCTTTGCAGTAGGCATATAAACCTTCTGCGCTAATTTATGGCATCAAAACTGCCACTAGACAAAAGTCAGATCCTTTTGTAGCACAATCATAATCACAAGACTTACTTGACTTTTTTATTGCTACCTAAAAGCTACAGTTGAAGCGCGTCAGTTGAAGTTTGTGCATTGCTTTGAAGAAGCATGCTGCAACTGCAAGAGAACTGGTAGCGAATATATATATATATATATATATATATATATATATATATACACATATATATAAATATAGGGATCACTTTTATATGTGGGTGTGGGTTTTTCTGGGTGCCGATTGCAGCCCCCAGGGAAACCACACACGCATCGACAAAAGTGATCTCTCTCAATATATATATATGTATATACAAATATATATATATATATATATATATATATATATATATATATATATTTTTTTTATCTTTTTTTTAATAGCTGATGGTTTCCCTGGGGGCCATAGTGGACACCAGGGAAACCATACAACAATTTAAAAAAATATTTGCTCCCACAGGGGATCGCCCTGCTCACGGAGGACCCCCTGTCAATTTCATTTTTTTTTAAATATATTTTTTCAATTTTTTAAACCCCCCATCCCCAGGGTAAACATACTTTTCTTTTATTTAAAAATGTGCGTCCGGTTTTCCAAGGGGACTGACTCCCCCAAGGGAAGTCCCTGGTGTCTAGTGGAGTTTCTTGGCCCTTGATCGCAGCTCTTCCATGTCTCCTGGGTTTTTTTTTAATAAAAAAAAAAGATTTTTTAACCCCCTCCTTGACTGTCGGCCACTGGTTGTGACCCGCACCAGGAAGATAGTGAGGACGTCGGCCAGTGGGTGACACCCGCACCCAAGGGGTTAACATCAGGTCCGTTCTACAGAACTCACCCAACAAGTGACCGATTGCATACTGAGTTCTCTCCCATTGACAGCAATGATAGAGTTTGACATCTCTGCAAAGTACTGATTTATTTAATAGTCTAAAATCAATAACTCCTGTTATCTGTAACATATCGACTTTGATTTGGTGTCTAAATTAATATAAAAATTGCTTTATTTTTATAAATTGGTGATGGATTTCTTTTGAGTCATGTCAATTGCTTATCATCCATATTGGTGTTGTGAAATGCTTAACACATGTTTCTCTTAGTGACCTGACTGCTCTTTCTACCTGGACAGAGCTAAGGTTTAATGGTGTGAGTCTGAGGTCCACTTCAGGGAAACGTGTTAGTACTACAGGGTACAACTCCCCAGTCATTCCACATAGTACTACCACCTTGCTACACAGGTGAAGTCAGTCACCCCTTTAACCTGAAATCATACTAGTCATGCATATCTCTCTCTTAGTGGAAGGATAGTGGTCTCAGTAAGTAAGACTATGTATATGTATTTTTTGCCATGGAGAGCCAGGATGTAATTCTTCCATGAGGGATACATAGCAATATCAGTACAATTATTATCAGATGCCACCGCTCAGCAGTCATCTCATAGCAAGGCAAAAGAGATAGAAGTTTCCCTGGTAAAAGTAGTACCTAAGGCATGACCACGATCTGCAGTACAGACAAGCAATGTGATGGGAAAAAATACCAAAATCGTTGTGGAGGACCTCTTGGGACACCTGTGATACCAAAGAAGACATGTGGCCTAGCTGCTCAAGCTGCTGCCTTTTGGAATCTGGCTAGCTATGTTTGAATCATGGCTTTGTCACCAGAGTCAAGGTAGTGTGTTTTTGGGCAAATCACTTAGGTGGTCATTCTGACCCTGGCGGTCTTTGACCGCCAGGGCGGAGGACCGCGGGAGCACCGCCGACAGGCCGGCGGTGCTCCAATGGGGATTCCGACCGCGGCGGTAAAGCCGCGGTCGGACCGGCACCACTGGCGGGGTCCCGCCAGTGTACCGCCGCCCCATTGAATCCTCCGCGGCGGCGCAGCTTGCTGCACCGCCGCGGGGATTCCGACCCCCCCTACCGCCATCCAGATCCCGGCGGTCGGACCGCCGGGATCCGGATGGCGGTAGGGGGGGTCGCGGGGCCCCTGGGGGCCCCTGCAGTGCCCATGCCACTGGCATGGGCATTGCAGGGGCCCCCGTAAGAGGGCCCCTACATGTATTTCACTGTCTGCTGCGCAGACAGTGAAATACGCGACGGGTGCAACTGCACCCGTCGCACAGCTTCCACTCCGCCGGCTCGATTCCGAGCCGGCTTCATCGTGGAAGCCTCTTTCCCGCTGGGCTGGCTGGCGGTCTGAAGGCGACCGCCCGTCAGCCCAGCGGGAAAGTCAGAATTACCGCCGCGGTCTTTCGACCGCGGAACGGTAACCTGACGGCGGGACTTTGGCGGGCGGCCTCCGCCGCCCGCCAAGGTCAGAATGAGGGCCTAAATCTCCCTGTGCCCCTCATACTACCTAGTGCTAAAGTACTTGTGCTCACTACCCTAAACATGGTTTGATTGGCATATACCCTGTTTGACGTATTTACTTTACTTTTAAGTCCCTCGTAGATTGGTATACCATATACCTAGGGCCTGTAAATTAAATGATACCAATGGACCTGAAGCACTTATTGTGATACCCACTTAAGTAGTAACTTAAAACATGTTCCAGGCTTGCTATTGCAGTCTGAAGGCAGTATCCGACTGCCATGTTGACTTGACTTTTAAAACCTTTTGCCAAGCTGTTGGACTTGGCCCTTTTTGCAGGGTTAACCCCAAACATTTTGGGCCTGATTCTAACTTTGGAGGACGGTGTTAAACCGTCCCAAAAGTGGCGGATATACCACCTACCGTATTACGAGTCCATTATATCCTATGGAACTCGTAATACGGTAGGTGGTATATCCGCCACTTTTGGGACGGTTTAACACCGTCCTCCAAAGTTAGAATCAGGCCCTTTGTCTCTAACCTCCTGTTGTGTGCTGCATTTAGTTTTTGCTGGTTTTATGACTCTGGGCACTTTACCACTGCTGCCCAGTGCTAAAGTGCAAGTACTCCCTGTATAAATTGTACTGGTGATTGGTTTATCCATGATTGGCATATTTGATTTAGTCCTTAGTAAAGTGTGCAATGTCTGCCCAGGGCCTGTAAATCAAATGCTACTAGTGGGCCTGCAGCACTGATTGTGCCACCCACATGAGTAGCCCTGTAAACACACTCCAACCCCCTGGAGTGGGTCCGGGGCCAGGGCAGGGAAAGGCTGGTTCTTGTGTACTACATAGATTTCTCTTTAAAGTTTGCCTAGTTCAAAGACAGAAATGGGTGTAAGTACTGGACCTCTGGCACCACATAGTTAGAACAATTCTGGACTGAAGAAATTCTGCCATGAAGAGGAGCTGAATGCTATAGGAGGGACTGCCATTCTGCCTGTTGCTTTGTTGTGCAGCCTGCTGCTTGCTGCTTCTGTCCTGGGAGTGAAAGCACTGGACTTGTCTTTCTACATCCTGCTTCCAAAGGGTCTCCAAGGGCTTGGACTGAGCTTGCCTCCTGTTAGGAGGTATCAGGGACATCAAAGGCTTAACTTGGCAAGTCAGGACTCTCTACAAGACAGCCCAGGTGCTGGCATCCAATTCCTGAGTGAATTCTGGCACAACAAGAAAGAAACTAGTGCATCAACTTCCAGAGTGACTTCAGAACCAGTGCTGCTCTCCGACCTCGTGCCATTACCTGCACCGGAGCTGTGATCCTTGCTCAATGCACCGACTGTGACCTACAACACAGGCCTGATATCACTGCAGCTCCTCTGATATCCTGCCATAGCCTGAGTCCAGAGTGTCATGACAATGATATCCGTGGCACTCGACTCTGACCTGTGGCCTCATGGTATGATTGCGACACCGTGAAGTTGATGTCTCGCGTCTTGACCTGCTGTATTCATCAACCCCACCTTGCGGTAAGGACTGAATGCCTCACTGCCAATGCCGCATCACCTCCTCTGCAACAGTAAGGAACCAATGCCTCACCTCCCCTGCCTAGCAGTAAGGAACTGACGCCTCACCTCCTCAGCGGCAGTAAGGTTCCAACGCTGCACCAGCTCCAGTAATATGTCACTTTACTGACTCCGTGCAGCATCTTTGTTTCCTCATCACTTTCGAAGGTACTGTAACTGGGGTCTACACAACTCCTTAGCCAACTGCACTCCATCGTGGGAGGAGCTGGACTGTTGGAAGCGACTCCGTCAAGTCTTTTTGGTAGTCCCAGCTGTTTGGAGCTATTGTGTTTTTAAGCGCTACACTACATTTAATCCTTGAAAACTTGTATCTTCACTTGTGTATGTTGAATGTTTGTCATTTTGGTCTGGTTTTACTTAGATAAATATTGACTGTTTTTCTAAACTTGTGTGGAGTACTTTTGTGGTGTTTTCACTGTGTTGCTGTGTGTGTTTGTGTGTGTGTGTGTGTGTGTGTATGTGTACAAATACTTTACACATTGTCTCTGAGATAAGCCTAACTACTTGAGCCAAGCCACCAAAGGGGTAAGCAGGGGTTATCTTAGCAGTGTGACTCCCTTACCCTGACTAGAGTGAGGGTCCCTACTTGGACAGGACACAAACCACTGGCAACTAGAGATCCCATTTCTAACACAAGCCTTAAACTACTCTTTTATTATATATATGTCACATCTAAATCAAGCCATATATAGCCCATAGGGCAGGGTGCTGTTTAATTAAAAGGCATGGCAGGCACTCTAAAGTTTTACATGTCCTAGTAGTGAAAAACTCTCAAGTTCATTTTTCACTACTGTGAGGCCTACCCCCCATAGGATAACATTGGGGATTCCTTATTGCGTTTAATAAGTTGTAATTCGTAAGGGAGAGGAGGTAGATTAATCATGTTTGGTACCTCTGACCATGTAATGATAAACCTCCTTTATTGGTAAAGCTAAATTTATCATTACAACTCTGCTGCCATTTTGTTCTAGAGCAGCCTTTGGATATATCAGCATTCTGGGGCACATTCTCCTTAAACATGGCCTGATTAACCCACCTGGTTAAGCATAGAGCTGTTGCTAACCATGATTGTACACTGGTGCCATTCACCCCTGCCCGCATCAGTCACGGGTCTTGTGGAAACCACTGGATTTATTTTGTGATTGTTGTAGAGAAACAGTTGAGCTCTTACTTTTCATTTGCCTTGAAGAGCAGCAGTTGTTTATTAACCAGCCTTCTGATAGCTGGTTGCTTTCGCAAGGTCTCCGTATTTGTGTGCCATTTTATCATATGGGCAGCTCACTCTTGTGTACCATTGTGTATAACACTCTTGGGAATGAAAATTGGGAAACAAAATTCTAAAGTCCTGATGATGATCCCACGATTCTGTAAGGATCAAAACATGAGTGACTCTGCACCTTGACTCTATTGTAATGTTTAGTGTAATAAGGCCATAAGTGCTGCTTTCAACTGTGACTAGCTTCATTTTCTGAATTTTTTGTCACATGCTAGTGCCTGATTCTCTTTTTGTGTAATTGTTTGCTGTTTGTGTTTTCACCAACTTATTTATTTGTTATTGCACAACAATAACAATTGTATTGTGCCTATTAGAGGAACCATAAGGACATAGTTGTTTTCCCAGTATATTAGCAGAAAGTGTTCTAATGAGGGGCCATTTTTCCTTTATAACTTTTAGAAAGTTGTAATTTTCCTGCCCTTAGCCCTTTGTGTCTGCAACCTATCTTAGGTAAGAACCTTTCTGTAAATTCCTCCCTCCTAGGAACAGGGCACTAGGGTATAAATATAGAACTCTTAGATGGGCCTGGGCGGAACTTGTGGCATTTTAATAAGCAGAATTCAGTGGAGTCAGAGAAAAGCTCCAGGAGATTCTGGGAATTCCGTAAGTGGGCAGAATCGGGCATGTTGAGCTGCTTGCGCTGATTTTTAGCACCAGGAGTTTCTTCTGTTCTCTAAAATCAGACAACAAGCACCATGCGGCACGCCAAAGGGTACTGCTTCTTTCTATCACTCAAGTAGATTTTCCACTTGAATGGCAACCTTCTCAATGCAAGCCGCTGCGATCTGCTGCAACCGCCCACATTTAGAAATCTCGCTGAGAGGTATTTTAGCACCTGAAAATCACTCTAAGAGACGCAAATTCTCACTCACTGTCCATGCACAAGAAGAACCTCAGTCACATAGCAGTTGGCAGAGTTTTTCAGGAACTCCACACTCCAAGTGGAGTATGAAGTGGGCAACACTCTATTAACTCCACCGGCGGAGCAGAATATTTCACACACCCCTATTCTAAAACCCACTCTTGATTTCACTCTCGTACCTGGAGAAGCACTCTCAGAAGACTGCCTGGTGCTGTGACCCACTCTGCACTCTGCCAGACTGCTGCAAGGATTGCTATGCTGCCTGGATCCTGTCTTGAACCCTCAGAGATCAACACTACTGCTGAGCTCTGCATCTGCATCTTCACTTACACCCAAGACTTCCAGAAGTGACTCCAAGGACTAGATTGCTTCCTGTTCAGAACCACAGGGACATAACAGGCTCCTATGATCTTGAACCCACACATGGACACAGACTGAATTAGTCCTGAACCCCCAAAAGTTCTACATGCACTCCAGGACCCTTGGTTGTAGTGCTAAAAGTGACCAGATGCCCATGGATGGCACTTTTATCTTTTAGGTGCTTCTTTGGTTCTACTGACTGGATTTTTGTTGTATTGTTGTCAAATAATTTATGAAAATGTCCTCTATTTTTTCGAAATTGGGTTTGGTATTTTGCTTGTGTTTTCTCTTTATTATTGTTTGTGTGCTACATAAATACCTTACACATTGCCTCAAAGTTAAGCCTGACTGTTTTATGTGCCAAGCTACCCAGGGTTTTGCACAGGATAATTTAGTGACTCTTTGTTGTTCACCCTGCAAGGGACTGTGGCTCTTGTTTGACTAGGGCTCACACACCGGTCAACCAACAACCCAATTTCTCACAGTGAGGCATTACAATTCTGAATGGATCATGGGGCAGCAGGGAATTAAGAGATTTTATAGGGCAATATGTCCTTGAATGTAAATTGGTGCCACATAATTTTGCATGGGGCTGGAGACAAAAAGGTTTAAAAGTGGTAGTAGCAATAACTTCAGAAGGGCATGTTTTAGCCACCTATGCTGGCAGATGTGAAGTAAGTGAGCTATGACTGGGGTGCTCAACCTAATACAGTGTATCCTGGCAAGACCATGTTGAACACAGCTACCTTCAGAGAGTTCAACACCTCCTTCTAAGGAATCTAGGTGCAGAGAGGTGCTTGATCAGCCATTGCCAACACAATCCTATCTCTGTACCTTTAAAACAGTGCCACCGGTTATTACAATTCTCTGGTCCAGTAACAAAGTTAATCCTTTGATGCTATCAAAGAAAAAATGTAAACAAATGCGACTCATCTACATGCCCCTGAAGCCAGCAAAACTGAAAGTTTTACATCATGGCAAATTATACTTTTTTTAACTTATACTGATTAAACTCAGCAGGATGCACAGGACTGGTTGGAGGTGCCAAAAACCAGTGTTGTATCTGCTTCCCCTTAAACCTGATGTTAGGAAAAGTCTTGACCATCAAAAGATCCCAGAATCTGAAGAAAACAATGTTGAAAATCTAAATCAATAATCCAGAACAATACAGCACACTTACGACCGAGAGCAGTGGAGAGCAGGACGACAGACCAAACAAAACAGAAACAGCTTAACAAAGCAAAACACCTCATGTGATTTAAGCCCCTTTAAATCTGGGGTTACACCAAAGTGCTCTACTAATACTGGCAGGTATGATTCTTCCCTAGGCCATTATTGCATTTGGTCTCATTAAAAATTAATGTTATGCTTGTAACACAGAACTTAGAAGGATGCTGGACTATCAAGTCCTATTAGAAATGCCTGGTGTGCTTTTGGTGGGATGCCCCATGTTAGCTCAAAATGTTTTTTAGAGCAATAGGTATTTCAGATTAGAAAATGTGTAACAGGAGAAGGTGGGAGCAGGGATTGGTTTGTTTTCTGAGTGTTTTGATGCATAGAGATATGCACAGTACATAGCTATGTTGAAACATGCATATTGTCAGAAGATTACATATTAAATCAAACTTCCACATGACCAGATGCCTTTTACTCAACTCCCTCCAACAGATGTGTGCTCAGACTTTAACTGATTATCTGAACCCTGCATCCACTAGGGGAAAAGGGGAATGGGAATAGAAAAGAGAGACCGCCTCCAGATCCAGTTACAGACTGTGTTTACCACTTGTAGATAGCATATTCAGGGTGTGTCTCTGAAAACCTGCACCTTTCTTCTTATTGGGATTTCTTTAAAGGAAGGACCTGAAGTCGGTTGATAAGAGCATATATAAGTACATTCCTTCTGTCCATTCACATTCACCCAATTCTATTGTTCTCCTGACCTGGATCTTTTGAGAGACTAGCCTCTCTCTCAGAGAACAATGTTAACTTTTGTCTTTTCTCCAATAGTCAGAGGTTCCCAAGGTTCTCTGGAGAACAGTTCAAAAGTTAACAAAGAAACAAACTACTAATGTATTTTACAGGTAACCAAAACTCCTTCTCAAGGTTCAGTTTTTTCAATCACAGTCTCTAGGAATTAGTCTGAGCACTGAGGTTTGTCTCTAAGACTGACAAGTCTGCAAAGCAAAGAGTTCTTGAATATATATGTACATATATACAGGGAGTGCAGAATTATTAGGCAAGTTGTATTTTTGAGGATTAATTTTATTATTGAACAACAACCATGTTCTCAATGAACCCAAAAAACTCATTAATATCAAAGCTGAATATTTTTTGAAGTAGTTTTTAGTTTGTTTTTAGTTTTAGCTATGTTAGGGGGATATCTGTGTGTGCAGGTGACTATTACTGTGCATAATTATTAGGCAACTTAACAAAAAAAAAATATATACCCATTTCAATTATTTATTATTACCAGTGAAACCAATATAACATCTCAACATTCACAAATATACATTTCTGACATTCAAAAACAAAACAAAAACAAATCAGTGACCAATATAGCCACCTTTCTTTGCAAGGACACTCAAAAGCCTGCCATCCATGGATGCTGTCAGTTTTTTGATCTGTTCACCATCAACATTGCGTGCAGCAGCAACCACAGCCTCCCAGACACTGTTCAGAGAGGTGTACTGTTTTCCCTCCTTGTAAATCTCACATTTGATGATGGACCACAGGTTCTCAATGGGGTTCAGATCAGGTGAACAAGGAGGCCATGTCATTAGATTTCCTTCTTTTATACCCTTTCTTGCCAGCCACGCTGTGGAGTACTTGGACGCGTGTGATGGAGCATTGTCCTGCATGAAAATCATGTTTTTCTTGAAGGATGCAGACTTCTTCCTGTACCACTGCTTGAAGAAGGTGTCTTCCAGGAACTGGCAGTAGGACTGGGAGTTGAGCTTGACTCCATCCTCAACCCGAAAAGGCCCCACAAGCTCATCTTTGATGATACCAGCCCAAAGCAGTACTCCACCTCCACCTTGCTGGCGTCTGAGTCGGACTGGAGCTCTCTGCCCTTTACCAATCCAGCCACGGGCCCATCCATCTGGCCCATCAAGACTCACTCTCATTTCATCAGTCCATAAAACCTTAGAAAAATCAGTCTTGAGATATTTATTGGCCCAGTCTTGACGTTTCAGCTTGTGTGTCTTGTTCAGTGGTGGTCGTCTTTCAGCCTTTCTTACCTTGGCCATGTCTCTGAGTATTGCACACCTTGTGCTTTTGGGCACTCCAGTGATGTTGCAGCTCTGAAATATGGCCAAACTGGTGGCAAGTGGCATCGTGGCAGCTGCACGCTTGACTTTTCTCAGTTCATGGGCAGTTATTTTGCGCCTTGGTTTTTCCACACGCTTCTTGCGACCCTGTTGACTATTTTGAATGAAACGCTTGATTGTTCGATGATCACGCTTCAGAAGCTTTGCAATTTTAAGAGTGCTGCATCCCTCTGCAAGATATCTCACTATTTTTGACTTTTCTGAGCCTGTCAAGTCCTTCTTTTGACCCATTTTGCCAAAGGAAAGGAAGTTGCCTAATAATTATGCACACCTGATATAGGGTGTTGATGTCATTAGACCACACCCCTTCTCATTACAGAGATGCACATCACCTAATATGCTTAATTGGTAGTAGGCTTTCGAGCCTATACAGCTTGGAGTAAGACAACATGCATAAAGAGGATGATGTGGTCAAAATACTCATTTGCCTAATAATTCTGCACTCCCTGTATATATTGGTAAGTCTGGAAATCATAAAAAAGGATTCCTTACTGCAGTTGACCTCAATGATAAAATTAAGAGAGGTGTAATACCAGACCAGATAACCATGAGTGGCACGTTGGTTTTTTTTACATTATTTTCACCGAAAAAATTTAAAAACTCATATCTCCAGTTTTATTGATTGTATTTTTGTTATTCTGGTGCCATTTTATTTATTAAAATTAACTCACATTTCCTAAATGGGATTAGGATTTTTCTTATGTTGTGTTTTCAGTTTATTACTGTTTGAGGGCTACATAAACACTTTGCACCTTGCCTTTAAGTTAAGCCTGACTACTTTTGCACCAAATTGCCAAAAGGTTAAGGATAGGTCTATTTAGTCTTCTGTGGTTTACCCTGACAATGACTTTGTTAATTATTTGAGTGGGGCTTCAGTCCTTCTCAACTAATAACAACATTTCTTGCACTTATGGATCCTTATATAAACACCAAAGGGACATCCATGGCACACAGAATGTGCATCCTTTTAAGTTAGGCACAATCCCTTGGCCCTAGTAACCCAGGATGGCACAATATCCAGGGAAAAGGGAATGCACAAATTAAACTCACTCAAATTGACCTTAACTGCCTAACAGTAGAGAAGTTGCGAAATGGGTGACAAACTTCTTCATTTGCTCACCAACTTGGAAAAGGACGTGATGATAGTCCCGTCTATGCATGACCAGCAAAGACAATTAGCTGATGGTCCCTTACAAATCATTGGAGCATTTACCTCTTATTACAAATCCTATTACAAAAGGCTTATTACTGGCCACATTAATTGAAGACAACTTACTGCCTTAGACTTCCTCTTTAAGATTGATGAAACAGTAGGGGCAATAGGTACTATGCCTACTGAGAAAACAGCTAATCCTAATGTGTTCTCTTTTAATTTTGTTTTAGAAAAAGTACACTTCCATTTTTTTATCACTTGCTATTACTATATTAAGAAGCACTTTCTTATCAGTATCTTACTGCATAATCATTGTAATGCTATGATTTCTGTATTCCCCTAAAACCTTGAAAATCACCAACAGACTGCTCTTTGTTATCGACCTGTTTAACTTATCAACACAGAAACCAATGTTCTAGCCAAAATACTTGCTAACAGACTGTGGGGGTAATCTACTCCCTCGTACAAAGACATCACTATGGCTTCATGCCAGGAAGGGGCACATACCACAGACTCCAATGAATACAGATGGCACTTAACCAACCCAATGAGCATGAGAACTCCAGTGCCTGATTCTAGTGAACATTATAATATAAACTGTTCCAAAGCCACCATTAGGTAAAAGATATTGCGTCTGTAGAATAAGTAATTCCTACTCACACAGATTGTAACAGGAAAAGAAATGGAAACAAAAGATCAGATTTAACCTCTCGAGTGCCTTGGACTAGCTGACCTCGTCCAAGGCACGGGAACTGGGGGGAGCGCTAGCGCTCCCCCCTGTGCTCCCGACCCACCCCCACAAGGCAGGGATGGAAGGGGAAGCCCTTCCACCCCGACCCCCACCCCCCCTGTGACGTCAGCGCACGAGCACGCGCTGATTTGTCACAGGGCCTCCCCAATCAGCTTCCAGCGCGATCGAAAGAGAAATGCTCAGCATTTCTCTTTCGATCACGTGGGGGAGGCCCGGAGAGGCTTGAAAGGGAAGGAAATGTTGCTTGCAATCCGGCTTTTGAAACCCCACTAGACACCAGGGATTTTTATTTATTTTTGGGAAACTGGCATAAGGGAGCGACCCCTTGGGCAAGGGTCGCTCCCAATGGGGGGCATTTTTTTGGAAGGCCTTTTCTGCCCCCCACTGGGGGCAGATCGGCCTATTATTAGGCCGATCTGCCCCCGGGGGGGGGGCAGAAACCTCTAGGCACCAGGGATAAAAAATATATATATATATATATATTATTATTATTTATTTTTATTTTTTTAGGTGGGGTGCGACCCCTTAGGCAAGGGTCGCTCCCCTAGGGGGGAAATTATATTTAGGCCATTTCTGCCCCCCTTGGGGGCAGATTGGCCTATTTTGATGAGGCCAATCTGCCCCCAAGGGTGACAGAAACCACTAGACACCAGGGAGTTTTTTGTTTTACGTGAATTTCACGCAAGGTGACCTCGTCCAAGGCACGGGAACTGGGGGGAGCACTAGCGCTCCCCCCTGTGCTCCCGACCCACCCCCACAAGACAGGGATGGAAGGGGAAGCCCTTCCACCCCGACCCCCCACCCCCCCTGTGACGTCAGCGCACGAGCGCGCGCTGATTTGTCACAGGGCCTCCCCAATCAGCTTCCAGCGCGATCGAAAGAGAAATGCTCAGCATTTCTCTTTCGATCACGTGGGGGAGGCCCAGAGAGGCTTGAAAGGGAAGGAAATGTTGCTTGCAATCCGGCTTTTGAAACCCCACTAGACACCAGGGATTTTTATTTATTTTTGGGAAACTGGCATAAGGGAGCGACCCCTTGGGCAAGGGTCGCTCCCAATGGGGGGCATTTTTTTGGAAGGCCTTTTCTGCCCCCCACTGGGGGCAGATCGGCCTATTATTAGGCCGATCTGCCCCCGGGGGGGGGCAGAAACCTCTAGGCACCAGGGATAAAAAAAATATATATATATATATATTATTATTATTTATTTTTATTTTTTTAGGTGGGGTGCGACCCCTTAGGCAAGGGTCGCTCCCCTAGGGGGGAAATTATATTTAGGCCATTTCTGCCCCCCTTGGGGGCAGATTGGCCTATTTTGATGAGGCCAATCTGCCCCCAAGGGGGACAGAAACCACTAGACACCAGGGAGTTTTTTTTTTTACGTGAATTTCACGCAAGGGGAGCGACCCCTTAGGCAAGGGTCGCTCCCCTGGGGGGGCGAATTATTTTAGGCCATTTCTGCCCCCATGGGGGGTAGATCAGCCTATTTTGATTAGGCCGATCTGCCCCCAAGGGGGGCAGAAACCACTAGGCACCGGGGATTTTTTGTTTTTTTTGTTTTACAGATGGGGAGCGACCCCTTGGACAAAATTGGGAAAAGGGGAAAATTGTATTTAGGCCATTTCTGCCCCCTTTGGAGGCAGATCGGACGATTTTTGCTACGCCAATCTGCCCCCAAGGGGGGCAGAAACCACTAGGCACCGGGGATTTTTTTTTTGGCGCCAATGTCACGCAGGGTGAGCGACCCCGTAGGCAAGGGTCGCTCCCGTGAGGGGGGCTGGGGGGGGCAAATTTATTTTAGGCCATTTCTGCCCCCCCTGGGGGCAGATTGGGCGATTGTTATTAGGGCAATCTGCCCCCAGGGGGGGCTGAAACCTCTAGGCGCCAAGGCAATTTTTTTTTGGGTGGTTTTTTATTTGTTTGTTTGTTTTTTTAGAGATGGGGAGCGACCCATTAGGCAAGGGTCGCCACCCTGGGGGGCAAATTGTATTTAGACCATAGGCCGATTTTAGGTCAATCCCACTAGGCACCGGGGATTTTTTTTTTGGCGCCAATGTCACGCAGGTTGAGCGACCCCGTAGGCAAGGGTCGCTCCCGGGGGGGGGGGTTGGAAGGCAAATTTATTTTAGGCCCTTTCTGCCCCCCCTGGGGGCAGATCGGCCTATTGTTATTAGGCCGATCTGCTAGGATAGAATCCTCTAGGCACCAGGTCAAAAAAAAAATTGTGTGTTTTTTTTTTGTTTGTTTGTTTTTTTAGAGATGGGGAGCGACCCATTAGGCAAGGGTCGCTCCCCTGGGGGGCATATTGTACTTAGACCATTTCTGCCCCCCTTGGGGGCCGATTTTACGTCAATCTGCCCCCAAGGGGACAGAAACCACTAGGCACCGGGGATTTTTTTTTGGCGCCAATGTCATGCAGGGGGAGAACCCCATAGGCAAGGGTCGCTCCCGGGGGACTTGGGGGGACAAATTTATTTTAGGCCATTTCTGCCCCCCCTGGGGGCAGATCAGCCTAATGTTATCAGGCCGATCTGCCCCCAGTGGGGGTAGAAACCTCTAGACGCCAGGGCAAAAAAAAATTGTTTTTTTTTTTGGTAGTTTGTTTTTTTAGAGATGGGGAGCGACCCATTAGGCAAGGGTCACTCCCCTGGGGGCAAATTGTATTTAGACCATTTCTGCCCCCCTTGGGGGCAGATTGGCCGATTTTAGGTCAATCTGCCCCCAAGGGGGCAGAAACCACTAGGCACCGGGGATTCTTTTTTTGGTGACAATGTCACGCAGGAGGAGCGACCCCGTAGGCAAGGGTAGCTCCCGGGGGGGGGGGGGTTGGGAGGGGTGACAAATTTAATTTAGGCCATTTCTGCCCCCCCCGGGCCGGCTGAGCTAGAGGCCAAAATCCACAGGTAGGCACTTTGCAAAAAACACCTCTGTTTTCTGTGAAAAAAATGTGAGGTGTCCATGTTGTGTTTTGGGCCATTTCCTTTCGTGGGCGCTAGGCCTACCCACACAAGTGAGGTACCATTTTTATCGAGAGACTTGGGGGAACGCTGGGTGGAAGGAAATTTGTGGCTCCTCTCAGATTCCAGAACTTTCTGTCACCGAAATGAGAGGAAAAAGTGTTTTTTGGGTCAAATGTTTATGTTTGCAAAGGATTCTGGGTAACAGAACCTGGTCAGAGCCCCACAAGTCACCCCATCTTGGATTCCCCTGGGTTTCTAGTTTACAAAAATGCGCTGGTTTGCTAGGTTTCCCCAGGTGCCGGCTGTGCTAGAGGCCAAAATCCACAGGTAGGCACTGTTTTCTATGAAAAAATGTGATGTGTCCACGTTGTGTTTTGGGCCATTTCCTGTCGCGGGCGCTAGGCCTACCCACACAAGTGAGGTATCATTTTTATCAGGAGACTTGGGGGAACGCTGGGTGGAAGGAAATTTGTGGCTCCTCTCAGATTCCAGAACTTTCTGTCACCAAAATGTGTTTTTTTAGCCACATTTTGAGGTTTGCAAAGGATTCTGGGTAACAGAACCTGGTCAGAGCCCCACAAGTCACCCTATTTTGGATTCCCCTTGGTCTCTAGTTTTCAAAAATGCACAGGTTTTGTAGGTTTCCCTAGGTACCGGCTGAGCTAGAGGCCAAAATCTACAGGTAGGCACTTTGAAAAAAACACCTCTGTTTTCTTTAAAAAAATGTGATGTGTCCACGTTGCGTTTTGGGGTGTTTCCTGTCGCTTGCGCTAGGGGAGACTTGGGGGAACATAGATTAGCAAAACAAGTGTTATTGCCCCTTGTCTTTCTCAAAATGTTTTCCTTCCAAATATAAGAGAGTGTGTAAAAAAGACATCTATTTGAGAAATGCCCTGTAATTCACATGCTAGTATGGTCACCCCGGAATTCAGAGATGTGCAAATAGCCACTGCTCCTCAACACCTTATCTTGTGCCCATTTTGGAAATACAAAGGTTTTCCTGATAGCTGTTTTTCACGCTTCATATTTCAGCAAATGAATTGCTGTATTCCTGGTATAGAATGAAAACGCACAGCAGGGTGCAGCTCATTTATTGGCTCTGGGTACCTAGGGTTCTTGATGAACCTACAAGCCCTATATATCCCCGCAACCAGAGGAGTCCAGCAGACGTAACGGTATATTGCTTTCAAAAATCTGACATTGCAGGAAAAAGTTACTGATTAAAACGTAGAGAAAAATTGATGTTTTTTACCTCAATTTCAATATGTTTCTTTTTCAGTTGTTATTTTCTGTAGGAAACCCTTGTAGGATCTACACAAATGACCCCTTGCTGAATTTAGAATTTTGTCTACTTTTCAGAAATTTTTAGGTTTCTGGGATCCAGCATTGGTTTCATGCCCATTTCTGTCACTGACTGGAAGGAGGCTGAAAGCGCAAAAAATAGTAAAAATGGGGTATGTCCCAGTAAAATGCCAAAATTGTGTTGAAAAATTGGGTTTTCTGATTCAAGTCTGCCTGTTCCTGAACGCTGGGAAGATGGTGGTTTTAGCGCCCCAAACCCTTGGTTGATGCCATTTTCAGGGGAAAAACCACAGCCTTCTTCTGCAGCCCTTTTTTCGCATTTTGTTTTTTGAAAACGAAATCTTTGCTGTATTGTGGCTAATTTCTTGGTCTCCTTCAGGGGAACCCACAAAGTCTGGGTACCTATAGAATCCCAAGGAAGTTGGAAAAAAAGGACGCAAATTTGGCTTGGCTAGCTTATGTGGACAAAAAGTTATGAGGGCCTAAGCGCAAACTGCCCCAAATAGCCAAAAAAAAGGCCTGGCACAGGAGGGGGAAAAGGCCTGGCAGCGAAGGGGTTAATGATTGGTTTGATCACATTCAAATCTCCTCATATAAAAATTTCAACAGATATATATATATATATATATATATATATATATATATAGATACAGTGCAGAACACACGGAAATAGAAGAAAAGAGAGCAATCAACACCAGGCCATAAATTGCATCTGCAAACATTTCAAGTCATGTAGTAGCACGGTATTGATGGTCCTTCCAATAAATGAACATGTGGTTGATGTAAGATTAACATTGTTAACACTATATAAGGATTTGAAGAGGTTTTCCTCAGGGCAATTGTAGCTACCTGGCCTGGCTGGAGGCTATACTTCTCAACCGAGAAGATAAGAGGAGTTTAATTGAGACCGTCAAAGTCAGTCAAAATGCAATCCAGATGAAATCAGAATGCCTGCAGAGACTAAAGAAATGCTGCCAATCTCTGGGTCCACACATTTCACCCATTCGTGGTTGAAAGCATGCCTCCCCAACCCCCGCCAGTCTTAGAAAAATCAGTCTGTTTCCTGATGATACTATTGACATTTTTCCAAAGAGTTTATTATTACCCCAACAGACTCTGAACTGAAAAGGAATGCAAATCCAAACTGCCTGAGATTTAAATTTGAAATTGGTACCTTTTTCCACACAGTATAGGCGTGTCTTGTAATTCAACAATACTGGTCTCAAGTCCACAGTGCACTTGGTCAAACAGTTGGGCCTATGGCATTTGACCCCAAATTGGCAATATTGAGGATCATGGAGCAGACCCAGAGGTATATATGCTTGAAGGCAGGAAAAATGAGACATGGCACAATATTGGTGAGGCGATAAAGATATCCCCCTGAGTGAATTGATCTAATGCATGTACTGCTAAACTAAGGTGGAGGGGTTAGCTGTGAGGTGAGTGGATGTTCAAAGGAGCATGAGAAAATGTGGGGCTTTTGATAGGCGGTAAATGTGATCCAAACCCCATGCACATCATGCGTGAACCAAAGTTTGTGCGTGTTATTTGCTCACCTCAAGACCACATAATGTGTGGAAAACCTCAAAAGAAAATAAACTTGTCATACAAAATACAGTTGATTCAAATTGAAAAAAAAAATACCAAAAATCCTAAAATGTCCAAAAAAAAACTAAATGATGTGTACAGATCACATCTTCAGCCAGATGCATGGTGTTCTTCTCACACAAATGGTTTAGCCTCTGTTGTCATTTAGATGGTGGAGTAGAGGATGGGAAGCATGTGCCAAACTACTGTATAGAATCATCCCCGGTTATGAATACTTGAGTTGTCTTATGTCATGTTGTATACTGGATTGGGAGCTGCAACTGTTTCCAGAAGTAGGGCAAACTCCTTCTGTATCCTGAAAAAACAAGCTATGAAGCTTGGTGCTATCTATTGTTCTGAGGGTGACCATTTGTGTTTGGCCTAAGATTGGGAGAGGTCCAGCAGATGAAGCAAAGACATCCTTGTTTTAAGAATAGTTGGCTCCAGTGGCATGAACAAGTGCAATCTTCAAAATCCATGGAGAGCAATTTTGAGCCAGAATTCTAAGTATAATGTGGACCGTTATATAGTCAAGTGGTTTGGGGTCTAACACTCTCCATGGCTTAAGCTGTGCCCTCCGTTCACGGTGAATAGAGCCTGGTCTGCAACCATGGTATGCCCAGCATCTACTACATTGAAATGCACCCAGGACAAATGACTTGCTGTAGCCTAAGGCACTGATACTTTTCAATTCCAGAGAAAAAATGTTATGCCAAGTAAGAGCCATTGCATGATGAGCTTCGTGATACTGTTGTGTGCTTCAAGATCAATTACTATTTATATGCTAAGGGACAGATACCACTAGACACTGCTAACTAGTTATGTGAGTCAAAGTTCCAGGCATCGCATGCTGGCAGATTGAAATGCAGTATTGCACCTAAGAAGGGTAGAATCCAGCAGTATTTATTTAGGCCCCAAGGACACGCCTCAGCCTCCACACTTGCCTCTGCTTAAGTGCCTTCTAACTCCCTTTATTTCAAATACACACATTCCAGCATCATGGAAACCCAGTCACAAATTCCACATTCCATAGCTAGAACATTTTACACACACACACACACGCAAGTGTGATACTGCTTCTTTTTTTTTTGGAAATGTAAAAGTTTTTCCTTTCTTAATAATGTACTTGCAAAGAGCAAACACTGAAATAACAATGTAGGATAGTAATGATGTAAACAATGCTTGATCTCCTAAACAGGAAGATAGGTTGTGTGGAAATACTGCAAGGCAATGGTGCACTTAAATAAAATCCTTAACAGCTGTGAAAAATATGCCAATCCAAAAAGAAAGTACTTGCATTGATCTCCAAAAATAAAAAATACAAACACCACCCCTAACAGCTACTGTACTCTCTCCCTACCTTTGAACAAGCAATGTGGTCACAGTACCCCAGAGAAGGCTGCCTTTCATGTAGGAATTTCAGAAAATAGCATGGCACCCCTGGACATTATCTCAAATTTCAAAACCTACACAAATTTAGTCCGGCTTCATATCATGATTGACCGCTGAGGTGTAGATATCTATTTGGCTTAATAATGCTACAATGAAGGCCCTCAAGCCTCTCCTGAAGAAACCCTCAGCTGATCTCAGCGAGCTCAAAAACTACCGCCCCGTCTCGCTCCTCCCATTCCCCACCAAAGTCTTGGAAAATGCCATCACCTCCAAGCTCATGGACTACCTAGAACACAACAACCTGCTCGACCCATCCCAATCCAGATTGTGGCCCAATCACAGTACTGAAACAGCTTTTATCGCAGCTAATGATGACATCAGGTGCCTCCTCAACCTAGGGGCAACAGCGGTTCTCATCCTCCTTGACTTATCCGCAGCCTTCGACACCGTCTGACACCACATTCTCTTCACCATACTACACAGTACTGGCATTAAAAACAATGCACTCAACTGGATCACCTCCTTTCTCTGGCCGAACATAGAGGATCTTCCTTTCCCATTACATCTCCGCACCGAAAGACATCATCTTTGGCATCCCCCAGGGCTCTCTCAGCCCTACCCTTTTCAATATCTACATGACTCCACTGGCAGACATCGCATGCACCCATGGACTCAACATCATCTCCTACGCCAATGACACCCAGCTCGTCCTCTCCCTCTCAAACGGTACCTCCACCACACAAACCAACTTCCAAAACACTATGAGCAACATTGCCACCTGGATAAGGACCAACTGCCTCAAGCTGAATTCAGACAAAGCGGAGATCCGCATCTTTGGGAACAAGCCCTCCCCTAGGACGACACGTGGTGGCCCACCCCCTTGAGTCCCCCACCCACACCCACCAACCACGCACACAACCTCTGGATTATCCTGGACATGCAACTGACCATGAAGCAACAGATCAACACCATCTCTTCTGTCTGCTTCCACATCCTCCGCATGCTCCACAAGATCTTCAACTGGATCCCCATCTCTACTAGGAAAACGGTCACCCGGGGTCTCAAGTCCACCTGAACAGACTATGGCAACGCGCTCTATGCCGGAACCACTAAACAGCTCATGAACCACCTCCAGACCATCCAGGACACAGCAGCAAGACTTTTCCTTGACCTCCCCTGAAGTAATAACATCACCTCCCACCCCAGAGCCCTCCATTGGCTCCTCGTCCAACAAAGATTCCTCTTCAAGCTACTCAAGCACGCATACAAGGCCCTCCACGATGCCAGACCCGCCTACATCAACAACTGCCTCACTTTCCACTTACCAACCAGAGACCTCCACTCAGTCTCCCTTGTCCAGGCCTATGTTCCCACATATGCCATGAATGTTACAGAGGTCGCTCCTTCTCCCACCTCGTCACCAGATCCTGAAACGACCTCCCACTTCACCTGTTCACCCCCTACCTTCCCAGAAGGACTTCAGAAAGCAGCTCAAAACTTGGCTCTTTGACCTTCAGCAACAGCCTGAGAGGTCAGCAACACCCTCCCTCCAGCACCTGGAGACCCCCGGGGTGAGAAGCTCGCTCTATATGAGACCATGTTGGATGACATTGATTGAAAAAATGCGAGTTGGAGGTATGGCATACTTTCAACCCCCTGTATTAGGATAGAACTCCCCATGGCAGTGACGGTGCACAAGCTTCGTGTTTAATACATTTATAATTTCCGGGCAACTACTATGCAGTGAGGAAAAATCTAAGCCCAGTCAAAGGAGTGCTAGCTGTGAAGTGCATTCAGAAAAGAATGTTCTAAATTTAAACCATGGCGTTTTCTTATCTTTTGATTGCCACGTTAATCATGCTGCAAACATGTCAGAGAACAACCATCTACTTTCCCGATTTCTTGCAGTGTTTTACAGCATTCCTAAAATTCGCTATTATTTTCAAAGCGTGTGTGTTTGTTTAATCGACTGAAATACTCAATCTACCGGGAGTCGACTGAAAAACAATTCACCTCCAAGTCATGTTATCTTTCTCATCATATAACAAGCAGTGCTACTGTACTCTGCTCTGGATGGGAAGTGTGTTTGAGTGTTTTATGAGGTAAACATAGATAAAAATGAAAGTATTTGTAAACACAGAATGAATAAGTTTCAAGTACTCAAATATAAATCTCTTAGCACAGCACAATTTAGCTGCCTGAGAAAGAATTGAATGTTATTGTTTATGAAGATGCATATTCTTTATCCTTACCTAATAATAAACTGCATTTCAGTATTAAAAATAAAGGATTGCTAATGCTGTTTGTGATGGTGTTTATTTTGGTAGAATGCATGCACAGTATTGGCTTGTTTTGTATGAAATAGTAAAATATACACCTGCAAACAATCTCAAAGCACAACACTGTTGTTTAACTGCCAATGTACTTTAGAACAATTTCAGTAAAATGCAGCTTCACTAGTCCAAGAGAACTGATGTAAGTATTTGGTTATATGCCAATACACGGCATTGTAAACATATTGCCTTCTAAGGTAATAAAGACGCACTAAAGCAAGTTTCTGGATGCCAGGTGCAGTTGTCAATACTCTCCAGCGCATTCTGTGCGATCGTTCATCTTGCCCCAGAGCAAAGAGAGAATCAAAGAGGTTCTTGGCGGTAAATATTACAAGATGAGAAGCTGGTGCATGTGTGTTAATAAGAATGGCAATTCATCACGGAAATAGAGAAAAGATAGGGCACGGCCTACATTGTGGTGAATGACTTCTTTTCCTTTCGTCTGACTTTTCATCTATCTAGCCTTACAGTTAAATAACGCGAAGGGGGGAAGAAAGAGAGGGAACAGAGAGAGTGAGAGAGACAGAGAAGCTAACACCTGATGAAGCTGAAATGAAGGTTTTACATTTATTAGCGCATAAACGTAGTGTAGCAATAATCAAGTGTGACATTAATCGAACTAAATAAGAGTGTACGGGGACAAATGTGCCCTCAGCGTAGTTTGCCAACATTTATAAGCGTGCTTCATATAACGTGATGTATTAAAATTGTACTAGTTTGACATAATCGTAAACGTGTGCCATGATTTGCTTGTTAGAAATGTTTTAGCTTAGCATGACTTTAATGGAGGCTTTGGCCTAGTTGCCGCGTCTCACGATTTAGATGCTCGTATTTTTCCACTGTGCCAATAAACGTGTATTCTTGCTTGAAGCTGTACTTTTCCAGTGGGATCGTTCACATGCTTATCTTAAGGTTTCGTGCCAGCCTGGCATCTTTTTTTCTTCACTCCAAGGTCAATCTGCAGGTGCAGACAATGGACGCTCTGAAAGTGAGTTAATTGGTAAAATATGTTGCAACTTACGTTCCCGACTCCAAGGATAATGTATGCTTAAGTAAAAGCTTGAGAACTGTCGTTTTTGATTGGACAATTTGAAGCTAACCTATGAACCCTCCAATGGAAGACCCTACTGGACTTGAACTATTGTCTATTTAAACCAGGTGCACGAGAGGAAAGTAGCCATTACCTGCCATTGCACCCAGCAGCCCTTACTCGTCATCTTTGATGTTCGACGCCATTTTGAGAGACTTTGATGCTTTCTCTAATCGAGAGAAAGAGACTTTAAGTAATTCTCGCCCTAGAGACTTTAACTTTGATTTGCCCCTTTGCATGAAGTAATAGTTGTCCTTTTATCTTGCCGCTGTGAGGCATTTGCCCCGTCCACCCTGCCCCTTTGCCCCCGTCCCATGCCGATCAAATCCGGTACCTGTGAGACGAAGACATCCTTGAATGCTGATTGGATTTGGTAATTATGAAAGGAAAATTGTGCAATTGCATTGTGTTTTCTTTTTAGGTAACCAACTGCTGATTTTGGATAAGCGCCTTAGTTAGGAGTTTTCTAAATTAATGTTGCTAAATTGTTTTTGCATGAAGTCCCACATGCTGATGCTAATTTGGGGTTAGATGAGGATTCATTTGATGCACGATGCAATTTGAGACCTTGTTCTGCTGACTAAATGTATGCAATTAGCCCATTACAGATTGTCGTTTTAGTGGTTTGCGTTGCCATCATAGAAGGCATTGTTATTCAAATGCTGTATAGATTGCATCTGTTTCGCCGTTATGGACAGCTATTAATGTTCATTTACATATATCATTTGGTGTTGAGACATATCTACATTGTGCTAGCTTTGTTAATATAGGGAAATAAATTCATTAACTTTGCATAAACTGGTGTGGTTATTCATGACCGAAGGGTCATGGTTTCGCCGAAATGTATTCTGGATTAATTGTGAAGTGTTATGTTGATCAAGGTATTGCCTATGTCCGTTATTGATTATCGATTATTGATTTGATTGATTACTCCCGGGTAAGGAGAGTCCCACTTGGTCAAAAGATTCATCGACCTTAAGAGCGTCCAACTACAGGTAAATTATTAGTCTGGAAACGCTCTATCAGTAGATGGTAGCAGAGACCCAAAATCGAGAGGTGGATGGTGTTGAATTAACGGTTACGCCCTTGAGACCGCACTCGAGAAGTTGAATTAGATTTTTCTTGGATAAAACAGATTGAGAGAATGATGATGGGCTAAGTCCCCCGCGACTTTTCCCGGGATCTCGGAGCTTGCGAATGGAGAGAATGGAGGTGTGGAATCGGCGTTGGTGGTACTAGTGACGGTATGAGTGAAGTTAGGGTTTTGCGCTTGCACAGCTTATTGCCGCAGATTGTGTGAAAAGGTTGCGAGCATTTTAGAGAATAGCGGAGGTGCGACTCCGAGTGTAGAAGTAGGGAAGTCGTCGAACTTCATAGAAATAGCGGAGGTGCGACTCCGAGTGTGAGAGTAGGGAAGTCGTCGAACTTCATGTGCGTGTGGCGCTTTGTGCAGAAAAAGGTCCACGTGGTTGTTGTTGTTGAGACGGGCCCTGCGAGGTCAAGAGACTCCGGAGTATGTTGAAAAGTGTATGAGACACTTGTTATATGCTGTGGTCTGGTCGGTTTAATAGGTTGATCGGGCGTGGTCAACGAGTCGGTACGTGTGTTAAGGGAGTGAAAGAAACTTCGACTTCGGGCTTTGACAAATTCTAAGTGCACTAGAATAGATCATTGACAAGTTGAGAGCAGAATCTGCAGGTCAGATTTGCTTGCGAAAGTGGGGGCCGAGAAAGATGGAATAACTGCCGAGGCTAGTGAAAAATCCCTAAGGTCCTGAAGCGATTGTGTTACCCCTCCTGTAGTAAACCGACAGATCTGTTTTATATTTTTGGTAGCTCGCGATACATGCCAGAAGTTGTTACGAGAGGAGCTGAGTGAAGGAGGACTAGCCGCGAGGCTTTGTCAGCCGCAGTGTGTGTGAGTGTGACGTCACTAGGAGCCGCGCTGGGATAGGTTGGTTGTAGAGAAGGGTCGCGCACGGATTGGACGCAGTCCGTGGGGCTCGATAGGAAGGGGAAAGGCAAGCGAAGAGTATTCCGGGAATTAAAGTCACCTATTGATTACAAACTTTGTGAAATAAAAGACGAGAAAATGAAATTCTTTAAAGCATTAAAGAGTGCGATGAAGGGGGAGTCTTACATTAAAGCGAGCGTAGGAGAGTCCACCCGAAGGTACACCAGCTTACATTGTAATGGAGGAAAAGGGGGTAGCTCCGTGTCTTTGGCTAAAGCAATGGCACAAGCTGACAGAGAAACATGGGAGCGTAGCGTTCCCGATTCATGGGACATTCAATATAAGGATCCTAGAGAATCTGAGATTTGCGATGTACGACATGAAGGTACCTCCAAGACCAGCACAGTTTGAGGCTCTAGCAATTTGGGAACTAATGGCTAGATAGCAACAGCAAAAGAAGTTCGAGACCAGGATGAGAAAGGTAGAAAAAACACTAGCGGACGCTAGGTGGGATAATGCACAGAAGGTGTGGAGGTCAGATGTATTGCAGGGGATAAAGTTGTTTCCCGCAATTGCTAAGGAAGAAGAGGAGACAGGCAAGAAAGCTACCTGTAAGACAAACAGGAGGTGTTCCAAAGATAGAGAAGAAGAGTCAGATGATGAGGAGTTCATCATGCAATTGCTGAACGACCGTCCACCACCTTATGCGGAGAGTGGACAAGGTCTAAGTACCAGTTCTGCCCCTCCGGCACCGGTACAGAGTAATGAAACTCCAGACTCAGAAATGCCATCGGGATCTAAGGACCCGAGTTTACTGTTCACCCCGCAAATACCACAGGTTAGGAGAATATATCCAGATGTGCCCATGTTGAAACCAGCAGAAAACTATCAGCCGCAGGTCCCAAGGTACTACAGCAGTGACACCAGTACGGGAATGATTCTGGATCCAACCGTAATGGGAGTACAGAATGGTCACAACCCAATATTGGGACAAGCTGAATCAACCCAGTTTTTGATGCCTCAAAAGCAGATGCAAGGGGGAACAGCACATGCTCAGATGACGGGGAGTCAGATGGGCATGCCGGCAATGATGACCCATAGTGTGGGAATGAACATGTCTCAGAACATGGGGAATGGACAGAACCCAGATGCAAGATCCCTACCCATTACTGTAGGTCCTCCGGTACCTTTGTACAGTCAGCCTAACTCAGGTATGAGCGGTCAGGGATTAATGGTGCAGAATGGGACGGAAAGGAGGTGCATAGAAAACACTCCAGGGATAACTCCGATAGCGGCTCAACCAACTGGATCTGGGTCCTTGATGGAGTTTAGTCCCACATGTGCTCAGTCAACAGTGGTGAGGTCGAGTCCCCCACTGATAATACCGCTATCATCGAGCACTGAAAAGTTGGCGCAACCATCAATGGCAGTCGATGTGAATGCTACACTGATGGGGTTGAATGCGCAACAGCTAACACAGTGGTTCAACAGTCTGAATTCCACACAAAGCTCAACAAGTGGGAAGGGAGAAGACTACTTGAACAGGGTAAGGTTGGGCATGGAAGCAGAAGAGTTGGTGGAAGGGACTATGGGTGTGAATAGGCTAGAGTCCTACACGGAAGAAGAGCTGAGGTATCTATGTCTCCGGATTACGAGAGAAGTGAACAAGGTACATAAAAGGTTGCAAGAAATAGCTGACAAAAACGGGGTTGAGATAGACAAGACAAAACACTTGAGTAGGAGCTATAGACTGGATTTTGGGGCCACAGACTTTGAACACATGAGGTCAGCAGGCATGAAGACACACCTTAGAGAATTGCTGCAGAGTGCACAAGTGTGGAGGTGCTTAGACAAATGGGAAAGTAGGTGGGCAAAGAAAAAGGAAAAGAAGAAAGACAGTGTCCCAGAGCACAAGGAGAAAAGACCACAGAGTAGTGACGCAGTAACGATGTTGCCAATGAGAGAGACAGCAGGGGGAAAATTAGTACATGTACCGTGGCACAGAAGTGACATTCAGTCTTTTACGGATGATTTTCCCAAACTGAGAGAGAAACCCATTGAATGGTATCAACAGACTGATAGGTTTGTGAAGCTTGCAAAATGTCTTTGGGAAGATCTGAACACCCTCTTTGAGATTGTGGTCCCGGCAGATTTGTGGGAGGAATGCAAAAGGGCTGTAGGTTGGCCGACAAGTGAACCAGAGAGAGACAGGGATACGGGTGCACCATCACCTATGGTGATGAGCTTGTACCACAAGGTGATTGAGCACTTGAAGACGAAGGTTGCCGCGAAAAATGTGTATTGGCAGAAGATTGATCGAACTGCCCAAGAGGCTAAAGAGTCGATTCATGGGTACTATGAAAGGTTGTTGAAAGCGTTTAAGAACTACAGTGGTACGGAAACAATAGAGGCGAAGGACATGCTTCATTTTGTGTTTAGATTTGTGGAAGGGCTGAGACCAGAGATAAGTCAGATGATAAAGACGCATTTGATTTGTTGGCAGTCGAAACCGATTGATGAGGTGTTGAATTATGCGAAATACTGTAGTGACGAGATTGAGGTGAAACAGAAAAGGTTGAAAGAGAAGGTGATGATGATGCAGCTTAAAGCGGCTCAGACAGGTTTGCAAGGGTTGCAAGGGTTCCAACAGCAGATACCACAACTGCAGCCGCAGCCGCAGGGAAATATGGTGTTCCAGCCACAGGCGAGAGGCAGAGGCAGAGGAGGTTTTGTGAATAATGGTCCGGATTTGAATACTGTTGTGACTTCGAATGGTATGCAGGCAATGAAAAGGGTGATGCCGTGTCACGTGTGCGGAATAGTAGGACATTGGAAACGCGAGTGCCCGATGGTGGTGCAGGAAGGTGCAGGTGTTGGTCAGCAAAACAATGATGTCAATGCATTCCAGACAATGAGGGGACCGAAAATGAGAGGTCCAAACCCAAATTTTCAGCCCATAAATCAGTTGCAGGGATTACAGCCTATGCAGCCGCAGCAGATGCAGATGCCTCGTATGCAGATGACGCAAATGCAGCCAATGCAGCAGCAGTTACCCATGGTACCTAATCAGCAAATGCAAATACCTTTGGCACCAATGAATCAGCAGCAAGTGATGGTTCCTCCACAGGTCTCGAGTCAGGTGATGAGTACAAACGGCACAGTACAACAGTTTCCATTACACAGTGAGAGTGGAATAAACAATGTATGGGAGAGTGAAAGTTCAGATGAGGAGGGAAATTGTGTGCTTGCAGCATCCTTGGAAGTTGATCAAAAGGGTCCATATGTAGAGGGAAAAGTTATGGGTCATCGTGTTTCATTCTTGGTGGACACAGGAGCTACACGTTCAACTGTTAGGAGCATTGAAGTACCAAATTTGCCCCTCTCAGGGAGAACAGTTCAAGTGGTGGGAGTAGCAAACAGGTACCTGACAAACCCTATCACAGATCCAGTACCAATTAGCATTGGTAACTACCAAGGGTTACACAATTTTGTGGTATGTGACTCAAGCCCGATAGCACTGTTAGGGAGAGACCTATTGTGCAAATTGGGATGTTCGATTATGTGTTCGTACGATGGAATAAGAATTCAGACGAGCAGTGATGGGGAAGATGATGACAGTGTAGAAGGGGACGAGATGGAAGTTGTCGATGAAAATTACCCTCTGATTACCCTTCTTCCGATGTTAACTGAAGAGGATATTCCGGCTGAGTTACGAGAAACAGTGGGAAAGGAAGTGTGGGATATGACAGGAAAAGAGGTGGGATTGGTGAAAGGAGTGGAACCAGTGAAAGTGACCGTAAAGCCCAATGTAACGTTTCCCCAGACCCCACAATACCACATGGCAGAAGATACCCTCATGAAAGTCGCCCAACTAATTGATGAGTTCGTAAAACAGGGAGTACTGAAAGAAGTGCTGAGCAGTCCATGTAATTCACCAATCATGGGACTAATAAAGCCGAGTGGAAAGGTCCGAATAGTGCAGGACTTGAGGAAAATAAATGACATCATAGTCAAATGCTGCCCTGTAGTACCGAATCCAGCTGTGATAATGTTTCAAGTCCCTTGCGATGCCGAGTGGTTCTCAGTCATCGATTTGTCACAAGCTTTCTTTTCGGTGCCTCTTCATGAGGACAGCCAATTTCTCTTTTGTTTCAAATTCTTAGACAGAGGGCCTGATTACAACTTTGGAGGACGGTGTTAAACCGTCCCAAAAGTGACGGATATACCACCTACTGTATTACGAGTTCCATAGGAAATAATGGACTCGTAATACGGTAGGTGGTATATCCGCCACTTTTGGGACGGTTTAACACCGTCCTCCAAAGTTGTAATCAGGCCCAGAGTCTACAGTTGGTGTCGAATTCCTCAAGGGTTTTCTGAGTCACCATCAATTTTCAATCAAATTCTAAAGAAAGACTTGGAAGCGTTAGAATTGCCATTTGAGTCAGTCCTAGTACAGTACATTGATGACTTACTGATTGCAGCTAAGACAGAAAGTGGCTGCACAGCCGATACTATTGCCCTACTGAACCACTTGGGAAGGAATGGACACAAAGTGTCTCCTTCGAAGTTGCAGTTCTGTCAGAAGAAAGTGAAATACTTGGGTCACCAGATAGAGAAAGGGTCACGGAGAATAATGAAGGAAAGAATAACAAGTGTACTTCAAATGAGTCCACCAAAGACAAGGAGGGAGGTGAGGAAGTTCTTGGGGATGGTGAGCTACTGTTGCCAGTGGATTCCCAACTTCTCGACTCTAGCAAAGCCTTTACTGAAACTGACCCAGAAGGATGCATTGGATGAAATTGAGCTGAAAGGAGATGAGATGGATGCTTTTATTGAATTGAAAGAATGCATGTGCAGGGCTCCAGCTTTAGGTATGCCTGATTACACAAAGCCTTTCACATTGTTTTGTCATGAACGTGATGCATGTTCTTTGTCTGTCTTGACCCAAGCCCATGGTGGCGTAAACAGACCAGTAGCATATTTTTCAGCTACTTTGGATCCGGTCGCAGCAGCACTTCCAGGGTGTTTGCGCACCGTAGCAGCAGTTGGTATCAGCCTCACTCAGAGTGAAGGAATAGTGATGGGACATCCATTAACAGTTATGGTCCCTCACTCGGTTGAGATACTTTTGACCCGCTCCCGAACACAACACATGACTGGAGCAAGACTCACAAGGTATGAAACCATAATTCTGGGCTCACCGAATGTGCAGCTGAAAAGGTGCACTACGTTGAATCCAGCAACCTTGCTTCCTGGAGAAAATGCTGAAATTGAGAACGCTGAAGACGTCGAGCATGACTGCCTTCAGGTGACTGAATTTTGCACAAAACCCCGACCTGACATTAAGGATACTAAGCTTGATGAAAATGACCAAATTATTTTTGTTGATGGGTCATGTTTAAGAGATGCAATGGGAATTTTGAAAGCAGGATATGCTGTATGTACTGTAACAGGTGTCTTGGAAGCGTCCTGGCTTCAAGGAGTCTATTCTGCACAAGTAGCAGAGCTCGTAGCCCTTACAAGAGCATGTCAACTGTCCACGTTGATGAAGGTTACCATTTACATTGATAGTCAGTACGGGTTTGGAATTGTACACGACTTTGGGCAACTATGGTCTCAGAGAGGCTTCCTGACTTCTTCAGGGTCCCCAGTGAAAAACGGGGAGAGAATAAGGGAATTGTTACATGCCATCCAAATGCCAGCCGAAATTGCAGTGGTAAAGTGTAGTGCTCATACAAAAGGACAGGACTATGTTTCTCTGGGAAATGCAAATGCGGATCAAGTCGCAAGATTTTGTGCCTTGAACTGTATACTGCTCAGAGATGAATGGAATTCGATAAGTGAGCCAGAGCTTGAACCAGCTGAAGCATTTGCCTTAAAGGTCGTGGATACAATAGATGAATTAAAAGCATTACAGAATAGTGTCAGGGAGGATGAAAAGGCTTCCTGGATTAAGTCACAATGTACACAGAGACTAGATGAGTTATGGGTTTCAAATGAGGGAAAATATGTGTTACCGAATTGTCTTTTATCGCAGCTAGCGCGGTTCTATCATGGGCAGGCTCACCTAGGGAGAGATGCCATGATAAGATTGTTCAAAACTGATTGGTTTAACCCCAGATTTCGTCAAGCTGCAGAAGCAGTTTGCCATCGATGTGTCATTTGTCAGCAGATGAACCCAGGAAAGGGAACAGTTGTGAATGCGAGCCACATTGGCAGGGCCAGTGGCCCTTTCAGCAGAATGCAGATGGACTTTATTGAGATGCCTGTGCATGGAGGTCTGAAGTATGTGTTGGTGATTGTGTGCATTTTTAGTCACTGGATTGAAGCATACCCCACACGTAGGAATGACAGCCTTACAGTTGCAAAACTATTGTTGAGGGAGTTGATACCACGTTTCGGATTCCCGATCTCTTTAGAATCAGATAGGGGAAGTCACTTCAATAACGAGGTGATAAAGTTACTTTGCGAAGCGCTGAACATTGAGCAAAAACTGCATTGTAGCTATCGCCCTGAAGCATCAGGACTGGTGGAGCAAATGAATGGTACACTGAAATCAAGAATGGCGAAAATATGTGCATCGACAAATTTGAAATGGCCTGACGCATTGCCTTTGGTGTTGATGTCAATGAGAAACACCCCTGACAGAAAGACTGGCCTGTCCCCGCACGAAATACTTATGGGCAGGGCCATGAGACTTCCTGCAGTTCCTGCAAACGCGCTTTTGAATATTACAGATGATATGGTGTTAGACTACTGCAAGGGTCTGGCTGACGTGGTTCGCTCTTTCTCTCACCAGGTGGAAGCAACCACCTTGCCACCGATCCAAGGTCCAGGACACGCACTGAAGGCAGGTGACTGGGTCGTGATAAAGAAGCACGTGAGGAAGTCATGTCTGGAACCCCGTTGGAAAGGCCCTTTCCAAGTGATCCTGACAACAACTACCGCTGTGAAGTGTGCGGGGGTTCCCAACTGGATTCACGCCAGTCACACAAAGAAAGTGTTGTGTCCCACAGATGAGGAATTTGAAGCGCTGAAACTGCCAGTACCTGATAACAAAGTGCCGAGCGCTGAGACAGAGCAAAACAGAACTAGAAGCGAACAGGCGGAAATAGTCGAGAGAGAAATATTCTCTGAGGACGAAGAAACAGACTCACTTGGGGAAGACCAAGGAGAAACCTCAGACAGCGACAAAGCAGCTGAGGGTGACAAAGAGCCTGAAGCAGCTGAAGGTAACAAAGAGCCTGAAGCAGCTGAAGGTGACAAAAAGCCTGAAGCAGCTGAAAGTGACACAGAGCCTGAAGAGAGCAACGGTGACAAAGGGCTCGAAAGGGGTGAAAAAGCAGGAGAGCCTGATCAGAGGAGGGCTTTCCCAGAAGCAGACGGTACAGAAAAAGAAAAGCAAAACGTGATTGTCTCTCCAGAACAAGGGGACAAGGCAGAACAGAACGAAACTGCCCAAACTTCATCAGAAGAGATCGCAGGTCCCTCAAGTGGACACAGTGCAAAGAAAAGACCAAGTATATCACCAGTAAAACTAGGAACAAGAGAAAAATTTAATGACGAAGGGCCAAAAGTGAAAGAGAAAAGAAAGGAAGTGTCTGTCGTGGTACCAACATCAAGTGAAGGAAAAGACTTGACCAAGGAGGAAAGTACTAGTGAGGCAGAGTCAAAGAGAGATGCAAAATTGAAAAGAAAAAGGATACCGAACAGAAGATATTCCGGTCCTGAATGGGCATATGTAGTTCATGACGATTGGACTGACGAATTTGTATCCCTTAGCCTCGAGAACGAAGAAGAAGAGATACCAATAGAAAAGAAAAGTTTTATGGACACTGTTGATTGAAAAGCTGGTAAATGACATTGCTTGCTATAATATAACGTGATACAACCAGCTGAGACATTGCTAAAACCGGATGAGACATTTGCTAACCTGATAAGACTTTTGAGAACCTGATTGACTCTTAAACACGATTTGAGACAACGTGCCAACTGAAAAAAAAAAAAAAGAGAGTGAGTTATTGATCTTTGGAAAAAAAAAAAAAAAAAGAGTTATTGCCGATTTGAGACAAATGCTGCTAACCGATAAGTGACTTGGCTCCTGAAGAAAACTGTGTGAACATTGTGCTCGTTCAGCTTTGTAACTGAATTGCTAAATCGTTTCTTTTGTAGGTGCTTCTAGCTCTCTGATTCTATACAGATCATGACTGGGTACGCTACACAAAACAGTAGGAAGAAATATTGTAAATATGCGTGTATAGGCTTAGTAATTGCATGTGTACTAATAATAATGATAATGGTGCTTGCAATGCATGGTAAGAGTGAGAACGAAAGAATTGATGCTTCTACTTTTGCTCCTGTTACTGTCACTGAACTAACCGCACTGAAAAGACTAGAATTAGATGAAAGACACTTGCATGATAAAAAGGAGCTTTCGTATAATGTTTTCTATCGCTTGCTAACAGAATATGTTGAGACTATGGATGCGAAAGATTGTTATGTGTGTACACAGATACCGACATCGGTAACCGAAGGGGTGACTTATCATCACATGCCTCTTACTTATGGGATTACATGTAGTATAGTAACTTCTAGATTTTATGGTCAAACCAACATACAGTATTTTTACTCAAATTATGATGTTACCTTTGCATATGTTCCTATAATCACGCAGCTTAGCCAGATTGCTAAAGATTGGGATGCTAAAATAATGAGGGAATTTGTCGAGCCAATGCTACCTTTTGAAACGGCTCACGCTCATAGGGAGAATCTTACCTGCTCCCTCTCTGCAGTAGAAATAAGCTTTTTAGATCGCACAGATGATAGAAGGGCACACATGAATGCGAAATTAGAAAAAGAGCTACATAAGAGGACTTCAGTAGACAATTATGACTTTGCCGCAATAAAAACACAAGGGAGAATAGCTTTAGATGCTTGGCATGTAGGAAAATTTTGTATATATCGAGGTGAATCTTATTATGACAACATTTTTGTAGGAGCGAGTGAGTGTAAACATACGTTTATCTTTAAGGCCAAATGGACATACATGCTGAACGGACTTGACCCTGTCATACCAGGTGTATATTACATTTGTGGGCATAATGCTTATTATCGTCTTCCAAAGGGATGGTGGGGGAGATGTTATTTGGGTATAGTGTTCCCAAAGGTTTATCAACTGGATGACCTATCGATGATTCCAAAGACATCTGGATCCCATCGTATCCAGAAAAGAGAGACCGCAGCTGCTGTGGTAGGAGATATATTTGGAGCCATGATTCCTTCATTGGGAGTTGTGTTGAATTCCATCAAAATAAGAAAGTTGTCTACTATAGTGGATAACATGTTGACAAAGTTTTCAGGTGCTATAATCCTGATAGATGCTGAACTTGCAGCGGAAAGAGCTATGACTCTTCAAAACAGGCTTGCCTTAGACATTCTTTTAGCAAAGGATGGCGGCGTTTGCAAAATGCTTGGTGCACGACACTGTTGTACGTATATACCAGATAATAGTGTGAAGATTAAAACAATGCTTGCTAATCTAACAAAAGAGAGTGCAGATTTGAAGGAACTGAAGGAACCAGGAGTGTGGGAGAAGGTTGGAAAGGGACTTGCTTCAGTGGTAAATTTGGCCTGGTGGCATTTGGAATGGAATATTGCTAAAAATAATACAGGGAATTTTAATAGTTCTAATTTGCATATTTGGAATTTGGGGAATAAAAAGAGGAATATTAATGATCATGGAAAGAATTAAAAGAAGGAAGGAAGAGAAAATGATGAAAAGAATGGCAGAAGAATACAAAGCAAGGACAAGGGGAACCAAAAGGCAGAGAGAACTGACAGAATTTTAATGGGATAAAATTTGTGGGCATGGTTTGGTGTGATGACAAGTAGTCATCAGAGGAGGGATTGATGAAGCTGAAATGAAGGTTTTACATTTATTAGCGCATAAATAGTAAACGTATGTAGGAAAGTACCATCTTGCCTGGCATGTTACCCCCATTTTTCACTGTATATATGTTGTTTTAGTTGTATGTGTCACTGGGACCCTGGTAACCCAGGGCCCCAGTGCTCATAAGTGTGCCTGAATGTGTTACCTGTGTAGTGACTAACTGTCTCACTGAGGCTCTGCTAATCAGAACCTCAGTGGTTATGCTCTCTCATTTCTTTCCAAATTGTCACTGACAGGCTAGTGACCATTTTTACCAATTTACATTGGCTTACTGGAACACCCTTATAATTCCCTAGTATATGGTACTGAGGTACCCAGGGTATTGGGGTTCCAGGAGATCCCTATGGGCTGCAGCATTTCTTTTGCCACCCATAGGGAGCTCTGACAATTCTTACACAGGCCTGCCACTGCAGCCTGAGTGAAATAACGTCCACGTTATTTCACAGCCATTTTACACTGCACTTAAGTAACTTATAAGTCACCTATATGTCTAACCTTTACCTGGTAAAGGTTAGGTGCAAAGTTACTTAGTGTGAGGGCACCCTGGCACTAGCCAAGGTGCCCCCACATTGTTCAGAGCCAATTCACTGAACTTTGTGAGTGCGGGGACACCATTACACGCGTGCACTACATATAGGTCACTACCTATATGTAGCTTCACCATGGTAACTCCGAATATGGCCATGTAACATGTCTATGATCATGGAATTGCCCCCTCTATGCCATCCTGGCATTGTTGGTACAATTCCATGATCCCAGTGGTCTGTAGCACAGACCCTGGTACTGCCAAACTGCCCTTCCTGGGGTTTCACTGCAGCTGCTGCTGCTGCCAACCCCTCAGACAGGCAGCTGCCCTCCTGGGGTCCAGCCAGGCCTGGCCCAGGATGGCAGAACAAAGAACTTCCTCTGAGAGAGGGTGTGACACCCTCTCCCTTTGGAAAAGGGTGTGAAGGCAGGGGAGGAGAAGCCTGCCACAGACTCTGGAAATGCTTTGTTGGGCACAGATGTGCCCAATTCTGCATAAGCCAGTCTACACCGGTTCAGGGACCCCTTAGCCCCTGCTCTGGCTCGAAACTGGACAAAGGAAAGGGGAGTGACCACTCCCCTGACCTGCACCTCCCCTGGGAGGTGTCCAGAGCTCCTCCAGTGTGCTCCAGACCTCTGCCATCTTGGAAACAGAGGTGCTGCTGGCACACTGGACTGCTCTGAGTGGCCAGTGCCACCAGGTGACGTCAGAGACTCCTGCTGATAGGCTCCTTCAGCTGTTAGTAGCCTATCCTCTCTCCTAAGTAGCCAAACCCTCTTTTCTGGCTATTTAGGGTCTCTGTCTCTGGGGAAACTTTAGATAACGAATGCAAGAGCTCATCCGAGTTCCTCTGCATCTCCCTCTTCACCTTCTGATAAGGAAACGACCGCTGACTGCGCTGGAAGCCTGCAAACCTGCAACATAGTAGCAAAGACGACTACTGCAACTCTGTAACGCTGATCCTGCCGCCTTCTCGACTGTTTTCCTGCTTGTGCATGCTGTGGGGGTAGCCTGCCTCCTCTCTGCACCAGAAGCTCCGAAGAAATCTCCCGTGGGTCGACGGAATCTTCCCCCTGCAACCGCAGGCACCAAAAAGCTGCATTACCGGTCCCTTGGGTCTCCTCTCAGCACGACGAGCGAGGTCCCTCGAATCCAGCAATGCTGTCCAAGTGACCCCCACAGTCCAGTGACTCTTCAGCCCAAGTTTGGTGGAGGTAAGTCCTTGCCTCACCTCGCTGGGCTGCATTGCTGGGAACCGCGACTTTGCAGCTACTCCGGCCCCTGTGCACTTCCGGCAGAAATCCTTTGTGCACAGCCAAGCCTGGGTCCACGGCACTCTAACCTGCATTGCACTACTTTCTAAGTTGGTCTCCGGCGACGTGGGACTCCTTTGTGCAACTTCGGCGAGCACCGTTTCACGCATCCTCGTAGTGCCTGTTTCTGGCACTTCTCTGGGTGCTACCTGCTTCAGTGAGGGCTCTTTGTCTTGCTCGACGTCCCTTCTCTCCTCAGGTCCAATTTGCGACCTCCTGGTCCCTCCTGGGCCCCAGCAGCGTCCAAAAACGCCAAACGCACGATTTGCGTGTAGCAAGGCTTGTTGGCGTCCTTCCGGCGGGAAAACACTTCTGCACGACTTTCCAAGGTGAGAGGGATCGGTCCACCAAAGGGGAAGTCTCTAGCCCTTTTCGTTCCTGCAGAAACCTCAGCTTCTTCTGTCCAGTCGAAGCTTCTTTGCACCCGCAGCTGGCATTTCCTGGGCATCTGCCCATCTCCGACTTGCTTGTGACTTTTGGACTTGGTCCCCTTGTTCCACAGGTACCCTAGATTGGAAATCCACAGTTGTTGCATTGCTGGTTTGTGTCTTTCCTGCATTATTCCTCTAACACGACTCTTTTGTCCTTAGGGGAACTTTAGTGCACTTTGCACTCACTTTTCAGGGTCTTGGGGAGGGTTATTTTTCTAACTCTCACTATTTTCTAATAGTCCCAGCGACCCTCTACAAGGTCACATAGGTTTGGTTTCCATTCGTGGTTCACATTCCACTTTTGGAGTATATGGTTTGTGTTGCCCCTATCCCTATGTTTCCCCATTGCATCCTATTGTAACTATACATTGTTTGCACTGTTTTCTAAGACTATACTGCATATTTTTGCTATTGTGTATATCTATCTTGTGTATATTTCCTATCCTCTCACTGAGGGTACACTCTAAGATACTTTGGCATATTGTCATAAAAATAAAGTACCTTTATTTTTAGTATAACTGTGTATTGTGTTTTCTTATGATATTGTGCATATGACACTAAGTGGTACTGTAGTAGCTTCACACGTCTCCTAGTTCAGCCTAAGCTGCCCTGCTAAGCTACCATTATCTATCATCCTAAGCTGCTAGACACCCTATACACTAATAAGGGATAACTGGGCCTGGTGCAAGGTGCAAGTACCCCTTGGTACTCACTACAAGCCAGTCCAGCCTCCTACATTGGTTGTGCAGTGGTGGGATAAGTGCTTGAGACTACTTACCACTCTTGTCATTGTACTTTTCATAAGAGAAAAATATACAAAACAAGGTCAGTGTATATACACATAGCCAAAAAGTTTTGCATTTCCTCTTTTCACTCTTTTCTAAGTGCTGAAAAGTACTTCTAAACTTTCAGAAAGTTCTTAAAAGTTTAAAAAGTTTTTTTTCTGTCCTTCCAAAAAGTTCTGAAAACTTTTGTCTCTTTCTCTATCACTTTAACTCTCTCTAAAAAAAATGTCTGGCACAGGCCAAAGTGTTGATCTGTCCAAACTTGCATATGACAACCTTAGCTGGAAAAGAGCAAGGAGTCTCTGTATAGAGAGAGGTTTGAGTGTAGGGAAGAATCCTGCCTTAGAACTATTGATTAACATGCTTAGAGAACAGGATAAGGCCATAGGTGCCCCATCTGTTGAAAAAGTACCTAATAGTTCCCAATCAGATTCAGGGACTCCCCCAGGAAAAGATTCAGGAAAGAAACTTCCTAGCCTGCCCATTACTAGACAATCTAGCATAGATGGTAATGATGATGAGCCACACCATAGAAATAGTGTTGTCTCACATCATAGCAAAAGCATTTATTCTCACCATACTGGTAGTAATGTTTCTGTAAACCAAGCTGTTAAGTTGGCTTCTGTAAGGGACAGGTCTCCTTCTGTTCATTCCCATCATAGCTCTGTTTCTAGAAATGTCCCTCCCACCAACCCTGATGACAGAATGTTAGAGAGGGAACTCAATAAGTTGAGGGTGGAACAAACCAGACTGAAGCTTAAAAAGCAACAGCTGGATTTGGATAGACAGTCTTTTGAATTAGAGAAGGAAAGACAGAAGTTGGGTTTAGATACCCATGGTGGCAGCAGCAGTATTCCCCATAGTCATCCTGCAAAAGAGCATGATTCCAGGAATCTGCACAAGATAGTTCCCCCTTATAAGGAGGGGGATGACATTAACAAGTGGTTTGCTGCACTTGAGAGGGCCTGTGTTGTACAGGATGTCCCTCAAAGGCAGTGGGCTGCTATCCTATGGCTATCATTTAGTGGAAAAGGTAGGGATAGGCTCCTTACTGTGAAAGAAAATGATGCCAATAATTTCCAAGTTCTTAAGAATGCACTCCTGGATGGTTATGGCTTAACCACTGAACAGTACAGGATAAAGTTCAGAGAGACCAAAAAGGAGTCTTCACAAGACTGGGTTGATTTCATTGACCAGGCAGTGAAGGCCTTGGAGGGGTGGTTACATGGCAGTAAAGTTACTGATTATGACAGCCTGTATAACTTAATCCTGAGAGAGCATATTCTTAATAATTGTGTGTCTGATTTGTTGCACCAGTACTTGGTGGACTCTGATCTGACCTCTCCCCAAGAATTGGGAAAGAAGGCAGACAAATGGGTCAGAACAAGAGTGAACAGAAAAGTTCATACAGGGGGTGACAAAGATGGCAACAAAAAGAAGGATGGTAAGTCTTCTGACAAGGGTGGGGACAAATCTAAAAATGAGTCTTCATCAGGCCCACAAAAACACTCTGGTGGGGGTGGTGGGTCCAAATCCTCCTTTAATCAGAACAAGGAAAATAAACCATGGTGCTATTTATGTAAAATAAAAGGCCATTGGACAACAGATCCCAGTTGTCCAAAGAAAGGCACCACTGCTCCTACCACTACAACCCCTACTGCTACACCTAAAGTCCCTACTAATAGCAGTGGTGGTGGGAGCAAACCTACTAATAGCCAATCCAAGGGAGTAGCTGGGCTCACTTTTGGTAATTTAGTTGGGGTTGGTCTAATTAGGGAGACCACAGAGGCTACTTTAGTCTCTGAAGGGGCTATTGATTTAGCCACTTTGGTTGCTTGCCCCCATAACTTGGAGAAGTACAAGCAACTAACCCTAATAAATGGTGTTGAGGTCCAGGCCTACAGGGACACAGGTGCCAGTGTCACAATGGTGATTGAGAAACTGGTGCACCCTGAACAACACATACTTGGACACCAGTACCAAGTAACCGATGCTCACAACATAACACAAAGCCACCCCATGGCTGTTGTAAATCTCAACTGGGGGGGGTAACTGGTCCAAAGAAAGTTGTGGTAGCTTCAGATTTACCTGTAGACTGTCTATTAGGGAATGATTTGGAGACATCAGCTTGGTCAGATGTGGAGTTGGAGGCCCATGCAGCAATGCTGGGCATCCCAGGGCATATTTTTGCTTTGACAAGGGCTCAGGCCAAAAAGCAAAAAGGACAGGGAAGCTTGGATCCTGGAACAATGGACCAAGTGCTCCCTAAAGCTAGGGCTAGTAGAAGCAAACCACTTCCTACTATCCCTCCCTCTACAGTGGATTCTAATTCTGAGGAAGAAGAATTCCCTCCCTGTGCAGAACCTACACCAGAGGAGCTGGAAGCAGACACTGCTGAGCTTTTGGGTGAAGGGGGGCCTGCCAGAGAGGAGCTGAGTGTGGCACAGCAAACCTGTCCCACATTAGAGGGTCTCAGACAGCAAGCTGTCAAACAGGCTAATGGGGATGTCAGTGACTCTCACAGAGTTTACTGGGAGGACAACCTCTTGTACACTGAGCATAGGGATCCTAAACCTGGAGCTGCCAGGAGATTAGTGATTCCTCAGGAGTACAGAAAGTTCCTCCTAACACTGGCACATGACATTCCCCTAGCTGGGCACCTGAGTCAAATGAAAACTTGGGACAGATTGGTTCCATTGTTTCATTGGCCTAGGATGTCTGAGGACACAAAGGAATTTTGTAAGTCCTGTGAAACCTGTCAAGCCAGTGGCAAAACAGGTGGCACTCCAAAGGCACCCCTTATCCCACTGCCTGTGGTTGGGGTTCCCTTTGAAAGGGTAGGGGTTGACATAGTTGGCCCCCTTGACCCTCCTACTGCTTCAGGCAATAGGTTTATCTTAGTGGTAGTGGACCATGCCACAAGATATCCTGAAGCTATTCCTTTAAGGACCACTACAGCCCCTGCAGTGGCAAAGGCCCTCCTGGGAATATTTTCCAGGGTGGGCTTCCCAAAGGAAGTAGTATCAGACAGAGGAAGCAATTTCATGTCTGCATACTTAAAGGCCATGTGGAAGGAGTGTGGTGTAACGTACAAGTTCACAACAACCTAACATCCACAAACAAATGGACTGGTAGAGAGATTTAATAAAACTCTCAAAGGCATGATTATGGGACTCCCTGAAAAACTCCGCAGGAGATGGGATATCCTTCTACCATGCCTCCTTTTTGCCTACAGGGAGGTACCCCAGAAAGGAGTGGGCTTCAGCCCCTTTGAACTTCTTTTTGGACACCCTGTTAGGGGTCCACTCACACTTGTAAAGGAGGGTTGGGAACAACCTTTAAAAGCTCCTAAGCAGGATATTGTGGATTATGTACTTGGCCTCAGATCAAGGATGGCTGAGTACATGAAAAAGGCCAGTAAAAACCTTCAGGCCAGCCAAGAGCTCCAGAAGCAATGGCATGATCAGAAGGCTGTTTTGGTTCAGTACCAACCAGGGCAGAAAGTGTGGGTCTTGGAGCCTGTGGCCCCAAGAGCACTCCAAGATAAATGGAGTGGTCCCCACACAATTGTTGAAAAAAAGGGTGAAGTCACCTACTTGGTTGACTTAGGCACTGCCAGGAGTCCCCTTAGGGTGCTCCATGTCAACTGCCTGAAACCCTACTATGACAGGGCTGATCTCACCCTGCTCATGGCAACTGATGAGGGACAGGAAGAAGACAGTGATCCTCTACCTGATCTCTTCTCTTAAACAGAACAAGATGCTCTTGTGGAAGGTGTAGTTTTGGCTGATTGTCTTACTGCTGAGCAGAAAGACAATTGCATAAATCTCCTAGGACAATTTTCAGAACTCTTCTCTACTGTGCCAGGCACCACTTCTTGGTGTGAGCACACTATAGATACTGGAGACAGTTTACCTGTCAAAAGTAAGATCTATAGGCAGCCTGACCATGTCAGGGACTGCATAAAGCAAGAAGTTCAGAAAATGTTGGAACTAGGAGTGGTTGAGCACTCTGACAGTCCATGGGCTTCTCCTGTGGTACTGGTACCAAAACCCAATTCTAAAGATGGAAAGAAGGAAATGCGGTTTTGTGTAGACTATAGAGGTCTCAACTTGGTAACCAAAACTGATGCTCACCCTATACCCAGGGCAGATGAGCTCATAGATACACTGGCATCTGCCAAGTATCTAAGCACTTTTGATTTGACTGCAGGGTATTGGCAGATCAAATTGTCAGAAGATGCTAAACCTAAGACTGCATTTTCTACCATTGGAGGACATTACCAGTTTACTGTAATGCCTTTTGGTTTGAAAAATGCACCTGCCACTTTTCAGAGGTTGGTGAACACAGTCCTGCAAGGGCTGGAAGCTTTCAGTGCAGCATATTTGGACGATATAGCTGTCTTTAGCTCCAGCTGGGATGATCACCTGGTCCACCTATGGAAAGTTTTGGAGGCTCTGCAAAAGGCAGGCCTCACTATCAAGGCTTCAAAGTGCCAGATAGGGCAGGGTAAGGTGGTTTATCTGGGACACCTTGTTGGTGGGGAACAGATTGCACCACTTCAGGGGAAAATCCAAACTATTATTGATTGGGTTCCCTCTACCACTCAGACTCAGGTGAGAGCCTTCCTAGGCCTCACTGGGTATTACAGGAGGTTCATTAAGAACTATGGCTCCATTGCAGCCCCTCTTAATGACCTCACATCCAAGAAAATGCCTAAAAAGGTATTGTGGACAGCAAGCTGTCAGAAAGCTTTTGAGGAGCTCAAGCAGGCCATGTGCTCTGCACCTGTCCTGAAAAGCCCTTGTTACTCTAAAAAATTCTATGTCCAAACTGATGCATCTGAATTAGGAGTAGGGGCAGTCCTATCACAACTTAATTCTGAGGGCCAGGATCAACCTGTTGCTTTTATTAGTAGGAGGTTGACCCCTAGAGAAAAGCGTTGGTCTGCCATTGAGAGGGAGGCCTTTGCTGTGGTCTGGGCTCTGAAGAAGTTGAGGCCATACCTGTTTGGCACTCACTTCATTGTTCAGACAGACCACAAACCTCTACTTTGGCTAAAACAAATGAAAGGTGAAAATCCTAAATTGTTGAGGTGGTCCATATCCCTACAGGGAATGGACTATACAGTGGAACATAGACCTGGGAGTAGCCACTCCAATGCAGATGGACTCTCCAGATATTTCCACTTAGACAATGATGACTCATCAGGTCATGGCTAGTCTTATTGTCCTTCGTTTGAGGGGGGGTTGTGTAGGAAAGTACCATCTTGCCTGGCATGTTACCCCCATTTTTCACTGTATATATGTTGTTTTAGTTGTATGTGTCACTGGGACCCTGGTAACCCAGGGCCCCAGTGCTCATAAGTGTGCCTGAATGTGTTACCTGTGTAGTGACTAACTGTCTCACTGAGGCTCTGCTAATCAGAACCTCAGTGGTTATGCTCTCTCATTTCTTTCCAAATTGTCACTGACAGGCTAGTGACCATTTTTACCAATTTACATTGGCTTACTGGAACACCCTTATAATTCCCTAGTATATGGTACTGAGGTACCCAGGGTATTGGGGTTCCAGGAGATCCCTATGGGCTGCAGCATTTCTTTTGCCACCCATAGGGAGCTCTGACAATTCTTACACAGGCCTGCCACTGCAGCCTGAGTGAAATAACGTCCACGTTATTTCACAGCCATTTTACACTGCACTTAAGTAACTTATAAGTCACCTATATGTCTAACCTTTACCTGGTAAAGGTTAGGTGCAAAGTTACTTAGTGTGAGGGCACCCTGGCACTAGCCAAGGTGCCCCCACATTGTTCAGAGCCAATTCACTGAACTTTGTGAGTGCGGGGACACCATTACACGCGTGCACTACATATAGGTCACTACCTATATGTAGCTTCACCATGGTAACTCCGAATATGGCCATATAACATGTCTATGATCATGGAATTGCCCCCTCTATGCCATCCTGGCATTGTTGGTACAATTCCATGATCCCAGTGGTCTGTAGCACAGACCCTGGTACTGCCAAACTGCCCTTCCTGTGGTTTCACTGCAGCTGCTGCTGCTGCCAACCCCTCAGACAGGCAGCTGCCCTCCTGGGGTCCAGCCAGGCCTGGCCCAGGATGGCAGAACAAAGAACTTCCTCTGAGAGAGGGTGTGACACCCTCTCCCTTTGGAAAAGGGTGTGAAGGCAGGGGAGGAGTAGCCTCCCCCAGCCTCTGGAAATGCTTTGTTGGGCACAGATGTGCCCAATTCTGCATAAGCCAGTCTACACCGGTTCAGGGACCCCTTAGCCCCTGCTCTGGCGCGAAACTGGACAAAGGAAAGGGGAGTGACCACTCCCCTGACCTGCACCTCCCCTGGGAGGTGTCCAGAGCTCCTCCAGTGTGCTCCAGACCTCTGCCATCTTGGAAACAGAGGTGCTGCTGGCACACTGGACTGCTCTGAGTGGCCAGTGCCACCAGGTGACGTCAGAGACTCCTGCTGATAGGCTCCTTCAGGTGTTAGTAGCCTATCCTCTCTCCTAAGTAGCCAAACCCTCTTTTCTGGCTATTTAGGGTCTCTGTCTCTGGGGAAACTTTAGATAACGAATGCAAGAGCTCATCCGAGTTCCTCTGCATCTCCCTCTTCACCTTCTGATAAGGAAACGACCGCTGACCGCGCTGGAAGCCTGCAAACCTGCAACATAGTAGCAAAGACGACTACTGCAACTCTGTAATGCTGATCCTGCCGCCTTCTCGACTGTTTTCCTGCTTGTGCATGCTGTGGGGGTAGCCTGCCTCCTCTCTGCACCAGAAGCTCCGAAGAAATCTCCCGTGGGTCGACGGAATCTTCCCCCTGCAACCGCAGGCACCAAAAAGCTGCATTACCGGTCCCTTGGGTCTCCTCTCAGCACGACGAGCGAGGTCCCTCGAATCCAGCGATGCTGTCCAAGTGACCCCCACAGTCCAGTGACTCTTCAGCCCAAGTTTGGTGGAGGTAAGTCCTTGCCTCACCTCGCTGGGCTGCATTGCTGGGAACCGCGACTTTGCAGCTTCTCCGGCCCCTGTGCACTTCCGGTGGAAATCCTTTGTGCACAGCCAAGCCTGGGTCCACGGCACTCTAACCTGCATTGCACGACTTTCTAAGTTGGTCTCCGGCGACGTGGGACTCCTTTGTGCAACTTCGGCGAGCACCGTTTCACGCATCCTTGTAGTGCCTGTTTCTGGCACTTCTCCGGGTGCTACCTGCTTCAGTGAGGGCTCTTTGTCTTGCTCGACGTCCCCTCTCTCTGCAGGTCCAATTTGCGATCTCCTGGTCCCTCCTGAGCCCCAGCAGCGTCCAAAAACGCCAAACGCACGATTTGCGTGTAGCAAGGCTTGTTGGCGTCCTTCTGGCTGGAAAACACTTCTGCACGACTCTCCAAGGCGAGAGGGATCGGTCCACCAAAGGGGAAGTCTCTAGCCCTTTTCGTTCCTGCAGAAACCTCAGCTTCTTCTGTCCAGTCGAAGCTTCTTTGCACCCGCAGCTGGCATTTCCTGGGCATCTGCCCATCTCCGACTTGCTTGTGACTTTTGGACTTGGTCCCCTTGTTCCACAGGTACCCTAGATTGGAAATCCACAGTTGTTGCATTGCTGGTTTGTGTCTTTCCTGCATTATTCCTCTAACACGACTCTTTTGTCCTTAGGGGAACTTTAGTGCACTTTGCACTCACTTTTCAGGGTCTTGGGGAGGGTTATTTTTCTAACTCTCACTATTTTCTAATAGTCCCAGCGACCCTCTACAAGGTCACATAGGTTTGGGGTCCATTCGTGGTTCACATTCCACTTTTGGAGTATATGGTTTGTGTTGCCCCTATCCCTATGTTTCCCCATTGCATCCTATTGTAACTATACATTGTTTGCACTGTTTTCTAAGACTATACTGCATATTTTTGCTATTGTGTATATATATCTTGTGTATATTTCCTATCCTCTCACTGAGGGTACACTCTAAGATACTTTGGCATATTGTCATAAAAATAAAGTACCTTTATTTTTAGTATAACTGTGTATTGTGTTTTCTTATGATATTGTGCATATGACACTAAGTGGTACTGTAGTAGCTTCACACGTCTCCTAGTTCAGCCTAAGCTGCTCTGCTAAGCTACCATTATCTATCAGCCTAAGCTGCTAGACACCCTATACACTAATAAGGGATAACTGGGCCTGGTGCAAGGTGCAAGTACCCCTTGGTACTCACTACAAGCCAGTCCAGCCTCCTACAACGTAGTGTAGCAATAATCAAGTGTGACATTAATCGAACTAAATAAGAGTGTACGGGGACAAATGTGCCCTCAGCGTAGTTTGCCAACATTTATAAGCGTGCTTCATATAACGTGATGTATTAAAATTGTACTAGTTTGACATAATCGTAAACGTGTGCCATGATTTGCTTGTTAGAAATGTTTTAGCTTAGCATGACTTTAATGGAGGCTTTGGCCTAGTTGCCGCGTCTCACGATTTAGATGCTCGTATTTTTCCACTGTGCCAATAAACGTGTATTCTTGCTTGAAGCTGTACTTTTCCAGTGGGATCGTTCACATGCTTATCTTAAGGTTTCGTGCCAGCCTGGCATCTTTTTTTCTTCACTCCAAGGTCAATCTGCAGGTGCAGACAATGGACGCTCTGAAAGTGAGTTAATTGGTAAAATATGTTGCAACTTACGTTCCCGACTCCAAGGATAATGTATGCTTAAGTAAAAGCTTGAGAACTGTCGTTTTTGATTGGACAATTTGAAGCTAACCTATGAACCCTCCAATGGAAGACCCTACTGGACTTGAACTATTGTCTATTTAAACCAGGTGCACGAGAGGAAAGTAGCCATTACCTGCCATTGCACCCAGCAGCCCTTACTCGTCATCTTTGATGTTCGACGCCATTTTGAGAGACTTTGATGCTTTCTCTAATCGAGAGAAAGAGACTTTAAGTAATTCTCGCCCTAGAGACTTTAACTTTGATTTGCCCCTTTGCATGAAGTAATAGTTGTCCTTTTATCTTGCCTCTGTGAGGCATTTGCCCCGTCCACCCTGCCCCTTTGCCCCCGTCCCATGCCGATCGAATCCGGTACCTGTGAGACGAAGACATCCTTGAATGCTGATTGGATTTGGTAATTATGAAAGGAAAATTGTGCAATTGCATTGTGTTTTCTTTTTAGGTAACCAACTGCTGATTTTGGATAAGCGCCTTAGTTAGGAGTTTTCTAAATTAATGTTGCTAAATTGTTTTTGCATGAAGTCCCACATGCTGATGCTAATTTGGGGTTAGATGAGGATTCATTTGATGCACGATGCAATTTGAGACCTTGTTCTGCTGACTAAATGTATGCAATTAGCCCATTGCAGATTGTCGTTTTAGTGGTTTGCGTTGCCATCATAGAAGGCATTGTTATTCAAATGCTGTATAGATTGCATCTGTTTCGCCGTTATTGACAGCTATTAATGTTCATTTACATATATCATTTGGTGTTGAGACATATCTACATTGTGCTAGCTTTGTTAATATAGGGAAATAAATTCATTAACTTTGCATAAACTGGTGTGGTTATTCATGACCGAAGGGTCATGGTTTCGCCGAAATGTATTCTGGATTAATTGTGAAGTGTTATGTTGATCAAGGTATTGCCTATGTCCGTTATTGATTATCGATTATTGATTTGATTGATTACTCCCGGGTAAGGAGAGTCCCACTTGGTCAAAAGATTCATCGACCTTAAGAGCGTCCAACTACAGGTAAATTATTAGTCTGGAAACGCTCTATCACACCATGCTTAGCAAGGCTCAGTCACTTAACTGTTTATGGCTGGGAGGCGGACAATCGAAGAATGACCCCTTGTGTTGGTCAGTTACTAAGACATCAGTATTGACACTATGTAGGGGGCGGGGCAGCGCCGCGCTAGCACGAGAATACTTTTGGGCTGCCATGATCCTGTCCTGCTCCTCAAGAGAGGAAGCTGCGCATGTGAAGGAGCCTGATCTCCAGTCTACGAGCTCTAGAGCCGGGCCCTGATGAACAGGACGGCTGCATCTTGCCCACCACAGCTTTGCATCTAGGGCGATCTAGTCAAAATCTAGAGAAATCCAACGTTTGACCGTGTCCCTTCCAACAACAGAGTTGGAGGACAGGCTATAGGCATTCCCCACTTATTCCGTTCCACAAGCAACCCCTGTATCCGAGGCTCCAGTACGAAGCTTTCTAGGTGTCACCCAGCTGTTGATTGGTTGGAGCATTCTTCTCTCCAGGTTGAAAATGAGTGGGGCTATAAAATAGGCTGCGTCTCCAGGTCAGTACTGATTCCTGACTGTCCCAAGCATGAAGCAGTCGTACTGCTCTATGCACTTCATCGATTGTGACACTTACTGAGTGGCGACTCTCACTTTGGAACGATTGATCTCAGTGCAACAGTGACTTTCTCCCTGAGTCCAGCCACTGCCTTCAGTAAGCACTGATGGAGATATGATTCTGGCAGCTGCAGATCAATTTCTAAACTGTGTGTGCTGTATGAGTCTGCCACCTCTTTTCAGGAGCTCTGAAAGCGCAGTGTCGGATCTCACAGGTGGCCTAATAGCAGCAAATGGTTAATGTTGATTTATGAACCTTAGATTGGAAGGGGAATGGACTGATTAATTAAATAAATGATTCTTTTTCAGATGTATTAGATTAAAACCTGACAAGGTACATTTGATGTAATATTTGTATTTTATAATAGTGCATGCAGAAAAAGTGTGAATGTATAATTCTCTATATATTTTCATAATACGTCGTATATATTATCTATTCACGGGTAGATTATTAGTTTCTTAGGCATTACCACTGCTATTTTGCATTTTTCACTTTTTTCAAAGGATGTTCCTGCTTATGATAATGTCGACATACGCCTGAATGTTAAATGCCAGAAATCTGACTCACATCAAGTCAACTGACAGCAAGATATGCAAGCAATTTAGTAATATTCTTCAATTCAATAATACTTCTAGGCTCTATTCCAAAATCAAAAATAATTCCTCAAGCCCCTTGCAACACCTTCGTTATCCGTCACCACAACATTGAAGAAATTGCTCAACTCCGTACCATCAAAATACATAAAATGCGTATGAACATAAATAACTCACATTCTACTTCCTTTATAGCCTTTTACCCTGTCGTCTCTCCACAATACTGGGACAGTTTTATCCACACTGATCTGGAAGAAGTAACTTCTCTGTTAAGGCTAATTATCTGAAGTTCCCCTGATGACGCCCGTCCGGCATCTTTTCTACAGTCCTATGTATAATTCTTAGGAACTTTTCTTATAAAAGTTGTTACATTGCCCCAGCCATCTGGAGTGTTCCCCCAAAAATGGAAGGGAGGACAAATCATTTCATTATTAAAAAATAGACAGCTTGGTTGGTTTTGCAACAGAAAATTACAGAGCCATCACATTACTGTCTGTCCTGGTTAAACTAACTGAACACGCAATTAAGCAGTTAAGTCAAGCAAATAAAAGACTCTCATTGTCTGGACATCTGGGAACAATGGGCCTGATTTAGGCCTTGGCAGATGGGAATATCCCGTCCTTTATATTATGATCCCATGATATCCTATGGAGATCGTAATAAGGCGGGAAGGATAACTGTCATGTTTGTGACAGAGTATTCCCCTCCGCCAAGACCTAAATCAGGCCCTTAGTCAGGAACCAGAGACTGCCCTGGTCCTCCAATTATATGAATTAAGACACATCCTGAGCCAGAGTGATTCTGCAGGCTTAATTCTTCTTGACCTTTCAGAGACCTTCAACACAGAGAACTGCTCTATACTACTGAACTGGCTCATGGAAATTGGAACTGAGGGACCTGTAGCTGCTTAGTTTACCTCTTATTATGAGTGTTGAGTTCAATCTGTGGATCTTCATCATTACTGAGACATGTTTGAGGCAGTCAGGGCAAACAGAGCCAAAGCCTGACCCTGTCCTCAAACTGTGGGGTTCCACAGGATTCCTGTCTCCCCCACCCAGTGCTATTTAACATACATGTCAGCCCTCTCAATGAATTGATCGCATCCTTTGACTATGTAACCCATCTTAAGCTAATCAACAACTAATAGATTGTGTGTCTTAACCACCATGCATTTAACACTGTAATCAAGTTGACTAGATTCTTGCAATAGGTTCAGACCTGGAAGCCACAACAATTTGTTCAGCATAATGCAAATTAGACTCAAGTCCTAATAGTTTGTTACAATAACGAGAGGTAGGAAATCACTTTCTTGCCCGTCACTATCAGAGAACCTCACTCTCCAGTGAAGTGTGTGAAATCTCTAGGAGTAAGGTTAGAACAAGATCTTCCCATCAAAAACTAAATGGATTAGTTTTCCTCAACACGTTTCTGCTCATTAAAAATCTTTGGGGACATTCTCTCATATTTATAGTCACCCCAGTGCTCTGGTAGTTTTGGCATGTGTTTTGTTAAGAATTGGCTACTGCACCATTCTTTATCTGGGCTTCGTCGAATCGTCTATAATCAAGCTGCAGAGTATAGAGAATATCACAGCAAAGGAAGCATACAAATTATGTTAATTTGATTGTTTCACCCTGCTAAGAGTTAAACTCCACTTACTTCTGATTAAGAAGTGAACTGTTTTTAAGATGCTTTGTTTAATGCTTAGAGTTGTCTGTGCAACCGAGAGACGACCGCCCCTTTTGTACATTTCAATCACCACATCCCTCTGAAAACTGTTTGCTTCGACAAGCATCTGCTACTCTTAGTTCCCTCAGTTAAACCATCTCTCACAAGGGGTCGCTTCTTCAGTAATGTGTAACAGGAATATTCACACTTTACACTTTATATGTATACACTCACACAGATACTGAAGAAAACCTAGTGGTAAATTTATCTTCAAGATCCCTTACTTGAGAAAACTGAGACACAGGTCCTGAATAAAGGACTGGGCGACATCCCTACTCCTTAGGAAGATACACTCAAAATTAATTGCGAATAGGCATCATTTTTTAGGAAGATTCATCTGCATGTGTTTTTAATTTTAAAGATCAACCAATAAAAATCCATCCTGAGGACTTTGGCTTGAGAAATCCTTCTACATTTACACCACCATCCAATATGATTTCATGTGAGGTCCTGAATTTTGAAAAAGTGGTCCTGAATGATGTTCAAAAGAACCATTTCACCCATTTTTTTCACAACATGTCCAGTCTAGAACAAACAACTATTAACACTCTAGCTAATGATAAGGAGATTACCATTAAACCGGGCAATGAAGGAGGAGTTATAGTGATCCAGGACACTGCAGCATACCGACAAGAATGTATGAGGTTGTTGGGGGATACTACATTTTACAAACCGATTCACAGTGATCCAACACCCCATCTCCAACAGACCATCAGGACTACAGTGAATGAAGCAGAACTTTCTGGATGGATTATCAAACATGAGGAAGAATTCCTATGCATACAAAACCACATATTCCTTATTTCCACTGTCTACCAAAGGTATACAAGGCCACAACAACCCCTCCCAGAGTCCTATAGTCTCTAGTATAGGATCAATATTGGAACCGCTCTCCAAATTTTGTGACCATTTCCTAAGATCAATAGTAGAATGAACGTCCACATACCTCAAAGATACCAAAGCTATTTTGATATTGCTTGAGGAAATGGCCTACTATGGTACCACTGATGTCTTGATTAGGATGGATGTGGAAGTGTTATACACAAATATACCACAAACAGCCAAATTAGCTGTGGTGGAAGAGATGCTGTTATCTGAACAGTGAGACTCTCCCACACTCACACATTTTGTAATGGAATGCGCAACTATCACATTGAAGGAAAGCCTTTTCCAATTTGAGGAACAACTATACCATCAAATTAGAGGGACATCTATGGGAAGTACCTTTTCTCCATCTCTGGCCTGTCTATATATGTTAAATTTTGAACAGAGACATATTTTGTGTACTAATAATCCCTTTGCCACCAATATTAGACTATGGCGCCTTTACATAGACGATATCTTGATTGTCCGAAAAGGGACAGATACAACCTTACCTATCATTACTAACTGGATTAGTACTCTGGATTAACATTTGAGGTTTGTTAAAGCCTCAAAAGAGGAAATTTCATTTCTGGACCTTCGACTTATCTTACACCAAGGGTTTATACAGACATCTACCTTTCAAAAACCCACTGACAGGAACAGCTGACTTCTTTATGATAGTCATCATCCTAGGGATTTACGGACTAACTTACCCTTTGGGCAATTCTTGCGGTTATGACATAATTGCAGCAGCATAGATGATTACCACAATCAAAATAAAGGACTTAGACAGAAATTGATGAACCACCACTATGCTCAAGATGTAATCAATTTATCTGGAAAACGTGCTGGAAATATTAATAGGGACACTTTGTGACAGACCTATCCAAAACCTCAACAAACCAGATTGACCTGCGCAACTACATTCACACCAACGTCTAACAAGATAAAAGAAACCATTAACAAGAGATTATCTATTGTGAGAAGCATGGGAGAAAGTATTGACCCTCCATTGTTTGCTATTAAGAGGACCAGTAACATTAGAGACATAATTATCCATACCAACCACCCAACCATGACACAACCCCTATAGATTTATGGACATCACCCCCAGTGACCACCCAACCATACTACGACCCCTATAGATTTATGAACATCACTCCCAGTGAAGGGTCACTATCCCTGTGGCCAATGTAATATTTGTCCACTTGCAATGAAGACCAAAGTGGTCGGCTTGGGTCAAGCAGGTACATGGCATCTGAAGAGGCATACGGACTGTAACACAAAACAACTGCATTTATTTAATCAAGTGTCCTTGAGGCCTTATGTATGTTGGCATGACCACACAAATAGTTAAGATTAGAATCCAGGAACACTGTAGCCACAGTCAATGTCAACGCGCAGCAACTAAAATGAGTACACATTTAATTGAAACTAGACACTCCCCAGAAGTCCTCAGGTGGGTTATTTTAGTGATCTTATCAAGTACTCATGGCATTACACAGAGACTGTTTGCCAAGGAACAACAATGGGTTTTCAAGCTACAGACGCATATCAGGGGACGAAATGTTGATATTCTGATGGTCCGAGCTAGCTCCTTGAGAGAATTGAACTGTTACCGTACCACACAATTTCCTTATTATTGTAAACTTTGTAATGTAAACTTTGTATAACCCTACAGAGTAGACTTCTTTAACAGTTATCAAGGAAATTTATTTTCTGCCTATACACCGTATTTATCTCCATAATATATGTTTATAGTTACTGTTCCAACTCTATTAGATTATTATTAAATTTGTGGTTTGATTATAAACCAACATCATTCCAAGGTGACCGCCATTACTTTCCAATCAATACTATAGCCTAGTCGTACTTCTGTATTGATGAATATTTACTTAAATTCTGACCATCCAACACGCACCAACAATCCAGATGCGTGGATGACGGGTAGGTCAGAGAGACTGCTCCTTCTTGAAGATGCGGTGAGGACCCTCCAGTCTGGGAGTTGGGAGATGGGCTAGTATTCTATTTTTTGCCTTGGCAGGAGTTGCTATCTGCTAAGAAGCAGCTTCGTGGATTTATATGGCAGTGCGGGCAACTATGCTGGTATTCCCTGTGCAAAGGGCAGCAGGTGACAAAACCTTTTTTCTAATATGGCGAGATAGATTTAGTATTTCGGAGATATAAAAACAATATCCCAGATAGCTGGTGGAGCACCATGTTGAGAGCGGGAGCTGTCAATAATTTATCCTCACACAGCAAGCTTGACAGATCATTATGGATACACACAGATAATTTTCCGCACATCTGGGGCCATTGAACACATATTATGATCTTTGTTTTCTTGTAACGTCAGTTCAACAGGGAGGGAGCTGTCATTCTCAACAATGGTAAATAGACCCACTAGAGGGGTCCCCTTCATGATGATAAAGCACAGAATGTTAGGCACACCACAGAGTTAGGGAGGAGCTGTGAAATCTTTGCTTATGATGAGAAGGATTCGCTGTTACATGTACTCAGTATCCTGCCGGTTTTCTTATATACACGATCCCAACCCTGGACCACAACATGAGACAATAAAGGTGGGAGTTGTCAATTCATATGACTGTTTATAGGCCTATCTTATGGTAACAAAGGGCTACTATGTGATACTGCCGTAGGATATGTATGATGTTGACACACCCGTATAGAAAACACTGTAACTGACATACTGCTGCTCAAGGATGTGAATTTGTCATGTGAGATAGGATGTATTGCCTATTTCGGGTACATATTTTCAGCAACCTGTAGATTTCTGATTATGCTTTTGATTGTGGATGACTTTGCCCCTATTATGATGCAAAAAGGTGGGAGCTGTCACTATATCACACCTATGAATGTAAATAAACCCACCAGGAAACAGCGATAGCCATCTTACGATATCGTGAGTTTGCGTATACACATGGAGATACCTCTCAATCGGGGCATCAGACACCTACTTATCATACATCACAGGGATACATGCATCCCTGATTTCTAGTCCCTTCCATTCTTTTCAAATATTGAGATATGTTTATGACTTGGGAATTTAAAATATATCGATCTATTTGGGTTTTGGGTAGATATTCCCCACTAAGAAACCACACTTTACTGACAGAGTAGGAACATGAGGTTATGGCTGCCTTTGACCATACTGAGAAATAAGTCCAATACAGTTAATTTATGACATTACATTTTTTCCAGCAACTTTGGTGCTGGGGATAGTAGCATCCATGCTCTTCCAAGGGGCCTGTGCCTGTATCTAGGAGGGTAAGAGACTTCTCAATACTCAACACTAGATGTATGTTGGTATGCTTCACTGTACTCACTTGGTATCCTAGGAGTTATATATATTTTGAGTTTGGTTTCACAACTTATGTCACTCACAAGGTGTGTGCATGTGAACACTTTATTATCAGTGTACAAGACATTATTATTAATTATGCTTTACATAGTTTCCCCCTTGGCAAAAGATAAGTACCATTAGGTTACAGGAAAAGAGGAATACTATTATCTTCTTAGTGAGGACTGGGTACGTTAGGTCCTGATGAACGACCACACGATCCATAGGGACGGTTAAGGCAATGTTGACCATGACAACTGGAGTGTAGATAAGTAGTCACACCAACATTAGAGGATACCTTTGCACCTGTGGGATGTTAGGTCATTCTACCTGATATGTCCCTCCTTCTGGTTTAAATTGCGACACAGGTTCCCACCTATATTGTGAATAAAGACTAGTTTTTTCTATCCATTGTTAATCTCACATTATCCAGTCCTCTTTTAGTTTCCCATCCCTTCCGGCAATAGCGATCAAAGGATTTCTGGTAAAAAGCCATCTTTCGGGGCCCATCAGGCATTGCAGTGCTGGCCTTACGAGCAGCAAAGCCTGATGATGAAGCATGTCACCGATTGGGTAGTGAGGGCATTTGTTCGAAACTAACGGATATATGATAATCTAACAACTCTACACCTAATTGGTTGAGTGAAGCTCTCTGTATCGGAACGGTGTACCTGTATTTGTAATTACAATTTTGGGAGGGTGTACGCTGGACCGACCAATTCCTCTGTTTCCCTCTCCTTTTGATTCGATGTTTATTATTTGTACAGCGCATGGCTACACATCCAGGGCTTCCTAGCACTAGAGAATGGGCAACAAGACAGAAACCTGCAACTAAAAATTTTAAAGTTAAAGAGCCAGGTCTTAATTTGTTTTTTAAAGGTCGCTCCACTGGGAGAATAGCAAAGCTGATGTGGATGAGAGTTGCAAAGTTTTGAAGCAAGGTGCTAGAGAAATGGACTACCCTGTCAGGCTCTTTTGAATGTAGATGTGAGGAGTTAGGTTGGTTGTTGAAAGTGGGGTGGACCATGTTCAAGCAAGAGCCACAGTCCTTGCCAGAGTGAACTACAAAAGCCAGTAAAAAAACCTGTGCTTAACCTTTTGGTAGCTTCACACAAACGCAGTCATGCTTAGCTTAGAGGCAATATGTAAAGTATTTGCAGCACACAAACAGTAATGAAGTGAACACACAACACAAACCACGTAAACCAAATGATACGAGAATGACAAAAATCCAATCAGTAGAACTGGAGATATTGGATTTTAAATGTTTTAGTGAAAATTGTGCCAAGAAGCAGAAAGTGCCACTCGTAGTTATATGATTGCAGTGGTGCAGGGTAAAGCCACAAGTTCATGCCAACCATGATGGCATGCGTGCTAGAGAGAGGGACTAGGTTAGTCTGGCAGAAAAGTTACCTTCCTAAGTCCTCTAGTGAAGAGTTCCTTATGCATTGCAGGAGAGCGCCAAGGAGGAGGGAATCCATGCAAAAATCAGGTTGAGCATCGTGGATGGCTGTTGCTGTAGCGAGAAGATCCAGCCATTGCTGGAATTTCAAATTGCTGGTTGCCGCAGTCTGTCGTCACTCTAGTGTGAAGTACATGTCCTATGTTGCTGGTCGTTGCTGACTGTCGCTGTCAGCTCGATCAGAAGGTCTCGATGGAGCTTCACATTTTTTGTCATTGCAGATGGCAGAGTTTCAAAGACATCAGGCCTGTTTGTGGTCACGAGAAGCCCAAACTTCAGAATTCAGAAAAATAAAGATAATGTTAATAAATTATTTGACACCAAAATGACAAACATCTAATCAGTAAAAGTAAAGTTATGAATTTTCAAAGATTAAGGTACAAACTACAGCCTAAAAGATCAACCAAAGAAATCTTCTTGTGTAAGCCTGGGTCAAATTCAGAAAAAAATTGGCTGACTTTGGTGAAGCACGGGTCTAATACAAGAAGTGAAATGGGCCCGGTTGGAGCTTACATTCGGACTCAGAAGAAAATTTGAAGAAAATTTTGAGGCAAGGCTGCAGGCGGTGTCCAAAGAAGGAGCATTGTCCTCAGGGAGAAGCTGGATGAATTTGCGGTGAAGATTTCTACATTTGGACTTAGTCACTTCTTTGTAAGTTGAAAATCTTCCATAGGACGAGGCAGAAGTCAGTAGCCGCCGAGCGTTCCAGGAGGCCATGTACACCTTTGGCGAAGATCCACTGAAAACGATTTGCTGCTGCAGAGAAGAACGTAGCAGGAGTGCAGTGGGCAGCTTGGGTAGCTAGACAAGCAGGTTGATCCTGGCCTTCTCTCGGTTCTCAGAGCAGAAAAAAATCTTTTAAGGCCCAATGTAGGAAAGTGCCCTTTTTGGATGGTCACCCCCACACATTTTCCTATAAATGCTGTTGGTTATGACTCTGAAAGTGCACTGGAGCTTGCAAACCTTGACAGAGTGCCAGTGCTCTCTCCCTAAATTGGCAGCTATGAATTGGTATCCCCCAATTGGCAAGTACTTTAATCCCCTTATAAGTTCTTAGTACATGGTACCAGTGGTACGCAGGGCATGGATATTAAAGGGGTCGCCAGGGCCTGAAGCATTGTTTTTCCCACCCTGCGTGACTGAAGTAAACTACTGAGAGCAGGCCTGCTATTGCAGACTGCAGGACTAGTGTAAATTGTTCAAGCTCAACTGTGCCCACACCATGTGTGTCTTTAATATATGTCAGTCATACCTTCTGAGCCCACGAGGCAGGGTGCATCATCTTAAAGGTGTGGACATACAAGTGCAAGCTTGTGTGCTCCTACAGTGGCCTTTTCTATTAAAGGTTACTATAAGTGGACACCAGTCCATAGCATAACATGGGTCACGTTTTGCATCAAACAACGTGGCTTCTCACCCCTGACATGAATCGTGTGTTGACTATGTGGCAAGCACCCAGAAAGCAAGCTGAGAGGTTGCCCACTAAGTTACCCCAGTTTCCCTGTGTTCTGGCTGCCAGTTCAGAGCTGCTGCTGCAAAGACAGGAATCTAACCCCTTGGGCAGAGGTTTTAAAACTCCAGAAGTCAGGACAATGGCCTGGACGGGAAGGAGGATGCACATCCCTACCTTTCAGGAAGGCTACAGAAGTGATACATCAAGACAGTGAGCTTCAAAGGTCACACCGCATCTGATATGCAAGCAGGCTGAATTCCAGTGGAGGACAAAGCCGCCCCCTGCACATTTGCACTTGGTCAGGTGGGAAAATGAGTTAGTCAGGGGGCGTACACCCCCAGTAGACCAGTCACACTTCTAGGCTGCGCAGCCTGGTCTGTACAGCAGAGGAAGACTTTTGCCATCTTTAAAAGTGGCAAAATAGAGGGTTCCGGGGAGGAAAGGTGCCACAACCCATCAGATGTGGTCACCTCAGGGGTGGATTAGCCACTGTGGATAGTAGCCCCTGAGGCTACTTGCACCCACACCCCTTTAAGGGATTCCCCTGGCACCAGAACCTCAGATCTTCAACAACTTGTGACTAGAGGACAAGAGGACAAGACAAGACTTGTATAAGCGACAACAGGAACCTGAACAAAAGGCGTGATACCCTGAACCTTTGGCAACCTCCTAGAACTGATTGACTGTGGCTCAACATGGGCCAAAGACTGCTTTCCCGAGCTAGAGGGAGCCCTTTGTGAGCCAAAGCCAAGACCAGACTCCCTTAGACCAGTGGCACTGGTCCCCTGCCTACTGCAGGTAAAAAGTACTCGCCTGATCCAAAGAATGCTGGCTTCCAGGCCCTCTAAGCAATCAATCAAAGACAGGTGGTCCAATGCATTGTGGGAAGTTTAGTCCAGCTCCCTGCTAAGTTACAGACAGCTACCATTTTCCAATGACCCTCCAGAAGGGGAGATAGCTTCTCCTCCAAATTACCACTGGCAAAGCTTGTTGGTGGAAAGTCCAGTCACCACTACCTTTACTCGATGCTGCAACCTGAGGGCATATCACTACACCTACATCTGATGTCACCTGTGGCTCTGTTGTTGAGATTTTGCATCTGTTTCCTCTCCAGCAAATGCATCTGCCATTCAGCACCACGGATAGCCAAGCACACCTCTATACCAGAGACGCCAAGACTTGGTTGAGTTGTTCTACCTGGAGAATCCTGGTCTAGAGGCCCACACAAGCATAACCCCCAGTGGGCTCCCACAAACTCAACCTGCAAGTCACCCAATGTCACAAGCACCAGTTTTCCACATCTGTGGCTTCTGCATTCAGCACAAAGGACAGCCAGGACACCTCTGCAACCAGGTCCCACAAGCCAGGTAAAATTGGACTGACTGTCACATCTTGGTCCTGGGGGACACACAACCTTAACTATAAGCTGGTTTCTCTGAGCTCACCCCGTAAGTGACAGAGTACCACTAGTGACTTTCCCCATTGACAGCAATGGTGACATTTGACAGCTTGTAAATGCACCAATTTTATTTCTTCTTTGAAATCCATAACTCCTGTTAAATATATCTAATTTGTTTTGCTTTGGTGTCTAAAATTATATAAACATCTGGTCTATTTTTATAAATTGGTTTCACATTTCTTTCAAGTCTTGTCAATTACTTATCTTCCATTTGATATTCTGAAATGCTTAACGCGTGTTCCTCTAGTAAAGCCTGACTGATCTTTGCCACACTACCAGGGCTGAGCTAAAGGTTTATTATTGTGGATTTGAAGGATCATCGTTGGGGTATTATGAAAGTATTGCATAGTGAAGTCTAACCAGCATCACTGGATAATACTCCACTTCCTACACCCACGTTTTGGGTTTTTGCTATCTGGGTACCTTTAACACTACCAACAAAGGTCCAGGCCTGCATGGGCACCATTTGGGAGGTTTGGACTCACCCAGGCTGGTCTGTTCTGTCTCTCTCTGGCAGTCCTGGGTTCAAGGGTGAAAATACGGCTCAACCTGCAGGGCTGCCTCTGTGGGTTCAAGGCAGACTCCAGGCAGAAAAGCAGCCCTCCAGGTGCAGCAAGGCAGTCTTCCGAAGTGCACAGCAGGCTACAGTGGCAAGTAGTCCTCTGAGAATCCTTCCATATGTCCAGAATAAACTGATGAGTGGATCTGAGGGTCCCATTTTCATACCTGGTGACTACTTTGAAGTAGGAGAAGTTTCTACAGAATTTCCTTTGAAGTGCTTAAAGTTTTCTATGTCCCCTGTCCTGTCTCCAAGCTGGCTGAATGAACAATGTAGGGGTGACAGGTCCTTTGTGTAAAGGCAGAACACAGCTTATTTAGTTGCATGTGGTGCTGTGCCTAGCTACGCTTCCTAATTCTGCCAGTGGAGGAATAAACAAAGTCTGTCAGCTACACAAAGTCATGTGACCCAGGAGCAGGCTGAAATCAACAAATAATTAGGGCAGTAACGAGACAACTATCTAAAAGTGGCATTTTCAAAATTGTAACTTAAAATCCAACTTTACCATAAAATAAGTTTTTTAATTACAGTTTCTCAGAAATCAAACACAAAAATGTACCTATTCCCAATCAAAAGTTAACACATTAAATTTAAAAGGCAATCCAATGTTATCCTATAAGAGAGGTAGGACTCATAGTAATTGTTGGACTTTTGCTTATGCAGGGTCATCCTGAATCTTTTTGCCTCCTGCCTCCTATTTTTTTCTGACCTGTCGCTGTTGGCTTTTGAACTCTGAGCACTTTACCACTGCTAACCAGTGCTAAAGTGCATATGCTCTCCGTGTAAATTGTATGTGATTGGTTTATCCATGATTGGCCTATTTGATTTACTAGTAAGTCCCTAGTAAGGTGCACTAGAGGTGCCAGGGCCTGTAGATCAAATGCTACTAGTGGGCCTGCAGCACTGGTTGTGCCACCCACATAAGTAGCTCTGTAATCATGTCTCAGACCTGCCACTGCAGTGTCTGTAAGTGTATTTTTACACTGTAAATTCGACTTGGCAAGTGTACCCACTTGCCAGGCCTAAACCTTCCCTTTTCTTACATGTAAGGCACCCCTAAGGTAGGCCCTAGGTAGCCCCAAGGGCAGGGTGCAGTGTATGGATAAGGTGGGACATATAGTAATGTGGCTTATATGTCCTGACAGAGAAATACTGCCAATTTCGTTTTTCACTGTTGCAAGGCCTGTCTCTCTCATAGGATAACATGGGTGCTACCTTTAAATATGATTAAAGTGTAGATTCCCCTAGAGAGTAGATGGACATGTGGAATTTGGGGTCCCTGAACTCACAATTTAAAAATACATCTTTTAGTAAAGTTGAGTTTAAGATTGTGCGTTTGAAAATGCCACTTTTGGAAAGTGAGCATTTTCTTGCTTAAACCATTCTGTGACTCTGCCTTGTTTGTGGATTCCCTGTCTGGGTCACTTTGACAGTTGGGTTGTTTTTCACCTAGCACTAGACAGTGACACAAAGGGGGCTGGGGTGTAACCTGCATTTCCTGATTAGCCATCTCTGCTAGGAGGGAGGGGTGGAGTGGTCACTCTCATCTGAAAGGACTGTGCCTGCCTCTGACAATGCCGGCTCCAACCCCCTGCTGTGTGTCTGATGCCTTGCCTGGGCAAGGCAGGATTTCACAAGTAAGTGTGAGTCCCCTTTGAAGAAAGGTGACTTCAAAGACTAAAATGGGTATAAGAAGGGCACCCAAATCTACAGACTTTAGAAACACTTCTGGAACCAAGAGGAACCTCTGCCTGGAGAAGAGCTGATAGCTGAGGAAGAAGTGCTGCCCTGCCTGTGACTGTGCTTTGTGGAGCTTTCCTGCAGTGCTGCTTCTGCCAGAGTAAGAGGACAAAGACTGGACTTTGTGTGCCTTCCATCTTGTGAAGAAATCTCCAAGGGCTTGAGTTAGAGCTTGCCTCCTGTTGTGTGAAGTCTCAGGGACAGCAAAGACTTCTCTCGGCCAGCACCTGGGGTCTCTGGAGAGACTCCTGCTCCGACTAGTGGTGCCCTATCCAGTCCCTGGGCCCTTCAAAGGAAAGCTGGTGGAAATCCAAAGACATCGACTTCGGACGACTCCGGACCGATGCCGCTGCTGAACCTGGCAACGCCGCCTGCACCTGACGCCGTGACCTTCACTGGAACGCGACGCTCTTCACAGGCCCGACGCCGCTGCAGCCCCGCTGATGTCCACGACTCCGTGGAAGTCGCCGCACCACGTCGTGACCGACGCCGCTCGAAGTGCACGGATTCAACGTTTCGCACAGACGCCGCGATCCCCGACTTCGCGCATCGGCTTGTTTTCACTCTTCACCAAAGGTACTGTACTTGGGGGTCTACATGACTCCGTGTCCGGCGCCGCTGGTGTCGGCTTGTTGGGAACGACTCCGTCACAACGCCGTGTTAACATCTCATCGAAGCATTTTTGTTTCTAAACGCTATTTTTGAGTTTAATCTCTAAAACTTCATAACTTGACTTGTGTATGTCGGATTTCTGTCGTTTTGGTCTTGTTTTGTTTAGATAAATATTTCCTATTTTTCTAAACTGGTGTTGTGTCATTTTGTAGGGGTTTTCATTAAGTTACTGTGTGTGTTGGTACAAATACTTTACACCTAGCACTCTGAGGTTAAGCCTACTGCTCTGCCAAGCTACCAAGGGGGTAAGCAGGGGTTAGCTGAGGGTGATTCTCTTTTACCCTGACTAGAGTGAGGGTCCTTGCTTGAACAGGGGGTAACCTGACTGTCAACCAAAGACCCCATTTCTTACAGTAATACAGAACAAATATACAGGTTTTTCACTACTAGGACATGTAAAACTTGAAAATACATGTTCAGATCATGGCCAAGGTGGCCAAGATGGCTTTCGCAATTTAGAATTTCTCCTGACCTCCTCTAACATCCTCTGTCATCTTTGCCAACTTGCTCAGAGCTGACTCACAGAATCATCCTCTCTCTGGGCCCACTTATTGGCTCACCTGGTGCCTGGGTGCTTGCCTTTCCTGCCCTGAGTGCCCGACAGCACAGATGGAGCCTAGGTCTAACAGCACCACATAAGATGGAGGCCCGCTGAATACTGTGGCTGGAGGCAGATGTTCAGAAGGCTCAAGACACCCACAAAGGTATTCCCAGGCCAATTCCTGTCCAGACCATGGGGCGCGCAGTCTCCACCGCAAGAGTGTGGTGAGACCGACACAAACAGCAGGATCAGACATGGGCCTGCCTGAGCTACAGTGGTGGGTGAGAGGTAGGTTGCCACCAAGCCCTGCATGTGCGCTTCCCACACTACCGGGTGGATGGGCAGGCCTGCCCCACAATAAACCCAGGCATCAGCTGGACAACTCTTGATCCCACAGCTCCCTCCTGTAGAAAACTGGTGAGCCCCTTGGGTGGGGGGTTTGTGGCCAGAAGGATCCTAGTACATCAGAGGACTGGCCTTGAGGAGACATGCCTGATGGGGGCTGCAGGAGTGGTGCAGTGGTGGAGGTGGTGGAGGTCTGGAGCCTGCAGCATAAACACATAGGGGACCCACTGGCCCTAGGGGTTTGGAATCCTGCACTGGATAGGAGGCAGCCCGTGTGTTCTGGGAGACACAACGGATTGAAGACCTGGGGCAGCCTCCCTGACATACGGCACTGCAGCAGTCCTGAGTCTGCCTGTTCTACATTGGAGCCGGCCCTGCTCACATTAACATACATACCCACTGGAGCATGTGACTAGCAGCTGCTGTGCCCCACAAGATCTACATCACCAACTTGGCCCTGGCTGCTCTTGCTGCCCTAAAGGTAAGCTGGCCAAGGTGCATCTAGTTCACTCCAGCCGACTTCCTGGCAAAACTCATCACAGCTCCCATGGGGGACCACAAATCCCCACCACCTGTACAGGCACAAACTAAAATGGACCACTATACAACTGCAGCCTCTGGCAGCACAGGACCACGCTCCAATTCACTGGCATCACAACAGAATCTAGAGCCATCTGACCTTGCTACTATCCTATTGCTACTATCCTTTAGGCAATCCAAGACTTGAGAACAGCTGTGAAGATCAAAGTAGATGAGGTTAAGGTTGAAGTATCACTCCATGGTCAAGACCGCAGGAATGTTGTCACCTGAGTGAATGTAGCAAATCACTGAATATCCTTAGTGAAAGATGTTGAGGTTGTTCTTAAAAAGCAGTTCCCAAACTACTTTCTTCCATGCCCATCCTCAAAGAATGTACCAAAGACTCTGCAAGTAGATCACATAGAAATAACATTAGGTTTGTAGAGTTCCCAGAGGGCTCAGAGACTCCTGACAGCAAAAGATTCCTGGACAAGTGGTTATGATCAGGGATACCTGACCGCACACACTGTTGCCATGGTTCGTGTGTAACAGGCCCACTGGTCCTTGGCCCATAGCCCCTTCCTGGAGCACAGGCACACCCACTGATCGTCCAGATACTTATTTTTTGAGCTAGCGATGCCACCCTGCATGAGATTTGGAAGTAACCTGTCCTCCGATTTAAAAACTCTCATATCATGATTTTTCCTAATTATGCTAGGGCGGTCCAACAGCATAGGCATTCCTTTGATGGAGTTAAACAAAAACTCCAGGCTCTCAACCTTATTTTTCCAGCTAAACTGAAAGTGGTCTCTAATTCCTACATCTTTGAAACACCTAGGCAGGCCTAGGAGTGGGCACCAGAGAGAAAGGGTCTCTGCTGTCGGGCCAAGACTAGGAGCACAGAATCACGACGTTCTCTCCAACCTGACCTGGAGCTGCCTAGGAGGAGGCACACAAGATATCATAAGAACCACGCTCATACTTGCAACAGCCCAGACTTCTCTGGCTCTGAGCCAGAGCACACGACCATTGGAGTACACGCACACCAGACTGCTTTGGCTCTTAGGTCGGGATTTCTGCAGGCCCGCCATGATGACCCACTACAACAGTGCCACTTTAAGGTGGAAACGAGTCCACCCCCTCAGGGGTGCTGTGCTAACTGGAAAATATGCTAGGACACTCTTTTTTAAAACTTGGCATGTTATCCTGCAATGTGCGATGTCCCCATTGCATGCCTAAGTTTCTTGCTTTCTTTATGGTGTGTTATTACTAGTTTTAGGGCGACAAATGCTTTGGAGTTAGAAGTATGGGGTGGGGGAGCTGGAAAGAAAGGGGATATTTTTGTAGACACAGGTTATATTGCATTATACTCAGGTCACTGGAGCAATAGATGTGCAGTCCTCCTTGGATTTCAGCATTGCTGCTACTTTAAATCACCAATATCTATTTGTACCACTAGTTGTCCAATGCCAGACTCACAACCCCATGACAAACTTTAAGCTTATGTCCTAGAGTGTGAGTGTCCTATTGGTACCAATTAAATACTCTAACATACTTCAATATGCTAAGCATTTCCAATTCGCTACCCTCATTCTGCAGAAGACCTACCTGATGGGTGACCACTGTCCTTTCCTTAAAAAATATGGCTACACCAGAATATGCCACTTGGGGTTTGCATGGGGATCACAGGGGTTGACAATCTCGCTGCCCAGGAGCTTTTCTCTGGCGGTGACCAATACACACATGGACCCTGATGGTAGATATATCAGGGTGGAGGGCTTACTCGAGGATAAACAGCACCATTTTGTGATGGTTTACATACCAAACCAGACACTTTCCTCCATGCTGTGTTCCCTGACTACTGTTCTATTCAACTATCCAATGGGTACCATGATCAAAGGAAGTGGCTTCAACACAATACACAACAAAGAGGCTGACTCAACTGGCTCTCCTGGAGCAAAGTATAATTCCCAGTCCTCACAACTTGGATTGACTCACTGAAGCTATGCGATGCATGGAGGACCTAGCATCAACACAACCGAGCCTATACCCATACCTCAGCTGCCTACAAGAAGATGCAACACATCAACCTCCTTCTCCTCCCGTCCACCGACATCGCTCAGATGTCTGGAGTCAACATCCAACCTGGAGGGATATCCAAACACACCCCACTCATAATGCTCCTGGGGCCCCTGGAACCTGCCTGAAGACCCATATGACTCCTCAATGCACGGTACCTCACCAACTAGCAATACTCTAACTACTTGAAGTCCAAGCTTCACTATTATTTTGATATTAATCAGGACACAGTGGAATTGGTGAGCAACCCCTGGACAGCCAGCAAACCCACAATCAGAGCCTGGCAAAGAGGTTTATCTGAGGCAAAGAAAAGGACAAACAAATGAAGATTATGGCCCTTGAGACTCAAATCCTCTCTCTAGAGTGCCAGTCTCTAACACAGACATGAACTGATCTCACCCACCGATTGGAGATGGCCAGAACCTCAGCAAGACAATGCCACTGGAAGAGGCCTGACTGTGCTGGAGGGCAATAACCCAATGGGTGTACAAACACAGAGAAAAATCAGGAAAGCTCATGGACTGAATGGCCCCCATAAAGGTTGGCTCCAAAGTTGTCCCTCGGATCATGGATGCGGAGGGGTGAATGCAGGCCTGCACCTCCAATATAGTGCAAGTGTTTGCTGATTTCTAGTATTATGCGTCCACAGACCATGGCTCACACAGGAAGTGGAATACCTATTATTGGCTGAGATACCACTATCCTCGCTTCCCCCTTCAATAGCCCGAGACCTTGACCAGGCAATCACAGCCTTATACACTGAAGCAGCTACATATGTACCTTCCCACATTGGTTGACATGACCTTGATTGTGGCCATCCCTAAAACTGGCCACTTTATGGATAAATGCACCTCATTTAGGCCCATCTCCCTAATTAATTCTGATTTTAAGCTATTCACTAAGGTCCTGGCTACTCAGCTACAACAGACCTTACCCTTTCTGATTCATCTGGACCAATGTGGCTTTAACCTGGCCCATAACACCTGACACTGCATCAGCAGAGTCCAGTGGCACTCTCTCAAGCACACCACCTTCAACAACCTGCTGATCTACCCCTAATAGATTTCAAGAAGGGCTTTGACATGGTTGAGTGGTCCTTCCTAAACAGTGTCTTAGAACATGCTGCGCTAGGGGCTCACTTATGTAAACTCACTAAGCTCCTGTACTCCCAACCATCAACACAAGTCCCAATAAATGGTTCACTCTACACCCCTTTCCCTATAGGCAGAGGCACCTGTCAAAGCTGCCCTCTCTCCCCTCTCCTATTTGCCCTGGCAGTTGAAGCCCATGCATGACTCATGCACTGAGGTGCTCAAATTTAGGGCTAGTACTAGGATGCTGGGTCCGAAGAGAAAATTGCCTTATAGACAGATGGCGTTCTGCTCTTTCTGACCAACCAACAGGCCCTCAATGCCTGGCACTACTCTAGATATGTATAAAGAGGGCTTAGGAATTCGGGAAATTTAAACCAAGCCCCTGATGGCCCCAATAAGGGGTGACTCAAGTGTCTGCTCCTGGCAATTTGGAATTCAAAATTGCTGCTTAACCGACCAATGCTTGGATATACACAATTTGCTGCTTCCAGAGATGACATGGAGCCTTAATTTGACACATTTAGGGGGTCATTCCAACCCTGGCGGTCAATGACCGCCGGGTTGGAGGACCGCGGGAGCACCGCCGACAGGCCGGCGGTGCTCCCAAGGGCATTCCGACCGCGGCGGTAAAGCCGCGGTCGGACCGGCAACACTGGCGGTCTCCCGCCAGTGTACCGCCGCCCTTTGGAATCCTCCAAGGCGGCGCAGCTAGCTGCGCCGCCGAGGGGATTCCGACCCCCCCCCTACCGCCATCCAGTTCCCGGCGGTCCGCCCGCCGGGAACCGGATGGCGGTAGGGGGGGGTCGCGGGCCCCTGGGGGCCCCTGCAGTGCCCATGCCACTGGCATGGGCACTGCAGGGGCCCCCGTAAGAGGGCCCCTACAAGTATTTCACTGTCTGCTTGGCAGACAGTGAAATACGCGACGGGTGCAACAGCACCCGTCGCACCTTCCCACTCCGCCGGCTCGATTACGAGCCGGCATCCTCGTGGGAAGGGAGTTTTTCCCTGGGCTGGCGGGCGGTCTTTTGGCGACCGCCCGCCAGCCCAGGGAAAAACTTTGAATACCCTCCGCGGTCTTTCCACCGCGGAGCGGTATTTCGGAGGGGGGAACTCTGGCGGGCGGCCTCCGCCGCCCGTCAGGGTCAGAATGACCCCCTTAGTGACTATCATGAACAGAAGCCTTCAGAAATGGGTGTACCATCCACTCAATGTTTTGGGATGAGTAGCCTTCTTCCAATATCATCCAGTGGTTCCAAACCCTTAACTCTACCATCCACTCTTTCCTGCAGGCGGGTGGTCATCCCCAGATTGCCTTTGCTACCTGCCAACTGTCTCCGTATGATGGAATACTGGGAATGACAGATCTAAAATACTATCAAAGGGCTTTGCAGTTGATCTTAATTAATGACTGGCTTAATGCTAGATGGGGTGGCCCTGCATACCATGAAGATCTTGCCCTTCTGTGGTTGGATAGGATAACAGGAATTTTATATGGAGCCCCGATTCCGCACTCCCTCATAGAGATCTCCTCAGTGGTGTTGTGCTAGAGAGAGAAGAATGATGCTGATGACCCCACTCCATCCCATGACAAGGTAAGTGGTTATATCATTTTGCGGGACTGGAGGGGATCTTGAATTGGGACAAGATAGGCATCACCATTGTCTGAGACAGCTGGTCAGGTGGCCACATGCAGATGTTCCAGGAGGTATAAGAACAATAATAACTCTCTCCCACCCAGTTTCACAAATACCTGCAAATACGGCACACTATGGCCCAACATTCCCCCCCACACTGACATTCCTGAGTTCAATCCTCTAGATGCCAAACTACTGATGGGAAAGCTCACCTCGAGAGCTAATTCCCAGGTATGTTGATCCCTGAATATCAATGCACAAATTGGTTTGCCACACTAAAACAGAGGTGGGTGGTATGGGTCGGTCATCTGGATGACGCAAACTGGAGGGAAACTAGGATGGCCCCACCCTGGGAACTGGCTATCTCCACATGCCTCAGGTTGATTCTGTTTAACTATCTCTGCCTAACTTATATGAGCCCCCTGCAACTCCACCAACTTGAAGAGATTTCCTGAGCTACCTGCTTCTGATGTCTCACATCAGATACGGACATTTACCATATGGTCTGGTCATGTCTGTGATGGTCCAGTACTGGTGGAGGATAGCATCTCCAGGGCTTGATCAGACTTTTGACCTCACCCCTAGAGAGGCCCTACTTGTCTTCCTAGAAGACCTCGGTGGGCTATGGGCAGAATAAACATTCAATGCTGTTGCCACGCTGGTAGCCAATCATAAGGTTGCTCAATAACGGAAATACTTCAGAGCTCCCTCAATTGTTGAATGATGGGTAGGGGTGGTCTGGTGTGGCCAACAAAAGAAAACCTATATAAGTTGCTAGAGATTGCCGACAAAAACATGGGAAGATATGGGGTAAATGGTAGAAATACTACGGACCGGATCTATGAAATTGCATATTGTATGTCTATGTAATGTGGTACCACCTGTGACAATGTTGACCTATGTGTACTGCATTGGCACTTAGAAAACAATAAAACTAATTTATCAAACAGAAAGTACATGTCTAACCTTTTAATTGCAATGCACCCTGCCCTGTGGGCTACCTAAGTCCTACATTAGGGGTGACTTATATGCATTATAAGGAGAGTTTATGACTTGGCAAAGGAGTTATATTACTGAGTCGAACTGACAGTTTAAAACTGCAGTTAGGCTGCAGTGGCTAGCCTAGGTCATTTTTCAAGTGGCTACTTCAGTGGGTGGCTCAATAAGTGCTGCAGGCCCACTGGTAGCATTTAATTTATAGGATATATGGTATACCACTTGGCTACAGACATAAAAAAATTAAATATCTCAATCAGGTGGAAGTCAATTTTGTCATCTTTTAGGGAGAGAGCACTAGTTAGCAGTGGTAAAGTGCACAGAGTCCTAAATCCAACAAAAACAAATCAGCAACTTAGGAACAGTGAAGGCAAAAGGTGTTGGTAAAGATTACCCTAATGCTGACAAGTCAAATACTAGGCAGAAGGGCCAGTCTTTGATTAGAGGGAGGACTTCAGGGCACCAGCAGGAATATAGGGCTGCATTTTTTTTGCCCTCGACGTTTTCCCCGTGGTTTTTTTCCCCCGCCTACCCCCCCGCCGCCCACCTCCCAGCTGACCCCTCCTCCCCGGCTACCCCATATATGGCGGCCGCTGCAAGACAGAGGTAGCGACCCTTGACCTTAGGGTAGGTCGCTCCCCTGCCTCCGCAGCGCCACCAGTGCTTGCCTGCCTCCTTTTGTGCGATTCTGTGTGATTCTGACTGCTGCTCCCTTTTTTCCTTGTTCCCGGAGTGCGTGCCCGTTTATTGTTGTGAGTGCTGCTCCCTTTTTTTCCTTGTTTTCCTAGTGCGTGCCCCCCAGAGTGCCCGGTTGTTGTTGTGAGTGCTGCTCCCTTTTTTTCCTTGTTTCCCGAGTGCGTGCCCCCCAGAGCGCCCGGTTGTTGTTGTACCCCCCTTTTTAGTGCCCGGTTCCCCTTTTGCTTAGTTTCTCTCGCTTTTCATTTTTCTCTCTCGCTTTTTTGCCCTCGCCGCTTTTCCAGCAGTATTTTTCCCCCGCCTACCCTCCCGCCGCCCGCCTCCCAGCTGACCCCTCCTCCTTTGCTACCCCATATATGGCGGCCGCTGCGAGACCGCGTAGCGGATGTGCGCAGCGGGCGCGCCGCTGGCGCACCTAAGGCAAGCCCGTCTGCGCCCGTCCGCGCCTGGACCGCGCCCAGCGCCACGACCCCTGGCCCCCGCGACCTCCACCTCCCACGCCTGACCTACGACACCGCCGCCCTGACCAAACTCAACCCCGGCAAAGCGCTGGGCTGCTGCCGCACCACCCCGAGACGCACCCACGGTCCTTTTACCTGCCGCAACTGTCGATTCACCTGCCTACGGACCCCCAACGCACCCCACAAGAACAACACCCCCGGACACAACCTTGAATGCATCCTGATCAACACACGATCCGTCCACAGACACGCCATCGAACTGTGGAACCTCATCGACTCAACAGCCCCGGACATCTCCTTCCTCACTGAGACCTGGATGAACCCCTCCTCGGCACCCGACATCGCCATAGCCATCCCTGACGGATACAAAATCATCAGGAAAGACTGCACCAACCGCACCGGAGGCGGCATCGCCATCGTCCACAAGAGCTCCATCCGCATCACAACCAACGCCGACCACACACTCTCCGACGCTGAACACATTCACTTCCAAATCCACAGCGACCCCAAAACCACCCTCAGAGGAACCCTCATCTACAGACCCCCCGGACCACGCACCAAATTCAGCGAAGACATCGCAGACTTCGTCAGCACACACGCCCTCCCCTCCGCCGACTACATCCTCCTAGGAGACCTCAACTTCCACCTGGAGAACTACAACGACAACAACACCACCACCCTACTGGACAACCTCTCCAACCTCGGACTCAAACAACTGGTCAACACCCCCACCCACTACGCCGGACACACGCTCGACCCCATCTTCTCCTCCAGCAAACACATCTCCTTCAAACACACCACCAAACTCTCCTGGACGGACCACAGCTGCGTCCACTTCAGCTACAGGAAAACCACAACCCACCACCACGCTCAACAACCACCGAGAAGACAATGGAACCGAATCACCGCCGACCAACTCACATCAGCTCTCTCCCAGAACCCGCCCACCAGCACCTCAGACCCCAATGAAGCAGCCAACAACCTCACGAGCTGGATCTCCGACTGCACTAACATCCTGGCTCCCCTGAAGACCCGAACGAACGGAGCCAACCACAAAAGAAGCTCCTGGTTTAACTCCACCTTCAAGGACTCCAAAAAACAATGCCGCACCTTCGAGAAAACCTGGCGCCTCGACCAGACCGACAAGAACATGTCAGCCCTCAAAAACGCCACCCGGAAACACCACCAACTCCTCCGCGCCGCAACCCACCACCAGAACCCACCCCCCACAGCACCACCATCCACGCCTGGAACCCGATCACCACCGAGGAAACCACCCGCACGATGAACTCCATCCACTCAGGATCACCCCCCCACCCATGCCCCCACCACATCTTCAACAAAGCCGACAACATCATCGCCCTCCATCTCCGAGACGTCATCAACACATCCTTCACCACCGCCACCTTCCCCGAGAGCTGGAAACACGCCGAACTCAATGCCCTCCTCTAGAAGCCAACAGCAGACCCCACAGACCTCAAGAACTTCCGACCCATCTCTCTCCTCCCGTTCCCAGCAAAGGTTATCGAGAAAACCGTCAACACTCAACTGACAACCTTCCTCGAAACCAACGAATCACTCGACCCCTCGCAGTTCGGTTTCAGGGCCAACCACAGCACCGAGACCGCCCTCATCGCAGCCACGGACGACATCAGTTCCTTGACCGACAAGGGAGAGACCGTGGCCCTCATACTCCTTGACCTCTCCGCAGCCTTCGACACGGTATGCCACCGCACCCTGATACAGCGCCTCAACAATGCCGGCATCCGGGGCAAGGCCTTGGACTGGATCATCTCGTTCCTCACCGGAAGAACTCAGAGAGTCCGCCTCTCCCCCTTCAGATCAACAGCTACCGAGGTCATCTGCGGCGTCCCACAAGGATCCTCCCTCAGCCCCACCCTCTTCAACATCTACATGACGCCCCTGGCAAACATCGCACGCAAACACGGACCCAACCTCATCTCCTACGCAGACGACACTCAACTCATCCTCTCCCTCACCAACGACCATTCCTCTGCTAGAACCAGACTACACGAAGGAATGAAGGAAGTAGCGGACTGGATGACGGACAGCCGGCTTGAACTCAACACCGACAAGACAGAAGTCCTCATCCTAGGCCCTACTCCCACCGCATGGGATAACTTCTGGTGGCCCCCCGCCCTAGGCAGCACTCCCCAACCCACCGACCACGCCCGCAACCTGGGCTTCATCCTGGACTCCTCCCTCTCCATGACCAGACAAGTCAACGCGGTCACATCGGCATGCTTCAACACCCTTCGCATGCTCCGCAAGATCTTCCTCTGGATCCCCACCGACACAAGGAAGACCGTCACCCACGCCCTCGTCACCAGCCGCCTGGACTACAGCAACACCCTCTACGCCGGCACCACAATCAAACTACAGAAGAAACTCCAACGAATCCAGAACGCCGCTGCACGCCTCATCCTGGACGTCCCGAGCCACCCCCACATCTCCGGACACCTGAAGAAGCTTCACTGGCTCCCAGTCAGCAAGAGGATCACGTTCAGACTCCTCACCCACGCACACAAAGCCCTTCACAACCAAGGACCCAAACTCATCAACCACCGCGTCTCCTTCTACGTACCCACCCTGCGATCGACCGGACAAGCCCTGGCAGCCGTCCCCCGCATCCGCAAAGCCACCGCCGGAGGCAAATCTTTTTCTTACCTCGCAGCGAAGACCTGGAACTCTCTCCCCAGCCATCTCCGCTGAACACAGGACCACCTCTCCTTCAGAAGGCAGCTCAAGACCTGGTTGTTCGAGCAATAACCCCCTCCCCCCAGCGCCTTGAGACCCTTTCGGGTGAGTAGCGCGCTTTATAAATGCCAATGATTGATTGATTGATTGATTCTGTGTCTCAAAATGAGAGGGCCAGTGTTAGCAAGGCCTGAAGCCCCAAACAAAGAGCCTTATTTATTATCTGTTTCGGACCAGCAACCAATGCAGGTCTGTCAGATGAGAAGAGATCGGGTGATGTTTATGAATGTGTAGATGCAGACGTTCTGCCTCAAACTGCATAATTTGCAGATGTTTGCATCAGTCAGATACCCAAGTACAATACTTTCCCGTAGCCCAGGTGGGATGCAGTCGTGGTTCGCAGGAGGGAAAAGGAGCGGGGCAGCATGGCATGTGGCGGGAAGTGGTGGGAAACAGCAAAAAAATAATAATGATAATTTTTTAAAAACCTTACCTTTGGGGGGACAACAACAAATAATAATAACAAAAAAGCATAATAAATAAATAATGCATGAAAGCAGTGTTGGAAATGGCCTTTCTGTAGGGACACCCCCAAACTTTTTGCCTTCCTCCTTCTCTTTTTCTGACCTCATGTGCTGGCTTTAGGACTCTGCACACTTTACCACTGCTAATCAGTGCTAAAGGGCATATGCTCTCTCCTTAAAACATGGTGACATTGGCTCATACAGAATTGGCTTATTTAATTTACTGGTAAGTCCCTAGTCAAGGGCACTACATGTGCACAGGGTCTGTAAATTAAATGCTACTAGAGGACTGCAGTACTGGTTGTGCCACCCACATAAGTAGGCACCTAACCATGTCTCAGGCCTTCCACTGCAGGGCCTATGTCTGCAGTTTCACTACCACTTCGACTTGGCATTGAAAAGTAATTGCCAAGCCTTAAACACCCTTTTTTCAACATATAAGTCGCCCTTGAGGTAGGCCCTAGGTAGCCCATAGGGCAGGGTGCTATGTGGGTAAAAGACAGGACATGAACATGTCCTGGTAGTGTAAAACTCCCAAATTCGTTTTACACTGCTGTGAGGCCTGCTCCTTTCATAGGATAGCATTAGGGCTACACTCATATACTGTTTGAGTGGTATATTCTGATCTGAAAGCAGTAACAAGGTCATATTTAGTATGGCCAGAATGGTAATACAAAATCCTGCTGACTGGTGAAGTTGGATTTAATGTTGCTGTTCTAGAAATGCCACTTTTAGAAAGTGAGCATTTCTCTACACTCACATCCTTCTGTGCCTTACAGCCTGTCTCCAATCCAAGTCTGGGTGGGTTACTTGACAGCTCCCTTGTGCATTTCACTCAGATAACCCCAAACACAGGATGCTCAGTCACACCTGCACACATCTGCATACTGAAAGGGTCTTCCTGGGCTGGGAGGGTGGAGGGCCTGACACTTACATGTCAAAGGACAGTGGCCTGCCCTCACACAATGGACTTCCAAACCCCCTACTGGGACCCTGGCAGTCTGGAGGGAACTGAAAGAGGACCGTGTGCACTTCTAAGCCACTCTTATAAGTCTCCCCCGCTTCAAAGGCACATTTGGGTATTTAGACAAGGCCTCTGACCCTACCAACTCAGACACTTCTGGACAAGATAACACTGGTGAAGAAACTCTGAACCAGACCCTGCAACCTGCCAAGGGGAACTGCCTGGCTGCCCAAAGGACTCACATGACTGCTTTTCTGCAAAGGACTGCTGCCCGGGCTATTGCCCTGCTGCCTTGCTGCCCTCTGGCTCTGTTGAGAAGTGCTCTCCAAGGGCTTGGATAGAGCTTGCCTCCTGTTCCTTGAAGTCTCAGGACCAAAAAGACTTCCTCCTGCAAAGAACTCCTTGTGCGGTGAAAATTCAACACAGCCTGCCAGAAACAATGCACAGCCTGCATCACCGTGAGAAAATCACCGCACTCCGAACCAGAACGACGCACCCCGGCTCCCCCCGAGAAGAGATCGACGCAGCGCCAGCGTTGCGACCGGAATTTCGACGCACAGCCCACTGGATTGATGCATAGCCGATCTGGAACAACGCAGCCCGACTTCCTGCTAAAAGAATCAAAGCAGCACCTGCGTGTGACAGAAACTTCCCAGCATCGTCCACCGGATCAACTCAGCTCTTGTGACTTCATCCTGCACACCCAGGATTTCTCTGCATCCTCCTCAGGGCGTCCAAAAACCCCGCAACCTGAAGAGGATCCAAGTCAGTACGCCGGAATTCCACACAAAGCCTTCTCTGCATGGAAAATTATCATTGCTTTGCGAGAAACTGCTGCACACCTCCACGTTTTCCACACATCTCCTCCTCTGTGGTCCCTTGCAGAGAATTTGAACGCAAAACAGGTACTTTGTGCTTGCAAGAGACACTTGTTGCTTTTTAAAAACTAAAGACTCCTTTTATCATTATCTGAAATGATATTTCAACGTGTACTGATCAAATCTTGATAGTTTTGACCTGCATTTAACCAGATAAATATTATATAATTTTCTAAACACTGTGTGGTGTATTTTTGTGGTGTTATACTGTGTTATTGCATGAGTTATTGCACAAATACTTCACACATTGCCTTCTAAGTTAAGCCTGACTGCTCAGTGTCAAGCTATCAGAGTGTAGGCACAGGATAATTTGGATGGTGTGTGACTTACCCTGACTAGAGTGAGGGTCCTTGCTTGGACAGGGGGTACCCTGACTGCCAACCAAAGACCCCATTTCTAACAAGGAGCATTAGGATTGGAGGGAGCGCCCTGCCAGGGCCCTCCAAGGCAGAGTGGGAGCCTCTGCATGCTCTCTTAGTGCTGGGATGGAGAGAGCCTAGTGCACATGGATGTTTGGCTGGCCCAAGACGGCCGGCCAAACATACATGTGCACTGAGGGGGAGTACTGTGCATTCCCCCTCTGTCCCTGCCACGCCTGTGGCCCCACCTCTTTTACAGTAAAAACATAATAAACATAGTTTTTTATGTTTTTACTATAAATGTTTTGCAGCTGCTGCTGCTGGCAGGGGGTGACGCTCCTCCGTAATAATGGAGGAGCTGCCCCTGGTGGGATGTAATAATTCCCTGGATCACAGTTCTCGTACTGTAAGCAGAAAGGCCCCAGGTTCCTTTCTTAAGTCTCCCAAAAGGCCCAAAATAACAGCCAGACTGATTTTTTATCTAGAGTTCCAGAATATGTTTAGCATCCATCAAAAATACCACATTTTAAGTGGCAGTTTAAGGGCCAAGAACATCTGGTCACAAGACCAGAGTCCAGAAATGAGGATGATTATCTACCACCATCACTTCTTTCTTTCGACCGTTCAACTTAAGACAGTTGAGTCCATCCAGCCTGCCACTGTCAAGAGGCAATTTCTGAACTGCCCGGAGATAGTTCACTGTTTTGATGATAAGAAGATTACAAGTCAGGTATCGTCAGTCTAAGTAATCAAGGTGAATCCAAAATATTCCACAATGTCTGCCAAAGGGTGAACATAATTGTAAAAAAAAGTAGGATTCATGAATGAGCCCAAAGGAACCTTACAAAGAGACAGGCAAGATGAAGGAAAATAATGGCTTATCATAGACCTGAAAGCAGCAGTTCTATAAAAAGGAGGCAAACCACTCCAGGGCCTTTTTGTTAATTCCCCTATCCAAAAGTTGCTGAAATAGCACATTAAGCAAAACCGTGTCAAATGGACTCCTCAATTCAATCAAGATAACAGCCACTAAGCCACCCTTATCCTGAGTCCATCTAAGTTCTTTGGAGACTGCTAACAAACCAGATTCTGTTATACACCGAGGCTGAACAAGCGACTGAGAAGAATGAAGCAAAATGTGGAATTCTAGATATGGGGAGATATTCTGATAGATATGTTTTTCTAAAATCTTGCAATTATAGAAACAATAGAAAAGCTCTAGCGTGGGTGTCCAGAAGAAAGTAACTGACCTTAGGCATCTGACTTTGCAATGTACTGGCAGATATAATTGGACCTTTACTGTCTAGTGCCACAACCCTGTAAAACAAGTGGGAGTGGTGAGTTTTCTAATGCTTTTAAACTAAGGAAAATTTCTCTAAATCTCAATGGAAAAGGTTAAGTATTCCACAGGTAAAATTTTGGGTTTCAGCCGCCTAAGGCTTTATCGTGCTGTGAGGCCATATGAAATTATGTGCTCCAGTGGGATTTAGCAACTTCATTAAGGCCAACTCAGAAAAATGATCAGGAGTATTCCAGAAGGTGCCAGGGGCATGCTGGAAGCTTAGAAAGCAACAGAAGCTAGCCTCCACAAATCTGCTCCCTTCCCCTTGGGACAAACCTCTGAGAGGTTCTATTTCTGATGCAACTGAATTTCTCCATTACAAGGCTCACCCAATATTTCATATCCCTGGGGGCAGCTGCATGGATGGTACTTATGATCATCATTGTTTAGTAGACTTTTAACTGTTTCCTATTTCAGAGAACTTGCAATCGATGAATGGTTCTAGGTCCCCATACATTTTGATGCCTCTGTTCTGTAAATTGTATTTACCATATGCTTTACAAAGGAAGATCATGGTCATATTTAAATTGTACCTGGGTGTCAAACTGCAGACAACTTTGTTCTCTTTATTAATGTTAGAAATTGGGTTTCTGGTTGGTAGAGGTATGTACCGTGTCCATGAACGAACCACAATCCTAGTCAGAGTAAGTCACCAACATGCCCTAAATGAACCTGTGCTCAACCTCGTAGCTTGGAACAGAGCAGTCAAGCTTAACTTAAGAGGCAATGTTTAAAGTATTTATTGAACACTTAAAACAGTGGAAACACCACACAAAAAGATACTGCACCTGGTTAGCAAGATAGAGCTTAATTTAATGGAGACAACAAGATGAAAATGACAAAAATCCAATAAGCAGAAGTCGAGATATGATTTTTTAAAGAATAAACTTAGTTGTAGTGCTTAGGAGCATAAAGTACTAACCGGGGCTACATTGTCACGCTAGACAGGGTCAAATCTGAAAAGTCAGGCCTACTGTAATGGAGAATGGAGCACAGGTCAGATACAAGGACCTGCCTTGACCCGCTGAACACTACCTTAGTTCAGAGTTGTGTTGATGTCAAGAACAAGATGGGAGGATCATAGGAAGCAATGCATTGACATTGATCCTGAAGAGGTAAGCTAAGCGCCGGCTTGGAGCCATGCAAAGTTGGGGATGTGTCTGGAATGGAGGAGGTGCATCATGCAGTCACCAGTGCACTGTTTCTGATCCTCGCAGCAGCATCGATGCACCGGCGTCTATGGCAATGTGGTGTTCTTGATCCTCGAAGCAGTGATGGTGCATCATGTCGCCTTAGATGCGCCAGTTCTGAGAAGCATAATGGAAACAAAGCGTGGACTTTGGACTGGAGCTGTAATTTATCACCACTTCTAAGTGCCCAGGACTGAATAGGCACCACTTGGCAGGATGATGAAAAGTATTTGATGTTCCTAAAAATTAGAACAGGGAGCAAGTCAACATGCCGTTGGAGTAGCTCTGGATTCAAGTGAGACAGGTTCATTTGTTCCTCAGCAGGGCAGATGGTAGCAGGCAGAAGGGAAGTACAGCAGAAAAGCAGTTCTCCCAGAGCAGCAGTTCAGAGTAGCAGTCCTTGTACCAGCACAGCAGTCCTTCCCGGCAGAGTTCTTCACTGGTCTAGTAGTGCACTGAATTGGTGGCATCTGAGGTCCAGTACTTATACCCAGTTGTGCCTTAGAAGTGGGGATGCCTTAAAAGAAGGATCTTTGAACTGCTTTGGCTCCAGACTTACCTCAGGGGGGCATGCAGCCCTTTGTGTGAGGACAGGACGCTGCCTATTCAAATGTAAGTGTCAGATCCACCCTCCTATCCTGCCCAGGATGGCCCATAAGGATGTTGATGACACATCAGTCACATATAAGCTCCATTTGTGTGTGGCTGTCTAGCGGGAATGCACAAAGCCCGGATGTCACCAACTCCAGAAGTATATTCATTGTAACCAGAGATTCAGAGACAGGCACACGGCACCAAATGGCTAAAGTAGGAAAATGCCAACTTACTAAAAGTGATATTTTCATAATTACAATTTAAAATATTACATCACCATAAGTTGTGATTTTAAATTGTGATTCCAGAAACACCAAACTTGGAGGTCCTGTAGTGAATCCTATTTATATTTTTTAGACTCAGGAGATTAGCTTAGCCCTTTGGCTTGCAGGCCTAAGCCTCCATCACCCTGTGACTTTTAACCTACTTAGCGTGCTTTGTTTTAGTCCGATTATTTTATTAATTCTTTTAAGATGGCTACAATTGTTTATACTTATAAAACAATTTTGAGTTGCATTATCAGTGCTACTCTGTGAAGGTGTCACTATCAGTGTCATAATCAAGTGATATAAGTAGGTATTCACATCTCGTCTCTTTCTCACTTACGTGTGACAGGAACATAATGTACACTTGTTGGGGATTGTTTACATATTTGCCACCACAAGTTTGCCTCCTTATCAAATGTTTGGGAACAGATCTGTGTCAGGGGTCCTACATTATCTGTATAAATACATCTCACACAGACAAGGTTAACAGAAGGATTCCTTGCAGATGCCATCTACATTGCAAGTCACCTTGCTGCAGAAATTAGCCTTCATGTAAACATGGAGTCTGACCTATGGACCTAATTACAAGGTGACAAGCATTGGGGGACTCATTCTCATGGGCACTTCTTTCTGGGATATTACATTTTCTTGTGACTCATTGCATCCTTTGGGATCCAGATTGTTGCCCTGGCTGTCTGTCGTTTTCTTGTGATCCTTCATCTTCTAGTATACAACAACTTCCCCCTCATGGAAAAGAAGCTTAAACACTCTTGAAGGTGCAAACGCCAGTTTATAATGGCCTCTCCTGACGCGTTTCAGTCCCACCGGATCTTTCTCACAGGTAACAGGAGTAGAGTGACCAAGTGAATATATGTTTACAAAAATAGTGTAAGGACTAACTCAGTGCAGGTACTGTGGGTGCCATATTCAGGTAGTGTTACAATATAATCTGCCCAAATTGCAGAATATAATATCACCACAGATCGTTCAAGTCCATACATATATTAGAAACAATAATACAAATATATTAATTGGGCATAAACAGCAATTCTGATTATTACACTGGTATAGATTGGACATGTGACATAAACACATATTCATAGAAGTTCAGTGAGAGCATCCAGAAAATGTCATAATAATTCAAATGTGTTTAACCAATAACAAGGAATGTAGTGCCCCCATCGGCCATTTCAGTCAACAGCTCAATACCTGGTCAATCAATATTGTGTATCATACATATCATAAATCCGCAGAGCTGCAACTTGGTGAGCGTGGATAGCAACTGAATGAACATGCCCATGCATTTCTTTTTATACTATATTCAGCATCTGTTCACAGAGTTGCAAAGCTGAAAAGCCAAAGGAAAATAATATAGCAGAATTGAGCCCAAGTGGGCAAAATACCAAATAAACCATTCAAACCACTCACTGACAGTAGCTGTGACTCGATGCAGTGATTAAAATCCATTCCAAGTGGGCATGCTGAGACAACATTCATCCCTGCGAACATTCTCGCCTATCTACAGTATCATGTACTGATCTGAATGAAAATGAAAATATGATTTGGGTAAAACCATGGTTACTGAACAACCTAAGAAGCAAAGGCTAGAGTAGTACCTCTATATACCTTACTACTATGAATGTACTGCCATCTCTTCATAAGAGTTCAATCCCTGGGGTATAGGAGTGTCAAAATAAAGAACATATTTGGATTCTAGTATCTGCAATTCGTTCTCCCTGTCTGCTCCTCTACTATTCAGTGCAACATTATCAATCTCCATAAATTGAAGTAGATTGGAATTGACATAGTGGGGTTCTGTAAAGTATCTAGCCACCTGATATGAGGCATCTTTGTCTAGAATAGCTCTCACGTGCTCCCCATGCCACTCCAGTTTGGACACAGCCATATGCAAATCAGTCTTGACCCTGTTCCCAATGGGAACAGTACAACTCGAACTGCAAGGCCAGGTCCTCCCTGGACCAGAAACAAGCATCCTGGGACTGGTTTTGGGGTCCTGGCTTGGCAGTTCGGGCTGCGGTGCTCCCATAAGGAGCAAGGTCAAGACTGATTTGCATATAGCTGGGTCCAAACTGGGGTGACTTGACAAGCAAAATAACAATGGATTAAACCCAGATCTATGACTGGGGGTGAGTGTTTGAAAAGTTTCACCACTCCGTCCATCATTTTATTTTGTGATATTAACAAAATTCTTAGCCATAGTACAATATGATCAACAAACTTGGGATGGCCATGTAAGACCTGGTCCTCCCACCAGCCTACAGCCAAATTGGCATAGCTGGGGGTAAAGCAAGACCCAAAGCCATCCCTTGGGTCTGTCTGTAAACTTTATTGTGAAAAATAAAGAAGGTATTGTTTAGACAAAATGTCATCATATCCGGAAGCATTTCTGAGTGCAGAAGGTAAGATGAAGACCTGACTTGTACGAAGTGGCTGCATGCCCTGTGACCTGTATCATGTTGTATGCTGGTATAGAGGCTGGTGATGTCTAATGTCATCAAAACAAAATCTTCCTCCCACTGTATACCCTCAATGATGGTAAGAAAATGTCTCATTTCCTTCAGATAGGCAGGCAATGCCATAACAAATGGTCTGCGGTAATGATTCACATATCTATACTTGTTGTCTAAAGGGGAAGATATAATGGGCCTTCTTGGGGGATTTCTGGCATTCTTATGCAGTTTAGGAAGGTGATATAGAATGGGAATCTTAGATTTATTTGGTTTGAGAAAGAGATATTCTTCCCATTCTAAAAGCCCTTTGGTCCTCCAATTCACAAGTAATTCACCACAAGCTTGTTCAGCCTGCCTGCATTCCACCCTTCTAGAGGTAGTGTAACCCGTCTCATCAGCCAGTTGCTTTCTGCCCTCCTTCAGATACATTTCTTTTGACAGTACCACCACATCACCACCTTTGTCTGATTCGCGTTTCACTATGTCCGGGTCAGACTTTAACCATTCCATTTCCTGAAACTGTTTCCTACTCAGATTTGTACAAGTGTGGGAAAGTATGTACCTGATGCTTTTAAAGTCTTTGATCCAACCTTCTCAAACACATTAATAGCATCTCATGATATCATGGGCAAAAAGGTAGACTTCGGTTTAAATTTGCTAGGACAGATCATACCCAGTTCAATAGCAAGGTTAAGCAGATTGAGATAAGCATCCTCATGATGAGGCTCCCCACCTACCAAAGCAGATAAAGTATGCAACAATTCAAAATCACCAATCTGTAAATCAATGACAATCAGTGCAGGTCCCATCTGTTATTGATATTTGGGTTTAAGTTTAAACCATATTTTGAGTTTTAGCTTTCGCGTGAAGTAAAATAAGTCAGCCCTACATTGGACATAATAAAAATTAATTGAAGGGCAAAAAGATGAACGTAGGGATAACAGATAAACTTCCTTATCAGTTAAAGTAGGTTTAGAGAGATTTAGCACATTCATAGTGCCTTTGTTTGACCCCCTTGTCTTTATGCCCACTGCGGTTTTGCTCCCTGATGTTTGATTGGCGCTTTGCTTTCCTCTTCCCCTTCCGCCTGCTCTGCCTCTGCCTCCTTGATAGTTCTATTCTGATCTTTTTTCTGTCCTGTTTTTGTTCAATAACTGGAACTGTTTAAAAAAAATTCTGCCTTGAACTTCTCTGTTCCAACCAGGCAATGGTCATGCCTGATGCATCAGAAGGGTTGCTGTCTGAAAATTCACTCCCTGAACTGGGTTGATGGTTCTTTGCTGTGTTATCCTCACTAGTTAGCTTGAGAGCTGAGCTATTGTACACAAGGATGCCTTATATCCAGTGGCTAGACACTTTGCAGAAAGCCACTCTGGCAATTCCAATGTACTCCAGTTTATGGTGATTGATAATGTTGCACCGAATAGTAGAGGCGGAGACAGGGAGAACGAATTGCGGATACTTGAATCCAAATATATTCTGTATTTCAACACTCCAGGGATTGAGCTCAGATGAAGAGATGGCAGTACATTTCTAGCAGTGGGGTATCTAGAGGAACAACTCTAGCCTTTGCTTACTAGGATGTTCAGTAATCATGTTTTTAACCAAATTTTATTTTCATTCAGGTCAGTGCATGATACTGTGGACAGACGAGAATGTTCGTGGGGGATGTATGTTGTCTCAGCATGCCCACTTGGGCTGGATTTTGATCATTGCATAGAGTCGCAGCTACTGTCAGTGAGATTATTTGAACGCTTTGTTTGGTATTTTGGCCACTCTGGCTCAATTTTGATATATTATGTTCCTTTGGTCTATGCTTTTCAGCTTCGCAACTCTGTGCACAGATGCTGAATATAGTATATAAAGACATGCATGGGCATGTTCATTCAACTGCTTTTCTCACTCACCAAGTTGCAGCTCTGCTCATTTATGAGATGTGTGATATACAATATTGATTGACCAGGTAATGAGCTATTGACTGAAATGGGTGATCGGGGCACTTTATTCATTATTATTGGTGAGACGCATTTGTATTATTATGAAACTTTCTGGATGTTCCCCTTTACCTTCTTTGAAAATGATTTATGTTATACACCCAGTCTATACCAGTGCAATAATCAGAATTGGTGTTTATGCACTATTAATATATTTCTATTATTGTTTCTAATATATATATGGACTGAAACGATCTGCGGTGGTATTATATTCTGCAATTTGGGCAGAATATATTGATAACACTGTTTCAACATGGCGTCCCAGCACTGAGTTTTTCCTCTCACTTTTTTTGTAAACATGTATTCACTTGGTCACTGTATTCCCGTTGACCGTGAGAAAGGTGCAGTGGGACCGAAATGCGTCAGGAGAGACCATAATAAACTGGCGTATGCACCTTTAGGAGTGTTCTAGCTTCTTTTCCGTAACTGGGAAGTTGTGTGCATTATTGGAAGGGCAGCTGGAGTCCTGCTCAAACTGTTGCGTTTTCAGCCTCGGTGCATACCAGCAACATGTTGGTGATATATTGATTGATATTTTTATATATATATATTACAGTCCAAATCCTTCAACATTATACTTCAGAGGGAAATAAACGCACACAACGTGTCAGCGTCTTGCACTGATTTATTCGGCTACGTATTTCAACTCACCAGGGGTCTTCGTTATTGAATTCGTACATTCAGCTAGCTAGAGGACAACATCCCTTTCTCTGTTCTTCACGCCTCTTGGAGCAGCTCCAAGCTTGGCCCTGTAACACTATTTGGCATCTCAATTAAAAACAACGACTGATAACGCCAATGAGTTTGGCATTGGCTAACAGCTGTTAAGCTTTGCCAATACTTTGCCAAAACTTGTTGTATGTTGTCACTTTAAGGTTGGGTGAGCTATTCAGCCTCTGACAATATTAAAACAAATGCCTAATAGCAATTTTTTTTTGTTGTTCACAGAAAGTATACCTTACCATAATAGCCACTGGCACTGAAGGGAATTATTTTTTGGGAACATGTGTTCCTTGTGAAAGGGCAGAATGCGTTACCCAATTAATTAGCCAATAGCTGAAGTGTGCTGACACGTGCTACATGCTGTATATGCTGTAGTGGGTGGACGAAAAATGTGAAAGGCACAAAAATAGATCAGTGGATGAACAGGTCTGGCTGAAAGCTCATATATCTAAGTATATTATATATATTGTTTTAGTAAAATGAAATAATATTGGCAAAGACTAGACCTAAAAAAAAAAATGAAAGTGATGATGCAGGAGATCAGACAAAATATCAGGAAATCATTTTGTGTTCTGATCAAATAAGAAAGGCCCCCATGAACTATTGGGTATCTTTCAGTGTTCAGGAGACATTTGAGCATTTTTCATTCCCTGGACCAGTCTGGTCCAAGTATCCAACTATTACTAGTTAGGTGTGCTTTTACATGAAAAATCTCTTGGGCAGGACAAAGTGATATGTTGTCACTGGCTCTGATGTGTTCAAATGAAAGCTGCTGGCATCAGCCAAGTGTGTATGACAGCTTTGGGGTGTACTGATGTTAAAAAATGAAGGGACAAAAGAAAAGGATTTTATTGAAACATAATATGATTAGGCTCACAAACTCCTTTGAGTGGTTCAGAGTATTACTTAGGTGAAATACCTCAATCATAGCTGTTACCCTATTACCCTGACTGTGATTAGCGTTATAATGAATGCTTCAGTTTTCTTAGGTGTGGATATTATGTAGCTCAGGTGTAGGAGGCTGGCCTGGTGTGTAGTGGGTACCTATGGTACTTATACCTTGTACCAGGTCCAGTTATCCCTCATCAGTGAAGTGTACGCAGTGTCTAGAAGCCAAGCTCTATAGAGGTAGCTGTGGATGAGCAGGCAAGGCTTATCTAGGAGACATGCAAAGCTCATGCAATACCACTGTAGTCACACAGTACTCACAAACATGAAAGAAAATACTCAGTGTTACAAAATAAAGGTAATTTATTCTGATGACACAAATACCAAAACAAACATAGAGACTATACTCCCTTAGGAGGTAAGAAATACATACATTATATACACTAGTATGCAGAAATAGGCATAAAAACAGTTAGAAAACAGTGCAATTAGTAAAAATAACAATAGTTAGAAATGGGCCTAGGGGAGCACAAACCATATACTGAGAAAGTGGTGCACGAAAGTCGGTCTCCCACCTAGGCAAGTGTAGAGGGGAGCTGGGAGTACTAGAAACCCCCAGAGGTAAGCGCTAGAACCCATCCCAGGGACCAGGAAAGCAGGAATAAATCACAGTAACTTTCCCAGAACACACACAGAAATGAAAAGTAGGATTATGCAAGAATCAGAAGAGACTGCAAGACACCAACAGTGGATTCCTGGACCTGAGGACCTATGGAAGAAGGGGATCAAGTCCAAGAAGCACAGGAAAGTCTAGGGAGAACAGGAGCCCGGATGAAGGTGCAAAAGAAAAACCACAGGTGAAGAAGAACAGTCAGTACTGCACCCAAGAAGACGGAGTCGGGTTCTTGGTTGGTGCAAGTGATGTCCCACGCCGGATGGAGGATTGCAGTCTGGTTTGCGTCACTGGAGTCCGCCAAAAAGCCTTGGCATAAGCAAAGCTCGCAATTAGCGGAAAATGGCACTGCCCGGGGCCAGGAAGGACCAGGCGGACTCTACCCAGGAGGAGGAGTCAAAAGTGGTTCTCAGCAATTCAGAGAGCCCCCAGAAAACCAGGCAGCACACACAGGAGTCCCACAGCACGGGGACAAGGAAGGTGCAAAAGAAGCCCACACAGGACAATGACAAAGGCTCTCACGCCACCGGAGAACGACTCAGGAAGCTGTGCGTCGCAGGATAGAGTGCTGGGGGTCGGAGATACAAGAAGCACGAAGAAATTGGAGGAAAGATGCCAGCAAGCCTTGGCTACTGCACAATACGTGGTGCATGGGGGTAAAGTCTTCCATGGGGAGGCAAGTTCTTACCTCCACCAAAGTTGGACAGTTGTACATGAGGACCGTCGGGACCACTTCAGTCTACCACCTGTGATGCAGGATCCACGCAACTCAGCAGAAGAGGGGATGCACGCAGCCAGTCGTCCTTGCAGTTGGTGCCTGCAGAAGCAGGGGATTGACTCCTTCACCCCAAGGGAGATTCCTTCGGTCTTCTGGTGCAGGCTGAAGATGGGCTGTCCTCAGAGGATGTACGACCAGGAAACAGTTGCAGTTGCTGGCAGGAGCTGAAGATACAATGTTGCAGAAGGCATCTTGCTTCTTTGTTGCAGCTTGTAGAGTTCCTGGAGGGTCCAAATGCAGTTTCTTCAGTGAGAAGTCAAAGTGGAGGATACAGAGGATTCCTGCCGGAGTCTTGCAATCCGAACCTGAGGAACCACCCTAAGGAGAGACCCTGAATAGCCCGGAAAGGAGGATTGGTCAGCTATCCAGGTAGCAGGTAATCAGAGGAGGGCTCTGACATCACCTTCTGGCACCGACCACTCAGATGCTCCCAAAGTTCCCTGCCAACCTTGAATCCAAGATGGCAAAACCCAGGGACCCTCTGGAGGAGCTCTGAGCACCACCCCTGGAGTGGTGATGGACAGGGGAGTGGTCACTCCCCTTTCCTTTGTCCATTTTCATGCAAGAGCAGGGACTGGGGGTCCCTGCACTGGTGTAGACCCCTCTCACAAAGGAAATCCTTTGTTATGCCTTCCTGGACTTCTCAAGTTTTTTAAGAAACAGGAGAGCAGAAACCTGTCTGTGAGGTGGCAGCAGCTGGGGCTGCCTGGAAAACCTCAAAAGGCTGAAATGACAATACTGGGGGCCCTCTAAGGAGCCCCCAGAGTGCATGGAATTATAAAACCAATGCCTGCAATAGCCTTGGGGTATGATTTCAACATGTTTGATACCAAACATGCCTATGTTCGGAGTTACCATTATGTAGCTGGACATAGGTCACTATCTATGTTCCGTACACATGTAAAATGGCATCTCCACACACATGAAGTCTGGGAAAATGGTCCTGGAGGTCGTGGGGCACCTCTGCTTGTGCAGGGGTGCCCTCACACACAGGTACTCTGCTCCCTACCCTCAGGGCTGGAGGGCCTGCTATAAGGGTGACTTATAAGTGACCTGGTGCAGTGTAAATGGAAGTGAAAGGGTGCACGCACCTTTTCACACAGGCTGCAATGGCAGTCCTGTAGAATCCTTTGCATGGGCTCCCTATGGGTGGCAAAAGAAATGCTGCAGTCCATAGGGATCCCCTGGAACACCAATGCCCTGGGTATCTAGGTACCACATACTAGGGACATATAAGGGGACACTATTTTGCCAATTGTGGGTGAAATACTGTGTTAGCAGTAACCAACAACAATTTTTAAAAGGAGAGAGCATAACTACTGTGGTCCTCATTAGCAGGATCCCAGTAGACACAGTCAAGCACACTGAAATAAGGCAGAAAATGGGGGTAACCATGCCAAGAAAGAGAGTACTTTTCTACACAAACTCCCCCCAAACGAGGGGCAATAAGGCTAACTTTGCCCAGATGAGTCTTCATTGCCTAAGTGGAAATATCTGGAGAGTCCATCTGCACTGGAGTGGTTATTCCCAGGTCTATGTTCCACTGTAAAGTCCATACTCTGTAGGGAAATGGACCACCTCAATAATTTTGGGTTTTCTCCTTTCATATGCTTAAGCCAAAGGAGAGGTTTGTGGTCTGTCTGAACAATGAAGTGAGTACCAAAGAGGTATGGTCTCAACTTCTTCAAGGCCTAGACCACAGCAAAGACCTTCCTCTCTATGGCTGACCAACACTTTTCTCTGGGGATCAACCTTCTGTTGATAAAAGCAACGGGTCCACCACCCGTGATGCAGGATCCATGCATCTCAGCAGGAGAGGGGATCCACGCAACTAGTCGTCCTTGCAGTTGTGTGCCTGAAGAAGCAAGGGAGTGACTCCTTCACCCCAAGGGAGATTCCTTCTCTCTTCTGGTGCAGGCTGAAAATGGGCTGTCCTCAGAGGATGCATGACCGGGAAACAGTTACAGTTGCTGGCAGGCGCCTTGCTTCTTTGTTGCAGCTTGTAGAGTTCCTGGAGGGTCCAGATGCAGTTTCTTCAGTGAGAAGTCAAAGCGAAGGATGCAGAGGATTCCTGCTGGAGTCTTGCAATCCAAATCTGAGGAACCATCCAAAGGAGAGACCCTAAATAGCCCTGAAAGGGGGATTGGTCAGCTAACCAGGGAGCACCTATCAGGGAAGGGCCCTGACATCATCTTCTGGCACTGGCCACACAGATACTCCCAGAGTTCCCTGCTAACCTTGAATCCAAGATGGTAAAACCCAGGGACCCTCTGGAGGAGCTCTGAGCACCACCCCTGCGGTGGTGATGGACAGGGGAGTAGTCACTCCCCTTTCCTTTGTCCAGTTTCACGCCAGAGCTGCAACTGGCATCCCTGAACTGGTGTAGACTGGATTATGCAAGGAGGGCAACAGGTGTGCCCTTCAAAGCATTTTCAGTGGCTTGGTGAGGCTACCCCTCCCAATCCTGTAACACCTATTTCCAAAGGGAAAGGGTGTAATACCCCTCTCCCAGAGGAAATCCTTTGTTCTGCCTCCCGGGCTCGAGCTTTTTCAAACAACAGGAGGGCAGAAACCTTTCTGTGAGGTGGCAGCAGCTGGGGCTGCGTGGAAAACCTCAGAAGGCTGAAATGGCAATACTGGGGGTCCTCTAAGGAGCCCCCAGAGTGCATGAAATCCTACAACCAATGCTTGCAAAAGCCTTGGGGTATGAATCCAACATGTTTGATCCCAAACATACCTATGTACAGAGTTACCATTATGTAGCTGGAAATAGAAAGTGACCTATGTCCAGTACACACGTAAAATGGCAGCCCACACTCACAAAGTCTGGGGAAATGGTCCTGGAGGTTGTGGGGGCACCTCTGCTAGTGCAGGGGTGCCCTCATACACAGATACTTTTCATCCTGCCCTCAAGGCTGGAGGGCCTGGTATTGGGGTGACTTATAAGTTAACTGGTGCAGTGTAAATGGCAGGGAAAGGGTGCTTGCACCTTTTCACGCGGGCTGCAATGGCAGTCCTGCAGAAGCCTTTGCATGGGCTCCCTATGAGTGGCAAATGAAATGCTGCAGCCCATAGGTATCCCCTGGAACCACAATGCCATGAGTAACCAGGTACCATATACTAGGGATTTATAAGGGGGCACCAGTATGCAATTTGTGGGTTAAATACTGTGTTAGCAGTAACCAACAACCAATTTGTAAAGGAGAGAGCATAACTACTGGGGTCCTGATTAGCAAGATCCCAGTAGACACAGTCAAGCACACTGACATCAGGCAGAAAAGGGGGGTAACCTTGCCAAGAAAGATGGTACTTTTCTACATCAGGTTTGCTGCGTATACTATCTACTGCCAAATCAACTTTATTAAGCTGCTTAAGTCACTCGCATCACTGGATAAACCAAAGGATGGGCATCAGAATGAGGAGAGGCACAAGTTTACAGTTAAGCGAACACTTCTGATGCCATTCTCACCATCAGATAAAAGGGAGAACGGTTCTTTTAAGGCACAGCTGGCTGTGGCTTTAGATGGTAAGCACAACAGTTTTCCTAACTGTAAATGATGCGAGGGAGTCAAGAGTTGCACAGGCAGCACAGCTAACGATTTTTGGTGGCAGATGTTCTGTACCTCCCACGTCTAAATGAAGCTGACCAAATTTAACATAATTGTTTGAATTATTGGTGAGTCTAAATAGCCCTCTTTCTTCTTCTTCTTCTGACCATGCTCACGAGTCGAGGAAATGGCAGATGTTTGTCAACTCCATTTTTATCATATAAAGCTGTCTCACAATATGGCACACCTGGATTGATGTACATTTGTGTGGGTCTTATGTTAATATACATTATTTCCATTGCTATTATAAATTGCTTAAACAGGTCTTTGTTTTTATTTGCTTTTAGGATGAAAAAAGTTTACGTTGATCAGCAAAACCTGTGTCAGATAATGTGACTGAAATTCTTGTAAAATGAAATAATTACCTCCAGGACAAATGATGAAATTGTGTGTAATATCACGATTGAAGATTACCTCAAAGACAGCATGTACAGTGACAAACCACCTCATCTCCTTCATGGAAAGTTTTGGGGTGATCCAAGAAGTGGGGGCAAAGAAATAAGAGGGGATTTACAACCTGTTTTCCATATAAATTATTCTGTAGGAAAATTAGACACAGCTACAGCCAAAACGACTGAAAGGAATTAAACAAAACTTGGAAGAAAACTAGCTTTTGGTCCAGAGATTGGCTTTTGTGATTTTTTTGTAAATCTGTTCAGTAGTTTTTCAGAAATTAAGGCTCAAAATGTATATATGTTTCTCATTGTAGACGATTTGCAGAGCTTACAGATCTTGACATAAGATCTGATTTGCTGCCACCATATCAACAAAGATGTGGCAGCCCATTTTAGTACTCAGGGACTCAGTCCCCTTTACTAAACAAAAAAGATGTAAAAAAACATTTAAGGGTATAGGAAAGGGATGGGGTCTGGCTGGGAAGTTAGCGGTGCCACAGGGTTAATTTGCCTCCCCTGTGGCTCCCAGCATCTTAGCCAGATGTGGGTGCCCCAGGTGAGCACTGATGCGTCCCCAGTAAAGTATCTGTTTTTTGAAGCCCCGGGTCCTAAAATGGCTGCCTCCACATCTTTGTTGATGTGCTTCCATCCAGATCATTTTGTTTCATCTTTAAGATCCATGGGTCTTCCTTGGCATGAAATATACATTTTGAACCTTGATTTTGCAAACCTCCTGAGAGGATTTATGTCAAATAGCAAAAAGCATGCTTTTCTTACAAAGCTCTAGCTTTCTACTAAAAGTCGGTGTAATTCTATTAAGCAGTTTTTGCGGTTTGGCTGTTCAATTTTCCTGATGGAGAAAATGTGCTTAGGACTCGCCCTTTTCCGTGGTCCCTGCTTGTTGGACCACCCCGAAAGTTTCCAGGAAGGAGCTGAGGTAAATGAGACTTTTTATTTTTTACGTTTTTGTGAAAAATCGTCAAATGGTGCTGAAGATATAAGCAAACCAATAAATCCATATATATATATATATATATATATATATATATATATATATATATATATATATATATATATATATATATATATGTATAATATTAATGATTGTTGTACTAAATTAATGTAATTTCTAAGTACTAAATAGTTGTATTTTCTAAAAATATTGTAAGATGATGAACATTCAATGTAGGAATAGTAGGAATAATAATGCATTTCAATTATAATTATATTTTAATAGTATCTAACTGAATATATGGGTTTACATACACTATATGGTTTTAGGGTTTAGAGATGGGCAGTGTTTAGACTTAGTAATAATACTTGAGGGTTCAGGTAATGGTAGTGTTTCGGGATAGTAACAAGGTTTTAGGATTCAGGGATGGTTTGTGTTTTGGAGTGGATAGCAGAATTTTGGGTTTAGGGATGGGTAGTGCTTTAGGTTAGTTAGGAGTTTTAGGGTTCTGGGAGTTCCCGCCTCGTCCACATCCCCTTAAGGAGCAGTGTTTTGGTAATATCTGAATGCCTTTACTTTTGGTGTTGTAATGAGATATTTTAAATGAAGGACAGTATGGAGCCAATTTTTCTAATTCCTAGAATGGTGCTCCAGAGAGGTATGCACTTTTGTGTCGTGAGTAAACTGCTCTTAAAACAATATTGCCACTTTCCCATTTCGAAGGAGAATGACCTCAAGAAACCGTACATCACTAAGGAATATTTATTGAAACATAACCTGGTAGGCGGGTTTTAAAAAGAACAGGAGGAAGCATTGATGATTTGGAGAGACCATCATTAAAAACGCGATTCCTCGTGCCAGACTCAGGCATTGTGATTTCACACAGTTTATGAGAGATAGTCAGAAGTTGAAATCTGTCAATCACGATATGTCAGATTGCGAGGATTTTGTCTCTCTTCCTGTATTCTACTTTCCTGTGTCAAGGCATTGCATGAGAACGAACCTGGAGTTTCGCTTTACTATTTATGACTGCCTGTCTGGAATACACAATGTGAACTCTGGGCACCACATCTCCTCAGCTGAGTCTGTAAAAGGGCAGCAGTGGTAGCAGAAACTTTTCATATCCAAAAATAATGAAAACGTTTGTTGCAGTGAAAACAAAATAGAGGAGAGGTGCGCAACAAGGAAAAAAGTCTCAGGGAGGCAATAATTTAAGCAATCCTTCCAAATGATACAACTGACATCGGACGTGACCGCAAATTACGTTTACCAAGAAGAAGAGGTAAAATGAGGTTTCCTTTATGTTCACCGGAGTTCCGAGCTTGGATAAATATTTTAAGAATTGAGTTCAAATGTTCGCTTTTTCAAGTACTTATACAAACACTCAAATCCTAATTTAAGAATTCAAATTATAATGTGTAATGAATTCGAGTGCATTAAAGTCATACCTCTAATAGAAGCAGTACAGGGGAAATAATGTTTCATAAATGGTTTACATTCGCAGAAAACTTTGGATATGTCAACTTACATATTTTCCCCTTGACTAGATGGCCAGATGTTAATTAGGAAACTGCTGCAAAGAGATCTACCAGCAGGGAGTGCTACATATTTGTGTATTGTGATTTACACTGCAATGGTTGTAAGCAATAGAAGGTAACCACGGTAGAGACGCCCATTTGGTGCAGCATTTTTAACTGATTGCCTTTAAGAGACGTTGGCCCTCATTACAACCCTGGCGGTAAATCCCGCTTACCGCCGTGCACAAGACCGCCAACATACCGCTGTCTCCAGACACCAGATTGCAGTACAGAGGACTGGCGGTGGACCCCCACCTCCTCCCCCACAACTAAAAACATGGGAGGAGCAAGTCTTGGCAATTCTGCATCCTGAGGGCCTCGCAGGAGTGGCAGGAGGACTGGACTCTGGTAAGGCAAATCTACTTTATCCCCTCCACCTGCATGCCATCACATACCCCACCCTTACCCTCACACCCATCACCCCAGCAACCCACAGATATCCCACCAACACAACCCACATATCCCAAAAACAAGCCCTGCATGTAACACCAATGCATGGACCCCCATCACCAAAGCATGTCCAGTACAGATACCCACACAGAGCCCAAACCAACTATCACACAAGGACCAAGCCAAGAATGCAAGCACTGGAGTAGAGGGTCACCACCCATTGCACACGATGGCACACACAGATACAATAATTATGCTTTTACACCCCAACAGGACCCCTACCCAACATCACCGGACAGGAGGTGCCACACACATCCAGTACCCCCGCATAAGAGACCCACAGTGATGACAGCAGCTCTGCACGCTTGGATCAAGATGACCAGCCCGGCCTATCAGGGACCTCAGTACAGTCGGTTCCCCTGACACAGTCACAAGCCACCACAGAGCCTCCCCCCTCAGGAAACACCAGCACAGCACCCACCCAGCGGGCCAATCCCTCTGTCCCCAGGACACGTCAATCAGCAGTGTGTCCACCACTACAGGGAACCCAGGCAGCCCCACCAACCCAAGAAAATCAGGGACCTGGGGCCAGTGGCAGTGGCAGTGGACACACGGTTCAGGGGACAGAGGCACAGGACAACAGGGAAGCTGGGAGGACTGCTGTGCAACAGGGGGAGGACAGGCCCAGGGAACCCACTCTCCACGACGCACTCTCCAACATCATGGGAGCTTACCATCATTCCCAGGAGACGATGGCAAAGGTACTGGCCAAGTTTCAGGAGACCCAGCGTCTGCAGGAGGAACACTACCTTGGGAATCAGGGAGGACTTGAAGTCCATTAACAACACCCTGGTCACCATTGCAGGGGTGCTGCAAGGCCTTGCCAACAACAGGAGGGACACAGTGGCACAACAAAGGGCCCCTGACAGTAGCCTGAACAATGAACAGCCCTCCACCTCCGCCGGTGCTAGTGGACAGGAGGCACCACCACAGGAACCCGACACCAGCACCCCACCCCCTGCAGATGGAGAACCACCTGCAAACGGTCCCTGAGATCCAGGAACGAGACAGAGAACATTGCCAAGACCTCTGCCAGGAAATGAGACCCCCCTGAATGTCACCCTCCTGTCCCACTTTGTCACCCTGTCCATCCTTAAACTGAAATTGCTCCACTTTCTATGCCCCTTTGGACAATGCACCTGTGAAACAACTAGACTGGACTCTGCCATGGACATTCCTCCACCATCCCCCCAGCCCATTTTACAACCCCCTCCACTTATTTGCACAGAAATAAACACACTTCAATCACAAAACAATCTGGAGTCAGTCTGTGCTTTCACAAATGTGTAATTGCAATAACCATGGAAAATAGCAATGTCAATTTACTTGTGCACATTCCAATGTAACACAGCTGTAGGCCAGGAGGAAACATAGCAGAGGGCACAAAGTGGGACCCAGATCTGTGAAATGGAAAGCCAAAGTGACAAGTCAGGGTCCATACACTGAGTGAAAATGACAGACATGCTAGCTCCAACAATTGTATGAGATGTGGGAGGCAGTGACATCTTACCTGTGTCTCACTGGAAGTATTGCATGATTATGTTGTTTTGGTTGTCGATATCCTCTTCTTCTGCCTCCTCTTCTTCACTGTGCACAGGCTCCACAGCTGCCACAAGACCACCATCTGGCCCATCCTCCTGCAGAAAAGACACCTGCCGTCGCAAAGCCAGGTTCTGCAGCATACAGCAGGCCACGATGATCTGGCACACCTTCTTTGGTGAGTAGTAGAGGGAACCACCTGTCAGATGGAGGCACCGGATTCTGCCCTTCAGGAGGCCGAAGGTGCATTCGATCACCCTCCTAGTTCACCCATGTGCCTCATTCTAGTGTTCCTCTGCCCTTGTCCTGGGATTCCTCACTGGGGTCAGTAGCCATGACAGGTTGGGGTAACCAGAGTCACCTGCAAGTATCGAGGACCAACTGCTAGACACACACTAACCCTTAGGGACAACCCCATACCCAGACACCTATTCACACTGTATTGGGTCCTTGGTCTCACCTATTAGCCACACACGATGCCTCTGGAGTTGCCCCATCACATAAGGGATGCTGCTATTCCTCAAAATGTAAGCGTCATGCACTGAGCCAGGAAACTTGGCATTCACATGGGAGATGTACTGGTCTGCCAAACACACCATCTGCACATTTATCGAATGGTAGCTCTTCCGGTTTCTGTACACCTGTTCACTCCTGCATGGGGTACTAATGCCACATGTGTCCCATCAATGGTACCAATGATGTTGGGGATATGTCCCAGAGCATAGAAGTCACCTTTCACTGTGCGCAAATCCTCCACCAGAGAGAACACGATGTAGCTGCGCATGTGTTTCAGCAGGGCAGACAACACTCTGGACAACACGTTAGAGAACATTGGCTGGGACATCCCTGATGCAATGGCCACTGTTGTTTGAAAGGAACCACTTGCCAGGAAATGGAGTACTGACAGGACCTGCACTAGAGGGGGTATCCCTGTGGGATGGCGGATAGCTGACATCAGGTCTGGCTCCAACTGGGCACACACTTCCTGGAATGTTGCACGATCAAGTCTGTATGTGACTAGGATGTGTCTCTCTTCCATTGTCGACAGATCCACAAGGGGTCTGTACACTGGAGGATGCCGCCATCTCATTACCTGCCCCAGCAGACGTGCCCTATGGAGAAGAACAGTGAGCAGAGAGTCAGCCAACACTGAGGTATCACAAATTGTTATTTGCTGAAAATGTGTTCATCCGCAATGTACCTGTAACTGTGTGTATTCCAGGCCTACATAGGTGTGACGCAGTTCTTATTAATGCCATGTGGCCCCCTGAAATGGCGGCTGCCTGACTTGTAAGGTGGGACAAGGGGATATGAGGTAACTGCTCTGGCGTTGTACACCGTTGCGGTGGGCGGTCGAAGACCACGGCGCAATTCAGCATTGGTTAACATTGGACACTATGGATCCCAGGAGCCAATGACGATGCACGCCGGCGGTGACAGTACGCACCGCTGCAGCCGTGACCGCCATTTTCTGTCTGTTCACTCCCTTGATACCTGACCTTCAACAGGAGAGGACCTACACTGCAAGTGCTGCTGTGACCTGTGTCTGGAAGCGACGATGGCTCGAGTGTCTGGGGAAAGGGCCCCTGCCTTCACTTCGGAGGAGTTGGAGAAACTAGTGGATGGGGTCCTCCCCCAGTACACACAACTGTACGGTCCTCCAGACAAACAGGTGAGTACACTGTGAGCATGCCGAATGGGCAATGCCTGCTTTGAGTGGTGTGGCTGGAAGAAACATGGGGGGGCTGAGGCCTACATGTGCGGATGCTGAGTGTATGTGCATCATGGCATGGGTGGGAACTGGTGGGCAATGAGTATGACGGTCCGGCCGGGTGAGTAATGTCCTTTCCCCCTGTACCATTCCTCTAGGTCAGCGCCCACCAGAAGAAGGCTAATTGGCGTGCCATTGCCAAGGACGTCCGGACCCTGGGGGTCTACCACAGACAGAGCACCCACTGCCGTAAAAGATGGGAGAACCTGCGCCGCTGGAGCAAGAAGACGGCGGAGGCCCCGCTGGGGATGGCCTCCCAACGTGGAAGGAGTGCCCATTGCCCCATGAGCCCCCTGATGTTCTGGATCCTGGCGGTGGCCTATCCGGAGTTGGATGGGCACTTGAAGGCATCACAGAAGCCACAAGGGGGTGAGTACATTCTCATTCAGCTGACTCTGCATGGCATTACAAGGTGTCTGGGCGGGGAGGTGGGCAGTGGGTTCCCCTAGGCCAGGGTGATCTTGGTAGGCAAGGTCCCTTGTGAGGCAGGCTATGTGGCACCCCAACCCCACCAGTGGTAAGAGACATCTACACCTAGTCAGGCTCCTGTGACTTCCAGGTGTGCAGCAATTGGGCTTAGGCCCCGTACCCCATGGTCATGTGAAAAATCTAGGAACTGTAAGTGCATGGCGTAGTGCAGAGGGCTGCTCACTGTTTGTTGTGTCCGCCACTGGTAGTGGTGTTGCATGCACTGAACATGTCTTTCTTCTGTCTTCCCCCCCCTTTTTGTGGTCTCCCTGTTCTTGTGTGCAATAGCATCATCAGGAGGAGGACCACTGGCACCGGAGCAGGAGGGAACTGCATCCCACTTGGCCCTGGAGCGTGAAGCAACAGAGTCTGAAGCTACCAGTGGGACAGAGGGCGAGGGGAGCTCCACGACGGGGACAGGAGCAGAGACCAGTGACAGCGACTCCTCCTCTGATGGGAGCTCCCTTGCGGTGGCGGGCCCCTCTGTGCCTACCGCATCAACAGGTACAGCAGCCACCCCCCTACCAGCACCGCCCTCCCAGCAGCCCCTCAGTGTGTGTCCCGTGCCCACTCACCCAGGAGGGTGGGCATCTCCTTTGCCCCAGGCACCTCAGGCCCTGCCCCAGTCAGCCCTGCTGCCCTCAGTGAGGAGGCTATTGATCTCCTGAGATCCCTCACTGTTGGGCAGTCTACCATTGTGAATGCCATCCAGGGTGTTGAGAGGCATTTCCAACAAACAAATGCATATGTGGAGGGCATTCATTCTGGCCAGGCAGCCCAACAGAGAGCATTTCAGGTTCTGGCCTCAGCACTGATGGCAGCCATTGTCCCTGTGTCCAGCCTCCCCCCTCCAACCTCCTCCACGCAGAACCATTCCCCTGTACCTCAGCCTATCCCAAGCACACCATCAGACCAGCATGCACACACACCAACACACAAGAATGGCTCAGGCAAACATAAGCACCACACATCCCACTCACACAAGCACCATACCCATGCACACATATCAACATCCACTTCCTCCACTGTGTCCCCCTCCTCCACGTCTCCCTCCTCCCTCCCAGTCTCGTCTCCACTCACACCTGCATGCACTATATCCTCAGCCACTACCTCATCACCAGCACGCCCATCACCACACACCGCTCACGTGTAATCACCACCCCCACTACCATTCACACATCCCCAGTGTCCTCTCCCAGTGTGTCAGTGAGCCCTCCTCCCAAAGTACCCAAACGCAGGCACACACCCACCCAAACAGCCATCCACCTCACAACAGCCTCCAGCCCATGCACCTTCACCCAAATTCAGCAGACGTACACCTCCTACAACCACTACCTCTTCCTCCACTCATAAACCCCCTCCATCTACCCAACCCAGTGTGTCTAAAAAACTTTTCCTGGCTAACATTGACCTTTTCCCTACACCTCCTCCCACCGTCCTTCACCTAGGGCCAGGCTTTCCAGGTCTCAGCCCAGCACCTCAGCCACCATATCCCCAGGCACAGTGGTGCCAGCAACTGCGGGGTCATGGAGTGCTCCACCCATCAGGGCTGCCAGTGTGCCACGTAGCGAGGGTAAGGACATTCCGCCACCTGCGAAGGTGAAAAAGGTGCCCACATCCCAGAGGGAGAAGCCAAAACTACCAGCCACCAAGGGCTCAGTGAAAACGAAAGGGGATAGTGGCAAGACAACTGCGCCACCATCAACTGTGGGGAAGGGCCAAAAACAGAAGGGCAGGTCAGGAGAGGGTATGGTGGCACCGACTGAGGGACCAGTGTCACACCTTCTGTCCACGTCCACGCCAACCTGTACGGCGGCGAACACCACTAGCTGCACCGCCACCTGCACCGCCTCCAGCACGTCTACAGCCGCTGCAACAGTCCCCAGCCTCTTCCCCAGTGGGCAGCCGTCCGAGGCTGCAGGAGACATCCTGCTTTCTCCCTCAGCAGGTGCTGACCCATGCACCGCCGCCAGCCCCGCCACCACAGACCCTGCCACCAGCTCCACCGCCACAGACACCGCTGCAAGCACCGCCAGCAGCCCCGCGACGTCCTCGGACAGTGGCACCACCGCTGACATGCCTACCATCCCCAGTGGTCAGTCGTCCGAGGCTGGAGGAGAATTCCAGGACCCTGGGCAGCTTCCATGAAGCATTACTGTCATCACTGTTGGCACCTGCAGGTGGAAGGCAAAGCCGTAGCAGTGTGGGGTATGTTGCTGCCTCCATGGCGTATCATGCTACCTGTACCCCGCCAATGTCGTGCCATGCACACCCAGGTGAGTGAATTGTACCAACCACACTGCATGTGAAGCACTCTGGGCACAAGGCCCCCTCCAGAACCAGTGGAGTATTACATCCACTACCTCAGTCCTTGGCAGGATGAAGCACTCTGGGCACAAGGCCCCCTCCAGAACCAGTGGAGAAATACATCCACTACCTCAGTCCTTGGCAGGATGAAGCACTCTGGGCACAAGGCCCCCTCCAGAACCAGTGGAGAAATACATCCACTACCTCAGTCCTTGGCAGGATGAAGCACTCTGAGCACAAGGCCCCGTCCAGAACCAGTGGAGAAATACATCCACTACCTCAGTCCTTGGCAGGATGAAGCACTCTGAGCACAAGGCCCCCTCCAGAGCCAGTGGCGTATCACATCCACTAACTCAGTCCTTGGCAGGATGAAGCACTCTGGGCACAAGGCCTCCTCCAGAACCAGTGGGGAAATACATCCACTACCTCAGTCCTTGGCAGGATGAAGCACTCTGGGCAGAAGGCCTCCTCCAGAACCAGTGGAGACTGTTATCCACTTGAGAGACTGTGGCTTTGAACTCCCCAGGATAATACAGTGGGCAAACCACCCACTTGAGAGACTTGAGAGACTGTGGCTTTGCACTCCCCAGGATAATGCAGTGGGAAAACCACCCACTTGAGAGACTTGAGAGACTGTGGGTATGCACTCCCCAGGATAAAGCAGTGGGCAACCCACCCACTGGAGAGACTTAAGAGACTGTGGCTTTGCACTCCCCAGGATAATGCAGTGGGCAAACCACCCACTTGAGAGACTGGAGAGACTGTGGCTTTGCACTACCCAGGATACAGCAATGGGCATTGAGCCCCCTCGTGCAGCAGTGCGTTCATCTGGCTGAGGTGCCCCTCTCCCCCTGGGGTGCCTGTTTCATTTCCATCTGATGCCCCTGCAGTGTCCTCTCCGTTTCCAGTCAGGTATCTAGTGTGGGCTTTGCCCATGCATTTTGGGCCCAGTGGTCCACGGACAATGATTGGTGCACTATCCGGACTTGTGTAGTTGGTGTACATAATTGTATATACTGGATTTTGAACTTTGATAAGGAGATTTCACATGATTACATTTGTTCAAATCATTTCCTTTTGTCCTTGCATTCTTCCAGGGGGTGGGGGGAGTGTATATGTAATGTTGCTGCATGTATTTGTGTGTATGGTGTTGTGGGTGAGGGTGGGGGTGTTGCATGTTGCGTGTGTGTGTCACTCTCTTTTCCCTTCCCCCTCCCTGTGTTGTAGGTGTAGTACTCACCGTGGTCGTCGCCGCCGTTTTTGGTGCTCCGGATAGAAGAGAAGGAAGACCAGCATTGGCAGTATCTGCAATTCGGGCTCCATGGCGTCCTGGTTCCTCATGGGGTGTGGAGATGTTTTCCCTTCTGTGTACTGTTTCCGCCGTGTTTTTGTTTGCGTTGGTTCCGCCCCGGAAAAGGTGGCGGATAGGCGTCTTGAAATGCAGTGGGAGGTACTTTGTCTTCCGCGTGTCTGTTGGCAGTTACCTCTGCAGTGTTTGTTGCTACCGCCGTGGCGGTCTGAGTGTTAAAGTGGCTGTCTATGTTGGCGGTTTCTGCCATGGTCGTGATTCCATTTTTTTTTTCGCCGGACTGTTTGCGGTATTACCGCCGCTTTAACACCTACCGCCAGGGTTGTAATGAGGGCCATAATCTATACAGCACATTCTTCAAGATCGCCTTACTATTTTAGCCCAGCTAGGATGCGAGTAAGGGATGTACGTTTATCAATCTGGCAGCAAATACAGATTGATAGGAGCAGTGACAAAAACCTGTGCAAGTCAAGCCGTTAATGAAAATGAAGGAGGCGCCTATATATCTCCTTAATGCTGATAATATTACAATTGAAGTCAGGGGAGATTCCAGAAGATTACAGTAGGCTGGGGTGACTTTTGCAAACCAATGTTAATTGAATTCATTTCCGGGTTCTCTTACGCATAGGCAACCCAGTCCACTACGGATATACCTGTTGTATGGTTTCATGTGCACATTCTGATTGGAGGAGAGGATATTGAGCATTAGCATATGACTGAAAGGCACTAGCTGATTAGAGGAGACAGGGAGGAACCTATTTGGACAGGCTTCTTTATCTGATAACTCCACACTTACACACTGACCAGTTTAATGCTGGCATTAATTTGTAACTTCATATGCCACCTCAGAAGAAGGGGTAGGAGGTGTGCTAGGGGCACACAATACATGACCCAAGGCCCTCTGGGGCCTTTATCAGGTCCTTCTGGGAGCCAAAACACCAGGGCATACCAAGCACCTGCTTGCTTTGCTCCTACACTTCAATGAATGCTGACACTCACCCAGTTGACAAGGACATAAACACAGACCTGACAATGGAACTAAATCTGGATTATTAGGAGGATTGGAATTAGGTCATTCTAAATCTACAGTGACATCCTGTATCCCCTCCTCAGGTGAACCTGCCAGCATCATATTCAAACTCACCCTAACAATAGTTGTTTAATTAATTTGCACTGGATTTATCAAGCTTTGCTTGCTTGCTCACTTCCTGCATTTCCTGAGCACCACACACTCTCTTATATTTGTTTTGGCCTCTTGGTGGGGTTCTTGCTGCATCCTTTGACTCTGCTTCAGGGTGGATACTACCTGGGCCAATCTGTCCTGGGTATGGTGATATGCTCCCAGGACCTCAGAGATCACGTCATGGGCTGCAGCATCCATCATGTGGCCTCCCCCCCTGGACCACTGAGGCCCTCCCACTGGGCCTATCCCCCTGTGCCTGTGTCCCTTGCACAGGTCTGGTGGTACCACTTGTACTGGGGCCATTGTCTTCCTGTCTGCTGGTAGGGGGTGACTTAGGCCTCTGTACTTGCGTTCCACCAGTCTATGGCATGGATACACAGTTGTGTGGACGGTTGTCCTGGGCTGATGTTGTTGGCGGGGTGGTAGGGGTGTCAGTGGTATCCTGGGTGGGGCTGCTGGATGGTGATAGTCCAGGACCGTGTGAGGGGCCAGGGTGATTGTCAGTGTCCAGGGTTCCATACCCAGTGTCCTGGGAGGTGCCTCTGTCTCCCTGTGGGGCACAGCTACTCCTTGTCCTCTCCGTCACGGTGGCATGGGTGGTGGTGCCTGTTGGGAGGAATGGTCATGTCTGTTACATTAGCATGATCGGTTGGGGTGCACAGGCCTGGGCAGTTTTGTGCAGGTTACACACGTTGGGGCCATGCAGGTTGCTTTGGTGAGGTTAACATTGGTTTTTGCTCTGGATGTGGAGGTGCATTGTGGGTGCTGTAGGCCATTGTGTTTCCTTGCAGGGGTGGGTGGCAGTGCAGAGGGGGTGGGATGTGCATCTGTTAGTGGGTTTGTGGGCATGCAGGGGGACTGGATTAAGTGCTTGTGGCCTGGGTGGGGTTGTGGTCCTGGTGGTAGTTGGAGGGGTGGGGTGGCGCATGCATTCCAGGTGTGATGGATATGGGGTAATAGTAGATGACTTACCCAAATCCATTCCTCCAGTGAGTCCAGTGTGTCCCTCAGGGTGCAGGATGGCCAGTACCTTTTCCTCCCAGTCAGTGTAGTCAGGTGGTGTTGGTGGAGGTCCTCCCCCAGTCTTCTGGACTGCAATGTGGTGCCTCGATGCCATGGCCCTGACCTTCCTCCGCAGGTCGTTCCATCTCTTGCGGATGTCATCCCTGTCATCCCTGGTGCGTGGATGGGGTCCCACTGCATTGACCCTGTTGACTATTGTCTGCCATAGCTCCATCTTCCTGGCCATGGGTATGTGCTGGACCTTTGCCCCGAATAGGTGTGGCCCGACCTTCAGGATCTCATCCACCATGGTCCTTAGCTCCCTTTCTGTGAAGCCTGGGTGTTTGGGGGGTGCCATGGTGAGTGTTGTAAATGGTGTCTTGTGTGGCTCTAGGTGAGGGTGCTCTTGTGTGGTTGGGTGTAAGTATTGTGGATTGTTGCGTTCAGTGTCTGCTTCTGGTGTTCTATGTTTTAGTTGGCCTACTTTCATTGCAAAGGATTGTGGGGTGTGTCTGTGAGTATTTTATAGTGTTGTGGATGTGCGTCAGGTGTGTGGGTTTCAAACTTATCCAATGAATGCATTTCTTGCTATTGGGTCCACTTGCCGCCCGTGGTGGTCTGCTCCGCCAATGGTCATTCGGCTTCCACTGACCACCACCGTGATTTGTGCTTTATTATTTGAAGGGCGGGGTGTTTGTGTGCTCGGCAGTGGCGGGTGGGAGGTCCAGCATTTCCTGCTGACAAGGTCCTGGCGGTGACTGGTCGCAGGGTGATTTTTGTCGGATTCAGATTTTTGCATCATTATTTGGTGGTTTTCTGTTCACCGCCAATGGCGGTCCTCTGTTCACCGTCGCCACAGCGGTCAGCGGTTTACGGCCGTGCTCATAATGAGGGCCTACATGTCCAGGGAAGACTGCACAACCCTGGCGGTGAGAGAGGCAGGGGTGCGGTGGCAGGGGTTTGGCGGAGCACCATGTTTTTAAACTCTGAAGTGTGCCCAATTAAATCTATAACAGCTGAATCATCAACTCGTCAGATATTCTGTGGTGTCACACAAGGCTCATAACTATGCTGCTATTAGTTCATAATTTATGTACAGCCTCTGGAACAGCTTCTTAAGCACCATTGATTAAACCCCCCCCCCCCAAATTTACACATATGACAAGCAAATACATATCTGAACTGGACAACAACCAACACAACACAGTTTAAAATACCTTGTACCTAGAGTGCGTTCTTCATTAGATGGAAGTGAGTTTTCTCTGAAACAAAATGGAGTCAACACTGAGATGATCATATGGGAGGAAGTGAGCCTCTTTCACTACCTAGGACTGGCCCTTGAACCTTTCCTTCAGCCACTGTAAGAGCTACAATGTACACCCTGATGTAGAACTGTTGTATTCTCCATAAGTCAATGCAGTGGTCACATGGGCACAAGAAACTGCCTTTATCACGAAGGCTAAAGAATGAGAAGCCTTTACCATGAAGGCTTTATAACGAAAATGCCTTTACAATGAAAGGCTTTGAAAGAATCATTTTTTACAATGATTATGCATTTACAACGGATGCCTTTTACAATGAATATTGTGGGAAATGTAAGCATATATCAGGTAAGTAAACAGCTTTCAAAAATATTTATGTGTATACATATATATACGTATATATTTTAAATATATGTGTGTGCATAATTTTAAACTATATACATATATCTAAGTTTATATTATTTTCAGGTTTTAGAGTGGGTATGTTTTTTTGGGTGGTAAGGGAAATTTTTGTGTATAGAGTGGGTATAAATTTTTGGGTGGTAAGGGGATTTTTAGGATTTAGAGTGGGTATAGGTTTTTGGGTGGTAAGGCAATTTTTAGGGTTTAGGGTGGGTAAAGGTTTTTGGGTGGTAAGGGGATTGTAAGAAAGTCCTCCTTTTTTCCCTGGTCACCCCCAAGCTTTTTGGACAGATGCAGGTGGTTAATGACTCTTGGCTGTGCCCTGGGTACTGCTTACAAGTCCTAGGGCCAGTCCCTGTGTAAAGTGGATATGCAAATTAGGCTAGTATATGGTAGGACATGTAGGTTTAGGGACCCCGGCATAGGTACGTGCACCCATAGGTGCACTGCTGAGGTACCCAGTGTCATTTTAAAGGCAGACCTGTCTTGCTGGCTGCTTCTAAACTAAAGTTATATGCAAATTCGACTTTGGAATTAAAAGAACTTCCAAAGTCTTGAACTACCTTATGTTTACATATAAGTCACCCCTAAGGAGTGCATATGTGCCCCTAGCATTGGGAGCCATGAAAATATAAACAGGAACCTTATAAAAAATTTTTATAATCCCGGGTGAGGTAAAATAGCCAAATTTGTTTTTCCCCTGTGGTAGTGAATGGCATCCATAGGCTAACATGGAGACACTTTATTTTAATTAACACAGTCCCCATAAGAGACAGATACCTTGAGTTTGGTATCAAATTAATTCTTAAAATAAATCCCACAGCTTGCCATTGTTGGATTTAATATAACTAGTTAAGGTAAAGAGTTTTAAAACTCTACCTGAAAGTTGCCAACTTCAGCTCTGTAGTGCCCTTCTCTGATTGGCCAGCCTCTGACAGCCTGGCCAGGCTGCCTTGATTAGCTGTGAATTGGCCTGGGCTGAACACAAGGGGTGTGCCTGGGGGAGGAGATCTGCCTCAGCAGATGGTGAAACAGGATGGAAACTGATCTTCAAAGACAGGGAAGGACATTTGGAGCAGCTCAGGACCTCCCCCATTTCCTGCAACCCCAGACAATTAGGTGCTCTCTTGATTAGATTAGGAGAGTACGGGAGAGTGGTGTGTTTAGGATTTTTAGCCATACTAGTGTGTGGGCTCAGCCAGATCTAACCTCCAAACACCACTTTCATCCATGTTGGATTTTTGAAGAATGTTGCTCCCTTGGATTGATTTTTGCCACACTTCCCAGGAAGTGGTCATCAAAGAGGGAAGGAACCTGCCTGTGATTGGCCAATCAGCCCCGCTGCTTTCCACCCCAGAAACAAGGATACTTATGGCAGAGCTACACACACACCTCAGATCCCTACAAGGAAGAACATCAGAAGAAGGACTGCCCTGCTGGACCCCTGACCTGCACCTGGACACTGCACTCTGAAGGACTGCACCAGTTGCACACTTGGGCTTCACCACACAAAGTACTTTGCCTGGCTTCAACTGGTCCCAAAAGGGACTCCCTGCTTGCTGCAGGTGAACAATAGCTAGCCAGAGTCCCCTGCATCAAATCCTGAAGAAACCGACCAGCTGACCACTGTCCAGTGGTCATTTTGGAATTTGAGCAAGGTGTATTCTGGAAGTTGGAGTCCTAACTCTCAAGGAGCAACTCAGAGCTTCTGGAACCTTGGGGTGAGCCGTGGACTCATAAAGGACCTTCAAAGACCTTCTGGAAGAAGATCCAGAAGTTTGGAGAGGATTGGAGAACTTTTGGTAAAAAGCTCCATGAAGAGACCGACCAGCTGTCGAGAGTCAAGCCAGCTTACGTCGACTACGACCCGGCCTGACTTGCAGCTTCGTCCCGCTGAAAAGCTCCGGAGCCCTGGACTTCCAGGATTTCACCAGGGACTTCTGGAAAGGCAATCCAACGACGTCGACTTGAAACCTGTTCACTGTGGATGGTGGTCCGACATCGGCGAGAAAAAGCTCTAAAAAGGTGACTAAGTCTGAAGGTAAAAGGTTGACTGGGACTTCCTGCACAGTGTATCCGAGGAGGGCTCCAGGGACGTCGGATCAAGGTTCAGCTTTTCGTCCAGAAGATTTTTGTCCTGAAAAATCATCTAAGCTCATACGATGCAAATCTAAAGAGGGATCCAGAGAGGTCGGATCAGATTTGTGACTTCGTCCTGATGAAGAAAATCTTCAAGAAAACGACTAAGTCCGGAGGCAAACATTTGACTGAGGCCTCCCACTGGCTGTAGCGAGCAGGGCTCCATCACGGTCGGCCTGAATCTTTGTCTTTGCCCCGGTCGAGGTGCAACCAGATGACCAGATTGACGCTTTTTGTTCTATGCACTAGAAAACATTAATTCTTTAAAAATTCATGTCTCAGTTCCCCTTATTCGATTTTATTTGTTTTGGTGTCAAATTAAAGATAGCAATATTTCCTGTTTTTATAAATTGGTGTTGGATTTTCAAACCTTTTCCTGTGTTTTATTTAATTACTGTTTTGTGATACTTGAATGCTTCACACACTTTTTCTGCTAAATTAGGCCGTGTTGGTCATTGCCAAGCTACAAAGGTTTGAGCTGGGATCATTTATTGAGACCTAAATGAACCTAGTGGGGGTTAGTGGCCTATTGCTAAGTGTAGGTAATTACCTGCCCTTATCAATAATCCACTTACAAACAGGGATTTTTAGGGTTTAGGGTGGTTATAAGTTTTTGGGTGGTAAGGGAATATTTTTGGTTTAGGTTCGGTATAGGTTTTTGGGTGGTAAGGGAAATTTTAGTTTTTAGGGTGGGTATGTTTTTTTGTGTGATAAGGGAAATTTAGGTTTGGGGTGGGTATGGGTTTTGAGTTAGTAAAGGGATTTTCAGGGCTTAAGGTGGGTATAGGTTTTTGGGTGGTAAGGGGATTTTTAGGGTTTAGGGTGGGTATATGTTTTTGTGTGGTAAGGGTATTTTTTGGGTTTGGGGTGGGTGTGGGTTTTTGTGGGTGGTAAGGGAATTTTGGGGTGAGAAAGAATTTTAGGGTTCAGGGGTTACTGGTTAAAAGGTGTGTTTGTGTGTGTGTATATCTATCTATCTATATATATATATATATATATATATATATGTATATATATATATATATATATATATATATATATACACATATATATATACAAATATGTATTAATCACCAAATGGCCGCTTGCACATCGCGTGCTCTTGCTGCCGGTGCCGATGAAGGAGCTAGCGACCAAAACTCCTAAAACATTTCTCCCACAAAATGATCCATCGCACTCCAGGAAGTTGTTATTGCAGCCTTTTATTGTCATTTCATAAAAAGTGCTTCCACCACCCAACGCGTTTCAACCTAAACAGGTCTTGATCACAGGTAAACAATGTCTCCTTCCACCATGCTTATATAGTTCAGGACAGGTGGTTTTTAAACAATGATCTATTCTCTATAACTTTCTTTTTTATCCATTCGTATGTTATACTTTATAATGGATTCCTTATATAGTGTTAGAGTCAGTTCTTATTAGTCCTCATCTATTACCCCTCCCCATGCTTCATTCTAATCTGATATTGAGATTATGTAAATTACCATTTGTTAATAAAGTTGCTATCCTGAAGTTCAAAACTGGTGTTTCTCCATGGTATATTATTAAGACATGTCTACGTAAAAGATACATAAATCAAACCAAAACTTGATTAAAACTTAATTAACAATATATGGACCAGTGTCCCTTCTTATTAACATCTTATACTTCCATAGGCATCTTAGGGTTTTTTCTAGTACCATCAAAACTATATCAAAGCTATTGTCCTGTGTTGTTATATATCCGCCATTATTAATTACATAGGTGGTCATTCTGACCCTGGCGGTCTTTGACCGCCAGGGCGGAGGACCGCGGGAGCACCGCCGACAGGCCGGCGGTGCTCCAATGGGGATTCCGACCGCGGCGGTAAAGCCGCGGTCGGACCGGCACCACTGGCGGGGTCCCGCCAGTGTACCGCGGCCCCATTGAATCCTCCGCGGCGGCGCAGCTTGCTGCACCGCCGCGGGGATTCCGACCCCCCCTACCGCCATCCAGATCCCGGCGGTCGGACCGCCGAGATCCGGATGGCGGTAGGGGGGGTCGCGGGGCCCCTGGGGGCCCCTGCAGTGCCCATGCCACTGGCATGGGCATTGCAGGGGCCCCCGTAAGAGGGCCCCTAAATGTATTTCACTGTCTGCTGCGCAGACAGTGAAATACGCGACGGGTGCAACTGCACCCGTCGCACAGCTTCCACTCCGCCGGCTCGATTCCGAGCCGGCTTCATCGTGGAAGCCTCTTTCCCGCTGGGCTGGCTGGCGGTCTGAAGGCGACCGCCCGCCAGCCCAGCGGGAAAGTCAGAATTACCGCCGCGGTCTTTCGACCGCGGAACGGTAACCTGACGGCGGGACTTTGGCGGTCGGCCTCCGCCGCCCGCCAAGGTCAGAATGAGGGCCATAATCTCTAATACTCTAAATATAGCATGTTACTTTGCAATTATAGGAATAGACGACATTGTTGTTCCCCCATATAACCACTGTGAATGAAAAACACTGATTTCCATTCTACTAGGCATGATACTTACAATTTATATATGCTATGTCTCTTCATAAATCTACAAAAAGTTCCTCATCGGTGTTTAACCCAAAAGGAGTCTTAGTTTTTAATTTAACAATATATCTTGATTCCAGACTACGTAGTTTCAATGTTCTATTGCCCCCTCTTTCATTTTCGGGGACATGCGCTACCCCAAAGTACTGCATATTTATCCAATATTTTTCATGACATTGCCTATGATGTTTAGCCATTGCATAGCTCAAGTCATTATTATTAACAGCTCTAATATGTTCTAGTATACTTTTTTAATTTGCAAACTGTGCTGCCTATATACTTTAAGCCACACCCACATTTCAGAACATATACCACGTAAGTTGTCTCACAAGTTATTTTTTGATTGATCTTGAAAGTAAGTCCCATGGTGTCTGTTACTGTTTTTCTATTTTCACCAATTTGACAGGCTTTGCACTTCAAACATTTAAAAAATCCTATATCTTGTTTCATCAGCCAAGTTTGTGGTACTTGTTCAATAAAATGACTTTTCACAAGTTGATCTCGAATGGCCGGTGCCTTCTTATAAGTGATCTTTGGTCCTGTCCCCCACCAGGAGTCCAATACCTGAGTCGTTATACAACAGGTTACAATGTTTCTTAAGGATTTTTGAGATTTCATTATGTTTTTTATTGTATGACATTATCATTCTTATATCCTGATTGTCATTGGTCTGCGAATTCTTGGATGCTTTCTTTATTAAAGCTTTATTAAAGTGTGTTCTCTACATGTTTTTTTTGTTTTTACCATGGCCATTCTGATGTCATTTCGCTTATATCCTCTTTTTGTGAACCGATTTTTCACTTCCTCACATTGTTCGAGCATTACACTTTCCTCTGAGCAATTACGTCTCTCAAAAATTAACCATACGGTATACTTCTCAATAGACTTTGGGAATGAAAACGTGTACCATGTAAAAGACTATGGGCCTGATTCTAACTTTGGAGGACGGTGTTAAACCGTCCCAAAAGTGGCGGATATACCACCTACCGTATTACGAGTCCATTATATCCTATGGAACTCGTAATACGGTAGGTGGTATATCCGCCACTTTTGGGACGGTTTAACACCGTCCTCCAAAGTTAGAATCAGGCCCTATTTGTTGATGTAGGTTTTTGATACATTGTTGTCTGTAGCATTTGATTATGCACATAAACTTTAATGTCCAAAAATTTGATTTCCTTCCTATTGGTTTTGCATGTAAATTTCAAACCAACTTCATTGATATTTAAGATCTCAAACAATTCCTGAAATTCCTTTTCTGTTCCCAATCAAATAATAAACAAATCTTCAATGAATCTCAACCAAAGTTGTACTTTTCCATATATTGGTTGTTCTCTTCTCTCCAAGCCACCTCTCTTTCCCACCAACCCATGGTAAGGTTGGCGTAGCTTGGAGAGAAAGAAACTCCCATGGCTGTCCCTTATGTTTGTAGAAAAATGTCATGATTGAACATAAAAATGTTGTTAGACACATTTCAATCATAGTTAGCAACATCTTAGAATGCTGTAGTTCTTGAATAGTACGTTGCCTCAAAAAATATTCAACAGCCTTAAGACCTACTTCGTGTCTAATAGATGTGTATAAGGACACCACATCCACTGTTACCAACAAATATTCCTCCTGCCAATTAATATCTGTGAGTGTTCCCTAAAAAGTCACCTGTGTCCTTGATGTAAGAGCTCAAAGTTGGAATCAGGGGTGCCAAATAATAATCAATGTAGGATGACATATTCTCATATAAAGCACCACAACATGAAATAATCGGTCTACCTGGTGGGTTATTTAATGTTTTATGTATCTTTGGCAGAAAGTAGATTGTAGGTATGACAGGAAATTAATTATATAGGAAATTATATTCATTTTCATTGATCAGATTTTCATCTCACCACTGATCTAACATACAATCCAATTTTTTAACCAAACCTTCCATAGGGTTCTTTTTTAATATAGAATAGTTATTCTTGTCATTCAATTGCCTGTATGCTTCACATTTGTAGTCTTGTACATTCATAATAACTGTTTCCTCCCTTATCAGCTGGTTTCTATTGTCTTATTCATTTTTAGGTTTTCCAGGGCATGTCTTCAACCCAATGTTAGATTGTCTCTTCTGCGCTCCTGATGTTTTTTTCTTTTTCTTAGTTTGTCCAAATCCTTTACCACAAATTCATGAAAGATGTCTATTTTATTTCCAGGACTTAAAATTGGACAGAACTTTGATTGTGCTTTCAATGAGCTATGTTGATGTTGATTAGTTCTTATATCCAGCATTTCTAAAATTTCCTTTTCTGAGATTTCTTCTTCATCCAATTATGTATAACGTCGTAACAAGTTTTTAAATCCTGTATTTGATAAATATTCAGGTCAGTATCTTTCATCTCTTTATGACCTCCAGGATCATTTGTTTTAACTTAGTTGGCAAAAATGTTTTTTTAATTTGAGTTTTCTCACAAACTTATAGATATCAATCCGCAATTCTGTGTAGCCAAATGTTTTTCTGGGCAGAAAGATAACCCTTTGTTTAATAATCTCCTTTCTTCTGTTGTCAATTCATGATTTGATAAATTTACTATCAAATTCTCATCTTCTGTTATTAAGACTGTTTCTTTTGACACTCCCTTAACTGATACCTTTTTCTTCCTGTTTCCTCTTCTACCCTTTCTGTGTCTTGTCTTTTGGTAGGGTTTTTTCTTTGATCTCTGTATCTCGGGGTTCGTTGATCGATATATAGTGATTTCAACTCCTCCAAAAAATAAGTTTTTACCATATTTGATGTGCAGGGTTGTTCTTTCTCAGAAGTTTCCACATCTGATTCACTTATCGATACATTTGATGCCGAAGTTACTGATAATTTTGTTTGTTTTTTTAGATTGTCAAATTTCCTCTCAAATGTCAAAATTGTACCATTGAGATAATCCTGCTCATCCCTTACAAACTTTCTCTGTTTTCTTTCTTCTACTTCTCTTTCATATCTTTCAAGTTTATTTTCCATTTATTGTCTAAATTTTTTACTTTCTTCCCCCTCTTCTAGTTGTTTGATTTGCTCTTCTATATCCGTAATCTGTTTTAAAATTTCTTCCAAGCTTAATTTTGCATACTTTATTATGATTAGAATCATATTCTTGGAACATTCCATACTATTCTCCCCCCATTCTTGCAACATCTCAGGTTTGGTATCAGTTTGATTCAGTAAAATGAAAATTCTTAACCCTCTGGTTATTCGTCCCACTTCAATATATTTTTCCAACGTTATAATTTCCCAACACTTTGTAATCTCTTTTTTTAAATAATTTCTCCAATTGCCAAAAGATTAGTTTTAAAGTATGTGCCATCTCTTTTTGATTTGTTGCTTCCGTATTCATTAGTGTGTTAGTCCACAAAATATCAGTTGTGCTTTTTATCTCCTTTTAGCTGCTCTCACTTCCATTTTAACACAATCTCCAGTATAACTAACCCAATTATTTATATATGATTATTATCCTTGTCACTCCCTCTTTGTCTATCACTTGACAAAGATTACCATATGTTTCCACTCCTATGCTACAACTCCTTTTATTGTTCTATTGTATTTAGTGATCTTTAAGTAGTTCACTCTCTTGTCTTCAAACTGTCAAAAATAACACTTAAAAGTACTAAAAGATATTTACAGATCCAATTCAATTCTGTTTATCCATTGCCTATTTAGAAATCATTAAATCCACAATCAGGAAGCTAATAGGGTGTCAGCACGTTATTTTGCATATGAATTGTTCATTTTACAGGCTATTGCACTTACCGGTCTTTTTATAGACTGCATCGATTTTTTCACAAGATTAATGACCATTAGAACATTGGAATTTTATAGGAAAGTACCATCTTGCCTGGCATGTCACCCCCATTTTGACATGCATGTCAGTTTGTTTTTGCTTGTCTCACTGGGATCCTGCTAGCCAGGACCCCAGTGCTCATAGTTTGTGGCCTGAATGTGTGTACCTGTGTAGTGACTAACTGTCACTGAGGCTCTGCTAATCAGAACCTCAGTGCTTATGCTCTCTCTGCTTTTAAAATTGTCACTATAGGCTAGTGACCATTTTCACCAATTCTAATTGGCACACTGGAACACCCTTGTAATTCCCTAGTATATGGTACATAGGCACCCAGGGTATTGGGGTTCCAGGAGATTCCTACGGGCTGCAGCATTTATTTTGCCACCCATAGGGAGCTCAGACAAATCTTACACAGGACGGCCACTGCCGCCTTAGAGAAATAACGCACATGTTATTTCACAGCCATTTTTACTGCACTTAAGTAACTTATAAGTCATCTATATGTCTAACCTTCACTTGGTGAAGGTTAGGTGCAAAGTTACTAAGTGTGAGGGCACCCTTGCACTAGCCAAGGTGCCCCGACATAGTTCAGGGCAATTTCCCCGGACGTTGTGAGCACGGGGACACCATTACACATGTGCACTACACATAGGTCAATATGTAGCTTCACAATGATAACTCAGAATATGGCCATGTAACATGTCTAAGATCATGGAATTGTCCACTAATGCCAAATCTGGTATTGGGGTGCCAATCCCACGCATCCCCCGGGCTCCACAACGGACCCCGGGTACTGCCAAACCAGCTCTCTGGGGTTTTCTCTGCAGCTACCGCTGCTGACACCCCACAGACAAGGTTCTGCCCTCCTGGGGTCTGGGCAGCCCAGTCCCAGGAAGGCAGAACAAATTATTTCCTCTGAGATAGGGTGTTACACCCTCTCCCTTTGGAAATAGGTGTCAAAGGCTGGGGAGGGGTAGTCACTCCCAGCCTCTGGAAATGCTTTGAAGAGCACAGATGGTGCCCTCCTTGCATAAGCCAGTCTACACCAGTTTAGGGAACCCCCAGTCCCTGCTCTGGCGCAGAACTGGACAAAGGAAAGGGGAGTAACCACTCCCCGGTCCATCACCACCCCAGGGGTGGTGCCTAGAGCTCCTCCAATGTGTCCCAGACCTCTGCCATCTTGAATCCAGAGGTGTGAGGGCATTCTGGAGGCCTCTGAGTGGCCAGTGCCAGCAGGTGACGTCAGAGACCCCTCCTAATAGGTGCTTACCTGACTAGATGGCCAATTCTCCTCTAAGGGCTATTTAGGGTCTCTCCTGTGGGCTTTTCCTCAGATAACGACTTCTTCCAAGGATCGGCTGCTGACTGCTCCAGGACGCCTGCAAAACTGCAACAAAGTAGCAAGAAGACTACCAGTGACAGCGACATTGTAGCACCTAATCCTGCCGGCTTTCTCAACTGTTTCCTGGTGGAGCATGTTTTGGGGGCTGCCTGCCTTCATCCTGCACTGGAAGCCATGAAGAAATCTCCCATGGGCTGACTGAATCTTCCCCCTGCTCCAGCAGGCACCAAACTTCAGCGTCACCGGTACTCTGGGACCCCTCTCATCCTGACGAGCGTGGCCCCTGGAACACAGGTGGTGGACCCAAGTTACCCAGACTGTCCAGTGGTCCAACTGTCCAAATTTGGAGGAGGTAAGTCCTTGCCTCCCCTCTCCAGACAGTAATCCATTGCACTACGTGAACTGCAGCTGCTAGGGCTTCTGTGCACTTTTGCAAGGAATTCTTTGTGCACAGCCTAGCCCAGGTCCCCAGCACTCCATCCTGCATTGCTCAACTCCCTGAGTTGAACTCTGGCTTTGTGGGACCCTCTTTTGTAGTGTTGAGATGACCACCATATTCAGTCTTCTTGAACCCATTTTCAAGGACTTCTGCGGGTGCTACCTTCTTGTGCATGGACTTTCTGTCTTGCTGAGGGCCCCCTCTGTCTCCTCTCCCAAGTGGCAATATCCTGGTCCTTCCTGAGCCCGGGTAGCACCCTTTTCATTCAACTGCGACCTTTGCAGCTAGCAAAGCTTGTTTGCATTCTTTCTCCAAGGAAACAACTCTGCATCCTCCAGCACTACGTGGGACATCTTTTGCATGAAGGAGAAGTTCCTAGCACCTTTCGTTGTTGCAGAATCTTCAGTTTCTTCCAGCCAGAGGCAGCCATTTTGCACCTTCATCTGGGTTTTAGTGGGCTCCGGCCCCCCCTGGACACTTTTGTGACTCTTAGACTTGGTCCCCTTCCTTTGCAGGTCCTCAGGTCCAGGAATCCATCTTCAGTGCTTTGCAATCTGTTGTGGTCTTTGCAGAATCCTCTATCACAAGTTTAGTGCGAATGGAGCCGGCGGAGTGGGAAGGTGCGACGGGTGCAGTTGCACCCGTCGCAAATTTCAGTGTCTGCTAAGCAGACACTGAAATTCTTTGTGGGGCCCTCTTACGGGGGCCCCTGCAGTGCCCATGCCATTGGCATGGGCACTGCAGGGGCCCCCAGGGGCCCCACGACACCCCATACCGCCATCCTGTTCCTGGTGGGCGAACCGCCAGGAACAGGATGGCGGTATGGGGTGTCGGAATCCCCATGGCGGCGCAGCAAGCTGCGCCGCCATGGAGGATTCCTGAGGGCAGCGGAAAACCGGCGGGAGACCGCCGGTTTTCCCTTTCTGACCGCGGCCAAACCGCCACGGTCAGAATGCCTTTGAGAGCACCGCCAGCCTGTTGGCGGTGCTCTCGCGGTCGTTGACCCTGGCGGTCAATGACCGCCAGGGTCAGAATGACCCCCTTAGTGAACATGTTAATAAACACGGAAGCGGAAAGATAAAAAGAGGAAGAAAAAAAGATTTGTGCAACACATTTGGACGGAGACGAGATTTTAAAGTCTTCTTTATATGTGTTAATGTCAGTGGTGCTTTTAACAAGACAACACATTTTATCTATTTTGCTGAATATTATACTCAGAATACACATTCTTTTATTGACTTCTCTTAGTACTATGTACCCTTTCTTGATGTAAAAGAGCATGAAAGGCATTAATCTGAAACTTGACGTTTTTGGTCAGCTGTCCCCCATAGTGCACTGCAAAATTACTCATTATGTAGGCACAAGCTGACCTCCATATAAATACTTGAGCACCTTTGATTTGACCAGTGTCTACTAGCAGATCACCTTAACACCTAGTGCTAAGGTGAAGACTGCATTCTCGATATCGGAGGGGCTAGAGCAATTTAAGGTGATGTCCTTTCGGTTGAAGTATATTCCTGCCACTTTTCAGTGCCTGGTGAACTGTTCTTGCAGGACTGGAGGAGTTCTGAGTGGCCTACCTGGATGACACCTCAGTGTTTGGCAATTCATTGCAGGACGACCCGAAACACCCAGGCCAGGTATTGTTAAGGATACAAGAGGTCAAACTGACCATCAAGTTACTAAGTACCAGGTCTTCTGCAGTCTACCTTGAGCATGAGGTGGGGAATGAGAAGATCAGCCAGTTGGATGCCAAGATTCAGTCTCCAATTGAGTGGGACGCGCCTCCTCCACAGACTGAAGTGAGGGCCTTTTTCAGGACTCACCAGGTACTACAGGACCTTTGTGACAAACGATGGGAGTGTATTTTCCTCATTGACTGCTCTGACCTCCAAGAAGAAGCCCAGAAAAGTGCTCTAGACTGAGAAGTGTAAAGACATTTGAGGAACTGAAGTAGGCACTATTCAATGCTCCTGAACTGAAAGCACAGGACTATTGTTAGCCTTTCATTGTACAGAGGAATGCTTCAGACAAAGGTTGGGCACATCTGGTAGCCTTTATTAGTAGGAGATTACTACCCAGAGAACAAAATGGGGCATTGAGACAAAGTGTTTTGCGGTAGTGTGGGCTTTGTGCAAGTTCCACCCATACCTGTTTGGCACTAAGCTTGTAGTGCAAACAGATTATAAAGTAGGGCTCCCAGTTTTATGGTATTTATTTTTTTCAACCTTTCTGTTTGTATTAATACACATTTATTTTTTGGGTCATCTTGTTAATATTTATCCATATTTATTTTGTGCTTTGAGAATAAATGAAGTCATAACATATTTAACTAATAAAGATGTGTTCATACTATTGTGTTTTAGAAAATTGAGCAGCCAAGTATAACAAAACACTACATCCAGGTTAGTATTAGCATTATATGCACATAAATATTAACATATGCCTGTATTTAAGGACATTTCTTCCTGTTTCTTAGCTCTCCATGCTGTCTATATGCTCTGCTGGAATTCTTGAAGGATAGTATGGAGAGTTGCTCACAAGAAACACAATTTTCAGTATTTTTCCACTTCTAAAAATAAAAACAGACTGGAAACAGATTGTTTTCTGTCTGTATTTATCTGTAAAAATCAGTAAAAACTGAAAACTGGGCTCCTTGATCGTAAACCATTGAAGTGGTTGATGGGATAGAGTCCCAATCTGTCTATCACTTTTCAAGGGTTGGATTTTGTAGTGTAGCACAGAGCTAAATTGAACCAGAGGAATGCTGGTGGACTTTCCCGACGGTTTTGCTAATATGACCACCAAACCTCTCCAGGTTATGAGTTGTTTTGGGTAGTCTGATCTGGTAGGGGAGTCTATTGGGAACAGATAAGTCCCTTTTATGGTGACAGATGTGTACACCTGCCTTGAATGCCCTAGCTGCAGCGATATCTGGATTCTTGGTAATATTTTTTGGTCATTAGCAAACAGTGATCAGGAGTGCACTATGACCTAGGCCTGTCTTGTGGATTGTGGTTTTCTTAGACAGGGAGAGGTGCCCAAAAAGTTACCCTCAGGAGATATAAAGCTACTGTCTTCACCTGGAGTTAAGTAGAACCACTGTGATGGTAGCATGCCGTATTTTTGGTAATCAGCAGAGTAAATAGGTCCATGTGCCTGTGTCATTAGAGTTGTGCCTACTAGCTCGCTCCAGAAAAGTTTCTCTACTGTTGAAGTGATCACAACACGAGAAGTGTTCCACAAATGTTTATTTATAATTAGCAGCAACGACTTTTCCTGATATAGGGGGCACAGAGTCAAGCTGCAGAATAACCCTCAGTGAAGACCTGTGGAACCTCACGACTTCACAGGCAAGCGATGTCATAAGGTTCCAGGTGACCATCACACATTCTATACCACATCACTACACTTCTTCCCCCTTTAAAATAAGGCAATAAATTGAACCAAGAAACATAAGCAAACCGATAAACAATGCAAAAAACAACTAGAACAATTATGATACAGAATATAGGGGGTCATTCTGACCCTGGCGGTCAACGACCACAAGAGCACCGCCAACAGGCTGGCGGTGCTCTCAAGGGCATTCTGACCGCGGCAGTTTGGCCGCGGTCAGAAAGGGAAAACCAGCGGTCTCCCGCCGGTTTTCCGCTGCCCTCAGGAATCCTCCATGGCGGCGCAGCTTGCTGCGCCGCCATGGGGATTCTGACACCCCATACCGCCATCCTGTTCCTGGCGGGCGAACCGCCAGGAACAGGATGGCGGCATGGGGTGTCGTGGGGCCCCTGGGGGCCCCTGCAGTGCCCATGCCAATGGCATGGGCACTGCAGGGGCCCCCGTAAGAGGGCCCCACAAAGAATTTCAGTGTCTGCTTAGCAGACATGGAAATTCGCGACGGGTGCAACTGCACCCGTCGCACCTTCCCACTCCTCCGGCTCCATTCGGAGCCGGCTTCCTCGTGGGAAGGGGTTTCCCGCTGGGCTGGCGGGCGGCCTTCTGGCGGTCGCCCGCCAGCCCAGCGGGAAAGCCAGAATGGCCCCGCCAGGCGGGCGGCAACCGCCGCCCGCCGGACTCAGAATGAGGCCCATAATCTTTCCACAAAACACAATGACTTTCACAATGGGTGAGCTTATCAAGACATAACGTAATCTTGAAATTTTTTTGTCTTATGGCATACTCTCAAGACATAACATAGACGGTCATTATGAACATGGCGGTGTGGCCCGCCACGCCAGGGGTGGTGGGTAAAACCGCCAACCCGCATAGCGGGCCACACGCAACATAATGAACCCAATGAGGGCCGCCATCGGCAGCCCTCACTCACCGTCAGGGTGCCTCCGTCAGGCAGCCTGGCGGCGGTCGGAAACATTATCCGTCAGGGCAGCGGTGCTGCCCCTCAGATAATGGCTCCTTAGCCACCAGCCTTTCACTGGTGGGTTTCCCCGCCAACGAAAGGTTGGCAGAAGGGGTGCACCGGGGCACCCCTGGGGGCCCCTGCACTGCCCATGCACTTGGCATGGGCAGTGCAGGGGCCCCAGTGCAGTGCCCCATCGTGCAAGTCACTGCCTGAAAAGCGCGACGGGTGCAGCTGCACCTGCCGCACAGAGGCATTGCCGTCAATATCCCGGCCAGGAAACAATGTTTCCACCCCCGGCCCATAGGAATGTTCCTAATATGGCCGGTGGGGATCCGGGGACATTGGCGGTCAGCGTTTTGACCGCCAGCATGAATACGGCGGTTGTTATTGCTGTGTTCATAATGAGGGCCATAATCTTGAAATTTTGAAGGTTTATGGCATACTCTCATACTTCTCCTCCTATCGCACCTTTCATTTCCATCAAGACCAATGTCAATAGATTGATTAGGTGTTCTCTGACAGGTGTTATCTAACTGTACCTGCATACTGGGATCCAATGCTAAGCGAGCGGTGCTCCACCAACTGCCATCAGAAAGCTTCGCAGCATTCCTGCATAATTCATGAATCTGTTGAGAATCCCTAAACTTTGACATGCCTTTACTAACAAACATGGGATTCTTTACTCTCACCCAATCCCCTACTTGCAGTTTTCCACCTTTATCATTAATCTCACTCAGCCTTTTCTTTCCCACATTATTTGAATTGTTTTTTGCCACTTGCCAATTTTATTTTTAAATCGCTCCCTTCATGAAACAAGTTAATCATCCAGAAGGGACATAATTCAGTTGCTGCAATTCTACCCCTCATGAGTTCAAAAGGGCTTTTGCCTGTAGCCACATGTGGTGTAGTGCGATAGGACCAAAAAAGTTCTTTAATAGCTTAATCCACAGACATATTGCTTCTGCATGCAGCCTGGATACAATCCACTAGCACACAATTAAACCGTTCCACAATCCCATTGCTTTGAGGATGATACAGGTGGAGTTCTAATATGTTTAATGCCACATTTGCTTAAAAACTGAAGCATTTCTGTTGAAACAAATTGAACCCTATTATCAGTTAAAATCTGTTCAGGAAAACCCTCACAAATGACGATTTTTTCAAACAATTAATAACACTTTGGGTAGCTGGAAACCTTACAGATTCTACAAAATCTAGACCAATTTTCTGCCAAACTCTATCTGGTGAAGGCACAAACGAATCCACAACACTTTCTGTGACTAGTACTTTATCACTCATACAGCATCTTGTACAACTTCTGACAAATTCCTCGATTTCTTTGTCCATTCTAGGCCACCAAAAATCAGATCTCAACTTCCTTTTGGTAATGGTGGCACCCAAATGACCAGAATGAGCCTTAGCAACCAAATCTTTTCTAAAACACACAGGAGGGATAAGCTTGTTAACCCTAACCAACTTATCTCCTTCAATGGATAACTCATCAGACACTTTCCAGATTGGTTGCAACTCAGTTGTCAAATTCTTCTTTTTGGGCCAATCAGACTTAACCAAATGTATCACTTCACACAACAATTTATCTTTCCATACTGATTTAATCCATTCCTTTTCATCCAACAATTTGTCATACTCAGCAATACATGCCACAAAACATTCTTCAATTTCTGGTTCCCACTCTTGTTCATCATCATCTTTAATGGGCAATCGAGAAAGACAATCTGCTCTACAATTCTTCCCACCAGGAAAGTACTCAACTGAAAAATGTAGGCCCGTATTTATACTTTTTTTAGCGCCGCATTTGCGCCGCTTTTTGGTGCAAAACGGCGCAAACCTACAAAATACAATGGCATTTTACAAGTTTGCGCCGTTTTTGCGTCAAAAAACGACGCAAATGCGGCGCAAAAAAAGTATAAATACGGGCCTAAATTCTAAAAGCTTGGCTGATAACCGAGCTATGCGAGCTGTTGAGCGTTTAATTTTCTTTCCCGACAATATTTCTACCAAAGGTCGATGATCAGTTTTTAAAACAAAATGCTTACCCCAAAGATTGTTTAAACTTTTCTTCACTCCACACACATGCCAAAAGTTGTTTCTCAATCAATGAATATTTACGTTCCACCAGTCATAGAGTTCTCGAAGCAAACCCAATAGTGCTCTCATTTCCATTACCCGATAGTTGCGTTAAAACAGCACCTAAACCATGCTCACAAGCATCTACAGTCACAACTGTTTTCTTTTCTTCTGAAAAAGGCTGCAAGACAGGGGCTCTAACAATAGCCTGTTTGATTTGCTCAAATGTTCTATTGCACTCATTAGACCAAGAAAATGTTGCTTCAGAAACACTCAATGGTTTTGGCAAAATCTTTTAAGAATTTTGCATAGAGCTCACACAACCCCTGAAAAGACAACAATTGATCTTTAGTCTTTGGGGCAGAAGCTTCTAGAATGCTTCTTACTAATCCTGGTTTTGGTTTAATACCTTGTTTGGACAAAACATGTCCCAAATACTCAATTTCTATAGATTTGAATCTGCATTTATCCTTTCTTAAAGTGACTCCTCTATCTTCCAATGTACCTAAAACATCCTCCAAAATTTTATCATGTGCAACTTCAGTATCAGAAAAGACCAAAATGTCACCCTGAAAGACTACTACATTGAGATTGTTAATAAACATGCCAGATATCAATCTTTAAAATACAGCAGCAGCTGAGGCTAGACCAAAGGGCAACCTGCAAAACCATCAGGAGTTACAAACACTGTAAGATGTCTGGAATTGACGTCCAATTCCACCTGATTATATGGCGACTTTAATTCCAGTTTTGCAAACCAACTAGATGAACTAACGTTCATGAGGAGGTCATCAATTCTCAGTAAAGGAAACTGTCTACCCAAATTACGTCATTTGAACTTCTTAAATCCACGCACATCCTAAAGTCTCCTGATCTTTTTTTTGCCAAAACTGTGGGAGACAACCACAAAGTTGCTTCTACCTTCTCAATTATGCCTTGCTCACACATGTCCCTCAACAAATTGAACACATCTGTTCTTATACTTAAAGGTACATTTCTTAATTTATGTTTTACAGGCACTGCACCTTGTTTCAATTTTGTCGTATCCGTAAAATTAGTTATCTTACCCAAATTGTCCTGAAATAGCTTTTTGAATTTCTGTTGCCAGATGCCCATACAGTCTGGAAACGTTTTAACACAATTTGAATTGTTTTTTTCAACAGACACAGGTTTTTCCCGTCCTGGTTTGATAATCAACTTGAATTCGACTTGATGAACTAACCCCAAAACATTAATCTCCTTTTTAGCTACATACACTTTTCCTTGAATAGTTTCATCACAGATAGACAATGAAGCCCAAAAATAACCAATTAAATCAATTTTGCTTCCTTCAAATGCAACTGTAGAAACATCAGTAGGGAGAAGAGTTTTTGACACCCAAAATTCACCAATTCTTTCCTGTGATACAATAGTAATGCAAGCTCCTGTATCTACCAAAAGTTTTACAACAACCCCTTCTATTAATACATCAATATCAGGGTCTATAACTAGTTTGTTAAACGATGTTGTTGTATTTTTAACTACTAACACAAATTCATTGTCATCATGTTGTACATTCACCGTATCTTCATGAAGCCCACAACGAACATTATTTTTCCTTACACTCCTACAAACTTGTGAGAAATGCCCCATTTTGCTGCAGTTCCTACACTGTTGATTAACTGCAGGACAGTTCTTAAAAGAAGATACATGAGCTGAAGAACAAATAGTCTTTGGGTTGTATTTAAATGCAGAAGTGTTTCTAGAGGTCAAAGAACTATCCTGTTTTTTCTCAGCAAGCAAGTGTTTCCTGTTATCACTGCTCTGTACACTCATCACTGTTCCTGAAATAGTCGTATTAGAAAAATATAATTGTCATTGTTTAGCATCTTCCAAAGAACATTCAATACTTTTCCCAATATCAATAGCATTGTCTAAAGAAGGGTCTTTACACATAAGTAATTTCTCTTGAATTCTTTTAGAACAGCATCTTGCTACTAATTGATCTCTAATGAGTTGAGAAGTAACATTATCAAATTCACACTTTGCAGCTAAAACCTTCAGTGCTGTAATGAATGTGTCAATACTTTCATTGGGGTTGTGTGACCTAGTAAAGAACTTGTACCTGTGTACTACAATATTCTTAGTTTTGGTAAAATGCTTGTCCAGTTGTGCAACTCCCATTTCAAATTCATCCAATTCTCCTCCTTTGCCCATTTCATATGCTGGTAAATGATCAAAAATGTTCTGACCTTCAACTCCCAAATAATAATACATTAAAGTTTTTTTCCTTTCAGGTCTGAATTTGTGTCCATCGATAGCTCCTAGGTATACCTTAAAAGAACGTTGCCATAGCATCCATTCCAGAGGAGGGTCACCAGGGTCTTGTAAAAAAGGAGCAGGAGTCAATACATTCTGCATTGTGGAACTTGTGGAATCAAGAAACATCAAAATATATTTTTCTTCACTAAAATTACAAACACAGTCACAAATATTCTCAAAACATGAACAAATCTACAGAAGAAAAAAAAACTTGTTGCCACTCAAACAATAAAAAAAACCACAAAAAAAATGTATACTAGTTCTTCTTTTTTTCCCAAACTAAGATAGCCGAACTGCAAGAAACTTGAAACTTGAAATCCTCTTTCTATTTTGTTGAACTACAGCCGGAAATACATTGAACAGAAACCAAGACGTAGAGGCTGTAGACACGGTGAAAAGAAAAGGTCATGAGTTCCGTTAGTGTTTTTATTATAAAATACTACGCGCGGGAAGAGGTTCAGGGGAGAAACCTGTGTGCGCGTATCCTTACACACATAAAACGTGCCACGCGATCGAAGAAAAATGTCTAGGATCAGATGCAGCTTCAAGCACTTAGACCAACTGAAGAAAAGTGCGCTGCGCACAGGACACAACTTAAATTATCGTTTGCCGCGCCACCTTTAAAATTAAATCCCCCGGGAACGATAAACACTCACAGCGACTCGAAGAAGAGAGTTGCTAGATGAGCTTCAAACAAAGACAAATCCGCCAAAAAACAGCACCAAAAAAGAAAACTACTAGAAAAGCAGCGTTTCTGGTCCTCAAGATTTCTTCATCCTCGTCGTCACTCTTGAAGTGATCACGACACAAGAAGTGTTCCAGAAATGTTTATTTATTATTAGCAGCAACGACGTTTCCTGATATAGGGGGCACAGAGTCAAGCTGCAGAATAACCGTCAGTGAAGACCTGTGGAACCTTGTGACATCGCAGGCAAGTGATGTCATAAGGTTCTAGGTGACTTCACACATTCTAAACCACATCACTACAACTGTGTATTTAACTGAACCCTTGGCCTGCATTCAATTGTGTGCATTGCAAGGAAGTACCTGTGACTGAGAGATGTCACACTGCAAAGTTAATGGCATGAGAAAGTATGTTGTGCCTGAGAGATGGTACAGTGCAGGAGAAATAGCGCGAGCCGTGTGCACTTGGTTGTGCCTGTGGGAAGATACAGTACAAGCTATGCTCCCTGTAGTGCCCTCCCCAACGTCACATCCTGCCCAGAATTGTCCAAAATCGAGCGGTGCAAAAATCCTTTCTTTCTATGGTATTGTGTGGGGAGCAGTAGTTGTGTTTAATAAGCCCACAAACACAACTATAAAACAGTAAAAGCTGCATGTTCTGCTTCAAGCGCCCTATGAGGACTGCATGTGCGCAGAGGGCTAGGATCAGGCCTCTTAAAGTATGAAAGAATCATGGGGAGTCTGTCGGCTGCTTTATCTTGGTCTCTGGGTGACAACAATTAATAGGGCCTGTGGTGTTGACCTTTGTTGCATGGGGCAACGAGGAAAGGTATCACTTCAGGAGTTTGCTGACGGCACATAACCAGTGCTGCAAATAATGACTGCTTTTACAGAGAGGCATTCTGATATTTAATTTCAGAACCCTCATGTGTTCTCATTGCAAAATTTAAACCTCAAGTTAGTTCAGCATTTGTATATACTTACTTGCATTTAGAACACTTTATAAGACTTAATGCTGAGGGGTTTTGCAAAAACAATAACCTTTCTTTTCATAATAAAAATGAATTAACAAAATTAGATTCCAGGGACATTGAGTATTCGCTTCCCCTCTTGAACATGTGATGGTGGACAAATAACTTATTCACTCTGTGCCACTGGCGCGGTGTTTGCAGCAGGCAGGTTCCTCTACAAGACTGGCTCACTCAGTGCCAATAGCACATGTGTGTTTCTGAGCAGCCTAGTCTACAAGCCTGGCTCACTTCGTGTAATTTATTGGCATACCGTGTGCTCTTGGTCAGCTTGATTCTCCCGGTTAAAAACGAATGCATAATTGAATTATACAACTTTGTTGACAAGTGATAGTCCTCAAGGAGCATAAAGAGTGCGAATTCCCCTGTGTGCTACATGATGCAATCTGAATTCCGACTTAAGCCTTTTTTTCCTTACTTGGTCAAGAAAATCTGCCCACCTCAAGGGGATTCAGTTTGCATCTTGTGATATAAAAGCCAATTCGTACATTTTACGCTCTGGCAGGACTGTCACTTACCAACATATACAAATAAGTATATATTTGTTTTTCACTGTCTACTGCGTGCCAAGCTGACTTAAAGCACCAGGTTTGTGGAGTAGTCTACGAAGGGGCAGGGGTTGAACCATGCCTATAGGGGAGGCTGCTCAGAACATGGTGTGCCTGTGGCTCGATGAGCCAGGCGAGTAGAGAACGTTGCATAAGATCACAAATTAAATCTGCGACATGAGCTGAACACTAGAAAATGAAGTTTCTTAGAGAAGTGCAGTCTGCCAGGGCCAACATACTGTGTTGCTTTGCATTGAATGGACATAGATCTTTCAATCCTGGCGGTGCAAACTCTATTGCAACTCACTTAGGGACCCCCTCTTTTGAGGTTTGTCTAATAGGGTGGGTAATGCAGGGGTTCAGACTGCATACACAGCTGAAGATTTTCACAAGAAGTTATTATAGTAACTGAGAGGTGGGATTTCAGCCATTATATGGCTATGCGTCGCTTGGCAAGTGTCAGGCCTAATGTGATAGATTTCCTACTGAGTTTCCTATTGGAAGTAGTAGAGCCCAACAGAAGGCTCTGTTAAGGGTGTCCAGGACCTGATGACAATATGGAGAGAGGGATGTACAGGGATGTACAGGTCCAAGACATGTGTATAAAGTCAGCTGTTGGATTTTGGCTTCAGAGAGCGTGGAGTAGATTATACTCAGAGTAACCAGAGAAAGGAATGTTCAATGGATAAAATTGGATTGTGTTAATTTGGACCTTACATTAGAACTAGCTCTGCATACTCTCTTGTGTATATGTTCCCAATCCTTACTGGTTAATGGGTCTAAGTGTAACTCATCCCGCTTGGTTTGTATCGCAAGAGGTCATTTCAGGAGGTCCTCTTGTAACGCCCTGTATAGGAGTGAAATTAAATGGTGACCTCCAGCCATTTCTAATTGTTTGTTAAGAGAGGTAGAGGTTGATGGGGCATCATATCTCGCGGGTCGTAGCTGAAAGTTTTTGATACTGTAAGAATTTCCCCCTAAAGTAAACACTTGTACTGCTTCGGCATATGTTTTTAATCGTCCCCTTGGGTAAAAGTTTCCCAGAGTTTGACAATCCCTGTCTTTACATTGTTGGAGCGACATGAATTCTTCAACATTATTGAAGGGCTTTAATATCCAGATTGCGAGGTCCAGAGGAAAAGAGGCCCTTTGTATTACACTTTTGACTGTTTCCTCCCAGAGCCGAGCCACGTGTTGGATCACATAGGGTGTGCTGGTGGGGGGCTGGAGGGGGGCCCTCGAGACAGATTTTAGTAATGTAGGGAGTGTCCTAACCTCATAAGAGCACTGTAAGAACGAGGCGTATGTCAAACCAGGACACAGCTTCAAAGGTGACTCGTGTTGTTTATTCTAGAAAATGTAATACTCCTCCCATTCCATCGCACGCTCACCATTCTCCATTCGTCTCCTCGCGCACACACAACACACACCTTCTCGCGCTCCCACCTGGATATAGGATATAACACTTCTCCCTTCCTTAACCAAAACAACAGTAACAGAACATAAACATTTTTTTTTTTTTTTAACATGCAAACTAATTATAACTAACTACGGCATTTTGTAAAATAGATACTTCACAACAAGTTATAGTCTCTGAGATATGAATTTTGTAAAATAGATACTTCACAACAAGTTATAGTCTTTGAGATATGACGGAGGTTTGACAGATCTGTTCGATCTCCTCACATCTGAACTGCATGGCAACTCTTCAGCGGTATCCTTCCGACTACTTGAGTCTGAGTTCTGTGTGTCCTTCCGACCACTAGAGTCTGAGTTCTGTGTGGAGACTCCAACGGCCTTCTTATGAGATACATTCCTACACAAGGAATTGAGATTTCCTCTAAATTTAACAATTCTATTCAAATTCCAAACTCTATTATCATCTGTTTTCACAGCATTAGTAAATAACTTCACAACCTTCATGGGACCAGAGAGTTTTTTTTTCATTAGAGGATTTCTGATAAGAACATAATCACCAACATGAACTTCCGTTTTCTTCACAGCATGAGTTTTATCAAAATTAATTTTACTCTTCACCCTCTTTGCACACTCCCTGGACCTCCACTCATCATTCACCATCATCCTACCCCTGCCATCAAGTAAATTATTAACCCAAGAAGGTTCCAATTCAGAATTTCCACGCCTACCTCGAAACAGAGCAAAAGGTGTCTCCCCTGTAGACGTGTGAGGGGTATGTCTATAGAGATAGACCTTTTTTAGCACTTCTTCCTTCCAATTCAATTGGTTATCCTTAGCAATTGAGATGGTTTCTTTGAGAACCCGATTGAAACGTTCCACCATACCATTACACTCAGGATGGTACAACGCACAGAGTTTGTGTTTGACACCACACCTATGCAAAAACTCATTCATTTCTCCTGAAACTAACTGTACTCCATTATCTGTGAGAATGGTAGTGGGTAAGCCTTCTTGAATCATTAACTTCTTGATAAATTTAATCACCTTGTTAGTTTCGATACTTCCAGTAAAATTTACCTCAGGCCACCTTGAAAACATATCAATAACCACAATCACATATTCAGCCATACCACCACTATGAATGGGTCCTAAGATATCAAGTGCAATATCTTGCCACAGACCTTTTGGAGTTTCCTTAGTGATCATGGGTTGAACACGAGGTTTCAAAGCCTTTTCACTCACCGCACACTGTAGACAATCTCTGACAACCCTTTCAGCTTGCATGTCCATACCTGGCCACCAATAAGAGGAACGCAACCTCTCTTTGGTTTTAAATATGCCCATGTGACTATCGTGAGCCTGATTTACTAATTGACTCCTCACACTTCTAGGAGGAACCAACCTCGTACCTCTCAATAACAGCCCATCAACACAAACCAATTCATTTCTCACATTCCAAAATTCAGCACTTCCCCCACAACCTTTATTTTTAATCCTCCAATCATCTTGTATCAACTTGATGACTTCTTGTAGCACCACATCTCTTAAGGTTTCTTCACGCCATTTGACCTCAGAGATTATTTCAAAACTGACTTCACACACTCGATCAAAACATTCTGTATCATCACCCTCCAGACCTTCACTCTCATAGTTCCTACTTTCTGTAGAAACTAATCTAGATAAAACATCAGCCGACAAGTTATGAGAACCAGGAACATATTCTACGATAAAATCGTATTCCTGTAATCCAACAATCCACTTAGTGATCCTGCTAGAGACAGAATCAATTCCCTTAGAGTAGAAAACTTGACATAAAGGATTGTGATCAGTCCGCACGACAAAAGAACCTCCCCACAAAAACTTTTTTAACTTCTTAATTGCCCAAAAAAACGCCAGTGCCTCCCTCTCGATCACAGAATATTTGCTCTCAGCACCTCTAAGACTCCTAGAAATGAAGGCAATGGTGTTTTCTCGATTTAAACCACCTTGTTGTAAAACTGCTCCCAAACTTTGTTACTGGCATCGGTCGTCAAAATAGAACGCATATTAGGATTACAATTCTTGAGTGCAGGCGCTATCACCAGAGACTCCTTGATACTGCTAAATTCCCTCTCACACTCATCATCCCACTTGAAATCAGTACCCTTTTTTAGCAAACATCTCATGTTAAAACATGAACTGGCAAAATTCCTGACAAATTTACTGTAAAATTCAGCCATACCAAGGAATCGCACTAGTTCCTCTTTCGAAGTGGGGGAAGACAAACACCGAATAGAGTCGACGAGTTCTTTCTTGGGTAAAACACCCCCACCAGAAATAGTGTGCCCTAGATAATCAATGGCCTCCACTCCAAACTTGCACTTCTCAGCCTTTATAGTTAGACCACTTTCTGTTAACTTCTTAAGTACCTCTCTGAGTCTTGTCATATGTTCTTTGAAGTCCTTACCATAAACTAGTATGTCATCTTGATATATACATACTCCACACAAACCTTTCAACACACGTTCCATCAACCTTTGAAAAACAGAAGCGGCAGAGATCAGACCAAAAGGTAATCGTACAAATCTGAAGGTGCCATATGGAGTAATAAAGGCTGTGTAGTTTCTACATGATTCATCTAGTTCGACTTGATGATGAGCCGACGTGAGATCTATTGTAGAAAAAAACTTAGCTCCTGAGACTGTAGACAGCAATTCCATAAGGTTAGGAAGAGGATACCTATCCACAACAACACACTTGTTAAGCTTGCGGAGATCCACACAAAGTCTGATCTGGCCATTAGCTTTCCTTGCAATAACAATGGGGGCCAACCATTCTGTGCCCTCTACTTCTTCGATTATTCCTTGATCCTTTAGTTTCATCAACTCAGTTTGAAGATCACCCCTTATTGAAAAAGGTACACTCCGTACCTTGCTGCAAAAAGGAACAGAACCAGGAAAGAATTTGATCTTGTGTGAATAACCTCGCATGCACCCTATCTTATCGCTAAATAGGTTTCTGAAGTCTTGACGAAGAGTGGAAATGAAATCTGGAACTACTTCAGTGTTATTTACTTCTCTCACACACAGCAGTTCCTCAACCGTCCTTTCTCCTCTCCACGCACCTCCCATTCCATTGCACGCTCACCATTCTCCATTCGTCTCCTTGCGCACACACAACACACACCTTCTCGCGCTCCCACCTGGATATAGGATATAACAAGCACTCTTGGAGTGTCTCCTCCAATGAGTTTTCGCCCCCAGCTAACTAATAAATGGCATGTTGTAATGTGTGTAGTAATATCATAAAATTATAGATTTGGTGCCCCTATACTACCATGGGATCATGGTCTCTTCAATGTAGAGAGACTCACTAGTTTATGTTTATCAGCCATATAAGTCGACCAGAAAACTGCCATTCGGAAGTATCAGCAGGGAATTATGTAAAAGGTACCCTGGAGAAGGTACAAGCATCAAGGGAGAAGTATCATTTTTGCAACAGCCAATTGTCCCTTAAGATACAGAGGCAATTCTCGCCAGAAGCGAACTGGTGTATTGAGGCCCATGATCACCCCCCCCGATATTCAAATCCAAAAACTCAGTCTCTGTGGGAGTGAGATGAATACTCGGATATCAGACATCTCCATGCTGCCAGGGAATTCCTGTTGAGGGGGGATTCTCAAGGGTGTTTCCCATCAGGGAGCCCATATATCTTGCCTACATTTAGAGGGATCAACCAATAGCCCAGAAATCTCACCAAAACCATGCATCAGCCAACATAAGTATTGGGACTGAAAGGTTGGATGTCGAAGATATACTAAGGCATCAACTGCACCTATGGTGATTACCCCATGGGTGCATTATTTGATGTAAACAGGTTGCTAAAGTTTTCATCATTAACAAGAATAAGAGTGGCGGGAGGGGGCAACCTTGCCCCTGCTCAGATTTAATAGGTCTAAAACCTCCCCCCAGGTGCATACACAGGTGCAAGGATTCGTGTATAGTAATTTTATCCAGAGAATACATTTAAGACCCATTTCAATTTTTTGAGGACCTGCCATAAATATGTCCAGTTTAGCAAATCAAAGGCTTGTCGATATCTAGGAGGGCCATTGCTAACTCATCATCCAGGTATTCTGAGGTATGATACACATGTGAAAGTCATCTCAAATTATGTAACATACTTCTCCTTGGGATAAACCAAGTTTGGTCTGTGTATGAGAGATGGGAGGTGTGGGCATAGCTGGTGGCCAAGTACACGGCCAAGTATCTTCAAATCGATATTCAGGTGAGACATATAGGTCTGTATGCCGAGGCTACACAGTGGGCTCTCTATCTGGTTTGTGAATCATTACTATAGGGCTTCCCTGAAAGTAGGAGGAAGACTACCACTCTGGAGGGCTTCCTCATAGACCCCTAATAGTTTATCCAGTAGGGGTTCTGCATATTTGCAGTAAAATTCTAGTGGGAAGCCTTCATTCCCAGGTGTTTTCCCAGTTTTCAATGTTTGGAAGGCAGCAAGTGTAATGGGGTTATCTAAGTTTTTGCTGTCTTCTGGGGTGAGACTGGGAAGGGGAGTGAGTTTTCAGGAAGAATTCTGTTATGTAACCCATCTGAATCTGATCCTGGCTGGCAAACACATAAAATGAGAGTGGAAGACCTCATTAATAGCTCGTTGCACACAGACACAGTGCCCATGTAAGTGTATAGAGTCAGGATTGGTGTCCTGTAATTTTCCTGTCTGACCAAGCGGGCCAGCATTGTGTCTGTCTTATACCCTTCAGCGTAGAGTCTTGGGTGATATGCTGTGTAGGTGTATTTTCCTAATCTACACCAGTCATCTAATGTGGCATTGCGTGTCTCTCCAGCCCTGCAGGCACTCCGGGTGAAAAGGGAGTGCCCTTAGTGTTGCTAAGGGCTTGTTCTTGTTTTTTAATATTACTTTCAAGCTGTTTTTTAACTCCATATGCTGTTTTAAGGCAAATACCAGGTACTACAGATTTCATCGTTTCCAAGTCAGTAGCCCTACTCTTCAAGGTTCCCCAATTCTTCTGAAAGTAGTGTGTTAACGTATCCATGACTGTGGTTGCAAAGGGAGGGTCCATGAGTGCTTCAGGGCAGAGTAGCCAATGTGGTATCTTGGGTCTACTAATTATGCGTCTCAACACTGATAGGACGGGGGAGTGATCTGCGAAATATCTGGGTAGCTACGAAACTCCTTGGACCAAGGGTACCAAGGAGTCAGATATCAGGGCGTAGTATAGTCTACTGTGTGTGCCCGTGGCTGGGGTATAACAGGAGAATTATTGAGTATCTGTGTGCCTGACACTCTAGTGGTCACTCACGCTTAATTCTCTCATAAGATCCCATAGCATTTCCATCATGTGGGGTTTAGTGTGGTGTCAGGGTGGAGTACGATCTGTTCCGATCCAAGACACAGTTGAAATCTCCTGCCATGATTACATCAGCTGCTAGATATGGGGAAGCGACTTGGGTTACAGTAGTGTAGAAGTCTGGGCAATCATTGTTAGAGGCATAGATATTGATAAAACAGATCTCTCTGCCATCTGAAAGTACCATAGAAGATTACATATCAGCCACTGGGGCCTAGGATAAGATTTTATGCAAAAGGGTATACCCAGGACCACCCAGATTAAAAACCCTTGAACACAGACGGAAAAGGACGTGGCGTAAAACTGTCCCCTCCAGTGTTTCGGAGGGATGGCATGCAACTACCCCAGAGATGGGTTTCTTGGAGAAATGCAATGGATACCATAGTGTGTTTTTAGTAGGCAAACGCCCTTCTCCGCTTCTCTAACTAGGCAATACTGCGGACATTCCATGACATTAATTTAGCAATATAGTCTGTCATTTATATAGCGTGGTGTTCTTCTTATCTCCTTTAGATGTGAAACTGTTACCTTCCTACCAAATCTGATTAAGGGTATTATCTTTGGCAAAGGTTACATCCATTACACACAAGAGCGAAATACCCCTTCCTAAAGTAACAAACTCTGTTAAACCCGCATATACTCCCAACTCACCCCTCTCCCTGGGCAGTCGTGCGTCATCCTCGCACCCAGTGTGTCTAAAGTTGGGGGATGGCATCATCCGCCCCATTTCCCAAATTTGTAATACACAACAAGATTAAATCATAAAGAACTTAATGTGAAATTATCAAATGTCGTGCTAGAGTCATGGACAAGAGAAGGGGATACAAGGTTAGATTCACTCAAGTTCCTTATCCCTCCCTCACCACTTTTTCCTAAAGCTTCCCACTGATATGAATGAGAGTACAGGATCAACATATCTATATATATATCTTTATCTATATATCTATATATATCTATATATATATATATCTATATATATATAGATATAGATATATATATGCGCCAAGCGGCCAAGCAAAAGGTCAGAACAAAAGTCTTGGCGATGCACTCAGCTGCCGGTGACCAAGGAGACCACCCTCGGATTAATTTTATGTCCAAACGAAAATTTCACCACACTCCAAAGAATCCCAATGTTGCGTTTTTATTAGAAACAATTAGCAACCACCAACGCATTTCAACTCCTCTTGAGTCTTGCTCACGGTCAGTGAGTCCTATTACTCTTGCCCTTTAAAGAAAGACAAAAAAAAGAAAAAGAAAACCAAAACAGGCAAAACATATAATAACATGTAATGTTCTTTCAGATGGACCTATTGTCCCTAGATGTTAAAATATTACATGGGCTAACAAATTGGCATTGTATTAATTAGTATTACATTATAAACATATCTTATGAAGACACTGTTCATCAATCATTTTCTACAATCTTAAATGAAAGAAAGAAGAGAAGGGTAAATCCCACCAAATTATTTAAAGAAAGAGTACAATTTTTTATGATTTCTTCCTAATATTGGTTAAGTGATTCATACCATTCAATGCTTAAATAAGCATGAGAAAGAAATTCCATAATCTATACCACCTCTCTATAACAACAATGCAGGCTGAGTACCTGAAGATTGATTACTTTAAATATTACGATCAATACCCCTGTAGACATGGAAATAAAGCCTAGTTATTAGTACCATTGTAAAAAAATATATTAAAACTGTTCAAATCTCAATGCATCTCAAACAAAATGGGGGGAGGGACCAGGAGGTTATATGGTCCATTGTACGATCTCCCAAACTGTAGTCAAATATTTAAGGTACACTGTTCCAAAAATTAAACTATCGTCCTAGGGGACCACTGGTCTCAGGAGCGAGAGCCCTCAAGCATCACAATGGATGACTAGTATCATCATCGGGAAATGCTCCACACCAGGCTGGTACTGCAATGCCTGGTGGGCACCCCAAGCGGGGGGCTCTAGACCATATTCATCTAATCATGACTGGTGAAAACTACTGTGCAGTCAAAGATGCTTACATTCAAGCACCAGTACAAAAAGAGATGAGGTAAAAAATGATTAAAATTGGTTATTCATCTCACAGTCAACATCATAATTTAATCAGTGTAATGAAGATGAAGACCAAGACTAAAAACAAAAATTGAAAGTCATTTGTAGAGTGTAATGCTCATGTTACTTTCACAAAATATAATCTCTAAGGACTCCAAATTTTTATAGGGCCTTTAAGAGCGGGTCAACATGTTTCGCATCTATCAGTCCAACCGGATCCAATGACGCTTCATCAGGACCAATCAATAAATCACCTCTTCACAAACAAAAAAGAAAAAACACCTCTATTAGGGTAGAGAAACCGGTCACTTACATTTAAGTACGCTGGTTACGTCAGGTCAACCTAGAAAACAAACATGTAGAACAAACAACACACCAAAAATACCCAAAATATGGTTAAAGGTGATCAGACGAATAAACAAGTGATAGGTCGGAACAAAGTGTGTTAAAACGGGCTTACCATCCCCAATTTGAGAACAGGCCCCTTGGGAAGCACGTTCCTAGGACTCAGATTGATACTATATATGGTGAATAAGAACAACAGTTTATATATTAAGCATTCTAAATTCTGTTGTGTGATTTTATACAAAAATAAATGCTAGAAAAAGAATTAGGAGAATGGAGTTTTATCAACATGAAAGGTATATTCAGTAGTGCGGGATCTCATTAATTATAGCCCAAACATGGGTAATCTTAATAAAACATCAATACAAGTGGACCTCGTCAATTAGTCGAGGTAGAAATGTGTTGCCAGTTTAAATAATTTAATAACTAGACTTCGCGTGTCACAGGTAAGGAATAATATACTCACGATTGTGTCGCTGGTCCAAACTGTGGACCAACCCTCTGGAACAATGTCCCGAACAACCATCTGACGCCGTGAACCCGGAAGAGCTGAGTCTCTCGGTGCGTGCGCATCTAGAATAGTAGAGATAAAGAAGGGACTAACGCGGTGTAGTCCCTTGAAAAACAATCAAACTCGAGGACGGACTGCCTTTGAATAAAGGCAGGGGACCGGATCGGCTGCATAGGGGTTGTCGCTGACAATAAACAACCAGTGGAAAAGGAAAAAGGAAAAACGGGTCGCCCCAAAAAAATTATCAAAATTAAACGTTAAAAATAAAGCATACCTACATCCAAAAAGACCTGGTGTTGAAATAATTAAACCAATGTCAAATAGAGACTATGGTGGATAGTGCTCAGGTGGTGGCATATTCACATTATTATGAGAATTAGTGGATTTCATCTAAAGGGAACCATCTATGTATATGGATCATTAACCTTAAGAAGAAAGTGAAGACCAGGGAATGTCATTGTTTAATCCCCGTAGGTGAGTACCCAGTTTAAACACCCATCTTTGTTCAATCCTGAACAAAGTACCGGGCACATCAGGGCGAATTGTTGGTGCTTCTATTGTCACCCACCAAAGGTCATCCGGGGAATGTGAAGAATCCAAATCTCAATGCAATCATCTAATCATATGCAAATCTGTTTACAGTGGATCAAACCCATACTTACACATATTTTCCCAGTCATGTTATTCATCTCATTTACAAACGTACAAACAGTTCCTCGTCCATGTTCAACCCATATGGTATTTTTGGCCCATATTTATACTTTTTTAAATATTACCGCCGGCTAACGCCATTTCTTTGCGCCGTGCGGGTGTCAAATTTATACTTTGACGCACGGAGGTACAAACCACAGGTGTGAGTCATTTTTTTTACTCAAACCACTGCGTCACATCGTAAAGGAAAATGCCGTTAATGTGGCTAAAATGACTGTGAGCCGGTTTACGATGCTGCAAACCAGATACGCGCTGTTTTTTTACGCAATTGCGTCAAAAAGCACCGCAAACACTGCAAAATGTGCATAGGAGAGCCAAAATGGATTCCAGATGCTTGCACAGACCCCAGGAAGATGACAACAGACCAGGTACCAGCCAGGAGGACCCACACAAAACCCAGGACAGGGAGAAGAAGAAAAGAAAGTGTTGCTTCAGTGCAGAGGAGCAGGAAATTCTGGTTAAAGAGGTGACGGAACACCAGCATCAACTGTTTGTCACCTTAAAGTTGCCAATCAGTAGGAGAGAGGCAATATGGCAATAAATTGTTGACAAGATCAACAGTGTGGCAGAAGTACGCAGAACAGTCATCGAGTGCAAGAAACGCTGGCAAGACTGCAAGCGCAGGACCAAGGAAAAGATGGCCAGGAACAGGAAGGCAGCACTGCAGACTGGAGGTGGGAGTCCAGCACCGCAGGAGGCCCTGGACCACATGGAGGAGATGGTGGCAGCCGTCATCCCTGAGGAGATCGTCACAGGGATTCAAGGACAGGACAGCGCAGACTGCCAGGAGACAACACATATGCGGGGTGAGTCGCATGGGGAATTAAAATGCACAAATGTTAACTGTAAGCAGGGGGGTGGACATACCTACTACAGAATGCATGTAAGTCATGATATTCAGGGAGTGGAATGGGTAAAGGGGCATGGCACGGGGGCATGGCCCGTTCTGAGGAAACCTGGGGCACACTACTACACAACACCAATGATCTTTGCATGGGGGTATGCTGCCATGCCAAGGATGTTGCAAAGGTAAAGCCAGGCCAGGAGGGCAGGGTACAACGTAAAACTGGCAGCCTGTCACACATCAGCCAGTGTTCTCCCTACATTAACTAGGGACCAAGTAACAACCTCTGGCCATACCTGCAAGTGGAATGTAACACTGACAACAGTTGACACCACCACCACCTCTGCTGTGTGTGCAGGTCAAGTAGCTATTGACAGTAACTTCCCCATGGATCAAACACACCCAAGTTAGAGGGTTCAGGATGACAACATTATCAATCCTCTGAAATCAAGACAAATGTTCCAATCCTGTCAAATGTGATTGTCCAAAGTTGTTACAAACATCAGCCATTGTCATTAACATTAGGAGGTACACAGCACTAATGTCATACCCATGCTGCATATGTCAGTGTCCACCCTGTGCCTGGGTCACAATAGCTCCAATGGCACCATGCAACATCCCAAATGTCATACTGCTCAGACAACAGCATTGAGGGGGAGGACACATGTAACTGGTTACAGAAATACACCTGCACAGTCAGAGGCGGAAATAGAACACTGCTACGACTATCAGTGCAATCCAATGTACCACACATTCCCCAACATCAGCAGTACACTTTACCAATGCTGACATCCATATTGCGCCATAACAAAGCTAGACATAGTATATGCTACATCTCAACTACATAGAGGTGGAAGTGAAAGATCAGAGACTGGGGCAGGTCCAGATTGCTAAGTGTGGTGCTTGTGCCATCAGAGCACCCACAGCCAGTGAAAGGCCTCACCATGAGAATGGAAGTAGACGGAGGGTTGAGTAGGACAAGAAGGTGGCAATTCACAATTTGGCTTGAACCACCACCTAGAGGATGTGATGCTGACAAGTCCACAAACTAACCACAATACATGTGACATGCAGGTGGGGCATAGGCCTGGGAGAATGCTAATATGAAAGACAGGAACAATGCACAGGAACCAAGATCACAATGGTAAAATAATCGGAAGGCAGGCATGTCACATTACAAAGCCCACAACACACAACACAGACACACTAATTGTACCGTATCTCATTGCAGAGGACGATGGCTCTCCTGCGAATATGCCTGTCCTGGACTTCCCTGATGACAAGGATGACGAGCGGACAAACATCAGCCAGCAGACCCTCCAAGATGTCCTTGGAACCCTCCAGAGCCCACCTTCAGTCACAAGGAGGAGCACAGATACAGCAGCCATCACAGAGGACCCACCCACCACCACAATTGTACGACCTGCTAGCTCCTACACAGCTGAGGACTCTGAGACCGTTGCACCAGCTTTGAGCACACTGTAGTTGGAGTACAGCGGGAGCTGGCCAAGGAGGTGCGGGTGGGGATGAAAACTATGGCAGCCAGCCTAGAGGGGATGCGTTTGTGCATGATGTCAACTGAAGAACAGGCAGCAGCTATGCAAGGGCGAACAACAATCTTGCAGGAACTTGAAAAAAGGTTGAAGGAAATCAGCACAGCTATAATAGGGTTGACCCAACACCTACAACAACAATCCTGTCAACGCATGCACAAATGCAATATTGAACCCCTAAGGGCCGACCTGGCTGCCTACCACCATGATGTGGCTGCTATTCTTAAGAACCAGCAGCTCCTCCTTGCTGCAGTACTGCCCTTAAGACCCCCACAGTTAGCAGCTACCGGGATGTCTGACTCCACGTCTTCAAACACTGAGGTGTGTGTTGCCCCTTCACAAACACCAAGGGCAGAGGAAACTACACACACATCAGATGAAGACGTGGAGCAGATCACCTTCACCCGTAAGAGTACATGGTAGCACTAGTTCCTGCCACATGGCCACCTAGTACCAAGGTCCTGTGCTTTGTAACATGCTAGTCTTGCAACAATTGTACTCAAGCACTGTTCTTCAACCCACTGTTTATCTTGTCAGCCTGCCCTGTGATTGTCTCTCACTAACTGATTGGCAAATCCTGTCCCTCTGCACTGTCTGACACTTCACCCCAGCATGTCCAATGACATGTCCTTTTGCACTTGTGTAGCATCACAATGGACGATGTCACACTAATGGACTCACAATCATGGGCAATGTACATATAGCGCTACAGCACCTTTAAATAAATAGCACTTACACAACAACTTTGTCTCTGTGTAATGTGACACATCAACCGTGATAGCCATCAGTGATGTTAACCTCAGCTCAAGGATCATTGATTGTCTATAAACCTGACCTGAATGATTCTTGGCTGATAACTATGCACAGTGGCCTGGATTGTACCATCATCTGCCCTCCCTGAGGGTTATTTCTGAGCAAAATATAAACTATCCACCAAAATGCTGTGTTGTACAGAATAAGGCCTCCTCAAGGGATGTCTAATCCAGAAAATAGTGTGTTCGATTGTTACTGAAAGTCAAAACTTACGTATGTGACATTTTTGCCAATTTTTACCTAACACACACCAAACAGCATGAAGGGATGTGTATGAGTTTCCATACAAATAAGGAACCATGCTGAACATTGTAACAAATGATATGTGTGAGTTATGTAAACCTTCTACATGACAGCATACTATCACTCACCTTATAAGGATTTGCTTGGACATCAGGCTGCAGGCAGACTTTACACAGTGTCCCCAATACCAAATTTGGTAGCAAAGTATGCAACAGTGAAAACATACAGCACAAAATAACCACACTTTGGGATCCATAGTAACCGTGAGTGATGGGTGAATGGATGGCCGAATCTTAGCTAAGTAGCTTTGGTGTATCTGCCAATGTAATAGCTCAGTTGGGATATGGTTGCAGCATGGGACACAAAAGCTAATACAAAAGAGACACTGTTCACTCATGGCAAGGCAGTGATCTACAAGCATGTGACACATACTGTAAAGGGTTACCTAGGTATTTATTAAACAGTAAAAACAGAAGCTAAAACCATGGGAAACACCTAACCTAACCTATTCTACTCTAACTACACATTACCCACAACTGTCCCTAACTAACCTAAGCTAAACTTACTTATCACATTTAACAAAGTAATCTAAACATCATTCCCCCATGCCCCTTATAAGACGGGACACATGGAGGACAACAGATACTAACCTAAACACCTACTATCTAATACTAAACAAATATATATATATATATATATATATATATATATATATATATATATATATATTTTCATTTTTTAAAACACCAAAACCCCAACATTGACCCCCACCCACCCACATAATAAAAAACAGTTGAAAAAAGTATGAAACCCCCACCCCCCACCCACTACTACTAACTAACCTAACAGCCTATACTAACCTAACGCTAAGCCCCCTAAACCCACAAAGTTAAAGAACCAGGAAAGAGGAGGGAGGGGAGGGAATCATGTTTGAGTAGAAGCCTACAAGTTGGCCCTCCTCAGGGTCTTTTTAATGGCACGATCTATCCGGTTAACTTGTGCCATCTCCTGCTGCAGTCTGGTCATTTTCCGTAGGACACGGTCCAAGTTCCTTTGCATCTAGCCAAAAGCTGCAGGGTCTATGGCTGCAGCAGGGGTGGTCTGGGTGCCAGTCGATAAAGTATGGGCCCTTGTCGGTGCCATGTCCGTAGGCTGAGGTGCCGGTGGTGCTGTGACTGGTCCTGGAGCTGTTGCTGTACATGGTCCAGCAAAGGTCCCAGCTACTGTTGATGCCACCTGGGTGGTAGTGGTGGTGCTGGTGGTGGTGGCTGTGGTGGACACGGAAGGGCCCCCTTGTGCAAATGCCCTCCACACTCCAGAGGCTCTTTGATGGCGATATCATCTTGCCATGTTGCAGTACCCAGACTCCACATCCAAAATGTGGCGGTAACGCATTGCCCTGCGTTGAATCTCTCAAAGCTGGATGGGAGTCATATTGGCAGCTGTTAAGACAAATAGAAAACCAAACATTAGGTACTGCATTATGTGAAGTGGCTCAAGAAGTAAATCAGACAATACATCTAATGTACCTGTAACAGCCCATATCATCATACAGATCACTGATAGTCCCTGAGTAAGTACATGGCAAGCCAGCCAACAAATGTCCTATCATCAAATAGCACATCCAAACCCTACAAGATGGGTAACAATTGGAATGACTTTGGCATTATAGTTCTGCCAGTTGTCAGGTAAAAATCATGCTGCATATCCTCCACCACTGACAGGCCAACACATTTCTATGTTCTAGATGGCAATCTAGGGCCACAAGATCTGCAAGTTGTAAATGGACTTGCAAGTATAGAATGCATGTGCTAATCATGAGTGAGTATCCTAGGTTTGGACAAGTGATTTACTGATTTACATGTCTGTGCACCAAACTTGGATCATCAGTCCTAGGTACACTATTCACAACCCTACGCCTGTGTCTGGGGGGGGGGGGGGGGGTGGAAAAGCAGCTATTAATTTCTAACAACAAGGACACCCAGTAAGCTTTGGAAAGCTGTACATGGGTTTGGCCAGCACACCACAGGTAAAGAGGAACTCCAAATAGGATACACCCAAACCTTGGACAATCCCATCAACACTTATCTTTGGAAATGCAGACCATTGTCTACATCATTTCCTACCAGTAAGCCATGACTTACAACAAACAGATAGATGCTAGCACACCTCTGGCCATGAGCTACATGCACACCTAGGTTGTTGTACTCAAGTGCCTCATACTCGTAGCACAACATGTGGAGCTACATGCTGCTAGGAAGTTAAACATACAGTCAAACATGTTCATTAGTGAATAGGGAAGCTGAAGTCTGTGGGTAAGACTTTGGCATCCCTATTCTGGGAGAATCAGGGTCTGACTGGCTGACTAATTCACTAATATGGTCCACTGCTACATTTTCTGATTTCAAGTTTTATCCACATAACTCACCCCTATTCACATTGCCGTGCCTACAGGACTGACCTAGAATCCCAAAATATGACAATACGATAAGGATTGGACAACTCAAAGATGGGGAAAAAATTATACTCCACTCAAGGAACAAAACCGATGATTGACCAGCGCATCACACCTTGCTATGTGTCCAACACACAGGAGTCAATCACACATCATCAGCAAACACAACACAGAACAGAAATATCAACACTTACAGGAGATGTCTGGGTCCGCAAATCGAGCCACCTCTCCAATAGTGTAGGGTGCAGGTCCACCTGTAAGGCATGGAAGGGAGAAATGTGCTCAATGTCTGTGCACTGTACAACACTTCAAAATACAAATACTATGTGTAATATTAACTCAGAAAGTAAAGCCTCTCAGACATGATGATACTGCATCCTACATACCACTGCAAACATGTACAGACCAGGGACTCCAGTGAGTGATACACACATATCCGCACACATGCAGTGGCCCTAACTATCATGTGGTGGCAAACATGCTCCTTCATTAGTGAGCAGACAAAATCATGGAGTGTATTCCTCTCATCATGTATATCCATGAGAGACATCCAAAGCCACTTTCCCTGAGGACTGCAATACCAGTCACCCAGACATTGTGACTAAGACCAATTTTAGACACACAGGTACAATGTACAGAGGGCCAGGGACAGTTGTTAGCCCTCAATTTGTATCATTTTCTTCATTTGATGTGCCACAGCTATGGTGAGTTGCACCAACCATAGAGATATGAACCCGTGTGCATACCTTTTGCCAGCCATCCCTAATTGAAATGTGGCACTACAAACTCAAAATATCAGTCTAAGATGTTACTTGAGGTAAGCTATAACTTGTTACGTATGTGTCAGAATCCAGTTCAGACATGTATCCGAAAACAATTGAGGGACACAATAGTTCTGGAAAATTTCTGGATTTCCAAGATATGTTTCCTGATACAGTCAACGACCACACATGAAACATATGTTTGAGCCACATTGCCATCATCAATTGACGTGAATCCAGCACTAATTTTCAGGCTCCTGTTGTGTTTAGAAAGTTAGTCTAGCTGTTGCGTCAACACATGACGGTAATGTGTAGGAAATTTGTATACCTCACAGGCAACTGTGGCCCATATCTATACATATTTTGCACCGCATTTGTGTTGCTGTTTAACACAAAGGCGGCGCAAACTTACAAAATAAAATTGTATTTTGTAAGTTTGCGTCGCTCTTGCTTCAAAACAGGTTGCAATTGCGGTGCTAACTAAGTAGAAATATGGCCCTGTATGTTTCACTAGCATTCCACATGTTTAAAAACATTGCCGGCAGAATATGAAAAAATCAGCTACTGCCACTACAGTTACTTTAACCGTGCACATTACTCTGATTTGTACTCACCAACAGGGCCACCAATCACAATCCCCAGGTGGCCCAGCAGGTCTTGCTCCCTGGCAACAAGGTCAGCCCAGCGGTGCTTCAGCTGGTGGTCATTTCGCAGTGTGATGTATGTTCTCTGCAGATGGTACAACACCTTTGCCCACCGGAGCCTCCTTGCCTCTGTGTGATAGCCTTGGATCACACAAACACCTGCCTCTATCATCAGGGGTAGGAAGTGGCACACCAGCCAAATAAACCCACCCATCTCCTCCTCTTTCATCCTGCCAAGACGAGGCCTACCCAGCATTATTGCACCAAAAATAAAGAGGGGCTAAAGGGGAACAAAGGAGAATAGAGGGAAAGTAGGACAGGAAAATTCAAAATAACTATAAACACAGCCCAACTATACCCAAACTACCACTACCTACAACAGACTCCCAACACAACAAAGACAAATGTTGACAACACAATGTCCACAAAAACACTCAGACAGGATACCACAGACAGTTATTATACACAAAAAGACAATTTAAAGACCACACTGGAGACAAAATCACAAAATGCACAAAGAGACAAGTCTATACACAGCCACACAGTCAGGAAATATCACAGACTGCAAAGTGAAAGTGAAAGTACACCCACTGTACCAAATCTGTAAACAGGATATCCTATTACTTCACTTCCTGCCTCAAATGCGGTGCGTTTTTCTTGTTATGCGTCAAAATATTATGACGCTTACAGTCTGTGCATCATTTTGTTTTGACGCACATGATAAGAAATAACCCCGCATCCATATTGTTAAATATGTGTTATACTTAACCAATTTCCGGGGGGACAGTGTGGGAATTACCGCTTAGGGCCAATGGATGTTTCAGGGCATTATGCATCATATTTCGACGCATATGCGTCATTTTTAGATGCATGTGCGTCTTTTTTTTACGCATATGCGTTACATTTTCTGTCATTAACAGGGTTTGGGTCATTTCTCATTTTGAATGGGACATGACAGTTGTGAAAATACAGAGATAGGCTGATTGCACCCACATTGGCCATTACGGTGTATGGGCACATGTGACAGATCATACTACTGTGGACCATGATCCTCTAATTGGTGTACTGGATTTTCACGCTTCACTGACGCAATAGATGGCCAAACATGTGGGATACAATTATGTATTACCCAGTTTGGGCATGTTTTGCGCCAAGAGAGGATAGCAAAGCAACACAACTCACTACAATAACTAAGGGGGTCATTCCTACCCTGGCGGTCTATGACCGCCAGGGTAGGTGACGGAGGAAGCACCGCCAACAGGCTGGCGGTGCTTCCGGGGGCATTCTGCCGCGGTCAGAAACGGGAAACCGGCGGTGTCCCGCCGGTTTCCCGCTGCCCCAGGGAATCCTCCACGGCGGCGCTGCTTGGGGATTCCGACCCCCTTACCGCCATCCTGTTCCTGGCGGTTTTCACCGCCAGGAACAGGATGGCGGGAACGGGTGTCGTGGGGCCCCCTAACAGGGCCCCATTAAGATTTTCAGTGTCTGCTATGCCGTCCATTCGGAGCCGGCATCCTTGTGAAAGGGGGTTTCCCGCTGGGCGGGCGGCCTTCTGGCGGTCGCCCGCCAGCCCAACGGGGAAACTCAGAATGACCGCCGCGGTCTTTTGACCGCGGTACGGTCTTCTGGCGGTTCCCGCTTGGCGGACGGCGGAATGACCCCCTAAATGCCTATGGGTCAATGTGTGTGATTTGGCTACCAATATTGTTGTTGACCCACTGTGTGAACATCACAAGATGCATTTTTGCTAATCTGCTTGTATGCATGTGGAGTCAATGTGTCCAACACTCATTTGCAAGTCAGTGTGGAAATGAGAGAGGACATGTATTAGTCATACACATAGCAAGAACTGCTGTGTGCACTTCCTAGGTTTTTTAGAACATAAACACCACCAATGACAAAGCATGCACTGGATAGATAGCAGACGGTTGTTCATGTCAATGTTCCAACACATAGCCATCAAATGTCCTGGAATGTTGGATACTACTTCCTGGGCACTTGTTTGTTAACCCACCATGAGTCAGGCATGGGATCATACTATGTGGGTACAGTGTTTGTGACACGGAGTCCCAAATATAATACACAATTGTAATGTTACGCCACGGTTGGAGTCATATAACAGAGCCATGTCTCTCCTGTGGCAGTGAAGGACCAGCAGACCAAGCAGCATGTGTTCACATATTTTCCGTGGTAAAATGCACAGAGGTGTCTGGTTCATGTGTGTGGGCCAATGTTTAGCCTGTATAATTATTGGGGTCTATGTTGTCACAGTTACGTGCAGGTCTAGTCATGAGTCTATGGAGCTATTTCCCGTATCTACAAAGTATCCTTCGCAGATCAACAGAAGGAAAGCCAATGGGGATTTGAGAACACACATGGGGATGGTCCAACCCTGTCACTGCAGACGTGTTATGAGACTGTCAACAGGGTAACCTTGGTGTGCTGACAAAGTTATTGTCTCAGGATTCTTATACCGGCAGGTTTCCTCACAACATTTGTACACAGGTTGGCCTTTAAAATTCCCACAGCATCTGGGAACATCAGTGCCTCTGTGCTGATTACTCTCACAGCTATTCACCACACAAGCCCCATCAATATGTTGGGAGCAATGTGAATCAGCGTGTGGACTGTCAGGGTCCTAACATGTGTAGACATTTCATGCACCTTATCTGACGTTGTTTGTTGTGATGGAGGCACCATACCCAATCCATGCATAAAGCCATGGTAAACTGTCACAATTTGTCACACATGCATACATGAGACCCAGACAAGGGATAGGCCAGGATTCAGCTATTTGGAGACAAGTTCCCCCCCCATGGTACAATAAATAAACTGTTTATGCTATACAATGTATTTGAGTATGCATTGTAGACCCACCTGACACAATACCCCAGGAGGAATATGAGGGATGGGAAAGCAACTATAATACAAATGTAGGCCCAAGGAACCTTTAGGGTAATGCTAAGACAGGAGCCAGTCAGGCTAACAGGATGCAGGGTCAATAAGGATCCAAACATTTCACAAGGTAAATACACAGTGGTCAGACTGACAGTGGTCAAAGGAGCAACAAGACAGTGGAAACGGAAAAGTGTGTTTGTCCTGTGTGTTGGAACATAACACATTAACCCAAGGGCTGTGTTACACAGCTGATTTATACGGCAAGGCATAACAGTGTTATAGGTGAAATGGCTGCTTCTATGCTGTTCCAAGCAGCTGCAAGGGCAGTGCATGTTCAAATGTCTGCTCTCCATGGAGGGGCTCACAGGTGTGTGCAGCATCTGTCTCTCACAAGTCCTGTAGGTGAGATTCAAGTTCAAATGTCCAACAGTACCTTTCACATTGGAAGCAATGTACAGGTGATAACAGGGCTTAGAGACTACAAGCCAGTGCATTATTTAACCTGACGTCCATGCAGACAGAAGTACATTGACTATGGCATACCATACTAAAGAGGGTAGCATACTGGATTTACATTGTGAGTCTGGGAGTGTGTAGAGGAGGGATTATCTGGGGACACATATTACCATTCCAGGAACCTCTGAAGAAGGATGGGGTGAGACCGGGAACATGGGTGTGTCAGGACTTAGGACATGGGCTGCCATGTGCAGGGGATGTCATGTGGGCAATGCTAGTCATACCTGGGGCACTTGTGCTATGAATTTGCTGCTTATATGGAAATCTAGTCACACATGGTCCTTGCAAAGATAGGTGATGTACGACTTACTGCTGTAAAGGGTCTGGTCATACATTCCTGTTACCAATGCAATAGCACATCCACTGCCTCGTGTATGAGGCATTTTTTTCCCTTATTGACTGATGGTGTCTATGTTGTGTGCCATATGCTGCGATGAACCATGTTGCCAACTGTGTGAGTGAATGTGGCTGTACATTCATACGCATCAAACTAGTTTAGGAATGTTCTGTGTCCTAATCGGTATTTCAGCTATGCTCCATGAGGCTACACTCTGATTCTGATAGAGATAATGTAATGCAAAAATGATTATCCAGACCATAATATGGTGATTAGTATAGGTGTTTATTTACATATGGTAAGTCAGTGGTGATGGGTGAGTAGAGTTAAAAGAAATTTTGGGCAATATGTTGTCTCCGACGCAATCCTGCAGCTGTGTTTGGATGGTCCCTCTCATGTTGATGGACAGCATCCTCCTCTTCCTCCTCTTCAGGCATTTGTGGGTCGGGTTCATATAGGGGAATGTTCCTTCTTACACATATGTTGTGCAGGATGGCACAGGTCACAATTATTTTGCACACCATTTCTGGTGAGTATAGGAGGCTGCCTCCGGTGATGTCGAGGCACCTGAATCTTGACTTCAGCATGCCAAAGGTCCTCTCGACTATGGTGCCTGTCCTCCTATGTGCCTCATTATAGCCACGCTCTGCTGCTGTGCTTGGGTTTGCAAATGGGGTCATGATCCATGGCTGGATCCCATACCCCTGATCAGCTGAAAGAGAAAATGAGTGAGAACATGTTGGTGTACCTTGCACCATAAATATCACCTTGCATGGCAGTTGTGTTGTCTGTGACTCATCTGTGTTTGTGTTATTGTGTGGATTCCTAGGCTTCTAGGATGTACCATCAGCATTGGGTTGTTTCCCTATCTGAACGGGTGTTTGAATGTTGACCAATGTCAGCAGTATTTTTGTAGAGTTGCAGTCCAGTGTGTACTCCCTTGCATTGTGACTTGTGAAATAGGTGTGCCTGTGTCTTAACTGGGGGTGAGATGATACTTCTATACACAGAATCAAATAGGCAGTGGTGGTAACACGGTTGCATCTATGTACTCTGGACATCCCATACAATTTGACATATGCAATAGATTTATTTAACCATCAGTGAGACCCTTAGATTTTTCAAGGTGACAATGTGCAAAACATCTCCGTACGTTGTGAGCACTGACGTGTTAACAATAGACTATGCACTAATTTCACATGTGTGACAAGTTCACTGCAGACCTATTTCTCTGTCCTTGCCAAGTCGACTCAGGTTGTAACGTGTACCTATACTACTGAACATGTCCAGGTTCAGATGGCTAACTTGGTTGTGAGGTTGTCACTTAGAGTTTCAGAAGGTCCGTATGCCATGATATCTGTTGTGTGTGTGTTAATTTGTCGCAATGCATATGTGTAGGAATGTGCACTTTCAATATTTTCCCATCAAGATGTGTTCTTCGCACAGTCCACTTGCTTCTTGGTAGTGGGCAATGTGAGAGCAGGAGTGATGTGAGATATTGGTACAGCCTCAATGATTGCACGTGACCTTCATTGTAGTCATCATCATGCTACGTGTGTCATGGTGTTTGACCTGCAGCAAAACACATTACCCACCCCTTACACAGTACTCATTGGTTTGAAGGGTGTTAGATTGAATGTTATTGATGTGATATTGAAAGATTAATCTTCCCAGATGTACTGCCAGTTGGGGCCATGTGGTTGTCATTGTGTTGTTTTAAATTTTTGCCTTGTGTCTGTGGAGTGGCATCAGTTGTTATTTGGAACGGTCATTTGTCCCTAGGTGTGTCTCCCACTGGCTGAGGATATCAAACATGCCTAGCGGTGTCACAACCTCATTGTCTTCCTGTCCACGTGCCAATGTCGTGGTGTATGTGTTGTGTGTCCTAGAGGGTTGCTGTGCAGTGTGTATATAAGTAGGTTTCTGTACTTACCAACAAGTAGGCCATTGCCATATCATCCATCCTGGAAGTGCTGATTGATGGTGCAGTGACGAAAGATGAATGTATCATGTACACTCCCAGGATACTTTGCCATGATGTTGGTGATCAAACCCCGATGATCGACAATGGCCTGCACATTAATGGAGTGTGTGTGCTGTGCTTCCTGTTGCGGTATAGATGTTAGGTTGCAGCAGGTGGCACAATGAGTACATGTGTGCAGTCAATGGCACCAAAGATGTATGGGAAGCCAATAATTTGGTAAAACCCCTGTTTTGTCTCCTGCTGCTTCTGCTGTGTGTTGGGGAAGCTGATGTGGCGGGGTATGAGTGAGATGATGGCATCCAGTACCTTGGGTAGGAAGGCGGAGAATGATGGCTGTGAGATCCCAGCAACCAGGGCGACAGTGGTTTAAAAGGAGCCACTTGCCAACATGTGTAGTAGAGCTAGCAGCTTGGTTTCTGGTGGAATGGTGCAAGCTGGGTGGCAACTGTGGCTCAATGTTGCGCAGCAGCTGCTGAATGGCTTGCCAGTTAAGCCTGTACCTCTGAATGATGTCTTGTTGGCGGAGTCCCATAAGGGTTGTCGTGGTGCGGAATATCCTCTCCTGCCTTCTGCGTTGCCTTTGGGGTCCCTGCTGGTGTTGTGGAAGCTGCTGTTGTTGGTCCTTTGCTCTGCGTGCATGCTGGATGAAAAGCACCTCCATGTCTTCCTTTTGGAGCTCTGCTGTTGCTTCTGGGTGCTTTCCTTAAGTAGTGGTGCGTTTGCCCCATTTTAACGCCTGCCCTGACCCAGGCATTATTTTTTGACGCAAATCGGGTTGTGCGTCATTTTCTGACTCCGCCCTCCGGCCGTGCGTCATTTTTGCACTGTAGCATAAATAAGGCGCACAGCTGTTTAAGTAATTTTTTGGACGGGAACGCCTACCTTGCATGTCATTAACGCAAGGCGGTGTCCCGCATCCAGAAAATGACACACACAGCAGGATTTTGGCGCTCGCGGGCTCGGCCATCAAAGTTTAAATATGGTGCACGGTTTGCGCCGATTGTGCGACAACATTTTTGACGCACATTCGGCACAAACAGAGCATAAATATGCCCCTTGGCTCAAAGTTGAATAATATATTTACACTCAAGTCATCGTAGTGTTCTATCACCACCCGTTAATTTTTATTTATTTGTGCCAGACTAAAATAAGTTATACTTCTCCAGTCTGTTGTGTGATATTTGTTATGATGTTTGGCAACCGCATAACTACGGTCCTGATGTTGTATCGCTCTGACATGTTCAAGTATACTTTTCTTCAATGGGTAGATAGTACTACCCACATATTGTAAACCACATTCACATTTAATCAAATAGACAACATATTGACTGGTACATGTTAGTCTTTGTGAAATATGTATTTCCCTTCCTTTATAGTCTGTGAAAGATTTCACATTCTTAGCAATTTGACAAGCTTTACATTTATTGCACTTATAAAAAACAGTTCAGCCAATTTTGTATTGGTTGTGACATGTAATGGCTTCTCACTAACATATCCTTCAAGGGATCTTGATCTTCTATATGTTACTTGTGGCCTTACACCTAGTATTTGCTTGATATCTTGATCACTTCTCAATATCTTCCAATATCTCTTAAAGATATTCACAATCATTTTGCTTTCTTTGCTGTATGTCAATACCAATTGTGGGCCCTCCTTTTCTTCCTCATATTTCTCTTTGAGAAGTGATTGAGGTACTGTCAATTAGAGTTTGCTGACAAGTTCTCCTACTTGCTTTCTTCGCTCCAAGTTCAATATGTGCCTTAGGATATCCTCTCCGAAGGAATCTCTGTTTGACATCCATAAACTGTGTCTCCATTTCACTATCATTTGAGCAGTTTCTCCTTGTTCTAAAAAATTCTCCAAATGGAATACTTTTTAATAATGGTTTTGGATGAAAACTTGTTCCATGTAGGATGCGGTTTGTAGCGGTTTCTTTTCTGTACATAGTTTTGTGTAATTGATTATTTTCCACATAAACTTTAATGTCTATAACATTCATTTGTGTTGCATTGGTGTTAGGAGTAAATTGAAAACCATAAACATTTTGGTTCAGTAAATGAAAATATGAACCAAATTCTTCCTCTGATCCATTCCATATTTATGAACAGATCATCTATGTAACGTAACCATAGAATGATCTTACCAAGATGTCTTGCCATGCCACTTCTCGTTCCCACTATCCCATGGTGAGGTTTGCATAACTCGGAGATAGAGAAATTCCCATGGCTGTACCTCGTATCTGCGTGTATACTCGATGATTAAATAGGAAAACATTATTCTGAAGACAGATGTTCACCATTTCCAAAAGCATCCTTTAATGTTTTGTTTCTTTAATATTCCTTTGTCTAGGAAAATATTCCAAAGCTTGGAGACCTATTTCATGATGTATAGAGTGATACTTCATCTATAGTTACTAGAAAATAATTTGGTTGCCAGGTTATATCTGCAATGGCCCTCAAGAAATCTCTGGTATACTTGATATAGGAACTCAATGAGGCTACATTGGGGGAAAGATAGTAATCCACATATTTTGAGATGCTGTCAAACACTGATCCACAAGCAGAGACAATTGGTCTGTCTGAAGGATTATTGAGTGTTTTATGGATTTTTGGGAGAAAATATACAGTTGGTGTAACAGGAAAGTCTTGTCTCAATAATTTCTGTTCTTCTTCATTGAACAATGATTCTTGGTGCCAACTCCTCAATTTGATGTTAATTTGACATATCTCTTCCATGGGATTTATATCCAATTTCATGTATATATATATATATATATATATATATATATATATATATATATATATATATATATAATGGTCATAACTACTTATTGTCTCAATATTTATCGTCAGCAGTATACATTACACAGGGAAGATAAGTATGTTATAACAGAAGTTTCTGTGTTCACCTGAAGCCTTGAACTTGGAAACACACGCAATATCTTCACATATAAACAGTGCCTCTGGAAAAATGTCATACTTTAGCTGTATCCTTTTTTTAGCCTGGATATCCTTGCAGCACATTATATTTTTCAAGTACACGAGTGCTCCCCTGTCACGTCAAGCACTCAGACATAAAGAGAAACTGAAGTTTCTTGTGCTAATGAAACTGTGAACAAATTTATTTTCAAATTCTGAAGCATTCTGAGGAGAGATATACAGTCAATGAAAGAGGGTGAGTTTAAAACGTGAACATCATATTTGTGTTTTCAGCCAAAGCCATTCACCGGCTCTGCTATCAGAGGCTGCAGTATTTATTTGATTTTTATGTACATGCCATGTTTATTTGTTGGTGCAAATTCTGGTGAATTTGGTAAACACAGTGGTTGAGATTGGTGGGATCTATTAGGAATGCCAGTCCTAATCTTTAATTTTATACAAATTGTTCATTTATTAAATAAAATGGTTAGTAAACGTTTAGTGCAAACCTTCAGGTGTCTCTGCCTGAAAGGAATGGGAAAGGCTGATTGGGACCCAGTATGTCGTTTTAATTGATGAAGTAATTTGGGGCTAAATGGAGACAAAATTGCCTCACATGGAGCTCATTGTGGGTAAATGCACATTTTGTTTCAGTTTGAAATAAGGCTTTGGAGTAGTTATTTAATGGACTTCGGTTGATTGCACCCTTGCTTTTTTAAATTATTGATGGTCTTTTGTGCACGCACCCTTTGCTGCAGCACACAGACACCCTTGACTACCACAGAGGACATTGATCAGAAGGGAGACAGTGTGTTATGCTGCATGAGCATGCTAAGATATTTGTGTGCAAAGAAAGCGGTGCAGTAGATTGGAGAACACGCATGTGCAGAGGAGCATTTGTGCACTTGGGAAGGTCAGAAAACATGGAAAACACTCGCTTCCATTTTGGGACATTCTAGCGTAGGTGGAGGAGCAGATAGGTGGATGTTTACCCCAGACAGAATTATGAACTGCTACTGAGAGGTGGGTGAGGCACATACAGGAGGGAAGGCTCTCCTTTGCCCTAAAATGGCAGTGCTTTGATTCTGAAAGGTCAGTGGTCAAAGGGGCCTGGGCACATCTCAGGATGGAGTTAGGTGCTGATAAGAGAATCATAACAAATAGGGATGGGACCATTTATTAACCAGGGGACATCAACCAGGAAAATCTAGAACACTATCCTGGAACACCAGCTTCTGCCTGCTCCAAGGCCAGTGGGCCCTGTTAGGTGGTTGTGATCACTTGGAGGGAGCGGGATCCAGTGGGGACCCTGTTGCATAGATCACAGGAATGGATTGTAAGATTCTGGTCTGTCTCATCTAATGCACCAATCGAGCTGACACTGTACTACACCTGCTGATGTGCTATGAGAGACAAAGAACCACTGCCCAATACAACGCTGCGACCTGCAGGGACTGCCACCTTATTTGTGTCACCTGCATCCCCGCATGCCAGATGAGGGCCGCATTGAGGAAAGCAGGCTATCACCTAATATGTACAGCTGCGACCGTACCTGCCTGTGAGGAGAATGGGGTGGTGAAGGAGGAAGAGAGCTGTTGCTCTGCCCTCACATGCAGTGAAAACACCACCACAGGCTGTAACAGTTGTAGAGTGAGAGCAACAACTTATCCCAGGAGAGACTTACCGCATTGGAGGAGCACCAAGGAAAAGGCCGACGTGACTACAAATTCCTGCTGTATGGACACCATTGGGTGACTGAGGGTGCCCAGGGACTCTGAACCACCACTCCCCAAGAGTGTACAAGACTGCTGATAGAACCATCGGGCCCTAGGGGAACTTACTCTGAATTAACATGCTCCAGTGCGGGAACTCTGGGATATTGCTAAAGAGCCACATACAACTTCTGAGATTTAAAACGCATTAGTGGGGCCTAGCATGGATGTGCCATACATAAACTGTATTGCAATGTGTTGCATTGTACTTTTTGTTAGAAAATAAATACTTCTTTTTACATAAATAACAAGTATTTGACTGGGCAATCATTTAAGGGGTTTGCTGGATATATTTTGAGTTGAGAGTCTGTGCTCATCTTTTACCTACCTCCTTCCTGAGAAACCCTGGACTGCTCAACCTGCACTACCATTGAGAGTCACGTGCTGAAGGGGTAATTTGGCCCGCTTACAGAGAGCCCATAGTAGGCAGGGCTTCAGGGCATCAAGAGTAAAAGACCTCATCCACCATCGTTGGGGGGCAAATAATTTCCCCGTGACCCTCTGATCCGAGTTCTGAAGGTTGCTGATGAGGGCTATTCCAGTTGTTAAAGGCCCTAAAACCAAGTTATAGACCAGAGACACAGGTGAGGGACTAGAATGAGAAAGAGTGCCTTTAACAACCAATATAGCCTAAGTCTGAAGGGCTATAATGCCATTAGAACATTCCACCCACTGAAGGTACAATGTTCTAAATTAAAAAGGGAGAAACAGAAAGATAAATATTGGAATTTTGAAACAGCTGACTAATACTAGCCATTGTAAAGTCTGAGCCACTTCATTGTCTTAAATAGAGCTCTCAAAATTCCATTGTACTAATACTTTTCACAGCCTACCACAATTTAGCCTGTACACAAACTCCAATGGTTCCCCAAGGTAGTGGGGAAATGCAATGTATATATACCATCACTTGGCAGCCAAGGCAGAAAATACCAGTGCTATTTCACAATCGAAGCTTATCAACACTACCCTTTACCCATAAATTCTAGCTCTTTCTATAGTAATGAAATGCATTAAAATCAAAATGTGAAAATTAAACCCCACCAAGATTGCAGAAAAGCTTCAGAAGATGTGGCCTTTCATCGCTTAGCATATCAGGTCTGCAGAATCTCTAGTATTTGAACTTCTTAAAATTGTGTCCGACTATGTAAATCACAAATGCCTGATTTACTTGATTACAGTCTTTTCTTTCCCTGGAAGGCATGGTCAGCAAATGTTGTTAAATTAACAAGGACTTACTCTTGAGTTTGGGTTCATTTATTACAGTGGCAGTGCTTTACCACAGCACAACATGACACTGCCAACCCTCCTCACCACACCACAGCAACAAATGACTAGCCAACCAACCATTGCAGATCACTCCAATGCCACCAGCCAGCATCTCACTACTACTTCCTAGCTCTACATTACAGCCTTCAACCTACACATTGTTGTACTAAACACAGAGCACAATTCAAAAAGTAGCATCTCACAGCACTACCTAGCTCTCCACTATCACACCAAGCACTGTTCTACCACTGTTCCTCACTGCACCAATACCTCTCCCGCACTGCACAACCACTTTCTCTAGTCCTGTTTTGCAATGCTGCACTAACAGTCCAAACCACTGTACTTCTACAATCCAGTAATTAAGAATCACAGTAGCAGTGCTGTAACCCCTACAGAATCAATCACATTATCACACCAATGTAGTAGACCTCATAGTACCGCACTACCAGCACACTACATTATCCACCTCAATGCCACACAACCATACCCTAGCAATACACATTTAACTTCAGCACTACAGAGCTATTTCACAGCGCAACACTAGCAATCTATAACAACACACTATCCCTTAGCAGTGAATTACTATCACTCAATACCAGAGGTCAACCAAACAGGACCACACTATTAGACTCCAGCCATGGTATACCAACAGACAGCATTATTTTCCACTGTATTGCTATTACTTGCCAACACAATAATAGTACCCTAAAAACCACCACCATCCACCTGTAACAGACTACAATGGGCCAGCAGTTCACTATCCATACCTCAGCAACACACTACCATTAACATATCTACACTGCCACCCCACCACAAAGCCACCTCTTGCATCATATTTCCAACACCCAAGATAGCACTGCCACAGTGGCATCACTTGAACCACCACACCACCATACCAAACACTACACTAGTGTTCCGCTGCACCAGGCAACCGATACCTATCACAACACATTCAGTTCTTGTATTTCACAGCCATCCCAAACTATCAACCAACCATAGCACTGTAACCCATAACATCTGCATTACAAATGCACCTATGCACTACCATACAGCACTGCAGACTCAAGAACACAGGCCCACATCGAGGATTGCCTCTGTCCAATCCAGATAAAAAATCCCTCATTGCACCGCACTTCATCCCTAATGTCTTGCTGACATGCAAACCTTTGGGCATTTTTCTCCTTATAGTCCCATAGGGGTTGGTGATTTTCTGTGATGTGAAATGGGGGTCAGAAATGAGGAAGATCATGTGGAGTGGCCAATTACTTTCTAAAAGAAGCACAGCCGTCGTGAAAGTAAGAAAAAGCACATCCCGGCACGGTCAACTCAGCCTTTTATTCTCTACACGACAGCAAAACAGCGGTGTGGAGTTTTGTGATTATGACTTGAAACAGTTAGTGGCGTGTCTGAAAGATAAAAAAGGCCAGATTGATGTCAATGCATTATTTTCGATTGACACTATGGTGACAACCAAGATTTTTTTGGGATACAAGTATGGTATAAGAGGTAGCACCCTGGATAATGCAAATTAACTCATAATAATACTAAAACTGTACTCATTATTTAACGATACTAATCCATCACTAATTCTTGTTGGGTTCCGGAGTAATGTGCTACTCATCGAAAAGCGCTTCGACGCCTCGTCAGGGGTAGTAAGCGCTATATAAATACGATTACAATACAATACAATACTATGTAATATTTAGTACAACTGTGTTATTAAAATATTTAGAGATCAACTTTATGGTGTGTTTGGTGATTGTTGAGTGCTGAGCTGCCTCCATGAGAATCCTGTGACTGCTTGCCATTGCTACTCTGAGGGCCAAGTGCTGAAGGTTGTACTTAGCCAAGTTTGCAGAGCCATAGTAGAAACTATATCAGCACATCAGTGGCAAATGACCCCAACCACATGGCTTAGGCCTAATAGCTCCTGCCTGCCCCCTTGGCCCTCTGAACAAGGTCTGACAACAGGGTTGTCACGCAATCTGTAATTTAAACCTGCAGTGTCAGCACTGCTGTACATTTCATAGTCTGCACAACAGACACGCCTCAAGCCAGTCAAAAATGAACCTTTGGAGTTATATTTAGGGATGTAATGGCCTGTATTACTTGCCTAGCCAAAGCAGTGTGGAAAATGCATTCATGAGGTGCTCTGAGAAGGCAGAGAAACCTGAAAGGGAGAGAGATATCATAACTACCGGTGAGACTAGAGTATAAGATAATTGCATGTGTAGAAACAAGGCAAAGCAGAGGTGTGGGTGACACTCACACTTCAAGTGAGGATCTAAGACACCCACAACTTGCTTGCGGTCTCTCAGCACCAAGTAGGCCCAACTACTGCATTACGAGATGCATCAGGGACTTTACATTTATTTCAGATCTAGGAGCCTGGACCACCAGACAAACTTAAAGAACAGGAAGAAGTTGAGATGGACGGGAGATCCAATGATGCAAAGAGTCATTACTAAGAACCAGACACATAAGGAAGAGAAAAACTAGGTGGTACAGTTGCTAAAATTAGACAAGATGGGCTCTCCTTGAGTATAGCAAAGTATTGCAACGTTGAAAGTAGTCTCCTCAAAGAGGCCAGAAACAGAAGAGGCACTGTCAAACAAGCAGTGCCCACCCTGGATAACTCTGCTGGTGGAATGGTCTGTTGGTGGTGCTTGTGAAAGGCGGGAAAGGGCCGGGCACCATGGAAATGTTGGCCTTTAACAAATGCCTACTCTGTCCATGTATCAAAATTGTGAAGAAATGACCCTTCACCACAGGTACAAAAAGAAGAGATGAAAGCAGCAAATATCAAATACCCAAATTGAAAACAGCCCCTGAATCACCAAATAAGATACACAGAAAACCTACCACCATGTTGAAAAGCTCTCCATGGAGACCAGCCACATGGTCAAGGGGAGGGTTGTAAACCTAGGGAAACTGGGGTGGTAAATGCAACAGCATTCCCATCGAAGGAAATAAATCCAGACAGTGAGACAGATGTGAGCCTGGATTATAGCAACCCAAAGCCATCATTGGTATGAATACAGGAACTAGAAAATTGCAAACCCGAAATATCTCAACAGGAGTGCCTGCACAAGACAAGTGTAAAAAACAAAAAAGTATCAACTTCTGAAACAAAGTGGGTTATTAGTTACAAATGATGAAAGTTATTCTCAAGTAATAAGCCTGCAACCTTCCATCTACTGGGAACCAAGTAGCCTGTTGTAGCACTTGAATCATACAGGTTAGCGAGCAAGAGAATTCCAAGGCTTATTCAAGGGAGGTGGTTGGGGCTACTCCTAACCATAGGCACACAGAAAACACCACCCAATAAATCTTTGTCCAATCAGTGCTTTTCCTTATAAAAGGATAGTATTATCACGCACTACCCAATACTACGATTCAATTTACAAATAAAGATGATGGCTGCTGAAAATACCTATGGTGACACCCACTTAACAGTTCACACCACCAAGTAGCCCTGAATCCTATAAACATACTCTCCCTATAAACTTTGGACACAACACAATGGGGAGTAGTTATTGAAAGGCAGGCCTACTGCCTTTGTCAGTGTGTCAGTACAAATAATAAAAGCAGAAATATGTCATAATAAATCAAAGCAACAAAATTAAAATAATTATTTAGGGCCTGTAACGCCTTACTGTTAACTTCATGAATGTCAATAACTCAATACAATGACCTTTGCTAAAGTATCATGATTCACTGTTAACGGACAACGTCAATAAAGCACTTTCATGATCGTTAATAAGACACGTAATGATGCAGTGTTAACTTTCTCATTGTCAGTGAATCATTTCAATGTTCAATAAAGTGAGTTTATGAATCTTTCTTCTACTTTCATACAAGCTGCAATACAGCCTTAGTACCAGCCAACGTGGGCCAAACGTCTTCTGGGGTCACAAATTGGATAACCAGGGAAACTTAGGACAACCAATAACAATCAAAGTTGGTGCTCTAATGTGGGCTGCTGCACAGCTTGCTGCCCCCACAATGTGACTCCTCGGGATGTTCGGGTCTCGAAAAATCCTAAAAATGATACTAGACCTGCAGGTCTAGTGACTTAAATAATCTACTCAACCTAATTGTAATGCACTTGACCCATAAACTGGTTTCAGATTATGTAATCCTAGGCAAAAAATGTAATTTACTGAGCCACCATTTTCTTCTTTATCACATATGATAGCACCTTTAAATATTTTAGTGCAGCATGTCTGCTGTACAAAGACTCTTGTTTAATGGGCTAAATGTTTGCTCCGTATATAATACAAATCTAGCCACATATAGGGTACACATGACCCCTGACTTGCCTCTTAGTTAGGGCCACTGGAATTATGCAATTCTGTGGCTGCGGCTATTTTTGCATGATTATAGATTTGCAGCATTTGCCACATAATCCTTCAACTGCTGCATAACCTGCAGATTTGAAAAAAGTTGGATCTTGTTCAAACAGTTCAAAAGTGACTAAGTATGTGATTATATGTGTTGCCGCACAGTAAAAGGCCCTTTGCAAAGCTGGACTGGTCACCTTTCTGTTGCTTATTGCTATATTTGTGTGCTAAATTGGTACTAATGGGGTGCACCCATTGTCCAGAGCATTTTACCAACTTTAAAAATGACAAAATAATGAAGTGATATTATTGCAAAATGTGCCACATAATTTGCCTTTTCTTGCTGCATAATTTGCTCAACCCTACTGCATAATTTGGACCTCTCCTGCTGCATAATTCCAGTGGCCCTGCTCTTAGTCCATTAACAGGACTGACATCGGGGCAGGCAAGAATGTTTCTCTAAGCATGGTTCAAAACTACCACTTCTAATGAATATGTAACTAATGCATGAAGTGGTAGCGTACTGTCATTTCCAATCAGCACATTTTACATTGAAATAGCCACAAACTTTCCAAGTGACAAGGTGTTTTACTGAGAAAACTATATAGTGTAGAATCAGTAATATTTGGAAATCGAGTTTCTGCAAATATTTGTCATTACCAAGAAAAGTGATTTGTTTTGATCCTATTTAAAATCTTTGCATCACACATCTGAATTACAAAAAACTGTGCATTTGTAACTCCTGATAAAGTTTGAAATATTTGTACTATTTGTAGGAAAGTACCATCTTGCCTGGCATGTTACCCCCATTTTTCACTGTATATATGTTGTTTTAGTTGTATGTGTCACTGGGACCCTGCTAGTCAGGGCCCCAGTGCTCATAAGTGTGCCTGAATGTGTTACCTGTGTTATGACTAACTGTCTCACTGAGGCTCTGCTAACCAGAACCTCAGTGGTTATGCTCTCTCATTACTTTCAAATTGTCACTAACAGGCTAGTGACCAATTTTACCAATTCACATTGGCTTACTGGAACACCCTTATAATTCCCTAGTATATGGTACTGAGGTACCCAGGGTATTGGGGTTCCAGGAGATCCCTATGGGCTGCAGCATTTCTTTTGCCACCCATAGGGAGCTCTGACAATTCTTACACAGGCCTGCCACTGCAGCCTGAGTGAAATAACGTCCACGTTATTTCACAGCCATTTTACACTGCACTTAAGTAACTTATAAGTCACCTATATGTCTAACCTTTACCTGGTAAAGGTTGGGTGCTAAGTTACTTAGTGTGTGGGCACCCTGGCACTAGCCAAGGTGCCCCCACATTGTTCAGGGCCAATTCCCCGGACTTTGTGAGTGCGGGGACACCATTACACGCGTGCACTACATATAGGTCACTACATATATGTAGCTTCACAATGGTAACTCCGAATATGGCCATGTAATATGTCTATGATCATGGAATTGCCCCCTCTATACCATCCTGGCATAGTTGGCACAATCCCATGATCCCAGTGGTCTGTAGCACAGACCCTGGTACTGCCAAACTGCCTTTCCCGGGGTTTCACTGCAGCTGCTGCTGTTGCCAACCCCTCAGACAGGCATCTGCCCTCCTGGGGTCCAGCCAGGATGGCAGAACAAAGGACTTCCTCTGAGAGAGGGTGTTACACCCTCTCCCTTTGGAAAATGGTGTGAAGGCAGGGGAGGAGTAGCCTCCCCCAGCCTCTGGAAATGCTTTCATGGGCACATTTGGTGCCCATTTCTGCATAAGCCAGTCTACACCGGTTCAGGGACCCCTTAGCCCTGCTCTGGCGCGAAACTGGACAAAGGAAAGGGGAGTGACCACTCCCCTGACCTGTACCTCCCCTGGGAGGTGCCCAGAGCTCCTCCAGTGTGCTCCAGACCTCTGCCATCTTGGAAACAGAGGTGCTGCTGGCACACTGGACTGCTCTGAGTGGCCAGTGCCACCAGGTGACGTCAGAGACTCCTCCTGATAGGCTCCTTCAGGTGTTGCTAGTCTATCCTCTCTCCTAGGTAGCCAAACCCTCTTTTCTGGCTATTTAGGGTCTCTGTCTCTTGGGATTCCTTAGATAACGAATGCAAGAGCTCATCCGAGTTCCTCTGCATCTCTCTCTTCACCTTCTGCCAAGGAATCGACTGCTGACCGCGCTGGAAGCCTGCAAAACTGCAACATAGTAGCAAAGACGACTACTGCAACTCTGTAACGCTGATCCTGCCGCCTTCTCGGCTGTTTTCCTGGTGGTGCATGCTGTGGGGGTAGTCTGCCTCCTCTCTGCACTAGAAGCTCCGAAGAAATCTCCCGTGGGTCGACGGAATCGTCCCCCTGCAACCGCAGGCACCAAAGAACTGCATCACCGGTACCTTGGGTCTCCTCTCAGCACGATGAGCGAGGTCCCTTGAATCCAGCAACTCTGTCCAAGTGACTCCCACAGTCCAGTGACTCTTCAGTCCAAGTTTGGTGGAGGTAAGTCCTTGCCTCACCACGCCAGACTGCATTGTTGGAAACCGCGACTTTTGCAGCTACTCCGGCCTCCGTGCACTTCCGGTGGAAATCCTTTGTGCACAGTCCAGCCTGGGTCCACGGCACTCTAACCTGCATTGCACGACCTCCTAAGTTGTTCTCCGGCGACGTGGGACTCCTTTGTGCGACTTCGGGTGAGCACCATTTCACGCATCCTCGTAGTGCCTGTTTCTGGCACTTCTCCGGGTGCTGCCTGCTGCTGAGAGGGCTCCTTGTCTTGCTCGACGTCCCCTCTGTCCCCTGACGCAATTTGCGACATCCTGGTCCCTCCTGGGCCACAGCAGCATCCAAAAACCCTTACCGCACGATTTGCAGCTAGCAAGGCTTGTTGGCGGTCTTTCGGGGGGAAACACTTCTGCACGACTCTGCACGGCGTGAGGGATCCGTCCTCCAAAGGAGAAGTCTCTAGCCCTTGTCGTTCTTGCAGAAACCTATGCTTCTACTGTCCAGTAGCAGCTCCTTTGCACCCACAGCTGGCATTTCCTGGGCATGTGCCCATCTCCGACTTGCTTGTGACTTTTGGACTTGGTCCCCTTGTTCCACAGGTACCCTCGACTGGAAATCCATCATTGTTGCATTGTTGGTTTGTGTCTTTCCTGCAGAATTCCCCTATCATGACTTCTATGTCCTTTGGGGAACTTTAGTGCACTTTGCACTCACTTTTCAGGGTCTTGGGGTGGGCTATTTTTCTAACCCTTACTATTTTCTAATAGTCCCAGTGACCCTCTACAAGGTCACATAGGTTTGGGGTCCATTCGTGGTTCGCATTCCACTTTTGGAGTATATGGTTTGTGTTGCCCCTATCCCTATGTGTCTCCATTGCATCCTATTGTAACTATACATTGTTTGCACTGTTTTCTAATACTATTACTGCAATTTTGGTATTGTGTACATATATCTTGTGTATATTTGCTATCCTCATACTGAGGGTACTCACTGAGATACTTTTGGCATATTGTCATAAAAATAAAGTACCTTTATTTTTAGTATATCTGTGTATTGTGTTTTCTTATGATATTGTGCATATGACACTAAGTGGTACTGTAGGAGCTTCACTCGTCTCCTAGTTCAGCCTAAGCTGCTCTGCTAAGCTACCATTATCTATCAGCCTATGCTGCTAGACACCCTATACACTAATAAGGGATAACTGGGCCTGGTGCAAGGTGCAAGTACCCCTAGGTACTCACTACAAGCCAGTCCAGCCTCCTACATTGGTTGTGCAGCGGTGGGATAAGTGCTTTGAGACTACTTACCACTCTTGTCATTGTACTTTTCATAAGAGAAAAATATACAAAACAAGTTCAGTGTGTGTACACATAACTAAAAGGTTTTGCATTTCCTCTTTTCACTCTTTTCTAAAGTGCTGAAAAGTACTTCTAAACTTTCAAAAAGTTCTAAAAAGTTTTAAAAGTTTTTTTCTCTGTCTTTCTAAAAGCTCTGACAAACTTTTTTCTTTTTTTTTCTATCACTTTAACTCTCTCTAAAAATGTCTGGCACAGGCCAAAATGTTGATCTGTCCAAACTTGCATATGATCACCTTAGCTGGAAAGGAGCAAGGAGTCTCTGCATAGAGAGAGGTTTGAGTGTAGGGAAGAATCCTTCCTTGGAATTGTTACTTAACATGCTTAGAGAACAAGATAAGGCTAAAAGTGCCCCATCTGTTGAAAAATTAGCTAATGGTTCCCAATCTGATCCAGGGACTCCCCCAGGAAAAGATTCAGGAAAAAAACTTCTTAGCCTGCCCATTACTAGACAGTCTAGCATAGTTGGTACTGAGGTGGAGTCACATCATACAGATGGTGTGCTCCCACATTACACTGTCAGCCAAGCTGTTAGGGTGCCCTCTGTAAGGGACAGGTCTCCTTCTGTTCATTCTCATCATACTTCTGTGTCTAGGAATGTCCCTCCCACCCACCCTGATGACAGATTGTTAGAAAGGGAGCTCAATAGATTGAGAGTGGAACAAACCAGACTGAACCTCAAGAAGCAACAGCTGGATTTGGATAGACAGTCCTTAGAAGTAGAGAAGGAGAGACAGAAACTGGGTTTAGAAACCCATGGTGGCAGCAGCAGTATTCCCAATAGTCATCCTGCAAAAGAGCATGATTCTAGGAATCTGCACAAGATAGTTCCCCCTTATAAGGAGGGGGATGACATTAACAAGTGGTTTGCTGCACTTGAGAGGGCCTGTGTTGTAAAGGATGTCCCTCAAAGGCAGTGGGCTGCTATCCTATGGCTATCATTTAGTGGAAAGGGTAGGGATAGGCTCCTTACTGTGAAAGAAAGTGATGCCAATAATTTTACAGTTCTTAAGAATGCACTCCTGGATGGTTATGGCTTAACCACTGAACAATACAGGATAAAGTTCAGAGAGACCAAAAAGGAGTCTTCACAAGACTGGGTTGATTTCATTGACCATTCAGTGAAGGCCTTGGAGGGGTGGTTACATGGCAGGAAAGTTACTGATTATGACAGCCTGTATAACTTGATCCTGAGAGAGCATATTCTTAATAATTGTGTGTCTGATTTGTTGCACCAGTACTTGGTGGACTCTGATCTGACCTCTCCCCAAGAATTGGGAAAGAAGGCAGACAAATGGGTCAGAACAAGGGTGAACAGAAAAGTTCATACAGGGGGTGACAAAGATGGCAACAAGAAGAAGGATGGTAAGTCTTCTGACAAGGGTGGGGACAAATCTAAAAATGAGTCTTCATCAGGCCCACAAAACACTCTGGTGGGGGTGGTGGGCCCAAATCCTCTTCTAATCAAAACAAAGAAAAGAAACCATGGTGCTATTTATGTAAAATAAAAGGCCATTGGACAACAGATCCCAGTTGTCCAAAGAAAAGCACCAAGCCTCCTACCACTACAACCCCTACTGCTACACCTAGTGTCCCTACTAATAGCAGTGGTGGTGGGAGCAAACCTACTAATAGCTAATCCAAGGGAGTAGCTGGGCTCACTTTTGGTAACTTAGTTGGGGTTGGTCTGATTAGGGAGACCACAGAGGCTGTGTTAGTCTCTGAGGGGGCTATTGATTTAGCCACCTTGGTTGCTTGTCCCCTTAACATGGATAAGTACAAGCAACTACCCCTAATAAATGGTGTCGAGGTTCAGGCCTACAGGGACACTGGAGCCAGTGTGACTATGGTCATAGAGAAACTGGTCCACCCTGAACAACACCTACTTGGTCACCAGTACCAAGTAACCGATGCTCACAACAACACACTTAGCCACCCCATGGCTGTTGTAAATCTCAACTGGGGGGGGGTTACTGGTCCAAAGAAAGTTGTGGTAGCTTCAGATTTACCTGTAGACTGTCTATTAGGGAATGGTTTGGAGACATCAGCTTGGTCAGATGTGGAGTTGGAGGCCCATGCAGCAATGCTGGGCATCCCAGGGCATATTTTTGCTTTAACCAGGGCTAAGGCCAAAAAGCAAAAAGGATAGGGAAGCTTGGATCCTGGAACAATGGACCAAGTGCTCCCTAAAGCTAGGGCTAGTAGAAGTAAAGCACTTCCTACTATCCCTCCCTCTACAGTGGATTCTACTTCTGAGGAAGAAGAATTTCCACCCTGTGCAGAACCTACACCAGAGGAGCTGGAAGCAGACACTGCTGAGCTTTTGGGTGAAGGGGGGCCTGCCAGGGAGGAGCTGAGTGTGGCACAGCATACCTGTCCCACACTAGAGGGTCTAAGACAGCAAGCTGTCAACCAAGCTAATGGGGATGTCAGTGACTCTCACAGAGTTTACTGGGAGGACAATCTCTTGTACACTGAAGCAAGGGATCCTAAACCTGGAACTGCCAGGAGGTTAGTGATTCCTCAGGAGTACAGAAAGTTCCTCCTAACTCTAGCCCACGACATTCCCCTAGCTGGACATCTGGGACAAATGAAAACTTGGGACAGGCTTGTTCCCTTGTTTCATTGGCCTAGAATGTCTGAGGACACAAAATAATTTTGTAAGTCCTGTGAAACCTGTCAAGCCAGTGGCAAAACAGGTGGCACCCCAAAGGCACCCCTTATTCCACTGCCTGTGGTTGGGGTTCCCTTTGAAAGGGTAGGGGTTGACATAGTTGGCCCCCTTAACCCTCCTACTGCTTCAGGCAATAGGTTTATCTTGGTGGTAGTGGACCATGCCACAAGATATCCTGAAGCAATTCCTTTAAGGACCACTCTACAGCACCTGCAGTGGCAAAGGCCCTCCTAGGAATATTTTCTAGGGTGGGCTTCCCAAAGGAAGTAGTATCAGACAGAGGAAGCAAATTTCATGTCTGCTTACTTAAAGGCCATGTGGAAGGAGTGTGGTGTGACTTACAAGTTTACTACACCCTATCATCCACAAACAAATGGACTGGTGGAGAGATTTAACAAAACTCTCAAAGGCATGATTATGGGTCTCCCTGAAAAACTCCGCAGGAGATGGGATATCCTTTTACCATGCCTCCTTTTTGCCTACAGGGAGGTACCCCAGAAAGGAGTGGGCTTCAGCCCGTTTGAACTCCTCTTTGGACACCCTGTTAGGGGTCCGCTAACACTTGTCAAGGAGGGTTGGGAACAACCTTTAAAAGCTCCAAAGCAAGATATAGTGGATTATGTACTTGGCCTCAGATCAAGGATGGCTGAGTATATGAAAAAGGCCAGTAAAAACCTTCAGGCCAGCCAAGAGCTCCAGAAGCAATGGCATGATCAGAAGGCTGTTTTGGTTCAGTACCAACCAGGGCAGAAAGTGTGGGTCTTGGAGCCTGTGGCCCCAAGAGCACTCCAAGATAAATGGAGTGGGCCCCACATAATTGTTGAAAAGAAGGGTGAAGTCACCTACTTAGTTGACTTAGGCACTGCCAGGAGTCCCCTTAGGGTGTTCCATGTCAACCGCCTGAAACCCTACTATGACAGGGCTGATCTCACCCTGCTCATGGCAACTGATGAGGGACAGGAAGAAGACAGTGATCCTCTACCTGATCTCTTTTCTTCCACAGAACAGGATGCTCTAGTGGAAGGTGTAGTTTTGGCTGATTGTCTTACTGCTGAGCAGAAAGACCATTGCATAAATCTCCTGGGTCAGTTTTCTGAACTCTTCTCTACTGTGCCAGGTACCACTTCTTGGTGTGAGCACACTATAGATACTGGAGACAGCTTGCCTGTCAAAAGTAAGATCTATAGGCAGCCTGACCATGTCAGGGACTGCATAAAGCAAGAGGTGCAGAAAATGTTAGAACTGGGAGTGGTTGAGCACTCTGAAAGTCCATGGGTCTCTCCTGTGGTACTTGTACCAAAACCTCATTCCAAGGATGGAAAGAAGGAAATGCGGTTTTGTGTAGATTATAGAGGTCTCAACCAGGTAACCAAAACTGATGCTCACTGTAGGAGGCTGGACTGGCTTGTAGTGAGTACCAAGGGGTACTTGCACCTTGCACCAGGCCCAGTTATCCCTTATTAGTGTATAGGGTGTCTAGCAGCTTAGGCTGATAGATAATGGTAGCTTAGCAGAGCAGCTTAGGCTGAACTAGGAGACATGTGAAGCTACTACAGTACCACTTAGTGTCATATGCACAATATCATAAGAAAACACAATACACAGTTATACTAAAAATAAAGGTACTTTATTTTTATGACAATATGCCAAAGTATCTTAGAGTGTACCCTCAGTGAGAGGATAGGAAATATACACAAGATATATATACACAATAGCAAAAATATGCAGTATAGTCTTAGAAAACAGTGCAAACAATGTATAGTTACAATAGGATGCAATGGGGAAACATAGGGATAGGGGCAACACAAACCATATACTCCAAAAGTGGAATGCGAACCACGAATGGACCCCAAACCTATGTGACCTTGTAGAGGGTCGCTGGGACTATTAGAAAATAGTGAGAGTTAGAAAAATAACCCTTCCCAAGACCCTGAAAAGTGAGTGCAAAGTGCACTAAAGTTCCCCTAAGGACAAAGTAGTCGTGTTAGAGGAATAATGCAGGAAAGACACAAACCAGCAATGCAACAACTGTGGATTTCCAATCTAGGGTACCTGTGGAACAAGGGGACCAAGTCCAAAAGTCACAAGCAAGTCGGAGATGGGCAGATGCCCAGGAAATGCCAGATGCGGGTGCAAAGAAGCTTCGACTGGACAGAAGAAGCTGAGGTTTCTGCAGGAACGAAAAGGGCTAGAGACTTCCCCTTTGGTGGACGGATCCCTCTCGCCGTGGAGAGTCGTGCAGAAGTGTTTTCCCGCCGAAAGAACGCCAACAAGCCTTGCTAGCTGCAAATCGTGTGTTTGGCGTTTTTGGACGCTGCTGGGGCCCAGGAGGGACCAGGAGGTCGCAAATTGGACCTGAAGAGAGAGGGGACTTCGAGCAAGACAAAGAGCCCTCACTGAAGCAGGTAGCACCCGGAGAAGTGCCAGAAACAGGCACTACGAGGATGCGTGAAACGGAGCTTGCCGAAGTTGCACAAAGGAGTCCCACGTTGCCGGAGACCAACTTAGAAAGTCGTGCAATGCAGGTTAGAGTGCCGTGGACCCAGGCTTGGCTGTGCACAAAGGATTTCCGCCGGAAGTGCACAGGGGCCGGAGTAGCTGCAAAGTCGCGGTTCCCAGCAATGCAGCCCAGCGAGGTGAGGCAAGGACTTACCTCCACCAAACTTGGGCTGAAGAGTCACTGGACTGTGGGGGTCGCTTGGACAGAGTCGCTGGATTCGAGGGACCTCGCTCGTCGTGCTGAGAGGAGACCCAAGGGACCGGTGATGCAGCTTTTTGGTGCCTGCGGTTGCAGGGGGAAGATTCCGTCGACCCACGGGAGATTTCTTCGGAGCTTCTGGTGCAGAGAGGAGGCAGGCTACCCCCACAGCATGCACAAGCAGGAAAACAGTCGAGAAGGCGGCAGGATCAGCGTTACAGAGTTGCAGTAGTCGTCTTTGCTACTATGTTGCAGGTTTGCAGGCTTCCAGCGCGGTCAGCAGTCGATTCCTCATCAGAAGGTGAAGAGGGAGATGCAGAGGAACTCGGATGAGCTCTTGCATTCGTTATCTAAAGTTTCCCCAGAGACAGAGACCCTAAATAGCCAGAAAAGAGGGTTTGGCTACCTAGGAGAGAGGATAGGCTACTAACACCTGAAGGAGCCTATCAGCAGGAGTCTCTGACGTCACCTGGTGGCACTGGCCACTCAGAGCAGTCCAGTGTGCCAGCAGCACCTCTGTTTCCAAGATGGCAGAGGTCTGGAGCACACTGGAGGAGCTCTGGACACCTCCCAGGGGAGGTGCAGGTCAGGGGAGTGGTCACTCCCCTTTCCTTTGTCCAGTTTCGCGCCAGAGCAGGGGCTAAGGGGTCCCTGAACCGGTGTAGACTAGCTTATGCAGAATTGGGCACATCTGTGCCCAACAAAGCATTTCCAGAGGCTGGGGGAGGCTACTCCTCCCCTGCCTTCACACCATTTTCCAAAGGGAGAGGGTGTCACACCCTCTCTCAGAGGAAGTTCTTTGTTCTGCCATCCTGGGCCAGGCCTGGCTGGACCCCAGGAGGGCAGCTGCCTGTCTGAGGGGTTGGCAGCAGCAGCAGCTGCAGTGAAACCCCAGGAAGGGCAGTTTGGCAGTACCAGGGTCTGTGCTACAGACCACTGGGATCATGGGATTGTGCCAACTATGCCAGGATGACATAGAGGGGGCAATTCCATGATCATAGACATGTTACATGGCCATATTCGGAGTTACCATTGTGAAGCTACATATAGGTAGTGACCTATATGTAGTGCACGCGTGTAATGGTGTCCCCGCACTCACAAAGTTCAGGGAATTGGCTCTGAACAATGTGGGGGCACCTTGGCTAGTGCCAGGGTGCCCTCACACTAAGTAACTTTGCACCTAACCTTTACCAGGTAAAGGTTAGACATATAGGTGACTTATAAGTTACTTAAGTGCAGTGTAAAATGGCTGTGAAATAACGTGGACGTTATTTCACTCAGGCTGCAGTGGCAGGCCTGTGTAAGAATTGTCAGAGCTCCCTATGGGTGGCAAAAGAAATGCTGCAGCCCATAGGGATCTCCTGGAACCCCAATACCCTGGGTACCTCAGTACCATATACTAGGGAATTATAAGGGTGTTCCAGTAAGCCAATGTAAATTGGTAAAAATGGTCACTAGCCTGTTAGTGACAATTTGGAAAGAAATGAGAGAGCATAACCACTGAGGTTCTGATTAGCAGAGCCTCAGTGAGACAGTTAGTCACTACACAGGTAACACATTCAGGCACACTTATGAGCACTGGGGCCCTGGGTTACCAGGGTCCCAGTGACACATACAACTAAAACAACATATATACAGTGAAAAATGGGGGTAACATGCCAGGCAAGATGGTACTTTCCTACACAACCCCCCCCCCAAACGAAGGACAATAAGACTAGCCATGACCTGATGAGTCTTCATTGTCTAAGTGGAAATATCTGGAGAGTCCATCTGCATTGGAGTGGCTACTCCCAGGTCTATGTTCCACTGTATAGTCCATTCCCTGTAGGGATATGGACCACCTCAACAATTTAGGATTTTCACCTTTCATTTGTTTTAGCCAAAGTAGAGGTTTGTGGTCTGTCTGAACAATGAAGTGAGTGCCAAACAGGTATGGCCTCAACTTCTTCAGTGCCCAGACCACAGCAAAGGCCTCCCTCTCAATGGCAGACCAACGCTTTTCTCTAGGGGTCAACCTTCTACTAATAAAAGCAACAGGTTGATCCTGGCCCTCAGAATTAAGTTGTGATAGGACTGCCCCTACTCCTAATTCAGATGCATCAGTTTGGAGATAGAATTTTTTAGAGTAACAAGGGATTTTCAGGACAGGTGCAGAGCACATGGCCTGCTTCAGCTCCTCAAAAGCTTTCTGACAGTTTGCTGTCCATAATACCTTTTTAGGCATTTTCTTGGATGTGAGGTCATTAAGAGGGGCTGCAATGGAGCCATAGTTCTTAATGAACCTCCTGTAATACCCAGTAAGGCCTAGGAAGGCTCTCACCTGAGTCTGAGTGGTAGGGGGAACCCAATCAATAATAGTTTGGATTTTCCCCTGAAGTGGTGCAATCTGTTCCCCACCAACAAGGTGTCCCAGATAAACCACCTTACCCTGCCCTATCTGGCACTTTGAAGCCTTGATAGTGAGGCCTGCCTTTTGCAGAGCCTCCAAAACTTTCCATAGGTGGACCAGGTGATCCTCCCAGCTGGAGCTAAAGACAGCTATATCGTCCAAATATGCTGCACTGAAAGCTTCCAGCCCTTGCAGGACTGTGTTCACCAACCTCTGAAAAGTGGCAGGTGCATTTTTCAAACCAAAAGGCATTACAGTAAACTGGTAATGTCCTCCAATGGTAGAAAATGCAGTCTTAGGTTTAGCATCTTCTGACAATTTGATCTGCCAATACCCTGCAGTCAAATCAAAAGTGCTTAGATACTTGGCAGATGCCAGTGTATCTATGAGCTCATCTGCCCTGGGTATAGGGTGAGCATCAGTTTTGGTTACCAAGTTGAGACCTCTATAGTCTACACAAATACGCGTTTCCTTCTTTCCATCTTTAGAATTGGGTTTTGGTACCAGTACCACAGGAGAAGCCCATGGACTGTCAGAGTGCTCAACCACTCCTAGTTCCAACATTTTCTGAACTTCTTGCTTTATGCAGTCCCTGACATGGTCAGGCTGCCTATAGATCTTACTTTTGACAGGTAAACTGTCTCCAGTATCTATAGTGTGCTCACACCAAGAAGTAGTGCCTGGCACAGTAGAGAAGAGTTCTGAAAATTGTCCTAGGAGATTTATGCAATTATCTTTCTGCTCAGCAGTAAGACAATCAGCCAAAACTACACCTTCCACAAGAGCATCTTGTTCTGTGGAAGAGAAGAGATCAGGTAGAGGATCACTGTCTTCTTCCTGTCCCTCATCAGTTGCCATGAGCAGGGTGAGATCAGCCCTGTCATAGTAGGGTTTCAGGCGGTTGACATGGAGCACCCTAAGGGGACTCCTGGCAGTGCCTAAGTCAACCAAGTAGGTGACTTCACCCTTCTTTTCAACAATTGTGTGGGGTCCACTCCATTTATCTTGGAGTGCTCTTGGGGCCACAGGCTCCAAGACCCACACTTTCTGCCCTGGTTGGTACTGAACCAAAACAGCCTTCTGATCATGCCATTGCTTCTGGAGCTCTTGGCAGGCCTGAAGGTTTTTACTGGCCTTTTTCATGTACTCAGCCATCCTTGATCTGAGGCCAAGTACATAGTCCACAATATCCTGCTTAGGAGCTTTTAAAGGTTGTTCCCAACCCTCCTTTACAAGTGTGAGTGGACCCCTAACAGGGTGTCCAAAAAGAAGTTCAAAGGGGCTGAAGCCCACTCCTTTCTGGGGTACCTCCCTGTAGGCAAAAAGGAGGCATGGTAGAAGGATATCCCATCTCCTGCGGAGTTTTTCAGGGAGACCCATAATCATGCCTTTGAGAGTTTTATTAAATCTCTCCACCAGTCCATTTGTTTGTGGATGATAGGGTGTTGTGAACTTGTACGTTACACCACACTCCTTCCACATGGCCTTTAAGTATGCAGACATGAAATTGCTTCCTCTGTCTGATACTACTTCCTTTGGGAAGCCCACCCTGGAAAATATTCCCAGGAGGGCCTTTGCCACTGCAGGTGCTGTAGTGGTCCTTAAAGGAATAGCTTCAGGATATCTTGTGGCATGGTCCACTACCACCAAGATAAACCTATTGCCTGAAGCAGTAGGAGGGTCAAGGGGGCCAACTATGTCAACCCCTACCCTTTCAAAGGGAACCCCAACCACAGGCAGTGGGATAAGCGGTGCCTTTGGAGTGCCACCTGTCTTGCCACTGGCTTGACAGGTTTCACAGGACTTACAAAATTCCTTTGTGTCCTCAGACATCCTAGGCCAATGAAACAGGGGAACAAGCCTGTCCCAAGTTTTCATTTGTCCTAGATGCCCAGCTAAGGGAATTTCATGTGCCAGTGTTAGGAGGAACTTTCTGTACTCCTGAGGAATCACTAATCTCCTGGCAGCTCCAGGTTTAGGATCCCTATGCTCAGTGTACAAGAGGTTGTCCTCCCAGTAAACTCTGTGAGAGTCACTGACATCCCCATTAGCCTGTTTGACAGCTTGCTGTCTGAGACCCTCTAATGTGGGACAGGTTTGCTGTGCCACACTCAGCTCCTCTCTGGCAGGCCCCCCTTCACCCAAAAGCTCAGCAGTGTCTGCTTCCAGCTCCTCTGGTGTAGGTTCTGCACAGGGAGGGAATTCTTCTTCCTCAGAAGTTGAATCCACTGTAGAGGGAGGGATAGTAGGAAGTGGTTTGCTTCTACTAGCCCTAGCTTTAGGGAGCACTTGGTCCATTGTTACAGGATCCAAGCTTCCCTGTCCTTTTTGCTTTTTGGCCTCAGCCCTTGTCAAAGCAAAAATATGCCCTGGGATGCCCAGCATTGCTGCATGGGCCTCCAACTCCACATCTGACCAAGCTGATGTCTCCAAATCATTCCCTAATAGACAGTCTACAGGTAAATCTGAAGCTACCACAACTTTCTTTGGACCAGTTACCCCCCCCAGTTGAGATTTACAACAGCCATGGGGTGGCTTTGTGTTATGTTGTGAGCATCGGTTACTTGGTACTGGTGTCCAAGTATGTGTTGTTCAGGGTGCACCAGTTTCTCAATCACCATTGTGACACTGGCACCTGTGTCCCTGTAGGCCTGGACCTCAACACCATTTATTAGGGTTAGTTGCTTGTACTTCTCCAAGTTATGGGGGCAAGCAACCAAAGTGGCTAAATCAATAGCCCCTTCAGAGACTAAAGTAGCCTCTGTGGTCTCCCTAATCAGACCAACCCCAACTAAATTACCAAAAGTGAGCCCAGCTACTCCCTTGGATTGGCTATTAGTAGGGTTGCTCCCACCACTACTGCTATTAGTAGGAACACTAGGTGTAGCAGTAGGGGTTGTAGTGGTAGGAGCTGTGGTGCCTTTCTTTGGACAACTGGGATCTGTTGTCCAATGGCCTTTTATTTTACATAAATAGCACCATGGTTTCTTTTCCTTGTTCTGATTAAAGGAGGATTTGGACCCACCACCCCCACCAGAGTGTTTTTGTGGGCCTGATGAAGACTCATTTTTAGATTTGTCCCCACCCTTGTCAGAAGACTTACCATCCTTCTTTTTGTTGCCATCTTTGTCACCCCCTGTATGAACTTTTCTGTTCACTCTTGTTCTGACCCATTTGTCTGCCTTCTTTCCCAATTCTTGGGGAGAGGTCAGATCAGAGTCCACCAAGTACTGGTGCAACAAATCAGACACACAATTATTAAGAATATGCTCTCTCAGGATCAAGTTATACAGGCTGTCATAATCAGTAACTTTACTGCCATGTAACCACCCCTCCAAGGCCTTCACTGAATGGTCAATGAAATCAACCCAGTCTTGTGAAGACTCCTTTTTGGTCTCTCTGAACTTTATCCTGTACTGTTCAGTGGTTAAGCCATAACCATCCAGGAGTGCATTCTTACGAACTTGGAAATTATTAGCATCATTTTCTTTCACAGTAAGGAGCCTATCCCTACCTTTTCCACTAAATGATAGCCATAGGATAGCAGCCCACTGCCTTTGAGGGACATCCTGTACAACACAGGCCCTCTCAAGTGCAGCAAACCACTTGTTAATGTCATCCCCCTCCTTATAAGGGGGAACTATCTTGTGCAGATTCCTGGAATCATGCTCTTTTGCAGGATGACTATGGGGAATACTGCTGCTGCCACCATGGGTATCTAAACCCAACTTCTGTCTTTCCTTCTCTAATTCAAAAGACTGTCTATCCAAATCCAGCTGTTGCTTTTTAAGCTTCAGTCTGGTTTGTTCCACCCTCAACTTATTGAGTTCCCTCTCTAACATTCTGTCATCAGGGTTGGTGGGAGGGACATTTCTAGAAACAGAGCTATGATGGGAATGAACAGAAGGAGACCTGTCCCTTACAGAAGCCACCCTAACAGCTTGGTTAACAGAAACATTACTACCAGTATGGTGAGAATAAATGCTTTTGCTATGATGTGAGACAACACTATTTGTATGGTGTGGCTCATCATCATTCCCAACTATGCTAGACTGTCTAGTAATGGGCAGGCTAGGGAGTTTCTTTCCTGAATCTTTTCCTGGGGGAGTCCCTGAATCAGATTGGGAACTATTAGGTACTTTTTCAACAGATGAGGCACCTATGGCCTTATCCTGTTCTCTAAGCATGTTAAGTAACAGTTCCAAGGAAGGATTTTTCCCTACACTCAAACCTCTCTCTATACAGACTCCTTGCTCTTTTCCAGCTAAGGTTGTCATATGCAAGTTTGGACAGATCACCATTTTGGCCTGTGCCAGACATTTTTAGAGAGAGTTAAAGTGATAGAAAAAGAGAAAAAAGTTTTCAGAACTTTTTGGAAAGACAGAAAAAAACTTTTTAAACTTTTTGAAAGTTTAGAGGTACTTTTCAGCACTTAGAAAAGAGTGAAAAGAGGAAATGCAAAACTTTTTGGCTATGTGTATATACACTGACCTTGTTTTGTATATTTTTCTCTTATGAAAAGTACAATGACAAGAGTGGTAAGTAGTCTCAAGCACTTATCCCACCACTGCACAACCAATGTAGGAGGCTGGACTGGCTTGTAGTGAGTACCAAGGGGTACTTGCACCTTGCACCAGGCCCAGTTATCCCTTATTAGTGTATAGGGTGTCTAGCAGCTTAGGCTGATAGATAATGGTAGCTTAGCAGAGCAGCTTAGGCTGAACTAGGAGACGTGTGAAGCTACTACAGTACCACTTAGTGTCATATGCACAATATCATAAGAAAACACAATACACAGTTATACTAAAAATAAAGGTACTTTATTTTTATGACAATATGCCAAAGTATCTTAGAGTGTACCCTCAGTGAGAGGATAGGAAATATACACCAGATATATATACACAATAGCAAAAATATGCAGTATAGTCTTAGAAAACAGTGCAAACAATGTATAGTTACAATAGGATGCAATGGGGAAACATAGGGATAGGGGCAACACAAACCATATACTCCAAAAGTGGAATGCGAACCACGAATGGACCCCAAACCTATGTAACCTTGTAGAGGGTCGCTGGGACTATTAGAAAATAGTGAGAGTTAGAAAAATAACCCTTCCCAAGACCCTGAAAAGTGAGTGCAAAGTGCACTAAAGTTCCCCTAAGGACAAAGTAGTCGTGTTAGAGGGATAATGCAGGAAAGACACAAACCAGCAATGCAACAACTGTGGATTTCCAATCTAGGGTACCTGTGGAACAAGGGGACCAAGTCCAAAAGTCACAAGCAAGTCGGAGAGGGGCAGATGCCCAGGAAATGCCAGCTGCGGGTGCAAAGAAGCTTCGACTGGACAGAAGAAGCTGAGGTTTCTGCAGGAACGAAAAGGGCTAGAGACTTCCCCTTTGGTGGACGGATCCCTCTCGCCGTGGAGAGTCGTGCAGAAGTGTTTTCCCGCCGAAAGAACGCCAACAAGCCTTGCTAGCTGCAAATCGTGTGTTTGGCGTTTTTGGACGTTGCTGGGGCCCAGGAGGGACCAGGAGGTCGCAAATTGGACCTGAAGAGAGAGGGGACGTCGAGCAAGACAAAGAGCCCTCACTGAAGCAGGTAGCACCCGGAGAAGTGCCAGAAACAGGCACTACGAGGATGCGTGAAACGGTGCTCGCCGAAGTTGCACAAAGGAGTCCCACGTCGCCGGAGACCAACTTAGAAAGTCGTGCAATGCAGGTTAGAGTGCCGTGGACCCAGACTTGGCTGTGCACAAAGGATTTCCGCCGGAAGTGCACAGGGGCCGGAGTAGCTGCAAAGTCGCAGTTCCCAGCAATGCAGCCCAGCGAGGTGAGGCAAGGACTTACCTCCACCAAACTTGGGCTGAAGAGTCACTGGACTGTGGGGGTCGCTTGGACAGAGTCGCTGGATTCGAGGGACCTCGCTCGTCGTGCTGAGAGGAGACCCAAGGGACTGGTGATGCAGCTTTTTGGTCCCTGCGGTTGCAGGGGGAAGATTCCGTCGACCCACAGGAGATTTCTTCGGAGCTTCTGGTGCAGAGAGGAGGCAGGCTACCCCCACAGCATGCACAAGCAGGAAAACAGTCGAGAAGGCGGCAGGATCAGCGTTACAGAGATGCAGTAGTCGTCTTTGCTACTATGTTGCAGGTTTGCAGGCTTCCAGCGCGGTCAGCAGTCGATTCCTCATCAGAAGGTGAAGAGGGAGATGCAGAGGAACTCGGATGAGCTCTTGTATTCGTTATCTAAAGTTTCCCCAGAGACAGAGACCCTAAATAGCCAGAAAAGAGGGTTTGGCTACCTAGGAGAGAGGATAGGCTACTAACACCTGAAGGAGCCTATCAGCAGGAGTCTCTGACGTCACCTGGTGGCACTGGCCACTCAGAGCAGTCCAGTGTGCCAGCAGCACCTCTGTTTCCAAGATGGCAGAGGTCTGGAGCACACTGGAGGAGCTCTGGACACCTCCCAGGGGAGGTGCAGGTCAGGGGAGTGGTCACTCCCCTTTCCTTTGTCCAGTTTCGCGCCAGAGCAGGGGCTAAGGGGTCCCTGAACCGGTGTAGACTGGCTTATGCAGAATTGGGCACATCTGTGCCCAACAAAGCATTTCCAGAGGCTGGGGGAGGCTACTCCTCCCCTGCCTTCACACCATTTTCCAAAGGGAGAGGGTGTCACACCCTCTCTCAGAGGAAGTTCTTTGTTCTGCCATCCTGGGCCAGGCCTGGCTGGACCCCAGGAGGGCAGCTGCCTGTCTGAGGGGTTGGCAGCAGCAGCAGCTGCAGTGAAACCCCAGGAAGGGCAGTTTGGCAGTACCAGGGTCTGTGCTACAGACCACTGGGATCATGGGATTGTGCCAACTATGCCAGGATGACATAGAGGGGGCAATTCCATGATCATAGACATGTTACATGGCCATATTCGGAGTTACCATTGTGAAGCTACATATAGGTAGTGACCTATATGTAGTGCACGCGTGTAATGGTGTCCCCGCACTCACAAAGTTCAGGGAATTGGCTCTGAACAATGTGGGGGCACCTTGGCTAGTGCCAGGGTGCCCTCACACTAAGTAACTTTGCACCTAACCTTTACCAGGTAAAGGTTAGACATATAGGTGACTTATAAGTTACTTAAGTGCAGTGTAAAATGGCTGTGAAATAACGTGGACGTTATTTCACTCAGGCTGCAGTGGCAGGCCTGTGTAAGAATTGTCAGAGCTCCCTATGGGTGGCAAAAGAAATGCTGCAGCCCATAGGGATCTCCTAGAACCCCAATACCCTGGGTACCTCAGTACCATATACTAGGGAATTATAAGGGTGTTCCAGTAAGCCAATGTAAATTGGTAAAAATGGTCACTAGCCTGTTAGTGACAATTTGGAAAGAAATGAGAGAGCATAACCACTGAGGTTCTGATTAGCAGAGCCTCAGTGAGACAGTTAGTCACTACACAGGTAACACATTCAGGCACACTTATGAGCACTGGGGCCCTGGGTTACCAGGGTCCCAGTGACACATACAACTAAAACAACATATATACAGTGAAAAATGGGGGTAACATGCCAGGCAAGATGGTACTTTCCTACACTCACCCTATACCCAGGGCAGATGAGCTCATATATACACTGGCATCTGCCAAGTATCTAAGCACTTTTGATTTGACTGCAGGGTATTGGCAGATCAAATTATCAGAAGATGCTAAACCTAAAACTGCATTTTCAACCATTGGAGGCCATTACCAATTCACAGTAATGCCTTTTGGATTGAAAAATGCACCTGCCACTTTTCAAAGGTTGGTGAACACAGTCCTGCAAGGGCTGGAAGCTTTTAGTGCAGCATATTTGGACGATATAGCTGTCTTTAGCTCCAGTTGGGATGATCACCTGGTCCACCTATGGAAAGTTTTAGAGGCCCTGCAAAAGGCAGGCTTCACAATCAACGCTTCAAAGTGCCAGATAGGGCAGGGAAAGGTGGTTTATCTGGGACACCTTGTTGGTGGAGAACAGATTGCACCACTTCAGGGGAAAATCCAAACTATTATAGATTGGGTTCCCCCTACTACTCAGACTCAGGTGAAAGCCTTCCTAGGCCTCACTGGGTATTACAGGAGGTTCATTAAGAACTATGGCTCCATTGCAGCCCCTCTTAATGACCTCACATCCAAAAAGATGCCTAAAAAGGTATTGTGGACAGCTAGCTGTCAGAAAGCTTTTGAGGAGGTGAAGCAGGCCATGTGCTCTGCTCCTGTCCTGAAAAGCCCTTGCTACTCTAAAAAATTCTATGTCCAAACTGATGCATCTGAATTAGGAGTAGGGGCAGTCCTATCACAACTTAATTCTGAGGGCCAAGATCAACCTGTTGCTTTTATTAGTAGGAGGTTGACCCCTAGAGAAAAGCGTTGGTCTGCCATTGAGAGGGAGGCCTTTGCTGTGGTCTGGGCACTGAAGAAGTTGAGGCCATACCTGTTTGGCACTCACTTCATTGTTCAGACAGACCACAAACCTCTACTTTGGCTAAAACAAATGAAAGGTCAAAATCCTAAATTGTTGAGGTGGTCCATATCCCTACAGGGAATGGACTATACAGTGGAACATAGACCTGGGAGTAGCCACTCCAATGCAGATGGACTCTCCAGATATTTCCACTTAGACAATGAAGACTCATCAGGTCATGGCTAGTCTTATTGTCCTTCGTTTGGGGGGGGAGTTGTGTAGGAAAGTACCATCTTGCCTGGCATGTTACCCCCATTTTTCACTGTATATATGTTGTTTTAGTTGTATGTGTCACTGGGACCCTGCTAGTCAGGGCCCCAGTGCTCATAAGTGTGCCTGAATGTGTTACCTGTGTTATGACTAACTGTCTCACTGAGGCTCTGCTAACCAGAACCTCAGTGGTTATGCTCTCTCATTACTTTCAAATTGTCACTAACAGGCTAGTGACCAATTTTACCAATTCACATTGGCTTACTGGAACACCCTTATAATTCCCTAGTATATGGTACTGAGGTACCCAGGGTATTGGGGTTCCAGGAGATCCCTATGGGCTGCAGCATTTCTTTTGCCACCCATAGGGAGCTCTGACAATTCTTACACAGGCCTGCCACTGCAGCCTGAGTGAAATAACGTCCACTTTATTTCACAGCCATTTTACACTGCACTTAAGTAACTTATAAGTCACCTATATGTCTAACCTTTACCTGGTAAAGGTTGGGTGCTAAGTTACTTAGTGTGTGGGCACCCTGGCACTAGCCAAGGTGCCCCCACATTGTTCAGGGCCAATTCCCCGGACTTTGTGAGTGCGGGGACACCATTACACGCGTGCACTACATATAGGTCACTACCTATATGTAGCTTCACAATGGTAACTCCGAATATGGCCATGTAATATGTCTATGATCATGGAATTGCCCCCTCTATACCATCCTGGCATAGTTGGCACAATCCCATGATCCCAGTGGTCTGTAGCACAGACCCTGGTACTGCCAAACTGCCTTTCCCGGGGTTTCACTGCAGCTGCTGCTGCTGCCAACCCCTCAGACAGGCATCTGCCCTCCTGGGGTCCAGCCAGGCCTGGCCCAGGATGGCAGAACAAAGGACTTCCTCTGAGAGAGGGTGTTACACCCTCTCCCTTTGGAAAATGGTGTGAAGGCAGGGGAGGAGTAGCCTCCCCCAGCCTCTGGAAATGCTTTCATGGGCACATTTGGTGCCCATTTCTGCATAAGCCAGTCTACACCGGTTCAGGGACCCCTTAGCCCTGCTCTGGCGCGAAACTGGACAAAGGAAAGGGGAGTGACCACTCCCCTGACCTGTACCTCCCCTGGGAGGTGCCCAGAGCTCCTCCAGTGTGCTCCAGACCTCTGCCATCTTGGAAACAGAGGTGCTGCTGGCACACTGGACTGCTCTGAGTGGCCAGTGCCACCAGGTGATGTCAGAGACTCCTCCTGATAGGCTCCTTCAGGTGTTGCTAGCCTATCCTCTCTCCTAGGTAGCCAAACCCTCTTTTCTGGCTATTTAGGGTCTCTGTCTCTTGGGATTCCTTAGATAACGAATGCAAGAGCTCATCTGAGTTCCTCTGCATCTCTCTCTTCACCTTCTGCCAAGAAATCGACTGCTGACCGCGCTGGAAGCCTGCAAAACTGCAACATAGTAGCAAAGACGACTACTGCAACTCTGTAACGCTGATCCTGCCGCCTTCTCGACTGTTTTCCTGGTGGTGCATGCTGTGGGGGTAGTCTGCCTCCTCTCTGCACTAGAAGCTCCGAAGAAATCTCCCGTGGGTCGACGGAATCGTCCCCCTGCAACCGCAGGCACCAAAGAACTGCATCACCGGTACCTTGGGTCTCCTCTCAGCACGACGAGCGAGGTCCCTTGAATCCAGCAACTCTGTCCAAGTGACTCCCACAGTCCAGTGACTCTTCAGTCCAAGTTTGGTGGAGGTAAGTCCTTGCCTCCCCACGCCAGACTGCATTGTTGGAAACCGCGACTTTTGCAGCTACTCCGGCCTCCGTGCACTTCCGGCGGAAATCCTTTGTGCACAGTCCAGCCTGGGTCCACGGCACTCTAACCTGCATTGCACGACCTCCTAAGTTGTTCTCCGGCGACGTGGGACTCCTTTGTGCGACTTCGGGTGAGCACTGTTTCACGCATCCTCGTAGTGCCTGTTTCTGGCAGTTCTCCGGGTGCTGCCTGCTGCTGAGAGGGCTCCTTGTCTTGCTCGACGTCCCCTCTGTCCCCTGACGCAATTTGCAACATCCTGGTCCCTCCTGGGCCACAGCAGCATCCAAAAACCCTTACCGCACGATTTGCAGCTAGCAAGGCTTGTTGGCGGTCTTTCAGCGGGAAAACACTTCTGCACGACTCTCCACGGCGTGAGGGATCCGTCTTCCAAAGGGGAAGTCTCTAGCCCTTGTCTTTCTTGCAGAAACCTACGCTTCTACTGTCCAGTAGCAGCTCCTTTGCACCCACAGCTGGCATTTCCTGGGCATCTGCCCATCTCCGACTTGCTTGTGACTTTTGGACTTGGTCCCCTTGTTCCACAGGTACCCTCGACTGGAAATCCATCGTTGTTGCATTGTTGGTTTGTGTCTTTCCTGCAGAATTCCCCTATCACGACTTCTATGTCCTTTGGGGAACTTTAGTGCACTTTGCACTCACTTTTCAGGGTCTTGGGGTGGGCTATTTTTCTAACCCTTACTATTTTCTAATAGTCCCAGCGACCCTCTACAAGGTCACATAGGTTTGGGGTCCATTCGTGGTTCGCATTCCACTTTTGGAGTATATGGTTTGTGTTGCCCCTATCCCTATGTGTCTCCTTTGCATCCTATTGTAACTATACATTGTTTGCACTGTTTTCTAATACTATTACTGCATATTTTGGTATTGTGTACATATATCTTGTGTATATTTGCTATCCTCATACTGAGGGTACTCACTGAGATACTTTTGGCATATTGTCATAAAAATAAAGTACCTTTATTTTTAGTATATCTGTGTATTGTGTTTTCTTATGATATTGTGCATATGACACTAAGTGGTACTGTAGGAGCTTCACTCGTCTCCTAGTTCAGCCTATGCTGCTCTGCTAAGCTACCATTATCTATCAGCCTATGCTGCTAGACACCCTATACACTAATAAGGGATAACTGGGCCTGGTGCAAGGTGCAAGTACCCCTAGGTACTCACTACAAGCCAGTCCAGCCTCCTACACTATTTACAAGCTATTTAAATGTGTTCGAAACAAAAGTTTAACATCCAACACCCTTTTGTTTCACAATGATTGTCAGACAGTCACTTTACAAAAAAAATCTAACTCCAGTAAGAGAAAAAACATAAACACAATTTTTTTAGGATAAGATAAGCAGCACTTACTAAAAAGATAAACTGACATTTGACCTCTGTTTTTTTAACAGACAGCAAATGTGTAAAGATAAAACAAGATTTAAATACATTTTTTATTGCTCATTCATTTTCTGAATGAAAAGAACACCTGTTTCTTTCCAACTCAAGTTCACTGGCCAGAACCATTAGTAGGTCCTAAAAATAGCTCAACCTCATAAAATCTCACTCACCATAGGGAGTGGGTGAGTAGATTGTTTATGCCCTGTTGGTGCTGCCTTGCCATCTCTGGGGCACCATCGGAAGGAATACACCCATTTTTCAGGCACACTTGTGAGCTCTAGGGTACTCTCTGGCCCCAGCTAATTTGGAGGCTCAGTTGCTTATGGTGCTATCCCCAAGCCCTGAGCCTATCCTTTTCTTTTTTTAATTTGTGGCCTTGCTTGTTCTTTCTTGGCTAGTGTCAGTCTACATGGCCCTCTGTAGACAAAATCACACACAAGGTGAGGCCTATTCATACACTCACCCACAGCTATTTCTTATCTCTCAGGGGCCTTGGCCCTCCCCCGAGAGCCTTCCTGTCATCAGGAGGGGGACACTACTCATCACCCAGTGAACTTAGTTTCCGGGGGAACCACACAGCTTTTACGGTTTCCTTGGGCCCCACTGGGCCAGTCTTCACGGCTGTAGTTTTGTTTTGTTTCTGGTGGTGCCCCTTAGCACTGGGAGTGGGCTCTTTAAGCCTTCTGGCTTCTTAATGATTGTATTCCTTTGAGGATCTTGCTTTTACCATACTTTAGCTTCATATCTGGGGCTTGTCTGCTGTCCAGTATGTGGTGTTCGTCTCAGCCCTTTCTGCCCTTCTTGTTGCATTGGGCTGTCCCTGAGTACCTGAACCAGACTCCCCTTAATGGATGGCAGAAAGTTTTCTGGTCCAGAAGGATTCCCTAAAGATCCAAAAGGCTGATTTGGATTTGGTTTCTCTGCTGTAGAGGCCTTTGCTTTGTTCTACACATCCTGCAGGTATGCCCCCCAACCCAGTATTGAAGAATCTCTCACAAGCATTAGGCACTGGGGACATATCCTGAATGTCTCAGTCTCGCTCTAAGATAACCACAAAGAAGGGATCTCCCCGTGTAAGGCCTAGGTGGGACTTCAGCTAATTGATGCTAAACCCTGAAGATGTGGATCTGATGTCCAGATGTGGTCTAAAAACAGACTGCTTTGAGAAAGCCAGTCGTCTTGGTATGGGAACAGTTTACACAACCTCTAAATGTCGACAGCGACCAGCGTGCTACATTTCTGAATACCTGAGAGGTGAAAGTGAGGCCGAAGGGGAGCAGGGCAAATTGGAAGCCTTCAGACCCCACAGTGAACCACAGATAACACATGTGAAACTACAGGATGGGTGTATGAAAATGCTTGTCCTGCAAGTCCAGGAACATATTTCTAGTTTTCCTAGGACCAGGCCAGAAATAATCTAGGACATGGCAAACAAATTAGAATTTGTCTTTCTGCAGAAAGGTGAGCAAAGGTCCAGTATAGGTATGAGGTCTCTGGCCTTCTTTGGTAAAAGGAATGAGAGCAAATAATACCCCACGCCTGTACCCGAAGCTGGCACCTGGTTGAGGACATCCATGGTCCAAAGGTTGACTTCTTGAAACAAGATGGTAATATAGTCTGCTGGCAGTCACTTTGGCAGAAAACAGGGTCGAGAGGAACTTAAAGACGGCATAGCCACTTAAATGTGCAGAACTCATCTGCCCAATGTGGTGGATCTCCAAATAGGGAACAAAGGTCATACCCACGGTCACTGGAATTATGAAAACGTGAGGTTCCACTGAATTTCACACAATTATAGATTTGCCGCATTTGCCAAATGATCCATCATTTACCACATAATCTGTATATTTTACCCAAAAAATTATTTCTTAGCTCAAACGGCTTAAAAGCTACTAAATACACGTTGCCACGCAGCAGAAGGCCCTTTGAAAACGTTGACTGGTCACCTTTCTGTTGCTTATTACTATATTTGGGTGTTACACTGGTAGTAATTAGGCACAACCAATCCCCTGACAGAATTAACAAGTTGATAAGTGACAAAATAATGAACTAATACATAACAAAATATGCTGCATTATGCTGTATAACTTGGCTTTTCTTGCCGCAGAATCTACTCAACCCTGCTCCATAAGCTGTCCCTTGCAGCAGCATAATTCCAGTGGCCCTGGTCACACCCTGCCTCTTACCAGGTGAGTATGGGTACTGAGGGGAAATTAAATCTGTTCGACAGCCACTACAGCAGAGGAGGAAGTATTGGAGTAGACTTTTCCTTGCTCATGTGATCGGCCTCAGCTGAATTCACAGCCTCAAAAGTACTGGGCCTACTCCTACAGCACAGGTCGGGAGGGCTGGCACTGTCTGTAGGTAGCCCCCTAAATAACCCCTCAACTTCCTGTAATGTTATTGGAACTGCTTGGAGAGTTAGACAAGAGTCCAAATGAATGTGCTTTCGCTTGACGGTTCTTAAATCATTTGCACACTGATTAAGCCTTCATTCAAAACAATCTAGAGTCATTAAAGGGCCTGCACATAAGGGATGCTTGGACATGCACTAAAAATCAATCACATACAAGCATGCCTTCTTAGCACTACAATGGGGTCCATAGCTCTTGCAGAACTCTGCAGTGTCCAAGCCAGCATGTAAGACATACTTCGCTGCTTCCTGGAAATCAAGTAATATTTGTGCTAGTGAGGTCCTGTGGTCTTTTGAGAAAGCCGGCAAGATCTCATTTGCAATGTTCTATAAATATTGTGTGTACCTGCCCAGAAGGAACACTGTTTACGGAGCACAAGGCTAAATTTGTCTAACAGAGCATTCTCTTTTGGATGGTGTTAGAAATGGGGTTTCGGGTTGGCTAGGGTATGCACCACGGCCAGGCAGAAACCACCACTCTAGTCAGGGCAAATCAGTTATACATCAAAGATAAACTGTGCTCACCCCCCAAAAGAACAGATGTCAGAGCACTCATATCATCAATTAGAAGTTTACTCAAAAGTCCAATCTTCTTTGTGAATTATAACAAACTCGTGTTTGTCTCAGAGTCCAGTTTTATTCATAATATTCTATTGTCCTCCACAAGAACAGCCAACACGTGTTTCATCCTCTGAGAAGTTTCTCTCTTGAGGACTTCATCAGGGCTTCATTTCAATTGGATTGTGAAGTTGAGAAACTCTCAATAACTAGGTGAAAAGTCTTAATGCCATATATTCAGTCCAAAAAAAACCCTTATAACGAGGTAGTCTCCGTCCGTATCTCTCGATTGGAATCTAATCAAAATTTAGGTTCGGGAAACAGCCGCGCGGTCCAATACATCCTGCAGCGTTTCCGTATCTTCAAGCAGCATTGGATCTTATCGTAGCTTGGCAGAGAGCAGACAGGTTTACCCCCAGGGCTAATTTGTAAAGTGTTTGTGCAACACACTCGCACCAGTGACACAACAAATACACCACTCATGATTATATACAAATAGGACCGCTGCCGGTGCTGACTCTGCCGCCGCTGACCCGGATGTGATTCCGCTTCCAGTTTCGAGTCTCAAGGTTTCACGCTGCTGCTGTAGGGCTCCAATGGGCGCCTGACATCTCACAAGAGACCCCCCAAACACCTTGAGCCCTGAGCTGGAGAAGACGGTGGGCTTCGACACTGGTGTGTTGGCCGGCGACTAAGCCGACTGGCGGCGCTACGTCAGGACCGAGAGCCACGCATACAGGAGACGCCGGCAAGCAGCAGTCTAGAGGGAGGAGCGGCGCAGGGGAAAGAGGGCCAAAGGAGCAGAAGGAGGGAGGGGAGGCCCGCCGGAGAACTGGGCTCGAGCGCATGAGTGTGGAAGCCGGTCTAGACCTTTTGACTGGGGTAAAGGGGCGAGGGGGAGAGAGGGGGCTGCCTCATCCTCACCCCCCCGGTCACTCATCTGACTAACCGCCTCATACTGCCTTGATTACCCAATCGCTTTTATAGTCTCCTACTGACTCCTATTGGCTTGCAGGAGACATAAAAGGCACTGTCCCCTTCCACCGGCCCTCAGTGCCTCCCATTGTCTTCCATGGTCTCCCATTGGCTTACAAAGGCACCATAGTAATCGTGACTATTGTTGGGTTTTGCTTGGCTTGGATGCGGAATCTGCTGGTGCTGTCTTGAAAACCCCGAGCTGTAGTCCGCAGTAGGGGGAGAGGAACAGGAGTGTTGAGTGCTGGGAGTGTTAGAAGGGCTGGGAGTCTAGTTGGCCTTTCCGCTTCCGCCCTCCCGGTTCCTGTCTCACCCTTTCCTGCTGCATCCGGGATCTGGTGGTACTTTCCTACTATCCTGGATATCGCCTATTTTTGAGACTGTGGTGTATCGGAGCCTCTTCGCGGCGAGAGTGTGACCAAGAACATCACCAACAGAATGACGCATGTAAAAAACAAAATCAAACCCCCTGAGAAACAAAGGGGTGCAACAATTAAATATAAAAAGTCTGAATTCTATCCTGCCATTCCTTTCGAAGGATTTTTGTGAGAAAATAGTGGTTAAGGCAAAACACCCCCCTGGTGCCACTAATAAATCCTCTCTAGGACCTGTTCAGAACAACGATCTGAATGCTTTGGTAGGTGAGGGCACTATTGCTATGGAGGGGTCGGCTGGGGCTATTGTCACCCCTACTGTGGGGGGGACAAGTCAGGTCAAAGTCACAGATTTCACTCTCCCTGATATAGACCTGGATGAGGTGCTCAGTTGCAGATTAGCGCCCTCAACTATACCAACGATGTCCGTAGAAGCACACCTTAATATCGACTCCCCCTTGCTAAATCTATTCAGTAGTACCCCTCGGATCATTTCCTTTTTGACTTAACTCAATGTGATAACCCAGATCTAGGGTGTCCACCTTCACAACATGCAGTTTTCTCCGATTCTCTCACGTGTCTTGAAAGAATTCTATCATCTATCCTGGAACTTTTGGAGAAAATGGTAAAAAAAATTCAGACCACACTCAAGATATCCTGGTCTTTATTTTAAAAGTTTTACTAGCAAATCAAAACATGAGCCACTCGCCGACAGAGTGGATTATGACATCTAAAAAAGAAGTATGTTAGAGCTTGGGCCTGAATTTAAATGGTATTACCCTGCAACTTCCAAGTACTGAGGACCTGAAGATTGAAGGTGATAAACCCTCTCTCCTTGATAGCGGAACTCAAGCTGGAAAACCACAGGTTGACAAAGGTGACACTAAAACAGTTATTCAGGCCTCTGAAGAGAACAAGATATACTCTCTGGAAAATCTGCTTACTAAATCACACTCAGTGCTTAATACTATTCCATTGGTGCATATCGCCCAGTTTAAGGAAGCAGTCCCCATTTCCAATCTTTCTTCCTAAAGATCACCTACCTATAAAGCAGGCGGATCCAGTAGAACAAAGTGAACAAATTGAAATCGATTTGGGGCAGGCCAGCAGAATAACCAAAATAAGAGGGAAAAAGTCCGGAAGGAAAAGAAATCGGAGAATCATTAAAAAAAAAGAACGGAAGGTTACGTTCGAAGAGAGAGATCAGGTGGAATATACGGTGAAACAGGGCCCCCTTTTGAAGAATTCTCTGAACAAGACTGTGTGTTTGCAGCTGGTCAAGCACAAGTCCTGGTTCAGACGGATGACCCAGTGATTCCAGTGATCTTGTGTGCTAGTTTTGACTCTACCACCATGTTTCCCCCTGATCTTGCTCACTCCGTGGCTAAGGGTGCTCATCCGGGATTCAGTTTTCAGAGTGTGGGAGGAAAACTCAGAGGGGATAAAGCCCCCGATGGGCAGACCGTCTTACCTGACTATCTGGAATTCTTGGCTATTTTTGACTCAAATGTATGCCTAAATCGATCGTTCTTATTGTCATGCTTTTCGGAAATAGATGAGCTCAATTTAAATGAAAGGACCGATATTGTGAGGGTCTTTCCTGACCACAGTAAAGGCAGGAATCAGACAAAGGTTATTTTTTTCCCAAACTACTGTGAAACTAATATTGGCTAATAGTGCCGAGCTACAACGCAGGGGAATAGATGTGATCCCAGTCCGGGAGAAGTCACAGTATTTGGGTGGGCTGTCCAAGACTCACTGATCAGATTCTGTAAACTCAGTCATGAATTGGGGGGGAAAACCTTCTCTTACCTCAGGAGAAAGCGTGAAAGTTTCTTTACATCAAGGTATAAGGGTAGTGAACATGGTGGAAGGGCCCAAATCACAGGGCTAAGGGGCCATAGAAGAAAACTGGAATTGGCTAGCGGGTGCACTGAATAGACGTAAGCCTAGGGAGAAGTTGACCCAGTCTTGTTACTAGCTCTGGCCCTACCCTGCTCTCCTGGAATGTGGCAGGGCTAGGGAAGGATCAGTGTAAATTATAAATCTTGTGTTCCATGAGGTTTGATGTGATTTTTATTCAAGAAACTTGGTGTTTAAATGAGTTTACCTGTCCAGGTTTCACGGTTTTAAGCACAAAAGCTTTCCCTTCAAAAAAAGGGCATGCTAAATGGGGTATTGCAGTGCTTTTAAGTAACAGATGTAATTGGGAATATGTCAGCCTCCCCGACAAGTACAACTCAGAGGGGAGAAGGGTGAGAAAATACCCCTAACAATTAATAAATGTGTATATCCCTCCCGAAAAAGAATGGGATGCTATATTACAACAACTCTTTGTACAAATTTGTGCTATAAGAAACCCCGTTAATACAATTGTAGTGGGGGACCTAAATTGTAAAGTTTCTAACACTAAGCTTTATTCCTTTAGTAACGTAGACAGAGAAAAATCGCTGAATATCCCTTCTATCAAGTTCCCTCCTAGAATTAGGACAGATAAAAGAGGAATATCCCTTTTGAAAGGCCTAAGGGCTTGCAGCTCTATCATTCTAAATGGGCACTACAGTTTTGACTCACCCGCAGCCCCTACCCATAAGTCATTTAAGAATAACCCCATAATAGACTACATCTGTGCTTCGTATAACCTGGCTCAAAAAGTTGAGGATATGGAAGTATTTCACACTCCATACAGGGACCAAAAAATCTTAAGGCTCTCTTTATGCTTGAAGTTAGGGGCAACAGATTTGTGGTCTTCAAAAGGCATAAATATACGTATTAATGGAAAAAACAGGAGAATGTCTTGGTCGACAGTTCAAATGCTATTGATTAAGCCATTGTTGGAGAGCATCACGGGAAATCTGGAGGTGTGGAGGAAAGATGCCTTAATACAATTTTCCAACTTAATAAAGTATATTACTTCACATAAGCAGCCCTACCGTAATATAACAAGAGTGGAGAACGAACACCTCCCTATTCTGAACTTGAAAAGAGTAATAAATAAGCTAATACGTCGACAATTGGAGTATAAGTCTAAGGAGACGAATAGGGAAATAAAATTAAAGAGAAGATCGAGTCTGAAATTGAGAATTCGAAAAAAAAAAAAAAAAGGAGGACCAGAAGTGGGTGGCACTGAGGGAAGCATCCTTAAAGAGAAACCACAGATTATTCTGGCCTATTATTTCAGAGGGGTGCGGAAATTTAAAACCTTAGCGGCCGCCCCGATAGCAGAGGAAGATTGGAAACTGTATATTCAAGAACGTTATGCTGAAAATCAGGGTGCTGATACGGGGAGAAAGGAGATAGTATTAAATAGAGGGGAGAAAGGGATAATACTGGGGCACCAACAGTGATAGAACTAGAAGGGATCATAACATCAATGCGTTCTTCAGGTGCCATGGGCCCCGATGAGATCCCAATGACCTTCAATAAAAGGAAGCCTTTGCTCTAGGCAAAACTACTCCAACCAGTTTTTGGCCTCTGCTATGCAAATGGTATTGCCCCGGAATCATGGACAGGTAGTATAGTAATTCCGATACATAAAAAGGGAGATAGATCAATCCCATCAAATTACAGACAAATTTCCTTATTAGACGCTACAGGAAAGATATTTGCGAAAAGTATCCTCCTACAACTGACTGATTGGGTGGAGAAAAATGGTATCTTACCAGTGGAACAGGCAGGCTTGAGAAAAACCCATAATACCTTAGACAATATCTTGATCATGCAAACCATTATCGATAAGTACGTCCAGAATAGGGGAGGTATATTGTATGCAGCATTTATCGATTATTCCACAGCATTTGACAGAGTGGATAGGGGATTACTGTGGAGATAAACTCCAAGATCTAGGGGTACCATCTGTCCCCCTGCAATTGGTGATTGCCCTGCACTCATCAACCTGGTGTAAAAGCTCAATGGGCGGAGAACAGGGATTATCTTCAAAGGCATTAACAAAAAACAGCTTAAAACAAGGTTGCTTACTGGCCCCATTGCTCTTCTCCCTCTATATCCATGACCTACCCATACGCCTCAAGACCTCCTCTGGCGATGCCCCTGCGGTGGGGGGCCAGCCAATTGTGTGCCTAATGTATGCAGATGATATAGTAGTAAATGACCTTACCCCAAAAGGCCTAAACCATCGCTTGGCCGCCATAAAAATCTATTCAGAGAAGCACTACCTGAAAATTAACACAGCTAAGTCTCAGGTGGTCTGCTTCTCTGGGAAGATTCTTAGAAGAAAAGTCTTGTTCACTTGGGTAATGGGTCAACATAAGCTGGAACAGCAAGTATCATACCAGTTTTTAGGTGGGATCTTTTCGGCTTCAATAAAAGAGTCTGATCACATCCGTCATGATACCAATAAGGCTCTTTCACTAGGCCAAGACCTATCGGCCTTTTATGAAAGGCAAATGGTAAATGCCATTTCTCCCATTTACTATCAGCCTACCAGGTCACGATCCCAGCGACTCTTTTATATACGATAGAGTGTATGGACATAACCAAATGTTTTTTTTTTTGGACAAGACGGAAGGCCGCATTCTGAGACGCATGGTTTCAAGTAATCATGCATTCTCAGGGGCTGCATTACGCCTTGAATTTAGCATTAGGAACACCTTTGTGCAAGGCCTTGTGGCAGTGATAAGAAAGGCGCACAACCTCATGCACAGTGAGGATTGTACATTGAGAAACCTGGCCTATAGTGAGATCTTTAACAATCTGAGGGAGAAATCTTTTTTTTTTTTTTTTTTTTTTTAAATTACATCAAAGCTATTCAACTCTTAGAGCTAGACTTGGAGCTTTGTCCTTCAATTCCCTATGTATCATTAAAAACAATTCTGAAGGAAGCATCATGGTCCAAAGGCTTTTCGATAGACATGGAGGTGTGTCGCAAAAGAAGAGGTTTAGAGAAGTTAACTACCTCGGTAACTATGAAAATGGTGCAACCCTATTTGACATGGAATTTAAACCATGGGGTGAGGCGATTGTGTATCCTGCCTAGACTAACTAGTTTGCCATTGAAGGATCTCACCTCAAGGTGGGATGGCACAACTAGTGCTTGTGATCTGTGTCAAGGAGGGGTACAGTCTCTTTCACATGTCCTGTTTGTTTGTCCGGCTCTTGCCGTTCCAAGGAAATTTTGGTTGAAACCCCTCTTTTTACAGCTCAATATCAGATCCCACAGAGAGGCGTTGGATTTATGTTACACCCCCCACAATGAAAGATTTTGTTACAGGATTTTTAAGTTCTTATAATCATTTTTGCAGATATACTGAATCCTGTGTCTTAAATAATGAACTATTTTATTATGTATTTATATATTTTGCCCCTTTTAAGAAATATGTATCATAATATGTGGAACTTTTATGATTTTGTACCTGTATTCATGTGGATCTCTCAGGAGCTCCATAACATGATCATAATAAAATTTGAATTTGATACAAATAGGTTTATGTACTGCATATAAACATAGACCAACATAACATGAACTAATAATAACTTTGTTAACTAGGCAAGTGTCAAACATTACGATGACTGCAATAAGAAATAGACTTATATGTTGCAAGTAGTTGATCTTGCCAAGTCTATGTGACAGTAAACTGCACATGCAGGCACTGCAGTGCCAGGCCTGAGACAAGTTTGAAAGGCTACTTCTATGGGTGATGGAATCTGTGCTGCAGGTCCACTAGTAGAATTTAATTTACAGGCCCTGGGTACATGGCATACCACTTTACAAGGGCCTAGGTGTAAGTCAATTATACAAAGTTTTAGGGCGAGAGCACATGCACTTTAGCACTGATGTGGTAAAGTGCCCAGACTAATAAAGCCAACTAAAAGTTGGTCAGAAAAATAGAAGGAGAAAGGCAATAAGTCTGGGGATGATAACCCTGCAGATAGGGCCATTTCCAACAAATGGCATCAATATGTTTTGATTCTATAATTGAAGAACTGGTTTATGTGGCAGTTACTCCTCGACACCTGTACCAACAGGTTTTCAAGCATAAGATGCCTTGTCAAAACAAAATCAGGATCACAATGGACCGGTCTGTGCTGGAACAAGTGGCCATGACAGTGTCCTTAAGACCCTCGCTGAAAGGCAACTGTGGTTAAGAAGAGGTTAGACCTGGTTGAAGATTTAATACATTTGCCTTAGTTTCAACATTAGGCAACTTTAAATCTTGCACGTCTGCAGCTCTTCACAACACTATTGTGAAACTGCGAGGCACATTCTTCTGTTGATGGCTCAGGTGGTGAGCCTAGCTCTGGCTTTGGAGATGTATCCAGCCTACTGGCATGCTGTAAATTCAAGTGTAGCCCATCATCAGTGTAGTTGGTAGTGGGGAGGAAGCAGGCTGTCCACCTCATCAATGTTTTCATGGGAAACATTCTGGATATCCTGTGTTGGAGTCAGAGTTGAACGAGACCTGATGACTACTCAGGGTCTGAGGCCGGTGTCTTAGTTGGGGTCCAGTAGAAGTGGAGTTGTGAGCAATTGTTCAGATGGGCCAAGGAGCAGCTCCTTCGGGGTTCAGCTGGTGCTGAGGGAGTCCATTGCAGCTCTGTGGTGCCCAAAGGATCACCAGAGTGAGCAGGAAGCACTTGAAAAAGCTGCCACACAGCCTCCTTGAAAGTGGCTATTTGCTGTAGTTTTGCAATACACATCTCTTTGTAAGACATGCCTTGGAAACTCCAATGTGCAGAACTGCTGATATTCCATGTTCTCATTTGTGGCAAATAGATCGAGCTTAGGTTCTCCCCATTCACAGAAGAGACCTTGCAAAACCTCTGGGTGCAACTACCACTTGTTTTCCACTAGGCATTGATGGCTGAGCTCATACACCCTGGCATTCATAGATCCTGCCAAGTGCTTCACCACCAGGAAAATTCTGATAGTCCTGCCACATCTAGAGGCGCAGTGTTTCCTGGCAAAGGGTCAGTGACCCCACCGTGCCCTGTTTGTTGCAATACCTACCACATGGCAGTGGTGATGTCCATGAACACCTACACTAACCTACCAATGATGGAGAATGAAAGGCTTTCAAAGCCAAGTGGAAGGCCTCCAACTCCAAAAGGTTGATATGGAGCTGGAAACCAGAGGCCCCTGAACTCCACCCCTAATTGGTCACCACTGTCAGCTCTGGGTGGGCTAGGGAGAAAGGTCTGCTGCTGTCCAGCAACCACCGCTGCAGATATTTTGTAGTCTCATCCAAAATATGGACATGGTCAGAGACGTCCCCTTGATGTTGAGTTCATTGTCACTTTACATCTCACTGCAGAGTCGGGGTGCTTGACCAGCAGGATGAAGGAGGCCATCACTCCCAGTAGCCTCAGAGTCAACCTCACCGATACCCAGGGCAGAGGCTGAAAGGAATTATAGCCTGAATGGCCTGAACTCTCCTTGCAGGTGAAAAGTTACAAAACCGAACCCTATACAGAAAAGGGGAGCGTCTCAGTATGAGTTAGGTATGATCTCCGAATGTTGATAGTGAACCCCAAAGAAGACAGGAGGTTTGCTAGTTTTGAGGTGATGGACGACTGCCTTGGACAAGCCTGCCTTAAAGAGTTGTCAAGGTAGGAGAGGACTAGGACCCTAGACCTCCGAAGATGCACTGCTACGACTGCCATCACTTTCATGAACACCTATGGGGCACTTAATGAGACCAAATGGGAGCAGAGCAAACTGTGAATGTTCCTGTTCCACCACGAACATCAGGTAGCGCCGATGGGCCTGCAGGACAGGTATATAGAAAAGAAAAAAAAAGGGATCCTGCAGATTCAACATGATCTCCCAGGGCTAAGGGCAGAAAAGACTTGGGCAACAGTAAGCATCTTGAATTAGCCCTTCCAGACGAAGGCGTTGAAATGATGCAGGTCTAAAATATGACGAAGGCTGCTGTCCTTGTTCGGCACCAGAAAGTAAGTAGCAGTAATAACAACCACTGCCGAATTATAGCACAGCCATCGTCTCAATAGGCTCAATGGCTATCCTCAGTCAGTCATTCCTGGTACGGTGGAAGTTGCAGCGGAGTGGCAATGAAGGCCAAAGCATACTCTTTCTGGACTGTCTGTGGGACCCATGTGTTTGATGTTATGGCCTGCCAACTTGGAAATGAACAATGGAACCTGCATCCAACCAGGTGGCCGTGCTCTGCTAAGAGCACACAAAAGGAGTTAGCAGATGGGGATATGGGAAAGGGGGCACGCTGACCGATCACAGGGAGGGAGGAGGGGTTAGATGGGCACCATGGCGAAGAAATGGCTGGATACCTTGCTGAATCGACTGGCTGTATGGGACACCTCTGCTGAAACCGCAAAAGGAATGATAGAGCTGCTGCAGATGGAAAAGCAGATAAGCCCAAGGAGCATGCTGTGGCCCTCCTCTCTTAACAGTTCCAGAGCAGGAGCTGATGTGTCCCCAAAGAGGTGAGTCCTGTCAAAGGGCATGTCCATAAGGGATGACTGAACATCACCAGAGAACTCCCCCCCCCCCCCCCCAATTGTAACCAAGTGTGACGACGAATGGTGACACTGATTAGAATCGTTAGTGTTCAAGCCACAACAAATTGTGAATTTGGCTGCATCACAACCGTCCTGTAAGCAACTGGCTTTAAAGGACCTGAGGGCCAAACTAGTGGAAGGAAATGTTCCCTTCTAGAAGGTATCTACAATTTTGGACTCCTTATCGGGGGAAGTAGTCAGAAAGTTTTGTGTCTTCGTCCATTCCTGCACCACCTAACTTTCTGGAGATGGATGCGGAGACAAAAATGTGGGGTGGCCTGGGGCAGCTCAGTAGTGCAACGGCAGAGGGCAGAGAAACATTTGACCCATGCCTCCAACAGAATATCAGTTAGTAGTATGCTAATATGTTAAAGGGGATCAAGGGCTCAGCGGGAGTTTGTCCAGGCTGAAGCTGGTTTTGATCTCTAAGGTAGGGGCTGCTCTCCGCATGACCACTGCAAATTATGCTCTCTACTCAGTGGCAGGACCTGGGTTGAGGGTGTCAGAAGATCAGAATCACGAGAGGTATCAAGGCCCCTAGCAGCATACAAATTCTCTACATGCTAAGGTTGGGCAATTACATCACCAGCTTAAAAAAAGTGTTGGAATCGGTACCGAACAAGGAATGTAGAGGTGGAGTGTCAATCGGTGCTAGTTGGCGATCAATAGAAGTAGAGTGTGGCCTCAGTTGATGTTGTAGTAGCGCTGACTCATGAGTCCGAGATCACAATGGGCACCTCGACTACTCTGGTTGTTTTGGTACAGGCTGCGGGATAGGCTCTGACAAACTGTCTTTGGGAGCAGAATCATAAGGCATGGTGACACCCTCCCACCTTTTCAGGACTATGTGAGTAGCGAGAAGGGGCAGAGTCCTGCTTAGACTTTTTATGTTTTTTCTTCGACTTACTTGTCAGTTTGGGGTGCAATGAAGAACAACCTTAGGAGCTGCTCCTGCGATTTGTAGACTGGGAAAGGGGCAGAGACAGACCTTTGGAAATGGACCGGTCCCAACAAGCAGCAGTCATGCAGTGTTTGGGGATTTGGAGTTTCAACTTGCAGTCTGATGCTGGTCATCGGGTTCATCAATGTGCAGTCACTGCAGGCCTTAAGAGTTGTGACTGGACCCCAGGCACCATAGGCCATCCTGATGGGGTTATGTCACAAAGGGACAAAAAGAAGCTCAAATCCTCATCTGGTGTCACAGAAAGAAAGGAACAGAGATCAGCAGACTTCAATTGGGTCCACACGCTATTTCCAGAATAGAGTGGCTTCAATGCGGAGTCACACAATGCCACCTATCGGCATGCAGAGGTACTGCTGAAAAAGTTCCTGGACCCAGTCCAATGTCTACGAAATATTCAAAATGTGAGAAATCTGGGGTTAAAGTCTCTATCAGAAATCACTTTCATACACATACGATGGTTACTGCATTGCACTATGTTGCATCACTCAACCGGTCACCCACTTTTAGAGTATGAAAACTTTATTGTCTATATTTTTTAAATGGCAGTAATACCACAACACCACACTGTGTGACACAATGTAGCAGCCACCAAAGACTTTCAAGATGGCAGGTTGTCACAAAAGACCTTGCCAATGCCTGTACGTTTTAAAACTTTCCTAGAGACAGAGTGGAGCTTGGAGAACATGTGCGCAGTAGTCACAGGGAGGGTGAAAGGGAGAATATTGGGGAGTGAGGGAAAGAGTGCAAGTGAGCTGTAAGTACACACAGAACTGCGGAAGGCACTGAACATTTGCTCCCAAGCAGTGCTAAGTAAGAAATTAAACATGAAAAGAAATAAATTAGTTCCATGACATCAGCAGAGGAAGGATACAACTCAGAGAATAAAATGTGAGGGTAAAGAAGAAATGCTCTAAGAGAGAGACAGGCACATCCCAATAAGGAGCAAGGAAAAGGGACAGACCAGAAAACCATGGAATCATGAGCAAGGGGATGATCCACAGCCCACTTTATGAAGTATTGTATGCAATGTTGTGCAAGACAGCCGGCTGATGCGGTTTGTAGCAACATCACACAAGGAGGTCGCATTGGCACAACAGCTATACATAAATTATGTTGGTACACCAAAAAACATTTATAAATATTCACTTTTTAATTAATTTTGAAATACAATTATCTGGTAAATTCGATTCACACATACATTTTAGTCATTTTATTACTGTCCTTTGTTCATTTGTCACCCTCAATTTAATTTAAGTTGATATTTTCTTTCAGACATGGTAGCCCTTGTAGCCATTTGGAGAATTCCCCCGTAGATTGCAGTCCATGAAGTGGCTTGTGTTTCCAGCCTGCACTTACAGTTAGTACCGTTTTCAATACATGCCTTCATTGAATCCACTACACAAACTTAGTCATTAAAGGAAATCTCCACTATGCCACCTAGAAAGACACAAAGAAAATATTACACATATACATACTTTTTTGTTATACCTGGAACTAAAATTTCACTAATGACAGTCTCAGACTAGTGTAACCAAATGGATCTGGTCATTAATACCCATTTACGTTTTGATGAAGTAGTTACATATTGCTCAATGGCGTTACAGGGTTTTACAACCAGAATAAGGTACATGAGAAGATGAGCAGACCAACAATATTAATAAAAACAATATATAATAGTGAGTTGAATAAAACCGAGGACACAAAGTGGAAGATAAACAAAATAACAATACACATTTGCAACAAACCATATCGTAAAATAAAACAACTGGCTGACCATTGTCCGGAGAATAAGCAAAGGACAGTGACTGATGATCAGAGATGATGGCGGTGTATGACTTTCAATACAGCAGTGCAGGGCACGATAGGATGGGTAGGATTTACTGTGGAAGGAGGCAGGGGAACAATCAGCAAGAAGATATGTGAAAGGCAGAGCCAGTAAGCAAATAGTTCTGAACCTCTATTTGCACTTCCTGAATGGATTGTGCCATTATGCATTGTTCTATGAATGCTGATTCTAGAAGCAGTGAACCAGCACTTCGTAACAACATGTCAGCCAGATAATTTCAACTTCAATGCCAGATAGAGGGGAATAGATGGTTAGAACCTTAAGAATGATCCAAGCGTTCTGTCCCCAAATGAAAGCTATTAGTGAATTAATAGCACCAGTGTAATGTAGTCACATTTTCAGGTTCCTCAGACAATGCATGCTGCAGACTGCAGCACTGCTTTTTGTGGGGTTAGGCACACTTTGGGGAGTCTAGTCAAGAGAGAGTTGCGTAGTCAACCCTTAATACAAGAGACTGAACAAGAGATTTGAGGTCTAGTTCAGGGAAACACTGTCAAATCCACCAGAGCAATCACAGTTGAAAATGCCCACTCTTGGCCTTTGAGTTAATGTGTCTGAACATAGTCTTTTACCAAGAATGGCACCCAAGGATTTTTTGCAGTTAATGATGGCAGGTTTGCAGTCAAGGACATCAAGTGAAACCAGGATTGAATTGGTAGAGGGCAAAAAAACATGATTCAGAGAAGAAGAAACCTGGTTTTGTAAAACTGAGTTTTAGATGGTAGGCGAGCATCCAGTTGTGAAAAGATTTTAAAGTGAAAGCAAAATGTAAGATTTGTTAAGGAGAGTAAATCTTCAGATAGACCCGTGTATCATTAGTATACTGATGACATAAGATCCCAGAGTTCTTGAGTACAACTCTAAGGGACTCATCACGATTTAGCTGGACTTTTCTGCGGAGACACAGGAGCACCAGATTTTAAATTACCACCCGCTGCAAACATGCAAACCTAGATTAGAACTCAAAGATATCATTTTCAAACATATGTTGATACGATTGTGTTGCAACACAGCTCTCAACAATTTTACAGATGAAGGAAATCTTGGAGACGGGATGAAAGTTAATGAGGTAACCCTCATCCGCTGATGGTTTCTGCAGTAGCGAATAACTTGGGCAGTCCAAAAGCATTCTGGGAACACAATTTGTCTGAGAAACACATTAAATAAAAGGCCGAATGAGGCGAAATATGGTAGGACAACTCTTTGCCAACATTCTCTGGAACAGGATCCATGAAGTGCTTGGAAGGTTTATTTTAGTGATTCTTCCAAGACATAGCCAAAGTGTGTTCATATTGGAGTATGGGAGAAAAGGAAATGATTGCTCAAAAATTTAGCAAAGACTCGGAAGACGGGTCTTCAAGTCCAATACAGTGGGGTAATGTGGGACTAATCCCTCCTGTACCTTTAGCAAATAGCTGATTTAGGCAGCTATTCACTTTGCAATGAAAGATTCTTCTGCAGACTCCACTGGAAGCCTCAAGAGGGTCCAGATTGAGCGACAGTAGGCAATGTTTGCAGCTTTTTCTCAGACACTCAAACATATTATTTCCTCAGTCTGATCTTCAGAGAACCAGAGAGCAGAATGCTTTTTCTTCTTTTAGGAGGAGCTAAGTTGTCTAGAAGTTCAGACACACGTTCATTAAATCTGAAGGTAGGATAGGAAGCATTGACATCATCATGGTGACTGATAGGAGAGAGTTTGTGGAGCGTAACCACAAATAAAGTTATTAAGGTGAAGGTTTTTTGGAGTCCTGAAATCAGATTAACTCGTTTTTAGATTGGACAAAAGTTTTAATAAGTGATAAACTAGAGAGACAGTAATTAGAAGATGATCAGGCCAATATAGGAACTGGTTTTTGTTTTTTTGCAGTAAGCAAACCATCTTTCGAGATAAGAAGATCCAACGAATTCTATAATCCCACTCTGGCTAGGTCAAACTAATGTTCTGAGAGAACCGTTGCTCAAATTCTAGGAGCTATGGCACAAGCAGCAATGCAATCCCCAGACGTGTGTGAAATGTGCAAGCAGTACTAATAATACCAAAGTAAAGAACACAATACAGTTTCCAAACCAATTTAGAAACATAGATTTAATGAGAAATAATACACCAATATAATTCACCAAAGATATTAATTTCAAAAGTTTTAGGGCAAAAAACACCAGGAAAGTGGTTGGAAATGGACCTTTCTGAGGGTAATCTGCAGACATTTTGCCTTCCGACTCCTGTTTTTCCGACTAATTTTTGCTGTTTTTTCAGATTCTGGACACTTTACCACTGCTGACCAGTGCTAAAATGCAGGTGCTCTGGTCTCCAACACATGGTAACATTGGCTTCTCTACAATTGGTATATTTAATTTACTTTTAAGTCCCTAGTATAGAGAACTACATGTGCCCAAAGTCAATAAATTAAATGCTGCTAGTGGGACTGCAGCACTGATTGTGCCACCCACTACAGTAACCATTGAACCAGGTCTCCGGCCTGCCACTGCAGAGCCTGTGTGTGCAGTTTTAAACTGCCATTTCGACCTGGCAAGGGAACCCACTTGCCAGGCCCAAATCTTCTTTATTACATGTAAGTCACCTATAAGGTAGGTCCTGGTTAGTCTCAAGGGAAGGGTGCAGCATATTTAAACGTTGGACATGTACTTTTTAATTTAACATGTCCAGATAGTGAAAAACCATTACGTTTGTTTTTCCGCTACTTCAAGGTCTAGCTCTCTCATATGATAACACTGGGATTACCTTAAAACATATTTAAGAGTAATTTCCAAATGGGAAAAGATAGAAATATGGAGTTTGGTGCCCTTGGACTCACAATTTAAAACCACAACTTACGGTGAAATCGGATTTTAAATTGTAAGTCTGAAAATGCCACTTTAAAAAAGTTGGCATTTTATTACTTTGGCCATTCTGTGCCTCTGCCTGTCTCTGAAATACATCTGAGATAGATGACACCTGGACTTTACGCATTCCCTCTTAACATTTACACAATAGGAGCTTTAGTGTGATTTAATGGGCCTTAATGGCCTATTAACTAGCTTGACATAGGGCAGAGTTTAGCACTGCCTCACTTACACCTGAATAAGGCTGTGCCTCTCCTCACAAAGGGCTGCATAACCTTCTGAAGAGTTTCTGGAGCCAGGGAGGGCAGGACAGGGACCTTGTGGACTTCAAAGGAATTCCAGAAGTTTCTCCCACCTTCAGAACCAGGGGACCATAGTATAAATATTTACCCAAGCCAGGTAGCTACTGGAACCAAGGACAATGTGCCAGGAAAAAGGACTGTTGCGCTGCCAGGAGGGACTGCCACTCTGCAACTGCATTGCTGTTTTGGCTTATTGCTGCTGTGTGCTATACTATAAGAGGGAATGCAATATTTTCTGTTTGCTCTGTTGTGTGGGCCTGCTGCTTCTGTCCTGCAATGAGCGGGTCTGGACTTGCTCCCTACATCCTTGAATCCAAGAGTGTCCAAGGGCTTGCTCCCTGTTCTTCTGCAGTCTTAGGGACATCAAAGACTGCCTGCAACTCTCCTGGTGTTGCTGAACTCTGCCATCTGAGAGTCCTACCCTTGCCTGAGGTGCACCCCGACCCTCCAGTCCTGGGCTTCAGATATGGGTTCTGCAGGTACAAACTTCAAAAAGCCATGCATTGCACTAACTGGCAGAAATAGCGACACACTGTGTCCTCCCCTTCGACGCACTGCTCCAACTAAAGTACTGTCCAGCGGACCCTGCATAGGTTCTGTAGCTGGCCGACCCTCAATCACAGTCGGCCTTGATTTTGGATTTGCACCGGTCCCTTTCGACCACAAGTAACCTTTTTGACCGCTATAGACTTCTGTGCACTATTTTCACATGTAATCATTAAAAAAAATCATATCCCGACTTCTACTGATTGGACCTTTCACTGTGCTACTGTAATTAAGTGTTGTACAAATTCTTTACACATTACCTCTTAAATTAAGCCTGGCTGCTCTGTGCCAACCTATCAGGGGGTGAGCACAGGTTCATTTGGGGTGTGTATCTGACTAACTCTGACTAAGACTGTGGTCCCTATTTTGACATGGTGCAAACTTCTATCAACTAGAGACCCAATAAAAAAAATAAAAAAAAAAAGTAAATCGCCAGTCAAAATAATAATAATAATAATAATAAAAATAAAACAAATTGCTCATGGTTGACCTGGGCCTGGGCATGATTTCAAACCTGCCGGAATGGTAGAAGGAGGAGGAAGGCATGTGATGAACATGAATAAGTGTATTGTGAGTCACACAAATCCTACTCTTTCGCAAGTAGCTTATTCTCTCACAAAGAAGGTTGTCCTGGCATACTGGATTACTATGGAAATACACACATTTGCCTTACTGGGTGTGTTGCTGCTTGGTGTAATATTTGTTCTCATTATTTGTCTGTTTTGCTGCTCTGAGAAGTGCTTTGCATCGCAGTGTGGAATGGGTTAAGTGTTTTTTCCCTGCTGAGACTGTTGCTGCGATCACATTTTCTACACTCTTACCGCACTGCTTTATATGTTTTCAGTTCATAGCACTCCCACAGCATTCATTTCTACAAGTACCTCTGCATTCTGCTTAGGCCAGAAAGTTTAGATAGAAAATGGACATGGTGTCTCATCAGATGACTACTTTCCAAGGCCCAACTCCAATAATGGAGGCGAGCTATGAGGCAGGATCTGAAACTGAGACAGCATCTGAGGCTGTCAGGCAGCAGAAACACAAAGTGATTTTTCAGTTGGAGTTCCATGTGACTATGACTTGTCTTCCAGTGATTCAGAGAACATGCCTCACAGCAGTTGTGATGTCCCTCCATAAGCACTGTACAGCTGACCGACAGTAATAGTAGCCTAATTCAGACTGCAGGCATGTACTGCATGAGCACAGGGAGGGTGCTTAATCTGCAGTGTCCTAGTTTAGTTCAGTCCCATTCACTGCAGATGCGATATGCAAGCTCAGTACTGCATTTTTTTGCCTATGCACTACTTCTATCTTTTACTGTATGAAGACTTCCTTGAAGAAATTGTGCAACAAACAAAGTTGTGTGCTGACCGGTTTCTGAGAAAGCATGGTTGGCTCTCCTTCACTTTGCGAGATTAAAACATTTCTGGGGCTAATGCACAATACAGGAATAGTGCATACCTCAATCGTACAGCCCTACTGGACTACTTGTATGATTAGGGCAACTCCCAGGTTCGCAGCAGACATTTTGTTTGTTTTTTTGCAGCCCATGCTGCATTTCAATGATAATTCAGCTGATTTGCCCTGGGACACCCAGATCATGACAGGTTGTATAAGAATCATCCTGTTAAATATCTGTGAGCAAGGTTTCTAGAGATTTAAATCCCTGGAACACAGCAAAACATAGTGATGATATGTTTTTTATGTTTTGAAAGGTTGACTGTGATTCAGGCAGTACGTACCAAGCAAAATGGCATAAGGCATCAAGATGTGCCTGTCGCTCAAGAGCTCTGTAGATATGTATACAGCCTACACAGGGAAAGGTTCCTCTAGAAATAACGCAGGATGCACTTCCATGTTAGGAGTGATAAGCTTGTATGGGAGTTTGGTCACTCTTTCCTTCGTGAAGTATTTATTAATCTGTATGTAGATAATTTCTATACAGAGGTCCATCTGTGTAGTGAACTGTAAAAAGCTGGCACTTTGGCTTTGAAGGCACCACAATGGATTCCCTCAGTAGTTTGTTTGTAAGAAGTTCTAAAAAGGCCAGAGCAGCTAGGTGCACTGCAACAAATAGCTCACTGTTTATTTGTCATATGGGCTCAATACACTTCACGAAAAGAGCACTTCTCCAGTCCAGTCAAGGTTTGGGGTCAGTTGGCATAAGCCCACAAGCTCACCTCTATACTTGTTTACTTGAGAGGATAAAAATGACCATGTTATTCAACTATATAATGGGTGTCAAAACTCAAACATGATGTGAGAAATTGGCTAACAATCAGATTCAGTTGGCAACATGCAATGTGTAAGCAGTTTATCAGCAGACCACTATGGAAAGACAGATGTCCTTACTTGACTTCTGGATTGGCTGTTATTGAAAGCCTTATTGCTGTGGAAGCAGCAACCTTTACTTCATCTGCTGTCTAGGATGCTGCAAGGCCTCTGATATTGTCGCTGCAGAGTTTGTGCTCAGCAAGGTAAGATGCAGGGAAAAGTAGCCCCAGTGCTCATCTCTATAAAACGGTTTGAAGTTGAGCACACAGATAAAAAGTTAGTATCAGTCCCAAGTGACTTTTTATGGATACATACCTTCCATGGTAAAAAAAACACACAAAAAAACGGTAAACTTCACACTTGTATAGCTCACTACTCACCCATTAGGGTCTCAAGGTGCTGTACACATACTGCTGTGGAACCCCTCCTGGCTTTTCCCTGTTAGGAACCCACTCCTGGACAGCCCCAGGGTGAAGCCAGGCATCCAAGCGCTGTGAAGGCCGTTGTGGAGATTAAGGGGGTCATTCCGACCCTGGTGGTCCATGACCGCCAGGGCGGAGGGCAGCGGAAGCACCGCCAACAGGCTGGCGGTGCTTCCTGGGCTATTCTGGCCGCGGTCAGAAAAGGGGAACCGGCGGTTTCCCGACGGTTTTCCCCTGGCCCAGGGAATCCTCCATGGCGGCGCTGCTTGCTCCGACCCCCTTCCCGCCAGCCTGTTTCTGGCGGTCTTCACCGCCAGAACCAGGATGGCGGGAACGGGTGTCGTGGGGCCCCTGGGGGCCCCTGCACTGCCCATGCCAGTGGCATGGGCAGTGCAGGGGCCCCCTCACAGGGCCCCATACAGATTTTCACTGTCTGCTTAGCAGACAGTGAAAATCGCGACGGGTGCCACTGCACCCGTCGCACCCCTGCAACTCCGCCGGCTCCATTCGGAGCCGGCTTCCTCGTTGCAGGGGCTTTCCCGCTGGGCCGGCGGACGGCCTTTTGGCGGTCGCCCGCCGGCCCAGCGGGAAAGTTGGAATGACCGCCGCGGTCTTTTGACCTAAGTAAGCTATTGCCCAGAGTTACAGAGTGTGACCCATTAATTAGATTAGGCACCGAGGTGAGAATTATCTGGTCCAAGGGAATTGAGCCCAAGACCCGCCAAGGTGGGAATTGAACCCTGGCCCTGGGCCAGATCTCTGCATCGGGGTCTGCCGCTCTAACCATTGTGCCACACTTCTCCACTTGGTCCATTATTTAAGCAGCTTACTAACTTTAAGTTCTTCAATCCAATTTGTAACCCAAGATTGTTTCTTCCTAAATTAGATTCTAGTCCTTTAAGTGACTAGGCCTAAGGATATCTCTTACCCCAAGTCATTGCAAAAAGCTCAAAGAACAAACAACCTGTTTTTTCTTGGCCAGGAAATTAGGTTTGTTTGTTTCTCTCTCAGCTTTATGTGTACAACCCCCAAATACAAACTTCAGCACTTTGTCCTGGTCATTTGGTAGTGGAAAAAATGACTAAGCCATTCCAAGTGTAGGAAATGTTTTGTCCTAGTCTCTTCGGCTCCTCAGGATAGGGTTCTAGACACCAGATCTTCTCTAGCCACTTTTACAGCAGGGATAGGTCTTCTGTGATCAAGTGGGCTCACCTAGAATCAGGAATCCTTCTGATTTTTCGGTCCCTGAGGCAGGCAAACCATAAGCCAGCCACTTGCCCCTTGGAGACATTCTAGTCCCTAGATGCTAGCAGGAGTCATGAGTTCTTGAGTGCATGTTTAAGTCCACTTCTTTCAACAGGGCCTTCTCAGGAAAATTCTGAGGAAGCGCCAGATTTGTTTTAGCCTCTTACTTATGTAGATAAGATCTCCTCCCATGTGACTGCATGAAAACAGTTTTCTTTCTCTCACTATGACTAGAGTCATGCTGACTGGTGGGGACCAGGAAATCAAAATAGGAAGTCCTTTCTGGCATTTCAATATGGCAACTGTTCCTGTCCACTCGCGGATAGTTACTCCTTGCTAAATACCAGCAGATATCATCCATTTGCTGTTCTTGGGGTCAGAATATTGTTCTCTAATCCAGCGCGTTCTTGAGTGCATGTTTGAGTCCACTTCTTTCAGCAGGGCCTTCTCAGGAAAATTCTGAGGAAGTGCCAGATTTGTCCTGTGCAATAGTAACTGATTGGATAAAGCCTACTAGACAACATTACCTATATCCCAACAGTCACAAGGCCTTATTTAGCCACACATCTCTTTAACTTAGTGTAAAAGTACCCAAGAGCTCTGGTTTCAAGATAATAGAACCCCGCTCCTACCAGATAGCACTGTATTCAGCTCTTTAGCCACTTACTTATGTAGATAAGATCTCCTCCCATGTGACTGTGTGAAAACTCACTATGACTTGAGTCATGCTGACTGGTGGGGACCAGGGAATCAAAATAAGAAGTCCTTTCTAGCATTTCAAAAGAGGCAACTGTTCCTGTCCACTTGCTGATAGGTACTCCTTGCTAAATACCAGCAGATATAATCCATTTGCTGTTCTTGGGGTCAAAATATTGTTCTCTAATTTAGCGTTCGAATAAAATAGGTATTGCTTGATTAATTAACATTACAACATTAGAAATTACAGTACATTTTATGAAGTAAAAAAGTTTTAGCAACTGAAGTAATTTTTTTTCGAAAGTTATTTATCCACTTACGTTATAAAAAATCCGATTTCAGCATTAAATCAGATTTTGAAGATGAAGCAGGAATTACTTTTAAAGCATTTTTGTAGCATGTCCTCAAGTGAAATGAGAAATAAGCATTTTATTCCCATCTCAGCCTGTTAAGGGAAATGTTTTGGGTATATTTGACCGTGATAACATACAGTCACATTTTCATCCATTAGCATCCTGCCTCGAGGCCTTATGGGGTTCACATGAGACGTGACATGAAATTATAAAAATGGACCTTTCCTACATGGAAAGGCACTTTCCGTCATGTTAGACTGCAGTGCACTTAAACTGTAGTTCAGTTAGAGCACTGTGGAGCTCCTGGCAGACTTTTGTTGTTAGATGTGTGGGTGCTGTCAATACACATCGGAGCCCACATATAACATTTAACTTCTACGTCAGTGGTGCATTTTCAGCACATTATACAGTTTTACTAGATTGATGGTAAAAAGATAAAAAGAACAAATGTCTGAAACCAATTTTAGCACTACTATTTCAGGACCAGAACGCACACACTATGGCACTGGTTAGCAGTGTCAGAGGGCACAGAATACACCAATACACTAATACCAGCAAAATTAGGGTGCAGAAAAAAAAGATGGTACATCTGGGGTAGCATTGCTGAAAATGTCGGTTTGCTACACCCGTTTATAGAGAAGGTGCTAAGAAAGAAAAAAGTGCTGAAAAGTATCTAACAAGCATATGGAATCAAGAACAGAACACATCAAATGCAGGAGAGCATCTGGATTGGTAGCTTTACTCCACCCTACAACAAATACTTGAGCAAATCATAGTCAAACAATAATGAATACATACTTGTGAAGTCTTTACAAACATATGACATGTCAAAAGTAAGACTTCGAGGCAGGCAAGAGGAAGTGCCTCAAGCTTTTCAGCCCTATCAATTTCTCTTCAAAGGAGCATGAAATATGAGAACAAAAAAACCAAATTTATCTTGAAGGAAATGAGACGGGACAAGAGACACAACTGATAAGTTCACATGTGTAATGAAAATGAATACATTATTAGAAGCAAGCATTTTTATAAAGGACAAGTACTCCCCAAACAAGAAGTCTGGAGCAAAATGCATCTCTCTTGTGATTACATAGTCCCTCTTCTGTCTCCATAACCAAAGCAGTATTTGAGAACCTTCCTCCTCTGTGAACTCTATATGATTTGTAATGTGCTGCAGGTGTTAGCCACAAGCATAAATCAATCTGCAAACATTTTTACACACAGAAGTTCAATAAACTCAGTTTGTGACCACTAGTCTTCCCAGGTTTACTTCTAAAACACATTTTTCAGTACTTTCAGCAATGACTGAAAAGTATTCTCAGAGTTCAAGGTTGAAGAAGGTAGGTATTAACACAACTGCACTCCAATGATTGATCTCTTTTAGCTAAAAGCTAATTGTGCACCATTCCATTTCAGAATAAAACGCAGTAGTGCAAGAGAAACTTATTAAAAAGAAAAAGGTAGCTCTAGGTTTCAAAAACAAGTGTTCACTGTACAAGAGCAATCAGCAGTAAAGGACTTTACTAAGAGTAAGCATGTTCCTTTAGAACAGTAACAGCCTCCTTACATGTTTGTAATGGGCCCTTTGTTGGTGATTCTAGACAAGATGTTATGGAGTTCGGAAGGCAGGTGTCTCCATCGGATTCATCTTCATTTGATTCTCTAAAATTTGGAAAAGCTCCTGAAGATTAGGAACAAAACCAACTTCCAACTTTGACCAGATTGGGACATCTAATTAAACAAAACAAGAAACAGTCATTTTTACCATCATTTGGGATGTTCTAAAATAAATAACAGAATTACAGATATTGTCACCACATCTCAGAAATGCTTAGCAAACACATTATTTGACAGATCTGATTTCATAATATGGTAATCCCTTATAAATAAGTGAACTTCTAAGTAAAGGGCAGTGAGCAAAATTTATTCAGTCAAAATTCAAAAGCCTCTCTTGCTTATACCAAGTTTTACATGTAGTTTAAAGATGCTGTTCGCTTCGTTCAGTTCTAGTAAGAACCTATTGCAAACTAAAGAAATAGACATTTGGGGTATTCCAGCAAGTTATGTATAAAGACAAAAACATTTTCTTTCACAAAGAAATACCATCAGACTTGATATTCTAAGAATGCAGTCTTCACACTAATACCTTGCATCTTAAATACTCGCCAAGCCTTTTCTCCCTAGCATGCCAATCCCTTTTTTGTCATACAGCACAGTTCACATGTAAGCCTTCATAACTTTTTTTTATACACAAAGAAACAAATGTATGGTTGTTTCCCCTACATGTTGAAGGTTTGTGACGATAAATGATCTCTGCAATCAGTAAATGATCCCTGGTTTCCAGGGGGGCATTTCAGCCTGTGGAAAGAGATTGCAGCAGTAATCCTGTTCAGCTCCCACGAGGAAGCTGAAATGCAGATGGTGGAAATGAGAAAGCGAAGAAGACCTTTCCCAAGAATATATAAATATAAATATATATATATATATATATATATATATATATATATATATATATATATATATATATATATAGGTATTCTTGGGAAAGGTCTTCTTCTTGGGAAAGGTCATATATATATATATACACACACACATATATATGGAAAATGTCACTTACCCAGTGTACATCTGTTCGTGGAATGAGACGCTGCAGATTCACATGCTTTGCACATCCCGCCATCTAGTGTTGGGCTCGGAGTGTTACAAGTTGTTTTTCTTCGAAGAAGTCTTTCGAGTCACGAGATCGAGGGACTCCTCCCCTTTCGGCTCCATTGCGCATGGGCGTCGACTCCATCTTAGATTGTTTTCCCCGCAGAGGGTGAGGTAGGAGTTGTGTATTATAGTAATAGTGCCTATGCAATGGAGTAAACATGTATGTACATAATGTAGTTTAAAGTGATATATTTACAAATTTACAAATGTTCAAGATCAACTTCGAAACGGCTACAGGCTCCCGGGGAGGCGGGTGGGTGCATGTGAATCTGCAGCGTCTCATGCCACGAACAGATGTACACTGGGTAAGTGACATTTTCCGTTCGATGGCATGTGTAGCTACAGATACACATGCTTTGCATAGACTAGTAAGCAGTTATCTCCCCAAAAGCGGTGGTTCAGCCTGTAGGAGTTGAAGTTGTTTGAAACAAAGTTCGTAGTACTGCTTGTCCTACTGTGGCTTGTTGTGCTATTAACACATCCACGCAGTAGTGCTTGGTAAACGTAGGAGGCGTAGACCATGTGGCTGCCTTACATATTTCAGTCATTGCAATGTTTCCTAGAAAGGCCATGGTAGCACCTTTCTTTCTAGTTGAGTGTGCCCTTGGTGTAATAGGCAGTTCTCTTTTTGCTTTGAGATAACAGGTTTGAATGCATTTAACTATCCATCTAGCAATGCCTTGTTTGGAAATTGGATTTCCTGTATGAGGTTTTTGGAAAGCAACAAATAATTGTTTTGTTTTCCGAATTTGTTTTGTTCTGTCAATGTAGTACATTAACGCTCTTTTGATGTCTAATGTATGTAGTGCTCTCTCAGCTACAGAATCTGGCTGTGGGAAGAACACTGGTAGTTCTACTGTTTGATTCAAGTGGAACGGTGATATGACTTTTGGTAAAAAGTTTGGATTTGTCTGTAGAACTACTTTATGCTTGTGTATTTGAATAAATGGTTCTTGTATGGTAAATGCTTGGATTTCACTGACTCTTCTTAGAGATGTGATGGCAATTAGAAATGCAACTTTCCATGTTAAATATTGCAATTCACATGAGTGCATGGGCTCAAAAGGTGGCCCCATGAGTCGTGTTAAGACAATGTTGAGGTTCCATGAAGGAACTGGTGGTGTTCTTGGTGGTATAATTCTTTTTAGGCCTTCCATAAAGGCTTTTATGACTGGTATCCTAAACAGTGAAGTTGAGTGAGTAATTTGCAGGTAAGCTGAAATTGCAGTAAGATGTATCTTAATGGATGAAAAAGCTAGTTTTGACTTTTGCAAATGTAGCAAGTAGCTTACGATGTCTTTAGCAGATGCGTGTAAAGGTTGAATTTGATTATTATGGCAATAATAAACAAACCTTTTCCACTTATTTGCATAGCAATGTCTAGTGGTTGGTTTTCTAGCTTGTTTTATGACTTCCATACATTCATGTGTAAGGTCTAAGTGTCCGAACTCTAAGACTTCAGGAGCCACATTGCTAGATTCAGCGATGCTGGATTGGGGTGTCTGATCTGTTGATTGTGTTGAGTTAACAGATCTGGTCTGTTTGGTAGTTTGATACGAGGCACTACTGAGAGGTCTAGTAGTGTTGTGTACCAAGGTTGTCTTGCCCAAGTTGGTGCTATGAGTACGAGTTTGAGTTTGTTTTGACTCAACTTGTTTACTAGATATGGAAGGAGTGGGAGAGAGGGAAAAGCGTATGCAAATATCCCTGACCAACTCATCCATAACGCATTGCCCAGAGACTGATCTTGTGGGTACCTGGATGCGAAGTTTCGGCATTTTGCGTTTTCTTTTGTTGCAAACAGGTCTATTTGTGGTATTCCCCAATTGTGGAAGTAAATGTGTAGTACTTGGGGGTGAATCTCCCATTCGTGGTTTTGTTGGTGATCCCGAGAGAGATTGTCTGCTAATTGATTCTGAATCCCTGGAATGAACTGTGCTATTAGGCGAATGTGGTTTGTGTATCGCCCAATGCCATATTTTCTGTGTCAGGAGACACAACTGTGTTGAGTGTGTTCCTCCCTGTTTGTTTAGAGAATACATTGTTGTCATGTTGTCTGTTTTGACAAGAATGTGTTTGTGGCTTATTATTGGTTGAAATGCTTTTAACGCTAGAAATACTGCCAATAGTTCTAAGTGATTTATGTGAAACTGTTTTTGCTGAGAGTCCCATTGTCCCTAAATGCTGTGTTGATTGAGGTGTGCTCCCCACCCTATTATGGAGGCATCTGTAGTTATTTCGTATTGAGGCACTGGGTCTTGAAAAGGCCGCCCTTGGTTTAAATTTATATTGTTCCACCATTGAAGTGAGGTGTATGTTTGGCGGTCTATCAACACTAGATCTAGAAGTTGACCCTGTGCCTGTGACCATTGTGATGCTAGGCACTGTTGTAAGGGCCGCATGTGCAATCTTGCGTTTGGGACAATGGCTATGCATGAGGACATCATGCCTAGGAGTTTCATTACTATTTTGACTTGTATTCTTTGGTATGGATACATGACCTGTATTACATTTTGAAATGCTTGTACTCGTTGTGGACTTGGAGTGGCAATCGCTTTTGCTGTGTCGATTGTTGCTCCTAAGTATTGCTGTGTCTGACACGGCTGAAGGTGTGACTTTGTGTAGTTGATTGAGAAACCTAGTTTGTGTAGGGTTTCTATGACGTACTTTGTGTGTTGTAAACACCGTTCTAGTGCGTTGGCTTTGATTAACCAATCGTCTAGGTACGGGAACACATGTATTTGCTGCCTTCTGATATGCACAGCTACTACTGCCAGGCATTTTGTAAAAACTCTTGGCGCAGTTGTTATTCCGAATGGCAACACCTTGAATTGGTAATGTACCCCTTGGAATACAAACCTTAAGTACTTTCTGTGTGAAGGATGTATCGGTATATGGAAATATGCATCCTTTAGGTCTAGTGTTGTCATGTAGTCTTGTTGTTTCAGCAGTGGGATTACGTCTTGTAATGTCACCATGTGAAAGTGGTCTGATTTGATGTAGGTATTTAATGTTCTGAGATCTAATATAGGTCTCAGTGTTTTGTCCTTTTTGGGTATGAGAAAGTACAGAGAGTAAACTCCTATTCCTTTCTGTTGAATTGGTACTAATTCTATTGCTCCTTTTAGTAGCAATGCCTGGACCTCTAGTCCTAGAAGATCCATGTGTTGTTTTGACATACTGTGTGTTTTCGGTGGAATGTTTGGAGGGAATGTGAGAAATTCTATGCAATAACCATGCTGGATAATTACCAGTACCCAAGTGTCTGTTGTTATCTCCTCCCAATGTTTGTAAAAATTGCTTAGTCTCCCCCCCCACAGGTGTTATGTGTTGGGGATTTGTGACTTGGAAGTCACTGCTTGTTTTGAGGAGTTTTGGGGCTTTGGAACTTCCCTCTATTCTTTTGGAATTGTCCCCCTCTATATTGCCCCCGAAAACTTCCCCGCTGATATTGACTTTGATAAGTGGGCCTTGTTTGTGAGGTTGTGGGTTCTGTAGCTTGTCCTCGAAACCCCCCTCTAAACTGTGTTTTGCGAAATGTGCCTCTGCTCTGTGGGGAGTAGAGTGCGCCCATGGCTTTGGCCGTATCAGTGTCTTTTTTAAGTTTTTCTATAGCAGTGTCCACCTCCGGTCCAAACAACCGCTGTCCATTAAAAGGCATATTCAGCACGGGTTGTTGTATTTCCGGCTTGAATCCTGACGTACGCAACCATGCGTGTCTCCTTATTGTTACAGCAGTATTTACTGTCCTTGCAGCTGTATCTGCTGCATCCATTGCTCACTGTATCTGATTATTTGAGATACTTTGTCCTTCCTCTACTACTTGTTGTGCCCTTTTCTGGAACTCTTTGGGTAAGTGTTCTATGAAATGCTGTATTTCGTCCCAATGAGCCCTATCATATCTTGCCAGAAGTGCTTGTGAGTTGGCAATGCGCCATTGGTTTGATGCTTGTGCTGCAACCCTTTTCCCTGCAGTGTCAAATTTGCGACTCTCCTTGTCTGGAGGTGGTGCGTCTCCCGAGGTGTGAGAGTTTGCTCTCTTGCGAGCTGCCCCTACTACCACAGAGTCTGGTGTTTATTGCTGCGTGATATACACAGGGTATGTAGGCGGTGGCTTGTACTTTTTCTCCACCCTTGGAGTTATGGTCCTGCCCTTCACAGGCTCCTGAAACACCTGTTTGGAGTGTTTTAGCATTCCAGGTAGCATAGGTAAGCTCTGGTATTGGCTATGAGTGGAGGATAGTGTATTAAACAAAAAGTCATCCTCAATCGGTTCTGCATGCAAGGTGACATTATGAAAAACCGCTGCCCTTGAGACCACCTGCGTGTAGGATGTACTGTCCTCAGGTGGGGATGGTCTCGCTGGGTAACAGTCTGGGCTGTTATCCGATACTGGCGCATCATAAAGGTCCCATGCGTCGTGATCGTCCTGACTCATTGCAGTATGCGTTGGGGATTGCATCAGTGGTGGAGTAGCTACTGGTGATGTGAGCATTGATGGTGGTGGAGATGGTGTCAGAGTTGTTTGCCTTGCCACCTTTGCTTGTGGCTGCTTGTCCTTTTCTTGAAAGGCAAGTCTTCTTTTCATTTTAATTGGGGGAAGAGTGCTTATCTTCCCTGTGTCCTTTTGAATGTGGAGCCTTCTTTGAGTGTAGTCTGGCTCCATTGATTCTAGTTCTTGTCCGAACTTATGTCCTTGCATTTGGGAGGACAACCCCTGTTCCTCTGTGTAGGAACCTGATTTCAGTTCAGAGGCTGGATGTTTCAGAATGGAAACCTTTTCGGTAGCCTTTTTCGGCTCCAACGACACTTTCTTTATTTTCGGCATCGTGGTCTCTCGGTGCCGACCCATTTCGGTGCCGAACTTGCTCGGAGCCGCTGTCTCGGGCTCGAGATTGCTGTGTGCCGGTATCTCGACCGGAGTCGGATGACTTCGACACAAGAGTGCCCTTTTTCGGTGCCGATGATCGGTCACCTATTTTACGGGTTAAGCCATGGCCTGTTGGCGGTGGCGTCCCATGGGATTTTGTGGTCTTCTCGTGAGTTTTATGTTTCGACGTCTTACTCACGGTTTTAGGCGTTTCTTCGGGATCGAGCTCGTCCGAGTCCGAGTCCGACTCCTGGATGGAGAAGGTTTCTTCTTCCTCCTCCAAATGCCTTTGTCCTGTCGGCGCCGACGCCATTTGCAGTCTTCTCGCTCTTCGGTCTCTTAATGTTTTCCTCGACCGAAACGCTCGACAGGCTTCACAAGTATCTTCTTTGTGTTCTGGAGACAAAACACAAGTTACAGACCAGATGCTGATCTGTATACGGATACTTGTTGTGACATTTTGGGCAGAATCGGAATGGGGTCCGTTCCATCAGCCTTGAAGAGACACGTGGCCGGGCCGACCAGGCCCTGACAGGGGATCGAAAAAACCCCGAAGGGCCACCGGAGCTCTTCAAAAGTCGGTGTCGATCTGTAGTAACTAACCCAATACCGAACTCAAACAATACCGTCGAATTTTCCGAGATTCTAACTAACTTTCTGAACCGAAACACGGAGCGAAAAGGAACACGTCCGAACCTGATGGTGGAAAAAAAACAATCTAAGATAGAGTCGACGCCCATGGGCAATGGAGCTGAAAGGGGAGGAGTCCCTCGATCTCGTGACTCGAAAGACTTCTTCTAAGAAAAACAACTTGTAACACTCCGAGCCCAACACTAGATGGCGGGATGTGCAAAGCATGTGTATCTGCAGCTACACATGCCATCGAACATATATATATATATATATATGTATATGGAAAATGTCACTTACCCAGTGTGCATCTGTTCGTGGCGTGTTGCGCTGCAGATTCACATGCTGTGCACTGTTCCTGTCATCTAGTGTTGGGCTCGGAGTGTTACAAGTTGTTTTTCTTCGAAGAAGTCTTTTCGAGTCACAGGACCGAGTAACTCCTACCTTTCAACTCCATTGCGCATGGGCCAATTTTCTTTTAAACTTGAGCGGAGGGATGGTTTGAATTTTTCCAGTGTCCTTCTGGATTTGTAACCTTGGTTGAGTTTGGTCAAGCTCCTCCAGATCCAGCTCCTGCTCAAACCTGTGCCTCTCAAAGTTGTTGGGAGAGCCCATGTTCTTCTGTATAAGAAGTCTTTTCGGCTCCGAAGCCGTTTTTTTCGGTACTGAAACACCCATAGTTACGGTTGGTCTCGGCTCCGAGAGGTTCTTCCGAGGCTTATTCAATTCGACCAATCGATGAGGACTCTTTTCGATGCCGGTTTCTTGACCCGAGACGGAAGACTTCGGCACGATCTTGGCCTTTTTTGGTGCCGAGGATGTTATTTGATCACCGCTTTTCTTGTGGGTCGAGCCATGGCCTTCCGGCAGTCGCGTCCCCGAGGCCTTCTGTTTTTTCAACTGACTTTGGGGCTGGGTCAGGGCAAGCGTACTCACTTTTTGTCCTGCCGTCAGTGGTCGGTCTCTGTCGGAGTCATCCGATTCCGAACCCTGGATCGAGATAGCCATCTCTTCCTCCTCGACGTCGAGGTGTTGTGTCGACTTCGATGGCATCTGCAAGCGCCCTGCTCATTGATCTCTCAAGGTCTTCTTCGACTGAAAAGCCTTGCAGGCCTCACAGGTATCCTCTCTGTGTTCTGGCAACAAACACAGATTACAGACCCGATGCTGGTCTGTATAAGGATACTTGGCGTGGCACGTCGGACAGAAACAGAAGGGGGTCTGGTCCATGAGTCTTTGACGACGGGTGTGGTTGGGCCGACCAAGCCTCGGTTGAGTGCGGAAGCCCCAAAGGGCCGCCAAAGCAGTTGTCTCGTCAGTGCTGATGTATCTATAGAAAACCAGTCCCGAACGCAACAATACCGACCGATTTTGATGATTTTTTAAACTTTCCCTATTTGAATTTTGGAGCGAAGAGGAACACGTCTGAACCCAATGGCGGAAAGAAAACAATCTAAGATGGAGTCGATGCCCATGCGCAATGGAGCCGAAAGGGAGGAGTCACTCGGTCCCGTGACTCGAAAAGACTTCTTCGAAGAAAAACAACTTGTAACAGTCCGAGCCCAACACTAGATGGCAGGAACAGTGCGCATTTGTATCTGCAGCTACACATGCCATTGAATACATTATTATATATATATATATATATTTATTATTATTTTTTTGCAGAAAACTATCCATGGTGTCTAAGATAGCGTTCCAGGTTCCCCGGAAGGGGGCATATTGGAGAAGCAGAACAGTCTCCTTCCACCTCAAAATTATTCCGGTTCAAAAACTGGAGAAAATCTAACATCGCTTGAACAAGAATCCTATTAGTGGCTGCTGGCATAGCTACCAAAATAATAATTGCACTAGGACTGTAGTCATGCTAATATTTCCCAGGCAGAAATCAATTCAGAAGTTAAACAGACGAAATGAGGACTGCTTATCCATTCCAATGGTGAGACACACACAATCAGTGTAATTTGCAGTGCTGTGCCTCTGGTCCCTTACTTTTTTTCTGAATGGTACCAAACAAATATCTGCTGCCTCATAGGATGAACTTTTCCCTAGAGAAAATAATGCATTTTGTGTGGCAATGGATGTTGGAAGGGTAACAGGCTATACACAGCTGGAACAGAGTTCCCAAGCTGAACATAATGATTCATATTACAATGGGGGCGAGGGGTACTGCTGAAAAGAGGAAAGTCTTACATTTCCAAAGGTTTCCTCCCAGTGTGCTATGGATGTTGCATTTCCAACCAATTCACTAGTACAGAATAGTGATAAAAATCACTATCTCGCATGCTTTCCTCAATCCAAAAGGGAGCATTTAGGAGCAATGCATCAATCTGTCTTCCCAAGGGATAGCAACGATGGTTTCAACTATGCCGGTTTCCCAGGGTAAATCACCTGTGTCTTGTGGGCATTGCCACACTACCGTGATCATCTACTACCTCTGAAAGATTGATTTAGCTTGGAAGGAGTGGAGGATGTCAGCCACTATACTAGCACTGAGACATTTACATACTCCCTGGTGTATAACAAGTGCTTTCCTGATTGAGGGTACGGTTGGTTTGTGCCACACTTTGATTCCAACCAAAAATCCATTGACAAGAGACAACACTGTAAAGGGGAAAGCTTTTCATTTACCAAAGGGGCTCTCCTGACCTGAGGGAGAACCTGGAGCCAAGAGATGGCCGCCAGCAAGCAGATTATATTTATCTTTACTACATATTGCCTAGGAGGCTCTCCGTGCTAGCTATAGTATTATCAGTATGTGTGGTCATCAATACAAACCCAACTCCTGCATTGCATTGGTGACAAAGCCCGTCAAAGTCACACCAAAAATATACCCAAACACATTTTCAGGAAGGAGAAACCTATTTATACAGACTTTCATCATTATCCCCTTCTAATGTTTTTTCACTGATGTTTTTGAGGAACAGAAAGATAGGCAGCTGCTGCTTGTGCGAATGAGACATGAAACTTATGCAGGTCCTGGAGCTTGAAAGATAAGAAGGCCATTCTCTGGTCTCCTTTTAGGCTTGTTTTCTAAATTCACTTCAAGGGTATTTGTGGGAGTTTGGACTGATGTGAATTAAAGTATCATCCACAAATGACTGAGTATCCTTGTAAACACTTCAATGTAGTATGACGTGCCTGCAGTTGTTGGAGGTCTTAGTGAACCAAAAGCAGACAACGCATCCTCAGTAGGTGACCAGGAAGTGGAAAGGAGGTGTAGCTGTTAAAAGGGGCAGGGAGGAAGTGTATTGTTGGGGACTGGCAAAGCAAGATTTGTGACTGACCCTGATAACCTACGCTCTCCTAGACCCTAGAATCAGTCTGGCTCTATCCAATTAGAGCAGAGACTTAGAACACAGAGGAGCTTAACTTTTGTTCACTATTTTCCATTTAAAATGTTTTTCTAACCACAAAAGTCTTTTCTTCACATCTGAAGACCAATGTTGCAAACCCTATGGAGGCATAACATGTAAAAGACCATGATGAGTCTCCAATCTAAAATGGGTCTCCTGTCTCCAGAAACTCCAGCTATTTATGAAAAGGCTTGGGGGACCATCTGGTTCAACTGATCAAACAAAAGCGGTGGAAGGAAGACAAACGCTAACTCCTCCGTAAAATACTGAGTGAAACCTGAATGAAGTCTCAGCCTCCCACCATTTTTTGCTGGAATTCTTCTGTTAGCCAGGTGGATCCCCAAACTTTTCATCAGCCACAATCATCTATGGTTCGGCACTACTTCATTAACACTCTGAAACATGGATAAGCATGTGGAGATTAAGAACATCGTAGTCACTGAGGACATCAGCTTTTGTGCTCCCTTTCAAACATCAAGCCTATATTTATCCATCTAGGTCACTGAACAGAGACACTACTTCACAGAACAGAGACACTACAATCCATGTCTCCATTTCCTAGACCTAAAGTACCAACTGTGTCAGGACTTGTGTTTTCTGAAGTTTTTGACCGATACTCTGGGCATAAATGCGAAAATCCAAGTCAAGACCTACTCAAAAATTAAGTAGACCCACAAAACATTCTTATGGAAAACAGTAAAGATCTTGAACACAAAATTACCTACCACGCCAAGTTAGACAGCTGCATTTCAAGACTACCTATGCATCAAAGAACAATGTGTTATGGACACAAGGCTTTCTGTGGCTAGCTAGGTAATTGTTTTTTACTTTAGCCTTAGAGAGGCAAGAAGGGAAATGTTACGTGACAGAAATAATCAGGTTGCAGTCTGTGCTGTAGGCTCATATGATAAAGATTTTTATAACATCTAGGGGAAATTCGGAATATTAAAATTTGTATTTTTTTATGCATTTGGGTTGGTTAGAAGAAAGAGGCATGATCACATTTGAGAAACCCACAATGCATCAGTACTCAAAATCCACCTTACATGATGTAATTGTTTCTTCATCAAAATAGGTGCTTCTGTCCATTCAAGTGATGCAAATAAGCTTTGCAAAGACTATTAGCAACCCTAATGCTCATCAATCATAGGGGATTTAAGGGGAGCGTGAGATTACACAACAGAAAAAGCTGCAAACATTTTCTGTGTTCTATAATTGTAGATCACATGATGCGCATCAAATGAACAGGAGTGCCCATCCCCTAAGGGCTATGGCTGATTAAACAAAGTAGAAGCCAGAGTAAAATAAATTAATACTGTTCTGCACACTTGAGTCTCGCCTAGTATGGATATCCACATTGTAGTGTTTAACTGTTTGGTGAAAGTATGCAGAGATGACTTACGAGCTTCCTTACACTTGTCCTTGAGACCGATATTGCCCAATGAAGTCACAACAGATCCTTTCTTGTATGTGGAGTGCATCCTGGGTGTGTCAGTGTTTACCAGCTTTCCACATGCGTAACAGACTTGGATTAGTCGTACACCCATTTTGCAATACTCTACTTGGGTATTGGGAGACCTTTGTGCGTGGGAGCAAAGGGAAAAAACAAGTGTACTGTCTTGCAGAAGCATCTTGTTCCGTCAATGCAGTACATGAGTATGCATTTAACCATTAAAGAACACAAATTTTCTTTGTACTTTTGGAGGAATTTGGGAAGAGAGCTGGAAACCCAACCTATTGGTAGAGATGAAGTACAAGTTACTTACCTTCGGTAACTACATATCTGGTAGAGACATATTCTAGTTGCAGATTCTTCACCAGATTCCTGACTACGATGGCAACGACGCCTGTGGAGTCGACCGACGCCACCTACCAACGCGCAAGGGTATTGCTCGAAAAAAAATCTCCGGATCCAGTATGATGTCTGGGGGAAATTCTAAGGTAAGGAATCTGCAACTAGAAGTCTCTATCAGGTAGGACGTGTCACAAGAAGGGGCATGAAGTGCCCTTGGTGTAAATACTCACTTTATGGTCATCTATGAAAGCCTTGACGAGTTCAGTACAGAGGATGGCTCAGTGCCGTCCTCCACACCAGTGCCTGTGTGCTGAGGATTGTTCCAGGCCATCCTCGTACACAAGCAGAAAATCCCTCTGGTATGAACACTTAGAGGGATTTCCTTTTTTTTATTTCAGCCTCAGGAGCTGGGAAGAGCTTCCCCAGCAGCCTTACAATGTAATGATGATCGGTGTGCACTGCACGCTGATGTTATTACACTGAAAGTGAAATGAGCCGATGGGTTTATTTCATTTTCAGTGCATCGATCCCCTGAGCATCAATCTGGACGAGGGGGGTGTCATTGGAAAATCTCCCCTTTCCAAAGGTACCACTCCCTTGTGGATTCCCTGCTTAGGTATCGCTTCAGGAGGGCGATCACCAAGCAGGCATCCACCCACTAGACCACAGAGCCTATTTTAAGGTTTCACCTCAACGTGCACGCTTGCGAACAGTCCTTGCGAAATCTCTTGTAAATAAAAGAAAAAGAAAAAAAAACACACACACACACAAAACTGGGCTATGAGCCCACCCATCACCTAACGATACTTACCATTGGGTAGGTCCGACGTGTTTTTTCTTTACGTGTTATTGGTCAACTTGTCATCTGGTTTCACTCTGCAGGTCTTCCTCCTCTGCTTTGCCGTGGCACGTGGCCAAAGTATTGCTTCCAGGGACTCAGCATTGGCTGGTGACCAGTGCCCTCCCACAAGAGTGCACTAAAGTGCCCACTCCCCTCCTAATGCTGAACACTCCTCTTTCCGCTGACTGTGCGTATGCCTGTACTCATAAGTTCAACCACAGGTACATATCCACAGGTAAACACTTTCACAAAAAGGAAAAAAAAAAACTAGTTGTCCTCATTCATTCTGCAGAGCCACTGGTGTCAGCATTCTTATGTACAGGGCAACATTTGACCATGACTAAACTACTCACGTTGTTGCCTGTTCCAAAGGGGCTGGGAGACGTTTTTAGACTAAATGGATGGTGGAGGTACTTCCTGAAAGGATTGGTAACGACCTGCAGTGATCGAAGGATCAAACTGTGAGGATTTGTCAAAAGAGTGGCACTATGCTACAATGCAATACATTCTGAATAAGGCATTTAAACTTAAGGAGCGGTGCAGTCGAAAAGGCACAGTCTAGTTGCTGAATTATCAAACCGTGAATAGCAGCGCTAAAAGTCGCTCTCTGAGAGGAGCTGTTTGCACTAAGAAGGGTCAGTACTCTCAGTCTGAAAGTACTGTAGCAGCACAGAGAAGTGCTAGAACTTTCTGTTTCAAATTTAAGAAGTGCAGGTCTCATATCAATGAAGTTAATATTTTATACAGCAAAAAAACAAACAAAAAAAAACAACAATGTTAATAAGATTCACTTTTAGATTTTAATCAGATCTTCAGATGGCTGAAGGAGCAAAGAGAAAGGCTGTGACACAAGCTGTAAGGGGCGTGGTCGACCTAGAGATGGTCCTGACTACTTTGTGTCCACATCGAAGGGACAGCCCCTCTCAGCGTTATGCGATCTCTGTCTCATACAGAGCTCGTGCTCTCTCCTGGACTGGACTCAGGCCAGTCTATCTTACTACCTAACGGAATTATAAATATTACAAAAATGTTATACTAATGTTTGCTTTAAATCTGATAAACCGTTAATAATGGTTTATGCTGAGATGTATGTTGAAATAAACAGCAACATAAATAATTAATGGTTTATCAAAAAAACATTGTAACATTTTTCTTATATTTATGAGCCAGTTAGATAGTAAGATAGAATGCAAAAGAAAAAAACAAAGGTGAAACCTATTGGCTTTGCCAATGCTCGTCTGAGGGGTGGAGCAGCCCACTCACAATGGTTTAGTGCTCCCTCCAAGCTGACAACTCGGGGATTGGGCCTGGCACCTACCCCTCCCAAAAAAACACCAAAAGTCTTTCTGAACCCCCCCCCACCAACACCCAGGTCGGGGGAAGTTTTGAAGTGTTTTCCTCCAATATGCCCCCAGTGGGGCAGAACGCCCATTAGCCCACCAGGGAGTAGATTTTTAGGGGTGGGGGGATAGCCCTCACAATGGGCTGCCCCCCCGTCCCTCCAGGCCCAAAAGACATTCTGCCCCCCATCGCCCCTGCCTTGGGGCAGATTGGAGGTTCCTACCTCCAATCTGCCTCCAGGAAGAAGAATATTTATCAGAGTAAAACAAGATAAAAATGACATAAATCCAATCAGTAGCAGCTGAGATATTAAATTTTAAAGATTAAATGTAAAATAGTGCTTAGAAGTCACCAACAGTCAAAAAGGTTAACTGAGGTCGCGAGGGACCAACCCAAAACCAAAGTTCAGGCTGACCGCAATGGAGGGTAGGCCGGCTACAGAACCCACACAGGTCTGTTGAAAAAGTACCTTTGATGGAGCAAAGAGCCAATGTCGAAGGCACAATGTGTCTGTATTTTCCACGCAGTCAGGTCACTGCTCGTCATCGGGCTCAATGAAGTGAATGCAATGTGTCGGCACCCAGCTGTGCAGGCCGTGAATCCACTGTGGTCGCCCAGCCTCTGCGCTGAGGGAGTGATGCATCAGCATTTATCCCACACTCGAGGCGATGAAAGATCAGCTGCAGAACCCACTTCTGAGGTCCAGGACTGGAGAGGGCACCTTAGGCAAGGGTACGACTCACAGATGGCAGAGTTCAGCAGCACCAGGAGAGTTGCAAGCAGTCTTATGACCCTAAGACTGCAGATCAACAGGGGGGCAAACCAGCAAGCCCTTGGCGACTCTGTCTCCAGACACTCTGGCTCAGCAGGATGGGTCCAGTGCTGGTCAGCAAGGTAGAGCTCAGCAGGCAGCAGGGCAGCTCAACAATGCAGAGAAACAGATCCTCTGAACAGTGTGACAATCCTTGTAGCACCACAGTCTTTACACAGCAGAGTTCTTCCCAAGTCTAATACTGATCTGATTTTAAGGGGTCAGAGCCCCAGAACTTATACCAAAAACTGTCTTTGAAGCGGGAGTGACTTCAATGCAGCTCCTTGGAGTGCACAGGTTCTCCTTTTATCCAGGCCCTGGCTCCACACTACCAGTAGGAGGGTAACCACCCCTTTGTGTCGGGACAGGCACTTCTCTATTGAAGTGTAAGTGTGAACAGCCCTCCACCCTTCGAACCCAGGAAGGCCCATCAGAGTGCAGATGAGTCCTTTGTCATGCCTATCCATCCTGTATTTTCTGTCAGGTGGAATGCACAAAGCGTAGCTCTCACCCTGCTCAGATGTGTATTAGAAACAGGCTGCAAGGTACACACAGAAGGAAGAGCAGAGAAATGCCTACTTTCTTTAAGTGGCATTTCTAAAATAGTAATAATAAATCCAATTTTACCATTTAAAGATGATTTATCATTACCATTCCAATGATATGAAAACACGATGAAGCTATTCTTTTCAGGATCTACAGCTTAAAAGTATATTAAGGAATTACCCGTGCTAGCCTACAAGAGGAGTAGGCCTCACAACTTTGGGGGGTTTTTCATTACCAGGGCATGTAAATCTTGAAAGTACAGGTTCTGCCTTTTACATACACTGCACCCTGCCCTACAGGCTACCTAAGGCCTACCTTAAGGGTGGCTTATATGTAATAAAGGGGGAGATTAAGGCTTGGAAAGAGGTTTTAACTGCCAAGTCTAAGTGGCAGTGAAACTGCACACACAGACTCTGTGGTGGTAGGCCTGAGACATGTTTACAGGGCTACTTAAGTGGGTGGCACACTCAGTGCTGTAGGTCCACTAGTAGTATTTAATTTACAGGCCCTAGATATATGGTATACCATTTTAAAAGGGACTTACAAGTGAGAGGCAAAATGTCTGGGGTACGACCATCCTAAGGATGCCAGGTCTAACACCCACTTTGCGGAAAAAAGAGTCAGTTTTGTGTGAGAAAATGTGACGTATGCATGTTGCATTTTAGGCCATTTCCTGTCGCGGGCACTAGGCCTACCCACACAAATGAGGTCCCATTTTTATCAGAAAACATGTGGGAGCCCAGAATAGTAGGATAATTATTATTACCAACTGCATTTTGCTGCATTTGTCCCTTCACAACATAATCCAGTGTGTAAGAAAGAAGACATTTTGAAAAATACCCCCTAAATCATATGCTTATATGGGTACCGACAGATTCAGAGACGTACAAGTAACCACTACTCCATATCTTGTGCCCATTTCAGAAATACAAAGGTTACGTTCATGCCCATTTTTCATTCTACATATTTCACCATTTAAATAGGTCTCTCTACTCAGTACACAATTAAAAAACACTGTACAGTCCAGCTCAGTCATTGGCTCTGGGTACCTCGGGTTCTCGAAGCACCTACAAACTCTAAATGTATCCCACAACCAAAAGGGCCTAGTGAACGTAATGGTACATTGCTTTTGTAAAATGGCCATTGTGACAAAAAGTTACAAGTGAAAACACTGTCATAAATGGCTGTTTTTTCCCTACTCATTTTCAATATTTCATTATGACAACAGCTTGTTTGGAAAAACCTCGAGGGATCATATGACCTCTCGCTGAATTCAGAATTCTGTCTACTTTTTAGAAAAAATCGCTTTGGGGTTTCACACTGGTTTGCACCATAAACTAAAAGTAGGTTGAAAGCACAAAAACATTGGGAAAATTGACTACCTCTTTGAAAAGACTATGGTGTGTAAAAATAAAATTAAACAAAACGTGTTTTGATTCGGCTCTGGGAAGATGGTCACTTTAGCACATCAAACCATCTGTTCATGCCATTTTCACATTTTTCCTATTTAAAAAAAACAAAATTGTTTTATTTTGGCTATTTTCTCGGTCTCCTTCAGGGAACTGTACAAACCCTGGTTACCTTTAGAATCCCCTGGATGTCTAGAAAAAAGGACACAAAGTTGGCGTGGATAGCTTAGGTGGATAACGTTATGGAGGCCTAAGCACAAACTATCCCAAATAGCCCAAAAAAATGACTGGGCACTGGGTGTGAAAAGGCTTAGCAGCGTAACTATTAAGTACTGGGATTTTCAAAGAGAAGCAGTTTGTCCGTTTTGTAAGCATGCAACTACAGCGGACAGATGATGAGGAACTGAAGTGTTATCAAATTCTGCCTTTACCAGATATCTGATTGTGAAACACATAGGGTTTCATGGAGGTATAGTGGGATGTCTTTCTGATAGGAAAGGTGACAAACTATGTCTGACGAACAACACATATACTAATTTCCTAAAGATTCCTAAATTGATAGTGATACAGTTTCTTAAACTGCCACCATCACTAATAGGTTTTAAATATAAGTTTGTCCTTTTTCACCTGTATTACCAGGGTGAGATGAACTAAAAACATATGATATAAACAAAATGTGTGCACGTTTGAACATGCTACTAACTCACAGGTAAAACTTGTCTAAAGGAATATGTCTATATATTGATTTATAAAATTTTAGTGAGGACATGGGTCAAGTATTTCATTTTTATAATGTAAGGGTCTATATTGATAAGGTAGAATTTGGCACACTAGGATGCTGCTACATTCAGGTGTGAGCTTATGTATATGAATATTAAGATAAATCTTGTAAAAACAATTCTAGATATTAAAAGATTTATATAAGCCTAGACTGCCACTGATCAATCATTACAAACTGGCCCCACCCTAGTGAACAGAGAATCTAGTAGTTACTTTAGCAAGGGACAAGTTGTAGATATCCCACCACTCCACACCTCCCCTTCTCACCTTCGCACATCCTGACACACATCTTTCTTTTCAAGGTACATACACACTTATTTTTATGCATGGCATACTTTTTAAATTATTCTTATGTACAGACAGTTTTTGGGTTAATTGAGGCTTTGAAAAAACAACACAAAATAAAAACCGCGAGTCATTTGTTTCTTGGTGAGAATGCATAAAGTTTGTCTTTGACAAACACTGACTGGGCTGAATTTCTTAGGGGATGCTTTTTGAATTTTGAAACCAATGTTGTACTTTTGAATAAGTGAGATGTTTGTGAATTTATTTAGGTCCTTTTATTAAAGAATTAATGAATTAATGAAATAGAGGTCTAAATATCTCAGCACATTTAGGAGGCACATGCATAGTAGAACAGTAGTTGGAATGTTAATTCCAAATTGAGTCAAACAAGAAGGTGGTTACTGCTTTATATAACCAGTGAAGCAATTGATATACACAAATATGAATCAGGATTGTGTTGTCATTAAGAAGTGTATAAGTAATGTGTTACCGGCAGGTACACTGAGTGAAATAAACTAGTCCTTGTTATACGGCTCTTTACAAATTCCAGAGCAGAGAACGGGACTGCAAAGAACGCAGACTGGGATACCAATTTAATTAAGACGGAGATAAAACCCAATAATCAAGAGCAAACCTAAAAAGTAACCGATCAAACCAGCACAAGAGGCAGGCAGGAGAACGGAGCAGCAAGACAAACCCAGGGTGAGCATCTGCCTGGAATAAATACCATAGCTAACCAACTGTATATGGAAACCATGCATGGAAGGAGAAATTATATGTATATATGAAGTGCTATGACTCCAACTTGTTTTTGGTTAGTCTGTTCTAAAGAATCCTTCTGGGTATCCTTTTTCCAAAGCAATCCAAGGATCTGGATTTACACAGGGCTGTTTGCCCACTTGTCACTAAGTGGTGCTGATCACACATCAACACTGAGCATTACCGCTTCTTCCATTTTTCTGATGCCACGTGGACCAAGCTACCAAAACTTTGCATCAAGCATAATGGCATCCTTGAGACAAGACTGCACTCAACCATATTCTTATAGAAGTGGAGATACAATATATGGACATGGTTTCAAGAATGAATGCTTGGAGTTTCATCTCTGCAACAATGTAAGAAAGAGGAAACCATCTAGTCAAATGTCTTAGTCGCAGCAATGAAAAATCCTGCACAATCACAACCGAAATATGAGCCATCCGTCTCGTTTCAAACTTTTCCTTTGGGCGATTTACCAGAAACCTGCTCTAATTCAGCCATTCCTATGACTTCACCAGGCAACATTTCAATCAAGCAATTGTCTGCCATGCAACTTGGATAAAACAATTTTATATTTTCTCAAAGAAATGCCGCAAAGACGCATATACCAAGAAAGATTCTCAAATGGATCAGATTGGTCTCCAAAAGCTGTTCCATTAAGTTATGCTATTTTTCATTTCAACCTTCATTCTCATGGTGTACTACTTGCTACCCTGTTCTACCAGTTTCAGATAATAAAGAAAACCTTACGGCCAGGAGCGTAAATGGGTTTATTTATAATAGTAACTTGGTCATCTGTACCTTCACAACAAACCTATCTGATCCCTCTTGGATAGGAGAAATCTATAGTGTATCTTGTGAAGTTTCAAATCCAACTAAGACTGGCCACTTGATATCAGGGATTGTGATTGGGAAACAACCCAATTCTTCTGCAGCCTTGGCGTGATGTGTTCTTTTGAAATAATATTAAAAAGTTTGTTTTAATAGAGTTCTAGTTTCCATGGCCCTAACAGAATGCCTCAATACTTTCAGCTTAAGGTATATGAACATTTTCATAAAGCCATGAGAGTAGCTCAAACACCGTTCAGTTTATTTCTACAAAAAGTAGAGAAAGAAGAAGGTTGCATAGTCCTGCAACATTCTATCAAGGTTAAGTACACATCTCAGTACCAACACATTACTCCAGTTTCCGTCTTATGCCCCTCTCTGCTCACCCTATATCTGTTTTTTCTTTCTACCCACACTGACCAACATACTCTTTGCCAACACTAGCTAACTGGCTTCATCTAATCAGCAGTACTGAAACTGCAAAATACCAGGTACTGGATGGCATGTTGATTTTAAAATCTTTCCTGACTCTCTTTCCATCTGAATAAACATGTCTAACAGAGCAGTCAATTTCTTTGGAATGCTCCTCACCAACCAACACCAATGTCTGCAATTTGACTCAACTAACCCCTTTCCCGCCATGAACGTAACGGTTACGTCCTCGGCTGCAGCGCACAGGTGCCAAGGACATATCCATTACATCCTGGGACTGGCACATGGGGGGAGCACTAGCGCTCCCCCCATGAGCTAGCTCCACTCATTCCACCCTGACCTCCCCCAGTGACATCTGATGACGTCAGCGTGCTGACCTCGTCAGAGGCCACCCCCATCGGACCCCCTCCCCCAAGTGACATCTGATGAAGTCAGCGCGCTGACCTCATCAGAGGCCACCCCCATTGTGCTGGAAGCTCAGCTTCTAGCACGATCGGAAGAGAAATGCAAGCATTTCTCTTCCGATCTGGGGGTGGGGGCAGGCAGAGAGGCATCAAAGGAAAGGAAAGGCCTTTCCTTTCCTTTCCTTTGATGGCTCTCTGAGCATTTCTGCAGCCCGATTGTGAAGCGATCAAGCTGCAGAAATGCCCACTAGACACCAGGGACTTTGTTATTTTTAGTATAAACAATAAAGGTGAGCGACCCCTTGAGCAAGGGTTGCTCCCCTGGGGGGCATTTTTTAAGGCCTTTTCTGCTCCTCTCCACCCTCCCCCCCCCCAAGGGGGCAGAAACCATTAGAGACCAGGGATTTATTTTTATTTTTATTGTTTACACAGGATGAGTGACCCCTTAGGCAAGGGTTGCTCCCCTAGGGAAAGGGGGGGGGGGGGTCAAATTGTCTTTAGGCCATTTCTGCCCACTTTGGGGGCAGATGGGCCTATTTTTCTTAAGCCAATCTGCCCCTTAGGCGAGGCAAATTTATTTGAGGCCATTTCTGCCCTCCTTGGGGGCAGATCGGCCTATTTTAAGTAGGCCGATCTGCCCCCAAGGGGGGCCAAAACCACTAAACATCAGGGTTTTTTTTTTTTTTTTTTCAGATGGGTAACGAGCCCTTAGGCAATGGTTGCTCCAGTGAGGGGCAAATTAATTTTAGGCCATTTCGGCCCCCCTTGGGGGCAGATTGGCCTATTTCTATAAGGCTGATATGCCCCCAGGGGGGCAGAAACAACTTAGGCACCCGGGATACGTGTGTGTGTTTTGTTTGGGGGGTCAGCCCCTTGGGCAAGTGTCACTCACCATGGAGGCACATTACTGTTGGCCGTATCTGCCCCCCCTTGGGGGCAGATCAGCCTATTTTTTAAGGCCCATCTTCCGTCAAAGGAGCACAAAGCCCACCAGATACCAGGGAAGAACTTTATAAAAAAAAAAAGAAAAAAAAAAAAGAAGAGGGTGGGGCTATGGCCATACCCCCACACCAAATAAGTGGGACAAAGTTGTTCCGCCCACTGGTGGGAAGATGGGGGAATTACCCCCAATCCACTCCGGGGGTGGGGGGGGCGGGTCGCAGAAAGCCCACTAGATGCCAGGGTATTAAAAAATAAAATAAAAATAGTGGAGTGGTGGCTACAAACCAGTACGGGCATGGTTATGCCCCCACCCCAACTGAAGAGGGTAACAGTCTTTCAGCTCCCCCCCCAACACACCAAAAGATCTTATCCCAATGGCAAGAACGCGAAGCAAGAGGACATTTGATTATTTTGGGGTTTGATTTTACATTTGGGCCACGAGAGCTTGTCTAACTCTCAAAATCGTCCCACTTGGAATGGTGAGGGCTGCACTTTTTGGACTTTGGGGTGTTGCCATGTAGAAAACTCAACGAGACCCAGATACATCTGAAAAATAAACGTCAGGGTGAGTCCAGAGTGGTGTGCTTTAAATGCACCCTGCACTATTTTCCTACCCACAACGCCCTGCAAACCTCCAGCTTTGCTTGAAATCACACACTTTCCCCACATTTTTGTTATGGAACCTTCCAGAATCCACAAAATACCTACCAACCAGCATTGTCGCATCTATACAAATAAAAATTCTGCCCCACTTGTCAGCCTAAAAATGTTTTTTGTTTTTGTAAACTGCCCTTTTGAACCCATTTTGGTTCCCACTCAATTTCAACATGTTTATGGCTCTTCCCGTCACATGCACTTGGACCACTTACAAAAGTGAGGTATTATTTTTATCAGGAGACTGAGGGGGAACGCTGGGTGGTAGGAAATTTGTGCTGGTGCGATGATCCCACACGACTGTTGGAAAAATTTGATTTTTTGGCTAATTTTGAGGTTTGCTGAGGATTCTGGGTAAGAAACCACGAGGGGATCCATGCAAGTCACACCTCCCTGGACTCCCTCGGGTGTCTAGTTTTCAGAAATGTCTGGGATTGGTAGGTTTACCCAGACGGCTGCTGAGCCCAGGACCAAAAACGCATTTGCCCCCCGCAGAAACAAGTAGTTTTGTATTTGATAATTTTGATGTGTCCATTTAGTGTTTTGGGGCCTCTCCTTTGGCGGGCACTAGGCCTACCCACACAAGTGAGGTACCATTTTTATCAGGAGACTTGGGGGAATGCTGGGTGGAAGGAAACCTGTGGCTCCTCTCAGATTCCAGAACTTTCTGTCACCGAAATGTGAGGAAAGTGTTTTTTTTTCCAAATTTGAGTTTTGCAAAAGACTCTGGGTAACAGAACCTGGTGAGAGCCCCACAAGTCACTCCATCCTGGATTCCCCTAGGTGTCTAGTTTTGAAAAGTGAACAGGTTTGGCAGGTTTCCCTAGGTGCAAGCTGAGATAGAGGCCAAAATCCACAGCTAGGCACTTTCTTAAAAACACGTCAGATTTCAATGTAAAAATGTGATGTGCCCATGTGGCGTTGCCTGTCGCGAGTAATTAGGCCTACCCCAGCAAGTGAGGTGCCATGTTTATCGGGAGACTTGGGGGAACACAGAATAGAAGAACAAGTGTTATTGCCCCTTGTCTTTCTCTAAATTTTTTCCTTCCAAATGTAAGACAGTGTGTAAAAAAGACATCTATTTGAGAAATGCCCTGTAATTCACATGCTAGTATGGGGACCCCAGAATTCAGAGGTGTAAAAATAACTGCTGCTTCTCAACACCTTATTCTTGTGCCTATTTTCGAAATACAAAGGTTTCCTTGATACCTATTTTTCACTCTTTATATTTCATCAAATGAATTGCTGTATACCCGGTATTCAATGAAAACCTATTGCAAGGTGCGGCTCCTTTATTGGCTCTGTGTACCTAGGGTTCTTGCTGAACCTACAAGCCCTAAATATCCCGCAACCAGAAGAGTCCAGCAGACATAACGGTATATTGCTTTTGAAAATCTGACATTGCAGGAAAAAGTTGGAGAGTAAAACGTGGAGAGAAATGGCAGTTTTTTTCACCTCAATTTCAATATCTTTTTATTTCTGCTGTTATTTTCTGTAGGAAAACCTTGTAGGATCTACGCAAATGACCCCTTGCTGAATTCAGAATTTTGTCTACTTTTCAGAAATATTTAACTGTCCGGGATCCATCATAGGTTTCACACCCATTTCTGTCACTAACTGGAAGGAGCCAAAAAGCACACAAAAATATCAGTAAAAATGGGGCATGTCATATTAAAATGCCAAAATTGTGTTGAAAAATGTGGATTTCTGATTCAAGTCTGCCTCTTCCTGAAAGCTGAGAAGGTGGTGATTGTAGCACAGCAAACCCTTTGTTGATGTCATTTTCGGGGGTGGGGGGGTGGGGGAAACACATGCTTTCTTCTGCAGCACTTTTTTCCTGTGTTTTGCAAAACAAAACAAAATAAAACAAAAAAAAACGAAATTTTCACTGTATTTTGCCTAATTTCTTGGTCTCCTCCAGGGAAACCCACAAACTCTGGGTACCTCTAGAATCCCTAGGATGTTGGAAAAAAAGGATGCAAATTTGCCGTGGGTAGCTTATGTGGACAAAGTTTTATGAGGACCTAAGCGCGAACTGCCCCAAATAGCCAAAAAAAAGGCTTGGCACAGGAGTGGGGGGGGGAAGGCCTGACAGTGAAGGGGTTAATGAATGAAAGATAATATTAATTAGTTAATAAAAGCCATAAACACCAAAAGCCAAAAGAGAAGCCAATCTAACCGAACACAGCACAATGCAAAGTGTAAACATTAACACTGTCACTAAAAAGAAACAATCTGCAAAGACCAATCATGCAGTTTTCGACAAGTATCAAAATATGAAAAATATCAGGACTAACCGACACAGTATGACAACTTTAAACGAGTCACATGATGACACGCAGCCCAGGTCCCACAAAATCCACCCTGGATCATGTGCAAATCAGCTCGGTCATCCATATTAATGTGTTTACTAACCAAGGCAATGTGCAATATTATGCAAGGAGTGCAAATGACATGCCGGGAGATCTACCTCCCACACTGTCAGAACAGTTTGTGTACAGTTCGAAAAAGATTGTCAATATTAGAGAGGTCAATGACAAATACAATGTGCAAAGTTATACAAAGGGGTACAAATAAACCACTCTTCAAGCAATGCTCGGCTTGTACAGAATGTGCAAGAAAGCCAGTGTAAAGTTTTTTAGACCTCTAAATAAAACTTACATCTGAGAGGCATAATTTTGACCAGGCGAGTTTGTGATACACCGGCTTGTACAAACTGTGCAAAAAAAGCCAGAGCATAGATTTACAAAACTAAGATTGATGTCTTCTGTAAGGTTTAAAAGTCTAACAGCAGACAAACTGACGGCTGGCTAAATTGTCATGTGCAAACTAACACTAATAGTTTTATTCAAGGCCTTCGTGATTATTCATCTATAACACCTGGTGAGTGATTTAAAGATTTGCAGAAACTGTACCAGCCTGATGTTCAACATAATATTCTTTGGGTCAAGTGACTCAAGGAGGGCTGGTCTACAGGATATAATCCCCAATGCGTTGAATTCTTTTTTAATGTACTGCTTCGTTGGTGGGCCAGGGCTGGGCATATACAAATAACATGCAGCAATGTTTCCTCGACCAAGCCACGTAGGAGGCATTTCTGATTTCCGCTTTGGAAATCTTCCCTCCATTTTGGCTGAAGATCTTTCATTGGAATATCACCAAATCTTAGTGTTAGAAATCTCTGCTTTATCTTCAGGGAGTGGGGAGTGGGGGCATCCAGAATAGATGACTCTTTATGAGTTTTATAAGATTTTAAGACAAGCCACCTATGCAATTGCACAGATACTTACTCCTTGTCTTCTGTCCAAGTTTGCAGTTTGACGGATTTGTTTACTGCTTTCCTAAATGCTGCCTCAGACATGTTAAGATCCCACAAATTGCCCAGTTTAAGCAGCTCTAAGTTTTTTTTAGATGTTTCTTATAAGCACCAATAATCCTTTCAAGATTAATTTCCAACCACACTAGATTTGCCAGCATTTCTTCAGCAGCTTGCTCATTATTCTTTGCATATGCCCCTATACAGTTCAGCAGTCTTTGTAGGCCTATTCTTGTATTACTGTGCAACAACAGGTCATCTGCAAACAGCATGTTGGAAAGTTGCTGACCACCAAGGCTGGGTGCATGTGCTGACTGACCGCCCATGGAGATCTGCAATGTATAAATTAAAGAGAAGTGGTGCTAAAACACAGCCGTTTTATGCCGACTGATGTTTTGACTTCCCTTGACAGATGTGTACCCTCCCCGAGCTTTATCTTGACCCATGTGTCACAATATAATAGCGTAATTTCACTAAAAATATTTGACTTTAACCCCCCTCTGTTGCAGTTCTGCCCAGAGGCTACCATGCGGGACAGTCAAAAGCTGCCTTAAAGCCCATGAAGCACATGTAAGTTGGAGTCTCTGTAGCCTTGGCTCTATTGAGGGTCAGACCCAGGGCCAGAAGGTTTGTTACTGTGCCTTGGTTCTAAGTGAATCTGGTTTGATTAAAGGGTAATCTGCCGTTGTCGACAGCCCATGTCTCTAGATCTTGAAGAAGGTGCATAGAGAAGTACTTAAGATCAAAAACAAGCAGAGTGATTAGGCGATAATTATTTGGTGAGGAGACGATACCCCCCCTTATAAATGGGACAGATTATTGAACCCTTCCAACAAGCTGGGATAACCCCTGTTGCCAAAACATAATTAAACAGTGCTGCAAGAAAGTTTGCCCATCTTGATGTTGAATATTTAATCAGAGCTTGTGGAAGCCCATTGGGGCCCGGGGCATAATCAGTTCATGATTATTCAATGATCCTAATTATTTCTGTAGGAGTAAATGCTAAGGAGGGTTGTGCCTAGGTAGTCCAGTTGCAACTCTCCCCAAGCACTGGCATGTTTTCACCCGGAGTGCTTTCCTTGGAGTGAATTCTTTTTAATGACTGACCCAGGCATTCTCACTTATATTTTTGTTATGGGCTGCACCTGGAATGTTTTCAATATTATTGAGGAGTTTCCAAAAGCATTTTAAGTCAGCTGAGTTAGATGCATACAGCAATTTGGCCCACAGGGTTTCCAGTTTGGATTTTGTATGGCACTATATCTCCCTTTTTGATTCTTTCTTATCTTCCCGGAAGCTTCTTACTAGCATTTCATCCTCAGGAGATTTACGCAATTGCCTCAGCAGCCTGGACACTGTAGATTCTCTCAGGCGCACTGATCATGGCATAGATACGTCCTCATGGCACCCGAGACGGGCTACCTTTTTTCACTCTCTTAGCAGTGAATTTATTTGTTAGTTCCTTAGCAAAAACCTCCCATACAGATTTGCATTTTCTGTTGCCATGCATTCCGAAGCGGCCACTACCTCCTCCGTTTCAGCCTTGACTGTACATGAGCTCCACTTCAGGCGCTTTAAGTTTTTGGTGCCAATCTCTACCTGAACGGCTACCACGGCTTCCTGCTTGCGCACAATTGCCTGTACTGTGATTATCTGTTGATTGTGGACACTGGCCTCTCGGTGTAACACTCTGAAGTCACTTACTTGCTTAAACAATGGGAAATTTACCAGCGTGTAGTCTGAGTGCAAGACTGATTCACCTGTGGCCCTTGTCCATGCTGGGGAGATGTCTGTCGGCTTCAGACCACTCAGGGCCAACAGGGCTTTTAACTCATACGCCTTTATTAGCTTCTTTCTAGGCTTGTCTTTCCTGATGTAATGTGGCATGCTTTGAATTGAAACAAACCCAGCTATTTCTGCATGCTCTTCATTCGGGGATGGAATAAGTTAAGATTAAAATCTCCTGTGACTAACCAATATGGTGGGAAGCTTGAATTTTTTTTAATGAAACAGATGTGCAGAGAGTTTGTTTGCCACTGCGTCCTTACTTTTCAGATTGATGTATCCATTAATAAGCACAAAGGGTTTGTGCATATTCTTTGCCCAGCTATCCAGGTGCACAGTCATGAAGAAGTTATAAAATCTTAAAGGCCACATTGGAATTAATGTAAATCAACAGGCTGCCTTTTGCATTTCCGATTGGGTTGCTTTTCTCTGCCAGGTTGTTAAATTCTTCATAACCAATGACAGGAATACTGTCTTGCGCCCAGGTGTCTTGAATCATTATCATCTTAAATGAACCTAAAAACTAATTAATAGCTGGGACTTCAATTTTTGTCTGTAGGCTCCTTATGTTCCTAGAACAAATACCCTGGGTAAGGGTTGTCAGCTGTGTTGATGTTCAACTCTTAAGAGACTTTCCCTGTGATAGCGCAGAGGGAAGCCAGCTCCAATTGTCTTGAGTGTCGCACTTTGTTATAATTTTCCAGCACTCCTCTCCTCTCAAGATTTGGACTGTTCCAGAGGACTGTCCTACAGCTTCTTTGGGGGCTCCCCGGAATTGCATCTCCCATTTTCCCCTCTCAAGACAGACCAAGGTAAGAGTGGGTTCTTGTCAGGACCATGCTCCTCTAGTAGCAAGTAGGGGTATCTATTGCCTTGGTAGGTTGTAACCTCAATGCCCCATGCCTTCAGAAGCTTTTTCCGTTCTAGGACCACGGCGGGGAGATCTGAATTCACAAATGTGACTAAAGTTGGATCTGAATGCTCTCACTCAAGCTGGTAAAAACTTTGTAGCCAGGATCTCGTCAGAAATTACATGATTTCAACAAGGTAGTGCCTTTATTAGTTTTAGGATACTTGTGTGGTTAAGTACATCCTGAGGACCCCCTAGACCTTAATTTTTGATGAACCCTATGCACTCTATTTGATGCACTAGTACTATAATAACTTTCAAGACGGTCCCTTCCTACCACTGGGCTCTAAATTACTGTTCCTATTTGTCCACCAATAGAACCCCCTATTTTCTCTGAGGGCACATTTACTGATGACTGTGACCTTGTTGCTTGAGGAGCCTGTTCTATCACAGAGCTAGATTGGGCTTCCTCTTTCTTGGGGATTCCTAACTGGCAACCTGTTACCTGACTACCACGCCAGGCCCAGGTCCACCCTTTCCACTGAGCATATTGAGATCGGTAGACCTAGACTCCACGTCGGGTAGTTGGAGTCTTGCTATTGATGTAGATTCCGGCTCAAGCGTGTTGCATGCTGGCTTCAGATCAATTGGCTTAAGACTTCCTCCTGGCTCTTGCTCTGACTTTGGCTCCTGCCCTTTCTTGCACGCTTCCTCTCCCTCCTGGTCAGATGAGGAGAGAGGAGCAATTTCTATTTCTGCCTCTGTGGAACTTGGTAAATAGGCCAAAGCCTCCTGTACACCAGAGGCACTTCTCTGCTTTTCTCTTAAAACAGGTCTTATGCCAGCTTCCTCTGAGGGATCTGCTCTTTCAACCTGGTCCTCCTGTTCAATTAAGTGACTGCACTCCAGCGGTCCCTCTGACGGGGTATCTAATAACTGCTTGGCCTGGGTGCCCCACCTTGTGGGGCTGGGTCAAATTCCTCCCAGAATTCCTTTCAGAACAGCCAGCAATTGAACTAATCTGTTGACCTCAAAAGAATAGATGGTAAAGTCATTGAGCTGATTTGTTTGGACTCTTGCCATTAAGGCATTTATTTCTTCAATTTTTCATCAATTCCAGAGACGAAAACAGCCAAGGTGTTTAAAAAAGCCACCTGGATATCCATTTTATTTGAGTGATGCCTGAGGGGCCTTACCGTCGCTTGCATTGAATTCAATATTGGTACCCACATTTTGGTCAGATTCTTTGTAACTTACGGGTCTGTATGGGGGTCATCTAATTTCCCAATTTGATTGGGTTGAGCTATTTGATCTCCAGTGGGAGTAACCCAGTCGCCACCTTCTGTCCGGGTCAAGTCCCCTGCACCTGACCCCCTGCTTTTACTGGGCAAACTAGGAGCACCCAACTCCAGCACATTATTACTTCTTGCTTTTAAAGCAGGAAAGGAATAAAACTTAACCTTGGGGCTTTTAAGTGAAGTTGTCAATATCAGTGTTCATGTCAGTGCCTACCTTATACAACTCATCCTGCCAGGCAAGAGTTTCTGTGACAGCATTCCATGACTCTATAGGTTCCTGACCTCCTGATGCTGATGCTAACGCCTTTGGTGCCCCTAGAGTGGTGGCCTCATGATCTAACTCATAGGGACCAGCTGCGGGAGGCCCACTGCATCGGTGCTGTTTTTTTGGAGGGAGTCATCAGTGCCCTGGTGTTGGGCTCATCTCGCTAACTTGCTTACTTGAGGACCGAAAAAGTCTGTCAAGTTGTGGAGATCGGTTTATTAGGGCAGACTCCTGTTCCCTTAAGCATTTTGGAGGCCACTCAGACTTATCTACTTCTTCTCGAACTACTTCTTGTGCCACTCCTGTTGCATTTTTCATATCCGAGTTGCAATAATCTGAAGATGAGCAACTGGTATATATACTGTTTGTGCTAGTTCTCCATGTTGCCCTGTTAACCCTTCTTTTTGATACTGCTTCACTTGATGGTCCCTTTTTCTCTTATTAGAGACTGGGGTCTTGCCTCTTGTTCTGCCCGATCTAATACTCAGGTGCTGGTGGGAGGTTTTAGGATGTTAATAAAGAAGGGGGTGCAATCACACCCAGGACACCGCCTCACGCTCTTTGTGTCACTATGAGTGGTGGGTGGAGTTGAGGATTCTGGCCAGTCCGCTCTGCTGGATGACGATTATGGCGAATAGGTCCTGAATGGCAAAGCTGATACAAACTGGCTCCTCATGCCACCCCCCCCCCCCCCCCCCAAGCACCACCATGTGTTAGGAACACTTCCAGTTATTCTCCGCTTATACTGTGCCGCTTTGTACTTCACCTTACAACTTTGCCAGGGGGCACGAACATTCCAGCGACGCAATCTCACCCTTTTGCAGTAACCCTTCTTTCTATTTCCAATCTATTCCTCGTGGTATGTAATGTGGTATAATTTAGTAGCAGGGGGCCAAGCACGCCAGTGACACCACCTCACCCTCCTACCACTCACCTCTTGTTGTTGTTCAACACACTTACCCCTTGTAGAATATTTCAACGTGCTACAATCTACATTTCAGAATACTTTTTCACAGTGCTTTAAGGAGTTTTAAGGTGTTTTATGACACTTTTTTAAATGCAGTGTGCAATGTAGAGTACAATCTAATCAATAACCAGCACTTGGTGTACAGCAGTCAGAAATACAGCAGTCAGAAGCAATTAGAGGCGGTGTTGGCAATAGTGGTAGAGTGATAGTGGTAGGGCAATAGAAGTTAAATAATCCACAAAAATGGGGGCTAGCCAGGCTGCAAGCCACACTCAGTCCTCAACCGGGCCACTTCTGTGACATCTGGCCACCTCCACTCACCGATGGTGACAGGAGCACCGGGTGAAGGACTCTCTCTCCGACGCCGCTAAGCACTCTCTCCCGCTCACTTCCACCCACTACTATTCCAACTCCTTAGGATTGAGCGGTTGCCGCTACGGCATCTGTAGCGCACAGGAGGAACATGGAGCACACAATCAAGAACCAGGCCCCCAGGCAGGTCAGTGCCAGCAAACCCTGCCTTCCACTTCCTCAACCCCTGGCCCCTGGACAGAAAAAGCTGCAGCAAGCGGAGAAAGCTGCGGTACAAAGATCGAAAATAGAGGCACCAAACGGCACTCGTGCCATACCTGCTCTGTGCACTGACTCCGCCTTCAAGCTTCCCTCACATTCAGCGAGAATTCCTCTTCTCCTCATTTACTATTGCTCTGCCACCTCCATCGTACGGTGCGCTCCCAAGGCTCTAATCAAGTGCCCATAATCTACAACCTTTGTGTGGAACTCCTTGTTCTATAATGCTAGACCCATTTGATGTCTCCATTCATCAATAGACCGATACCACACTAGGTTGATCTCAAATTGAACCTGGCACATTATGAATTAGTCTTTATCACCAACATAAAATTATTAAGTCCTGGCTGGTGTGACCACTTTTGCAGTACAGACAGCCAAGCTCTGGGACTCTCTCTATTATGAACAAGAATCTACTCTACAACTTACAGTTCTAAAGCCCTCTAAACACCATTCTGTTCCAAACACCTGGCTCTGCCTCCCACCAAGATTACCACCACAACATAGGCTGGTCCTATAAGCTGACAATCATAGCACCAACCATGGAGGTGAGGAAGAAACAGTAAGCACAGTTCTTTCTAACTGACAATCTTCTGTGTCACCAGCACACTTAAGTGCAGCACCAAAGAAATAGCAACACAATGAGCGCATCCCTCTAGCCCTTATATACACAACCAAACCCTTTCTACAGAGGTCATGCTATAGGGATACACTCTACACACCATACATAGCAAGTTCATCCATTATGGCGTCAGGGCCCCACGATTGGCACTAACAAGTACTACACACAGATGGCACTAACAATTAACAAATCTAGGAACCTGAAAGGCCGATTTGATAGAAGCAGGCCACATTGCCATTTTCAGATAAAACATTGGCTCTGAACATAAAAATAATAAAAATCATGGTTTCCACAAGGAAAAGTAACTTACCATTTAATGTTATTTCAAAAGCCCCGGTGGACAGGCACTGACTTTCTAGCATGTTACTTAAGAAGAAAGTCATTAGGCATGAAAAGATCTGAAAACAAAAATGAGAGGTATGTGTTCAGTAAACAGTGATAAATAGGCTGTTTGTGGAAGAGGTGTAAAGGCACTGTCAAACTCTTGCGACACCAAACGTAAGCAGGGCCGACATATGCAGTTACAGTAAAATAACCAAATCAAAAAGTGGCAATAGGCTTCATCAGTAACATGTTTATAAGTGTATAACTTCCTAATGACTATTCACAATCTCTAGTTTTCAAACGTAATACAAAAACAGTAGCATTTTATGTCCTCTACGCTTGGGTTAGCTGTCTTTATACTCCATGCTTTTCTTTTTTTAAACAGAGCTTAGGTAAGTGAAGGAAACAATACAGGAAAGCCTTGAAAAGTCATTTACGGTAATGACACGCTATGAAAGATATTGACGTCAGCTAGGACAATTTGTTTAACCCACTGGGTGCCCAGTACGAGCTGGTCTCGTTCTCGGGCACAGTTCCCTTGTTCCGAGGATGAGACCAGATCGTCCTGCACCCAGCCCACGGGTGGAGTGCTAGCAACCCCCAGTTGGGGCTTCACCCCCCCCCCCCTCACCCCCCCCACACACACACACACCCACCCACTCCCACTCAGGGATAGAAGGGGAATTGCTTCCCTTTCCAACCCCGCCTCCCTCCAGTGACGTCTGATGACATCAGCACGCAATTGCACACTGACCTCATCAGAGGTCGCTTGCCATCTCGCGGGAAGCCCAGCTTCCAGCACGATCGGAAGAGAAATGCTTTGTCTATTTTAATTAGACCTTTTCTGCAACCCGGGTGTGGAGGGGAAGAGAACCCACTAGACACTAGGGATTTTTTTTTTTTTTTTTTTACATGTGGGGTGCGACCCCTTAGGCACATTTATTTTAGGCCATTTGTGCTGCCCTTGGGGCCAGATCAGCCTATTTTAATTAGGTCGATCTGCCCTCAAGCGGGGCAGAAACCACTAGGCACCAGGGATTTTTTTACATTTTTTTACAGATGGGTAGCGACCCCTTAGGAAAGGGTTGCTCCCCTGGGGGTAAAATTTATTTTAGGCCATTTCAGCCCTCCATGGCGGCAGATCAGCCTATTTTTATTAGGCCCATCTGTCCCTGTGGGGGGGGCGGGGGGGGGGGGGGGGGAGGGGGAGGAGAGAGGAGGGGTGCAGAAACCACTTAGGCACCAGGGACTGGTGTGTGTGCGTGTTTATGTGTGTTTTGTTTGAGGGGCAGCCCCTTGGGCAAGGGTCACTCCCCCTGGGGGCGCATTACAGTTGGCCATTTCTGTCCCCCTTGGGGGCAGATCACCTTAATTTTGTAAGGCCCATCTGCCCCCAAGTGGGGGCAAAAAGCCCATCTGAGAAGTTTAAAAAAAATAATAATAATAGGGTGGGGTTATGGCCATACCCCCACCGCAAATAAATGGGGACAAAGTCGTTCTGCCCACATTTGGGCTGATAGGGCAATTACCCTCGATCCACTCCCGAGGGGCAGGGTCGGCAGAAAGCACTCTTCCCCGCATACTAAAACATCTTATCCCATGGCAAGCAAGAAGACATTTGAATATTTTGGGTTTTGGCTTTGCATTTGGGCCATGAGAGCTTGTCTAACTCTCAAAAACCGTCCCACTTGGAACGGAGAGGGTTGCACTTTTTGGACTTTGGGATGCTGCCATGTAGAAAAATCTACGAGACCTGCACACATCTGAAAACTAAACATCTGGGTGAGTCCAAGGTGGTGTGCTTCACATTTTCTTACCCACAATGCCCTGCAAACCTCCAACTTTGCTTAAAATCACAAATTTTCCCCAAATTTTTGTGATGGAACCTTCCGGAATCCACAAAATTCCTACCACTCAGCATTGTCGCATCTATACTGCTAAAAATTCTGCTGCACTTAACAGCCTAAAAATGTTTTTGTTTTTTTCCCAAACTGGCCTTTTGGACTCCCTTTGGTTCCCCCTCATTTGCAACATTGTTTTTGATCTTCCCTGTCACAGGCACTTGGTCCACCTACACAAGTGAGGTATCATTTTTACCGGGAGTCTGAGAGGAACGTTGGGTGGTAGGAAATTTGTGCCGGTGCGGTGATCCCACACAGAAATGTGAGAAATATGTGATTTCTTTTAGCTAAATTTGAGGTTTGCTGAGGATTCTGGGTAAGAAAACACTGAGGGATCCACGCAAGTCACACCTCCCCGGACTTCCTGGGGTGTCTAGTTTTTAGAAATGTTTGGGTTTGGTAGGTTTCCCTAGATGGCTGCTGCGCCCAAGACCAAAAATGCAGAAGCGCCCCCCCCCCCCCACCCCTGCAAAAACAGGTAGTTTTGTATTTGATCATTTTGATGTGTCCACGTAGTGTTTTAGGGCATTTCCTGTCACAGGCATTAGGCCTACCCCCCACACAAGTGAGGTACCATTTTTATCGGGAGGCCTGGAGGAACACTGGGTAGAAGGACGCTTGTGGCTCCCCTCAGGTTCTAGAATTTTGCAGCACCGAAATGTGAGTAAAAAGTGTTTTTTTTGGTCAGATTTTGAGGTTTGCAAAGGATTCTGGGTAACAGAGCCTGGTGAGAGCGCCACAATTTATCCTGGGTTCCCTTAGATGTCTACTTTTCAGAAATGCAATTTAATTCAAGTACACTGTTCCATAGAGAGAAAGAGAGACTAGAGAGACCTGAATTATCAGGAGCGAGAACCCTCAAGCATCACTATGGATGACTCGCATCATCATCGGGTAAAGCTCCTCACCAGGCCGGCAGTGCAACGCCTGATGGGCTCCTCACACGGAGGAGCACTCAACCGTATTGTTCTGATAATTACTGATGAACAATAGTTATCGAAATGGGCAAGCATCCATTCATACGCCTGTACCCAGAGGAGAGAACAAAAAGAATATAGAGTAAAACCCCAGATGTTGACCAGGAGCCAAACAAGAAGACCCTCGGTGACAACTTAGTTGTTAACTTATCATCTAGACAACTTACATCAATAGAAACAGATGTACTTAATAAGGGTTTGGGGTTTGTCCCTACGCCTGAAGAGGATTTCTTCCGATTACACATTGAAATGGCTCAATTCTTTCGGAAGATCCGGTTACATTTCTTTTTTAAGGACAAGAAAACAGAACTTACACAGTGTGACTCAGGGTTAAAGAAACCCTCGACTTTTGTGCCACCGCAAGTGGTCATGCCCAGTGAAGTTGTGACTTTCGAGAAAGCAGTACTCACTGATCTAAATAAATTATGCCCTCGACATCCATTCATTAACATCCCTAACAAAGAGAAGAAGGCTCTCCTTGATCTAGCATCTGACCCCCAGATCACCATAAAACAGGCTGATAAAGGTGGTGCCATTGTTATAATGAATTCTTCAGACTATAAACAAGAATGCCTACGTCTGTTAAGTGATGCCACCTACTATGTTAAGATTAGGGAGGATCCTACCACCAGATTACAGACTCAGATTAGGATTCTGATTGAAGAAGCTAGGAACAATCTCTGGATCTCGCCCAAGGAGGCGGACTTCCTGAATACCGCACAGCCTCGTGTCCCTTACTTCTATTGTTTACCAAAGATCCACAAAAACATTACACCACCCCCAGGACGCCCCATTGTCTCAGGGATAGGTTCAGTTTTAGAACCATTATCAATGTTCTGTGATCATTTTTTACAGACTCTGGTTAAGAATTCTCCAACTTATCTGAAGGACACTAAAGATGTCCTCAATCTGATTGAGTCAGTTAATAACTCTGACAGTGTACAAGCCCTAATAACTATGGATGTTGAAGCACTCTATACCAACATTCCACAGGAAGCTACCCTACAAGTTATAGAAGCAGCCCTTCTGGAGTCATCTGTTATACTTTCTACTCCAGTCTGCTTCATCATGCACCTAGCTAGATTAGCTTTGACTGAAAACTACTTTCAATTCGAGGATCAGCTTTACCATCAAGTCAGGGGGACATCGATGGGCAGCACTTTTGCTCCTAGCCTGGCTTGCTTGTATATGTATGATTTTGAAAAGAAAATTTATTCTATCACCTTGCAATCCCTTTTCAAATCATGTGGTACTATGGCGCCGCTATATTGACGACGTCCTGATTATATGGAATGGGCCGTTGACTTTGGCGGCCCACTTCAAGACGTGGATCAATACCCATGACCCTTTTTTAAGGTTTACGTCCACTGTTTCTTCCACAGAATTACCATTTCTCGATCTAATGATTACTATAACTGATAGAAAATTGTCCACTTCCATCTATCACAAACCTACTGATCGTAACTCTTTGTTGTTATATGATAGTCATCATCCTAAATCATTACGAGACAACTTACCGGTTGGCCAGTTCTTACGACTTAGACGGAACTGTAGCTCTTCCCATGAGTTTGATCATCAAGCTGATGCCCTACAAGAGAAACTTCTAGAACGCCACTATCCCCCTAGAATTGTGAAGCAGGCACGTAAACGAGCAAGAAACAACAACAGGGAATCTTTACTTACATCTTTTGATAAAACACCACAGTCAAGAATTACATGTGTTTCCACGTTTACTCCCCTATCAAATTCAATCAAGAAAATGATTAATAAACGATGGTCTATTCTAACCAGTGGTGGTTGTGAGATCTCCCGACCTCTTTTTGCTTTCAAACGCTCGACTAATATTAAGGATATGGTAATTCATGCCCGACCACGACCACAAATCATTGCCAACACTCAGAAGACATTGTGGGGTCTTCCCCCGGTAATAGGACACCATCCATGTGGTAATTGCAGTGTTTGTGTGTACACCAGACATGTATCATCAGTAAATCTAGATCCGATAGGTATATGGCATCTCAAAACACATACCAATTGCAACACTAAGAACTGTGTTTATATGATTACCTGTCCTTGTGATTTACTTTATATTGGCATGACATCCAGACCGGTAAAAAACTGCATCAATGAACACCGGAGTAACATCAGGTGCAAAAGGATCACCACTAAACTCAGTACACACTTCATAACGGTAAAACACTCCCCTGATGACTTCTGGTGGGTGATCCTGGAAGCACCTAAAATAAGACCTAATGATTCAGGGTTCCTATTTAGGACAGAACAAAGATGGGTGTTCAAATTGGGAACCAATATACGGGCCTCAATGACGAAATCCCGTGGACCTCATTAGCGTAAATCATAAATATACACTTTGACTTTACTCAGTATTAACAAGACCTTATGAAGGAATTATTCTTGTAATATTCCAACATCACATTTCAGCAATTTCTGTTTGGTTTCCTTTGATGAAGTTTAAGGGTGATTACTTTGACCACTTTGACTTACTTTTAACACCTTTAAAACTTCGTTATTTACATGGACTGAAACAATATCCCCTTTAAGGGGGGTTTTGCCCTTGTTTCCACCCACGTTATGACTTTTACACCTTAAATAGCCATAGGATATTGACTCTTATCATTAACGATGGCCCGAATGTTAGGGGACGGTTCTTTTGAACTTTGCATGTACATAGCCTTTGTCCCCTCATCCAAGATGGCCGAGAATATTTGGCCGTCGTCTATTTCCTTTTAGACGCTCACTACTATGAGCAGTCCTTCTTCGTTGTCTCACGTTCTTTGAGACGCGCCCCGTATACAACTTCCGGGTTCTAAACGCCTTCAAATACCCGGAGAACGATAAACCGCATGTAATTGCGGTTTCACGTCCTGGAGGGTAGGTCCATAGTCTGGACCGGCGGCATTAACAGTGAGTACCCTGGAACTTAATCCGTTCCAGTTATGCACTCGTTTCTGTGATATCGGAGTGAATGGCATTCGCATTGTTTATGGGGGTCATTTTGGGCTCATTACATCCCGATCGAGTGCGTTTCCTTAACTGTTTCTGGTATCGGATTCTCGATATTTTTAAATGCCAGTTACAAGGATGAAACACTAGGCACCTGCCCCAATATATGTTCAATTTTAGGGCGGCTCATTTTCATTACCATATTTAACCACCACAGACTAATGATGACCATATGCTGATGTTCACACACTGCATGATATTTATTGCATAATGATGGTGTTCACCCTGCGCCCTCTATCTTTTCGCGCAATTTGTGTTAGTTCACTAATTTGGTGACTGGACACTGGTACTGACAGTTCGTTTTTTGTCCAGGTACCATTTGAAGAGACCTTGTGGTATTTTTATGCTGACTATCAATATGAACATTGTTCATTACCCTACTAACAGACTGCTTGTTGTTTTATATTTACACTCACTATGTTTAGCTGATAGCCGAGTCTAGGGGACGTGTGTACCAAGGAGTCCGTTCCTGACTTGGGGGTGGGCGACCTGACTGTGACTTAGCCTATTAATCTTCAATGTAAGTGACCGGCTTTGTGTTCATAATTTTTGTTTAATTGGAGAAGAGCGTTTTAATATCCTGGTCCTGATGAAGCGTCATTGGATCCATGGGGACCGCACGACGCGAAACATGTTGACCCTAATTAAGGAGGATTCCTAGTGGGTTTTGCTCCAAGTTCACTGCTTATTGAAAGTAATTGAGCATAGATACTCATTATATTACTTTCCCGTTTTTAATCTTGGCTTCATCCCTGACTATTGATTAAAATGATGATATATGTAGGAATGATTAACCAATTTTACTCTATATTCTTTTTGTTCTCTCCTCTGGGTACAGGCGTATGAATGGATGCTTGCCCATTTCGATAACTATTGTTCATCAGTAATTATCAGAACAATACGGTTGAGTGCTCCTCCGTGTGAGGAGCCCATCAGGCGTTGCACTGCCGGCCTGGTGAGGAGCTTTACCCGATGATGATGCGAGTCATCCATAGTGATGCTTGAGGGTTCTCGCTCCTGATAATTCAGGTCTCTCTAGTCTCTCTTTCTCTCTATGGAACAGTGTACTTGAATTAAATTGCATTATTGTAGGGAGAGTGTACACTGGACCAATCAATCTCCCGGTCCCTCCCCCTTCTCTTGATTACTTTTCAGAAATGTCAGGTTTGCTAGGTTTTCCGAGGTGCCGGATGAGCTACAGGCCAAAACCCACAGCTAGGCACTTTCCAAAAACACGTCAGATTTCAATGTAAAAATGTGATGTGTCCATGTTGAGTTTCCTGTTGCGGGCATTAGGCCAACCCAAGCAAGTGAGGTGCCATTTTTATCGGGAGACATGGGGGAACACAGAATAGAAGAACAACTGGTATTGCCCCTTGTCTTTCTCTAAATTTTTTCCTTCCAATGTAAGACAGTGTGTAAAAAAGACGTCTATTTGGGAAATGCCCTGTAATTCACATGCTAGTATGGGGACCCCGGAATTCAGAGATGTGCAAATAACCACTGTTTCTTAACACCTTATCTTGTGCCCATTTTAGAAATAGAAAGGTTTTCTTCATACCTATTTTTCACTCTTTATATTTCACCAAATGAATTGCTGTATACCCGGTACACAATGAAAACCCATTGCAAGGTGCAGCTCATTTATTGGCTCTGGGTACCTAGAGTTCTTCAAGAACCTACAAGCTCTATATATCCCCGCAACCAGAAGAGTCCAGCAGACATAACGGTATATTGCTTTTGAAAATCTAACATCGCAGAAAAAAGGTACAGAGTAAAACGTCAAGAAAAATGCTGGTTTTTTCACCTCACTTTCATAATTTTTTTATTTCAGCTGTTATTTTCTGTAGGAAAACCTTGTAAGATCTAAACAAATGACCCCTTGCTGAATTCAGAATTTTGTCTACTTTTCAGAAATGTTCAGCTGTCCCCGATCCAGCACTGGTTTCACACCCATTTGTGTCACAAACTGGAAGGAGGCTAAAGCACAAACAATAGTAACAAGCATTTGCAATGCAACAGGTCTCGCATTTCTCTGAGTTAGAGCTATTAGCAGTTGTAAACTCCCAACCGGACTGTTTTTGCCACATTAAACGTAGCGGCAAAAGTGCAATTATCCACGTAACAGGCAAAAGGGCAATTAACTATGTAACAGGGTCGATGTCATGCAAGGCGCTCAACTTCTGCCAAGCAAGATCGCGCTGTGAAAAAAGATAAAAAATAGTCCACAAACCGGATGGAAAACAGCGAGGCCTCGCATGTTTTTAGTACTTGGTCGCTGTGCTCGAGGAGGGCTAACCACCGGAAAAGGCATATTTTGAAAGGCAAGCCCATGAACCAATGAAAGACACTGACGTGACATGGGCGTGGCTCTGAGCCCTTTTCCAACTACTAATGCGTCTCACAAGCGAAACGCATGCGCAAGCGCATACGACGCAGGCTCGACCCTAAAATGAAAATGTCACTTACCCAGTGTACATCAGTTCGTGGCATTAGTCGCTGCAGATTCACATGCTGTGCATAGTCCGCCGTCTGGTGTTGGGTCGGAGTGTTACAAGTTGTTTTTCTTCGAAGAAGTCTTTTCGAGTCACGAGACCGAGGGACTCCTCCTCCTTTGTTTCCATTGCGCATGGGCGTCGACTCCATCTTCGATTGTTTTCCCCGCAGAGGGTGAGGTAGGAGTTGTGTATGTTAGTAATAGTGCCCATGCAATGGAATGAATAAGTATGTACAAAATAAAGTTTAAGTAATATATTTACAAATGTACAAATGTTGAAGATTACTTCCAAACGGCTACAGGCTCCCGGGGAGGCGGGTGGGCGGATGTGAATCTGCAGCGACTAATGCCACGAACAGATGTACACTGGGTAAGTGACATTTTCAGTTCGGTGGCATGTGTAGCTGCAGATACACATGCTGTGCATAGACTAGTAAGCAGTTATCTCCCCAAAAGCGGTGGCTCAGCCTGTAGGAGTGGAAGTAGTTTGAAATAAAGTTCTTAGTACGGCTTGACCTACTGTGGCTTGTTGTGCGGATAGCACGTCTACACAGTAGTGCTTAGTAAATGTGTGAGGCGTAGACCATGTGGCTGCCTTACATATTTCGTTCATTGGAATATTTCCTAGGAAGGCCATGGTAGCGCCTTTCTTTCTGGTTGAGTGTGCCTTTGGTGTAATGGGCAGCTCTCTCTTTGCTTTAAGGTAGCAGGTTTGGATACACTTAACTATCCATCTGGCTATACCCTGTTTTGATATTGGGTTTCCTGTATGAGGTTTTTGAAATGCAATAAACAGTTGTTTTGTTTTCCTAATTAGTTTTGTTCTGTCAATGTAGTACATTAGTGCTCTTCTGATGTCTAATGTATGTAGTGCCCTTTCAGCTACTGAGTCTGGCTGTGGAAAGAACACTGGTAGTTCTACTGTTTGATTTAAGTGGAACGGTGAAATAACTTTTGGTAAAAATGTAGGATTAGTTCTTAGAACTACCTTATTTTTGTGTATTTGAATAAAAGGTTCCTGTATAGTAAACGCTTGAATTTCGCTTACTCTTCTTAGAGATGTAATGGCAACGAGAAATGCAACCTTCCACGTTAAGAATCGCATTTTGCAAGAATGCATGGGTTCGAAAGGTGGACCCATGAGTCTCGTTAAGACGATGTTGAGGTTCCATGAAGGAACAGGTGGTGTTCTTGGTGGTATAATTCTTTTTAGGCCTTCCATAAACGCTTTAATGACAGGTATCCTAAATAGTGAAGTTGAATGGGTAATTTGCAGGTATGCAGAAATTGCTGCGAGGTGTATCTTTATGGAAGAGAAGGCCAGATTTGATTTCTGCAAATGTAGTAAGTATTCTACTACATCTTTTGGAGATGCATGTAATGGTTGAACTTGATTACTATGGCAGTAGCAAACAAATCTTTTCCATTTACTTGCATAGCAGTGTCTAGTGGATGGCCTTCTAGCCTGTTTGATGACCTCCATACATTCTTGGGTGAGGTTTAAATGTCCGAATTCTAGGATTTCAGGAGCCAGATTGCTAGATTCAGCGATGCTGGGTTTGGATGCCTGATCTGTTGTTTGTGTTGTGTTAGCAGATCTGGCCTGTTGGGTAGCTTGACATGGGGTACTACTGACAGGTCTAGTAGTGTTGTGTACCAGGGTTGTCTTGCCCATGTTGGTGCTATTAGTATGAGTTTGAGTTTGTTTTGACTCAATTTGTTTACTAGATATGGAAGGAGAGGGAGAGGGGGAAAAGCGTATGCAAATATCCCTGACCAATTCATCCATAGAGCATTGCCTTGAGACTGCCTGTGTGGGTATCTGGATGCGAAGTTTTGGCATTTTGCGTTCTCCTTTGTTTTAAATAGGTCTATTTGAGGTGTTCCCCAAATGTGGAAGTAAGTGTTTAGAATTTGGGGGTGAATCTCCCATTCGTGGACTTGTTGGTGATCTCGAGAGAAGTTGTCTGCTAGTTGATTCTGGATCCCTGGAATAAACTGTGCTATTAGGCGAATGTGGTTGTGAATCGCCCATTGCCATATCTTTTGTGCCAGGAGGCACAGCTGTGTCGAGTGTGTTCCCCCCTGTTTGTTTAGATAATACATTGTTGTCATGTTGTCTGTTTTGACAAGAATGTATTTGTGGGTTATGATGGGTTGAAATGCTTTCAACGCTAGGAATACTGCTAACAATTCGAGGTGATTTATATGCAACTTCGTTTGATGTACGTCCCATTGTCCTTGGATGCTGTGTTGATTGAGGTGTGCTCCCCACCCTGTCATGGAAGCATCTGTTGTTATCACGTATTGTGGCACTGGGTCTTGGAAAGGCCGCCCTTTGTTTAAATTTATACTGTTCCACCATAGAAGCGAGATGTATGTTTGGCGGTCTATCAACACCAGATCTAGAAGGTGACCCTGTGCCGGTGACCATTGCGATGCTAGGCACTGTTGTAAGGGCCTCATGTGCAGTCTTGCGTTTGGGACAATGGCTATGCATGAAGACATCATGCCTAGGAGTTTTAATACCATCTTTGCATGTATTCTTTGTGTTGGATACATGGCTTGTATAACCTTGTAAAAGTTTTGAACCCTTTGTGGACTTGGAGTGGCTATCCCCTTTGTTGTGTTGATTGTCGCTCCTAAGTATTGCTGTGTTTTGCACAGCAGAATGTGTGATTTTGCATAGTTGATGGAGAAACAGAGTTTGTAGAGGGTTTGTATGACATACTCTGTGTGGTGTGAACACTTTGTTAGGGAGTTGGTCTTGATTAGCCAATCGTCTAGGTAGGGGAACACGTGTATTTGCTGCCTTCTGATATGTGCAGCTACTACTGCTAGGCATTTTGTAAATACTCTTGGTGCGGTCGTTATACCGAACGGCAACACTTTGAATTGGTAATGTATTCCCTTGAATACGAACCTTAGGTATTTCCAGTGCGAGGGATGTATCGGTATGTGGAAATACGCGTCCTTGAGATCTAAGGTTGTCATATAGTCTTGTTGTTTTAGCAGTGGTAATACGTCTTGTAGCGTGACCATGTGAAAGTGTTCCGATTTGATGTAGATGTTTAGTGTTCTGAGATCTAAGATTGGTCTCAGTGTTTTGTCTTTTTTTGGTATTAGAAAGTACAGTGAGTAAACTCCTGTGTTCCTTTGTGTACGTGGTACAAATTCTATTGCGTCCTTTTGCAGTAATGCCTGAACTTCTAATTTCAGAAGGTCTAAATGCTGTTTTGACATGTTTTGTGTTTTTGGTGGGACATTTGGAGGGATTTGGAGAAATTCTATGCAATAACCATGTTGGATAATTGCTAAGACCCAAGTGTCTGTTGTTATCTCCTCCCAAGCTTTGTAAAATTGGCTTAGTCTTCCCCCCACTGGTGTTGTGTGAAGGGGTTGAGTGACTTGTGAGTCACTGTTTGGTTGTAGGGGTTTTGGGACCTTGAAATTTTCCCCGGTTTCTAGTGAATTGTCCCCCTCTGTACTGGCCCCGAAAGCCTCCCCTTTGGTACTGTCCCTGGTAGGTAGACGGTGTTGATTGTGAGGTGCTGGCTTGTGTGGCTTGACCCCGAAACCCCCCTCTGAAGGGTGTTCTGCGAAATGTGCCAAAAGTGCCTCTGCCCTGCGGGGAATAGAGTGCGCCCATGGCCTTGGCTGTGTCAGTGTCCTTTTTCAATTTTTCAATTGCCGTGTCCACATCAGGTCCAAACAATTGTTGATCGTTGAACGGCATATTGAGCACTGCCTGTTGTATCTCGGGTTTAAACCCGGATGTGCGCAACCATGCGTGCCTTCTTATGGTTACCGCGGTATTTATTGTTCTTGCAGCTGTATCCGCTGCATCCATAGAGGAGCGTATTTGGTTATTAGAGATATTTTGTCCCTCCTCGACTACTTGTTTTGCCCGTTTCTGTAATTCTTTGGGTAGATGCTCGATGAGATGCTGCATCTCATCCCAATGGGCTCTGTCATATCGCGCTAGGAGCGCCTGAGAGTTCGCGATGCGCCACTGGTTTGCAGCTTGTACAGCAACCCTTTTTCCAGCTGCGTCGAACTTGCGGCTCTCTTTGTCCGGAGGTGGGGCGTCGCCTGATGTGTGCGAGTTGGCTCTCTTGCGAGCTGCCCCTACTACAACTGAATCTGGTGGCAGTTGTGATGTGATAAAAGCATGGTCTGTGGGCGGTGCTTTATATTTTTTCTCCACCCGTGGAGTTATCGCTCTGCTTTTGACAGGGTCTTTAAAGATCTGTTTTGCGTGCCTTAGCATTCCCGGGAGCATAGGCAGGCTTTGATAGGTGCTATGGGTGGAGGAGAGGGTGTTGAAAAGGAAGTCATCCTCGACAGGTTCTGAGTGTAACGACACGTTATGGAACTCTGCTGCCCTAGCTACCACCTGTGCATACGCTGTGCTGTCCTCAGGTGGTGAGGGCTTGGTAGGGTACGACTCTGGACTATTGTCTGATACTGGGGCGTCATATAGGTCCCAAGCGTCCTGGTCATCTTGGCTCATGGTGGTATGAGCTGGTGAATGTGACGGAGTTTGTGCCGGTGATGTATGAGTTACAGGTGGAGGAGAGGCTGGTGGAGTTACTTTCTTCACCACTTTTGCTTGTGGTGTTTGTTCTTGTGTTTGGAACTCTAGTCTCCTTTTCCTCCTGATTGGGGGAAGAGTGCTGATCTTCCCTGTCCCACTCTGTATGAAGATCCGCTTCTGGGTGTGGTCTACATCAGTGGATTGTAACTCTTCTTCAAATCTGTGTTTGCGCATTTGAGAGGACAGTGATTGTTCCTCTGAATACGAGCTGGCAGTCGGTTCGGTTGCTGGGCGTTTTGGCACCGAAACTGTGTCTTTGCTTGTTTTCGGCTCCGAGGAGAATTTTCTCTTTTTTGTAGTCGAGCCATCTCGGCGTCGATCGTCCTCGGTGCCGCTGTCTCTGCGTCGAGCAGCTTTGGTTCCGCTGTCTCGGCGTCGACCCTTTTCGGCAGCACTTTCTCGGTCCCGAGATTGCTGCGTGCCTTTGTCTCGACCCGAGTCGGACGATCTCGGCACCAGTTCGCCCTTTTTCGGTGCCGATGGACGGTCACCTATTTTATGGGTTGAGCCATGGCCTGTTGGCAGTGGCGTCCCCTGGGCCTTGTCTGTTTTCCCGTGTGGTGCTTGTTTCGACGTCTTACTCACGGTTTCTTCGACGTCGAACTCCTCCGAGTCCGATTCATGGATGGAGAAGGCTTCCTCTTCTTCTCCTTGTTCCTCGAACCCTCGTTGTCCTGTCGGCGTGGACGCCATTTGTAACCTTCTGGCTCTTCGGTCACGGAGCGTCTTTCGGGACCGAAACGCACGACAGGCCTCACACGTTTCTTCCTTGTGCTCGGGCGACAGGCACAAGATACAGACCAAATGTTGGTCTGTATATGGATATTTGCTGTGGCATTTAGGACAGAATCGGAACGGGGTCCGTTCCATCGGTGTCGATGTTACACGCGGTCGGGCCGACCAGGCCCCGACGGGGGGGTCGAAGTTACCCCGAAGGGCTACCGGAGCTCTTCACGATTCGGTGTCGATTCTATCTAACCCGATACCGAACGAAACAATACCAATGTAGTTTTCTGAAGTTTTGACTATCTTTCCGTCCCGAAACCCGGAGCGAAAAGGAACACGTCCGAACCCGATGGCGGAAAAAAAAACAATTGAAGATGGAGTCGACGCCCATGCGCAATGGAAACAAAGGAGGAGGAGTCCCTCGGTCTCGTGACTCGAAAAGACTTCTTCGAAGAAAAACAACTTGTAACACTCCGATCCAACACCAGACGGCGGACTATGCACAGCATGTGTATCTGCAGCTACACATGCCACCGAACATGATGTTCCATGTGGGTTGGGGCCTTGGGCCTCCGGCAGTGAGCGCATGTCCGACTTCCCAAGGGGAGCCTGTGCAGGTGCGATTAAGCGCAGCAGGCTCCGGGCGGTGGGCTTGGCGAGCAGAAGAGAGCTGAAACTGCAGCTTTTTCTGCCTACAGTCATACCACCCTGAATGCGCCCGATCTCGGAAACTAAGCAGGGTTGGGCCTGGTTAGTACTTGGATGGGAGACCGCCTGGGACGGGCAAAGGGATCCCTAGCTAAGGCTTTGCTTTCTTGCGGTAAGCATATGCGTGAGGTCTTAAGACCAGGTCTCACTTCTTGTATGTCATTTCCTGTCAGGTCATGAGTTGTGATGCCACTACCTGTGATTCCAGGTGCGATTTCACACGCCGTGGTGTCATGTGCTGTGATGTCACTTGCATAGTGTCTAACTTGGTCAGTCCCCCCACTTATTTTCTTTAAGACTTGTGCCATGAATAAACCTTAGCCCCCAAGAAAAAGTGCTTGAGTCCACTATTGGCAACCAAATGGAAAAAATCAGCACAGCGTGTCGGAAATGTGATAAAAGGACGATGATGTATTCGGTGTGGAAGAATGAAATGAGTTGCAGACACTAGTGTAACAGAGTCCAAAAGCAGAGCATTCCAGAAACAGGGAATAAAAAGAGGAAAGGTGCGTACAATTTGAGTTGTTGTAAAAGCATTCCAAAAGCATCTTCCGGCATTTCAAGGCACTGTAACAGTTGTCATTAACTCAACGATCCATTTAACGACCACAGAAAGAATGGGAGAGCAGGGCGTGTGCAGAGGAAAACCTGTTCAACATAGGAAAACATCCCAGCAGAGAGCACATGACCCACTGTTGCGTCCTAAGCATTAAACTACAGACCTCTGTCTCTTTCAGTTTCACTTGTATTGTAAGAAAGGGCATTATTTTTCATGATGTTTGAGAAAGGATTCCATGATGAAAGATCTGATTTTTTTCAACAACTCCTAAATACTTTCTGTGGGCCCCTGGTTTGACAAAAGTAAAGAAAAGACTGGCTACCCTCTGCCTGTAAGGCATGGCGAATATGTTGCAGATGGCACTTACAGAGTGACAGAGCCGCTCTATTAAGTGAAAAAAGTGCAAGAAGGGGGCTTGCCTTCACGTTTATTTCTGGATTTGTTAAGATGGTGTAGAAGAGATATTTCTCCCGGCCAGAGTGAATGGAGGTGTTGCCACTCAGTGGGATAACGAAGAGAGAACTCCTGCATAGCAGCAACTAATCGTCCTTGGGAGGGGAGAATGAACGCTGCTGTTCAGAAGCAGCGTCTCCCCTGGTGACTCCTCCTTGTCATGCCTTAAGGGGGGGTCCAAGGAGGCGTAGCACATGCTGTGTCAGGTCAGGGTTGTCCACTGTAATTGAGTGTGTGAGAAGGGCCGTCTGATAGTAGTGCTAGGTTGGGGAGGGGCTGCTGCAGCGTCTGAAGATGAGAGAATCGGACGTAACCCAGAGCTTTTTAAACAGCACATGCTGTGTCAGGTCAGGGTTGTCCATTGTAGTTGAGTGTGTGAGAGGGGCCGTCTGATGGTCGTGCTAGGTTGGGGAGGGGCTGCAGCAGCGTGAGAAGATGAGAGAATCGGACGTAACCCAGAGCATTTAAAATAGAGGATTTAATGAGCATTTTGAATGTAATGGGTCACGCATTTGCTCGAGTTAGAGCTATTAACATTGTAAACGCCTAACTGTACTTTTCTTGCCACACAAATGAAAAAAAAAAAAAAAAAAAAAAAAAAAACAGCAGCGCGATCGCGCTGGGGTTTACATAGCGCGATCACGCTGCTTTTTTTTCATTTGTGTGGCAAGAAAAGTCCGGTTAGGAGTTTACAAAGCTGGGGGTGGGGTGGGGGAATGCAATGCTCTCGTGTTTGCTCGAGTTAGAGCTCCTAGCGTTGTAAATTACTGAGTGGACTTTTCTTGCCACACAGACTGAAAATAAACAGAGCGAGGGCGAGCTGGCCCTGGAAAAGCCCCCCTCTGCTGCTGGTTTATGTTTACAGAGGGAGCTGGTGGGGAGGAGGGACTGAACAAGCACCCACACTGTTGGGGTGAAACAGGCAAATGCCCCAAAAAAGTCCCTTACAGAAGAGATAAACAGGACATAGTGCAATTACACAGTACTTTGTGCTGCTCCCAAAGTGAAAAAAGGCAGGACAAAGAGGCAGAACTGACCACTAGCAAGCAAGGATTTTTGAAGGACACTGTAACTAACAAATCAAAACGCTGGAACTCACTCTATTGTATACTTTAGTATACAGCAGGCCGAACGCTAACGCTCGACCTAAAAATGGGGTATGTCCCAGTAAAATGCCAAAATTGTGGTTTTCTGATTCAAGTCTGCCTGTTCCTGAAAGCTGGGAAGATGGTGATTTCCGCACCGCAAACCCTTTGTTGATGCCATTTTCAGGGAAAAAGCCACAAGCCTGCGTCTGCAGCCCTTTTTCCCCATTTAAAAAAAAATATATATATATATTATTTTTTTTACTGTATTTTGTCTAATTTCTTGGTCTCCTACAGGGGAACCCACACATTCTGTGTACCTCTCCAATCCCTAGGATGCTGGAAAAATAGGGTGCAAATTTGGCGTGGGGAGCTCGTGTGGACAAAAAGTTATGAAAGACTAAGAGCAAACTGCCCCAAATAGCCAAAAAAGGCCTGGAAGCGAACGGTTTAGAAAAAAGTTCCCACTCGACTGTAAAGTGTTCAGAAATACAGCAAACAGGAGGGAATTTCCATACCATATAATGGAGAAAACGTATCTTTGTGTCCTTCAATCGTATGTAGTCCTTCCTACTGAATGTCAGGCCGTCTAAAAAATGCATAAATCTATCAATTGCAGACTTAAGTGCACATTTGCTGTATCAGGGAAAACAAGAGTAGCATGCTTTGACTCAAGAGGGGGTATCTAAGGGATTACACCCCTGCTAACATTGATGAAAGGATGGTTTGGAGACCGTCTATCCTTCTTCAGCCCTTGATTCATTGAGACTTTTCTTTTTGAATTATCCACAAAAAAGTGATCTGCAGTGAATACAAAGCCACAGGATCAGCATTATTCAAAACGTCATAAATAAAGGAATACCCACTGAGTATCCCCTTACTGGTGTTACCTCATCTAATACGCATGTGTACCCATTCCTTTCTCACCATGTAAAGGCAATCAATCCAGCTTTTGTGCATTTAAGGGCGAGGAAACTGCAAAATATGTGGAAATATCCACACACTCGCACATGTTTAGGTGTTCACGTTTTGCACAGCTACCACTCTACTGTCCAGAAGCACCTCCTTCCCACCTCTGTACCATTTATAATTGTTAATAATTTGCCATGCTGAAGGACTGTCTGCATTCTACGTCCGATTTGAGGGATCACAGTACTCATGTAAAAAAAAAATCTGATAACATCTACTTCATAGCACCTGGGATTCTAGAAGTAAGTGTATACAGCTGTTAAATGAAAAACTGTCTGTCAAGTAATATACTTCTGTATGTGCATCCACTACCAATAAAGAGTTGTCTGTTGCACTCACCTTATTTTCTTGGCTCCAAGTCCAGATTCTGGGGGTATCCACTCCAAAAAGAGGAAATGGGTTTTGTCCCGTTAATATCAGTGCAAGTGCTACAAACTTGAGGCAGGACAGAAATGTAGCAATGTGTCTACCAAGAAAAAACAATACTCGTCAATGGTTGAAGAGAACGTATACTGCTGCACATTTTTCTATAAATTAAATTGGCCTTGGTTAATATTCCTATAGTCTCTTGACTGCCCCCTCATCCAAGATGCTAGTTTTAAACACATCCAGGAGTTTTAGTTTGCTTTTGCTCGGTTATTAAAATAAATACAGTGTGACAAACGAGTTTAAAAAATAGTTTTAAAAGTTTGTGCAAATTAGTATGTTACTAGATTCCATAAACGTATACAAACTGTGTACATTTAAAAAAGCACCATTTTATAAGCTTCACTAAGTGTTCCAATGAAATAAATATTTTTCACCTGGGTTAAGTTCTCATTTTGGGTCACTGCTAGACACTTTCCCTTACTAATTGAAAGGAGTAGCATTAAGTCACAGATTAAACTGCATTTAGTATAAATAAAAAAGTAAACTTTGTGTTTCAATAAAGGAACATTTGTGACGAACAACCAAAAATACCACTGTGAAATCACTCATGAAATCAACTACTAAAACTTACTAAATGATGTTGCGGAAAATGGTACCACCTGGAATTTTTACATTACATCAATCAGGCTAGGAAAACTATAAAATAGAGGAATGAATGACTGATAAAAACACAGACTATGCAGTGCTGAAGTGAAAGGAAGAGCCAACCAAGCCTTGCAATGTCACTTCTCTTCTGCAGCTTGATTCAACTTCATATCACTAAGATGCAATTTTTATTGCATAAAACATTGGTTAATTTAGTATATCTTTATTGCCTGGTTGCTTCAGGCTTGGAGTACACCAATGGCCTGATAACGAGTTTAGGTGTAATTTGTTTGTGGGGAATAACATACAGAATTTCATGTGTAATGCACATGGACAGTACATACCATATGACTTATCCATGTTAACTTTTGGCAGGTTTGACCTTCCGAAATTTAACAACAGTTGAGGTATTTAACGCATGCGGTAATTATCTGATAGGTCAAATACAGCTAAACTCGTAATTTCAACCTGAGCATAAACAGGGGTTTGCACAGGGGTCTGCGCAAGCGTCAGAATTAATCAACCCCCTCATCAGTCTCCAAGTTTTCTGTTCGTCTTTTGAGCTGAACAATATCAGGTGCCTAAAACAAAGCCCAGCTCTTACAGATTTTCGCCTAACTCCATGCCTGCCTTTGTTTGGAATGGAAACAGGAAAAATATGTTCGATTCCTCGTGTAAACTGTACAAAACGTTTTTACAAAATGAAAGAAAATTGTGAACTCAAGCATAGATGTACAATAATGAATGCTATCACTTTGTAATACCCAGACTTCTACCAATAAAAACAGCACCACTCTTGTGTAAGCAAGATAGTTCATTTGAGTGTGAACTACTTCCAAACCATTGAGTGAAAGACACATCTTCAGCTTTTCTTGGGAGCTTTGAACTGCAAACATAAGCATAGGGATGCAGGCATTGCGAGTCAATCCTTACCTGTGTTTCTCTCAGCTTATGGTCTGCTATGACAAGACAAAATGTGACCTTTCCAAAACACAGTAGAGGATTGAAAACAACTTTGCTATCCAGCAGATGTTTGTGTGTAACAGGTCATCTAGGTAACAAATGGGGCTAAGAGTGTCTAGCTATGAGGTTTGATCAACCAGTGCTTTGATTTAATGAACACCATCAAACAGGTTGCAAATCTTTGTAATATACTGTTTAATTGCCGGTTTTATTAAATATGTTGTTTATTTTCATAGCAAAATCTAATTATTATATAATATACAAAAGGCAAGGCCCATCATTGTAATACAGCTTTTTTAAATATATAGTGTGGCTATTTTGTGCATGTTCGCCCATGGAAGCAATAAGCTTTTCTTGAAACCATTAACACACATAATTATGGAGTCTCACATGGCTGGGTGTTACCCAACATGCACCTCCGTAAAGTGTGGCAGGTTTGGGGGGTTTCAGTCTTCCTGATTTCCAGTCTCAACTTGGGAATTTGGCTAAGCCTTTGATCTTTAGAGGGTGTTGGACTATTAAAACAGGACCAATTTGAACTCTAGGGAACTGAAATATTTATTACTGACTGTAGATAGAGGACTTTGACATTATGTATGATGGATAATAAGGGCTGGTAAGTTAGTTATTGCAGCCGCACAGGAACCTGCTGCAGCCAATCTACGCTCTAATCAGGCAGTTATGGGTAAAGCACTCACACAAAGCACGTTGAAATCACATTTCTGATTGCTCACATAACTGATTAATTAGATGCTACACCACAGGAAAGAGAACTGTACTACATTGGGAACTATATTGGGGAGTATATATGCTGCTATATATGGGACACCCCTTTTGACAGTGTTACAAGAGGTACGGAAACAAATACACAATGAGGAAGAGCCGCTTTGGCAGTTAATTAGGGTATGACAATGATTGGAAATTTTGATACACTCTCCTCAATAGTTCTCAGTAGTATTTGAGAAGACAAACCATTGCTGGCTGTATGCCAGTGTTTGGCTGCTGTTCACACGCAAGTTTGTGAACTACCTAAAATTATCTGGGAAGTACATCCCAGTGTAGGGCAAGATACGTTCGGTACTCATGTGTCAAAACTACAACTCAAAACGAAAAAGGGGTTCAGTGAAGGAGAAAGCTCCGGAAACCAAGAAAAAGAAGAAAGCTAAACAGAAAATCCGGACTGGATCTCCTCCACAGCAAAAGTCCTGAAGGGGTGGACAAAATTTGAGGTATTTTGAAGAAAAAAAAAAATGGATCAGTACCAGTATACTGCTAATGGTCCTTGGTGGAAATGGCCTTTCTGCAGGGTCAACCCCAAACTTTTTGCCTTCCTCCTTCCCTTGTTCTGACCTCATTTTTGCTGGCTTTAGGACTCTGCACACTTTACCGCTGCTAGTCAGTGCTAAAGTGCATATGCTCTCTCCTTAAAACATGGTGACATTGGCTCATACTCAATTGACTTATTTAATTTACTTGTAAGTCCCTAGCCAAGTGCACTACATGTGCCCAGTGCCTGTAAATTAAATGCTAGTAGTGGGCTGCAGCACTGGTTGTGCCACCAACATAAATAGCCCCCTAACCATGACTCAGGCCTGCCTCTGCAGTGCCTGTGTGTGCAGTTTCACTGCCACTTCGACTTGGCATTTAAAAGTACTTGCCAAGCCTTAAACTCCCCTTTTTCTACATATACGTCACCCCTAAGGTAGGCCCTAGGTAGCCCATAGGGCAGAGTGCTATGTAGGTAAAAGGCAGGACATGAGCATGTGTGTTCTATTGTCCTGGTAGTGTTAAACTCCTAAATTCGTTTTTACACTGCTGTGAGGGCTGCTCCTTTAAAAGGATAGCATTGCGGCTACCCTCATACACTGTTTGTGTGGTAGATCCTGATCTGAAAGGAGTAGCTAGGTCATATTGTGTATGGCCAGAATGGTGATACAAAATCCTGCTTAATGGTGAAGTTGGATTTTATATTACTGTTTTAGAAATGCTACTTTTAGAAAGTGAGCATTTCTCTACACTTAAATCCTTCTGTGTCTTCCAATCCACGTCTGGTTGACAGCTCCCTTGTGCATTCACTCAGACACACCCCAAACACAGGATACTCCGCCTCACTTGCATACATCTGCATTTTGAATGGGTCTTCCTGGGCTGGGAGGGTGGAGGGCTTGACACTTACATGTCAAAGGACAGTAGTCTGCCCTCACACAAAGGACTGCCACACCCCCTACTGGGGCCCTGGCAGGCAGGATGGAACTAAAAAGGGACCTTGTGCGCTTCTGAGCCACTCTTTGAAGTCTTACCCACTGCAAAGGCACATTTGGGTGTTTAAACAGGGCCTCTGCTCCTACCAACTCAGACACTCTTGTCACAGACACTTCTGAGGTAGACACTCTACTTTACAGACACTTCCTGGAGAAGAGAACCTGAACCAGAACCTGCATCCTGCCAAGAAGAACTGCCTTGCTTCCCAAAGGACTCACCTGACTGATTTCTGTGAAGGACTGCTGCCTTGCTGCTCTCTGGCTGTGGTGAGAAGTGTTCTCCAAAGGCTTGGATAGAGCTTGCCGCCTGCTCCCTGAAGTCTCAATCAATAAGGAATTTGTAAAGCGCACTACTCACCCATGAGGGTCTCAAGGCGCTGAGGAGGGGAGGGGGAAGAATGGGGGGAGATGCTGCTACTGCTCAAACAGCCAGGTCTTGAGACGTTTCCTGAAGGTAAGGAGGTCTTTGGTCTGGCGCAGGTGGGTGGGAAGAGTGTTCCACGTTTTGGCTGCGAGGTGCGAGAATAATCTAGCGCCAGTTGTAATTCTGCGTACGCATGGGACGGTTGCGAGGGCGAGGTCGGTGGAGCGGAGATGCCGGGTCGGTTTGTAGAAGGAAAGTCGTCTGTTGAGGTATTCTGGTCCGGTGTTGTGCAGTGCTTTGTGAGCGTGGGTGAGGAGTCTGAAGGTGATTCTCTTGTTGACTGGGAGCCAGTGCAGGTTTTTCAGGTGGTCTGTGATGTGGCAGTGGTGGGGGATGTCCAGGATGAGGTGCGTAGAGGCGTTCTGGATGTGTTGCAGCCTCTTCTGGAGTTTGGCCGTGGTTCCTGCATAGAGGGCATTGCTGTACTCCAGCTTGCTGCTTACGAAGGCTTGGGTGACTGTTCTTCTGGTTTCGGTGGGTATCCATTTGTAGATCTTTCAGAGCATGCGAGGGTGTTGAAGCAGGAGGAGGAGATGGCGTTGACTTGCTGGGTCATGGATAGTGAGCGGTCCAAGATGAATCCTAGGTTGCATGCGTGGTCAGTGGGAGTCGGAGTGGTTCTGAGAGTGGCAGTCTCAGGACCAAAAACACTTCATCTCTACAAGGAGGACACCTTGTGCAGCGAAAATCAACGCACAGCCTGCCAGAAACGATGCACAGCCTGCATCGCAGTGAAAAATTCACTGCACGCCGAACTGGAACGACACAGCCCGACTTCGCAACGAGGAGATCGACGCAGCGCCAGCGTAGTGACCGGAAATTCGATGCACTGCCCACTGGATCGACGCACAGCCAAGCTGGAACGATGCAGCCTGACTTCCAGAGAGGAATCGATGCAGAGCCTGCCGTGCAGTAGAAATTTCCACGCAACGCCCACCGGATCGACGCAGCCCCTGAGACTCAGTCCAGAAACCCACGCATCGTCCCCGGGGCGTCTGAAAACCTCGCAACTCGAAGAGGATCCACGACGGAGCGCTGGAAATCGACGCAAAGCCGTCCCTGCGTGAAAACTAAACGATGCATTGCCGTGTGCAGCCCGAGAAATCGATACACGCCTCCCTGTTTGCCACGCATCTCCTCCTCTGCAGTTCTTTGGAGATTTTAAACACAAACTAGGTACTTTGTGCTTGAAAGAGACAGTTAATGCTTTTAAAAGAATAAAGACACTTTATATCATTACTACAGAGATATTTTCAACATATACTTATTGCATCTTAGTCGTTTTGAGCTGCATCTTATCAGATAAATATCTCTCTAAACACTGTGGGGTGTATTTTTGTGGTGCTATACTGTGTTATTGCCTGTTTTATTGCACAAATACTTTACACATTGCCTTCTAAGTTAAGCCTGACTGCTCAGTGCCAAGCTACCAGAGGGTGGGCACAGGATAATTTGGATTGTGTGTGACTTACCCTGAATAGAGCAAGGGTCCTTGCTTGGACAGGGGGGTAACCTGACTGCCAACCAAGAACCCCATTTCTAACAGTCCTTAAAGTTCTTTGCAGAAAGAGCAGACAAACTGAATATCATAGAAAAGACGAGTACATAAGATGAGACTGAGAAAGAACAATTATGTTACGTTGGGTTTAGCGTTAAGAAAGAAGAGTAAGGTACGGACACAGACAAGCTAAGACCAGGAAAACACACATTTCTCACCCAGTGATGTACTCTAGTTGGTCAGCTAGTTTTGACGCCTTCTCTAAGTCAGGAATTCTGCCTTCGAACTTGGCCTCTTGTTTGGAGCACAGATTCCTCCAGCAGGGCAAGACAGAAGGATGCATCATTGAAATTGTTATAGGCTTCCCACGAGGGTCGGTTGAGTTTGATTTTCAGGCGGTAAAAAAGCTCCAAAGGTGCCCTACCTGGTTTCCTAGCTAAGTAATGTTGTGTATTGAGCAGCACGACTTGGGTGGCTGGTCCGGGTCCACAGAGGTCTGGAAGTGCAAATTTTTTTTTTGTTTTTTTAATAGAGATTTCAAAAGAAGTCCTTCTAGACACTACTAATTGTAGAAGAACCTCCAGGAAAGCAAAGGGTTAGGCCTCAGTCTAGCAGAGCGAATGAGCAGGCTTCGGTTCTCCTAAAGTTTCAACTGGTCACTTAAGGCAAAAAGGCCTCTTGTAGCTTTTGATGTCTCTGTAACTACATAGGAGGTCATCTAACTGCCCTGGATACAAGTGGAAGCAGGTCAAGCTCTTCAGGTCGCCTCACAGGTTTCAGACATCATCTTCAGTCCTCTTCTTCCTTGTGGAGGTCCGGGAAGTATTCTGTATTAGCAGTGGGTTAAGTGCAAGCTTTGAAGGTTTCACAAGCCAGTGCATGGGACTCTCATCTGGACACTCCTTAACCAATAAGAAACATTTTCTGGGTCAGCCCTTCCCAGCACATCCTGTTTGCCTTCTTCCACTCTATTCCACAGTGCAGTAGTCAAAGGGAAATCCAAGTCAGTATACACTTTCTGCCCCGGAGGAGAGCCTGCGAGCTAGCCAGGATTATGTCTAGGGAAATGAGCAGTCCCCTCCTTCTCAGCTATACCAAACTGGTTTTTGGAGCAGTTCCCTCTCCTACTGGGCTGGTGTTTAAACAGTCTGAAGATCAAAGACTTCCCTTCCTCAGGAATCCCCTTACACTTGACGGGGAATGGACAGGTCTCACCCTTGCCCCTTTGGAGTAAATGAAAATCCTAAACCCTCCCAGCTGCTCTTGCTATGGGTAAAAGGTGTCCCACACCTCATGCCCAGCCTATTCTGTCACCGGGCCTAGGCTACTGTTTCAGCTCTGGGAAAAGTATTCACACCTCATTAAGGTCAGGCACTGGCTGGGCAGCTGCTGGCAGTCTAATGCAAATTAGACCCCAGAAGCTTCAGGTAAGGAAAATGTACCTTTATGAAAGTTATTTTTCTTAAATATTTACCAAATGTCTAACGTCACCATCTAATTGAATTTTTTATAAATATTAGAAATAGTGGTTGAGCCCTTTCTCTAGTGTGTCCCAAATATGAGTTAGCAAAATCCAGTATGAAGTTAGACTTTAGCCCACAGCAAAATATGAAATCTGATAAGGTAAAGCAGGGTCCTTGAGCAACCAGACAGGTGATATACAAGAATTGTGTTCTGGTCCCGTCTGATCCCTTTTAAGCTTGCAAATGTTTTCAGTTTGTTCATGAACTTTTACTCTACTTTTTACAAACTACAGTGTGATTTTATTATGTTGTATTTCGGGCTTTTTAACTCTTTAGTTACTTTTAAATACTTTACACACTTTCTTAAGTTAAGCCTGTCTGCTCTGTGCTATTACTACAAGGGGTTGAACTGTGGTTTAAATTACTGAAACCTTCATCCACCCCAAAATAATACATCATTTTCTCAAAGATGCAGTCAGGAATATTCAAGACCCTATCTGAAAGGTCAATTGTGTCAGGATCAGTCGCAAGTGAGTCTTGCATTTGGAAGGGTGTAAGAGAGAGTCATGTTCCAAACATCTGACTTCACCCCTACACTATTCCCAACCTGTGAGGGATACCTGTACCTCAAACATATATTTCACTCCTACTGTAAAAAGTAAGATTGAGCAGAAAACTTGCAGGTCTATTAGACTGGTGAATTGAATTGAGCAATTTGTTGAATTTTCAAAGCTAGGTAAAGTTGCTAATCATTTGCATATACTTGGAGTTGTACTCGTTGGGAAGAAAAGTAAAGGAATTCATTGAAGTTACTTAAAACCATTATGGCAGAAGCAGCACTAATAAAAGAAATAATAACTACCCGTTAGAACGGTACAAAATCAATTTATGACAATCTTTGTTGCTTCCTAAATATAACAAAAATATAGCGACAAGTTCAAGACTGTTTAAAAAAAAAAAAAAAAAAAAAAAAAAAAACACACTTACATAAAACAATAACACAATCAATATGTTAAAGTGCAAGCAAGTATGAAAAACATAAGGCTTAAACCCGTCCTCTGTATGGGGCCGAAGCCTAACATACCATGTGTGAACCCGGGACCCCCTTGAATAAAATGGCAGGAAGAAAATCCATTGCAGGCACTGCAAAGTTTAAAAGTCATGTACAGTACAGCTGTATAAAATACTGCAAACAGTGTCTTTGCAACGCCTAAACCTCAACTAATACATGCTCACCATGCACGGGACCCTTGAATGAAATGGCAGAAAGAAAATCAATTGCAGCCACTGCATAATTTAAAAATACTGCACCGTGCAGCCATGTAAAATAATACACAATGTTCTTGCAAAGCATAAACCCCATATAATACATGCCCACCACACAAAAAAAATGAGCAGCTGTTGCTGCATAGTTGTGCCCCCAACAGTATCATGCTAGTGCAACTCATATTTGCGCCGCTTAAAACCTGGAGAACCTGAGTGCCTGCAAAAAAGTACATCTATGGCATTCAATTGTTTCTAATCTGGGACCGTAGCCTCATGAAGGCTCAGTGCAGCCACTCAGTGCAGCCATGGCCATGAATTTGCCAATCTGATGAAAGATCCATCTGTGAACAAGCAGTGCTGGACAACAGTATATCACATGAATAGCAGATTCTGGGGGAAATGGAACATAAGCGACAATTATTTTATGACTTTTGGAGTGTCCCAATGTGCTCAATATTCATTTATGCACATAGGCAAAAGCCCGATCATTAATATTTTCCAGAAGGCTAGATGCCCCAGGTCAGCTTTCAAATAGGGTTGTAGATGAGGGCTACTATGTGATTGAGTTAGGCCCTCTAGTGAATGAATGCCTATAATTTTGCTTAAGTTGAGCCCCCTGGATACTTGCTTGCTTTGCTTTTTTAATATTCTCTTTAGGGCTTCCATCGTCAATTGGGAGTTATCGATTGCCTCAAGGTCCACATTTAAGGTGGCTACGGCCATAAGTAAATCATTCTGGGGAGAAAAGTGGAGGCCAGCAGTTGAGGGTGGACAGTGGAGATTCAAGATTCTTCTGACTAGGAAACACTTAAGTGCATTAAATCTACTGGGCTTCTAAACCTACATGCACTACCATATACTACCGCTTACCACTGGATTGCCCGTACCAACTGAAATTACACCAATTACCATATATCTTTAATCAGAGTACTAGTTAAAAGAGGCAGGGCAGAATCAATCAGAAATCACCAGAATCTGTCAAAAATGGGGGCAAAAAGTGGGGGGACACTGAAAAAAGCAGTTTTTTCACACACACATTAAAGCAATGGGCTACATGCCTGTGCAGCCACTGTCCCCCTCACTTAGTCTTGTGTCCTGGTCTGTCATAAGCCACGACTCAGATACATAATCTGATTCACCACAGACAGAGTGGCTCTCAATCTGACAGCCCCCGTGGCAACTGACCACAACTGAAGGAAATACACTTAGTAGTTATTAGCCTCCTCTCATATTAACATTTAGGGCCAACTTTTAATCTGAATAGACAATTGGTTAGTGGCCGCTGAAGGCAATACGCAGCAGTTACTCCACATACCCTTTTGGTAAAGAGTCTTATGAAACAATGTCAAATTAGCATAGAGTAAGAATAAGAGTAGGACTGAGCAGTATAAATAAAGGCGAATCAATCAAATATTTTTGTATAGTTTTTAAAAGGTCTTTGACATTGGCTTAGAGCAAGGAAAGGTTTGACACACTGTAAGTCCTGATTACACATTCAAATACTACAGGATTTGAGGAGTTTTCATTAGATTCACAGAAAAATGACATGTTGGGATTGTATAATACATGACCTTTCAAAGCTACACATAAACGGTCTTCTAATGGCAAAGGTAGAATGTGTGTCACTTTCAAATAAAGAATGTTTATGATTATGTTAGCATATCAACTGGGTTATAAGGAATCCAATTTGGGAGTCTTGCAAATATTTTAAGAAACGAATGATAGTTTGGAAGATGCCTCATCTGATTTACTTTAACTTGAACTTATCAACAGCATGTGCATCATCATCACCATCCACTTTAACCATAGCATGTTGCTTACCTTAAAATAGGTTTAGGGGGGTAGTTGTCTCCTTCAATATGGATGTCCGGGTACAGCTGCCTGATGGCCCGCGAATACTCCTCGAACACCCTCCTGTAGCCTCAGGAAATACTATTAACAATTAAAAAATATAGAAATTATTTTATTAAAGTATATGCGATGACTAACTCTTTAATTCATCTTTCGCTCAGGGATACACAAATCAAAATGGAGTCCCCTGTTCTTCATATTAAGATAGCTGCAAGAAAGAATTCTGAAAATCAATCTGATTTTTGTTGAAGATGAAGTACTGAAATGGTCACTATGGTGTGCTGCATGTTTTAGATTATGGGATGTGTCTCTCCCAGTCCCGTTAGATCTACTAACAGGAGTTTGATATTGAATATTATGACATATTAGCCCATATACAGTCAATTCACAACAGTTTAGATTGCATGTCATTATCCCTGAAATGTGAATCTCAATTCCAACAGGCTAAAGCACCCAAATCACAACACCCCTCACAGAAAAGTGGTGTTTCTTAAGATGACCACCATCATCTCCCATTTTTTATGTTTAAATGGGGCAATTTGGTCTTCTATCTAGAAACACTAAAATGAACATCCATCAACATGCCAATGGCACACTGCTTCTTTTGCTGCTAGGCCTCCCTCCTTCCAGGCCCTCCTCCCCCCGCCGTGACGATCCCTTTTTTGGCTATTCAGGGTAGTTCGCGCTTAGGGCTCCATAGCTTTTTATTCACATAAGCTATCCATGTCAACTTTGTGACTTTTTTTTTCTAAACAGACAACCTGGGACTTCAAAAGGTACCAAGGGTCTGTGGATTTCCCTGGAGGGGACAAAGTAAAAATCCAAAGTATATCAAAATGTAGAGCTTTTTTTTTTTTTTTTTAAGAAATAATAAAAAATGTGTGTTTTTTCCCTAAAAATGGCATCCATAAACATTTTGCTGTATTAAAGTCACCATCTTCCCAGCTTTCAGGATCATGCAGATCTGAATCACAAAACCTGATTTTGTACCAGAGTTCTGGCATTTTTCTAAGAGGTAGCCTATTTTCCCTATTTCTTTGCTCTCAACCTACTTCCAAGTTTGTGGTGAAAACAAACCAGTGTGAAACACATGGGTGATCCAGATGAGCTTTAGATTTCTTAAAGGTAGAGGCAATTCCAAATTTAGCAAGGGGTCATATGTGTAGTTCCTTCAAGGTTTCCCTAAGTAAAATAACTATGAAATAAAGAAATATTGAAAATCAGTAGGACAAAAAATGAGCATTTGTGATAACATTTTCCTCTGTAATCGTTTGTCACAATGTATGATTGGCAAAAGCAATATATCATTACGTCTGCTAGACCCTTCTGGTTGTGAGGATATATAGGGTTTGTAGGTTTTCCAAGAACGCATGCTACCCCAGAGGAAACAACTGATCTGTGCCAAACAAAGGCGTTTTTTATTGAGTACTGAGCCATAGTGAAAAATTGGTATCAAGGAAACGTATGTATTTCTGAAATGGGCATAAGATGTAGAGTTTAGGAGCAGTGGTTATTTCTACGTCTCTGAATTTGTAGGTACCCATACTAGCATATGATTTGGAGGATATTTTTCAAACGGTCATCTTTCTTATACATCGGCTTACATTTGAAAGGCACAATTGCAGTGAAATCCAATGAATAATAAATGTTCTACAATTCTATGCTTCTACAAGTCTCCCGATAAAAATGGTACCTCACTTGTGTGGTTAGGCCTAGTGCCTGCGACAGGAAACAGCCCAAAAAGCAAAATGGACACAGCACATCTTTCCAACAAAAACTGCCCTTTTTTTCCAATGTGGGTAGATCTAGATTTTGGAACCTAGCTCAGCCAGCATCTAGAGAAACCTAGACAACCTGTACATTTTTAAACTAGACACCTAGGGGTATCCAGGATGGCTGACTTGCATGACTCTCACCCCATTTTTTTTAACCCATAATCCTTTGCAAACCTGAAACTTCGACTAAAAAAAATAATTATTAATAATAATTTTCCACACAATTCCGTGATGTAAAGGTCTGGAATCTGCGGGGAGCCACAAACTTCCTTCCACCCGGCATTCCCCCCATGTCTCCTGATAAAAATGGTAGCTCACGTGTGTGGGTAGACCGAGTGCCCGAGACAGGAAACAGCCCAAAACGCAAACTGAATGCAGCACATTTTTCCAGAAAAAACTGACCCACTTTTTCTGATGTGTGTAGCTCTAGATTTTGGACCCTAGCTCAACCACCACCTAGGGAAACCTATCCAACTTAAACTAGACACCTTTGGTAATCTAGGATGGAATGATATGTCAATACCATTATGCTTTTTTACCCACAATGCCCTGCAAACCTCCAACTTTGCCTGCAATCACGCATTTTCCTTACATTTCTGAGATGGAAACTTCTGGAATAGCAGGAATCCACAAACTTCTTTACTACCTGGCATAAAGATTATGCCCACTGGGGTGGGGGCATTGGCATGCCCATCATGTGCAGACCCCCACCCTTACACTATTTACAAAACAAATCCCTGGTGCCTAGTGTGCTTTCTGCCCCCCCCCCCCACACCACGCGGGGGAAGAAAGACTGAATATTGCCAGAAAATTACTGGGAGAGAGCCCTTGCCCTTTCCAATGATATCTCTCCCATCTGGATCGGTGTTCGGGGGGCTGAGATAGCCCTGGAGGCACCTACGCAGAGAAAGTGAAATAAGCCGATTGGCTCATTTCTCTTTCGTTTTCAATTAAATGACATCAGCGCGCCATGTGCACTGATGTCATTTCATTAAAAACAAAGAAACAGCCTTGGGTGCTGGGGAAGCTCTCACCCAGCCCCTGAGGATGTTTCTTTGAGCAGGGAATCCCCCTGGTGCCCGCACCAGCATGATTTCGTGCCTTGCGTGCGAAGACAGCTGGGAGGTGTCCTCAGCACACAAGCACTGCGGCACAGAACAGCTCCCAGACGTCATCTCCATGGAAGTAGTTAAAGAGTTTTCCAAAATGGACATAAAAACACTTTGTGATGCCCTACGTTATCTGGAAAATATTGATTTGTTGTTTCAAAAACAGCTAAATCCAGAAGATCAAATTTCTTCCACAAAAAATAAAAGATTTACATTTACCATTGTTGTGGAAAAAAAAAACATGCCCAAGCATCTCCCCTAAGCAACTTTCTACACTCAAATATTTGGGCTCTTTAATGGACAGCAGCCTAAATTTTCAATCAAAAATGGCAAAAATTACAAAACACACTAGTCCACCTTCGCCTATAGAAAAAATTTACTTGTTATTCCTCAAGAAAACGTTCATCATTTGATACAATATTAGCGTTATTGCATCTGGGCAAATGTAATACAATTCTAAAAGGCTTAACCGGTTAAATGTTTGCCCTTCTCAAAGGAGTTATGAATACAGCGGCTAACCTCTTAGAGGAGCAAAGAAAAAGCAAGTAAATCCGCATGGAGAAGGAAAGTCTTCAAGAACATCTGTATTAACACGTAAGGCTAATTATCAGTCTTATGGTACCGACCTGCACAACAAAATTGTCAGCAAATGAGGATCCATGTACACAAGAAGTTAAATCTCACACTTTAGATACAAGCATCACACCAGGCAAAATCTCAAAGCAAGCATTTTCCCAATAGCCCCCAGATTACAGTTACCCTTCTAGAATAAATAATATTTTAAATCCTCATTGTGCCTTTCAGAATGACCTAGAAATCATACCAGATCAGATGGAGTTTTTGTCAGAAAATGTTTTGGGTCCTGGGTGTAGGCTCGAGTTACTCGTCCATAATCATGGAGTTGGTGCCTTTTACCGCTGCGATCCTGGGGACTAACCTACTATTGAAATTCGAACTTATCACCAACTGCGCCCTAAGTACACTTGACTCAAGGGAAAGAATGGGAGAGAAGACCAAGAGGGCGGTAGTATGGGGTGTTTGAGACTCAATGTTCACACAAATATCATCCAGCGAAGAGGTTCCTTTTAATAAAAGAAAAGTACTTCATTATACATTATACTCTATAGTACACACATTAGTAGGCCACAGGCGTAGTGTTCTAAATTCAGGTAATTTGGGGTTCAATCTCATCATTTTGCGTCTGAGAAGCTTCCAAGATCTTAATGACTCATTGTTTAGTCTTTATTGTCCCTGCCACTAAGGTTTGCTGTTCTGGCTCTCTAGTAGGTCCCTTCCCCTCTCAATGTTCAGTAGTCTGGTTTGTTTGGCTGCATTTTAGGATCAACTTGTGTTCTAAGGCAGGTTGCGCATTCAGTGAGGTGACTGGCGGATGCAACAATTCTGCTCAGGCACAGAACTGTAGACTTTCCAGTCTGGAGATTACTGACAGGTTCCCTTAGGCTGCTGAGGATCTCTCTTCTTGTGGCACCTCGGAGTCCACAGGTGCTTTGGGGTCTCTCCCAGCAGCATCAGCGCAAATCTTCGACGACAATGGTCTTGGCTGCATAGCGTTTGCAGTTGTTACTGCTCTTCTCTGTTGGGTGATGTCAGTCAGTACACCCCCACATCAATCGGTTTCTTCCCTCTAGGAAGGCTGGGAGACACACTACAAGACTTGAGTCCAACTGCTGAAGGACCAAGTAAATCCCTTATTTTCTTTAATAGTGTGATGGCTGATGGCACCCTTGAGGCAATGAGAAGGCGAAAGATCACACCTATAAGTAATGTAGCAAGTGTGGTTGTATTGGAACCCAGGAGTCTAAGACGCTCATAACTCCCCAATTATGAGACAAAGTATTGTTGGTCAATACCTGTTTTTGTTTGATAAAGTTTCCCTTTTTCATGATGGTTTTTGAGCTACAGAAAGTGTACTCCTAAAATGATCCTATAAGACCCGCACCTTGCACTGAGCCCTGCCCCTTCTGCTCCCCTTATTCTTGCCATATAGGTTTAGAGGAGGAGGGTTACCTCAAAACATTTTGCAAAGAGGACTGAGAACAAAAACGTCTGAAAAACTCTGCTCTAGAAACATACTGATGCCACACGCTTTTGAGTTTCACACTGGTCAACGTTTAAGATCACTAAATAGATGCTGTGGCACAGCGTCTTGTGAACTTTGCTTGCCCGCTGATGTTTACTATAATTACATTTTTAAAAACTATAAATAAAATTTAAAAAAACGACAAACAGCCCAGAAAAAATAGAGTCGCTCGTCACCTCCACTAAACGAGGGAGCGTCACTAGCATGTGCCATGTGTGAACGTACATGATTGCAAAACTGACACTGAGAACTGAGCGCGACAGGCCCCGAACATGATGAAAAGTGGTCTCCACTCTCTGGTTTCGTGTTGCACACACCGTCTTAACTTGTATCAGCCTGCATTTATGTATTCTCAACCCACCCCTGCCTCCGCCGCCATCAACTCTCACCAGTATTGAAAGCGCAGGGCGGGCCCGGTATAGAGCGGCGCGGCAGGTTGTCTCCTCAGCTCTCGCGTTTCCTCCCTCTCTGGTGTGACCACATCTTCTTTGCCCATGTACATGTCGCGTAGGGTCAGGGCGCTGAACAAAAGCAGCGCAGCGAGAAGCCCAGAGTGACCAAACTCAGCCATACTGCTTGGCCACCGGCATCAGCTGACAACTAGACGTTACGTCACTTCCGCTCTGGTAGCCTAGAAACTACATTAAACTCTCTGCAGTACCCCCGGGGTATTGTTAAGAAAGCGTGAAATGCTGAATGAGTATTATAGTTGGTGTGACTTTAAGCTTTCCTTCGCTGTTTAGGCCACCGTCCACTATTAAACTATTGGGAACCAAAAGCACGTCGTTTTCTCTAAGAGTTTAGTTGCTAAGGGGAAATAATTCCATCCCTTTGTGAAATGTACTAAATGCTTTAAAATTTGCTCTCGATTTTCCGCGGATCAGATCTGCTTCGCATATGCCCTGTTAGCAGAAATTCGTAAATCACCTAAGGTTAAGCGGTTGCGGGGCAAGCAGAAACTGACTTTACGTAAAAGAACAGTGTTAGTTATACATATTTATAAATATATCATGTAGCCACTAGCACACATGCCAACATTTTAGAAGAGGAAGATGGGAGATTTAAAAAAATATAATCGGTAGAATGTATTCCCAGGTCAAACAGGATGACTCTAGAAGCCATCCCAGAGTGATTGGATGCTCACCCAACTACTGTAGATAGGGTGTCCACCCGTCCGTAAATTTCACGGACTGCCCGTAATTTCGCCCTGCCGTCCCGTCCGTTGTCCGTGATGAAAGCCTTAATGGACGCATTTGTCCGTAATTTTAGACTTTCACCAAAAGGACACCGAAGGCAGGGTGAAATTACTTCCTCCAGCTGGATTGAAAGGCAGGGAGTCTCCTGTGCTGGGAAGGAGGGGCAGGCAGATAAGAAAAGGCCTTCTTGCCAGGGTGTCTCCCCTAAAGAAATGCAAATGTGCAAACTGGTAAATCTGCAAATGTAAAGGGGCTTGAAAACCTGCACTGACTTTAACCCCTTCGCTGCCAGGCCTTTTCCCCCTCCTGTGGCGAGCCTTTTTTTGGCTATTTGGAGCAGTTCGCGCTTAGGCCCTCATAACTTTTTGTTCACATAAGCTACCCATGCCAAATTTGCGTCCTTTTTTTCCAACATCCTAGGGATTCTAGAGGTACCCAGACTTTGTGGGTTCCCCAGAAGGAGGCCAAGAAATTAGCCAAAAAACAGTGAAAATTTCATTTTTTTTAAAAAATTTGGAAAAATGGGCTGCAGAAGAAGGCTTGTGGTTTTTTCCCTGAAAAGGGCATCAACAAAGGGTTTGCGGTGATAAAATCACCAGCTTCCCAGCTTTCAGGAACAGGCAGACTTGAATCAGAAAACCCAATTTTTCAACCCAATTTTGGCATTTTACTGGGACATACCCCATTTTTACGATTTTTTGTGCTTTCAGCCTCCTTCCAGTCAGTGACAGAAATGGGCATGAAACCAACGCTGGATCCCATAAACCGCAACATTTCTGAAAAGTAGACAAAATTCTGAATTCAGCAAGGGGTAATTTGTGTAGATCCTACAAGGGTTTCCTACAGAAAATAGCAACGGAAAAAGAAAAATATTGAAATTGAGGTGAAAAAAACATCAATTTTTCTCTAAGTTTTACTCTGTAACTTTTTCCTGCAATGTCAGATTTTCGAAAGCAATATACCGTTACGTCTGCTGGACTCTTCTGGTTGCGGGGATATATAGGGCTTGTAGGTTCATCAAGAACTCTAGGTACCCAGAGCCAATAAATGACCTGCACCCTGCAGTGGGTTTTCATTCTATGCCGGGTATACAGCAATTCATTTGCTGAAATATAAAGAGTAAAAAATAGCTATCAAGAAAACCTTTGTATTTCCAAAATGGGCACAAGATAAGGTGTTGAGAAGCAGTGGTTATTTGCACATCTCTGAATTCCGGGCTGCCCATACTAGCATGTGAATTACCGGGCATTTCTCAAATAGACGTCTTTTTTACACACTGTCTTACATTTGGAAGGGAAAAATGTAGAGAAAGACAAGGGGCAATAACACTTGTTTTGCTATTCTATGTTCCCCCAAGTCTCCCGATAAAAATGATACCTCACTTGTGTGGGTAGGCCTAGCGCCCGCGACAGGAAACGCACCAAAGCGCAACGTGGACACATCACAGAAAACAGACCTGTTTTTAGCAAAGTGCCTACCTGTAGATTTTGGCCTCTAGCTCAGCCGCCACCTAGGGAAACCTACCAAACCTGTGCATTTCTGAAAACTAGAGACCTAGGGGAATCCAAGATGGGGTGATTTGTGTGGCTCGGACCAGGTTCTGTTACCCAGAATCCTTTGCAAACCTCAAAATTTGGCTAAAAAAACACATGTTCCTCACATTTCTGTGGCAGAAAGTTCTGGAATCTGAGAGGAGCCACAAATTTCCTTCCACCCAGCGTTCCCCCACGTCTCCCGATAAAAATGATACCTCACTTGTGTGGGTAGGCCTAGCGCCCGCGACAGGAAACACCCCAAAGCGCAATGTGGACACATCACAGAAAACAGACCTGTTTTTAGCAAAGTGCCTACCTGTAGATTTTGGCCTCTAGCTCAGCCGCCACCTAGGGAAACCTACCAAACCTGTGCATTTCTGAAAACTAGAGACCTAGGGGAATCCAAGATGGGGTGATTTGTGTGGCTCGGACCAGGTTCTGTTACCCAGAATCCTTTGCAAAGCTCAAAAATTGGCTAAAAAAACACATGTTCCTCACATTTCTGTGGCAGAAAGTGCTGGAATCTGAGAGGAGCCACAAATGTCCTTCCACCCAGCGTTCCCCCACGTCTCCCGATAAAAATGATACCTCACATGTGTGGGTAGGCCTAGCGCCCGCGACAGGAAACGCCCCAAAGCGCAACGTGGACACATCACAGAAAACAGACCTGTTTTTAGCAAAGTGCCTACCTGTAGATTTTGGCCTCTAGCTCAGCCGCCACCTAGGGAAACCTACCAAACCTGTGCATTTCTGAAAACTAGAGACCTAGGGGAATCCAAGATGGGGTGATTTGTGTGGCTCGGACCAGGTTCTGTTACCCAGAATCCTTTGCAAAGCTCAAAAATTGGCTAAAAAAACACATGTTCCTCACATTTCTGTGGCAGAAAGTTCTGGAATCTGAGAGGAGCCACAAATTTCCTTCCACCCAGCGTTCCCCCACGTCTCCCGATAAAAATGATACATCACTTGTGTGGGTAGGCCTAGCGCCCGCGACAGGAAACGCCCCAAAGCGCAACGTGGACACATCACAGAAAACAGACCTGTTTTTAGCAAAGTGCCTACCTGTAGATTTTGGCCTCTAGCTCAGCCGCCACCTAGGGAAACCTACCAAACCTGTGCATTTCTGAAAACTAGAGACCTAGGGGAATCCAAGGAGGGGTGACTGGCGGGGCTCGGACCAGGTTCTGTTACCCAGAATCCTTTGCAAACCTCATATTTTGGCTAAAAAAACGCATTTTCCTCACATTTGAGTGACAGAAAGTTCTGGAATCTGAGAGGAGCCACAAATTTCCTTCCACCCAGCGTTCCCCCAAGTCTCCCGATAAAAATGATACCTCACTTGCGTGGGTAGGCCTAGCGCCCGCGACAGGAAACGCCCCAAAGCGCAACGTGGACACCACCAAAATTTTGGAAGAAAACAGAGGTGTTTTTTGCGAAGTGACTACCTGCAGATTTTGGCCTCTAGCTCAGCCGGCACCTAGGGAAACCTACCAAACCTGTACATTTCTGAAAACTAGAGACCTAGGGGAATCCAAGGAGGGGTGACTGGCGGGGCTCGGACCAGGTTCTGTTACCCAGAATCCTTAGCAAAGCTCAAAAATTGGCTAAAAAAACACATGTTCCTCACATTTCTGTGGCAGAAAGTTCTGGAATCTGAGAGGAGCCACAAATTTCCTTCCACCCAGCGTTCCCCCACGTCTCCCGATAAAAATGATACCTCACTTGTGTGGGTAGGCCTAGCGCCCGTGACAGGAAACGCCCCAAAGCGCAACGTGGACACATCACAGAAAACAGACCTGTTTTTAGCAAAGTGCCTACCTGTAGATTTTGGCCTCTAGCTCAGCCGCCACCTAGGGAAACCTACCAAACCTGTGCATTTCTGAAAACTAGAGACCTAGGGGAATCCAAGGAGGGGTGACTGGCGGGGCTCGGACCAGGTTCTGTTACCCAGAATCCTTTGCAAAGCTCAAAAATTGGCTAAAAAAACACATGTTCCTCACATTTCTGTGGCAGAAAGTTCTGGAATCTGGGAGGAGCCACAAATTTCCTTCCACCCAGCGTTCCCCCAAGTCTCCCGATAAAAATGATACCTCACTTGCGTGGGTAGGCCTAGCGCCCGCGACAGGAAACGCCCCAAAGCGCAACGTGGACACCACCAAAATTTTGGAAGAAAACAGACCTGTTTTTAGCGAAGTGCCTACCTGTAGATTTTGGCCTGTAGCTCAGCCGCCACCTAGGGAAACCTACCAAACCTGTGCATTTCTGAAAACTAGAGACCTAGGGGAATCCAAGGAGGGGTGACTGGCGGGGCTCGGACCAGGTTCTGCTACCCAGAATCCTTTGCAAAGCTCAAAAATTGGCTAAAAAAACACATGTTCCTCACATTTCTGTGGCAGAAAGTTCTGGAATCTGAGAGGAGCCACAAATTTCCTTCCACCCAGCGTTCCCCCACGTCTCCCGATAAAAATGATACCTCACTTGTGTGGGTAGGCCTAGCGCCCGCGACAGGAAACGCCCCAAAGCGCAACGTGGACACATCACAGAAAACAGACCTGTTTTTAGCAAAGTGCCTACCTGTAGATTTTGGCCTGTAGCTCAGCCGCCACCTAGGGAAACCTACCAAACCTGTGCATTTCTGAAAACTAGAGACCTAGGGGAATCCAAGGAGGGGTGACTGGCGGGGCTCGGACCAGGTTCTGTTACCCAGAATCCTTTGCAAAGCTCAAAAATTGGCTAAAAAAACACATGTTCCTCACATTTCTGTGGCAGAAAGTTCTGGAATCTGGGAGGAGCCACAAATTTCCTTCCACCCAGCGTTCCCCCAAGTCTCCCGATAAAAATGATACCTCACTTGCGTGGGTAGGCCTAGCGCCCGCGACAGGAAACGCCCCAAAGCGCAACGTGGACACCACCAAAATTTTGGAAGAAAACAGACCTGTTTTTAGCGAAGTGCCTACCTGTAGATTTTGGCCTGTAGCTCAGCCGCCACCTAGGGAAACCTACCAAACCTGTGCATTTCTGAAAACTAGAGACCTAGGGGAATCCAAGGAGGGGTGACTGGCGGGGCTCGGACCAGGTTCTGTTACCCAGAATCCTTTGCAAAGCTCAAAAATTGGCTAAAAAAACACATGTTCCTCACATTTCTGTGGCAGAAAGTTCTGGAATCTGAGAGGAGCCACAAATTTCCTTCCACCCAGCGTTCCCCCACGTCTCCCGATAAAAATGATACCTCACTTGTGTGGGTAGGCCTAGCGCCCGCGACAGGAAACGCCCCAAAGCGCAACGTGGACACATCACAGAAAACAGACCTGTTTTTAGCAAAGTGCCTACCTGTAGATTTTGGCCTGTAGCTCAGCCGCCACCTAGGGAAACCTACCAAACCTGTGCATTTCTGAAAACTAGAGACCTAGGGGAATCCAAGGAGGGGTGACTGGCGGGGCTCGGACCAGGTTCTGTTACCCAGAATCCTTTGCAAAGCTCAAAAATTGGCTAAAAAAACACATGTTCCTCACATTTCTGTGGCAGAAAGTTCTGGAATCTGGGAGGAGCCACAAATTTCCTTCCACCCAGCGTTCCCCCAAGTCTCCCGATAAAAATGATACCTCACTTGCGTGGGTAGGCCTAGCGCCCGCGACAGGAAACGCCCCAAAGCGCAACGTGGACACCACCAAAATTTTGGAAGAAAACAGACCTGTTTTTAGCGAAGTGCCTACCTGTAGATTTTGGCCTGTAGCTCAGCCGCCACCTAGGGAAACCTACCAAACCTGTGCATTTCTGAAAACTAGAGACCTAGGGGAATCCAAGGAGGGGTGACTGGCGGGGCTCGGACCAGGTTCTGTTACCCAGAATCCTTTGCAAAGCTCAAAAATTGGCTAAAAAAACACATGTTCCTCACATTTCTGTGGCAGAAAGTTCTGGAATCTGAGAGGAGCCACAAATTTCCTTCCACCCAGCGTTCCCCCACGTCTCCCGATAAAAATGATACCTCACTTGTGTGGGTAGGCCTAGCGCCCGCGACAGGAAACGCCCCAAAGCGCAACGTGGACACATCACAGAAAACAGACCTGTTTTTAGCAAAGTGCCTACCTGTAGATTTTGGCCTGTAGCTCAGCCGCCACCTAGGGAAACCTACCAAACCTGTGCATTTCTGAAAACTAGAGACCTAGGGGAATCCAAGGAGGGGTGACTGGCGGGGCTCGGACCAGGTTCTGTTACCCAGAATCCTTTGCAAAGCTCAAAAATTGGCTAAAAAAACACATGTTCCTCACATTTCTGTGGCAGAAAGTTCTGGAATCTGAGAGGAGCCACAAATTTGATTCCACCCAGCGTTCCCCCACGTCTCCCGATAAAAATGATACCTCACTTGTGTGGGTAGGCCTAGCGCCCGCGACAGGAAACGCCCCAAAGCGCAACGTGGACACATCACATTTTTTCATTGAAAACAGTGCCTACCTGTAGTTTTTGGCCTGTAGCTCAGCCAGCACCTAGGGAAACCTACCAAACCTGTGCATTTCTGAAAACTAGAGACCTAGGGGAATCCAAGATGGGGTGACTTGAGGGGCTCTGACCAGGTTCTGTTACCCAGAATCCTTTCCAAACCTCAAATATTGGCTAAAAAAACGCATTTTTCACACATTTCGGTGACAGAAAGTTCTGGAATCTGAGTGGAGCCACAAATTTCCTTCCACCCAGCGTTCCCCCAAGTCTCCCGATAAAAATGATACCTCAGTTGTGTGGGTGGGCCAGGTGCCTCCAACAGAATAAGGCCCAAAACTTGTAGAGATACAGGGGATAGTACTGCGAGTTTATAAGGACATATTCTTTTATACATCTTTAGACTGACTCTGCTTTGGGGACCCACATACGTGAGGTGTCATTTTATTTGGGAGACTGAGGGGAACACTGGGGAGTAGGAATTTTGTGCTGGAGTGGTGATCGTACGAAGAAAAGTCAGGAAAATATGTTTTTTTTAAGCACATTTTGAGGTTTACAGAGGAGTCTGGGTAAGAAAATGTTGGGGGATCCACGCAAGCCACTCCTCCCTAGACTCCTTGGGGTGTCTAGTTTTAAAAAATGTCTGGGTTTGGTAGGTTTCCCTAGATGAAGGCCGCACACAGGACCAAAAACATAGGTGCCCTCTCCCCCCCAAACACAGGTAGTTTTGTAATATATCGTTTTGATGTGCCCACATACGTCCGTGATGTGGCAAACACTAAAATTTTGAAAAGAAACACACTTAGGTTATGTGAAAAAGACCCCTCACCCACCAACCAAGTTGGTGGCATGCTTCATCATCGGGGTCCCACCTGAGGCACCTAGCGTGTCATAGGTGTGCTGCGACGCCTGATTACAGCGGAGCAGGTTTGGTCATTTTTACCACACATACTGGTTGGATTTGGCACGAGGGTGAGTGATGGTTCAGTGGATCAAATTTTACTAACAAGAGCTTTCACAAAAATGAAAAGCACTGTTAGTAACTGAAAGGCAAAAAACTGAACCAATGACTCACAGCTCGTGAGCTGTAAAGCCGCGACAAGGCACCAACCGCTTTACAGTCCATTCACACAACTTTCATACATGACACACACAAGGCCATTCACACCGCCAGCCACGGGCCCAGCACATTACAACACTCACATCGACAGACAGCGCCACTCAAGGGCCCATCACTTACATACGCCCACATGCCTGATACAACAATCACACCAGCTGATGGGAGTGTGTGGACTGGTGTTTGGCTTGCAGTGTGTTGCAGTAGCCAACATCAAGTCAATATGTACAGTCTCAGCCAAGCCCCACTCCACACACAATGGCATCATATTTTTTTTTTTTTTAACAGAGGAACCCCTAACTAAGTAGAAAGAATTACAAAACAACAAACACAAAAGCTCTAACTAACAACATGACAGAAATGCTAACCATGAAACTAAACACATGAAAATACAAAACAGACATGAGTTTACACTCATGGTTGTTCCCAGAAATTCTTCTGGGTGTGGTAATTCTTAAAACAAGCACCGACACACAGCCCAGGCTTTGAAGGACAATCTGGGCAGTACATTCGAGACTCCCTCCGGATACCTCTTCGAAAACACACTCTACATTTCTTAGCTGGAAAGTCTTTTTTGGGTGTGGGAGGAATGTGCTCAGCAAAGTGGCGATCTTTCAATCTAGCCACATCCTCCACCACTGCTTCTCTAGGAACTCTGGCCTGTTCCACCACAATAAGGCTCTCTATCACTGACTCCTGAAATTTCACAAATGTCATCTTTGAGTCTGGAGACCTATCCCTAAACACAATAAAAGCATTGAAGGTTGCTAAGTGGAAGAGGTGAAGTGCTAACTTCTTATACCAAACATAAGACTTACGAATAGCAGTATAAGGTTCCAACCTCTGGTCAACTCTATCTACACCTCCCATGTGCTTATTATAATCTAAAATGCACACAGGTTTGCGCACTTCAGCAACCTGGCCCCAAACAGTCACAGGGGAAGTACTCTCATCATGGATGGTACTTAGCATGTAGACATCCCTCTTGTCTGAAAATTTCAAAGCTAGCAGCTCCTCGTTCCGCAAGGCACAGCACTGTCCCCTCTCAAGTTTTTTACAGACAAGCTCCCTTGGATAGCCTTTCCGGTTAGAACGGATTGTGCCACAAGCAACTGTGTCCACTCTAAACAATTCCTTGAACAACTGCACACCAGTGTAGAAGTTATCTACATACAAATGGTGACCTTTGTTGAACAGTCGTCTACCAAGATCCCACACTATTTTCTCAGTAACTCCAAAAGTGGGAGGACAACCAGGGGGGTCAATATTGGAATCCCTACCAGTGTACACACGGAAACTATACACATATCCTGTCCTACTTTCAGACAGCATATACAATTTAATTCCATATCGTGCCCTTTTGCTAGGAATGTACTGCCTAAAAACCAAACGACCCTTGAAGAGGACCAAAGACTCGTCCACACTTATCTCTTTGCCTGGAACATAGACCTCCGAAAACCGATCTACAAAATGATCAAGGACAGGCCTAATCTTAAAAAGACGGTCAGAATCTGGGTGATCTCGTGGCAAGGCTAATGCATTGTCAACAAAATGCAGCATCCTAAGAAGAAGCAAATACCGATTACGACTCATGGTAGCTGGAAATATAGCTGTTGCCATCAAGGGACTAGTAGACCAATAAGAAGCCAGTGACGGCTTCCTTATCAACCCCATCAAAAAAGTCAAACCCAAAAACTTTTTTAGCTCCTCCAAATTTGTGGGAATCCACTGGGCAGCTCTAGAGTGTGGCCTAAGTCTAGCAGCGTTGTCCCTCAAATGCTGCTCCGCATACAAATTAGTCTGCTCAACAATCTCTTCCAAAAACACATCATCCATGAATAACTCAAAGAAATTGATAGGCATAAAGTTCTCTGTATTGGCGTTACACCCCGGGAGACCAGTAAAGGCAGGCAACTCTGGCTGCTCCATGTTTGGGGCAACCCAGACATCAGGTCTTCTAACGGGAAACCTTTCAGCCCCAGGTTGCTGCACTATTGGCACATCAATGTCCTCCTCTAAAACAGAACCTTCATCTGCACTGAGTGTGGCTTCATCATCAGAAGATTCCCCTCCAACAGAAACATCACTGCCAGAATCTCTGACTTCCTCCTCTGCCTCAGATGCAGAGTCCGTCTCATAGTCATGATCAGACTGTGACTCAAAAAGCATACCAACCACCTGCTGAGCGGTCATCCTGCGGCTAGCCATGATCTCTCCTGCTAAAATTAACTGGACAAATTCACCACCAACAACCAGCACTGTGTAAGACAAGTAACAAAGTGTAGCTTTGTTAGTAAGAGTTACAAACTCAAAAACTATACCGCTCACTTGCCTGAAAAAGCTTGATTCACCAGCAACTACACAGCAATCACCAATGATATCCCACTAAAAAGAAAGAAAGAAAGGCAAATTAGAAATAAGACACAACAAATATCATTGTGCACAAACCTAAGGACAATTTCACACACAATCCTGCATTTAGTACACCCCCTACAAACATGTCATTCATGCATGGCAACAATACTCCTTTGGAGTAAATTGTTTTTACTTACCTAAAACATGCAACTGTGCAAACTGCAGGTCAACCACCGCCAAAACCGCAAGGAGCCACAGCAAATAAAGCAAAAGCTTTGAACTAGAACAAAAAGGAGGAATTTTTTTTTTATCACAAATGCAAAGACTTCTTCAGTTGACAAACACCCCACCATCAAACATTTTAGAAATTGGTGCCTAAGTGGATTCTGTCATAGGGGCAGATGGGCCTACTAAAAAAATAGGCCTGTCTGCCCCAAGGAAGCCAGAAAATACCTTTAGTACTGTGTCCCCATGGAGAGCGACCCTTGCCAAAGGGGACAGCCCTCAAACAAAAAAAAACAAAAAAAACACACACAACACTATCCCTGGTGCCTAAGTGGCTTCTGCCCCCTTGGGGGCAGGTGGGCCTAAGAAAATAGGCCCATCTGCCCCCAGGGGGTGTAGAAATGGCCAACAGGTCAATGCCCCCCTTGGGGGGGCGCCCCGTGACCAAGGGGACGCCCCCCCACAAAAATAAACACATAAAAAAAAATCCCTGGCGTTCTAGTGGTTTCTGCCCCCCTTGGGGGCAGATCAGCCTAAAAATAATAGGCTGATCTGTCTCCAAGGGGTGCAGAAATGGCCTGGGTACATGTGCCCCCAAAGTGGGGGGCGACCCTTGCCCAAGCCCCCCCCCATCCACTAACACACACACACACACACACTATCCCTGGTGTCTACGTGGCTTCTGCCCCCCTTGGGGGCAGGTGGGTCTAGAAAAATAGGCCCATCTGCCCCCAGGGGGGGCAGAAATGGCCAACAGGTCAATGCCCCCCTTGGGGGGGCGCCCCGTGCCCGAGGGGACGCCCCCCACAAAAATAAACACATAAAAAAAAATCCCTGGCGTTCTAGTGGTTTCTGCCCCCCTTGGGGGCAGATCAGCCTAAAAATAATAGGCTGATCTGTCTCCAAGGGGTGCAGAAATGGCCTGGGTACATGTGCCCCCAAAGTGGGGGGCGACCCTTGCCCAAACCCCCCCCCATCCACTAACACACACACACACACACACACTATCCCTGGTGTCTACGTGGCTTCTGCCCCCCTTGGGGGCAGGTGGGTCTAGAAAAATAGGCCCATCTGCCCCCAGGGGGGGCAGAAATGGCCAACAGGTCAATGCCCCCCTTGGGGGGGGCGCCCCGTGCCCGAGGGGACGCCCCCCCACAAAAATAAACACATAAAAAAAAATCCCTGGCGTTCTAGTGGTTTCTGCCCCCCTTGGGGGCAGATCAGCCTAAAAATAATAGGCTGATCTGTCTCCAAGGGGTGCAGAAATGGCCTGGGTACATGTGCCCCCAAAGTGGGGGGCGACCCTTGCCCAAGCCCCCCCCCATCCACTAACACACACACACACACACACTATCACTGGTGTCTACGTGGCTTCTGCCCCCCTTGGGGGCAGGTGGGTCTAGAAAAATAGGCCCATCTGCCCCCAGGGGGGGCAGAAATGGGCAACAGGTCAATGCCCCCCTTGGGGGGGCGCCCCGTGCCCGAGGGGACGCCCCCCCACAAAAATAAACACATAAAAAAAAATCCCTGGCGTTCTAGTGGTTTCTGCCCCCCTTGGGGGCAGATCAGCCTAAAAATAATAGGCTGATCTGTCTCCAAGGGGTGCAGAAATGGCCTGGGTACATGTGCCCCCAAAGTGGGGGGCGACCCTTGCCCAAGCCCCCCCCCATCCACTAACACACACACACACACACACTATCCCTGGTGTCTACATGGCTTCTGCCCCCCTTGGGGGCAGGTGGGTCTAGAAAAATAGGCCCATCTGCCCCCAGGGGGGGCAGAAATGGCCAACAGGTCAATGCCCCCCTTGGGGGGGCGCCCCGTGCCCAAGGGGACGCCCCCCCACAAAAATAAACACATAAAAAAAAAACCCTGGCGTTCTAGTGGTTTCTGCCCCCCTTGGGGGCAGATCAGCCTAAAAATAATAGGCTGATCTGTCTCCAAGGGGTGCAGAAATGGCCTGGGTACATGTGCCCCCAAAGTGGGGGGCGACCCTTGCCCAAGCCCCCCCCCCATCCACTAACACACACACACACACACACTATCCCTGGTGTCTACGTGGCTTCTGCCCCCCTTGGGGGCAGGTGGGTCTAGAAAAATAGGCCCATCTGCCCCCAGGGGGGGCAGAAATGGCCAACAGGTCAATGCCCCCCTTGGGGGGGCGCCCCGTGCCCAAGGGGACACCCCCCCACAAAAATAAACACATAAAAAAAAATCCCTGGCGTTCTAGTGGTTTCTGCCCCCCTTGGGGGCAGATCAGCCTAAAAATAATAGGCTGATCTGTCTCCAAGGGGTGCAGAAATGGCCTGGGTACATGTGCCCCCAAAGTGGGGGGCGACCCTTGCCCAAGCCCCCCCCCATCCACTAACACACACACACACACACACTATCCCTGGTGTCTACGTGGCTTCTGCCCCCCTTGGGGGCAGGTGGGTCTAGAAAAATAGGCCCATCTGCCCCCAGGGGGGGCAGAAATGGCCAACAGGTCAATGCCCCCCTTGGGGGGGCGCCCCGTGCCCATGGGGACGCCCCCCCACAAAAATAAACACATAAAAAAACATCCCTGGCGTTCTAGTGGTTTCTGCCCCCCTTGGGGCAGATCAACCTAAAAATAATAGGCTGATCTGCCCTCAAGGGGGGCAGAAATGGCCCTAAAAGACATGCCCCCCAAAGGGGAGCGACCCTTGCCCAAGGGGGCGCCCCCCCATCCACTACACACAAAATCCCTGGTGCCTAAGTGGCTTCTGCCCCCCTTGGGGGCAGATGGACCTAAAAAAAATAGGCCGATCTGCCCCCAAGGGGGGCAGAAATGGCCAACAGTTCTCTGCCCCCTTGGGGGGGGCGCCCCTTGCCCAAGGGGGCACCCCCTCCCAACATACCTGCACAGAAAATATAATTCCCTGGTGATCCAGTGGTTTCTGCCCCCCTTGGGGGCAGATCCGCCTAAAAAGTAGGCCAATCTGCCCCCAAGGGGGGCAGAAATGGCCGTAACTAATTGCCCCCACAAGGGGAGCGACCCTTGCCCAAGGGGCCGCTCCCCGCCAGCAAGAAACACGAGCAAACAACTAAAAAAAAAAATCCCTGGTGTCTAGTGGGCATTCCTGCTGCCCGATCGCAATGCGATCGGGCAGCAGGAATGCTCAAAGAGACACCGGGGGAAAGGAAAAGCCTTTCCTTTTCCCCGGTGCCTCTTTAGCCCAAACCCCCCACCCACCGGGAAGAGGAACTCACCTCTTTCCTCGTCGCCGCACAGGAAGCAAATGGCTTCCTGTGCGGCGAAATCCCCATAATGAAGTCAGCGCGCGATCGCGCGCTGACGTCATTATGGGGGGGTGGGGGGGTCGGGGGTGGAAGGGGAAGGGCTTCCCCTTCCATCCCTGACTTTGGGGGGGTGGGGGGAAGCACACAGAGGGAGCGAGAGCGCTCCCTCTGGGCTGTGTGCCGAGGACGTAGTGGTTACGTCCTCGGCACAGCAGCACTGTGCCGCGGGACGTAACCACTACGTCCGCGGCACAGAAGGGGTTAAACAAAGGAGATACTTAAAACTTTCTGATGGCAAATATATTTTCTTTCAGAGAGGTACCTTAGGGGTGTTCCAAGGTGAGCTGTGGAGTGTGTGGTTTTAATGGAGTGTTATAAAAACAGTTAGTACAGGTATAAACTGTGTATTTTTCAAATTTGTATTTGAGAAGCACTTTTTAATATTTAACCGAAATGTATTTACGCATTTTGTAGCAGCCTATATTTTGATGTAAGTGTATTTATATAGCGCTTACTATCCCTGACGAAGCATCGAATGCATGTTTAAAATAAGAACTTACATATTCACAGTTCTTTCAGGGGCCTCGGTACCTCATAGTACTAACAAACACTGGCAAAGCCAATAGGTCTTGTCTGCGCAAGAGTTATTGGCTTGGCCAATGTGTTTTAGCCATGTTATACACCAGAGTGGCTGCTGTTCATGGCTAAAGGTTAGTGGCTTAGTGGTGTGGAGTAGAGCGGCATAGGAGCAGTGGCGTAGAGCCCAGTGATGAAGGGTACAGTGCAGTTTTTTAGAGTGCATTGGCGTAGAGTGCAGTGGTTTAGAGCGCAGTGGCATGGAGTGGCGTGGGACGGAGTACAGTGGCATAGAGTGCAGTGGAGTAGAGTGGCATGCAATAGAGTGGCAGAGAGTGCAGTAGTGTACAGTGGTGCAGTGGCATAGAGTGCAGAGTAGACTCATGTGGCAGAGAGTGCAGTGGTGTAGTGTAGAGTGGTGCAGTGCAGAGCAGAGTATAGTGCTGTGGAGTGCAGTCTCATAGAGTGGAGTGATGCACAGTAGAGTGGCATAGAGTGCAGTGGCATTGAGTGCAGGAGTACAGAGTAGATTGGTGTACAGTACAGTGGCGGAGAGTGCAATGTTGCAGAGTAGAATCAGTGATGTAGAGTGGAGTAGAGTGGCACAGAGAGCAGTGGCGTAGAGTACACTGGTGCTGAGTAGAGGGCAGTGGCATACAGTGCAGTGTTTAGAGTGTATTGGCACAGAATGCAGTGGCATAGAGTGACATGGTGTAGTGTAGCATAGAGTGCAGTGGAGTAGAGTGGCATACAATAGAGTGACAGAGAGTGCAGTAATGCAGAGTGGTGCAGTGTCAGAGTGCAGAGTAGACTTGTGAGATAAATATAGAGTCCCAGACATACACTGTAGTGCTGTGAGACTACAGACAAGTTGTGGCTACCTCACATTAGGTGTGAGACTGTCGGCCACACCATCTGCCCTGCCTCTTTAAAAAAAAAATAGATTGAAAGTCCATTGGTGGTTGGGGTAAGCTAGATGTTTTTGCTCAATGTGTTTAAACTTACATAAGATTAATTACCTTAATGTTTCCCAAACTGTTTGCCAGGGGTTTTAAAATGTTCAGAAACATTATCAAAAATTTGCTGTTACTTTCTCCTCAAGAAAGATTGGGGAGATTTGGGTAGGGGTGATGGCCTTGCCGCAGTACTGAAGGGCATTCTTTTACTACTGAACAAGGACGTATGTGACACCTGAATGTAGCATACCAGGAGGCAATCACAAAAAGACCACAGTGAATAAATAGTGTGATGTTAAAAAGTAAATAAATTCACTGACAACATAGTGAGAAATGGCCTCTCTTGCGTGTGTCTTTAAAACTGACTTTTTTCTTGAATTTGTATCCTGAATTTTGATCCTTTGTCCTGAAATTTTGTCCTGGAGTTTGACCCTTTGTCCTGAATTTTTTACAGTCCTGTCCAGAATTTGCATCAATGCCAGGTGGTCACCCTAACTGTAGAAGTCATTTTCACATCATCAAGCTTTTGAAGTCATCAGCAGAGTTTAGAAAAGTGAGCCTGATGTTTTGAGAATGACAGGTGACGGGATGTATGTATATGGTATTTCTAGCCAGAAGGCAGCGTAGCGCTATACATGGTCAAAGATTAGCATAAAGTCAATAAATAAGTGAAGGTGGAAGTTTGGTGACACAGGAGAAGGGGTACAAGAATAGATGGCTAACAGGAGGCGACACGGATGTTTTTAAAAGAGAAGTGTTTTTTGCTGCAAAGAGAGGATCACAGGATGGTGACGGGCTGGTGCCATGACAGGAGGGAAAAAAGATTGACTACCAAGAGGGGACAGACTGAGGTAGGAGTGGAGCCTCGCCGTAATTCTCCACCAGAAATTCTGATGGGAACACTGACACTTTATCAGAGTACCTATACTAATGACAGGAAAACATCATTTGATGACAGAAAACCCTAGCAGCCTAGGAATTTCCTAAGAATCACTATTGCGTGCCTTGTAAAGCAGAGCTATACATTAAACGAGGAAGGCCCGGGAATGATACAGCTGTGTCATTCTTTAGCTTTACATATTTCATTACTGTGTGTATTATGACACAGAGATACACACTTTCTCCCTCTCCCACACTATCTCCTTGTTTTCCTCTGCTTCTCACCTCACTCCTTTACTATTATCCATTCTCCTTTCAAGCTCTGCTTTTGCTCTCCCCTCACTAACTGCTTTTCACTTTTCAATCTTTCCCTTCCACTCTCCTTTCTGTCCCCGTTAATGCTCTTCTTTATAGGTCCCCTTTTCTTCCTTTCCTTTACCCCTTCTCCTTTTCCTTCTTCTCATTCTCATCGTGTTCCTTTCTTCCACTCCAGGCTCTGCTTTTCCCAGTTCGCTTTCCTGTTGTCATTATCTCTGACTCACCCTCCAGTCTCTTCCCCTTCCTCACTCTCCCTTTTTATGTTTTTCCTTCTCACCTATACTTGATGCTTTACATCTTTTTCTGTGTCCTTCCTTCCTTATTTACAGTTCTTCCATTCTCCTTCACCTGAGAACCTGTTTGCACATTGTAATCCAGGCCTGGTCTGTGAGTGCAATGATCATAGGATAAAGCTATTGCTTTACAATGGTCACAGCTGGGCCACGAATTGACAGGTTGGGCGAAATTTCATGTGGTCTTGCCCTTTGGAAAAGCACCAACATTCCTATAAAAATGTTGATTTTTGTTTATTTGTGAATGAATAAAACATTTTGGGGGTCATTACAACCCTGGCGGACAGTGTTAAAGTGGCGGTAAGACTGCCAACAGGCCGGCGGTAAAAAAATGGGAATTATGACCGTGGCGGAAACCGCCAACAAAGACAGCCACTTTAACACTCCGACCGCCACGGCGGTACAAACAAACAGCGCGGCGGTCATCGCCAACAGACAGGCGGAAGACAAAGTACCGCTCACAGTATCACAACCTACCAATCCACCACCTTTTCCGGGGCGGATTCACCGTGGATAAAAACACGGCAGAAACAGCCATTTCAAAGGGAAAACGCTCACCTCTACACACTCCACGAGGAAGGAGCGCACCATGGACCCTGAACTCCATATTCTTCCTGCACTAGTCTTCCTGCTCCTATACGACGATCATCAACGCCGGCGGCGAAGACAACGGTGAGTACTGCACCTACGACATAGGGGAGGGGGAAGCAAAAGACAGGGACACACACACGCAGCATCCCCACCCCAACCCCGACCCTCACCCACTGCAACACACACACCAATGCATATCCAAACATTACAGTAACAACCCCCAACCACCCCCGGAAGAATGCAAAGACAAAAGGAAATGCGTGGAACCATTGAAATATATCAAAATACAGTAACCAAATATCTACATATATATATAAATATATATATATACACATTCAACAAAATATACACCACGATTAGTAGTGCAGGTAATGCACAAGTCGTTGTCCGTGGACCACTGTGCCCAAAATGCATGGGCGAGGCCCACACAAGATACCTGATCAAAACGGAGAGAACACTGCTGGGGCATCAGATACAAATACAACAGGCACCTCAGGGGGAAGGGAAGGGGGGGCACCTCAGCCGGATGAGTGCACCACACCAGATCCACGAGGGGGCTCCATGCCCATTGATGTATCCTGGGGAGTGCAAAGCCACAGCCTTTCAAGTCTCTACAGTGGGTGGTTTGCCCACTGTACCATCCTGGGGAGTGCAAAGCCACAGTCTCTCAAGTCTCTACAGTGGGTGGTTTGCCCACTGTACCATCCTGGGGAGTGCAAAGCCACAGTCTCTCAAGTCTCTACAGTGGGTGGTGTGCCCACTGTACCTTCCTGAGGAGTGCAAAGCCACAGTCTCTCAAGTCTCTACAGTGGGTGGTTTTCCCACTGTACTATCCTGGGGAGTGCAAATCCACAGTCTCTCAAGTGGATAACAGTCTCCACTGGTTCTGGAGGGGGCTTTGTGCCCAGAGTGCTTCATCCTGTGCAGGACAGACTGAGTGGATGCATGTCTCCACTGGTTCTGGAAGGGCTTTGTGCCCAGAGTGCTTCATCCTGTGCAGGACAGAGGTAGTGGATGCATGTCTCCACTGGTTCTGGAGGGGGACTGGTGCCCAGAGTTCTTCATCCTGTGCAGGACAGACTGAGTGGATGCATGTCTCCACTGGTTCTGGAGGGGGCTTTGTGCCCAGAGTGCTTCATCCTGTGCAGGACAGAGGTAGTGGATGCATGTCTCCACTGGTTCTGGAGGGGGCTTTGTGCCCAGAGTGCTTCATCCTGTGCAGGACAGACTGAGTGGATGCATGTCTCCACTGGTTCTGGAGAGGGACTGGTGCCCAGAGTGCATCACTCTCCCCGTGATGGTCCCAGTTGCGTCACCGCCCCTGCCGCTCATGGGCTAGCAGTGCTTGAGTTGGCGGTCCTTGCCCTATTCGGCGGTGCTTGAGTTTGCAGTTTCTGACCTGTTCAGCGGTGCTTGCCATGGCGGTCTTTGCCCTGTTCAGCGGTGCTTGCCCTGTTCAGCTGTGCTTGCCATGGCGGTCTTTGCCCTGTTCAGCGGTGCGTGAGTTTGCAGTTTCTGACCTGTTCAGCGGTGCTTGCCATGGCGGTCCTTCATTGCCCAGCTGGGCTGGGACTGGCGGTCCTTCATTGGGCAGCTGGGCTGTGGCTGCCGGGGCACTCCTGGGCAGCTGGGCTGTGGCTGGCGGTGGCCTCCTGGCCAGTGACGATCGGGCTGCCCTCCTGGGCACTGACTCTGGCGGTGGCCTCCTGGCCACTTACGATCGGGCTGGCGGTGGCCTCCTGGGCAGCGGGGATGATGGCGGTCTTCTCCGCCGTGCTGCTCCTCCCAGACTTTGGCGATTTCTTCTGCCCCTTCCCCACCTTGGGAGGAGTCACAGCTGAGTGGACACTCCCCCCGGGACCCTTGTGAGCGGCTTTGCTGGCTGGAGTCTTCCCCCTCTCCTGCCGGGCACTGTCCAACTTCTGGTGCTTCACAGGGGGGGGACTGGCTGTGCTGTGGCTCTGTGTCACACTGGCTGCCCTGGTGCCTGGTGCACTACACATACCTCTAACAACAGGCACCACTGGTCCCCGAGATTTTTTGGCTGAGGTGCTAGTACGGGGCCTATGAATTGGGGGGGTGGGAAAGAGGCCAAGTTTCTTAGGAACACTGGGACGGGTAGCTGGAGGGGGTCTGGGAGTGGAGGAAGAGGAGGTGGTTGTAGGAGGTGTAACTTTTGTGGCTTTGGGTGCAGGTGCATGCACTGGAGGCTGTCGTGAGGTGGATGTATGTTGGGTGGGTGTGTGCCTGCGTTTGTGTACTTTGGGAGGGGGCATCATAGACATACTGGGAGAGGAGACAGGGGACATGTAAATGGTAGTGGGGGTGGTGACTGCACGTGAGCGGGGTGTGGTGGTGGGTGTGCTGGTGCGGGACCTAGTGGCTGTAGTGGTAGCTCATGCAGGTGGGAGTGTAGACGAGACTGGGAGGGAGGAGGGAGACGACGAGGAGGGGGACACAGTGGAGGCAGTGGATGTTGCTGTGTCTGTATGTGTGTGATGCTTGCGTGAGTGCCTGTGGGATGTGTGGTGCTTATGTTTGCCTGAGCTTCCCTTGTGTGGTGAGGTGTGTGCATGCTGGTCTGATGGTGTGCTTGGGATAGGCTGGGGTACAGGGGATTGGGTCTGGATGGAGGAAGTTGGAGGGGGGAGGCTAGACACAGGGACAATGGCTGCCATCAGTGCTGAGGCCAGAGTTTGCAGGGTTCGATGAAGGGCAGCCTGACCAGAATGAATGCCCTCTAGGAATGCATTTGCGTGTTGCAATTCCCTTTCTACACCCTGGATGTCATTCAAAATGGTAGACTGCCCAACAGTGAGGGACCTGAGGAGGTCAATGGCCTCCTCACTGAGGTCAGCAGAGGTGACAGGGGCAGGGGCTGAGGTGCCTGGGGCGAAGGTGATGCCCACCCTCCTGGGTGAGCGGGCACGGGGCGAAGGCTGAGGGGCTGCTGGGAGGGCGTTGCTGGTAGGGGGGGTGGCGGCTGTACCTGTTGAAGTGGGGGGCAGAGATTTTGCCGCCACAACAAGGGAGCTCCCATCGGAGGATGAGTCTGTGTCGCTGGTTGCAGATCCTGTGACCGCCGTGAAGCTCCCCACGCCCTCCGTCCCACTGGTGTATTCAGAGTCCGTTGTGTGGCCCTCCATGGCCATGTGGGATGCAGCTCCCTCATGCTCCGGTGCCACTGTACCTCCGCCTGATGATGCTGATGGACACAAGAACAGGGAGACCACAAAAAGGGGGGACGACAGAAGAAAGACAGGTTGAGTGCATGGCTTACCGCTACCGTTGGAGGACAATACAGACACAGCAGCCCCCTGCACTACACCGCGCTGTTGGGCTCTACAGATGCAGTTCCTGGGATATGGCCTACATGGCTATGGTCGACATCTGCACACATAGATGACACAGGGGCATGTATACCTGTACTTGGCACTCTAGAGAGGTGGGGTGGAGTGCCACATGGCCTGCATTACGGAGGGGCCTAGCCTACGGAACTCGCCCTGCCCTAGGGGAACCCACAGCCCTCCTCCCACACCCAGACACCTTCACTGCACGCAAAGTCCGCAGAATGATGTTGTACTCACCCCCTTGTGTCTGCTGTGATGCCCTCAAGCGCCCATCCAACTCAGGGTAGGCCACCGCCAGGATCCGGAACATCAGGGGGGTCATGGTGCGACGGACACCCCTCCCACGTTGGGAGGCCATCCCCAGCTGAGCCTCCGCCATCTTCTTGCTCCAGCGGCGAATGTCCTCCCATCTTTTACGGCAGTGGGTGCTCCGTCTGTGGTGGACCCCCAGGGTCCGAACGTCCTTGGCGATGGCACGCCAAATATCTTTCTTCTAGTGGGCGCTGACCTAAATGAAATGTACAGGGGAAGAAGAGAAGTCATTAGCAACTGCACCGTCGAAGTGAGTGGCCCACATCCCTACCCTTGCCATGTGGCACATTCATTCACAGTCCTTCATGCATGCAGAACTGTGGCCCCTTCCTTCTTACAACCAGCCCTCTCCACTCAGGCATAGCCCATACAATGTGCTCCCTGTGTACTTATCTGTTGGTCTGGAGGACCATAGAGTAGCGTGTAGTGGGGGAGGACCCCGTCCACGAGCTTCTCCAACTCCTGTGCAGTGAAGGCAGGGGCCCTTTCCCCAGACGCACGAGCCATTGTCTCTTCCAGACCGAGGTCGCAGCAGCACTTGCAGTGTAGGTCCTCTCCTGTCGAAGATCAGGTATCGAGTGATTGAACAGATAGAAAATGGCGGTCACGTCCGCAGCGGTGATGTCCGCGGCGGTGCGTACCATCACCGCCGGCGCACTTCGTCATTGGCTCCTGGGACCCATAGGGTCCAATGTTAACCAACGCAGCATTGCGCCGTGGTCTTTGACCGCCTACAGCGACGGTGTACAACGCCAGCGCAGTTACCTCACATCCCATTGTCCCAGTTTAGAGGTCAGGCAGCCGCCATTTCAGGGGCCCACATGGGTTAATTTTTAAGTGCGTCACACATACCTAGGCCCTAGACTCAACACACATACAGGCAACATTTTGGATTATGTTTTGTGTTCTGTGTAGACTGTGGGTACATACCTCTGAGTTGTTTGACTCTGTGCTCGCTGTTGTCCTTCCTAGGCACCGTCCGCTGGGACATGTGAGGAGATGGCGGAATCCTCCGGTGTACCGACCGCTGGTCGACCTGTTGACAATGGAGGAGCGACATTTAATCATCACCTACAGGTTTGACCGTGCCACAATCCAGGAACTGTGTACCCAGTTGGAGCCTGACCTGATGTCAGCAATCCGCCATCCCACAGGAATCCCCCCTCAAGTGTAGGTGCTATCAGTGCTCCATTTCCTTGCAAGTGGGTCATTTCAAACAACAGTGGCCATGGCATCGGGGATGTCCCAGCCTATGTTTTCCAACGTGTTGTCCAGAGTGTTGTCTGCCCTGTTGAAACACATGCGGAGCTACATCGTTTTCCCTCAGGTGGAGGATTTGCCTACAGTGAAAGGTGACTTCTATGCCCTTGGACATATCCCTAACATCATAGGTGCCATTGATGGGACCCATGTAGCTCTGGTCCCCCCCCACAGGAGTGAACAGGTGTACAGGAACCGGAAGAGTTATCATTCGATGAATGTACAGATGATATGTTTGTCAGACCAGTACATCTCCCAGGTAAATGCTATGGTCCCTGGCTCAGTGCATGACGCCTACATCCTGCGGAATAGCAGCATCCCTTATGTGATGGGTCAACTCCAGAGGAATCGGGTGTGGCTATTAGGGGACTCTGGTTACCCCAACCTGTCATGGCTACTGACCCCAGTGAGGAATCCCAGGACCAGGGCAGTGGAACGCTACAATGAGGCCTATGGGCGGACTAGGAGGGTGATCGAACGCACCTTCGGCCTCCTGAAGGCCAGGTTCAGGTGCCTCCATGTGACAGGTGGTTCCCTATTCTACTCACCAAGGAAGGTGTGCCAGATCATCGTGGCCTGCTGTATGCTTCACAATTTGGCTTTGCGACAACAGGTGCCTTTTCTGCAGGAGGATGGTCCAGATGACGGTGTTGTGGCAGCTGTGGAGCCTGTGGACAGTGATGAGGAGGAAGCAGAGGAAGAAGACATTGACAACAGGGACTCAGTTATCCGGCAATATTTCCAGTGACACACAGGTGAGAATACATTCCTGCCTACTACAAGTACTTTCACACTTCTACCTCTATCCTGTCTGTTGATTTCAACCAGTATATGGTAACTGAGTTGTACATTTCCATTACGGTTTCACAGGTGTGGTTTCCAATGTGTGTCATCTGCTTAGATTCCTCATGGACTTGAGATGTGTGACATAGGTATGTTGACATTACATTTGAAAAAGCATTTTGTCACTGTCATTGCTAATATACATTTTCTAAATCACAGACTGACTCCAGGTTTTGTGCTTCAAGGGTGTTTATTGCAGTGCTAAATATTGGAGGGGGGTTGTAAAATGGTGAGAGTTGATGGTGTAAGAATGTCCATGGCAGAGTCCAGTCTATTAGTCTCACAGGTGCATTGCCCATATGGGCATAGGAAGTGGAGCTGGGGCAGTTCCAATATGGACAGGGTTACAAAGTGGGACAGTAGGATGACAATCAGAGTGGTCTTATTTCTTGGCGGGGGTCTTGGCATCGTGCTCTGTCTTGTTCCTGGTTCTCAGGGACCGCTTGCAGGGTGGTTCTCCGTCTACAGGGGGTGGGGTGCTGGTGTGGTGGTCCTTTGGCGGTGCCTCCTGTCCACTAGCGCCGGCGGAGGTGGCGGGCAGTTCATCGTCCAGGCTAGTGTCAGGGGCCCCTTGGAGTGCCACAGTGTCCCTCCTGGTGTTCAGTATCTCCTTCAGCACCCCTACGATGGTGCCCAGGGCGGTGAAGATGGTTCTGAGTTCCTCCCTGAAGCCCAAATACTGTTCCTCCTGCATGCGCTGGGTCTCCTGAAACTTGTTCAGTACCGTTGCCATTGTCTCCTGGGAGTGGTGGTATGCTCCCATGATGGAGGAAAGGGCCTTGTGGAGTGTGGGTTCCCTAGGCCTGTCCGCCCTCTGTCGCACAGCAGCCCTCCCAGTTCCCCTGTGTTCCTGTGCCTCCGTCCCTTGGACCGTGTGCCCACTACCACTGCCCCCAGGTCCCTGTTGTTGTTGGGGTGGTGGGTTATCCTGGGTTCCCTGTAGTGGTGGACACACAGCTGATTGACGTGTCCTGGGGACGGAGGTATGGGCCCGCTGGGTGGGTGCTGTGCTGGTGTTACCAGAGGGTGGAAGGTCTGTGGTGGGCTGTGCCTGTGTGAGGGGAACTGAGTGTCCCGAGGCCCACGATGGTCCGGGCTGGTCATCTAGATCCAGGTGGACAGAGCTGCTGTCATCACTGTGGGCCTCTTCTGTGGGTGGAGTGGAGATGTCTGGACCCTCCTGTCTGGTGACGTTGGGTAGTAGTCCTGCAGGGGTGGAAAGGCATGATTATTGCATCTGTGTGTTTCATGGTGTGCAATGGGTGGGTGACCGTGTACCCCAGTGCTAGCATTCCTGTGTGCAGGCTTGTGTGATGATGGTTGAGGGGGGTGTTATGGGTATGAGCAGTGGGCATGCTTTAGTGATGGGTGTCCATGCTTTGTTTCTGCATGCAGGGCTTGGTGTTGGGATGTGTGGTTTGTGATATTGGTACATTTGTGAGGAGTTGGAGTGATAGGGGTGGGGGCGAGGGTGGGGGTATGTGATAGCATGCGGGTAGGGTGGGGGATATGATAGTTAAGATTTGACTTACCAGAGTCCATTCCTCCACCGACTCCTGCGAGGCCCTCAGGATGCAGAATTGTCAAGACCTGCTCCTCCCATGTTGTTAGTTGTGGGGGAGGAGGTGGGGGTCCGCCGCCAGTCCACTGTACCGCGATGTTGTGTCTCGAGACCACGGAACGCACCTTCCCCCGTAGGTCATTCCACCTCTTCCTGATGTCGGCCCTATTTCTTGGGTGCTGTCCCACTGCGTTGACCCTGTCGACTATTCTTCTCCATTGCTCCATCTTCCTAGCAATGGAGGTGTGCTTCACCTGTGAGCCAAATAGCTGTGGCTCTACCCGTACGATTTCCTCCACCATGACCCTGAGCTCCTCCTCAGAGAACCTGGGGTGTCTTTGCCGTGCCGTGGGGTGGTGTAGGTGATGTGTGGGGTGGTGTATGTGGTGATAAGTGTAGTGATATGTAGTGGTGTGTGGTGTTTTGTGCGTGGAAGTAGTGTGGGTGATGGTGTTGAGTGTCTGTGGCTGCTAGTTTGTGGATGGTGGTGTCTCTCTCTGTGCTTCGTTCTCAATTGTTGTCGTAGGGGTTTGTGGGTGATGTGGGTGTGTGTTTTATATTGTATTGAGTGTGTGGGAGTGGTGTGTGTATGTGTCTCAGGTGTGTGTCTTTCGAATTGTCCAATGTGGTGGTGTTTTGTAGGAGTGTGTGTATTGTGAGCGCGGCTGTGTGTACCGCCAATGGAATACCGCGGTTGAAAGACAGCCACATGGATTCGTTGGTCATGATAGCATGGGCGTATTTTTGTTGGCGTGACGGTGTCGGTTTTGTTTTCGCCAGTTTATCACTGACCTTTGGTGTGGCGGACTTGTGTGGGTGTCTGCATTTTGTCGGATTTCGGGATGTGGGTCATAATACCTGTGGCGGATTTCCACGGCCACGGCGGTGTGTTGGCGGTCTTCTGCACGGTGGTAAGTGGCTTTTACCGCCAATGTTGTAATGACCCCCTTTATCATTTGTGTGTTTGTTTGATAAATACCTGTTTCTGTATTTGCTGTGCATTGTTTTGCTGTTCAAATCATAAATGCTTAGCTGTGGACCCTGCTTTCCAGTGATGACTCATCAGGGGCTCCCATATTCCAGCAATAATGCAGTAGGTTCCCTGAGTTCCAGTAATGATTAAAAGGGGGTCCACAGAAGTCAAAAGGTTGAGAACCACTGTTGTAGGGTTATACATCCCCATCTTGAAATCATGGAGTAATACAGCCAGATGCTATCTTGGGTCAATACATTTCCATCATTACAGCATCATATGGCCTAATTCTAAAGTTATCCTGGTGCCATCCTTGAGTAATGCAGCCTCATTTTTATGTCATCACAACATAATTCTGTAATAATACAGCCCCATCCAGGAATACTCCTAGGATCATCCTGAACTAATCCAGCCTAATCCTATAATCATCCTGCAGTAGTAAATGATCATCACATGTTTTCCACTGAAGTAATCAAGAACCCATCCTGGAGTATCCAGCCTAATCCAGAAATCATCCTGGGGTAATCCTGCAGTAGTAAATTATCATCACGTTTTAACAGAAGTAATCAGGAATCCATCCTGGAGTAGTTTCTGTGATGACTCTAGAGTCATCTCATTTAAATATTTCGCCCTATAGGCATACTTCAGGATGGCTTGGGATGACATCCCCAGATAATTACAGGAATAGCCCAGCTGAAGTCATCAGATGACTTCATAAGGACTCCAGGATGATCTTCCTTTTTGACTTGGGTTTCTCCCAATTCCCTCTATTGAAGCAGAGCTAATTTCAGGTGGGAGTAATCTAAAATGAAGCAATTATTAGCTTAAAAAATAAGAAGTCACCCGCCTGAATAGGGTCTATTGACAGATATGCACTCGACCACTATGCCCGACCTCCTGACCCGGATGTGACAGACGTCACCCTCTGGCTAGGCATGCCCAAAGGTTTTAAATAAAAGGGCTGAAGGTGGCTCAGGGTCTTTGCCCCTACCAGAGTACCTGTGTGCTTCTGTGCTCGGGCATTTATCACTACGTAGGCCCACTGTGAAGGCTGCACTACACTGGCAATAAGGATGCACCTGGAGCCGCTTCGCTCCTGCCTGATCTCCACAGCCGCTCTCCGTGGCTCCACTCTTGCAGGTCAGTAGGTGCAACAGCCCTGAACTCTGCACCTGTGTCAGCGCTTGTGGTTTCTCTCCCTGGGCTGTCCACAGCAACACTGAGGCATGGGAACAGCCAGAACATGGACTTTATTCAACCTCACTGCCCTCAAATGGTGACTCCCACCTCAGCGCTCTAGGGCACCTAGTCAAGGAAGCATCTCATACAACATGCTCAGAGGAGAGGGACACTGCCAGCACAGACCCATTGGGTTGGAGGGTCATCTCCTCCTAAACAGACCTGCCAAAATCCATCATTGGACTGTGCAGTGTCCCCTGTTGAGAACCAACTGCTCCAAGACCAGCTCTAGAGGTACGGTGATAGCTCATTCTACGATTGCGCAGGTCAAGCGATTCACGCACAATGGCAAACAATTCCAATGATGAGTGTGCCCCGGCGCCACCTATACCAACAGCCCATTCGCAGCACAACCTGGTGGTAGCGCTTTAACCCTTCAGTGAGCTAGAGGATCCTGCCAGTGCTGCCCCCAGATGGAAGACGTGGCTGAACAATTACTTTAGAGCCTCCCGCCAACCTGATGGCACAGTCATGCATTCCTTTCTACTTCAGTACAAGGGTGGATGAGGTCTACAATCTTTTTAAATACCTCCCTAACATGGGTGCAGATGATGACTATGACGCAGCTGTGAGGGCCATCATCACCCACTTAGACCCCCAACTGAGTGTTTTAAACTAAACCAATGGTGTCAACGTGAAAGGGGGTCGATTGACAACTTTTATGCCAACCTTCGACAATTGGCCAGCACCTGCACTTCTGTTGACCAGCCAAAGGAGATCCAAGCACAGATCATCCAAAGATGCCTGTCCAAGACTTTACGGGGTCTGATCTTTAGGCAACCAAACATCATTTTTGATGATATCCTCATCCTGGCGTGGTCACACAACCTATCAGTGGCGTAGGCAGCATAAATGGACATTGTCATGACCCACAGCCGCAGTAGCGGCGAGTCGCCAATTGTTAAACGGGAAACCAATGCAGCGTCCACCAGATTAAAAAGCACTGGCCCCCAAGCAGCCGAACCAGTGGCTGCTGCTGCAAAGTGCAGGAACTGTAGGTGAGAGGAGCATCCCCTAGAGAACTGCCCGGCCCAGGGAAACATGTGCTTTAATTGTGGCAAGCACAACCACTTTGCTAAAATATGTCAGGGAAGGCACAGGGAAGAGCACCATCAGCAAATGCCTTTCAATGGCTCTCACTGACTGACCCAGAAACCCAGAGCCCTGCCCCATGCAGCGTGCTGCTGTGCAGTCTTGAGATGAGACACCCTCCGAAGACACATTCCACTGGCATAGTGTGTGTGGCAGGCAGAACCATCAAACACCCATTGGCATGGGGTGTTTGTCAATGTGATGAGCTCCTGTGCTCAAGGCCATTTCCCTCACCATCGACAACCAGGATCTACACATATAGAGGGCAGGTGCCCCTGCGATTGAAAGGCACAGTGAATATATATGTACGATCGAATGAGAAGGAGACTCCCTCAAAGTTCTACATCATTGAAAGGGAAGCCCAAACTCTCATTGAGTGTCATACGGTGGAGGACCTGGGTCTGGTATACTTCACTAGAAATATTCAGGACTTCCAGATGCATGAACTAAGCCAGTTCCCCAGCCCCCTTATAAAGCTCCATATAGACAAAACAGTCAAACCAGTGGCACTATGAGACCGGAGGGTTCCTTTTCACTTACGGCCTCTGGTTCAGCAGTAACTGGACAAGCTGAAGAATTTCGGTGTCTCCTGGCCTTGCTACAGGTGTCCTGAATCATTGTTGCAGAAAAGCTAAGCATCCAGGCAAAATATGTCTGTAGATAGATATGTGCCTTCCAAACAAAGAGGAGAGACACATCACACCCATGATGGATGACATTATTGCACACTTCATGGGAACCTGGTGGTTTTCAAAGATCGACCTAAATGAGTGCAGCAGGTACATCACTAAATTGTGCACACACCTAGGTCAGAGGAGCTACAAGCGCCTGAGCTTCGGGATATTATTCGCAGCCAAGGTGTTCAAAATACTATCAGGGAGGTGTTCTCCGGCTGTCAAGGGGTAATGAACATCAGCGATAACATCCTGATGTACTCCGCTACCGCTGAGGAACACAACCAATGGCTAAGAGCCATGTTGAAGCGACTGTGTGACCATGGCCTCAACCTCCACCATGAGAAGTGCTCCTTCTTTGAAACAAGCGTCAAGTTCTTCAGCTATATATTCACCAAAAAAGGCATCAAGTTTGACCCTATGGAAGTTGCAACCGATTCAACAAGCCCCTGTGCAGTTCAACGGCACTAAAGTCTGCAACTTTTTTGGAGATGGCCACCTATTGTGGTCAGTTCATCCCGAATCAAGCTTGCCTGACTAATAAGTATATGCAGGAAGTTGGCTCTGTATATACTATTTCAAAGTAAGAAATAGTGTGCATAGATTCCAAGGGTTCCCCTTAGAGGTAAGATAGTGGCAAAAGTAGATAATTCTAATGCTCTATTTTGTGGTAGTGTGGTCGAGCAGGAGGCTTATCAGAGGGTAGTGTTAAGCATTTGTTGTACACACACAGGCAATAAATGAGGAACACACACTCAAAGACTTAAGCCCTCATTACAACCCTGGCGGTAAATCCTGCTTACCGCCGTGCAGAAGACCGCCAACATACCGCTGCGGCCGCAGAATTCTGCTACAGGTATTACGACCCACAGCTCGGAATCCGCCACAATACGGACACCCACACAAGTCCGCCACACGAAAGGTCAGTGATAAACTGGCGATAACAAAACCGGCACCGTCACGCCAACAAGAATACGCCCACACTATCATGACCCACGAATCAACGCGGCAGACTTTCAACCGCGGTAAACCATTGGTGGTACACACCACTGCGCTCAAAATACACACACATATACAAAACACCACCACATTGGACAATTCGAAATACACACATCTGATACACATACACACACCACACCCACACACCCAATCCAATATAAAACACACACCTACATTACCCACATTACCCACAAACCCTTTGTTGGAAAATGGGTTATTGGTAAGGGCAGGTAGGTACCTACACTTAGCAATAGGCCACTAACCTCCACTTAGGTCCAGTTAGGTCTCAGGAAATTAAACCCAGCTCAACCCTTGGTAGCTTGGCAACGAGCGTCAAGGCTTAACTTAGGAGACAGAGTGTAAAGCATTCAAATATCACAAAACAGTAATTAAATAAAACACAGGAAACAGTTTAAAAATCCAAAACCAATTTATAAAAATAGATTATATTTTTATCTTTAAAATTACACCAAAACGAATAAAATCAGATAAGGGGAACCGGAGATATTAATTTTTAAAGAATTATTATATTTTTAGCGCCTAGAAACAAAAAGCGCCAATCGGGTCATCTGGTTGCACCTCGACCGGGGCAAAGTCAAAGTTTCAGGCTGACCGCGATGGAGCCCTGCTCGGCTACAGGCCGCGGGAGGCCTCGGTTAAAATGTTACCTTCGCACTTAGGGGGTCATTCTGACCCCGGCGGTCATGGACCGCCGGGGCCAGGGTTGGCGGGAGCACCGCCAACAGGCTGGCGGTGCCCCGCAGGGCATTCTGACCGCGGCGGTTTTGCCGCGGTCAGATGGATTCTGACAGCCCATACCGCCATCCTGTTCCTGGCGGTTCTCCTGCCAGGAACAGGATGGCGGTATGGGTTGTCGTGGGGCCCCTGGGGGCCCCTGCAGTGCCCATGCCAATGGCATGGGCACTGCAGGGGCCCCCGTAAGAGGGCCCCACTTTGTATTTCAGTGTCTGCTTTGCAGACACTGAAATACGCGACGGGTGCCACTGCACCCGTCGCACCTTCCCACTCCGCCGGCTCAATTCTGAGCCGGCGTCCTCGTGGGAAGGCTCTTTTGCACTGGGCTGGCGGGCGGCCTTTTGGCGGCCGCCCGCCAGCCCAGTGCAAAAGTCAGAATACCCTCCGTGGTCTCACGACCGCGGAGCGGTATTTTGGAGGGGGGAACTCTGGTGGGCGGCCTCCGCCACCCGCCAGGGTGAGAATCACCCCCTTAGTCTTTTTTTCAAAGATTTTCTTCAGCGGGACGAACCTGCCAGTCCAATCCGACCTCCTGGAGCCCTTCTCCGGATACGCGATGCTGGAATCCTCGGTGGAGATTTTTACCTTCGGACTTAGTCGTTTTTTCGAGGTGAAAATCCTTCGACCGGGGTAAACCTGGATCTTGATCCGACGTCCATGGAGCCCTCCTCGGAGACGCTGGCTGGGAGGTCCCGGTCAACTTTTTACCTTCGGACTTAGGGGGTCATTCCGACCCCGGCGGGCGGCGGAAGCCGCCCGCCTGGCGGGAACCGCCAAAAGACCGTACTGCGGTCAAATGACCGCGGCGGTCATTCTGACTTTCCCGCTGGGCCGGCGGGCGACCGCCAGAAGGCCGCCCGCTGGCCCAGCGGGAAAGCCCCTTCAACAATGAAGCCGGCTCCGAATGGAGCCAGCGGAGTTGAAGGGGTGCGACGGGTGCAGTGGCACCCATCGCGATTTTCAGTGTCTGCGCAGCAGACACTGAAAATCTATATGGGGCCCTGTTATGGGGCCCCTGCACTGCCCATGCCTGTGGCACCCCCAAGGAGATGGTCCTTGGGGGGTGCGGACTACAGCTCTCAGAATGCACCTGGCACAAACTCCTTTTTGGCCACTGGACAGTGGTCAGCTGGTTGCTTTCTTCAGGAGTTGGTGCAGGGGACTCTGGATAACAATTTTTCACCTGTAGCAAACAGGGAGTCCCTCCTTGAACCAGTTGAAGCCAGGCAAAGTCCTTCTTGTTTTGAAGCCCAAGTGTGCAGCTGGTGCAGTCCTTCTGAGTGCAGATTCCAGGTGCAGGCCAGGGGTCCAGCAGGGCAGTCCTTCTTCTTCTGTTGTTCTTCCTTGTTGGATGTGGTAGGGATCTGCGGCGTGGGTGCAGGCCTGCCAGTTTTATCCTTGCTCCTGGGTGAAAAGCAGGGATGTCCTGGTTCTCCAATCAGGTGCAGGGTCCTTCCCCCTGTGATGACCACTTCCTGGGAAGTGTGGCAAAAATCAATCCCAGGAGGCAACATTCTCTAAAAATCCATCATGGCTGAATCTGATTTTTGGAGGTTACATCTGGCTGAGCCCACCCACTGGTGTGGCTAAAAATCATAAACACACCCCTCTCCTGCCCTCTCCTAATCTAATCAAGGGGGCACCTAGTTGTCTGGGGTTGCAGGATGTGGGGGTGTTGCTGGTTGCTCCAAATGTCCTTCTCTGCCCTTGAAGACCAGTTTGGCAGCCCTCTCCCTTCCTGCCTCACCATCCGCTGAGGGGAGATTCCTTCCCACAGGCACATTCCTTTGTGTGAAGCCAGGCCACTTCACACCTCATCAAGGCAGCTTGGCTAAGCTGCTGAGGCTGGCCAATCAGAGCACAGCAGCAAAAACAATGCAGGGCTGAAATTGGCAACTTTTTCAGGTAAAGTTTAAACCTCTTTACCTGAACAAGTTATATTAAATCCCACAACTGGAAGTTGTGGGATTTATTGCAACAATTAATTTGATACCAAACTCTTAGTATGCATCATTTAAGGAGACTTTAAAAATTAAAATAAAGTCTCCCCATTCTACCCTATGAAGGCCATTTACTACAATGAGGGAAAAACGAATTTGGCTGTTTTTACCTCACCAGGGCTTATAAAACTATTTTTATAAAGTCCCTGCTTATAGTTACATGGCACCCAGCCCCAGGGGCACATAGGGCACAACTTAGGGGTGATTTATATGTAAAAATAAGGTAGTTTAAGTCTTTGGAACTACTTTTAATTCCAAAGTCGAATTTGCATATAACTTTAATTTAAAAGCAGCCAGACACTGGGCACCTCAGCAGTGCACCTATGGGTGCACTACCTATGCTGTGGTACCTAAACCTACATGCCCTACCATATACTAGGGACTTATAGGCAGGTTAACTTAGCCAATTATAATTAGCCTAATCTGCATATCCATTTTACACAGAGCACAGGCCCTGGGACTGGTTAGCAGTACTCAGGGCACCATCAGAGTCAGGAAAACACCAGCAAAAAGTGGAAAATGGGGGCAAAAAGTTAGGGGGCCTCTGCAATCAGCCCTGTTTTCTCACACCCTTACTACCAGAAATTTGAAAGCAGGCCAGAGAGAGAGACACTACCTTAAACAACACCAGCACCCACAGACACACAACACCATCACTTACACAACATCCACACACCTCAAACAATAGACACCAACACATCCCCTCACACATCACAACACACATCATCTCACACATCACCCACACCATATCATGGCACCTCAATGACACCCCAGGTTCTCTGAGGAAGAGCTCAGGGTCATGGTGGAGGAAATCGTCCGGGTAGAGCCACAGCTATTCGGATCACAGGTGCAGCACACCTCCATTGCAAGGAAGATGGAGCTATGGCGGAGAATTGTCGACAGGGTCAACGCAGTGGGACAGCATCCAAGAACACAGGATGACATCAGGAAGAGGTGGAACGACCTACGGGGGAAGGTGCGTTCCGTGGTCTCCAGACACCAGATTGCAGTACAGAGGACTGGCGGTGGATCCCCACCTCCTCCCCCACAACTAACAACATGGGAGGAGCAAGTCTCGGCAATACTGCATCCTGAGGGCCTCGCAGGAGTAGCAGGAGGACTGGACTCTGGTAAGGCAAATCTTTACTACTTTATCCCCCACCCTACCTGCATGCCATCACATACCCCACCCTTACCCTTACCCTCACACCCATCACCCCAACAACCCACAGATACCCCACCAACACAACCCACACATCCCAAAAACAAGCCCTGCATGTAACACCAATGCATGGACACCCGTCACCAAAGCATGTCAAGTACAGATACCCACACAGACCCCAAACCATCTATCACACAAGGACCAAGCCAAGAATGCAAGCACTGGAGTAGAGGGTCACTCACCCATTGCACACGTTGGCACACACAGATGCAATAATCATGCTTTTACACCCCTACAGGACCCCTACCCAACGTCACCGGGCAGGAGGTGCCAGACATATCCAGTCCCCCCACAGAAGAGACCCACAGTGATGACAGCAGCTCTGCACAACTGGATCAAGATGACCAGCCCAGCCCATCAGGGACCTCGGGACAGTCGGTTCCCCTGACACAGTCACAAACCACCACTGAACCTCCCCCCTCAGGAAACACCAGCACAGCACCCACCTAGCGGGCCCATCCCTCTGTCCCCAGGACACGTCAACCAGCAGTGTGTCCACCACTACAGGGAACCCAGGCAACCCCACTAACACAGGAAGATCAGGGACCTGGGTGCAGTGGCAGTGGGCACATGGTCCAGGCGACAGAGGCAGATGACAATAGGGAAGCTGGGGGGACTGCTGTGTGACAGGGGGAGGACAAGCCCAGGGAACCCACTCTCCATGAGGCCCTCTCCAACTTCATGGGAGCTTACCATCATTCCCAGGAGACGATGGCAATGGTACTGGCCAAGTTTCAGGAGACCCAGCGGCTGCAGGAGGAACACTACCTTGGGATCAGGGAGGACTTGAAATCCATTAACAACACCCTGGTCACCATTGCAGAGGTGCTGCAAGACCTTGTCAACACCAGGAGGGACACAGTGGCACAACAAGGGGCCCTTGACACTAGCCTGGACGATGAACAGCCCTCCACCTCCACCGGCGCTAGTGGACAGGAGGCACCGCCACAGGAACACGACACCAGCACCCCACCCCCTGCAGATGGAGAATCACCCCGCAAACGGTCCCTAAGATCCAAGAACAAGACAGAGAACATTGCCAAGACCCCCACCAGGAAATGAGACGCCCCTGAATGTCACCCTTCTGTCCCACTTTTTCACCCCACCCATCCTTAAACTGCCATTGCTCCACTTCCTATGCCCCTTAGGATAATGCACCTGTGAAACAAATAGACCAGACTCTGCCATGGACATTCCTCCACCACCCTACAGCCCATTTTACAACCCCCTCCACTTATTAGCACAGAAATAAACACACTTCAATCACAAAACAATCTGGAGTCAATCTGTGGTTGCAATAACCATGGAATATAGCAATGTCAATTTACTTGTGCAGATACTGATGTAACACAGCTGTAGGCCAGGAGTAAATATAGCAGAGGGCACAAAGTGGGACCCACATCTGTGAAATGGAAAGGCAAAGTGACAAGTCAGGGTCCATATACTGAGTGAAAATGACAGACTTATGCTAGCTCCAACAATTGAGATGTGGGAGGCAGTGACATCTTCTTACCTGTGTCTCACTGGAAGTATTGCATGATTATGTTGTTTCGGTTGTCGATATCCTCTTCTTCTGCCTCCTCTTATTCACTGTCCGCAGGCTCCACAGCTGCCACAAGACCACCAGCTGGCCCATCCTCCTGCAGAAAAGGCACCTGCCATCGCAAAGCCAGGTTGTGCAGCATACAGCAGGCCACGATGATCTGGCACACCTTCTTTGGTGAGTAGTATAGGGAACCACCTGTCATATGGAAGCACTGGAATCTGGCCTTCAGGAGGCCGTTGTGCGTTCGATCACCCTCCTAGTTCGCCCATGTGCCTCATTGTAGCGTTCCTCTGCCCTTGTCCTGGGATTCCTCACTGGGGTCAGTAGCCATGACAGGTTGGGATAACCAGAGTCACCTGCAAATATCAAGGGACAACTGTTAGACACACACTAACCCTTAGGGACAACCCCATACCCAGACACCTATTCACACTGTATTGGGTCCTTGGCCTCACCTATTAGCCACACACAGTGCCTCTGGAGTTGCCCCATCACATAAGGGATGCTGCTATTCCTCAAAATGTAAGCGCCATGCACTGAGCCAGGAAACTTGGCATTCACATGGGAGATGTTCTGGTCTGCCAAACACACCATCTGCACATTCATCGAATGGTAGCTCTTCCGGTTTCTGTACACCTGTTCACTTCTGCGTGGGGGTACTAATGCCACATGTGTCCCATCAATGGCACCAATGATGTTGGGGATATGTCCCAGGGCATAGAGGTCACCTTTCACTGTGGGCAAATCCTCCATCTGAGGGAACACGATGTAGCTGCGCATGTGTTTCAGCAGAGCAGACAACACTCTAGACAGCACGTTAGAGAACATTGGCTGGGATATCCCTGATACAATGGCCACTGTTGTTTGAAAGGAACCACTTGCCAGAGGGGATATCCCTGTGGGATGGCGGATAGATGACCTCAGGTCTGACTCCAACTGGGCACACAGTTCCTGGATTGTTGCACAATCAAGTCTGTATGTGACTATATTGTGTCTCTCTTCCATTGTCGACAGGTCCACCAGGGGTCTGTACACCGGAGGATGCCGCCATCTCATCACCTGCCCCTGCAGACGTGCCCTATGGAGGAGAACAGCGAGCAGAGAGTCAGCCAACAGGTATCACAAAATGTCATTTGCAGAAATGTATTAATCCGCAATGTGCCTGTAACTGTGAGTATTCCAGGCCTAGACAGATGTGACACAGTTATTATTAATGCCATGTGGCCCCCTGAAATGGCGCCTGAAATGGCGGCTGCCTGACCTGTAAGGTGGGACAAGGGGATAAGAGGTAACTGCACTGGCATTGTACACCGTCGCGGTGGGCGGTCGAAGACCGTGGCGCAATTCAGCATTGGTTAACATTGGGCCCTATGGGTCCGAGGAGCCAATGACGATGTACGCCAGCGGTGATGGTACACACCACTGCGGATGTGACCGCCATTTTCTGTCTGTTCACTCACTTGATACCTGACCTTCAACAGGAGAGGACCTACACTGCAAGTGCTGCTGTGACCTGTGTCTGGAAGCGATGATGGCTACAGTGTCTGGGGAAAGGGCCCCTGCCTTCACTTCAGAGGAGTTGGAGAAACTAGTGGATGGGGTCCTCCCACAGTACACGCAACTGTACGGTCCTCCAGACAAACAGGTGAGTACACTGTGAGCATGCTGAATGGGCAATTCCTGCTTTGAGTGGTGTGGCAGGAAGATATATGGGAGGGCTGAGGCCTACATGTGCAGATGGTGAGTGTATGTGCGTCATGGCATGGGTGGGAACTGGTGGGCAATGAGTATGATGGTCCGGCCGGGTGAGTAATGTCCTTTCCCCCTGTACCATCTCTCTAGGTCAGCACCCACCAGAAGAAGGCTATTTGGCATGCCATCGCCAAGGATGTCCGGACCCTGGGGGTCTACCACAGACAGAGCACCCACTGCCGTAAAAGATGGGAGGGCCTGCGCCGCTGGAGCAAGAAGACTGCGGAGGCCCAGCTGGGGATGACCAATGTGGGAGGGGTGCCCGTCGCACCGTGACCCCCCCCGATGTTCCGGATCCTGGCGGTGGCCTATCCGGAGTTGGATGGGCGACTGAGGGCATCACAGCAGCCACAAGGGGGTGAGTACACTCTCATTCAGCTGACTCTGCACGCATTACGAAGTGTCTGGGCGGGGGAGGTGGTCAGTGGGTTCCCCTAGGCCAGGGCGATCTTGGTAGGCAAGGTCCCTTGTGAGGCAGGCTATGTGGCACCCCAACCCCACTAGTGGTAAGAGCCATCTACACCTAGTCAGGCTCCTGTGACTTCCAGGTGTGCAGCAATTGGGCTTAGGCCTCGTACCCCATGGGCATGTGAAAAATCTAGGAACTATAAGTGCATGGCGTAGTGCAGAGGGCTGCTCACTGTCTGTTGTGTCCGCCAATAGTAGTGGTGTTGCATGCACTGAACATGTCTTTCTTCTGTCTTTCTCCCCACCTTTTTGTGGTCTCCCTATTCTTGTGTGCAATAGCATCATCAGGCGGAAGAGCATTGGCACCGGAGCAGGAGGGAGCTGCATCCCACTTGGCCCTGGAGGGTGAAGCTATGGAGTCTGAAGCCACCAGTGGGACAGAGGGCGAGGGGAGCTCCAAGGCGGGGACAGGATCGACAGCAACTCCTTCTCTGATGGGAGCTCCCTTGTGGTGGCGGGCCCCTCTGTGCCCACCTCATCAACAGGTACAGCCTCCACCCCTCCACCAGCACCGCCCTCCCAGCAGCCCCTCAGCGTCTGTCCCGTGCCCGCTAACCCAGGAGGGTGGGCATCTCCGCCCCAGGCACTTCAGGCCCTGCCCCAGTCAGCCCTGATGCCCTCAGTAAGGAGGCTATTGACCTCCTGAGATCCCTCACTGTTGGGCAGTCTACCATTCTGAATGCCATCCAGGGTGTTGAGAGGCATTTGCAACAAACAAATGCACACCTGGAGGGCATTCATTCTGGCCAGGCAGCCCAACAGAGAGCATTTCGGGCTCTGGCCTCAGCACTGATGGCAGCCATTGTCCCTGTGTCCAGCCTCCCCTCCAACCTCCTCCACCCAGAACCAATCCCCTGTACCTCTGACCAAGCACACCAACAGACCAGCATGCACACATATCAACACACAAGAGTGGCTCAGGCAAACATAAGCACCACACAAGCAACATACCCATGCACGCATACCAACATCCACTTCATCCACTATCTCCCCCCTCCTCCAAGTCTCCCTCCTCCCTCCCAGTCTCGTCTCGACTCACACCTGCATGCACTACAGCCTCAGCCACTACCTCCATCACCAGCACGCCCATCAACACACACCGCTCACATGCAATCACCACTACCATTCACACATCCCCAGTGTCCTGTACCAGTGTGTCTGTGAGCCCTCCTCCCAAAGTACACAAACACAGGCACACACCCACCCAACAGCCATCCACCTCACAACAGCCTCCGGCCCATGCACCTTCACCCAAATTCAGCAGACGTACACCTCCTACAACCACTACCTCTTCCTCCACTCCCAAACCCCCTCCATCTACTCGTCCCAGTGTGTCTAAAAAACTTTTCCTGGCTAACATTGACCTCTTCCCTACACCTCACCCCCCTATCCTTCCCCTAGGGCCAAGCTTTCCAGGTCCCAGCCCAGCACCTCAGCCACCACATCCCCTGGCACAGTGTTGCCAGCAACTGCGGGGTCATGGAGTGCGCCAACCATCAGGGCTGCCAGTGTGCCACGTAGCGAGGGCAAGGACATTCCGCCACCTGCCAAGGTGAAAAAGGTGCCTACATCCCGGAGGGAGAAGCCGAAACCACCAGCCACCAAGGGGTCAGCGAAAACGAAAGGGGATAGTGGCAAGACAACTGCGCCACCATCAAAGGTGGGGAATGTCCAAAAACAGAATGGCAGGTCAGGAGAGGGCATGGTGGCACAGACTGAGGGACCAGTGTCACACCTTCTGTCCACGTCCACGCCAACCTGTACGGCGGCGAACACCGCCACCTGCACGGCCACCTGCACGGCCACCTACACTGCCTCCGGCACGTCTACAGCCACTGCGACAGTCCCCAGCCTCTTCCCCTGTGGGCAGCCGTCCGAGGCTACAGGAGACATCCTGCTTTCTCCCTCAGCAGGTGCTGACACATGCCCCGCCACCAGCCCCGCCGCCACAGACCCTGCTGCCAGCACCGCCACCACAGACCCCGCTGCCATCACCGCCACCACAGACACCGCCGCCAGAAACGCCGCCACAGACACCGCCGCAAGAACCGCCAGCGGCCCCGCGACGTCATCGGACAGTGGCACCACCGCTGACATGCCTACCATCCCCAGTGGTCAGTCGTCCGAGGCTGGTGGTGAGTTCCAGGACCCTGGGCAGCTTCCATGAAGTATTACTGTCATCACTGTTGGCACTTGCAGGTGGAATGCGAAGCCGGAGCAGTGTGGGGTATGTCGCTGCCTCCATGGCGTATCATGCTACCTGTACCTCGCCAATGTTGTGCCACGCACACCCAGGTGAGTGAATTGTACCGGCCACACTGCACGTGGAGCACTCTGGGCACCGGGCCCCCTCTAGAACCAGTGGTGAATCACATCCACTACCTCAGTCCTTGGCAGGATGAAGCACTCTGTTCACTAGGCCCCCTACAGAACCAGTGGAGAATCACATCCACTATCTCAGTACTTGGCAGGATGAAGCACTCTGGGCACCAGGCCCCCTCCAGAACCAGTGGAGAGATACATCCACTACCTCAGCCCTTGGCAGGATGAAGCACTCTGGGCACCAGCCCCCCTCCAGAACCAGTGGAGAGATACATCCACTATCTCAGTCCAGTGGAGACTTTTATCCACTTGAGAGACTGCGGCTTTGCACTCCCCAGGATAAAGCAGTGGGCAAACCAGCCACTGGAGAGACTTGAGAGACTTTGGCTTTGCACTCCCCAGGATAAAGCAGTGGGCAAACCACCCATTGGAGAGACTTGAGAGACTGTGGCTTTGCACTCCCCAGGATAAAGCAGTGGGCAAACCACCCACTGGAGAGACTTGAGAGACTGTGGCTTTGCACTCCCCACGATAAAGCAGTGGGCATGGAGCCCCCTCGTGCAACAGTGGCGTCGTGCGTTCATCTGGCTGAGGTGCCCCTCTCCCCCTCCCCCTGAGGAGCGTGTTTCATTTCGATCAGATGCCCCTTCAGAGTTCTCTCCGTTTCCAGTCAGGTATCTAGTGTGGGCTTCGCTCATGCATTTTGGGCCCAGTGGTCCACGGACAATGATTGGTGTACTATCCGGACTTGTGTAGTTGGTGTACATAATTGTATTTACTGGATTTTGAACTTTGATAATGAGATTTCACTTGATTACATTCGTTCAAATCATTTCCTTTTGTTCTTGCGTTCCTCCAGGGGGTCGGGGGTGTATGTGTAATGTTGCTGCATGAATTTGTGTGTATGGTGTTGTGGGTGAGGGTGGGGGTGGGGGTGTTGTGTGTTGTGTATGTGTGTCACTCTCTTTTCCCTCTCCCCTCCCCTGTGTTGTAGGTGCAGTACTCACCGTTGTCATCGCCGCCGTCTTTGATGCTCCTGATAGAAGAGAAGGAAGACCAGCATCGGCAGTATCTGCAATTCGGGCTTCATGGCGTCCTGGTTCCTCGTGGGGTGTGGAGAGGTGAGTGTTTTCCCTTCTGTGTACTGTTTCCGCCGTGTTTTTGTTCGTGTTGGTTTCGCCCCAGAAAAGGTGGCGGATAGGCCTCTTGTGATATGGTGGGCGGTACATTGTCTTCCGCCTGTCTGTTGGCGGTTACCGCCGCAGTGTTTGTTTCTACCACCGTGGCGGTCGGAGTGTTAAAGTGGCTGTCTATGTTGGCGGTTTCCGCCATGTTCATGATTCCATTCTTTTTCCGCCGGACTGTTTGTGGTATTTCGCCGCTTTAACACCGACCGCCAGGGTTGTAATGAGGGCCTTAGTCCAGGCCAATAGGTTTTTATGTTGAAAAATATATTTTCTTAGTTTATTTTAAGAACCACAGGTTCAAGATTTACATTAAACACTTTAAATGTAAGGTACTTCACTTAGAAACTTTAGGAACTTTGAATGAAAACAATATCATGTACAGTATTTGTACAAATGGCAATAAGCTATTTTCAAAGTGGACACAGTGCAAAAATCAACAGTTCCTGGATGAGGTAAGTAAAGGTTAGATTAGGAGGTAAGTAAAACACTTACAAGTCTCAGTTCTGGGGCATAGGCAGCCCACCGTTGGGGGTTCAAGACAACCCCAAAGTTACCACACCAGCAGCTCAGGGCCGGTCAGGTGCAGAGGTCAAAGAGGTGCCCAAAACACGTAGGCGCCTATGGAGAACAGGGGGGTGCTCCGGTTCCAGTCTGCCAGCAGGTAAGTACCTGCATCCTCAGGGGGCAGACCAGGGGGGTTTTGTAGAGCACTGGGGGGTACACAAGTAGCCACACAAAATACACCCTCAGCGGCACAGGGGCAGCCGGGTGCAGTGTGCAAAGCAGGCGTTGGGTTTCAGGTAGGAAACAATGGAGGGACCCGGGGGTCACACTAGCGGTGCAAGCAGGCACGGGGGGGCTTCTTGGGACAGCCACCACCTGGGCTAGTCAGAGGGTCACCTGGGGGTCACTCCTGCATCGAAGTTCGGTTCCTTGAGGTCCTGGGGGCTGCGGGTGCAGTGTTGGTTCTAGACATCGGGTCCCTTGTTACAGGCAGTCGCAATCAGGGGGAGCCTCTGGATTCTATCTGCAGGTGTCGCTGTGGGAGCTCAGGGGGGTCGTCTCTAGTTACGGGCCGCAGTCGCCGGGGAGTCCTCCCTGAGGTGTTGGTTCTCTGGATCTCGAGCCAGAGGCATCGGATGCAGAGTGTGAAGTCTCACGCTTCCGGCGGGAAACGTGAAGTCTTTGGAAGTTTCTTCTTTGTTGCAAAGAAGTAGCTGGTTTTGAACAGGGCCGCTGTTTGTTTGTTGGTCCTTTAGTCCAGGGCAGTCCTCTGAGGCTTCAGAGGTCGTTGGTCCCTGTCGGATGCGTCGCTGGAGCAGGTTTTCGAAGTTGGAGACAGGCCGGTAGGGCTGGGGCCAAAGCAGTTGTCGTCTTCCTCCTTCTCTGCAGGCTTGTAGGTCAGCAGTCCTTGTTTCTTCAGGTTGCAGGAATCTGATTTCCTGGGATCTGGGGAGCCCCTAAATACTGAATTTAGGGGGGTGTTTAGGTCTGGGAAGGCAGTAGCCAATGGCTACTGTCCTTGAGGGTGGCTACACCCTCTTTGTGCCTCCTCCCTGTGGGGAGGGGAGCACATCCCTGATCCTATTGGGGGAATCCTCCAAACTCAAGATGGAGGATTTCTCAAGGCAGGGGTCCCCTCAGCTCAGGACAGCTTAGGGGCTGTCCTGACTGGTGGATGACTCATCCTTGTTTTTCTCATTATCTCCTGCAGCCTCGCCACCAAAAGTGGGGGCAGTGGCCGGAGGGGCAGGCATCTCCACTAGCTGGGATGCCCTGGGGCGCCAGGTGTTACAGTTCCTGCAGGGGGAGGTGAGAAGCACCTCCACCCAGTACAGGCTTTGTTCCTGGCCACAGAGGCACTCTTCCCATGTGGCCAGCAACATGTCTGGTGTGTGGCAGGCTGGCAGGAACTGGTCAGCCTACACTAGAAGTCAGGTAGGTATTCAGGGGGCATCTCTAAGATGCCCTCTGGGTGTATGTTACAATAAATTGCACAATGGCATCGGTGTGTGTTGATTGTGCTAAGAAGTTTGATACCAAACTTCCCAGTTTTCAGTGTAGCCATTATGGAACTGTGGAGTTTGTGTTTGACAAACTCCCAGACCATATCCTCTTATGGCTACCTTGCACTTACAATGTCTAAAGTTTTGCTTAGACACTGTAGGGGCATAGTGCTCATGCACATATGCCCTCACCTGTGGTATAGTGCACCCTGCCTTAGGGCTGTAAGGCCTGCTAGAGGGGTAACTTACCTATGCCACAGGCAGTGTGAGGTTGGCATGACACTCTGAGGGGAGTGCCATGTCGACTTAGTCATTTTCTCCCCACCAGCACACACAAGCTGAGAGGCAGTGTGCATGTGCTGAGTGAGGGGTCCCCAGGGTGGCATAAGACATGCTGCAGCCCTTAGAGACCTTCCCTGGCATCAAGGACCTTGGTAGCAGGGGTACCAGTTACAAGGGACTTACCTGATTGCCAGGGCTGTGCCAATTGTGAAGACAAAGGTACAGTTTAGGGAAAGAACACTGGTGCTGGGGCCTGGTTTGCAGGGTCCCAGCACACTTTCGAATCATAACTTAGCATCAGCAAAGGCAAAATGTTAGGGAGTAACCATGCCAAGGAGGCATTTCCTTACAGTATACGTCAGCAAAACTCCCATTATTTCCCTCATTGGTACTGGCACATCAGTAAACATGACCAGCAAGCCTCCAATCCTGCTGCTTGGACCTTTCCCCACGTTGCAATCCACAAATGCTAATACTTTCACCTATGGAGTGACATCACTGATACCGCTGCAAGGAGTATTTCACTGTACCATCAATCATGACAAGTCATTCTGTGACACCAAGTTCTTTGTCGCTACTAGGGGGATTTAAACCCTTCTTAGCTGTTTCATAGTGAAAGAGCACCAGCTAGTCCATTGTGCAACAGCCGTCAATGACCAAAGCATGGATCACATCCTCAAAGACTTCCCTAACCTCTTCAAAGGACTTGGCTGCCTCCGTAGGCCTGTAGTCTTGCTACACATCAGCTTATCAACAAAGTTAGTCACCCTGCCCCACACCCAGTCCCATTTCAACTTCCTCCCTCGTAAGAAGTGAGTTAGGAAAGTTGGAGGATGCTGGAGTCTTCAAAAAGGTCTCCGGCTGCACCCTTGTGGACCTCACCTATGGTAATTTTAAGCAAACAGAAACAACTGGGCAGCATCAGCATTTGCATTGACATGCGCCAGCCATACAAGACCATTAAAAGAGAATGGCACATTACACCAACTTTCTACGATCTCATTGCTGATTTAAAGGGGGCCCACTGGTTTTCCAAACTGGATCTCAACTCCTGATACCACAAGTTGGATCTCCATGAGGACTGCTGGCTGTCAAGGGGTAATGAACATCAGCAATAACATCCTGATGTACTCCGATACCGCTGAGGAACACAACCAATGGCTAAGAGCTGTGTTGAAGCAACTGTGTGACCATGGCCTCAACCTCCACCATGAGAAGTGCTCCTTCTTTGAAACAAGCGTTGAGTTCTTCAGCTATATATTCACCAAAAATGGCATCAAGATTGACCCTATGGAAGTCACAACAGATTCAACAAACCCCCGTGCAGTACAACGGCACTAAAGTCTGCTGCTTCTTGGAGATGCCCACCTATTGTGGTCAGTCCATCCCGAATCAAGCTTGCCTGACTGATTAGTATACGTCAGCAAAACTCCCATTATTTCTCTCATTGGTACTGGCACATCAGTAACCATGATCAGCAAGCCTCAAATCCTGCTGCTTGGACCTTTCCCCACATTGCGATCCACAAATGCTAATGCATTCACCTATGGAGTGACATCACTGATACCATTGGAAGGGGTATTTCACTGTACCATCACCCATGACAAGTCATTCTGTGACACCAAGTTCTTTGTCGCCACTAGGGGGATAGACCTGGGTCCAAACTAGGGTGGGGTGGTTAGCAAAAAAATGATGGATTAAACCAGGATCTGTGACTGGGGTGAACGTTTGCATTGTTCAGCATTCCGTCCATCATATGTTCTTTTTGTTTTTGTCACCCTAAGTGAGAAGGGTATGCCCAGATGTGGGACCCATGCTCCTTGTGCCACTGGATTCAAGCTAGCATGGCTCATGAGAGATGATGCCCTAAAACCAGTCCCAGGATGCTTGTGTCCAGTCCAGGGAGGATCTGGCCATGCAGTTCAGGCTAGACTGTTCCCATGGGGAACAGGGTTAAGACTGATTTCCATATAACTGGTTCCAAACAGGGATGGCATGGTTAGCAAAAAAATTATGGATTAAACTCAGATCTGTGACTGGGGGCGAATGCTGGCATTGTTCAGCATTCCGTCCATCATCTGGTCTTTTTGCTTTTGTCGCCCTAAGTGGGAAGGGTATGTCCAGATGTGGGTCCTGTGCTCACTGTGCCACTGGATTTAAGCTAGCCTGGCTGATGAGGAATTATACTGCAAAACCAGTCCCATGATGCTTGTTTCCTGAACCAGGCAGATCTGGCCTTCCAGTTTGGGCTGGACTGTTACCATTGGGAGTGGAGTTAAGACATATTTGTGTATAACTAAGTCCAAACTGGGGTGGCGTGGTTAGCAAAAAAAAGATGGATTAAACCCAGGTATGTGACTGGGGTGAATATTTGCATTGTTCAGCATTCCGTCCATCATATGTTCTTTTTGCTTTTATCACACTAAGTGGGAAGGTTATGCTCAGATGTGGGTCCCATGCTCACCCTGCCACCGGATTCAAACTTGTCTCGTTGATAAGGGGTAATATCACAAAACTGCTCCCAGGATGCTTGTTTCCGGTCTAGGGAAGACCTGACCTTGCAATTCTGGCTGGACTGTTCCCATGGGGATCAGGGTTAATACTGATTTGCATATGACTAGGTCCAAACTCGGTGGCGTGGTTAGCAAAAAACAATGGATTAAACCAAGATCTGTGGCATGGGTTGAATGTGTGCAATGTTGCGCATTCCATCCATCATCTGTTCTTTTTGCTTTTGTCGTCCTATGTGGAAAAGGTATGCCCAGACTTGGGTCCCGTGCTCACTGTGCCACTGGATTTAAGATAGCCTGGCTGATCACGGGTTATACCCAGAAATGGGTCCTACGATGCTTATTTCTAGGCCATTGAGGACCTGGCCTTTCTGTTCTGGCTGGACTGTTCCCATCGGGAGCAGGGTTTAGACTGATTTCAATATGACTGGGACCAAGCTAGGGTGGCGTGGTTATAAAAAAAATGATGGATTTAACCTAGATCTGTGATTGAGGGTAATTGTTTGCATTGTTCAGCATTCCGTCTGTCATCTGTTCCTTTACCCGGACGTCCGTCCCGTGTTCACTGTGCCTCTGGATTGAAGCTAGCCTGGTTGATAAGGGGTGATACCCCGAAACCGGTCCAAGTATGCTTGCTTCCGGTCCAGGGAGATACTGGCCTTGCAGTTCTGGCTGGACTGTTCATATGGGCAGCAGGGTTAATACTGATTTGCATGTGACTGTTTTCAAATTGTGGTGGCGTGGTTAGTAAAAATACAATGTATTAAACCCAGATCTGTGACTGGCAGTGAATATGTGCATTGTTCAGCATTCTGTCCATCATCTGTTCTTTTTGTTTTTGTCACCCTAAGTGGGAAGGGAATGTCCAGACATGGGTTGCATGCTCACTGTGCCACTGGATTCAAGCTAGTCTGGCTGATGAGGGGTGATACCTCGAAACCGGTCCCATAGGTGTCACAAAACCAGTGAGAGTAAAAATGTTCTCATCAATTGTGTACTGGCATACAGACCATAGGTGCCAGTGATGTGACTACACAGGCAATAGTGAAAAAGACTTCTGACTATGCAGGAAGATGTCAAAGTGAGCTTGCACATCCCCTTGACACAGCAATTTCATGATGTATGACACAAATTACACAACACATGTCAATATAGACACATGGCATATGTTAGACTCTTCATCCATGGCATGGCCTCCCTTAACTTTTTGCCTCTGTTCCCCAGGTTTTTGATGTGTGCTGGACTCTGATTTTACTGTTTTTGTTACTCTGGGCACTTTACCACTGCTAACCAGTGCTAAAGTGCGAGTGCTCCTTTACAAAATGCGTATGTAATTGGCTTATCCATGATTGGCATATTTGATTCATTAGTAAGTCCGTAGTAAAGTGTACTACAGGTGCCAGGGCCTGTAAATCAAACGCTACTAGTGGGCCTGCAGCACTGGTTGTGCCACCCACATACGTAGCTCTGTAATCATGTCTCAGACCTGCCACTGCAGTGTCTGTGTGTGCAGTTGTAACTGTAAATTCAACTTGCCAGGCCTAAACCTTCCCTTTTCTTACATGCCAAGGGCAGGGTGCAGTGTATGGTTAAGGTAGGACAAATAGGGGGTCATTTTGACCTCGGCTGTCTTTTTTAAAGACCGCGAGGGACCGCCGTGCGGAAGACCGACAGTGGGGGCGGTTTACCGCTCAGCCTATTATGATCTTTGGCAGCTCTCCATCCTTATACGGACGGAGAGCCGCCAACAGCCATACTGGCGGGAGGCGGGGGAGTGGAGGTTGCTCCACCGCCACGCCAACAGAACACCGCCCAGCGAATCACGTCCTGTGATTCGCCATGGCAGTGTTCTGTTGGCGGTGTGGTGTCGGCAGAGCTGCCCCCATGACTCCCGTCCCCTCCCAGAGGATCATCGGACCAGGTAAGCCGATCGTCCGTGAGGGGAGGGGGCTGGGGGGGTGTTGTGTGTTGTGTGGGTGCATGGGGGTGTGCGTTTGTGTATGTAGAGGGGGTGTGTGAGTGCGTGTATGCCTGCGGGGGTGTTGTGTGTATGGGAATGAGTGTGTGTATGTCTGTGGGTATGTCTGTATGGATGTGTGCATGTATGTTTGAATGTGGGTGTGCGTGTATGACTGTGTGTGTGGATGTAGGCATGTATGTCGGCATGTGTAAGTATGTAGGTGGTGCCTGCGTGCGTGTCGTGTGGGTATGAGTGAAGTGATGTTGGGGTTCAGGGTGGGGATCGGGGCCCTGCAACCTTTGGGGGGTTGCAGGGGTGGTGGGGGTGTAGGGGAGGGAGTCGGGTGGGGATGGGGGAGACCCCTATCAGTGCCAGGGAAGGAATTCCCTGGCACTGATAGTGCTTACCACCATGGATTTCATGGCAGTTCAAACCGCTGGAAATCCACGGCGGTAAGCCGGGTCCAAATACCGCCGGCGGGCAGAACGGAAAACCGGCGGATGACCATGGCGGTAACCGCCATGGTCATAATTCCACAAAGTAAGATCGCCAGCCTGTTGGCGGTCTTACCGCCGGTTCTCCGCCTTCCGCCAGGGTTATAATGACCCCCATAGTAATGTATTTTATATGTCCTGACAGTGAAATATTGCTAAATTCGTTTTTCACTGTTGCAAGTCTTGTCTCTCTCATAGGTTAACATGGGGGCTACCTTTAAATCTGATTAATGTGTAGATTCACTTTGGGAGCAGATGGACATGTGGAGTTTGGGGTCTATGAGCTCACAATTTAAAAATACATCTTTTAGTAAAGTTGATTTTGAGATTGTGCGTTTGAAAATGCCACTTTTAGAAAGTAAACATTGTCTTGCTTATACCATTTCTGTGACTCTGCCTGTTTGTGGATTCCCTGTCTGGGTCAGTTTGACAGTTGGGCTGGTTGCATCTCACAATAGACAGTGACACAAAGGGAGATGGGGTGTAGCCTGCATATCCTAATGAGCCATCTGTGCTAGGAGAGAGGGGAGGAGTGGTCACTCACACCTGAAGGGGCTGTGCCTGCCCTCACACAATGCAGTCTCTAACCCCCTGGTGAGTGTCTGGGGCCTGGCCTGGGCAAGGCAGGATTTCACATTCAAAAGAGACTTTACTTTGAAGTAGACCTACTTCAAAGAAGAAATTGAGTATAAGAAGGGTACCCAAAACCACCGACTTTAGAACACTTCTGGAAACAAGAGGAACCTCTGCCTGGAGAAGAGCTGAAGAGCTAAGGAAGAAGAGCTGCCCTGCCGGTGACTGTGCTTTGTGGAGCTATCCTGCAGTTGCTGCTTCTGCCAAAGTAAGAGGGCAAAGACTGGACTTTGTGTGCCTTCCATCTTGAGAAGAACTCTCCAATGGCTTGATTTAGAGCTTGCCTCCTGTTGTTTGAAGTCTCAGGGACAGCAAAGACTTCTCTATGCCTGCACCTGGAGTTTCTGGAGAGACTCCTACTCTGCCAAGTGGTGACCATCCAGTTCCTGGGACCCTGAAAGGAGAAGCTGGCAGCCTAAGAGGAAGAAATCCACACACAGAACGCAGTGCGGGGAAAAGATCGACGTGACTCCAATCTGCGGCTGAAGAAACGACACGCCACCGGCTTTGCGGCTGAAAACCGACGCTCGCCGGAAACGTGACTGAACAATTGATGCCCGGAGCAGGAGAAACAACATGCAGCATCGCTGACAGAGGCTGGGAGATCGCAACCCGTGCTGCGTGGTTTTCGGATCATCGTGCGGCTGGATTTCCGATGCAAGCACCGCTGGGCATGCAAAAACAACGCAAGGCCTGCCCAGACCTGAGAGTGCTGACCGAATCGACACATCGCTCTCCTGTGGAGAGAAGGAACGACACGCCCCGACCCGACGAAAGGAGAAACGACACAAGGTCCCGCTCGTGAGTGGAATTGACGCATCGCAAGCCCTTTTTGACGCACACTCACCCGTGCAGGTTATTTTTGACGCACCAAAGGTACATTTTCACGCTAACACTCTTAGGGGGTCATTCTGACCTCGGTCAGCCGCCACGGACATTCTGACCCACAACTGCAAAACCTCCGAAAATCCGCCCTCCACTGCAGTCCGCCACATCAGCGGCCAGCGGTAAACTGGAGAAGACCAAACCTCCACCGCCACGCCAACAGAAATACGCCCATCCCATTATGACCGGCAAAACGACGCTGCGGTCAAAATACACACACCTTTACAAACCCCTACCACATTGGACAAATTGAAAGGCACACACCTGAAACACATACACACACCACTCCCACACATCCAATACCATATAAAACACACACCCACATCACCCACAAACCCCTACCAACAAAAACCAGAGACGAAGGAGAGAGAGACACATCAGAGAATAGAGAGCCAGACACACAGAGGCACACCGCAACATCACACACACCACATAGAAGCACAAAGCACCACACACCAACACACACATCATCACATACACCACCCCACACCTCATACACACCACCCCATGGCACCACAAAGGCACCCACGCTTTTCGGACCAAGAACTCCGGGTCATGGTGGAGGAGATCATAAGAGTGGAACCCCAGCTCTTCGGCTCACAGGTCCAGCACACCACCATAGCAAGGAAGGCGGAGCTCTGGCAGCGGATCGTGGACAGGGTCAACGCGGTGGGACAGCATCCCAGAAATCGAGAGGACATCCGCAAACGATGGAACGACCTACGGGGGAAGGTGCGCTCTATGGTCTCGCGACACAACATCGCAGTGCAGAAGACTGGCGGGGGACCCCCACCCACTCCACCCGAATTCACAACATGGGAGCAAGAGGTACTCAACATCCTGCATCCTGATGGCCTCGCTGGAGTACACGGAGGAATGGACTCTGGTAAGTACAAGGCCAACCACTTCACCCCCCCCAGCATGCTAACCCCCACCCTCACCCCCAACCCCCCAGCACACATCCTCCCTGAGAATGTCACCCCAGCACAACCCACCCAACACCAACCCCTGCATGCCACCCCCAAACTATGGACACCCATCACCTAAGCATGACCACTGCACATACCCATCACCCCCCCCCACAAAACACCCTCACAACACCTCCCCCAAGGGAATGCCAGCACTGGGGGACAAGGGCACCCATAAAACGCAAGCTAATGCACACACAGAAACAATAACCATACCCTCTTACCCCATGCAGGACCCGAACGACAACACACCGGTCAGGAGGGACCAGAAATGTCCATCCCACCCCCGGAACAGGCCACTAGTGATGACAGCAGCTCTGTCGACCTGGAACCTGACGACCAGCCCGGACCATCGGGGACCTCTGGGCAGTCGGTTCCCCTCACCCAGACACAGGCCACTGCAGACCCAACCCCCTCTGGAAACAACAGCACAGCTCCCACCCAGCGGGCCCATGCCTCTGTCTCTAGGACAGGTCAAGCAGCGGTGTGTCTACCACTACAGGGCCCCCAGGGTAACCCACCAACCCAACAACAACAGGGACCTGGGGGCAGTGGGAGTGGGCACACCGTCCAGGGGACAGAGGCCCAGGGAAACAGGGCAACTCGGAGGGCTGCTGTGCGACAGGGTGGGGAGGAGAGGCCCAGGGAACCCACTCTCCAAGAGGCCCTCACCACCATCATGGCTGCCTACCACCACTCACAAGAGACGATGGCGACGGTACTGGCCAGGTTCCAGGAGATCCAGGCACAGCAGGAGCAACGCTACATGGGGTTCAGCGACCAACTCAGCAACATCTCAACCGCTATGGGGAGCATAGTCCAGGCCCTGAACCGCATAGAGGACACGTTTCGGGACCATGTGGCATCACACAGGGCCCCTGTCACTAGCCAGGAACAGGAACAGCCTACTACCTCCGCTGGCGCTAGTGGACAGGAGGCCCCACCACAACGACAGCCCACCAGAACCCCACCTCCTGCTGAACAACAACCGCCCCGCAAAAGGAGCCTGAGATCAAAAAAACCGACAGAGTAGGATGTCAAGTCCCCCGCCAGCATCACATACCCCCTGAAGTCCTCCCACTGTCCCACATTGCCACCCTGTCAAACCTTGAACTGCCCCTGCTCCATCCTGCCACAGGCATATGGACAATGCACCTGTGAGACTGAGAAATGGACTCCGCCATGGACATTACTCCACCCCCACCCATCACTGTTTCACTATCATGTACCAATATCTATGCACTAATAATAAATCTCACATTGCACTGGAATCAATCAGGACTCAGCCTGTCTTATTTACAAATGTATGACACATTACATATCAATTCCGTATTGTTAACATTGTGAATTACACATACCGAGGTAACTTAGCATTAGTCCATGGGCCAACCAAGTCGAGGTCACGCAGTGGCTCATACAGCTCAGAAAAGGGAAGGGAAAATCAAACATCATGTTCATAGGTCTGGGGGGAAACCGACAAAGTTGAGATGCAGGAGGCTTTCAGGAAATGTAAAATGGCATGGGTGATTATTACCTGTGTGCTACTGGAAATACTGTTCTATTACTCTGTCCCTGTTGTCTGTGTCGTCCTCTGAGTCTTCCTCCTCTTCACTCTCCGCAGGCTCCACAGCTGCTTCAACACCACCATCTGCACCATCCTCCTGCAGGAAAGGAACCTGACGTCGCAATGCCAGATTGTGAAGCATACAGCAGGCCACGATGATGTGGCACACCTTCTTTGGTGAGTACATCAGGGATCCCCCAGTCATATGCAGGCACCTAAACCTGGCCTTCAGGAGGCCAAAGGTCCTTTCGATGATCCTCCTAGTTCGCCCATGGGCCTCATTGTACCGTTCCTCTGCCCTGGTCCGGGGATTCCTTACTGGGGTCAGTAGCCAAGGCAGGTTGGGGTAACCAGAGTCACCTATTAGCCACACACGTTGTCTCCGTAGCTGCTCCATCACATAGGGGATGCTGCTATTTCGCATCACATACGCGTCATGCACTGACCCTGGGAACTTGGCATTTACATGGGAGATGTACTGGTCAGCCAAACAGACCACCTGCACATTCATCGAATGATAACTTTTTCTGTTTCGGTACACCTGCTCATCGTCTTTTGGGGGTACCAAAGCCACATGGGTCCCATCAATGGCACCAATGATGTTGGGGATATGTCCAAGGGCATAGAAATCACCCTTCACCGTAGGCAAGTCACCCTCCTCTGGGAAAATGATGTAGCTCCGCATGAGTTTCATCAGGGCAGACAACACTCTGCTCAAAATCTTTGAAAACATAGGCTGAGACATTCCAGATGACATGGCCACTGTGGTCTGGAATGACCCACTTGCCAAAAAATGGAGGACTGACAAAACCTGCACCAGAGGGGGAATCCCTGTGGGTTGGCGGATGGGGGACATCAGGGCTGGCTCCAGCTGGGCACACAGTTCATGGATAGTGGCACGGTCAAGTCTGTATCGAAGTATTATATGGCGTTCTTCCATTGTCGACAGGTCCACCAGCGGTCGGTACACGCGAGGATTCCTCCTTCTCATCGCAAGTCCCAGCGGACGGTGCCTGGGAAGGACAACATGGAGCACAGAGTCAGCCAAACCACAGGTACGTACAGACAGCTTGCACAGTTAAAGAATGGCAATGGGTTGAAAGGCGTGTATGTGTGGCAATGCAAGGCCTAGGCCTGTGTGTCGCAGTCAAAATTAAGCCATGTAGGCCCTTGAAATGGCGGCTGCCTGACCTGTGAAGTGGGACAATGGGATGTGAGGTCAATGCGCTGCCGGGGCACACCGTGGCGGTAGGCGGTTGAAGACCGCGGCGCAAAGCCGCATTGGTTAACATTGAAGCCTATGGGTTTCAGGAGCCAATGACGAAGTGCGCCGGCGGTCGCCGAACGCACCGCCGCGGTACGCACAGCCGCGGGCGTGACCGCCATTTTCTATCTGCTTAATCACTCGAGACCTGATCATCCACAGGAGAGGACCTATACTGCAAGTGCTGCTGTGACCTCGGTCTGGAAGATACAATGGCTGCTGCGACTGGGGAAAGGGCCCCTGCCTTCACGTCTGAAGAGTTGGAGAAGCTCGTGGATGGGGTCCTCCCCCAGTATGCGCTACTCTACGGTCCTCCAGACCAACAAGTGAGTACACTGGGTGCACATGGAATGGGCTATGCCTGTGTGGATTGGGGTGGATGTAAGTTGGTGGGGTGGGGGGCGAATGAGGAGTGCACAGATGAGAGCATGTGCCATATGGCAAAGTTGGTGGGGGGGGCCAATCACATCTAACATGCAGGTCATTGATGATTTCCTCCTTTCCACCCTGTACATGTCAAATAGGTCAGCGCCCATCAGAAGATCGAGATTTGGCGTGCCATCGCCAAGGAAGTCCGGAACTTGGGGGTCCACAACAGACGGGGCACTCACTGCCGCAAGAGGTGGGAGGACATCCGCCGCGGAACAAGGAAGACCGCAGAAACACTGCTGGGGATGGCCTCCCAACCTAGGAGGGGTGCCAGTCGCACCATGACCCCCCTGATGTCCCGGATCCTGGCGGTGGCCTACCCAGAATTGGATGGGCGCTTTAAGACATCACAGCAGACACAAGGGGGTGAGTATCAGCACATTCTCCTATCTTTCTGCGCAGTGGAGGCGTCTGGGTGGGGGAGGAGGGCTGTGGGTGACCCTGCGCACCAGCCCCGCCCTCCCAGCAGCCCCTCAGTCTTCGCTCCGTGCCCGTTCGCCCAGGAAGGCGCGCGTCTCCTTCGCCCCAGGCACCTCAGCCCCTGCCCCTGTTGCCCCTGCTGCCCTCAGTGCGGAGCTCATTGACCTGGTAAGGACGCTCATTGTTGGGCAGACGACCCTTTTGAATGCCATCCAGGGTGTGCAAAGGGAGGTGCAACAGAGCAATGTGTACCTGGAGGGCATTCATTCGGGTCAGGCTGCCCATCAACGAGCGTTCACTGCTCTGGCCTCAGCACTGACGGCAGCCATTGTCCCTGTTTCCAGCCTCCCTCTTCTTACTGCCTCCAGCCTTTCTCTGTCTCCTGTTCCTCAGCCTATCCCATCCACACCATCAGACCAGCCTGCACACACCTCAACACCCAAGAGCAGCTCATAAAAACACAGGCACCACAGATCCCACAAACACTCACCCAAGCAACATCCACATGCAGACATGCCAACAGCCACTGCCACCCCTGTGTCCCCCTCCTCCTCGTCTCCCTCCTCCCTCCCTGTGACGTCTACACTCACACCTGCATGCACCCCAACATCAGCCAGTGCTTCCATCACCACCTCACCCTCCAGTACAGTCCACACTCGTGCAGTCACCACCCCCACTGCCATTTACACGTCCCCTGTGTCCTCTCCCACTGTGTCTGTCACCCCCTCTTCCAAGACACACAAACGCAGGCAGCCACCCACCCAACAGCCATCCACCTCACGACAGCCTACAGCACCAGCACCTTCACCCAATGACAGCACACCTGACTCTCCTACAACCATCTCCTCTACCTCCACTTCCATCTCCACTTCTCCTACCCTTTACCTTGGCCCTAAAAAACTTTTCATGGCTAACCTTGACCTCTTTCCCCCCGATGAGCTCCCCCATCCATCTTCAAAGAGTCCCAAGAGCACCGTAGCCACCACCAGCCCAGCTTCGGGTGTCACTGTTGTGCATGGGTTCTGGAGCCCACCCTTTGCCAGCAGTGACACATCGATCAGCAGCAAGGACACGTCCAGCCCCCCCCCCCCGGCAAGAGGACCCGCAAGAACAAGGGCCGCCGTGCGAGGACCGACAGGGCTGCCCCCAAGGAGCAATGTGCGGCCACTTCACCACCCACACCATCTAGGGGAGGCAAGGGCCCGAGAGCCCCATCAAAGGAGCGGAAGGGCAGCAGGAGCGCGGAGAAGGTGGACCCCACATGCCACATCCCAGCTGGGAAGGAGGACACTAAGGAGGCCAGGAGTCCGTCCCCGAAGGGTCCAGACACGTCACGGTCCGAGGGCGACTGAGCAGGGAGTCCAGGCCAGGTCTGGCTCCCTTGACCTGCTGGATGAGCACCGCTGAACAGGGCCCGCGGTGAAGAAGAGCACCGCTGAACAGGGCCCGCCGTGGAGAAAGGCACAGCTGAACAGGGCCCGCCGTGGAGAAGAGCACCGCTGAACAGGGCCCGCCGTGAAGATAGGCACCGCTGAACAGGGCCCGCCGTGAAGATAGCCACCGCTGAACAGGGCCCGCCGTGAAGATAGGCACCGCTGAACTGGGCCCGCCGTGAAGATAGCCACCGCTGAACAGGGCCCCGCCGTGCAGAAGAGCACCGCTGAACAGGGCCCGCCGTGAAGATAGGCACCGCTGAACAGGGCCCGCGGTGCAGAAGAGCACCGCTGAACAGGGCACCGCCGTCTCAAGCACCGCTCCGCTGGGCCCTTCATCTCAAGCACCGCTCCGCTGGGCCCTTCTTCTCAAGCACCGCTCCGCTGGGCCCTTCTTCTCAAGCACCGCTCCGCTGGGCCCTTCTTCTCAAGCACCGCTCCGCTGGGCCCTTCTTCTCAAGCACCGCTCCGCTGGGCCCCGCCGTCTCAAGCACCGCTCCGCTGGGCTCTTCTTCTCAAGCACCGCTCCGCTGGGCCCCGCCGGGCCCCGCCGGGCCCCGCCGTCTCAAGCACCGCTCCGCTGGGCCCTTCTTCTCAAGCACCGCTCCGCTGGGCCCTTCTTCTCAAGCACCGCTCCTCTGGGCCCCTCCGTCTCAAGCACCGCTCCGCTGGGCCCTTCTTCTCAAGCACCGCTCCGCTGGGCCCCACCGTCTCAAGCACCGCTCCGCTGGGCCCTTCTTCTCAAGCACCGCTCCGCTGGGCCCTTCTTCTCAAGCACCGCTCCGCTGGGCCCTTCTTCTCAAGCACCGCTCCGCTGGGCACCGCCGTATCAATCACTGTTTATGGTTCACTGTGCCCACCATGCCTCCTCCTTGACCAGTGGAGACTGTCATCCACCTGATGGACTGTGCCTTTGCACTCCCCAGGATGGTACAGTGGGCAGCCCACCCACTGTAGTGACATTGTGAGACTGTGGCTTTGCACTCCCCAGGATGGTACAGTGGGCAGCCCACCCACTGTAGAGACATTGAGAGACTGTGGCTTTGCACTCCCCAGGATGGTACAGTGGGCAGCCCACCCACTGTAGAGACATTGAGAGACTGTGGCTTTGCACTCCCCAGGATGGTACAGTGGGCAGCCCACCCACTGTAGAGACATTGAGAGACTGTGGCTTTGCACTCCCCAGGATGGTACAGTGGGCAACCCACCCACTGTAGAGACATTGAGAGACTGTGGCTTTGCACTCCCCAGGATGGTACAGTGGGCAGCCCACCCACTGTAGAGACATTGAGAGACTGTGGCTTTGCACTCCCCAGGATGGTACAGTGGGCAGCCACCCACTGTAGAGACATTGAGAGACTGTGGCTTTGCACTCCCCAGGATGGTCCAGTGGGCAGCCCACCCACTTTAGAGACATTGAGAGACTGTGGCTTTGCACTCCCCAGGATGGTACAGTGGGCATGGTGGCTCCTCGTGGATCTGGCGTCGTGGACTCATGTGGCTGTGGTGCCCCCCCCTTCCCTTCCCCCTGAGGTGCCTGTAGTTTTTACATCTGATGCCCCTGCAGTGTTCTCTCCAAAGGACTCAGGTCTCCTGTGTGGGCTTTGCCCTTGTTTCTCAAAACTTTGGCCCACGGACATGATGAATTCGTAGGATGTGCAGGACTTGTTACTTCAGTTATACACTGATGTGTATGTCATTTGTTTTCTTGTGAATATCTTTCATGGTTATACGAGAATTTTCATGAGCTTTTTGGTACATAAATATTTATTCCAAATTTGATTATGTCCTAGCATTTTTCTGGGGTGTTTGGGTGGTGTCACTGTGACTTGTTGCTCTGCATTGGTGTGTACATAGTTGGGGGGGGGGGTCGCATATGTGTGTGCCCGTAACCTTTCGTCCTCCCCCCTCCCGTGTGTCGTAGGTGCAGTACTCACCGTTGTCGTCTGCGCCGGACTTCGTACTCGTGGTAGATGAGAAGGTAGACGAGAGCAGGTAGGATGTTTAATTCGGGTTCCATGCTGTCCTCCTTCCTCCTGGAGTGCGTAGTGGTGAGCGTTTTCCCGTCCGTAGTCTGTTTCCGCCGTGTTTTTATCGGCGGTGCTCCCGCCCCGGAAAAGGTGGCGGATTGGTGAGTTGTGATAGTGTGGGCGGTACATTGTCTGCCGCCTGGCTGTTGGCGGTGACCGACGCGCTGTTTGTTTGTACCGCCGTGGCGGTCGGAGTGTTAAAGTGGCTGTCTGTGTTGGCGGTTCCCGCCAGGGTCAGAATTCCATATTTTTTACCGCCAGTCTGTTGGCGGGTTGGCCGCCGCTTTAACACCGACCGCCAGGGTTAGAATCACCCCCTTAGTGTGTGTTTTAAACTACATAAAGACTCTTTTTTGCTTTTTAATTGATAACTTGACTTGTGTATTGTGGATTTTTGTCGTTGTGGTCTTGTTTTGTTAAAATAAATATTCTCTATTTTTCTAAACCTGTATTGTGTCATCTTGTAGTGTTTTCATTACATTACTGTGTGTGTTGGTAAGAATACTTTACACCTAGCACTCTGAAGTTAAGCCTACTGCTCGTGCCAAGCTACCAAGGGGGTAAGCAGGGGTTAGCTGAGGGTCATTCTCTTTTACCCTGACTAGATTGAGGGTCCTTGCTTGGACAGGGGGTAACCTGACTGCCAACCAAAGACCCCATTTCTAACAGCATATAACATTGTTCACCAACAGCTGTGTCCCTTACATCTGCAGCAACTAAGATACATGGGAAACTCCATTACACATGTGTAGCTGACCTATAACTAGTTAAATACGATAACTAACCAGTAAGTAGCGAAACATGCATAGTCAACTTGATGGGGGATACATGATGTCAGTGCAGTCCCAGTCCACTGCATACTCTGAGTACAAAATGTAATGGTTTACACATGCCTTAGCATGTGTTTGACAAAGGGCCTAAATACAAATATGTTTGTAGGTATGTAAACATATATTGCCCACAGACATAACTACGTACTCCACCTGCCTCTCACTAGTCATAAACATATGTAAACACATAGCACACGTGCCAACATACATGTGGACACAGTGTAGGACACATGCATATATGCACAAAGTATGAGTGAGTGCCTACAACTGAGTCATGAATACACATATTGGTTGCATATACCAATGACTCCGCAATGACATTCATGCGTGGACTTGCACATGTAGCCAAAAACATATACCACATAGTAGAACAGCCCCTGTAGCATGTGAAATAAATTAGGGTGCATTCAAGGGCTACAATGGAAAAAATGACGCTATTCTGATATGCGTAAAAAAAATGACACAGATGCATCAACACTACACCGCAATGTTGCAAAAATGACACTTGGGCCCTGAGCGGCAATTCAACATTACCACTACTCTCAGTGCACCATGGAGAAAAATCGATGCATGACTCTCATGCATAAAAAAAAAAATCACGCATGACTCTACAAACATGACGCACACGCCCGGTAGTGATGTAGCAGGATATCCTGCTTACAAGCATGGTACAGTAAGTGTACTTTCACTTTCACTTCACGGTCTGTTCCCCTGTGACTGTGTGTGGTTGTGTTTTGGAGGTGCTGGTAGACTTGTGGTGTGTTTGGAGGTCTTGTTGTGTCCCTTGTGCTGTGTCCTGTGTTTTTGGTGTCTAAGTTGTCTATTTACTTGTAATTTGTATTTAAAGTGTACTGTTTTTATCATTGTATTGTTGGGTATCTGGGGTAGTTTAGTTGTTGGGGTAGTTTGGGGAGTTTGGGGTAGGTGTTGGGTTTAAGTTTCCTTTCCTATATTATTTTGGGTGATGTCCTGTACCCTTTTGTAATGTCTGTGAAGGGTAGGATGGAGAGAATGTCGCCTCATGAACTGGGGGGTTCATATGGTTGGTGGCCCATTACCTGCCCCTGATGCTGCAATTGGGTAGGCGGGTGACCCTGGCTACCCCACCGAGGCATGGCGACTGCGGTGGGGCAAAGTCGTGTACCATCTGGCAAGAATATTCAAGACCAGACGCAATGAGCACCGGCTCAAGCATCAGTGGGCAGATTTGGTGGCAAGGGAGCAGGATCTGCTGGATCATTTGGGAATAGAAATTGGTGGAACTGTTGGTAAGTCTCCCATTGCCATACAAGCAGCTGCATTTAGCATTTGACTGACATTTGCAGATAAGTCTGAGTGCTGCTTTCAATGGCTGTCAACATGTTTTATGCAACCTGTATGAAGAGTCTCTGTGCCACTTGAGGCCTACAGTTCAAATGTTGTTCAATTTAGCCAATGCAGGACACGTATGATAAACCCTGCATAACCATCATGAAGGGGCATATGTAAGAGCTCCTAACTCAACCTTTGCGCTGCCATAGTGTCATATGATTGACGGTCAGGCGGCGCTAACCTGCCATTTACCCCATGTAGTCTTTACAAAGTGGCGCAAAGCATGCATTTTAATCCCATGGCAATTTTCATAGCGTGACTGCCTTGTGATGGCACACACATTTCGTTTACTTCACTGAAGGATGTACGATGTCAATCCTCAACACCTTGGAAAACCCACACAACCCCATGGTAGCAGTTTATCAGTTTGCAAGGATAATGATATAGATGTATACTACATCTAATGCATGCTGACATGCTATGTGTGTGATAATGGGTCCAGGCCCCTGCAAGAAACATAGCATGGCCCTCAGGTGGGATATACATGTTTAAGCTGTCCCAAATGGTAATGGAGGTGTTGGGCTAACAAACAGCTGCATGACAATGCAATGTAGACATGGTGCTGTGATATGCACCACAGGAATATCATGGACAGCGATGGTTTGTAGATGTGTTGGTCTACCTCATCAGAGAATACGTGGGATTGAGTGGTCATAGTTGTCTGTCAGATTCACTGATCTTCCATTAGGATGACTTCCTCACACAACCTAACAACTTTACACTGAACTATGTTGTCCACTTGCATTAACTAGGATTTGCTCTAAGCAATATTCAACATTCATGTCTTACAGGTGGACCTGCCCCATATACCATCGGAGAGGTGGCGAGATTTGAAGACCCCGATGCCTCCAGTAAGTGTCATATTGTGGCTTCTGTTAGCTACCCCAGGGTTTAGTGTGAGTCAGTCAGAAGTGTGGAATGCAATGAGGGATGTGGTTTTCTGGACCAATGATCAGAAATTATAGGAGGATGGATGGTGACATCATGGGGCATGTGTAAGAGGCCCAAGCACCATTGGAGCTTCAATATTTGTCAGGGTACATTGTGCTTCACATAAACTTGTCAGTACGGCCCGTTCACATGCAGTACTTTACGTGGAAGGAGCGTGCAATGGGTGCTGCTGTGGCTGTGCCATAGCAACACCCATAGCAATTAGACGATGTCCCAGATCAATACATTTTCTTACACTAGAGACTGTAGCAAATCCTGAAAACACACCAGGGTGGGGCTTTAGCAGGCCACAAGGAGCTAACATATATGGTGTTGTACCCTCCATTTTTTGCTCTTTCAATGGGTGCTGAATTTGGCAGCACCCATCGAAAGTGCATAGTCCCTTTGAAGTTTTTGTTTGTGTAGGAAGGTGTTCCTCCATGCACAATGACTATCTCCCCCTCAACGCAGCCAGCTATGCACCATGGTGTAAGGGTAGCTGGGTCAAGGACTGGAAGCAAGATTAGCGCTGGCGTAGGTGACACCACAGTAATGCACCCTCTCCTATTAAATACCACACATCCCTGCATTGTGAATATGGCGTAGTGCTGCGCTGCCAGTTGTCTGTCAGCATGGTGCTCTGTCACATTCCCATCATGTATGTTGTGGAGTTGTGCAATGGGATTGGCTTGCATGTAGTTCTAAGGGCAACGTGTGCTGGCATGGAATTGTGTGTAAAAGGAATAGCAATGGCTGAGCACATGTTTATGGATGTCTGCCATCATAGGTCGCAGGCCAGCTGTTTATGTACATAGCATGCCTGTTGTAAACAACCTTGTCACAGCACCATAATCAGTAATGTGTGCCACACATAGCTCACACTTGTTGACAAGATGGCACAGATTTAGGGTTCCAACTGCATTACTCTCTAGGGGGATTCTTTAGGAGACATACACATACCACAGGTGCCACAGTACTCCTCCAGAGATGATGAGGTAGTGGTACAGCAAGGAGCCATAATATCCTGAACTGCAGTAATCGGTTTACACAATGTGTGGACATCTCCACTCAGGATGCTTCTGGTCAAAGTCTATAAATCTTCTAACATCAGATGTCAGCAGAGTAACCAATATGGTGCATCCACAATGTAAATTGTGGCTGATGTAGGTCATATCACAAATGCATAAGAAGGCAATGCTGTGTGTGTAGCTGGTGTTGTGAGGATATCGGACATTCATCTGAGGATGATGTGAGATTTTCCTGGATATAGTTGCAGCGCCCAAAGCTGTGACACAATTACTGTGGCCTTCAGGGCATCCACCCAGCCACAATGTGTGTGCTATTTAACACACACAGGAGTACATGGCACATGGTAGGGGGCTCCAGTGCTGTCATGTCTTGAGAACAGTGATGTGCAGGTCAGGGTTTACCCAACCTTTCTCATGGCAAGATTGCATCAGTTGTACATGTAGCCACAGCATGGGAAATGTAGCCTCGACCCTAGTAAAGTAGGCTCGGTCCAGGTTTTACACATGGACACATGAATGTAGATGTACTACAACATAGAATACCAGCTTTGTAGTTAGCAGTCTCCCTAAGAATTGGCCCACTCCTATGCTCCATGATGAGTGTTCAGGCCTTGGTGCATCACCAGGGGTGTTGGGCTGATGGAATGCATGCCCAACCCCACTTATGCTCAGTGAGACAGGAAATCCAAACTTGTTGAGGCATGTGATGCTGTTAGTTTAAATGTGAGTGATGTTGAGCAGTCAATTGTTAGTTCCTATCAGCTGTGGCCCCTCGTGATTTTCAATGGATTGACTTCATCCCACTGACATGCACACGATACTGGTGATGTATTGTTGGATATAGAACCAGACGAGGAGCAATTCATTTTTTAGAGGACTGTGTGGAGGACTGTATGTGTAATCAGATGTAGCATGCAAGTTACAAATCTGTACATACTCCACCCAATGCTGATGGTTGCTTGTCTTCATTTTACAACTGCTATCATGACCAATGATGAAGGGCGCCAGTTCAACCGGAGGTCCGAATGCTACCTCCACATCCTGAAGGTGTATGCAGGATACCGCCGCATGACACGCTGAAAAAGCTACTGGGGGACCTACTCACCCACCCAAGAACAAAGGATGGAGCAGGTACATCAACAACATAGGTGCTCCCAGCTGCACCCACCCCATCCACATCTGCAGCACCAGTCGCCACACCAGCACCAGTTTTGCCACCACCAATCATCACAGTTCGAACAGGACTTGCGTCGGGACATTAACCTGATTCTCCAGCGTTTGGACAAGTTGGAGGAGGCTCTGGCAGGGGATCCCAAACTCCTAAAGTTCATCAAGAAGAAGGTGAAGAAGTCATAGAAATGAACTTGGACAGTGATGAACTACCTCCCAGTTCCTTCCCCTCCCTTTTAAAGTTGTACCATATTTTAGTTTGGGTTTTATGTAGTTAGTGGTAGGTTAGTGTAGTGTAGCCATTAGTTAGGATAAGTGTAGTTGGGGGGGTTTCTATTCTTATGGTTTTATTGGTGGATTGTTGGGTGGGAGGTCATGTTGGGCGTTTTTTATGTGTTTCTTTAAAAAATATATATATACATATTTGTTTAGGCCATATAATTAGTTAGTACATGCGTAGTTATAGTAATTGTCCTTCTTGTTTCTTAAAGGGGGTGGGGGGCCAATGTTTAGAGTGTGGTGTTTTATGTCTAAGTTAAGTTTAGCATAGGTTAGATAGATTTAGTTGTATGCTTATGACAAGTATAGTTAGTATAGGTTAGTTTAGGATAGGGTAGATTTAGTTGTTTTTAAGTAGTTAATTTTAATAATAAATATCTTATTATAATTGCAAACAGTATGTGTAATTAGTGTGAGTCTCAGGATTCTCCCCATGAGTGCACTTGGCAAATTGGGGAAGTGCCCTAGGGACTCTGTCCTGCCTTAAAAAAAATCATTTACCATTTGCTATCCCTATTGACAATGGAGCTGTCACATTGACTGCAACATCACATCTACTAGTCCATGCATCTGCCTTCCAGTGTACCCACTGTTCATAATGACTATGTATACTTTGTATTGGACAGGTAAGTCTGGTCAGCTGTCAGTGTTGGGGCCCTGTAGTAGCAATGTTGGGAACTGTGACACATCTGACAATAGTCACAATTGGAACTCTATCCTGCACGACTGACCGGTGGCCATCACTATTGAGTTAGCTACCTCTGTACCACACCAATGAGTTCTTCTGGTACTCCCAACTGACGATATTGCCCTAGACTTGCTTTTCAGTCATACCTGCCATATATGGTGAGGGAACCATATATATGTCCTTCATTTGTAACATACTCAATGAATTGCTTGTAGGTGATGAGACCAGCATACACATTTGTCATGTTAGGATCCTTATGTGTAGCTATGTGCCCCCACAGTCCTGCACTCATGTACTGATATTCTGTGACCAATGACATGGATTCACACATTACAATCATTTTAGCTGAGTCAATGGATCTCAATAGTCGTAGACATGCTAAATGTGTACAAAGTGTTTATTTACAAGTGGAAGTGTGGTAGTGAGATATTTGCAATATCATGGTCAGTGACCCCATTTGTGAAATCCAGATATTTGTGACACGATACAAGTCCAGGGTTGATGGACATGTCATGAGACATGCTTCGGAGTAGTGTCGATAAGTGTGGAGGAGCAAAAATTGCCAATTGGTAAGTGAGAGACAATGACAGTCCATAGATGACATGTCAACAGTGGGTGGGTGAAGAGTGCACATATTCTCTGTGACAACATTGACATGATCTTTAGCCCAGAACTAAGGAGAATACTGCCCATGTGGTATGGACTGGTGCTACCGGGTACTTTTCCGAGTTAAAGTTATTTGTTCCACATCTTCGTCCTCTGATGTGTGTTCTGGCTCCTGTGCCATTGGTGGTGGTAGAGAGGTAAAGATGTGTATTCCGAACAAGTATAGTTAGTATAGGTTAGTTTAGGATAGGGTAGATTTAGTTGTTTTTAAGTAGTTAATTTTAATAATAAATATCTTATTATAATTGCAAACAGTATGTGTAATTAGTGTGAGTCTCAGGATTCTCCCCATGAGTGCACTCGGCAAATTGGGGAAGTGCCCTAGGGACTCTGTCCTGCCTTAAAAAAAATCATTTACCATTTGCTATCCCTATTGACAATGGAGCTGTCACATTGACTGCAACATCACATCTACTAGTCTATGCATCTGCCTTCCAGTGTACCCACTGTTCATAATGACTATGTATACTTTGTATTGGACAGTGACAACATTGACATGATCTTTAGCCCAGAACTAAGGAGAATACTGCCCATGTGGTATGGACTGGTGCTACCGGGTACTTTTCCGAGTTAAAGTTATTTGTTCCACATCTTCATCCTCTGATGTGTGTTCTGGCTCCTGTGCCATTGGTGGTGGTAGAGAGGTAAAGATGTGTATTCCCAATTCTCAGCAGCTGCCATTTGTGGAATGACATATGGCATCAATCCAGCAGGGAGAAACTGCTGATTTTTCAAAATGGCTGCAACATCCCGGTGGTAGGCATCCTTGTCTTCCCTGACGGAGGCCACTTCACACTGAATGGAGTCCAGCTTTTTCTCTATCATGCTGCTTCCAGTTTGGGAGGGCAGTTGTTGTGGCCTCTCCCTCATAGCAGCAGCTATGTCCACTAGACACTGCTAGACTCCACGCAGTGGGGAGTGGGTGCTCAGATGGCAGCTGTGTGTTCATTGGCTGTCACAAGGCATGTGCACACTCCCTCTAGGCTGCCTGCCATGGCCTCCATCCCCACCTGCACCTGCTTTGCCAGCTCCCTGTCCTGCTGGACTCCTACAACTGTCCTCTGAAAGGTTGTCTCTGGGTCCTCGGAGTCCTGAGATGTGTTTGTGCTTGCAGGTAGTATATTTTGGGTGTTAGGTGGGTCATCTGGGGAGGCTGCAACATTGATTGTCCTCCATGAAACTGGAGGTGGTGTCTGGAGGGATCCTAGGACATCCTGGAGAGTCTGCTGGCTGATGGTTGTCAACTGGTCATCCAGGTCATCGGAGAACTCCAGGACAGGCAGATCAGCAAGAGAGCCATCATCCTCTGCAATGAGATGGTGTCAAATCAATCTTTCTATGGTGTGTCAGTTGACATGGCACATCATTGAAATGCTATTGGAGGCTTAGTGACAACTTACAGCCCAAACATTGTTCTTGTACATTATGGTTCCAATTTATCAGCCCTTTGCCCTACATTAGTGTCACGTAAAGGAAAGCTCAGGTGGTGCAATAGGCTGCGTCATATTTACAAGATGTGATGTATTCCCTTTTGGTGGCTTGACACCACCTTGTTATTGTGGCCCCTTCCCAGTTTGCATGGGAGGGCCAGGCAATGGCTGTTGCGGTGATCAAGCCACACCAACACACATTGCATTTTGACCCTGTCCCAGTTTTACATGTTTTCATACACCTGAGGCACTAGCAAAATCTTACACCACCCCAGGGATGGCATTACCAAGGCGCAATGATGAAGTTTACTTTGATTGCTCCTCATGTTAATGTTTATGTATGTGTGCTGCATTCCACAGCACACATGGACCTAGCAGATTTCCATTTCAGTTTCTGGTTGTGGTGGAAGGTGCTCCTCCTACACAACTATGGTCTCCCCCTCAATGCAGCCAAACTTGCACTATGGCGCAAGGGATAAAGCATTGTGGCAGGGCAGCTATTTACCACTGACACAGGGGTGGACCCAGGGATGACCGGCATGGGTATCATTTATTGATGTGAACAGCATTTAGTATATGACTGTACCTGATGCCACTAAATTATGGACATAGCCAGTTGACTTATTTTCAACTTTGGTCAGAGTCTCTAGCTAGTTTGATGGAGCTATTGCAGCTAGCTGTAATAGTTCACACATAGGCCCTCATTAAAAGTCCGGCAGTCCTATGACCACCGGACTGCCATTGGCAATATTACCACTGCCAACAGCGCAGGTGGAACTGGCATATTTTGACTGTGGGGAAAGCGCCACGGGCCAATGGCCCGGCACTGGCAGGTTGCCGCCAGCTTACGGACTGCCAATGCCACCTGTCTTGTGACATCAGCCCAGCATTACGATCAGTGCCACCATCCAGATTATGTTCCCTCTTTTCCACCAGCCTTTCCATGGAGGTCCAACCGCCATGCACAGGTTGATGGTAATGTTGTGTGGTGTGCCCTGCACTGCACTGCCCTGCACTGCACTGCCCATGCAAATGGCATGGGCAGTGCAGGGCCCCCATGCCCAGTCCCTTTGTGCTTTGCAGTGACAGTTGCAGCATGTACTGTCACACCCAATGCACCCCAAGATTGGCTCTGGCTCTGTTTGATCCAGCAACAATGTTGGGGTAACTTCCCCACAGAGCTGACATGAGGAGATAGATTTCCACCTGCCATCCCAGCGTGAAACTCATAATGCCAACTGCAGAGGGAAGACTGCACTGTCAGTCTTACCAACACCAGACTTGCCCATGTGCCATCCCCCGTTCGTCATTGTGATAATGTGCACCATGATGTTCACAGACATACACCATATGTTGCGTTTGTGTGATTGTTTCCCCATTCTTATGTGGCTCACATGGTTGTGTCAGAGTTGTTGCGGGTTCAGCCTATATGTGTTGTGTTCTACAGATTGCAATCTTTTCTCTAGTGGCACAGTTCTGATCAGCATCAAAATGTGTGGCTCAACACTGCACCAGTTTAGTTACGCAGGGTAGTGCCATGTTTACTGTGATATGGGACCACCCTGCAATTGCCCCGGCAGCTGCACAGATTAGTTCTCCCTACACCCAGACAGGCATTGTTGCAGCATGATGAAGAAGTGGCTGCCTTGTAGGGATGTCATGTGTCTGTACGGGGTGGTGTTCCTTCCTGAGCAGGTATAAGTAATGTTAGCTAAGGTGCCATTTTAATGTGTGCTGTAAGATGTAGTACACATGTGTTTTGGCAATGGGACATGGCAGTAGCGAAGTGTTTCTGCAAGAGACACCACCATGACGTAACCCCCAGAAATAGTGTTGACTTTCTTCATCGTCTCTGATGTCTCAGTTGTGTAGGTGGGCTAGGTTTGACTATATGCAAGGGGTGTTGTGATGACACAGCCACAGGCACAGTAATTAGACGTGCCTTCTATCCAATGTGCTGCATATGTACATGTTGGTATATAGCCCTGGTGATTGACGTATGTCCAGGTTAAGTATGTGTTGTGCATGGCACAACCAAGGCATGTGTACATGTGTTGCTTATGTTTGAATAGTGCATCTTGATTCATGGGCAATGAGTCCCGCTGCAATTCTTTAGTATGCATTGAGTGTGTCCTATGTGCCTGCCCCTTCTGACATTAGTAAAATTAGCAGTTATTCCCACCATGCAACTTACTTACTTACTTTTGTGGTGGTTGTTGGAAGTCTGCACTGTCCTGTTCCTGGCCATTTTCTCCTTAATCCTGCGCTTACAATCATGCCAGCGCTTCTTGTACTCTGACAGTTCGCCTCACCTCTGCCACACTGTTGATTTTGTCCACTATTTGCTGCCATATGGCCTCTTTCTTACCAATTGGAAGTTTGGAGGTGACGAATAGATGGTGTTGGTGCCTGTCACCGCTCTGACAAGGATCTCATGCTCCTCCTCACTAAACCGAAACTTGTGCTTTTTCCTTTCCTTCTCCTGGGATTTTTGTGTATCCTCCTGGCTGGTTCCTGGGTGTTTGGGGTCACCCTGGGGTCTCTCCTGGCCTGTTGCTTCCATCTTCTCTTTGAATTGCACTCTTTCCTGCTTGTGTGTCTAAAGTTGACGCAAATGCGGTGTTAAAATGGGGCAAATTTGTTTGTGACATGTTTACGTGCCACAAAATGTTTTAGAGTCAGTTTTGCAGCATTAACGTCAGTTTGCCTTACTACAGGGTACAAGGGTTTATGTAAAAGTTTTTTACTCTAACCATTTCTTAGTGCCATAGTGCGTCATAGTATAAATATGAAGCATGGAGGTTGCTGAGAAATGGCGCTAAACTTTTTGACGCAAAATTGCAGTTGCGCAGTTTTGCATCAAAAAGTATAAATATGGGCACCAAATGTTTAGGTCCCCAAGAATGCATAGGTTTGAATATAATGTTATAAGGTTTGAGACTGTGGGGGTCATTCCGACCCCGGCGGGCGGTGGGCGCCGCCCGCTGGGCGGAAACCGCCCAAAGACCGCACTGCGGTCAAATGACCGCGGGGGTCATTTCAACTTTCCCGCTGGGCCGGCGGGCGATCTCCAAAAGATCGCCCGCCGGCCCAGCGGGAAAGCCCCTGCAAAGAGGAAGCCGGCTCCGAATGGAGCCGGCGAATTTGCAGGGGTGCGACGGGTGCAGTGGCACCCGTCGCGATTTTCACTGTCTGCTAAGCAGACAGTGAAAATATTTGTGGGGCCCTGTTGGGGGCCCCCTGCACTGCCCATGCCAGTTACCCGTTCCCGCCAGCCTCTTCCTGGCGGTGTAAACCGCCAGGAACAGGCTGGCGGGAAGGGGGTCGGAATCCCCATGGCGGCGCTGCAAGCAGCGCCGCCATGGAGGATTCCCTGGGCCAGGGGAAAACCGGCGGGAAACCGCTGGTTCCCCTTTTCTGACCGCGGCTTTACCACCGCGGTCAGAATGGCCCGGGAAGCACCGCCAGCCTGTTGGCGGTGCTTCCTCTGCCCTCCACCCTGGCGGTTTGAAACCGCCAGGGTCGGAATGAGGGCCTGTATCTAGAAAAGTGCCTGGGAATATTGAGTTGTTAGGGGGAGTTCTGTAAAGGAGGAGAAAGTTACAAAAGGAAATTGGAGTAGGGTTGCAGCTGGTGAGGAGCACCTCACAACCTTGTAAGGAAATGTTGTCTGTTTTACTGAGATTTATTGCTTGTTTGAATATAATCACTAGTCCACCTCTTCTCTTGCCTATACGGTTTTGTGTGATGGTTTGATAGCCTGAAGGAATGGCTTCATGCAATACCAGGCCATGTAATCTCCCAAACATGATTCTGGTACAAATAGAAAGTCAGGTTGTGTGTCTGTGAGCTGCTCGTAGATGTGGTGCTTGTTTTTTTAGAGTAATCGAGCCTTTATGAGCAGGCAGTTTAGAAAATGTGTGTTTGTGGCGGTGTCGTTTTGTTTTGGAGAAGGGTGAGCAGTAAATTTTGAGCTTGTAGCAGGTGTGTTGTTAGTTGTGATAGCTGTCTGAGGGTCACAATTGTCCTGTTTTTCAATATAGTGTTCCTCTTCCAGCAGGCTTAGGAAGCAATTTGTTGGGTCTGTGTGTGTTGGTGGTGGACTTGGTGGCTGAGAGAGACCTGAAGAGTGTACTATTTTTTGTAGAGTAGCCTTATTATGTAATAGACAAGGGGATTCAAAATTGTTAAGAGTGGCATGTTGTTTATTTTGTTTGTGTCTGTTTAGTGAGGAAAGAGTATGGGTTAGGGGTGGTGGAGGAGCATGTGGGTCATAATGTAAGGCTCTATATTGTGCAATGGATGAGAGGCGGGTGAATGAATGTTGCTGTTTTGTGGTGCTTGTGGTAGATGTTTGTGAAGAGTGAGAATGTAGGGGTAAAGATTGGTCAGGATTTGTATTCTTTGTGTTAGGTAGAACTGTTTTTTAAATGTTTATGGGTCCACGTTGATGGGTACTCAATTGGTATACCTTAGTAAACCGGGTGGGTGGAGTAAAACCAAAATCCTTTTTAGAGTTAGAAGGGTCAAGGTCTACGTCTGAGGAGTACTCAAGTAGTTTGGATTGAGGAACTTGAATTAATATGCTCCCTGTCACTCTGACACTGACTGTACTTTATGATTATCAAACTAGGTTGCACTGTCACTTTATCTATATGGTCACAAGCGAGTGCTTGGTTTCAAGTCCCCACTTTTAGCTTAATCTTAAGAAATGTTTTTAGCGTTATGACAATTAGGTGGGGTCAACACACCTGCATAGTGTCTCATCAAATGGTAAAACTAATTAATACAACCGTGGACTGTTTTTATTGTAATTATGTGTATTTCAAGGCCAATTTGAGAGCACGTGCAAGTGTTTATTTGGCGCGATTATGTGACAAGTTTTAAATTGGCATTGGTCTTAATTAACTATGCTAATAAAATGTACTTACTATTCTTTCTGTAGTCATGAGGGTGGGAGTGGGTGTGATAGAAGGTATTATGAAAGTTTGTGTTATTTTGATGTGCTGATGTGTGTGGTCTGTTTTGTTTTTGTGGAATAGTGAGAGGTGATATTGATGTAGTGGTTTTCTGTGAAGGATTTGTATGTGAATTAGTGCTGGTGAGTGGTATTAAAATATTATAGGGGTGTTGTGTTTTGGAGAAGAGTGTATGAGGTGTGTAAGAGGGGATCGATGTGGGTCAAGGGTGTTTGTGTTAGTTTTGATCACTCGAAGAGGTAATATGTGTGGTGGAGTGGAGTGTGAGAATTTTATGATTGTGTGTAATTGGTGAAGAGAGGGGAGGGTATTTATAGATTGTGTTTTAGAAGGCTGGGTTTAGGTATTGTCGTGATAAAAGGGGGCCTGGCAGGAGTACACAGAGGATATTGCTGTTGGTTTGTATGAACAGGGAGTGTGTTTCTGGATGGCTGAATGTAATGTAAAATGTGATTTTGTGTTGTGTGGGCGATGGCAGGTTGTGTTAGTGGGAATGGACAGAGTAGTGTTTGCTGTGAGAATGAAGGTGTTTTACTGTTGTAGGTGTGGTGGATATGTGTATAGGTGTGGTATATGGGTTTTGTGTTGGTTGATGAGACATTGCAATTTGTATGAGGTCAGTTTGAGATGCATGAGTTGACTGTCTTTGCTTATAATATGTTTGCATGTTGATGGATCTGTAGGGAGTAAGGTCCTTTCTGGTAAATAGGAAATTGGGCAGCATTTCTGGCCCTAGGCCCGACCAGACCCTAACAGGCCCAAACAAGCAAATGCACTTGTCCTCTCCGCCCTTAGCCTCGACACCTGGGCTGAGACGCCCTGAGCCCTAGGCTTAAATAGCCATATTGGACTATAGGATCGTAGTCCTAACCCTAACCAATCTGACTTTTAACCCTAAACCCCACAACCAATGAGAGACTAAACCCTATTCACCAATCATAGCCCTAGTCCTGACAACCAATCACAATCCCAACCCTAAAACCACAAACCAATAAGAATCCCAATCCTAGTACCAATCACAACCCCAACCCTAAAAACATGAACCAATAGGAATCTCCACCCTAATACCAATCACAACACCAACCCTAAAAACATGACCCAATAGGAATCTCCACCCTAGTACCAATCACAATCCCAACCCTAAAAATATGAACCAATAGGAATCTCAACCCTAGTACCAAACCCTATCCCAACCCTAAAAATATGAACATTAGGAAATTCAACCCTAGTACCTAAAACCATAAACCAATAAGAATCTCAACCCTAGTACCAATCACAACCCCAACCCTAAAAACAGATTCCCACCCTAGTACCAATCACAACCCCAACGCTAAAAACATGAACCAATAGGAATCTCCACCCTAGTACCAATCACAACACCAACCCTAAAACCACAAACCAATAAGAATCCCAACCCTAGTACCAATCACAATCCCTACCCTAAAAACATGAACCAATAGGAATCTTCACCCTAGTAGCAATAACAACACCAACCCTAAAAATATGAACCAATAGGAATCTCCACCCTAGTACCAATCACAACACCAACCCTAAAAACATGACCCAATAGGAATCTCCACCCTAGTACCAATCACAATCCCAACCCTAAAAACATGAACCAATAGGAATCTCAACCCTAGTACCAAACACTATCTCAACCCTAAAAACATGAACAATAGGAATTTCAACCCTAGTACCTAAAACCATAAACCAATAAGAATCTCAACCCTAGTACCAATCACAACCCCAACCCAAAAAACATGAACAAATAGGGATCTCTATTCTAATAATCACACCCCCAACCCCAACCTTAAAAACATTAACCAATTAGAATCTCAACCCTAGTACCAATCACAACCCCAACCCTAAAAACATGAACTAATAGGAATCTCAACCTTTGTACCATTCACAACCCCAACCCTAAAAACATGAACCAATAGGAATCTCAACCTCTGTACCAATCACAACACCAACACTAATCCATAAACCAATAGAAATACTAATCCCAACAACCAATCACTACAACATATGCAGCAATCTATAGAAACTTTATTAAGGGCCAAGTCAACTGAAGCCCAAGCCCCTGTGGGGAGGGAGGAGGGAGCTGCTGCTCTATTCAGAATCTCTTTGAATACAGACAGTGTGAATCCACACTTCCAAGCTAGCAGAGTCTACTTTCCAGGTAAGGGAGAGAGTGTAAAAACACTAAAATACTGCTTGCCACGCACTCAGATATTTGGCTTTTTCAAGGCAAAAACAGGTGATGCAGACGGTTTCTAAACACAATTTAAATCACGGAAATAGATTAAGAAGTCTCCTAAACACACTCTGGTTAGCGGCTGAGGTGTATGTAGCTTTTTTACTTAAAAATGGGGTGCTTTATGCAGTTTTTTTGCCACAAACTAGGAGGGAAATTTCAAACAGTCATGGCTAAAAAAAAAAACAATTGCCCGAAAAACAGGGAGCCTACAGTAAACAGGCATTGGCTAGCAGTACAAAAGCACTAAACAATCTTTTGTAAATGTTGCTTTGGCATTTCTGTGTGCTGCATTTTGCAGCACACACAGAAGTGCCCAATCACCATTAGTGATTGTTTATGTGCAGGAAGGGACACCTTCCTGCACATAAACAATCACACCCCTCAACGCAGACATCCTTGCATGATGGTGCAAGAATGCCTGCGTTGTCACTGGCAGCTATGTTTAGCACCAGCGCAGGAGACAACACAGGAGTGCGCCATATTTAATCCCTGTATTGTGAAAATGATGGAGCGCAGCACTGCCAATTTTGACTCAGTGTCGTGCTCCATCATTTTCCTATAAATATGGGCCTAATGTGTGTGAAGCGCGCAGCAACTCTCTGTAGAAAACTGAATGACTACATTACTGCAACTGTGAATCAGTAACCCTGTAGATACTAACATACATGCACAGAGTGTGTTTCTTTGTTCATTTGAACAATCAAAACTTCTGATGTCTACAGAAATTCCATTTCTTTTGAACGTGTGCTCACTGTTTGAAACCAGATATAAATAATGTCTCCATTTTCCTTCCTCTCCCATTGCATCTAATGTGTTAATACCCCAGCAACACGTGTTAATAATATACCATATTTCATTATGGGATTTATATGCATGTGCATACATTTTATCATTATTGATTCTTGTTTATAAATCCAATCAAATAATACAGCTATACATATACTGTAATAAAACAGATGACATATATACTATACTATGCTCTCCATGCACTGAAACTAGATGTGGTCTTGACCCCCATGCCAGGCTGCACCACTCACCAACCTTGCTTAACCACCCATCAATCATACCCTCCAGCCATACCTTGCTCAGTTGTATGTTTATACATTATTATGTGTTCTTTGTGATTTCTGTCTTATTGTCTGTGAAATATAGCCTTAGGGCCAGATGTATTAAGCGCTTTTACCAGTCAGGCCTATCAGACCGTTTGCAGTTGGTAAAAGGCTTTTTGCCATGCACCATTCCTATTTTGCGAGTCGGTAACCTATTACAGACTGGCAAAATAGGGATTGAGACTTGCTATTAGGAAGGGGCGTGCCAAGGGAGTCCCTTCATAATATTGACTCGCAGGGCCGTGTATGACTGTTTTGCGATTGGGAATGCAGTCACAAAACAATCGCGGTTACTAGCAACTTTGTCATGGTAACCCATTCCTTTGTGAATGGAGGCGCAAACATTTTTTAAAAGCAAGCATTGGTACCACTGCCTACTCTTAAATAATGAAAAGAAAAGCTTTCAGTTTTCTTCGTGCAATGCATCCCCTTTTCCTTTAAGGAAAATCAGATGCATTACAAAAAAAACTGCCTTATTTAAAAAGCAATCACAGACATGGTGGTCTGCTAACCCCAGCAGGCCACCATCTCTGTGATTGTAGCCATTCAAAATGGGTCGCAATATGCAACCTGCCTGTAATACATCGCAGTTTGTGATTTACTAATAGCGAATCGCAAAAAAATCGCATAACTCTTTTTTGATACATCTGGCCTTTAGCCTCTTGATCTATGCTGCAGTGCTTTTGGCTCCATGCACAAATCTGCATCAGAATTGGCCAGCGCTTGGCATGGTCAACTAAGATCCAGCATGCCAATTTTAGTGAAAAGTTAAAGGGAGTGGAAAAAATGTGTTTTCCCATTTCTAGGAAATTTTGGTCGCTACTACTGCTAAAACCACTGATATCATTTATGCCACACATAATTTAGGACATTTTGTGTTTCACTTGTTACACAAAGTTCCCAAAATGATGCCATTACACCACTTCACATAACTTGGCACAATTATCCATAAAAGTTTACAGTGAATGCACTATTTGCACTAAAGTTTTAATGTTAATGCACCAGAACAACGACACAAACACCAGTTGTGAGCATTGCTTTTGTTCTGTGCACTATTTTTGTAGCGTGAAAAGCACTAGTGTCAAAAACTGACTCAAGGATGCATTTCATTCTAAAATATAGCACAAATGGACGGATTTGCATTTCACGTAATTCTACATAAACACTCCAAAACAAATTACGCACATTTTGCACACCCCTACTCATAACATCTGAAACAACATAACTGATGACACCATCTGTATTAATTAGTGCTGTTAAGATTTTACACTGCACCATAATTAAAGGGAGAAAAGGGATCTACAGCTGAATGGAACTGGAATTGATTGTGGAGGCATGTACACAGGACCTGGCCTTCCATCCAACCTCCTACTGCGCACTTCTGAATACATAAGCAGTGGGGTTTGGTTATCTGCAAAGAGATGTGGGCAGGGTCTGACCATAGGTCATGTCTCGTGGCTAACCCCTGCTGTCCAGGACTGAAGGCTTTGTGCAGTTGGAGGTGCACATGCTGATCAATGCCCAAGCCAAGCACCCTACCCCTCCGGAGTTCCTATAACCTCCGTGCACAATCTACCACTTTTTGCAGTTGTTGCTGGCCGCAGAGGAATTGTATCAAACTGTTTGTGAGAGGCTGTGAAATAATGCTAATTACCAAATTGTAAGGTTAATTGAAATGATACAAATGCCATATTTTATATTTATTTTCTTGGATGACATCACTGCAGCAAGTCCATTTGCCAGCCTATTTGACATCATTGCACTGAAGTGTCCATTGGATTAGTTTAACACATATGCATCATTGGAAGGTGGCTACCCTCATCTTGAAAATGCTTACTTTCAGGACATGTACTTTTCCAGTCACTATGGCTAGCACTAAAATCAACAATCCACTAGTCCATGTGGGCTTTTTAATTTAATGCAGTGAGAGCACTCAAAATTTGCCAGCAGTCCTATGGCATTCTAAGAAATGCTTGCCTATTTTGGCATTGAGAATAGAAATTATTCAAACTCTTGTTTTATTTACAGGATCCTGAAACATTTCCCTCAATTTTGGTGACTTGCCATGTAGCAATATATTAACCATGGCTTCTTGAGTTCTTTCAATATGGTGGTACAAGTACAGGAATGCTATCATTTCAACCTTCAGTGTTTGGGGAGTGAATCATATGATTTAAGTGTTCAGACACGTTGTTCACATATTTCTTTACCCTCAGAAGTTCATCTAAAAGTTATGCTGGCCCCAATAGCTCCTAAAAGGAACTATTCACTCTTTCCATATTGAAATGAAGGAAAAATCTTACCCTCACTGAAATGGCCACACTAGTTGTAAGTAACAGGTTTAAATGCTCTTCTGCTACTAAAAGCTTAGTGTTGTCGCCTATAGAGAAAATTGAACGACCTCTCCGGTTCTTATTTATGTCCCCAGGTTCACTCGTAACAAAACCTTACCCAAGGTATCAGTCAGTTAATATTAGTACCTATACTGTTTGTATATCATGTCAGTGTTAGGAGTCTATGGGGGTCATTCCAACCCTGGCGGTCATCGACCGCCAGGGTGGATGACCACGGAAGCACCGCCAACAGGCTGGCGGTGCTTCCATGCCCATTCTGACCGCGGCGGTAAAGCCGCGGTCAGAAAAGGGGATCCAGCGGTTTCCCGACGGATTTCCCCTGTCTGGGCTGAATCTCCATGGCGGCGCTGCAAGCAGCGCCGCCATGGAGATTCCGACCCCCTTCCCGCCACACTGTTTCTGGCGGTTTTTACCGCCAGGAACAGGATGGCGGGAACGGGTGTCGTGGGGCCCCTGGGGGGGCCTGCACTGCCCATGCCACTGGCATGGGCAGTGCAGGGGCCCCCTAACAGGGCCCCAGCATGATTTTCACTGTCTGCTTAGCAGACAGTGAAAATCGCGACGGGTGCAACTGCACCCGTCGCACCCCTGCAACACCGCCGGCTCGATTCGGAGCCGGCTTCTGGGTTGCAGGGCCTTTCCCGCTGGGCCAGCGGGCGCTCCCTTGGCGGGCGCCCACCGGCCCATCGGGAAAGCCAGAATGGCCTCCGCGGTCTTTTGACCGTGGAGCGGCCAATTGGTGGTTTCCGCTTGCCGGGCGGTGCCCGCCGCCTGCCAATATTGGAATGACCCCCTATATCTGGTATTGCTTCTGTCAGAATGCACATGTGAATTATACATGATAGCATGAACTTTACTTTTTTACTTTAGGTCTTGCTCCTAGAAGACACTGGTGGGATTCATTTTTTACTTCTAATATATTCCCTCCTGCAACAAAATATATCATACTCAGAAAAAGAAGCTGATAAATGCACTAGGATGCCTGATAGGTAAACAGTTGCATCTTTTCCCTTCTAGACAACGAGGCCAGATAATTGTCCAAACTGATAATGTCTCTAGATAATATCTTCAGCTCTTAAAGTTCTTGAGGATGACCTCTCATCTCTTTGATACACACACACAGGTTCTGATTTAAGAAATCAGAAACTTAAATGGATCCTGCAGATCCTCAATACTAAAGGTTTCTCTTCATCATGGATTGCCTGGCCTGTTGACCTTTGCATGGCATTAGTATTGCCTTAGTCCCCACTGTCCATGTCCCCAATTTCCCCACAAACCCTAAGTTCCCTTGTGATTCAGGCTTCCTGGGGCTCCACTGCTTGTTGTGTAATTAACCCAGGTGAGGTGTTCCCACTGGATTCCTCTCCATCCAAACACTCCAAAGACACAGTGGTCAAGGCCACAGCATCCACCAAGGCCACCAAGATTGTGGCAGTGTACTCCACCAGCCCATATGTGTCTTCCAATCTAACTGGTCCCACTAGGTGATGAGGTTTGGGTAGATGTCCATGAAATCTTGGTTTTGCAGGGCACCAGGCTGCAATTTCTATTGCATCCCCAAGTTGTGGTAGGATGGCTGAATTTACTTTTCCAATTGGAGAGGAGACTTGTCATCCACTCTGGTTCTAGTTTTGTGATTTTAATACACTAACCAATTATAGATCTTTGGTTTCCATCCCAGTCCTGCAGTTCTCTCCCTACTGTTGCATGACCTTGATCACACCAGTATACTGTTAACCCTTTTTGCTCCTGATTGCAATGACAACCTGCAGAGTCTACTGTAGCATATTGATGTTATTTGAACTATAATCCTCGTGGTTCTGGGTGGACTCTGAACAGCAAATAGGTAATATACAGGTAGGTGTTAGGGTGTGCTTAATTTCATGGAAAGTCTGTTCTAAAGAACAGTGTGTGAGTGTATGCTAAATAATAAAGTAATGTTTGACCACATCTCTTGTGTGGTGTAATTTATCTGCATGCTTCTGGACTGGGTTAGACCCTACAACTGTGCCTGAGAATACAAGACTGCTCTTCCTGAGAGTTTGCAACAAAATGCAACAAATTGCTTGTACATGTCATGCATTTCCAGGATTGATACAGAGCGGTCGCATCTGGCACATGTGGAGTCAAAGCCCTGCTCCAATGCATACACAGATGCAGAAGCGCTCAAATGCCCTCTAGGGGAGCACATTCAAAATGCCCTCCATTAATGCTGATGAGGGGGTCGACAGAGATTCTACGCCGTGCCCCAAATACACAATGATCATTCAGATGAAGTGAGAAATAACGATCCCATCAGCAAGGTAAGAGAAACAAAGAACTTACTCAATGTCAAGGGCAATTGAAGCATAAGGCAGCACATATTATTATAGCACACTCTGTTTGCAAGATTTGTTGGTGCTACCCTGTGCGGCAAAAGCTGTCAAAACACCATGTTCTCTCAATGGCGGCAGAAGGGAGTGCAAAAATCAATGCAACCGTGTTTATGGAGCCACCACTGCCTTTCAACACCTCTAAGAAGCGAAACATTGGTGCCAATGTGGGCTGTGTGGATCTAAACATTTCGATGATTTCAGAGATGCACTAGAGGAAGAAGATGACAAGAAGATCATCAACTATGTGAAAAACTTTGTAGGAGGCGGAGAGGAAGAAGTGCTAAAGAATATCTCACAGACTGATGTAAAATTGTACCCAAAGACAAAGGAAGCATTAGAGGCCAAGTTCATTCCAATGCTGAATGTCGACTATGAAAGGTATATCTTCAACCAAGAGCAACAACAGGTTGGTGAAACAATAGATGAGTAAGTTAATAGACTTGATGCGCTCATTAAACATACAAGTTCTTCGACTTCACTGACAGAGAAGCCAGGCCCCTCAGAATCACTGATGACTGCCTTTCAGATTTGTTAGGAAGGCACATGCTAAGAGAAACACACAGGGGGTCATTACGACCCTGGCGGTCATGGACCGCCAGGGCCGGGGACCGCGGATGCACCGCCAACAGGCTGGCGGTGCATCCAGGCCAATTCTGACCGCGGCGGTAAAGCCGCGGTCAGAAAAGGGAAACCGGCGGTTTCCCGACGGTTTTCCCCTGGCCTGAGGAATCCTCCATGGCGGCGCTGCAGGCAGCGCTGCCATGGGGATTCCGACCCCCTTACCGCCAGCCTGGTTCTGGCGGTTTTGACCGCCAGAACCTGGTTGGCGGTAACGGGTGTCGTGGGGCCCCACCAAGATTTTCAGTGTCTGCATAGCAGACACTGAAAATCGCGACGGGTGCAACTGCACCCGTCGCACCCTTTCCACTCCGCCGGATCCATTCGGAGCCGGCATCCTCGTGGAAGGGGGTTTCCCGCTGGGCTTGCGGGCGGCCTTCTGGCGGTCGCCCGCCAGCCCAGCGGGAAACTCAGAATTACCACGGCGGTCTTTTGACCGCGCAGCAGTATTCTGACGGCGGTACTTTGGCGGGCGGCGGACAGTCTAGAGAAAATACTGATGGCTGTGAGAGCAGAAGAATGAGCAGATTGACAAGCTGCTGACGTGTTGCTCGAATGTGAATTTACAGTGAAAAAACTAAAGATAAGAAGTGTTTGGAAAAACATTAACAGTTAATTTAATTAAACATTATGGCTGGGGAACAGTTACAGAACCGGGGTGTGAGGACTGTTTCAAAGTACATGTGTTCTGTGCGGTGTTTTATACATTTCTTTGGGTACAATAAAGCAATTACAACATTCTTTTTGAGGGGAAGAATGTGAACAGTTGTCATGGAGTCATAAATATGGTCCTTATAACAAATGCAGGTGGGTCTCAACCTTGCATGGACCAATGTAGGCCAGCGGGAATGTGTTCAGATGTCTGACTTGAGGGGTGTGTGATGGGTTAGTGCTACTGTGCGTGCTGTGTTCTGATTGACTGTGTGTTCCTAGCTTAATGTAGCATTTGATTTTATGGGGTCTTGGGGAATGTGTGCACCCCTTTGGCCATGTGTGTTTTATTGGAGCCAATTTCCTCAGACCATTCTGGTGTTGCTTTGAGTATCTGTAGGGCTGATCTAAGATTCCTGTTCACACATTTGTCTGCCAGCTACACGACACCCCATCTGTGACCTGTCAATCTGTAACCTCAGGCCTAGGTCTCGGAGCCTTCTTGGCCAATTACTTTTGTATTGCAGTCAATGGAGAGTTCATGACGGGTGAATTTAATAGTGGTGATGCAACTTTGTTCTTATATGTGAATGTATTTTTGTGTGCATCGGCATCAATTATTCCAAAATGAACACATGGAAGCAGGAACAGCACATCATGAATCGCAACTGACCTTGAAAAGCATGCACAAGCTTACACAAGATACACATAGGTTGAAGTCTTCCATGATAACAAAGCTATGGCTTCTATGTGGATTCTCATTTTCCCATGGAGGTAAATGTCCAGCTGTGGGACAAGTTTGCAAAGGTTGTGGGAAAGAACCATTTCATAGCAATGTGTCAAACTAAAGAAAATTCAAGTGTGTCACAACGGCAAGAGAAAATGACCGCAAGAACATTCCAAAAGCATTTCCACCATTCCCCAAAAAACAAAAGCAACATCATCTATGACAACTAAAAACCAGGCAAAATCAATCATCATCAGGCTCATCATGCACTGGTTCTTTAACATCACTACTAAGTGCCAGTGAAGAAGATGGATGCACACTGATGATATCTACCGATAGACAGCATGCACATGTAGGGTTGGCAACCTGTAATGAAGATCTCAGCTCAAAGAAAGCTCACCAGATGGAGCAACAAACATCATTTGGACACTGTCCCAAAATCAAATTGAAAGATCATCAAATAACTTTCACCATTAACAGTGGTGCGTTAGTTAAACTCATGACAATAGAAATGTTTAACACCCTGTTCCCTGTTCCCTGTGGCTCAACTCACTCCATCAGGCATGAAGCTGTATACTTGGGATGCTTCTGAGCCATTGCAAAGTGAAGAGTCATTCCTAGCTACAATGTGACACAAAAAGACATCACTGCGAGCCACCATTTATATTCTACAAGGGACTTAGGCGGTCATTACAACCCTGGTGGACAGTGTTAAAGCGGCGGTAAGACCGCCAACAGGCTGGCGAAAAAAAAAATTGAATTACGACCATGGCGGAAACCGCCAACAAAGACAGCCACTTTAACACTCCGACCGCCAAGGCGGTACAAACAAACAGCATGGCGGTCACGGCCAACGGACAGGCGGAGGACAATGTACAGTGGCGGCCCGTCCTTTAGGGCAGAGGGGCCACGTCTCCCCACCCCATGAAGAATGTCTTTCAGGCTGAACAAATGCCTGACAGACACTCTCCATGTACAGGTCAGGCAGCCAGGAGTGAGACATGCGCATTTTGCGCACACTCCTGGCTGCCTGAGCTGAACTTTGCTGGGCTGAGGAGATCACAGCTCCTATGGGCGTGACCTCCTCGCCCCAGCAAAGGTGCCTCGAGGCCCTCCCCTGGGTGACGAGGAAAGCGTCACCCATTGACACTCTCCCTGGGTGCTTCAGGTTTAAGCCCTGAAGCGCCCAGGGTGAGTGTCAATCAGTGACACTTTGTCACAGAGTGAGGTGGGGTCAGCAGTCTCACTGACCCCATCCCACTCTGTGACGAGGCTGGGACTGCTGCCTTCCCTCATTGGCTGACTTAGGCATTGGTTTGGTTTGCCTAAGGTCAGCCAATGAGTGAAGGCAGCAGTCCCAACCCTCCTGGCACCTGGAGGCTGAAGGTAAGTGTGTGTGTATGTGTGTTATCTTTTAAATTGAATGTTTGGTGCGCGCCTGCATGTTTGAGTGTTATGAGTGTTGTTAATGGATGTGCGTGCGTGTGTGAAAGAATGAATGTGTGTGATCTTGTTAAATGAATGTTTGGTGCATGCGTGCATGTTTGAATGGTATGAATGTTGTTAATGGATGTGCGTGCATGTGTAAAAGAATGAGTGTGTGTGATGTTTTAAAATGAATGTTTGGTGCGTGCGTGCATGTTTGAATGGTATGAGTGTTGTTAATGGATGTGCGTGCGTGCGTGTCTGTGTGTGAAAGAATGAGTCTGTGTGTGTGTGTGCCCCGCCCGCCCCCCTCCCTTCTAAAGCTGCCGGCCTCCACTGACAATGTACCGCCCACAGTATCACAACCTACAAATCCGCCACCTTTTCCGGGGCAGATTCACCGCGAACAAAAACACAGCAGAAACAGGACTTCGAAGGGAAAACGCTCACCTCTACACACCCCACAAGGAACCAGGACGCCATGGAACCAGAGCTGCACATTTTCCCTGCCCTTATCTTCTTGCTCCTCTACCAGGAGCACGAATGCCGGCGGCGAAGACCACGGTGAGTACTGCACCTACAACACAGGGGAGGGGGAGGGAAAAAACAGGGACACACACACGCAACACACAACACCCCCACCCTCACCCACTACAACACACACTAATACAACATTATATATTACAGTTACACCCCCCAAACCTCCTGGAAGAATGCAAATACAAAAGGAAATGAGTGTAACCATTGTAATATATTAAAATCCGGTCCGCAAAAATATATATACACTATTAACAAATATATACACCAAGAATAGTAGTCTAGGTATTGCTCCATTGAAGTCCGTGGAACACTGGGCCCACACAGCATGGGCGAGGCCCACACCCAATACCCGAACATGACGGAGAGAACACTACAGGGGCATCAGATAGAAATAAAACAGGCATCTCAGGGGGAAGGGAAAGGGGGGGCACCTCAGCCGGTTGAGTGCACGACACCAAATCCACGAGGGGGCCACATGCCCACTGTGCAATCCTGGGGAGTGCAAAGCCACAGTCTCTCAAGTCTCTACAGTGGGTGGTTTGCCCACTGTTCAATCCTGGGGAGTGCAAAGCCACAGTCTCTCAAGTCTCTACAGTGGGTGGGTTGCCCACTGTTCAATCCTGGGGAGTGCAAAGCCACAGTCTCTCAAGTCTCTACAGTGGGTGGTTTGCCCACTGTTCAATCCTGGGGAGTGCAAAGCCACAGTCTCTCAAGTGGATGCCTTTCTCCACTGGTTCTGGAGGGGGCTTTGTGCCCAGAGTGCTACATCCTGCCAAGGACAAAGGTAGTGGATACCTTTCTCCACTGGTTCTGGAGGGGGCTTTGTGCCCAGAGTGCTTCATCCTGCCAAGGACAGAGGTAGTGGATGTGAATCTCCACTGGTTCTGGAGGGGGCTTTGTGCCCAGAGTGCTACATCCTGCCAAGGACAGAGGTAGTGGATGCCTTTCTCCACTGGTTCTGGAGGGGGCTTAGTGCCCAGAGTGCTTCATCCTGCCAAGGACTGAGGTAGTGGATGTGAATCTCCACAGGTTCTGGAGGTGGCTTAGTGCCCAGAGAGCTTCATCCTGCTTGTGTCGGACACAATAGCGTCAGTGCCCTTGGCGCTCATGGGCCAGCGGTGCTTGTGGCAGTGGTGTCCTGTTCAGCGGTGCTTGTGGCGGCGGTGTCCTGTTCAACGGTGCTTGTTGCGGCGGGGTCCTTGGCAACGGTGCTTGTGGTGGCGGTGTCCTGTTCAGCGGTGCTTGTGGCGGCGGTGTCCTGTTCAACGGTGCTTGTTGCGGCGGGGTCCTTGGCAGCGACTCAGCTGCTGGCAGTCCTTTCTGGCCCAGAGACTCAGCTGCTGGCAGTCCTGTCTAGCCCAGCGACTCAGGTGCTGGAGGTCCTGTCTGGCCCTTCGGGGCTGGTGCTGGCGGTCCTTTCTGGCCCTGCGGGGCTGGTGCTGGCGGTCCTTTCTGGCCCTGCGGGGCTGGTGCTGGCGGTAATGTCTGGCCCTGCGGGGCTGGTGCTGGTGGTCCTGTCTGGCCCTGCGGGGCTGGTGCTGGCGGTCCTTTCTGGCCCTGCAGGGCTGGTGCTGGCGGTCCTGTCTGGCCCAGCGGGGATGATGGCGGTGGCCTCCTGGGCAGCAAGGATGATGGCGTTGGCCTCCTGGGCAGCGGGGATGATGACGGTCTTCTCCGCCGTGCTGCTCTTCCCAGACTTGCTGAGTTTCTTGTGCCCCTTCCCCACCTTGGAAGGTGTCGCAGCTGAATCCACACTCCCACCTGTACCCCTGTGAGTGGCTTTGGTGGCTGAAGTCTTTCCCCTCTCCCGCCGGGCACTGGCCAACTTTTGATGCTTGACAGGTGGGGGACTGTCCATGCTGTGGCTCCTTGCCACACTGGCTGCCCTGGTGCCTGGTGCACTCCAGAATCCGGTGACTACTGACACCACTGGTCCCGGAGATGTTGTGGCTGAGGTGCTAGGTTGGGACCTAGAGAGTCGGGCCCTAGGAGACTGACGGGGTGGGGGAGGTGAGGGAAAGAGGTCAAGGGTGGACAGGAAAAGTTTCTTGGGAACACTGCGACGGGTAGCTGGAGGGGGTTTGGGAGTGGAGGAAGAGGTTGTGGTTGTAGGAGGTGTTCATTTGGTGACTTTGGGTTAAGGTGCATGCGCTGGGGGCTGTCGTGAGGTGGATGGCTGTTGGGTGGTTGTGTGGCTGCATTTGTGTATCTTGGGAGGGGGCGTCACAGACACACTGGGAGAGGACACAGGGGACGTGTGAATGGTAGTGGGGGTGGTGACTGCACGTGAGCGGGGTGTGGTGGTGTATGTGCTGGTGATGGAAGTAGTGGCTGTAGATGTAGTGCATGCCGGTGTGAGTGGAGACGAGACTGGGAGGGAGGAGGGAGACGAGGAGGATGGGGACACAGTGGAGGCAGTGGATGTTGGTGTGTCTGCATGTGTGTGATGCTTGCGTGAGTGCCTGTGGGATGTGTGGTGCTTATGTTTGCCAGAGCTTCCCTTGTGTGTTAACGCGTGTGCATGCTGGTCTGATGGCGTGCTTGGGGTAGGCTGAGGTACAGGGGTGTGGGTCTGGGTAGAGGTAGTTGGAGGGGGGAGGCTAGAGACAGGGACAATAGCTGCCATCAGTGCTAGAGCTCGAAAAGCTCGCTGAAGGGCTGCCTGACCAGAATGAATGCCCTCCAGGAATGCATTTGTTTGTTGCAACTGCCTCTCTACACCCTGGATGGCATTCAAGATGGCAGACTGCCCAACAGTGAGGGACCTGAGGAGGTCAATAGCCTCCTCACTGAGGGCAGCAGGGGTGACTAGGGCAGGGCCTGAGGTACTTGGGGCGAAGGTGATGCCCACCCTCCTGGGTGAGCGGGTACGGGGCAGAGGCTGAGGGGCTGATGGAAGGGCGGTGCTGGTAGGGGGGGTGGCGGCTGTTCCTGTAGGTGCGGGGGGCACAGATGTGGCCGCCACCACAAGGGAGCTCCCATCAGAGGACGAGTCCGTATCAGTGGACTCAGCTCTGGTCCCCGCCGTGGAGCTCCCCTCGCCCTTCGTCCCATTGGTGAATTCCGAGTCCATAGTCTCGCCCTCCAGGGCCATGTGGGATGCAGCTCCCTCCTGCTCCGGTGCCACTGCTCCTCCGCCTGATGATGCTATTGAACACAAGAACAGGGAGACCACAAAAAGGGGGAGGACGACAGAAGAAAGACATGTTGAGTGCATGCATTACCGCTGACCTATAGGAATTGTACAGGGGAAAAAGAAAAGTTATTAGAAACTGCACCGTCACAGTCATTGGCCCCCATCCCTACTCTTGCCATGTGGCACATGCACTCACCGTCGTTTCATGCATGCCTCAATCTCCCCCCCCCCATCTTTTATCCACCCCACTCCACACAGGCATAGCCCAACAGCATGCTCCCAGTGTACTAACCTGTTTGTCTGGAGGACCGTAGAGTAGCGTGTACTGGGGGAGGACCCCATCCACGAGTTTCTCCAACTCCTCTGATGTGAAGGCAGGGGCCCATTCCCCAGACGCATGAGCCATTGTCTCTTCCAGACTGACGTCACAGCAGCACTTGCAGTGTAGGTCCTCTCCTGTCAAAGATCAGGTATCGAGCAATTGAACAGATAGAAAATGGCGGTCACATCCGCGGCGGTGCGTACAGTCACCGCCGGCATACATTGTCATTGGCTCCTGGGACCCAGAGGGTCCAATATTAACCATTGCAGAATTGCGCTGCGGTCTTCGACCGCCTACCGCGACGGTGTACAATGCCAGCGCAGTTACCTCACATCCCATTGTCCCATTTTACAAGTCAGGCAGCTGCCATTTCAGGGGCCCACATGGCTTAATTTTTAACTGCGTTACACATGCCTAGGCCTTGTGTCAACACTCATACATGCAAATTTCTGATTATTAATCATGTTCTGTGTAAGCTGTGTGTACGTACCTTCGAGTTCGTTGACTCTGTGTTCGCTGTTGTCCTTCATAGGCACCGCCCGCTGGGACATGTGAGGAGATGGCGGCATCCTCCGGTGTACAGACTGCTGGTGGACCTGTCGACAATAGAGGAAAGACATGTGATCATCACCTAAAGGCTTGATCGTGCCACAATCCTGGAACTGTGTGCCCAGTTGGAGTCAGACCTGATGTCAGCTATCCGCCATCCCACAGGAATCCCCCCTCTAGTACAGGTGCTGTCAGTACTCCATTTCCTTGCAAGTGGGTCATTTCAAACAACAGTGGCCATAGCATCAGGGATGTCCCAGCATATGTTTTCCAACGTGTTGTCCAGAGTGTTGTGTGCCCTGCTGAAACACATGCGGAGCTACATCGTTTTCCCTCAGGTGGAGGATTTGCCTACTGTGAAAGGTGATTTTCATGCCCTGGGACATGTCCCAAACATCATAGGTGTCATTGATAGGACACATGTGGCTTTGGTACCCCCCCGCAGGAGTGAACAGGTGTACAGAAACCGGAAGAGTTATCATTTCGATGAATGTGCAGATGGTGTGTTTAGCCGACCAGTACATCTCCCATGTTAATGCCAAATTCCCTGGCTCAGTGCATGACGCTTACATCCTGAGGAATAGCAGCATCCCTTATGTGATGGGGCAACTCCAGAGGCACCGTGTGTGGCTATTAGGTGAGGACAAGAATCCTATACAGTGTGAATAGTTGTCTGGGTCTGGGGTTGTCCCTAATGGTTAGTGTGTGTCTAACAGTTGTCCCTCGACATTTGCAGGTGACTCTGGCTACCCCAACCTGTCATGGCTACTGACCCCAGTGAGGAATCCCAGGACAAGGGCAGAGGAACGCTACAATGAGGCCCATGGGCGAACTCAGAGGATTATAGAGCGGACATTCGGCCTCCTGAAGGCCAGGTTCAGGTGCCTCCATATGACAGGTGGATCCCTATTTTACTCACCAAAGAAGGTGTGCCAGATCATCGTGGCCTGCTGTATGCTTCACAACTTAGCTTTGCGACGACAGGTGCCTTTTCTGCAGGAGGATGGTCCAGATGGCGGTGTTGTGGCAGCTGTGGAGCCTGTGGACAGTGAAGACGAGGAAGCTGAAGAAGAGGACATCGAGAACAGGAACTCTGTGATCCTGCAATACTTCCAGTGAGACACAGGTAAGAATAAAAACCTGCCTACTACGTGTACTTTAACACTAATACCTCTCTACTGTCTGTCGTTTTCACCCAGTGTATGGTCACTGAGTTGTCACTTTCCCTTACGATTTCACAGATGTGGGTCCCACTGTTTGACATCTGCTATGTTTCCTCATGGACTAGAGCTGTGTGACATAGGTATGTTGACATTACAATTGAAAGAGCATTTTGACACTGTAATTGCTAATACACTAATTCGAAATCACAGACTCCAGATTGTTTTGTGCTTTAAGGGTGTTTATTTAAGTGCCAAATAGTGGAGGGGTTGTAAAATGGTGAGGGGTGATGGTGGAGGAATGTCCATGGCAGAGTCCGGTCTATTAGTCTCACAGGTGCATTGTCCAAAGGGGCATAGGAAGTGGAGCTGGGGCAGTTTAAGGATGGACAGGGTGACAAGGTGGGACAAAAGGATGACAATCAGGGCGGTCTCATTTCTTGGCGGGGGTCTTGGCATCGTTCTCTTTCTTTGTCCTGGATCTCAGGGACCGTTTGGGGGGTGGTTCTCCGTCTGCAGGGGGTGGGATGCTGGTGTGGTGGTCCTGTGGCGGTGCCTCCTGTCCACTAGCGCCGGCAGAGGTGGTGGGCAGTTCATCGTCCAGGCTAGTGTCAGGGGCCCCTTGTTGTGCCACAATGTCCCTCCTGGTGTTTAGGACTTCCTTCAGCGCCCCTATGATGGTGTTGCCAGTGAGGCTTGGAAGTAAAGAACACTGGGGATTATGGGGGTCATTCTAACCCTGGCGGTAAAAACCGCCAGGGCGAATGACCGCGGTTGCACCGCCAACAGGCTGGCGGTGCACCGCTGGGCATTCTGACCGCGGCGGTTCAGCCGCGGTCAGAAGCGGAAAGTCGGTGGTGTACCGCCGACTTTACGCTGCCCGTCAGAGTCCTCCATGGCGGCGGAGCGCGCTCCGCCGCCATGGGGATTCTGACACCCCCTACCGCCATCCTGTTCATGGCGGCAAACCCGCCATGAACAGGATGGCGGTAGGGGGTGCCGCGGGGCCCCTGGGGGCCCCTGCCGTGCCCATGCCAATGGCATGGGCACAGCAGGGGCCCCCGTAAGAGGGCCCCAAAAAGTATTTCAGTGTCTGCCTAGCAGACACTGAAATACGCGACGGGTGCAACTGCACCCGTTGCACCTTCCCACTCCGCCGGCTCAATTCTGAGCCGGCATCCTAGTGGGAAGGTTGATTTGCCCTGGGCTGGCGGGCGGTCTTTTGGAGGCCGCCCGCCAACCCAGGGCAAATCTCAGAATCACCGCCGCGGTCTTTCGACCGCGGTGCGGTGTTCTGACGGCGGAACCTTGGCGGACGGCCTCCGCCGTCCGCCAAGGTTAGAATGACCCCCTATATCTTTTGTCTGTTAGAGTAGATAGGGAAAATGGCTAGGTATGACAATGTCTCAGAGGAGAAAAAGGTAATGAACAAGAAAAGACAGGATATCGTAATATTTGCTGCACTGCTTTTTATTTGATTACTCATATTGGTGACATTTCTATTGCTTGAATGGTACAAAATGTTCGCCTCACGGCAAAAAGGGCGGTTTGTGGAAAATGGATTTCTTAACTTGGCGTGTGGGCTCCATTTTGTCTAACCTTTAGATCCATTTTTTATATACTACGAGCAAAATTGTGTTGGAGAGGGCCTCGTGGAGAGTGAGTTCCCTGAGACTGTCCTCTGCTTGTCGCACAGCAGCTCTCCCAGTTCCCCTGTGTTCCTGGGCCTCTGTCCCCTGGACCGTCTGCCAACTGCCACAGCCCCCAGAATCGCCAAGACTTGCTCCTCCCATGTTGTTAGTTGTGGGGTAGGAGGTGGGGTCCGCCGCCAGTCTGCTGAACCACAAGTTGGTGTCTTGAGACTACGGAACGCACCTTCCCCCGTAGGTCATTCCACCTCTTCCTGATGTCATCCCTATTTCTTGGGTGCTGTCCCACTGCGTTGACCCTGTCCACTATTCTTTGCCATAGCTCCATCTTCCTAGCTATGGAGGAGTGCTGCACCTGTGATCCGAATAGCTGTGGCTCTACCTGGATGATTTCCTCCACCATGACCCTGAGCTCCTCCTCAGAGATCCTGGGGTGTCTTTGCCGTGCCATGGGGTGGTGTGGGTGATGTGTGGGGTGGTGTGTGTAGTGATAAGTGTGGTGATATTTAGTGGTGTGTTGTGTGAAGTGTGTGGACGTTATGTGGGTGATGGTATTGTGTGCCTGTGGATTCTTGGTAGTAGTTTGTAGTGTCTCTCTCTGTGCTTCGTTCTCAATTGTTGTCGTAGGGGTTTGTGGGTGATGTGGGTGTGTATTTTATATTGTATTGTGTGTGTGGGAGTGGTGTGTGTATGTGTATCAGGTGTGTGTATTTCGATTTGTCCAATGTGGCAGTGTTTTGTTAATGTGTGTGTATTTTGAGCGCAGCGGTGTGTACCACCAATGGAATACCGCGGTTGAAAGACTGCCACGTGGATTCGTGGGTCGTGATTATGTGGGCGTATTTCTGTTGGCGTGATGGTGGAGGTTTTGTTTTCGCCAGTTTATCACTGACCTTTGGTGTGGCGGACTTCTGTGGGTGTCTGAATTTTGGCGGATTCCGAGCAGTGGGCCGTAATTGCTGTGGCGGAATCCCACGGCCGCGGCGGTGTGTTGGCGGTCTTCTGCACGGCGGTAAGCGGCTTTTACCACCAATGTTGTAATGACTCCCTTAATCTAGTGCCTGTTTACTCAGTTTTGCGACTGCTGCTGTGATGGGGTTGATATCCACAACCGCTGTGCTCAGCCTGAGATCACAAGCTGATTCCAGTCATCTTTCCACGGCCTGCTAAAACTCAAGACAGCTTCATATCAATGAAGACATTCACCTGTTGCTCAGGAACATCACAGAGCTTTTTTTCATCTTCAAGAAGCTGTGGAGAAACAGTTGGAAGCCCTCTTAAAACAACGAATGCTCCACAGGACCCATAGTAGTAGTACCAAAAATGGGTTTTCCCATAGTAGTAGTACCAAAAAAGGACAGTAGCGTAGCAATGCGCATTTGTGTTGATATGCACCAGGCAAACAAAGCCACTGAGATGAAGAGACACCCTGGTCCGCACATAGCGGACATGATCATGCAACTGAAGAGGGCCAAAGTGTTTTCCCGGCTTGATCTGAATGAAGGATACCATCAACTCAAGTTGGAGGAGGACTTCAGGTACATTACTACCTTTTCAACTCATGTCGGTTTGTTCAGATATAAGAAACTGAGTTTTGGGGTATCTTCAGCTGCTGAGCAACTTCAGGATGTTATTACACAAGTGATCCAACCTGTTGGATTACAGAGATGACATACTGGTTTTTGGGGGAACACAAAAAACCACAACAAAGCCCTTACCAAAGTGTGCCAACTACTCGCTGATGAAGGTTTCACTCTGAATGCAGCAAAGTGTGAGTTTTGCAAAAACAAACTCAAGTTCTTTCGGCATATATACTCTGGTGGGGAAATGACTCCATATCCTGACAAGGTGCAAGCACTGTCATCCACTTACCCTCCCCCCCAAGATGTTACCATGCTGCGATCCTTTCTAGGCATGATCAGTTACTGCTTCACATATGTTCGCAATTTTGATACAGTGAGTGCTCCACTGAGAGACTTGACAAAGCAAAATGCATTCCAGAGGTCTCCAGAGTGTGATCAGCATTTCAAAGACATTAAACATGCGATTGAGAATGTAACAGAAATGGCCTACTTTGACCCCAAATTACATACCAAAATAACAGTTTATACAGGCCTGGTAGGGCTAGGGGAAACTTGCTCAACACAATTGCCATCCGAATGCTTAGAGATACACTGTGGCATATGCCAGTTGAAGCCTGTCTGATACAGAATGTGCTTACTCTCAGCCGGAGAAAGGGAGTCTTTCTGTGGAGTGGGACTGCCAACATTTTCAGGTATTCCTCTGTGGAAAATGATTCACCATCTTCATGGATCATCAGGAATTGCTTACAATTTTTAGAAACCCGAAGGCTAAGATGCAACCTCGCATCGAGCAGTGGGGGTTAAGACTACAAGAATATGACTATGAGATTGTTAGCATAGCCCAGCAGATTACTTTTTACAAGTGCTGCTGCATCATCACAGTTCGACATTGAAGACAGCTGATGCATATCTCAACCTTATTGTGAAATCCAGCACACCAGCGGCTCTGTTTGTGGAACAAATCAGAGCTGCAACTAACACAGATAAAGACGTGAGCATAATCAAAGAAGTGATTACAACACAATCATGGAGTAGTAGTCCCCCGCCTTTTGCCGATGATGTTGAATTCCAAAAGTTCAAAAATTTACTGGATGAGTTAGCAGTCATTCAAGAAGGCGTAATACTATGAGGCTCATGAATTGTCATACCTGAAAGCCTAGAACAGCAGGTCATCGAGCTGTCCCAAGAAGGACCCCATGGTGTTGTAGCTAATGAAAGATCATTAAGAGGTTGAGTGTGGTTCTCTCCGCTACATGAGTGAGCTGAGAAGGAGCTGAAGGCATGCCACACTTGCAATTGTTTATTCCCCAAGGTGACACAGCATCCAATGACAATGTCTGATCTTTCTGCCACTGCCTGAGAGAGAGTTGCATTTGACTTTGTTGAGTCTTTAGGAAATGGGCACCATCTAATGCTAGTCATAGATGAATATTCACATTTTTCTTTGGTGGAAGACATATTTCCGACAACCCATGACAAAGTAATAGAATGGCTTGATGACATCTTTGCAAAGTGGGGCATCCCCAAAATCCTCAAATCTGACCATGGCTCACCTTTTAATACCAAAGGATTCAAAGAATTTCTCATCCGACTCAAAATCAAACACAAAAAGATTACACTCTGCTGGCCCCACGCCAATGGTGTAGATTAACAATTCATGGGCGCCCTATAGAGAGTCATTCAATGAGCAACCATGGAAGGATTCAATTTGAATCAATCCATGTGTCAGGCCCTCTGGGCATGTCTATCAACTCCTCACTTGACAACTGGTGAGAGTCCAGCCACCTTGCTGTTTGGGAGAGCCATCAGAACAAAACTACCTCAATGGACCCAGGTCCGATATGTGAATACTTACAAGATTCAAGACACCGACACAGAAAGGAAAAACAAAAACATACACAGATCATTGTCGCCATGCCCAGGAGACAATTTTTGACAAAAGAGACTGGGTTTTGGTTAAGCAGAAACACAGACGGAAAATGGACATTCCTTGTTCTGCTGATCTGTTAAAGGTAGTTGTGTGCAGAGGACATATGGTGACAGCATATCAATCTGGACAATCCATCACTCAAGACACACCAAATATTAAACACCTACCGTAACACTTGTCGCATCCTGAAATCATACAGGATGCAACCCTGCCAGCAGGTCTGGCTCAAGCACCTGAGTTCATGTCACCGTTTCCCAATCAGGTTGGACCTCAATCATATCGGACCACCTGAGCCAGCATATAAATAAGAGCACCTCACCGACTAATCAAGGAAATGTGATTTTGGTGATGTCTGCTACCTTTTCTATTTAACAAAGAGGGAGATGTAGCATATTGATGTTATGCGTACTAGCATCCTTGTCGTTTTGGGCGGAGTCTGAACAGGAAATACGTAATGTGTGGGGAGGTGCTATAGTGTAGTTAATTGAAAGTATGATGTAATGAACAGTGTATGAATGTAGGCTAAAGAATAAAGTAAAGTTTGATGCGCAGCTCCCATGTGGCATAATTCATGGGCATGATCCCGGCCTGAGGTAGAAGCTACATCTGCTAAAATAATTAGCAAAAAATAGCCTGTGCTTACAAACATTATCAACCATGCAGGAAATCAAAGATATAGTTAAGTGAGATAAACTTTGTGTACTCTCATATTTAGTTATGACTGTTTGGACAAATCTGAGCAAAAACTGTGCAACAGCACAAATTCTTATGGTATTGTTCCTACCATCAGTCATTATCTCAAACACATTTTCAAGTTTTTCAGACAAAAATGCTACCTATGTCATATAAGACACCATGCTTTGTCTCAAATAGAAATGATTCATATGCTGCAGGGAGACCATTTGGACTTCCATTTTGCAGACAGTCTGTGCTGCACCGGACTGTGCCCTATGTAGCCTAGTGTTAGGTACCTTTGCCAGATAAGCAGCTTCAGTATTTCTTCTCTCCATTATATCCAATGGGGTTTAGATTTCACCGAACAGGATATCAGTCACTGTTGTGACAGAGTAACCATTCCATCAAGTTCTAAATCAGGCCCCCTGTCATTGGACAGTGTTAGTTAACCTCATGAAAAACGTTTCTAAACCAGAAGTGAGACAAATCATTTGCAACCAGCATGGTTTTCCTTACAAGACACTGTAATGGCTATTAGGGCACAAAAAAAAAAAACGACAAAGGACCAGGTCTGGATAAAATGTCCTCAAATGTCTTTCTTTCTTAACTGGATATATGAGCCCCCTATATAAATGCAATATGTAAAGCTATAAATGTTGGGGCACCAATCCCTGATACATAGAAGGGTGCAGATATTGGGCCAGTACATAAGAAGCATAGCCGCACTGAGGCTAGTCATTACTGTTCTATACGTTTGATTGATAATATGCAGAAAATATTCTGTAAGCAGATCTTGGACAAACTTATATTTTGGAAAATGGACAACAAAATACTGAGCCAGTTCCAGGCCCAGTTTAGATCCAAAACAAGTACCATCTATCAGATCTTCAATTTCCCCTTTTTGAAGTAGAAGACAGTTGATGTTGGTGGAGGCAGCTTATACATTGCGTTTGTCGACTTTCGAGTCCCTAAGGAGAAGCGGTGGAATGTTCTATCTGAATTAGGTGTCCCTTAACAGCAACTTTGCCCAGGTATGGTGGGATTTAAATGGAGAACTAACAAAAAGACCCATGTTTCAAAAGATGTCCTTCAGGAAAGTGTTTTGGACCCCACTCTTTTTCTTCCTATATAAACAGCTGTACTGACTTTTTAATAAATGATTCCCCAAACTTGTCTGGGGGGAAGGTGACAGTTTTGTTATTTACTGACAACAATTAACTTGTGTCCAAAATGCAGAAGGGACTAGATACTTGGGGATGTATTTAAGAGCCCCTAACACCACTGGAGCGTCACTTTTCGTGACGCTCTGGTGGCGCTATGCCCTGCACAGTATTTACAAGGTGGCATTAAGCCACTTATTGTAGCTTAACGCCACCTTGTGAATACGGCCCCTTCGCATGCAGCACTTTGCGTGAAAGGGGCGTGCAATGGGTGTTGCTGTGGGGGTGCATAGCAACACCCATTTAATTTTTACGCTGCCTCAGATTTACGAGTTTTCGTAAACCTGAGGCAGTGCCAAAATCTAATGCCACCCCATGGGTGGTGTTAGAGTGGCACAATGAAGGAGAAATGCTTTCATTTCTCCTTGTTTTTTGCCCTTTCTATGTGTGATGCTTTTTGCAGCACACATAGAAAGAGCAAATCACCATTTAAGATTGTTTTTGTGCGGGAATGTGTTCCTTCCTGCACAAAAACAATCTCCCCCTCAAGACAGCCATCCTTCACTACGGTGCAAGGGTGGCTGCATTGAGTCAGGGGGGTAAATTTAGTGCCGGCACATGGGGAATCACAGGGGTACGCTGTATTCCATTGAATACGGCGTATCCCTGTGTTGTGAAAATAATGGTGCACGATGCTGCCAAATTTGGCGCAGCACCATGCACCATCATTTTCAATTAAATCTGGCCCCTTGTTTCAGAGGTTTTCTATAGTCTGTATGCACATGCATTAGAAGTAAGTACACAGAAGACGAAACTTGATATTTAGGCAACAGAAAAACTTTAGGGAAAAAATAACACTGTTACTCTAGAAAAAGGGACAGGGTTCCACTATTTGGGACTCAGATTGTCTGACTCGAATTCAAGGAGCGAGCAAATTCTGAAAAGTACATTAATACTATTACATAAATCTTGCTGATCAATTATATTTGCTGAATGTGGAACTACCTACCCTGTATCCCCAGCCTTGCAGTTAGAAAGAGCCCAAGCTTTTAGGTAGCTGTCTATGGCTCTGAGATATGGGGACATTATCATCTGGATAGCTAGAGAAAGCACAAAATACCCAAGGAAGACTGTTGTTAAGGCCCCAAATAGTTCCCCGTTGGATCCCATTAGGTTAGGTCTTCATTAAAACCAATTTTGGGATATCCTGAACTGAGACCAATATTGTTTTGGTTGGGAAGGTTGGCTACAAATGAAGTAAAAGCGTACAGAGAGAACCTACGTGATGTGATGATACGCTCCTGGGTGTCTAAAAGCTCATGGCTGACATACATAAAAATGAGTTTGGTCAATCTCTGATTGAGAGAGTTTATGCACAACACTTCATACATCATTAGTAGTAACTTTTTGTGAAAAAGAGATACTGGTAGTACTGTACACTTGAGAAGTTGTTATGGACATCCAAGTTGGCCCGGGTGGAAAGCAAATTGTTATGCATGAAGTGTGAATATGGTTATGAGGAATAAATGGATTTTATCCAACCTCCCCCAACAAAGAGCCTATACATCAATTTTAGGATGAGGACTTTACCGATAGTCACTTTCGTGAACACATATTCAAAGATAGAATTCACCAGAACGTTTTGCCCACTGTGTAGGTGTTTTGCTTTCACTTATCTTATGACCGAGCTGACAAAACCTTTCTGGAATGCACTTCTTAGTTTAAAGAAGACACTTATTATTATTACTTCACCACGAAGTTCCTGAGAGACGAGATTAGTAGGTTGGAAGCACACGTTTAAAAGTAGTCACAGCAATGAAAGGAAAAATATATCAAAGTACTTCTCAATTGCAATGTACACAGCAAATCCATGTGATTATATTATAGCATAACTTCAAAGCAAAGAATAAAAGTCAAAATTCATCACCGTAGGGCCTATCACTGCTCGTCATCTTTCTCATGCCTGCAAGTTGATGACTCCTTTTCAACTGCGAGAAGGAGATTTTTCACCCAAACGGGAGGTCAGGCAGCTGACGTCCGCTCCTGACTGAAGTCTTGGAAAATTCCCCCTTGATGCTGCCCAGGGACACCGTTTATAGATGAATTATTAAAAAATGCTGGCTTGTTTAGGTAAACCTTGACAGGAATGTGCCGAAAGTTGGCCACCGTTTCGAGACACGCCCCTCAAGGTCAGACTGTTTTCTGCACTAAAGGACACAAAAATATGCGCTCTCTTATCACGCTAGGGCTCGGTGAGAATTCAAAATACAAAAAACACAGCTTGGTCTACCATGTGGAAAAACACAGCTCATCTGCAATGTCTCAACTGCAATGTCTAACGCCATGATAAAGCCCATAGGCAGCTGAACTGAATACAGAATGAAATGTCTAATGCCACGTTAGAGCCAATAGGCAGCTAACCTAAATAAAAAATGTAATGTCTAATGCCACATTAAAGCCAGTAGGCAGCTAAACTGAATACAACATGTAATGTGCTACTGGTGAACATTGAACAACTAATATGTGCAGTGGTGAAACACAAAGTCAGTGGTCAAACACAATTACTGGCATAACATATCCACCCTATGACCAATTACTTTTGTTTACATTTCTCTTATTTAAAAAACAAAACAAAAAAAAACATTATAAGCAAATCAGAATTGAATGATAAAAGCAATCACTGTAAAGCAATGGATTAATGTATTGATCTAATAACCTTTCAAATCAGATCCATCTACAATGAAAAGACTGAATCTTATATACTCTGATTGGTATGATAACTGATTGAATAGTGTCTCTAAAATAGCAAGTTGATGTAGCATGAGTTCTACTCATGTAAAAGTACACGGTCCACCTGAAAGGTTTGCTGGAATGTAAGTGAAAGTCAGGTTTCCACACGAAAAAACAGACAGTTAACTGGCAACCTTGCTTAGTTCCAGTGGAAGAATGTAATCAAACAAGTTAACAAACTTTATATTGATCCCATGTAGAACTTGAACTGAATGCACCAGTTGCGCAAAATGGATCCATGGGGTTTGTACTTTAATCAATCAGGTTCAGGTTGGGGGAGCGGCCCCTCCCCCGACCCCACATGCAAACACCCGAAGGGAGACCACACAGCACACTCATGGTCAGTGGTGAGTCGTAGTAGGATCTGCAAAAGAAAAAAGTATGACTTTTCTTGCAAATAACATTTGTCATCTGAAATGTGCCCTCTCTTTTTCCTTGTTTTATAATCAGCAGGACGTTATTGGGACCCTTGTTATGATTTCTGCAGGTTCTGGAGGGTCATTTGGGGATTCAACCCACACCTTAGCACTGAGGTTTTTATCTGCTGTACCACAGCTTTCCTTTCCTTGCACTGTCAGAAGGGCTGGGGCAGACTCCTTCCTTACCAAACCTCCATTTACTGCACTTATGACAAGTTGGGCAATTCTGTCTCCAATCTGTATGAATAAATCAGATTCTCTTCTAGTTATCAGAATAACTTTGATTTCGACTTGGTAATCTGCAGCAATCACTCCCCCTAAAACCTGATCAATTTGCCATATCTGTCCTGGTAACTTTCCTCTCCCCAATTGATCTTTGACTGTTTGTGGGACAGATCTCTGTTGTGTGTGCTGACAAATAGGACATTGCTAAATCACTGTTTTTATCAAATCTAGGGGAATGTGCATCTCTCTAATCTCTGCCAACCTGTAAGTGGCTTTTTCTCCCAGATGTCCACAATTCTGGTGCACCCACTTAGCCATCCCTACCAAGTCAGAATTCTGGGTTGACACTTCTGTCTTTGAACTTTTCTCTTTAACATCTGCAAGGGAATAGAACCAGCGTTCTAATGAGTCAATGGGACAATTAGTATCTATGACTATGCTCTGTTTTCACATCCACAACTCTTTGCTCCTCACCACCTTTGAATAAATGAATCAGTTATGTACAAGCCATGTGGAAAACCAAACGGCTAATCCATTGGCAGTGAACCAAGAATCAGTGTAAAAATGATACGTCTCAAGCAGTTCTTGCTTTAAAGTCTGACACATTGTACAACTCTGCATATTGGTTACTTTTTCCTTCTCCTGTGGTAGACAACAACTTTTCAGTAACTGGATTGTATGACACTGCTTTCCATTGTGTTTTAGTCTCCATGCATTTCAATGAATCATTAGTCAAACAAACACTCTTTCTATCCTCAGGGGACAAGAATTCAAATGGTGCACTCAATTTCACTGGTAACTCTTTTACCTATGGTACTCCCTGCACCCTCTCCTTATCCTGTAAAGGGTCTTGTGACACCTGTTCATGTAGGGCTGCAGTGACTCAAGCCCTGTTTTGTATGTACCAGATCCAGTGTATGATACTAGCCTTTTGTGCCTGTCCTATACTGTGAGATTTATGTGAACTCATCACCCACTGCATGATTGATATTTCAGGTTTCAGAATTACATTATCATTTAATGTCATTTGCTCAGTATTCACTAGAGCCCAATAAAAAGTCAAAAACTGTTTTTCAAAAGGAGTACAGCGCTCCACAAAGTCAGATAGTTTTCTAATCCAAAGTTCCAGGGGCACCCTTGTCCTCCCTTGTTTCTGATTTACATGTAAATCAGTGTTTCCCTCTTGCACTGCGCACAAATCTAAAGTCTGTTGAATTATTTCAACAGCCAAATCAAAAGCACGCAGCTGCTTCTCACTCCCTTCAAACTCATGTTTTTTCCTAGTTACCTTGTACCAAATTGTTAAGATTTTACTCAGATGAGGGCTATACTGTTTCCAAAAATCAAACAAGCTTGTGAAACTCGGTGTCTCTTGCTTCGTGCAAATAGTAAGAAACTCTAAAATCCTTTGTTTTACCTGTGACAACATGTGTCTATTTTCTGGATTCCACTGAATTTCCAGAAACTGCACATTTTGCGACAGTACTTCTGCCTTTTCTGAATTAATTTTACACATCGTACTTTGCAAAAGCGGTCTGAATATAACATCGTCAACTTCGTGCTCAGTGTAATCTTTTAAGGAATGCACTTCAACTCCTGCCAAAAACTGTGGGCTGCCTTGCGCTCAGAGATCTCCGCTCTGCTCATGAGACTCACACTCGCCCCCACCTTTTTTAACCTCCTCATTACTGGAATGGGAAAAGCCAGATTCTCCTGCAACAGCTTTATAGATTTCAGTTTTATCTTGCAACAATTTGTTCTGGCTAATTTGCTCACGTAAACTCTTATTTTCATGTTTTAACTGCCTACATCTCTCATGCATTTTTCTGTAAGCAGACAAAAGTATCCAAACCCTTCTGTCAAGAACAAAAGGGACATCATTTCTTTCAAAAAGCACATTTTCTAAGTATGAAAACACTTTTGCTTTATCCAAGCACTCATTCCAAGACTCAGAAAGTCCTGATAAACAAGAAAACATGTTTCTCACAGCACCATAAGGCAGTTTAACTTCACATTAATTTTCAAACATGGTCTGCCGTGCTTCTTTAATTCTCTAAACAACAAAAGCAATTACACTTTTAAATCGTGCACCTCTAATCTCCAATTCAACTCCCAGACTGATGACTCACGCCAAAATGTTTTGCTTTCACTTATCTTATGACCGAGCTGACAAAACTTCTCTGGAATGCACTTCTTAGTTTAAAGAAGACATTTATTATTATTGCTTCACCACGTGGTTCCTGAGAGACGAGATTAGTAGGTTGGAAGCACACGTTTAAAAGTAGTTACAGCTATGAAAGGAAAAATATATCAAAGTACTTCTCAACTGCAATGTACACAGCAGATACATGTGATTATATTATAGCATAACTTCAAAGCAAAGAATAAAAGTCAAAATTCATCACCGTAGGGCCTATCACTGCTCGTCATCTTTCTCATGCCTGCAAGTTGATGACTCCTGTTCAACTGCGAGAAAGAGATTTTTCACCCAAACGGGAGGTCAGGCAGCTGACATCCGCTCCTGACTGAAGTCTTGGAAAATTCCCCCTTGCTGCTGCCCAGGGACACCGTTTATAGATGAATTATTAAAAAATGCTGGCTTGTTTAGGTAAACCTTGACAGGAATGTGTCGAAAGTTGGCCACCGTTTCGAGACACGCCCCTCAAGGTCAGACTGTTTTCTGCACTAAAGAAAAACACCAAAATATGCGCTCTCTTATCACGCTAGGGCTCGGTGAGAATTCAAAATACGAAAAACACAGCTAGGTCTACCATGTGGAAAAACACAGCTCATCTGCAATGTCTCAACTGCAATGTCTAACGCCACGATAAAGCCCACAGGCAGCTGAACTGAATACAGAATATAGGGGGTCATTACAACATTGGCGGTATAAGGCGCTTACCGCCGTGCAGAAGACCGCCAATACACCTCCACGGCCGCGGTAGACCGCCACAGCTATTATGACACACATCACGGAATCCGCCGAAATTCAGACACCCACACAACACCGCCACACCAAAGGTCAGCGATAAACTGACGGAAACAAATCCTCCACCTCCATGCCAACAGAAACAAGCCCATGCTATTACGACCCACGAATGCACGCGGCGGTCTTTCAACCGCGGTATTCCATTGGCGGTACACACCGCCGCGCTCAAAATACACACACATATACAAAACACCGTCACATTGGACAATTCAAAATACACACACCTGATACACATCCACACACCACTCCCACACACCCAACACAATATAAAATACACACCCACATCACACACAAACCCCTACAACCAGAAATTCTGAAAGAAGGCCAGAGAGACAGCACAGCTATTGACAACCCCATCACACAAAGGCACACAACACCATCACCCACACAACATCCACGCACAAAACACCACATGCCACTACACTCACCACACTCATCAACACATACACCACCCCACACATCACACATAACACCCCATGTCATGCCAAAGACACCCCCGCTTCTCCGAGGAGGAGCTCAGGGTCATGGTGGAGGAAATCGTACGGGTAGAGCCACAGCTAATTGGCTCACAGGTACAGCACACATCAATAGCCAGGAAGATGGAGCTATGGCGCAGAATAGCGGACAGGGTCAACGCCGTGGGACAGCACCCAAGAAATAGGGAGGACATCAGGAAGAGGTGGAACGACCTACGGGGGAAGGTGAGTTCAACGGTCTCCAGGCACAACATCGCGGTGCAGCGGACTGGCGGCAGACCTCCACCTCCTCCCCCACAACTAACAACATGGGAGGAGCAAGTCCTGACCATCTTGCATCCTGAGGGCCTCGGAGGAGTCGGTGGAGGATGGGACACTGGTAAGTCAAATCTTAACTATCACATCCCCCACCCTACATGCATGCTATCACACAACCCCACCCTCACACCCTCCCCTATCACCCCAAATACTCACTAATCTACCCATGACACCAAGCACCCATCCCAACACCAAGCACTGCATGACACAACTAAGCATGGGCACCCCTCACTAAAGCATGCCCACTGCACATACCCAGAACACCCCCCCAACCATCACCACACAAGCCCCCACACAGGAATGCCTGCACTGGGGATCACGCACACCCAACCATTGCACACCATTACACACACACATGCAATAATCATGTTCTTATACCCCTGCAGGAACCCGAAGGAATGTCACCACACCAGAGGGTCCAGACAACACCACTCCACCCCCAGAAGAGGCCCACAGTGACGACAGCAGCTCTGCCCCACTGGATCCTGATGACCAGCCTGGACCATCGTGGGCCTCAGGACAGTCGGTTCCCCTTGCCCAGCCACAGCCCAACACCGAGCTGCCACCCTCTGGTAACACCAGCACAGCACCCACCCAGCGGGCCCAAACCTCCCTACCCAGGGCAGGTCAATCAGTGGTGTGTCCACTACTACAGGGCACCCAGGCTAACCCACCACCCCAACAACAACAGGGACCTGGGGACAGTGGTAGTGGGCACACGGTCCAGGGGACGGAGGCACAGGAACACCGGGGAACTAGGAGGGCTGCTGTGCGACAGAGGGAGGACAGGCCAAGGGAACCAACTCTCCACGAGGCCCTATCCTCCATCATGGGAGCATACCACCACTCCCAGGAGACGATGGCGACGGTCCTGGACAAGTTGCAGGAGACCCTGCGTCTGCAGGACAAACTGTATTGAGGTTCAGGGAGGAGCTCAGGACCATCAGCTCCACCCTGGGCACCATCGTAGGGGTGCTGACGGACATTCAAAAGACCTTGAGGGACACCGTGGCACTCCAAGGGGACGACGAACTGCCCACCACCTCCGCCGGCGCTAGTGGACAGGACGCCCCGCCACAGGACCAGCACCCCATTCCCTGCAGATGGACAACCACCACGCAAACGGTCCCTGAGATCCAGGAACAGGACAGAGCAATATGACAAGACCCCCGCCAGGAAATAAGACCACCCTGATTGTCCCCCCACTGTCCCACTTTGTCACCCTGTCCAGATTGGAACTGCCCCAGCTCCACTTCCAATGCCCAGATGGGCAGTGCACCTGTGAGACGAATAGACTGGACTCTGCCATGGACATTCCTCCACCATCACCCATCCCCATTTTACAACCTTCCTTGATTTTTTTAGCACTTAAATAAACACCCTTGAAAGCCAAAAAAATCTTGAGTCAGTCTATGATTTGGAACTTTCTATTATCAATTACAGTGTCATAATGGGTTACCCATTGTAAGGCTAACATACCAATGTCACACATCACAAGCCCTTGAAGGATGCAAGCAGTTGACACGTAGGTTACCACACTTGTGAAACTGAAATGGAAGGGTACAACTCAATTAACAAATAGTGAGTGAAATGTAGGTACAGGTTAGAGGTAGACGTGTGAAAGTTAATGTAATGTTAAACCAGAAAATTTTCTCACCTGTTTGTCACTGGAAATATTGCTGTATGACTGACTCCCTGTTGTCGTTTTCTTCATCCTCAGCTTCATCCTCATCACTGTCCACAGGCTCCACAGGCACCACAGCTGCCACAACACCGTCATCTGGATCATCCTCCTGCAGAAAAGGCACCTGGCGTCGCAATGCCAAATTATGGAGCTTGGAGCAGACGATGATGATGTTGCACACCTTTTTCGGTGAGTAGAATAGGGATCCGCCTGTGATATGGAGGCACCTGAACCTGGCCTTAAGAAGGCCGAAGGTGCGTTCGATTACCCTCCTAGTCCGCCCATGGGCATCATTGTACCGTTCCTCTGCCCTGGGATTCCTCAGTGGGGTCAATAGCCAGGAAAGGTTGGGGTAACGAGAGTCCCCCAATAGCCATACACAGTGCCTCTGGAGTTGACCCATCATATCAGGGATGCTGCTATTCCGCAGGATGTAGGCATCATGCACAGAGCCAGGGAACATTGCATTTACCTGCGAGATGTACTGGTCTGCCAAACAGACCATCTGGACATTAATGGAATGATAACTCTTCCGGTTTCTGTACACCTGTTCACTCCTGCGGGGGAAACCAGAGCTACATGGGTCCCATCAATGGCACCTATGACGTTGGGGATATGTCCAAGGGCATAGAAGTCACCTTTCACTGTAGGCAAATCCTCCAACTCAGGGAAGATGATGTATCTCCTTACGTGTTTCAGCAGGGCAGACAACACTCTGGACAGCACGTTGGAAAACATAGGCTGGGACATCCCTGATGCCATGGCCACTGTTGTCTGAAATGACCCACTTGCAAGGAAATGGAGCACTGACAGCACCTGCACGTCAGGGGGGATTCCAGTCGGATGGCGGATTGGTGACATCAGGTCTGGCTCCAACTGGGTACATAGTTCCTGGATTGTGGCACGGTCAAACCGGTAGGTGACGATGATATGTCTTTCTTCCATTGTCAACAGGTCCACCAGCGGTCGGTACACCGGAGGATTCCGCCATCTTCTCATATGTCCCAGCTGACGGTGCCTAAGAAGGACAACAGCGAAGAACCAGTCACTATTCCTCCAGGTATGTACCCACAGTTACACACAAGACTACACCAGACAAAAAAGCCTTCCTGTATGTGTGTTGAGTATAGGCCTAGCTATGCATGACGCAGTAGTAAATGAAGCCATGTGGGACCCTGAAATGGCGGCTGCCTGACCTCTAAACTGGGACAATGGGATTGTGGGGTAACTGCGCTGGCGTTGCACACCGTCGCGGTAGGCGGTCGTAGACCGCGGCGCAATGCTGCATTGGTTAACATTGGACCCTATGGGTCCCAGGAGCCAATGAACAGGTGCGCCGGCGGTGATGATGCGCACCGCCACGGACGTCACCGCCATTTTTTATCTCTTCAATCACTAGATACCTGACCTTCGACAGGAGAGGACCTACACTGCTAGTGCTGCTGTGACCTCAGTCTGGAAGCGACGATGGCTGCTGCGTCTGGGGAAAGGGCCCCTGCCTTCACTGCACAGGAGTTGGAGAAACTTGTGGATGGGGTCCTCCCCCAGTACACGCTACTCTGCGGTCCTCCAGACTAACAGGTTAGTACACAGGGAGCACATTGTATGGACTAGGCCTGGGTGGAGAGGGCTGGGTGGAAGAGGGAAGGGGGCAGTGTACATAGAACAGTTATGCATGGGAATGAATGGGCCACATGGCCAGAGTAGGGAGGGGGCCACTCACATTGACGGTGCAGTTGGTAATGACTGTCCCTCTTTCCTTGTGCATGTCATGTAGGTCAGCGCCCACCAGAAGAGGGACATTTGGCGTGCCATCGCCAAGGAGGTCCGGACCCTGGGGGCCCACCAGAGACAGGGCACCCACTGCAGTAAAAGATGGGAGGACATTCGCCGCTGCAGCAAGAAGACGGCGGAGGCTCAGCTGGGGATGGCCTCCCAACGTGGGAGGGGTGCCTGTCGCACCATGACCCCCCTGATGTTCCGGATCATGGCGGTGGCCTACCCGGAGTTGGATGGGCGCTTGAGGACATCACAGCAGACACAAGGGGGAAAGTACAACCTCATTCAGCGGACTTTGCGTGCAGTGGAGGGGTCTGGGTGGGGGAGGTGGGCTGTGGGTGTCCCTAGGCCAGGGCGAGTTAGGTAGGCAAGGCCCCTCCGTAATGTAGGCCATGTGGCACTCAACCCCACCTCAGCAGAGTGCCAAGTTGAGGTATTGTTGCCCCTGTGGCATCCATGTGCGCAGATTCCCACCATTGGCATGTAGGCCATGTCCCAGAAATTGCATGTGCAGAGGTCAGGAGCACGGCGTAATGCAGGGGGCTGCTGCGTCTGTCTTGTCCGCCAATGGTAGCGGCATGCCATGCACTAAAACTCTCTTTGTTCTGTCTCCCCCCCTTTTCCTGCTCTCCCTGTCCTTTTGTACATCAGCATCATCAGGCGGAGGCACAGTGGCACCGGAGCACGAGGGAGCTGCATCCCACATGGCCATGGAGGGCCACACCACAGACTCTGAATGCACCAGTGGGACGGAGGGCGAGGGGAGCTTCACGTCAGCCACCGGATCACCAACCAGCAACACGGACTCGTCCGCCGATGGGAGCTCCCCTGTGGTGGCGGCACCACCTGTGCGCCCCACTTCTACAGGTACAGCCGCCACCCCCCCTACCAGCACCGCCCTCCCAGCAGCCCCTCAGCGTTCGTCCCGTGCCCGCTCACCCAGGAGGGTGGGCATCACCTTCGTCCCAGGCACCTCAGGCCCTGCCCCAGTCACCCCTGCTGCCCTCAGTGAGGAGACCATTGACCTCCTCAAGTCACTAACTGTTGGGCAGTCTACCATTGTGAATGCCATCCAGGGTGTAGAAAGGGAGTTGCAACACGGTAATGCATTCCTGGAGGGCATTCATTCTGGTCAGGCTGTCCTTCAGCGAATCCTGCAATCTCTGACCTCAGCACTGATGGCAGCCATTGTCCCTGTGTCTAGCCTTCCCCCTCTAACTTCCTCCACCCAGACCCAATCTCCTGTACCCCAGCCCATCCCAAGCACACCTACAGACCAGCATGCACACAAGTCAACACACACAAGTAGCTCAAGCAAACATAGGCACCACACACACCACAGGCACTCACGCAAGCCTCACCCACATATAGACACAGCAACATCCACTGTCTCCACTGTGTCCCCCTCCTCCTCTTCTCCCTCCTCCCTCCCAGTCTCGTCTACACACTCACCTGCATGCACCACATCTACAGGCACTAGGACTCGCACCAGAACACCCAGCACCACAAGTCGCTCACCTGCACTCACCACCTCCACTGCCATTTACACGTCCCCTGTGTCCTCTCCCAATGTGTCTGTGACGCCCCCTCCTAAAGTACACAAATGCCGGCAATCACTCACCCAACATCCATCCACCTCACGACAGCCTTCAGTACCTGCACCTGCACCCAAAACACCTAAAGTGACACCTCCTACAACCACCTCCTCTTCCTCCACTCCCAGACCCCCTCCAGCTACCCATCCCAGTGTTCGTCAGAAACTGTCCCTCTATCAAATTGACCTTTTTGGCCCCACCCCCCCCTCCAATTCATCAGTCCCGTCGTAGCGCCTCAGCCAAAAAGCCTCCAGTACCAGTGGTGCGTGTTCTGGGTTTTTGGAGTGCACCGGCCACCAGGGCAGGCAGTAGGACCCGGAGCCAAGGCACTGGCAGCCCACCCCCTGTAAAGGCTCTGAAAATGGAGAGTGGATGACGGGACCGTCTTAAGACTCCGGTGGGACAACAAGTGACATGGAATCGAAGGCGATTGGTGAGTCAGCTGTAACTCCAACAAAGGTGGGGAAGGTCCAGAGGAAGTCTGCCCAGCCTGTTATGAGTGTCACGGCGGAGAAGTGCGCCATCATATCCGACGGTCCAGACATAACCGCCAGCACCGTCGTCACTGGTCCAGAGACCACCGCCAGAGTCACAGCCCAGGAGGGCCCAAGTATCGTCACTGGTCCAGAGACCACCGCCGGAGTCACAACCCAGGAGGGCACAAGTATCGTCACTGGTCCAGAGACCACCGCCAGAGTCACAGCCCAGGAGGGCCCAAATATCGTCACTGGTCCTGAGACCACCGCCAGAGTCACAGCCCAGGAGGGCCCAAGTATCGTCACTGGTCCAGAGACCACCGCCAGAGTCACAGCCCAGGAGGGCCCAAGTATCGTCACTGGTCCAGAGACCACCGCCAGAGTCACAGCCCAGGAGTGCACAAGTATCGTCACTGGTCAGGAGACCACTGCCGGAGTCACAGCCCATGAGGGGCCAGGATGCCACGCCCCGCTGGGCAATGATGGAACGTCATGCCACACACCAATGCCCATTGTAGAGATCGTCATGCCACACACCAATGCCCAGTGTAGAGATCGTCATGCCACACACCAATGCCCAGTGTAGAGATCGTCATGCCACACACCAATGCCTAGTGTAGAGATCGTCATGCCACACACCAATGTCCGTATCAGAACCGCCATGTCAAAGCACCGCTGAACAGGGCAAAGACCGCCATGGCAAAGCACCGCTGAACAGTCCTGAAACGCCATGTCAAAGCACCGCTGAACAGGGCAAAGACCGCCATGGCAAAGCACCGCTGAACAGTCCTGAAATGCCATGTCAAAGCACCGCTGAACAGGGCAAAGACCGCCATGTCAAAGCACCGCTGAACAGGGCAAAGACCGCCATGGCAAAGCACCGCTGAACAGTCCTGAAACGCCATGTCAAAGCACCGCTGAACAGGGCAAAGACCGCCATGTCAAAGCACCGCTGAACAGTCCTGAAACGCCTTGGCAAAGCACAGCTGAACAGGGCAAAGACCGCCATGTCAAAGCACCGCTGAACAGGGCAAAGACCGCCATGGCAAAGCACTGCTGAACAGTCCTGAAACGCCATGTCAAAGCACCGCTGAACAGGGCAAAGACCGCCATGGCAAAGCACCGCTGAACAGTCCTGAAACGCCATGGCAAAGCACCGCTGAACAGGGCAAAGACCGCCATGTCAAAGCACCGCTGAACAGGGCAAAGACCGCCATGGCAAAGCACTGCTGAACAGTCCTGAAACGCCATGTCAAAGCACCGCTGAACAGGGCAAAGACCGCCATGGCAAAGCACCGCTGAACAGGGCAAAGACCGCCATGTCAAAGCACCGCTGAACAGGGCAAAGACCGCCATGGCAAAGCACTGCTGAACAGTCCTGAAATGCCATGTCAAAGCACCGCTGAACAGGGCAAAGACCACCATGGCAAAGCACCGCTGAACAGGGCATGCACCGTGTAGGAATGAATGGACCGCCACATCAGGCATCCTTATCCCATGTGCCGCTGGGACAGTGACAGGACAGGTACTTTCACGTGGAGACTCATCCAGTCTGGGCACCAGTCCCCCTCCACAACCAGTGGAGACCTGCATCTACTTGAGAGACTGTGGCTTTGCACTCCCCAGGATGGCACAGTGGGAAAACCACCCACTGTAGTGACTTGAGAGACTGTGGCTTTGCACTCCCCAGGATACATCAATGGGCATGGAGCCCCGTCGTGGATCTGGCTTCGCATTCATCTGGCTGAGGTGCCCCCACTTCCCTTCCCCCTGAGGTGCCTGTAGTGTTTCTATCTGATGCCCCAGCAGTGTTCTCTCCGATTTTGGTCAGGTATCTATTGTGGGCCTCGCCCATGCATTTTTGGACTGTTGGTGCACGGACATTGTTGTGTACATATCTGCACTACTTCTCGGATTGTATGTGTAAATAAGAGTGATTTTGAGATATGTATATCTGTATATTTTTGTATGACATGTATATTGGCACATTACAATGTTTGCCCGAATTTCGCATTGTCTTTGCATTCTTCCGGGGGGATTGTGGGTTGTTACTGTGATTTTTGTGACTGCATTGGTGTGTATGTTGTGATATGCAAGGGTGGGGGTGTTTGGTGGGTGTCCCCCTAACTTTTGCCTCCCCCGTGTCGTAGGTGCAGTACTCACCGGTATCTTCTGCGCCTACGTAGATGTTGGTCGTAAAGGAGCAGAAAAACAAGGGCAGGTAGGATTTGTAATTTAGGCTCCATGGTGTCCTCCTTCCTCGTGGGATGTGTTCAGGTGAGCGTTTTCCATAGCAAAAGCTGTTTCCGCCGTGTTTTTATCTGCGGTGCATCCGCCCCGGAAAAGGTGGCGGATTGGCGGGTTTTAATAGTGTGGGCGGTACATTGTCTCCCGCCTGTCTGTTGGCGGTAACCGCCGCGCTGCTTGTCTGTACCGCCGTGGCGGGCGGTGTGTTAAAGTGGCTGTCTTTGTTGGCGGTTTCCGCCAGGGTCATGATTCCGTTTTTTTGTCCGCCGGCCTGTTTGCGGTATTACCGCACCTTTAACACCGTCCGCCAGGGTTGTAATGACCCCCATAATGTCTAATGCCACGTTAAAGCCAATAGGCAGCTAACCTAAATACAAAATGTAATGTCTAATGCACGTTAAAGCCAATAGGCAGCTAAACTGAATACAACATGTAATGTGCTACTAGTGAACATTGAACAACTAATATGCGCAGTGGTGAAACACAAAGTCAGTGGCCAAACACAATTAATGGCATAACAGTAGGGTGTCGGATGAAATCAAAGAGCATGTTTTTTTTCTTCTGTCCTGCCTATAAAAGTCCTAGGCAGAAATGGATGAAAGCTCTCTTCAGGCTATCAGGGATATTATACTGACATCTTCCTTTGAAAATATGCAAGTATGATACCAGTGCCTGTGTTGTGTTTATAATTGCTAAACGTCTGGTTAAACTAGGATCCAGTTGGTCTAATTAGCTACTTGCAATTTAAAAATGATTTTTTTTTTAATTATTTGATTTTATTCTGTAATTTTAACTGAATCTGTACTTTTATATTTATTGTGCATTTGTTAATGGAGTTCTAGGTATCCAATCTGAAAATTAAGTAAAGAACAGTGCCTCTGATCCACACCATAGCCAGGGATGCACAGTACAATTATCCAATAGATCGCAATACAATAAGATATTATTGTCGCTATCCAAACATACAACATTATAGCACTTGATGTTACCTTAAATATTTCTGACAATAATATGGATTTCCCGAATATTCCTGTTACAGATTTAAAGGACTACTGAATTATGTGGCTATGAATGGCCAAATTATGAGGTAAAGGTGACAATTATATGATACAATAGGGCACATTAAGCTGCCTAGTATACTAATGGTGTAATAATATACAGCGTGGCAGCTTAGACACGTGTATATTGATAAGAAATTCACCCCAAACTATAGAGGTTTCTAGTGAAAGAACTGTACAAATTAATAAGGAGTGTTATTCAGTAACGGGTTTATCTTGCATGGATGTCTAGAAAATACTTACCAATTCAGTAATGCTGTCTTTTGAAGGAATAGGTTGAGTTTATTCTGTAGTAACACCGCTGGGGCTCTGTAACCACCCACTTTTTCAAGCAAGAATCACCTGTGCAGAGCAGTATTTGCAAGGTATCCACTTATTAGGCAAGTATATCTAACCTCTCACAAGGTTAGATATATTGATGTCTGAAATAAGTTAATTTACTGATGATTTGGGAATTTTGTTTATTTGGCATGACCTGTGAAAGAAATGTTCTGTTTTTTAAATCGTCATGAGTGGCGTTTGTGAGTTTAAAAAAAAATTCTGCTACAAACATTTTTGATCAAATTTACGAATTTCGTAGAAGATCGTGAATCATGTGACAAGTGTAGTAAATACATAGGCCTAGATTTATGTTAAAGTACCGCAGCGCAGTGCTGCGCCAAAAATAGATGCGTTGCTTTAGAAATGCAAAGGTGCGTCGTATTTAGAGGAATACGCGGCACCCCTGCATTCCCAACACACGGGCGCTGAAGTATGCTGTCTAGCGCCAATGCAGGCATCCATCGTGCAAGGGTGTCTGTGTTGAGGGGATAGGTATCCCTTCCTGCACATAAATAATCTATAATGACAGTTTGGCACTTCTATGTGTGCTGCAAAATGCAGCACACATAAAAAGCATAAAGCGAGGAGGAAAAAATGCATTCCTCTTTGTTTTGCCATGCTAATGCCACCCCTGGAGTTTTTGGTGCTGCCTCATGTTTACGACAACTTGTAAATCTGAGGCAGCATCAAAAACAATGGGTGTTGCGGTGGAACGCCCACCGCAACACCCATAGCATATCCCTCTGACGCAGAAAACTGCAACGTAAGGGCCCATATTTACAAGGAGGCATAACACCACTTTTTTGTGGCATTACGCCTCCTTGTAAATATGGAGCAATGCTTAGCGCCACCGGAGTGTCACAAAATGTGACACTCTGGTGGTGCTAAGGGCTCTTAAATATGCCACATAGTGAGGCAAAAAACACAGTAGCTGTGGAATCGAAATATTCTAGGAACTGATCATGTAAAGCCAGCTTTATCAAAGCAAAGAGTGTTTACTTTAATTTGGCATCATATGCAAACCCAGACACACACAAATGTGATGTCTATTTGTGATGTGCAGACCATTAATCATAATTGAAGATCATCGAAGATGTTTACAGTAGGGCACCCCACCACCAGGTTCAACGCTGAGTAATGCCTTCTGCAAAGAGACAACCACATCCCTCACCCCTCCACCACTAGATCCTGGCTGACTCATGCATCCTATGGGGCAGCAACTAACAATTTGGGTACCATTATTAATGTGAGCCCCGGCAATTATATCAAGGTTGCCTTCTGCTCATTATGGAGGTTGTAACCAACTTCCTGGGTTCTGTTCCCACAGCTGGTCATCCATTACCAGACCTAGGCTGATGCGTGCATACTGTGAAATGATTGGCCAGTAGCATTTCTGTCACCATGATATAAAATTCCATGGTCTCTGCTCAAATCCACCATGTCGTCCTCTCCACAGCTAGCAGAAAAGCTGCAGGGACAGACCCATAAATTACCCAGAAACAGTTAATGACATTGTGTAAACTATGACATGCACTCAGTGACCGTTGACATGGAAAAAGATTGATTGAACAAACTGAAATATTTGGCAGTATTTCTTTGTATGTCATACTAATAGCTATACATGAGCCACTTTGATCAATTACAATAAATAACCCTTTTTCACAAAAACATTACAGGATGCAAACAAAATAAGCAGGAGGCTGAAGCAGCATTACAAGCTGCATGAGCCAGCTGTGGCACGGCTGGTGTACTCTGCTCCTGGTCAGAAAATGGAGCTGCTGCACCCTACAGAGTGTGGCGTGCACAAGGGGACGGTTCTTCTGAAGTCAGGGGGCCAACCTATATGCAAACAAAGCACCTCTTTTATAGTGGTTTGGCAAATTATCACCTGTGCCTTGCCCAGATCAAATGCTAAGCTGCTTTAAAGAGAAAGATTAACGTAGAGGTTAAGCCAAAGTCCCTTTTTATGCTATTTAGGGCGAGCATGGAGGCCCTGCTGCAGGGGACTCAAAGCAGAACCGGTTACCAACATGAAGACGGTATCTAGGGAGTGATTTTTTGTTTTTTTTGTTTTTTTGTTTCAATGGGCTTTATTTAAATATTATACATATTTACAGGAAAGCCAACACTTTATGATGGCATCAATTTTTACTATGCAGCTGTGAGAGAGGCATAGCTCCTACATATGCAAATTTACCATGTAGATTAACTGATAGGCCTACTTTACATCTTTTTATTGTTGCGTATTGATGTTCACTAAGTTTTCCCATTTGTTTTGTTTCCAATTTTTCGTGACCCAATCTTTATTTTTTCTTTTAACATCAATAAAAATTTAGGTTTGCATTTTATCTAGGGCCATTCTAACACATTCAGCTGAAGGTATGTCTTTGTGTTGGAAAAGTTTAAAGTTCCTTGCTTTCCACAAACTTTCTTTTACACAATTTATGATTCTCCATAACATTCACTTTTTTCTTTTTTACAATTCATTCTTAAACAATACAGTATCAGTTGGTATGAAAATATTGGAAGGCCAGTAAGTTTTGATATTAGTTTAACAATTTTATTCCATGCTTCTTGAGCATAAAAGCAATTTCATAAGAAGTGTAGACTACTTTCATCGCTTGCACATGTGGACCTAGGGCATTTGGTGTCCTTTGCAAGCTTCCTCCTGTGTCGGAAGGATTTTACTGGGAAGGACCCAGACACTGCCATCTATGCAATGTCCTTTTGTTGATTTGTGAGTTCTTTATTGTTCACCTGTGCCCAAACCTTTTTTTATTGTTTTTCTGATAAGTTGTCTACTATGTACAAAGTGTCCGAGTTTTTAAGAGTTTGTTCAACCCCTTCACTACCAGGCCTTTTATCCTCCTGTGCCAAGCATTTTTTGGCTATTTGGGGAAGTTCGCATTTAGGCCCTCATAACTTTTGGTCCACATAAGCTATCCACCCCAAATTTGTATCCTTTTTGTCCAATATTCGGGGGATTCTAAAGCTGCCCAGAGTTTGTGGGTTGTGGGTTCCCCTGGAGGAGCCCAAGAAATTAGCCAAAATACATGTAAAAAAAATTCTGTAGAAGAAAGCATCAGTTTGTTTTGCTGCAATTGGCATGACCAAAGGATTTATGGAGCTAAAATCACTATCTTCCCAGCTTTCAGGAACATGCAGACTTGATTCAGAAAACCACATTTTTCAACCGTTTTGTCATTTTACTGGGACATACTCCATTTTTACTATCTTTTGTGCTTTCAGCCTCCTTTTGGTTAGTGACAGAAATGGGTATGAAACCAATGGTGGATCCCGTACAGCTAAATATTTCAGAAAAGTAAACAATATTCTAAATTCAGCAAGGGGTCATTTGTGTAGATCCTTCAAGGTTTTCCTATAGAAAGTAACAGTTGAAATAATCAAATATTGAAATTAAGTGGGGAAAAACAGCCATTTCTGTCTATGTTTTCTTCTGTAACTTTTTCCAGCTATGGCATATTTTTGAAAGCAATACACTATCAAGTCTGTTGGACCCTTCTGGTTGCGGGGATATATCGGAATTGCACGTTTATTAAGAACCCTAGGTGCCCGAAGCCAATAAACGAGCTGCACCTTGCAATGAGTTTTCATTGTATACCGGGTATACAGCAATTCATTTGGTAAAATATAAAAAGTGAAAAATAGGTACCAAGGAAACCTATGTATTTCTGAAATGGGCACAAGATAAGAAGTTCAGAAGCAGTGGTTATTTGCACATCTCTGAATTCAGGGGTCCCTATATTAGCATGTGAATTACAGGACATTTCTCAAAATGACTTCTTTCTCACACACTGGGCCTGATTACAACTTTGGAGGAGGTGTTAATCAGTCACAAAAGTGACAGTAAAGTGACGGATATACCACCAGCCGTATTACAAGTCCATTATTATATCCTATGGAACTCGTAATACGGCTGGTGGTATATCCGTCACATTTGGGACGGATTAACACCTCCTCCAAAGTTGTAATCAGGCCCACTGTCTTACATTTAGAAGGCAAAAATGAGGGGAGAAGGACAATTGGCAATAACACTTCAATCAATCAATCACTTCATTTGTAAAGCGCGCTACATACTCGCGAGGGTCTCAAGGCGCTTGGGGGGGGTGGGTGCTACGGGTCAAAGAGCCAGGTCTTGAGGAGTCTTCTGAAGGTCAGCAGGTCCTGGGTCTGTCGTAGGATGGTGGGGAGAGTGTTCCAGGTCTTGGCGGCGAGGTAGGAGAAGGATCTGCCGCAGGCGGTGGTTTTTCGGATGCGGGGGACTGTGGCGAGGGCGAGGTTGGCTGAGCTGAGGCTTCGGGTGGGGGTGTGGAAGCTGAGTCGGTTGTTGAGGTAGGTGGGTCCGGTGTTGTGCAGTGCTTTGTGTGCGTGTATCAGGAGCTTGAAGGTGATCCTTTTGTTGACGGGGAGCCAGTGCAGGCCTCTCAGGTGTAGTGTGATGTGGCTGCGACGGGGGACATCGAGGATGAGTCGGGCCGAGGCGTTCTGGATGCGTTGGAGTCGTCTCAGGAGCTTGTCTGTAGTTCCTGAGTAGAGGGAGTTCCCGTAGTCGAGTCTGTTGGTGATGAGGGCCTGGGTGACGGTTTTTCTCGTGTCGAGGGGGATCCATTTGAAGATCCTGCGGAGCATACGGAGGGTGTTGAAGCAGGAGGCGGAGATGGTGTTGACTTGCCTGGTCATGGACAGAGTGGAGTCGAGGATGACCCCCAGGCTGCGTGATTGGTCTGTGGGTTCCGGGGCTGTGCCTAGTGACGTGGGCCACCAGGAGTCATCCCAGGATGATGGGGTGGGTCCGAGAATGAAGACCTCTGTCTTGTCTGAGTTCAGATTCAGTCTGCTGTCCTTCATCCAGTCGGCTACGGCCTTCATTCCTCTGTGGAGGTTAGCTTTGGCGGTGTGGGGATCTTCGGTGAGGGATATGATCAGCTGGGTGTCGTTGGCGTAGGAGATGATGTTGTGTTGTCGTGCGATGTGGGCGAGGGGGGCCATGTAGATATTGAACAGTGTCGGGCTGAGGGAGGATCCCTGTGGGACGCCGCAGATGATCTCTGTGGTTTTGGAGTGGAAGGGTGGGAGGCGGACGCTCTGGGTTCTGGCGGGGAGGAAGGATGTGGTCCAGGCCAGGGCCTTCTCTTGGATACCGGCGTCATGGAGGTGTGCTGATAGGGTGCGGTGGCAGACCGTGTCAAAGGCTGCTGATAGGTCCAGGAGGATGAGGGCGGCTGTTTCTCCTTTGTCCATCAGGGTCCGGATGTCGTCAGTGGCGGTGATGAGGGCGGTCTCGGTGCTGTGGTTACTGCGAAAACCGGATTGGGAAGGGTCCAGGATGTTGTTAACTTCGAGGTAGTGGGTCAGCTGTTTGTTGACAATCTTCTCAGTCACTTTTGCCGGGAAAGGGAGCAGGGTGATGGGCCGGAAGTTCTTGAGGTCCTTGGGGTCCGCCTTGGGCTTCTTCAGAAGGGCGTTGATCTCGGCGTGCTTCCAGCTTTCTGGGAAGGTTGCTGTCTCGAAGGAACAGTTGATAATTTTCCGGAGGTGGGGCGCGATGGTGGCGCTGGCTTTGTTGAAGACGTGGTGAGGGCAGGGGTCCGATGGGGATCCCGGACTGGATGGAGTTCATGGTTTTGATGGTGTCTTCGTCGCTGACGCTGGACCAGATGGTCAGGTGACTGGTGTGAGTGGTAGTCACAGGGGTGGTGGACCCAGTTCTGGGTGCGGGGGGGTCGGAGTTGAAGCTGTTGTGGATGTCGGTGATCTTGCGGTGGAAGAAGGTGGCCAGGGAGTCGCACAGGTCTTGAGATGGCGGGATGTCGTTGGTGATGGAGCTGGGGTTGGAGAGTTCTTTCACGATGCTGAAGAGCTCTTTGGTGTTGTGTGCGTTGTTGTCTAGGCGGTCCTTGTAGGCGGTCTTCTTGGCGGTCCTGATGAGTTGGTGGTGTCTGCGGGTGGCGCACTTGAAGGCTGTGTGGTTGTCTGGTGTTCGATCGTGGAGCCATTCGTGGAGCCATTTCTTTTCCAGCTTCCGACAGGTGTGCTTGGAGATCCGGAGGTCCTCGGTGAACCAGACGGCTTTCTTGTTGGTGTGGTTGGTTGTAGAGGTCTTGAGAGGGGCGAGGGTGTTGGCGCAGTCGTTGATCCACTTTGTGAGGTTGGTTGCGGCGGTGTCTGGGTCAGAGGGGTTGGTGGGTGGTCTCAGGGCGAGGGCGGTAGTCAGTTGGTCCTCGGTGACATTGCCCCAGCAGCGGCGTGGTAGCTGTTGGGTGCGGTGGGTTTTCTGAAGGTGAAGTGAACTCACCTGTGGTCGGTCCAGTATGGTTCGGTGGTGTGGTTGAAGGAGACGTGGGGGCTTGCGGAGAAGATGGGGTCGAGCGTGTGTCCAGCGGCGTGAGTAGGTGTCATTACGAGCTGTTTGAGTCCGAGGTTGACGAGGTTGTCGATCAGGGCGGTGGAGTTGGCGTCGTTGTTGTTCTCGAGGTGGAAGTTCAGGTCCCCGAGGAGGACGTGGTCCGTGGAAGCAAGGGTGTGGGTGCTGATGACTTCGGCGATGGTGTCACTGAACTGTGGGCAGGGTCCAGGAGGTCTGTAGATGAGAGTTCCTCTGAGGGTGGTGTTGGGGTCGGTGTGGATCTGGAAGTGCATGTGCTCGGCAGTGGTGAGGGTGTCATCGGTGTTCGTTGAGATTTTGATGGAGTCTTTGTGGATGATGGCGATTCCTCCTCCCACTCCATTGGTGCGGTCTCTGCGGGAGATCTTGTAGCCCTGTGGGATGGCTATGGCGATGTCTGATGCTGAGGTGGTGTTCAGCCAGGTCTCCGTCAGGAAGGCGACGTCGGGGCGGTGGAGTCTTAGAGGTCCCAGAGTTTGATGGCGTACTTGCGAGCGGAGCGGGTGTTGAGGAGGATGCAGCGGAGGTGGTTGGGTTCTCTGGCTGGTGGTGTGGAGGGTTGGATGCTGGTGAATCTGCAGTTCCGGCAGGTGAAAGGCCCCTGGGTGCGTTTCGGGGTGGCCCGGTAGCAGGGGTGCTCTCGTCTGGTGTTGAGTGCGTGGAGGGTTCTTGCGTCGTAGTGCAGTCTGGCGTTGCAGGGGGTGCGGGTTCCAGGGGTTCTGGTGCTGGGTGTGGTCCAGGCGCGGACGGGCGCAGACAGGCTTGCGTTAGGCGCGCTTTCGGCGCGCCAGCGACGCTCCCGCTGCGCGCCCGCTTCGTGGCCTCCACATGAGGGCAGAGGGAGGGAGGAGCAGCTGGGAGGTGGGAGCGGGGCGGCCAATGGGAGTGAAGGGGGCGGGGCAACAGGGGCTCAGCGGTGAGGGAAAAACCCGGGGAAAAAACAGCGGGAAAAGACGGCGGGAGAGGGACAACAGAGCACAGGGGTACAGAAAGCAAACCACAGGGGCACAGAATGAAAGAAAAACAAAGTGGCAAGAAAAACAAAGTGGCACAGAAGCCAAGCGCAGGGGTACAGAATAAAAAAGGGAGCGAGTAGTCAGGCGGCAAAAGCGGCAATGGAGGTTCAACCCACAGGGGGCTGCGTGACAGATGGGGGAGCGACCTGCCTGGTGACAGGGTCAAAGGTCGCTCTCTACCACCGCTTCGCGGCCTCCATATGAGGGCACAGGGAGGGAGGAGCAGCTGGGAGGTGGGAGCGGGGTGGCCAATGGGAGTGAAGGGGGCGGGGCAGCAGGGGCTCAGCGGCGAGGTAAAAACCCGGGGAAAACCCGGTGGGAAAAGACGGCGGGAGAGGGACAACAGAGCACAGGGGTACAGAAAGCAAAACACAGGGGCACAGAATGAAAGAAAAACCAAGTGGCACAGAAGCCAAGCGCAGGGGTACAGAACACTTGTTCTTCTATACTGTATTTCCCAAGTCTACCGATAAACATGGCACCTCACTTGTGTAGGTATGCCTAGTGGCCGCAACAGGAAACTCCATAAAATTCAACATGGATACCTCCTATTTTTCCATTGAAAACTGACATGTATTTTGCAAAGTGCATAGCTGTGGATTTTGAGCTGTAGCTCAGCCGGCACCTAGGGAAACCTATCAAACCTGTACATTTTTGTATAGTAGAGACATAGGGGAATCCAGGGTGTTGTGACTTGTGGGGCTCTCACTGGGTTCAGTCACACAGAGTCCTTTGCAAACCTCAAAATTGGACTAAAAAACACTTTTCATCACATTTCGGAATCTGAAGGGAGCCAAACCTTCCTTCCATCAATTATTCCCATAAGTCTCACGATAACAATGGTACCTCACTTGTGTGGGTAGGCCTAGTGCCCGCAACAGAAAAAGCCCCAAAACACAACATGGACACATCACATTTTTCCAATAAAAACTGACATGTTTTTGCAAAGTGCCTAGCTGTGGATTTTGGCCTCTAGCTCAGCCAGTACCTAGGAAAACCTACCAAACCTGTACATTTTTGGAAAGTAGACACCTTGGGTAATACAGAGCTCTCACCACAGGGTTCTGTCACCCAAAATCCTTTGCATACCTCAAACTTGGGCTAAAAAACACTTTCCCCTCACATTTCGGTGCAGCAAAGTTCTAGAATCTGAGGGGAGCCACAAACGTCCTTCCATCCAGCATTTCCCAAATCGCGTGATAAAAATGGTACCTCACTTGTGTGTGTAGGCCTGGTGCCCATGACAGGAAATGCCCCAAAACACAATGGGGACCTATCACATTTTTCCAATGAAAACCAACATGCTCTTTGCAAAGTGCCTAGCTGTAGATTTTAGCCTCTAGCTTAGCCAGTACCTAGGGAAACCTACCAAACCTTTACATTTTTTAAAAGTAGACACCTAGGGCAATCTAGAATGGGGTGACTTGTGGGGCTCTCGCTGGGTTCTGTCACTCAGAATCATTTGCAAACCTCAAAATTGGGATAAAAAAACACTTTTTCCTCACATTGTGGTGCTGCACAGTTCTGGAATCTGAGGGGAGCCACAAATGTCCTTCCACCCAGCATTTCCCTAAGCCTCCAGATAAAAATGTTACCTTACTTGTATGGGCAGCCCTAGTGCTTGTGACAGGAAATGGCCCAAAACACAACATGGACATATCACATTTTTCAAATGAAAACTGACGTGTTGTTTGCACAGTGCCCAGCTGTGTATTTTGGCCTCCAGCTCAGCCGGCAACTAGAAAAACCAAGGAAACCTGTACATTGTTTTATTTGTAGATACCTAGGGGAATCCAGGATGGGGTGACTTGTGGGGCTCTCTCTGGGTTCTGTTACCCAGAATCCATTGGAAACTTCAAAATTGGGTTAAAGACACTTTTTCCTCACATTTTGGTGCTGCACGGTTCTGGAATCTTAAGGGAACCACACACTTCCCTCCACCCAGCATTCCCCTAAGTCTCCAGATAAAAATGGTACCTCACTTGTGTGGGTAGGCCTAGTGCCCGCGACAGTAAATGCCCCAAAATATGATGTGGACACATCACATTTTTCCAATGGAAACAGACGTGTTTTTTGCAAAGTGCTTAGCTGTAGATTTTGGCCCCTACCTCAGCCGGCACCTTGGTTAACCTAGCAAACCTGTACATTTTTAAAAAGTAGATACCAAGAGGAATCCAGGATGGGGTAACTTGTGGGGCTCTCACTGGTGTCTGTCACTGAGAATCCTTTACCTCAAAATTGGGATAAAAACACTTTTTCCTCACATTTCGGTGCTGCAAAGCTCTAGAATATGACGGAAGCCACAAACTTCCTCCTACCCAGCATTCCCCCAAGACGCCTGATAAAAATGGTACATCATTTGTGTGGGCAGGCCTAGTGCCCATGACAGGAAAAGCAGCAAAACACAATGTGGACACATCACGTTTTTCCAATGAAAACTGAGGTGTTTTTGCAAAGTGCCTAGCTGTGGATTTTGGCCTCTAGCACAGCCAGCACCTAGGAAAACCTACCAAACCTGTACATTTTTGGAATGTAGACACCTAGTGGAATCCAGTATGGGGTGATTTGTGGGTCTCCCATTGTGTTCTGTCATCCAGAATCCTTTACAAACCTCAAAATTGGGTTAAAAACACTTTTTCCTTACATTTCGGTGCTGCAAAGTTCTGGAATCTGAGGGGAGCCGAAAACTTCCATGCATCCCAGCATTCCCTGAAGTCTCCAGATAAAAATGGTACATCACTTGTGTGGGTAGGCCTAGTACGTGAAACAGGAAATGTCCCAAAACACAAAGTGGACACATCGCATTTTTCCAATGGAAAGGGACATGTTTTTTGCAAAGTGCCTAGCTGTGGATTTTGGCCTCTAGCTCAGTCAGCACCTAGGAAAATTGTGCATTAATGGAATGTCTACATCTAGAGGAATCCAGGATGGGGTGATTTGTGGGTCTCTCACTGGGTTCTGCCACCCAGAAATCCTTTACAAACCTTAAAATTGTTTTAAAAACACTTTTTCTTCACATTTCTGTGCTGCAAAGTTCTGGAATCTGAGAGAAATCACAAACTTCCTTCCGCCCAGCATTCCCTCATGTCTCCAGATAAACATGGTACATCACCTGTGTGGGTAGGCCTAGTGCGCGCAACAAGAAATGCCCCACAACACAACTTGGACATATCACATTTTCCAATGAAAGTGTGTGGTTTTTTTGTAAAGTGCCTACCTGTGGATTTTGTTCTCCAGCTCAGCCGGCACCTAGGAAAACCTAACAAACCTGTACATTTTTGGAAAGTAGACACCTAGTGGAATCCATGATGGAGTGATTTGTGGGTCGCTCATTGGGTTCTGTCACCCAGAATCCTTGACAAACCTCAAAAGTGGGCTAAAAACCCTTTTTCCTCACGTTTTGGTGCTGGAAAGTTCTGGAATCTGAGGGGAGCCACAAATGTCCTTCTACCCAGCATTCACTCAAGTCTTCAGATAAAAATGGTATCTCACTTGTGTGGGTAGGTCTAGAGCGTGCAACAGGAAAACGCCCCAAAACACAACATGGAAATGTCACATTTTTCCAATGAAAACAGATGTATTTTTTGCAAAGTGCCTAGCTGTGGATTTTGGCCTCTAGCTCAGACGACACCTAGGAAAACCTACCATACCTGTACATTTTTAGAAAGTAGACACCTAGCTGAATCCAGGAAGGTGTCATTTGTGGGTCTCTTACTGGGTTCTGTTACCCAGAATCCTTTGGAAACCTCAAAATTGGGTTAAATACACTATTTCCTTAAATTTCGGTGCTGCAAAGTTCTGGAATCTGACAAAAGCCACAAACATCCTTTTACCCAGCATTCCCCTAAGTCTCCTGATAAAAACAGTACCCCACTTGTTTGGGTAGGCCTAGTGCCCGCAAAAGGAAATGCCCCAAAACACAACGTGGACATATCACATTTTTCCATTGAAAATGTGTGTTTTTTTTGCAAAGTGCCTAGGTGTGGATTTTGGCCTCTGGCTCTATCAAACCTGTACATTTTCGGTAACTAAAAACCTGGGGAAAAACAGGATGGGGTGACTTGTGTGGCTGTCACTGATTTCTGACACCCAGAATCCTTTGGAAACCTGTAAATTGGGCTAACAAATAATTTTTCCTTTAAATTTCAGTGCTGCACATTTCTGGAATCTGATGGGAGCAACAAACTTCCTTTTACTCAGCATTCCCCAAGTCTCCTGATAAAAACAGTACCTCTCTTGTGTGGGTAGGCCTAGTGCCTGTGACAGGAAATGCCCCATAGCACAAAATGGACCTATCACATTTTTCCAATGAAAAGGTGCATGTTTTTTGCGACATGCCTACCTGTGGATTTTGGCATCTAGCTCAGCTGGCACCAGGAAAACCTAGCAAACCTGTACATTTTTGGAAAGTGGACACCTAGTGGAATCCGCGATGGTATGATTTGTGGGTCTCTCACTGGGTTCAGTCACCCAAAATCCTTTGAAAACCTTGTAATTGGGATAAAAACACTTTTTCCTCACATTCTGTAAACTTCTGGAATCTGAGGGGAGCCACAAACCTCCTTCAACCCAGCATTCCCCTTGGTCTCCTGATAAAAATTGTACCTTACTTGTGTAGGTAGGCCTAGTGCATGCAACAGGAAATTCCCCAAAACACAAAGTGGACACATCACATTTTTCCAATGGAAAGGGATGTTTTCTGCAAAGTGCATAGCTGTGGATTTTGGCCTCTAGCTCAGTCGGCACCTTGGAGAACCTACCAAACCTGTGCATTATTGGAATGTAGACATCTAGAGGAGTCCAGGATGGGGTGATTTGTGGGTCTCCCACTGGGTTCTGTCACCCAGAATCCTTTACAAACCTCAAAATTGGATTAAAAACACTTTTTCCTCACATTTCGGTGCTGCAAAGTTCTGGAATCTGAGAGAAGCCACAATCTTCCTTCTACCCAGCATTCTATTATGTCTCCAGATAAACATGGTACATCACTTGTGTGGGCAGGCCTATTGCGCGCAACAGGAAATGCCCCAAAACACAACGTGGACCTGTCACATTTTTCCAATGAAAACAGATGTGTTTTTTGCAAAGTGCCTAGCTGTGGATATTGGCCTCTAGCTCAGCCGGAAGCTCGGAAAACCTAGCAAACCTGTACATTTTTGGTAACTAATCACCTGGGGAAATCCAGGATAGGATGCCTTGTGGGTCTGTCACTGAATTCTGTCACCCAGAATCCTTAGCAAACCTGAAAATTGGGCTAAAAAATACTTTTTCCTTGAATTTCAGTGCTGCAAAGTTCTAGAATCTGACGGGAGTCACAAACTTCCTTTTCCCCAGCATTCCCCCAAGTCTCCTGATATAAACAGTACCTCACTTGTGTGGGTAGGCCTAGTGCCTGCGACATGAAATGCACAAAAATACAACATGGACACATCACATTTTAACAATGAAAAGAGACATGTTTTTTTGCAAAGTGCCTACCTAAGGATTTTGGCGTCTAGCTCACCCGCTATCCAGAATAGCCTAACAAACCTGTATATTTTTGGAAAGTAGACACCTAGTGGAATCCACAAAGGTGTAATTTGTGGGTCTCTCTCTGGGTTCTGTCACCCAGAATCCTTTGCAAACCTCGAAATGGGTTAAAAACACTTTTTTCTTAAGTTTCGGTGCTGCAAAGTTCTGGAATCTGACAGGAGCCACAAACATCCTTTTATCCAGCATTACTCCAGGTCTCCTGATGAAAACTTTACCTCACTTGTGTGGGTAGGCCTAGTGCATGCAACAAGAAATGCCCCACAACACACCGTGGACATATCAAATTTTTCCAATGAAAGTGTGTGTTTTTTTTTTGCAAAGTGCCTAGCTGTGGATTTGTACCTCTGGCTCTAGCAAACCTGTACATTTTTGGTAACTAAACACCTGGGGAAATCCAGGATGAGGTGACTTGTGGGGCTTTCACTGAGTTCTGACAGCCAGAATCCTTTGCCATCCTGACAATTGGGTACAAAATAATTTTTCCTTAAATTTCAGTGCTGCAAAGTTCTGGAAACTGACAGGAGTAACACACTTCCTTTTACCCAGCATTCCCCCAAGTCTCCTTATAGAAACAATACCTCTCTTGTGTGGGTAGGCCTAGCGCCAGCAACAGGAAATGCCCCATAACACAACATGGAGCTATCAAAGTTTTCCAATGAAAAGGTGCCTGTTTTTTTGCAAAGTGCCTACCTGTGGATTGTGGCCTCCAGCTCAGCCGGTACCTAGGATAACCTAACAAACCTGTACATTTTCGGAAAGTAGACACATAGCGGAATCCAGGATGATGTGATTTGTGGGTTTTGTCTCCCAGCATCCTTGACAAACCTCACAATTGGGCCCAGACACTTTTTCCTCTCATTTTTGTGCTGGAAAGTTCTGGAATCTGAGGGGAGCCACAAACTTCCTTCTACCCAGCATTCCCTCACGTCTCCAGATACAAATGGTACCTCACTTGTGTGAGTAGGCTTAGTGCGTGCAACAGGAAATGCCCCAAAACACACCGCGGACACATCACAATTGTCCAATGAAAAGAGACGTATTTTTTGCAAAGTGTCTAGCTGTGGATTTTGGCCTGCAGCTCAGCCAGCACCTAGGAAAACCTACCATGTGTGTACATTTTAAAAAAAGTAGACATGTAGCTGAATCCAGGATGGTGTGATATGTGGGTCTCTTAGTGGATTCTGTCACCCAGAATCCTTTTGAAACCTCAAAATTGGGTTAAAAACAGTTTTACCTTGAATTTCTGTGCTGCTAAGTTGTGGAATCTGACGGGAGCCACAAACATCCCTTTACCCAGCATTCCCCCAAGCCTCCTGATAAAAACAGTACCTCACATGTGTGGGTAGGCCTAGTGCCCGCAACAGGAAATGCCCCAAACACAACATGGACATATCATATTTTTCCAATGAAATTGTGTAGTTTTGTTTTGCAAAGTTCCTAGCTGTGGATTTTGGCCTCTGGCTCTAGCAAACCTGTACATTTTCAATAACTAAACACCTGTGGAAATACAGGATGGGTGACTTGTGGGGCTGTCACTGAATTCTGACACCCAGAATCCTTTGCAAACCTGAAAATTGGGCTAACAAATACTTTTTCCTTAAATGTTAGTGCTGCAAAGTTCTGGAATCTGAGAGAGCAACCAACTTCCTTTTACCCAGCATTCCCCCAAGTCTCCTGATAGAAACAGTACCTCTCTTGTGTGGGTAGGCCTAGTGCCTGCGACAAGAAATGCCCCACAACACAACGTGGACATATCACATTTTTCCAATGAAAGTGTGTGTTTTTTTGCAAAGTGCCTAGCTGTGGATTTTTACCTCTCTCTCTAGCAAACCTGTACATTTTTGGTAACTAAACACCTGGGGAAATCCAGGATGGGGTGACTTGTGGGGCTGTCACTGAATTCTGACAGCCAGAATCCTTTACAAACCTGAAAATTGGGCTAAAAAATACTTTTTCCTTAAGTTTTAGTGCTGCAAAGTTCAGGAATCAGACGGGAACATCCAACTTCCTTCTACCCAGCATTCCCCCAAGTCTCCTGATAGAAACAGTACCTCCCTTGTGTGGGTGGGCCTAGTGCCCGCGACAGGAAATGCCCCATAACACAACATGGACCTATCAAATTTTTCCAATGAAAAGGTGCATGTTGTTTTGCAAAGTGCCTACCTGTGGATTTTGGCCTGCAGCTCAGCCGCCACCCAAGAAATCCTAGCAAACCTGTACATTTTTGGAAAGTAGACACCTAGTGGAATCTAGGATGGTGTGATTTGTGGGTCTCTTACTGGGCTCTGTCACGCAGAAGCCTTTGGAAACCTCAAAATTGGGTTAAATACACTTTTTCCTTAAATTTTGGTGCTGCAAAGTTCTGGAATCTGCCAAGAGCCACAAACATCTTTTTACCCAGCATTCCCCAAGTTCCTGATAAAAACAGTACCTCACTTGTGTGGGTAGGCCTAGTTCCCGCAACAGGAAATGCTCCAAAACACAATGATAGCACATCACATTTTTCCAATGAAAAGGGACATGATTTTTGCAAAGTGCATAGCTGTGGATTTTGGCCTCTAGCTCAACCGGCATTTAAGAAAACCTACCAAACCCATACATTTTTGGAAAGTAGATACGTAGCGGAATCCAAGATGGGGTGATTTGTGGGTCTCCCACTGGGTTCTGTCACCCAGAATCCTTTAAAAACCTCAAAATTGGTTTAAAAAAACTTTTTATCTCATATTTCGGTGCTACAAAGTTCTGGAATCTGAGAGAAGCCACAAACGTCCTTCCACCAAGCATTTCCTCATGTCTCCAGATAAACATCATATATCACTTGTGTGGGTAGGCCTAGTGCGCGCAACAGGAAATGCCCCAAACCACAAAGTGGACATGTCACATTTTTCCAATGAAAACAGATGTGTTTTTTGCAAAGTGCCTAGCTGTGGATTTTGGCCTCTAGCTCAGCCGGCACCTAGGAAAACCTAGCAAAACTGTACATTTTTGGTAACTAAACACCTGGAGAAATCCAGGATGGGGTGACTTGTGGGGCTGCCACTGAATTCTGCCACCCAGAATCCTTTGCAAACCTGAAAATTGGGCTAAAAAATACTTTTTCCTTACATTTCAGGACTGCAAAGTTCTGGAATCTGTCGGGAGCCACAGACTTCCTTTTTCCCAGCATTTCCCCAAGTCTCCTGATAAAAACAGTACCTCACTTGTGTGGGTAGGCCTAGTGCCTGTGACAGGAAATGCCCCAAAACACAACATGGACACATCATTTTTTTCCAATGAAAAGGGACATGTTTTTTGTAAAGTGCCTACCTGAGGATTTTGGCCTCTAGCTCAGCCGGCACCTAGGATAACGTAACAAACCTGTACATTTTTTGAAAGTACACAACTAGCGATATCCAGGATGGTCTGATTTGTGGGTCTCTCACTGGGTTCTGTCACCCAGAATCCTTTACAAACCTGAAAATTGGGCAAAAAAATACATTTTCCTTAAATTTAGGTGCTGCAAAGTTCTGGAATCAGACAGGAGCCACAAATATACTTTTACCCAGCATTCCCCCAAGTCTCCTGATAGGAACAGTACCTCTCTTGTGTGGGTAGGCCTAGTTCCCGCAACAGGAAATGCCCCAAAACACAACGTGGACATGTCACATTTTTCCAATGAAAATGTGTGGTTTTTTGCAACGTGCCTAGCTGTGGATTTTGGCCTCTCGCTCTAGCAATCCTGTACATTTTCAGTAACTAAACACCTGGGAAATCCAGGATGGGGTGACTTGTGGGGTTGTCACTGAATTCTGACACCCAGAATCCTTTGCAAACCTGAAAATTGGGCTAAAAAATACTTTTTCTTTAAATTTCAGTGCTGCAAAATTCTGGAATCTGACGGGAGCAACAAACTTCTTTTTACCCAGCATTCCCCAGGTCTCCTGATAAAAAAGGTGACTACTTGTGGATTTTGGCCTCTAGCTCAGCCGGCACCTAGGAAAGCCTAGCAAACCTGTGCATTTTTGGAAAGTAGACACTCAGCGTAATCCAGCATGGTGTGATTTGTGGGTCTCTCACTTGGTTCAGTCACCCAGAATCCTTTGCAAACCTCAAAATTGGGCTGAAAACACTTTTTCCTCACATTTTGGTGTTGGAAAGTTCTGCAATCTGAGGGGAGCCCCAAACTTCCTAAGCAGACAGTGAAAATCTTTGTGGGGCCCTGTTAGGGGGCCCCTGCACTGCCCATGCCAGTGGCATGGGCAGTGCAGCACCCGTTCCCGCCAGCCTGGTTCTGGCGGTGAAAACCGCCAGAAACAGGCTGGCGGGAAGGGGGTCGGAATCCCCATGGCGGCGCTGCAAGCAGCGCCGACATGGAGGATTCCCTGGGCCAGGGGAAAACCGGCGGGAAACCGCCAGTTCCCCTTTTCTGACGCGGCTTTACCGCCACGGTCAGAATGGCCCTGGAAGCACCACCAGCCTGTTGGCGGTGCTTCCGTGGTCCCCGGCCCTGGCGGTTTGAAACCGCCAGGGTCGGAATGACCACCATAATGTGCTGTGCAATTGTTTTTATCAATGCTTATTTGCTAATGTGAGCAGTTGTAGACATGTGCTTCTAATTGGGTGTGGTGACTCATCCACATGTGGAAACTCAACTGCTTTCCCGATTGGCGATAAATAACAGAGTGAAACATGCCTCCCTGCTTGGCTTTGTTTTGATTCCTGATATCAGCATCGGACTTCGCAGTCCAGCCCCTGCTGTCATCCTCGTATTCGGGGCTTTTGAGGCAATTATTTTTTATGTTCCTGTACCAGCTGACACCAGACATTCCTTCAGCAATCCGGAAAAGACTGCAGGTAAGTGACTAGTATTCTTCAGGGAGTTTGTTCTTTGAGCGCCGCACTTTCCTAGAACAGCTGGTGTATTTCAAACCTCGTACTTTGGAAGAGTGCTTATTTTGAAGAGACAAATGCATTTCTGAACATTCTACATTATTATTGTAGTTACTTGCCTAAATGTACTTCAGGAAATCTGCTTGAGCTCAAGTACTACAAAAAGTGACAGTGCAATTTTAAAAGAGCATTTACGTGACTTTTCTTTCCCTAATAGCATAACTCTTGGATTTTAAGTTGTGTCATTCATGCCTGTGTTTCAGGTTTGAGGAATTTGCTTTTTGAAGGGTTTTTCACACACACAGTGAAACCAAACCAAACTGTGCCACCCTAACTGTTTGAACCCAGAGTGGACACTTGTATTTCTTGGACTGTTTTTGTTCCTTTTAGTTTAACCCTGTGCATGCAGGAAAGTTATATGTGATATAATTAATGCCCTTGTTTGTCTTTCTTGTGCATAATGAGTGTAACCACTGTTCTAATTGTAGTGTGCAACAGTGAATCTCTATGAAGCCAGCCCTAGTGTTGCAGTACTTATGGTTATGGCACTCAGTTTGGGTTTTTGGTAATGTGTTAGTAATTGAGCCAACAGTTATTATTATCCAAGAAATGTGCTGGAGCATCCCCGTGTTCTTCTTCCGCTCCCGTGCCCGTATCGGAAAGAGAGATTCAGTTTCAAGGAAGTTGAGTGCACTAACTCTACTATCACTCTGTCAACAACTACCTGCCCCCCGAAGATACAGGGTGCCTGGCTAGACCGGCAAGACATGGCAGTGTTTTTTCTTTTTCTCTTCCACTCCCCCATTCCTTTTGGGACACCTGCCGGGGTTTCTGTGTCCACCAGGAAGTGCTGAGAGGTGTTCCAGTAGGTCGGGGGCATACCATTGCCCCTGCAGACATCCTGCTTTTCAGGTGATTGGCCCCATCACGACATAAAGCAAAGCCACAACATACAGGGTTGGCTGGGCGATGGATTCCTCAAAGGCTTATCACAGGCTTTACCAGCTGATCAGGATGCTCGATCTTTATTAGATTCAACTAGGGCCCTAGCGGGATTACAGAAGGAAGTTCTTTCCTTAAAGCAAGAGAACCTGGAGTTGCACACTGAACTACAGCGGTATAAACCACAAGACACCCCCTGGGGAGGATTCAAACTAAAACAAAGATCTCCAGCACTACAAGCCCCCCTGTTTGGCCTGTCTAATCATGTTCCAAACTACTTCCACCACACAACCCATGCAGGTAATGGTCACAACACCAACCCCTGAGCCCTTCGCTACTCCAGAAAGGTTTTTTAGAGATAGTGCCAAGTTCAACATTTTTCTGAACCAGTGCCAGCTTCAGTTTTTGTGTCGGGCAGCTGCATTCCCCAATGATGCTTCAAAGGCAGCTTTTATTATCTCTTATTTGGGAGGCAATGCAGCTAATTGGTCTATTCCGCTGGTGGAACGCAATGGCCCTATACTGTATGATTTCAAAAGGTTCAAGGAAGCCTTGCGGAAACTGTTCGCCAAACACCTCTTCATGCAAGCCAGTGACAATGAGTTGCTGAATTTGCGCCAGGGAAACAAGGATCTACTGTTCTATATCATCTCTTTCAATCGGTTGGTGGCAGAGACTGAGTGGCCCGAGGAGAAGAGGACCTCCCTCTTCTATCGTGGCCTTCGGGACGATCTCAAGGAAGTTCTAGCCCATATTGTGGAACCTCCTACGGAGTGCTCCGAGTTCATTGACCGGGTGGTAAGATTGGATCCCCGCTTGAGGGAACGTAAGGGAGAAAAATTCCGGGGTGACACACGTTTAGTGGTGCTCAAAACTGAGAAAAAGGAGTCCACCATTCCCACTCAAGCTACATCTGAGCCCACACAAATTGGCAGTGTGCGGGGCCCACTATCTAAGGAAGAGAAAGAACGTAGGAAAAAATGTAAACTGTGTTTATACTCCAGTAAGGCAGGGCATTTTGCTCGGGAATGTCTTAACAAGTCTACTGCTCCAAAGAAAGCCATTGGAGCCGTAACAGGGCCTGAATTCTCTCTTCCTGACCAGACGGAAAACTAACTGTCTCGATAACTTCTGAGACCAGTTTATTGAGTGCTTCTTTCAATATGGTCTCACATCTTCTGGCTAATACCACCAGTCCAGTACTTTGACATCTAACTCTTATTGTGACATTAGTATTGTCCCCTCAGGTTCGTAAGGGCATTCCCATATTGCTTGACTCTGGGGATACCAGAAACTTGGCTTTGGCTAAAACCCTAAATATTACGATTGTCAGAAAAGATGTCCCTGAACCAGTCAGAGCAGTGGATGGCTCAGAATTGTCCTCCGGTCTTATCGTTTATCAAACAACACCCTGGTCCATGCTTTGTGCAAACAACCATACAGAACAAATTCAGCTTGACCTCATAGATACCCCAGTATTTGGAGCCATTTTGGGGATACCCTGGCTTCAGTTACACAATCCCAAAACTGACTGGGCAGCAAGGACAGTGACATTAGACTCCTGTTACCAAGACAAACCATTACTAGTGACACCCTTGCATTGTGGGTCCACACATAGTACGGCTATCAAGCGAGACGACACACTGGCCATTCCTGCACCGTATAAGGACTTCCATGATGTCTTTAGTGAACTGAAGGCCTCCCAGCTGCCGCCACATAGGTCATACAATTGTCGTATAGACTTGATTTCAGGGGCAACGCTACCATGTAGGAGGGTGTATGCTCTTTCTGAGCCTGAGAATCGATACCTGCGAGACTACCTGAATGATCTATTGGCTAAGGGTTTCAATCATCATTCAATGTCACCAGTATCATTCTCTTTGTTCTTCGTGCCCAAGAAGAATCGCGACCTGCGCACCTGTATAGATTATCGCGCAGTGAACAAAGTGACCATAAATAATCGGTATCTACTTCCGTTGATCCTGGTGCTTTTAGATCAGGTACCTCAGTCGACCATTTATACTAAACTCGACTTCCGGGTCGCCTACCACATGATCCGAGTGATGAAAGGGGATGAGTGGAAGACGGTGTTCTGAAATAAATTCGGACTCTTCGAGTACACAGTGATGCCCTTCGGGTTGTGTAATGCTCCTGCAGCGTTTCAATTTTTCATCAATGAAGTGCTGCAGGAGTTTCTGGATATCTGTGTAGTGGTGTACATAGACGACATTTTGATCTATTCGTCTTCCACTGAGGAACATATAGGGCATGTAAGAACGGTTTTACAACTGCTTTGTAAGCATCATCTCTTCGCCAAGGTGGAAAAATGTGTTTTTCATGCTACAACTTTAGAATTCCTGGGATATGTGATCACTCCCAATGGAATTTCCATGGATAGGTCCAAAGTACAGGCCATCCTGGATTGGGTAGCCCCAAGATCCATCAAGGAAGTGCAACAGTTTTTGGGCTTCGCAAATTTTTATCGGAGATTTATACACCACTTTTCTAACGTGGTATCTCCCATAACTCGCATCCTACGAAAGGGGGTTAAGTTCCTCTGGGGTGCAGAAGCTGAGAAAGCCTTCCAACATCTTAAAAACACATTCACTGAAGCACCCATTCTCCATCATCCCCACCCGGCTCAGCCATTTTTTGTGGAAGCAGATGCTTCCCAAATGGCAGTGGGTGGTGTCTTGTCCCAACGAAATCCTGAGTCTGGGCATTTCCATCCAGTAGCTTACTTCTCAAAGAAATTGCTACCCGCAGAGCACAATTACACGGTTGCAGAACGGGAACTTCTGGCAGTCAAGCTTGCCTTCCAGGAATGGCGTCAGCACCTACTAGGAGCTAGACACACCATAACTATTTACACAGATCACCGTAATCTACAGTTTTTTCAAGTGACCAAGTCCCTGACACCTTGTCAATCACGCTGGCTTCTATTCTTTAATGAGTTTGACTTTGTAATCACCTATAGGTCAGGTACTACACAACAAAAGGCAGACACTTTGGGGGTCATTCTAAGTCTGGCGGGCGGCGGAGGCCGCCCGCCCGACTTCCCCAACCAAAATACCGCTCCGCGGTCGAAAGACCGCTGAGGGTATTTTGGGATTTGCCCTGGGCTGGCGGGCGACCGCCAAAAGGCCGCCTGCCAGCCCAGGGCAAATCATCCTTCCCACGAGGACGCCGGCTCAAAATTGAGCCGGCGGAGTGGGAAGGTGCGACGGGTGCAGTGGCACCCGTCGCGTATTTCAGTGTCTGCATAGCAGACACTGAAATACAAAGTGGGGCCCTCTTACGGGGGCCCCTGTGGCACCCCCTACCGCCATCCTGTTCCTGGCGGGAGACCCGCCAGGAACAGGATGGCGGTAGGGGGTGTCAGAATCCCCATGGCGGCGGAGCGCGCTCCGCCGGCATGGAGGATTCACATGGGCAGCGGAAAAACGGTGGGAGACCGCCGGTTTTCCGCATCTGACCGCGGCCGAACCGCCGCGGTCAGAATGCCCTGCGGGGCACCGCCGGCCTGTCGGCGGTGCTCCCGCCGACCCTGGCCCCGGCAGTCTCTGACCGCCGGGGTCAGAATCACCCCCTTTGTCTAGGATGGGTTTCTCCTCTGATGCTGCGCTAGAACAGGTCAGAAGCATTATACCCCCAGAAAAAATCATGGCTGTGTGCACTTCCCAAGACTTCCTTGAGAAAATGAGGGTAGCCCAACACAAGGTTAGCTGTTCAACTGATGTGTATGTAAAAGAGTGTTTACTATACCATGCTAATCAGTTGTATGTCCCTACCAAAGAATTACGAGATACAGTGTTACATTGGGGACATGATTCTGTCCTCGCAGGTCACCCAGGTGAGAAAAAGATGTTAGATCTCTGTCAAAGATGGTTTTGGTGGTCCACACTTGTGCAGGATGTCAGAAGCTACGTCCAGACTTGTTCCACCTGTGTTCGGGCTAAAACCCCAGAGACTCCAGCCACAGGATTGTTACTTCCCATGCCAATTCCAGTGGCCCCATGGCATACCATAAGTATGGATTTTATTTCTGATCTCCCAGCTTCCAATGGACACACTGTCATATGGGCGGTTGTAGATTACCTAACTAAATGGCTCATTTTGTTCCATTAAAATGCCTCCCTACAGCTTCCAAGCTCTCTGATTTGTTTGTCCAACACATTGTACGGCTTCATGGGTTGCCCACCACAATTGTTTGCGATCGTGGCCCCCAATTTATATCACAGTTTTGGCATAGTTTGTGTTCTGCTGTCGATATGGACGTCCGCCTGTCCTCTGTATATCATTCACAAACGGATGGGAAGACGGAACGTGCCAACCAATCGCTGGAGCAGCTCCTGAGATGTTACATTGACACATGGTCTACTGAGTGGGATAAGGCTTTACCTCTTGTTGAATTTGTATATAACAACAGTGTCCACATGGCTACAGGAGTATCCCCATTTTACTGTTTGTTTGGTCTGCAACCAAGAATGCTACCTAAAACTGGGTCCCAAACATCCACAAGAGTCCCATTAGTACAGAAACACCTTTAAAAACTCTACCAAGCTCAAGTAAAAAAACAAGCAGACAAAAGAAGGAGACCTGCTCCCTCTTATCAGATAGGAGATCAGGTGTGGCTCTCAGAAAAAAAATCTCCATCTTGCAGGATCTAGAAAATTAAACACCCGATTTCTAGGCCCCTTTCCTATTGCCAAAATCATCAAACCTGTGGTAGTAGAACTGACATTGCCAGATGATTTCAAGATACACCCTGTGTTTCATGTGTCGTTACTCTGTCCCTATCCCCCTAATACCCACAATGCCCCACCACCTCCCCGGTAAAAGTACACGGGCAATGGGAATTTGATGTGGCCAAAATTCTAGACTCCAGGCGTGTCCGTGGTGTTCTACACTATTTATTGGCTTGGAAAGGCTATGGGCCTGAGGACAATTCCTAGGAACCCGCGTCCACAGTTCGTGCTCCACTTCTTACTAAAAAATTCCATCTCCTGCACCCTTCGAAGCCCCGCCCTTTGAGAGGGTCCATGGTGGGGAGGACTGGCAGGAATCCCCAAAGTGCATCCTGCATTATATGTCAGCATTCCCAGGGATTAGGGTTAAATCATATCTCTGCTCTTGTTAGACCTTCATGGTTCAAAGTAAACATAATGTGCTGTGTTACACAATTGGTTTTATCAATGCTTGTTTTACCAATGCTTGTTTGCTAATGTGAGCACGGGTAGACATGTGCTTCTAATTGGGTGTGGTGACTCATTTACATGTGGAAACTCAACTGCTTTCCTGATTGGCTATAAATAGCAGAGTGAAACATGCCTCCCTGCTTGGCTTTTATTTGCTTCCTGTTCTCATCATCTGACTTGGCAGTCCAGCCCCTGCTGTCATCCTCGTATTCAGGACTTTTGAGGCAATTCTTTTCTTCGTTCCTGTACCAGCTGACACCAGGCATTCCTCCAGCACTCCGGAAAAGACTGCAGCTAAGTATTCTCCTGGGAGTTTGTTCTATGAGCGCTGGTGTATTTCAGACCTTGTATTTTAACAGAGTGCTTAATTTGAAGAGACAAATGCATTTCTGAACATTCTACATTATTATTGTAGTTACTTGCCTAAATGTGCTTCAGGAAATCTGCTTGAGCTCAAGTGCTACAAAAAGTGATAGTGCAATTTTAAAAGAGCATGTACGTGACTTTTCTTTCTCTAATAGCATAACTCTTGGATTTTAAATTGTGTCATTCATGCCTGCGTTTCAGGTTTGAGGAATTTGTTTTTTGAAGGGTTTTTCACACACACAGTGAAACCAAACCAAACTGTGCTACCCTAACTGTTTGAACCCAAAGTGGACATTTGTATTTCTTGGATTGTTTTTGTTCCTTTTAGTTTAACCCTGTGCATGCAGGAAAGTTATATGTGATATCATTAATGCCTGTGTTTGTCTTTCTTGTGCATGATAAGTGAAACCACAGTTATAATTGTAGTGTGCAACAGTGAATCTCTGTGGAGCTAGCCCTAGTGTCACTGTACTTATTGTTATGGTACTCAGTTTGGGTTTTTGGTAATGCAGTGTTAGTAATTGTCCCAACAGTTAATATTATCCAAGAAAAGTGCTGGAGCATCCCGGTGTTCTTCTACCACTCCGTGCCCATATCAGAAAGTGAGATTCAGTTTCAAGGAAGATGAGTGCACTAACTCTACTATCACTCTGTCAACAACGTCCTGCCCCCCGAAGACACAGGGTGCCTGGCTGGACCGGCAAGATGTAGCAGTGTTTTGCCTCTTTCTCTTCCACTCCCCCTTTCCTTTTGAGACACCTGCCGGGGTTTCTGTGTCCACCAGGAAGTGCTGAGAGGTGTTCCACGAGGTCGGGGGCATGCCATCGCCCCTGCAGACATCCTGCTTTTCAAGTGAGTGGCCCAGTCACGATAGACATGATTTTTGCAAAGTGCATAGCTGTGGATTTTGGCCTCTGTCTCAGCCGGCACCTAAGAAAACCTACCAAACCCGTACATTTTTGGAATGTAGACACCTAGCGGAATCCAGGATGGGGTGATTTGTGGGTCTCCCACTGGGTTCTGTTACCCAGAATCCTTTACAAACCTCAAAATTGGTTTAAAAAACACTTTTGTCTCACATTTTGGTGCTGCACAGTTCTGGAATTTGAGGGGAGCCACAAACTTCCTTCCACCCAGTATTCCCTCAGGTCTCCAGATAAAAATGTACGTCACTTGTGTGGGTAGGCCTAGTGCGTGCAACAGGAAAAGCCCCAAACCACAACGTGGACACGTCACATTTTTCCAATAAAAACAGATTTATTTTTTGCAGTGCCTATCTGTGGATTTCGCCTCTAGCTCAGCCGCACCTAGGAAAGCCTAGCAAACCTGTACATTCTTGGTAACTAGACACCTGGGGGAATCCAGGATGGGGTAACTTGTGGGATCTGTCACACAGAATCATTTGCAAACCTGAAAATTGGGCTAAAAAATGTTTTTTCCTTGAATTTCGGTGCAGCAAAATTCTGGAGACTGACAGGAGCCACAAACTTCCTTTTACCCAGCATTCCACCAAGTCTCCTGATAAAAATGGTACCTCATTTTTGTGGGTACACCTAGTGGCTGCAACAGGAAATGCCCCAGAATATGACATGGACACATCATATTTTTCCAAAGGAGACGGATGTGTTTTTTGCAAAGTGCCTAGCTGTGGATTTTGGCCTCTAGCTCAGCCAGCACCTAGAGAAATTTGTGCTGTTGTGGTGATCCTACACTGAAAAGTAAGGAAAATGTGCTTGTTTTAGCTAAATTTGAGGTTTGGAGAGGAGTCTGAGTAATAAAATGTTGGGGTATCCACGCAAGCCACACCTTCATGGGCTCTCCCGGGTGTCAAGTGTTAACAAATGTTTGAGTGTAGTAGGTTTCCCTTGATGGCCGCCGACTCCGGGGCCAAAAAGGCAGGTGCCCCCCGACTGCAAAAACAGGTAGTTTTGTAATAGATAAAATTTTGATGTGTCCACTTTTTGTTTCTGCCCCTTCCCTGTCGTGGCCACTTGGCCAGCCCACACAAGTGAGGTAGCATTTTTGTCAGGAGACAGGGGTAACTGTGGGTGGTAGGAAGTTTCTGGTTTATTTTTACTTCTGTAAGGACATGGCACAGAAATGCAAGAAGAATTTGTGATTTTAGTCAAATTTTGAAGTTTACAGGGCATTGTGGCTAAGAGGCTCACCACCCTGTACTCCTCTGGGGATCTAGTTTTTGAACTTCTCTAGAGTTGATACATTTTCCCTAGAGAAGAAGCGATCATGCTGCCAATACTCTTACTTCTGTGATGTTCCAAACACTCAAATTGCGAAAAGAAATGTGCTTAGGTTTTGTTAAGAAGACCCCTCACCCAACAACCTACTTGACGGCATGCTTCATCACTTGGGAACCACCTGAGACACATAGGGGCACCGGAGCATTTCTTTTCATGAGGCTCCGGTGGCACTACGCCCTGCGCCATATTTTCAAGGTGGTGTTAAGCCACTTTTTGTGGCTTAATGCCACCTTGTAAATATGACCCCGTCACCAACAGCCCTTTGCGTGGAAGGGGCGTGTAAATGGGTGTTGCTGTGGGCGTGCCACAGCAACACCCATTGCATTTTGGCGCTGCCTCAGATTTATGAGTTTTTGTAAACCTGAGGCAGCACCAACCTCCTGTGGTGGCATTAGCTAGGCGCAATGAGGAATACTTTTATTCCTTCTTGTTTTTTTGCTATTTCTATGTGTGCTACATTTTGCAGCATGCATAGAAAGAGAAAAATGCCAGACATGATTGTCTATGTGTGGGAAGGTGTTCCGTTCTGCACATAAACAATCATTTCAAAGTGCCGAATCACCATTAGTGATTGTTTATGTGCAGGAAAGGACACCTTCCCACACATAAACAATCACACCCCTCAAAGCAGACATCCTTGCAAGGATGCCTGCGTTGGTGCTGGCAGTTAAATTTAGCACAAGCGCAGGGGCAACACAGGGGTGCATCGTATTCAATTAAATAAGGCGCATCCCTGAATTGTGAAAATTACGGACTTCAGCAATGCCAATTTTGGAGCAGTGTCACACTCCGTCATTTCCCTCTAAATATGGGCCCCAGCATGTCATGGGTGTGCTTCGACGCCTGATTACATCGGAAGGGGGTTTTGCATTTTTTATTTTACCACACAGATACTGGTTAGATTTGGCATGAGGATGAGTGATGGTTTCATGGATCAAATGTTATTAACAAGAGATTTCACAAAAATGAAATGGTCTGTTAATAATTGAAAGGCCAAAACACTGAACCAATGACTCACAGCTCGTGTTGTAAAGCCATATCAAGGTGCCAAACACTTGACAGTCCATTTACACGCCTTTCATATGTGACATGCACAAGACCATTCACGCCGCGGGCCGAGCACATTACAACACTTATATCAACAGACAGCTCCATTCAAGGGCCCATCACTTTCATACTCCTACATGCCTGACACAGCAATCACACCAGCTGATGGAGCCTGTGGACTGGTGTTTGGCTAGCAGTGTGTTGTAGTGACCAACAGCAAGTCACTATTTACACTGCCAGCCAAACGCCAGCTCACACATACCACCAGGCAAGTGCCACTTCACACACACTGCCAGCCAAGCACCACTCCAAGCATACTGCCAGCCATGTGCCCCTCCACACACCGCCAGCCAAGTGCCACTCTACACACTCCTCCAGCCAAGCGCTGTTCTATGCACACCGTTAGACAAGTGCCATTCCACACATACCACTATCCAAGTGCCGCTTCAATCATACCGCCAGCCAAGTACCACTACACGCACACCGTCATCACATTTTTTTTTAACAAAAAAGAAAACACTACCTAATTACAAGTAAGTACAAAACTACAAACACAAAATCTCTAACTAAATACATGACAGTAATGTCAACTGTGAAACTGAACAAAAAATATAAAACAATACAGAACAGACAGTTCACCTTTACGGCAGTACCAACTAATTCTTCCGGGTGTGGTAACTTCTGAAACAGCCAGCCACACACAGCCCAGGTTTAGAAGGTCTATCAGGGCAGTACATAGACTCTCCCTCCGGATACCTCTTAGGCACAGACTCTACATTTCTTAGCAGGAAAGTCTTTTTGGGGTGTGGGAGGAATGTGAACAGGAAAGTGGCGATCTTTCAATCTAGCCTCATTCTCTACCACTGCTTCTCTAGGAACTCTTGCCTGCTCCACTACAACAAGGCTCTCTGTCACAGACTCCTGAAACTTAACAAACGTCATCTTTGACTCAGGAGAACACTACTTGAACACAACAAAAGCATTCAAAGTTCCTAAATGGAAGAGATTTATAGCCAACGTCTTATACCAGATGTAAGCCTTACAAACAGCAGTGCAAGGTTCCAACCTCTGATCTACTCTATCTACTCCACCCATGTGCTTATTGTAGTCTATAATGCATGCAGGTTTGCAAACTTCAGCAACCTGACCCCAAACAGTCACAGGTAAAATATGTTCATTGTGGATGGTAGTCAGCATGTAGACATCCCTCCTGTCTGCAAATTTCACAGCTAGCAGCTCACAACACGCAAGGCACTGCACTGTCCCCTCTCAAGTGTTTTACACACAAGCTTCCTTGGATAGCCTTTACGATTAGAGTGGACTGTGCCACAAGAAACATTGTCCACTTTGAACAATTCCCTGAACAATTGCACACCAGTGTAGAAGTTATCTAGGCACAAATGGTGACCTTTGTTAAATAGTCGTCTACCAAGTTCCCACACAATTTTCTCACTAATTCCAAAAGTGGACGGACAACCAAGGAGGTTCAATACTGGAAACCCTACCAGTGTAGATACAGAATTTATAGACCTATTATGTACTACTCTGAGACACCATATACATCTTAATTCCTTAATGTGCCCTCTTGCTAGGAATGTACTGCCTAAAAATCAAATGGCCCTTGAACAGGAACAAAGACTTCTCCACAGCTATTTCTTTCTCTGGAACATAGATCTCTGAAAACGGATCCATAAATTGATCAAGGACAGGCCGAATGTTAAAAAGACGGTCACAATCAGGGTGATCTCATGACAACGCTAAAGCATTATCCAAAGAAGAACCTTGTGCATTTCTCATCTTCTTCAAAGATTTTCACTCAGGAATTAAAGATGGTTTGCTTTCATTTGGCAGAATTTATTTTTTAAGTTTGTTGTTTGCTTTTTTTAGGTCTTCTGTTACGTTGGCCCCTGAGTCTTGGAATTTCTGTAGTAAGTTTAACTTGTCTCTTAAATGTTTTTGGTAGGATTCCCTTTCGATTTGGGCTTTCTTTTTATTGGCATTGATAAAGAAAAGTTTACTTTTCTTTTTGACCCATTCCCACCATTTACTTAAAGATAGAGAAATAGTTTTTTACCTCTTCCCATTTTGTACTATTCTCTCTCGTAACTTTCTATAAACTCTTTGTCCTCTAAGATAGAGACATTTGATTTCCATGTACCTGGACCTCTGATATTTTCTGTGTCTAGGACACAGTCTATTATTAAAGTGTTATGGCCTGATAAAGAGTTGTTTTCTGTATGTGAGTTTCTATAAGAAATGGATGTGGATACAAATATAAAATCTAGTCTTGAGGCCGTGTCGCCTTTATCTGATTATCAGGTCAGACCCGACCCCTTGGGGTTATGTTCTCCACATATATCCCTAAAATGTAGATCCTCTGTTACTTTGAGCCAAGGTTTGGAGGATTTATCCAAGTTATACCATGAGCTGGAACCCTTCCTGTCTTTGGGATGCATAATACAATTATATCCCCTTCAATAAAGGTAGGGACTGAACCTGTACTAAAATGAGAAATTTTTTCAAATAGGTCTATTCTCTAATTTTTCTCTGTAGGTGCATACATATTACATACTCTAAAGATATACTATCCTTGTTTTATACTCACAATTTGAGCCCTGTCAGGAGTTATTACTGTTTCACTTAGGAACTTAATATTTGCGTTTTTACATAGGATGGCAATGCTTGCAATTTTGTTGCCCCAACCAGACCAAACAGATGGACCGTGTGGCCATTCCTTTTCATAGCATCGGTAATCCTGCATATGTGTAATGTTACATTCCTGCAAACATATTTCATCTTCTTTAATAAATTTGCAATATTCAAACACGCCAGCTCTTTTAACTGGTTGTTATATCTTGTATTTGCAGGTTAATGTCTATTTCAATTATGCTGCACACAAAGAGGGAAGACGCAATGAGAACTTCTTCTGTCTGGTATTGAGGGGGAATATTTTAGTTTCTTGAGCTTTCATCCTTTAATGGTAGGGTTTCTATGTCTGACAGGTCAGACAGAGTGTCAAAGCAGTTTTTGCTGTAGGTTGCACTTGATTTATTGTTATTTTTGATGTGTGTGATTTGTGAGTTGTCTTATTTTTGTTGATTAGTTTTTTTCCTGGTTGTGGCGCCTTTTGATTTCTTTTCATTTTCTTCTCTTGTTTTTTTTTTTTGTCTTTTTAGCTGACACTTTTTTCTATTTTTTAGGGGATGACCTGAATGATTTCGGGGTTACTTCCTGGCTGTCCTGAGTTTCTTCTATATCTGACAGATCATCTTCGTCTGAGATATTAAGTTGATACCATCTTCATGTTTAATAGAAGTGGAAAGACTCACCACATCTATAGTTGCTAATATATAATCAGGTTGCCAGTCGATGTTTTTGATGTTTTGAAGTTTCTGAAGTATATCTTTGGTATCCTGTATCTAAGATGGTACATTTTTCATGGTTGTAATTCTGAGTCGATAAAGATACCTAAATTGGAGCAGATGGAATTGATACCGGAGATGATTGGTCTCCCTTTTGGTGGGTGGCCTCCTTTGTGGATTTTAGGGAGACGATATAAAGTGGGTGTAGTCGGATGTTAGATTAATAGAATAGATTTCTCCTCTTGAGTGATAAGTTCCCTGGAGTACCAGATGTCAAGTAATCCCCCAAGTTTCTCTTGGTTCTTTTGTATTGGGTTTCAAATTTCTAACTTTATTTTATTCATTTTATTTTATTTATTTCTACTTATTAAATTATCATTGTTTCCCCTTCTACCGTAAATTCACGACTCAACTCTAATGTAAAGAACAGATTTACACTATGCTCCGATTTTTACAGTTCTTTCCACAATATCTGTTTCTTATATACACACTTCTTATAGTTGTTTCATTACATGTTGGCAACGTTCTGATTTATTCCATCAAATGGTATATATGATTACTCCCATACCATGCCCTGACATATCCACAACCTTTTCCATCGTGGCTGACCCCTGTATACACGTTCCTCATAGCAACTTCATTAGACGATCGAAACCGATGCAGGACTAACAAAACGGACCATAATAAAGATGGCACTGGACCAGAACGCTGCATGACAATAAGGGATTTAACCCAGAATGAAACTTGCAGACTTTCAGAATTCTGTATAATTTTACACTGGTAAGCGAGCCAATTACTAATGGGCTGAGAAGCTATTACCTCCTTCTGCTGTGAAATGTGCCTCATATTATACAGCCCGCTCTCTTGCGGATCGCATATTGAATTTAATTTAACTTGGATTATTCTTCTCGGCACTACAAGGGACCGTCCACTTATACCAAAGACCTATGAATATTTCTTCTTGGGACTTTTGCTTATGATTTGAATTAATTACGCTCATGTTTATTGGTTTTCTTACCGGTCTGATGTTTCTGGAGACCAGTTACCATTACAGATACGCTTTGCATGTGCTCATTGTCTTTGAATTTAAAACCATGTTTATGACCACATCCCCATTAATAGGGATGTGGTACATGATATACTGCCTGCCTATAACTAGAATAAAATATGCGACTGTATAAACCCTATTTGTTTGCTACAAACTGTATGAACTGCTACATATGTTCTACATCATAATCTTTTTATACAGATTGAACAATCCAACATACTTTATATTCTACCACAACTGACTTTCTCTGATGACTACGTAACTAGGTATTAGCTATACTTTTTTTGATTCATTCTTTGGTGTAGGAATACTAACACACAATTTACTGGCAATATCTTGACTATAGCTAGTGATGTGATTTTTACGTTCTCTGGATAAATCTAAATGTGCACAATCTTACTATATTACCAACTGGAGGTTCTATAACCAATAATCCAACCTGGATTTTACTCTCACATAGGGTGTCAACACCCATCTTCCGCCTTTCCATTCATTATGCACTGGTGATATTGGGTTTTCTTTTTAATCTTTCCATCTCTATATTATACTAACAAACCTGTATACATACTTGAGAAGAGTTTAACTCTATTTTAATTTGATTCTTATTTATACCTTAAAGCCTTGAGAAAGCTCCAGGCAGACCTGCCAAGGGGGGCAAAACATGTGTTGGCTGTATGTGGCTCTCTTCATATCCGGCATATGACTTCCTGTAAAAAGCACCTCAATAAACTTCTCTGAACTGAACTTTTGGGTTCAATACGATTACTCAATACTTTCTACATTACTGAATGTGACTCTTGATACTCTTGTCTCAGACGCACCATGGGTTTTGAAACTCTCTTTAGACCTTCAAATAGCTTGCAACCTGGCTGCAAGTGACCCGCAGGTCGGGGTAGCCATCAGGGGGCCCGTGGGTGAGCTTCAAGTGACCGGTGGGCAGGCTTCAGATGGAGCCTGCAGGTGGGCATCTAGTGGCTTGCTGACAGGCGGCTGGTGGCCCACGGACGGGTGGCAGGCGGGCTACTGATGGGCGGCTGGTGACCCGCTGATGGGAGGCTTGTGGCCCACAGACGAGCGGCTGGTGGCCCGTGGACGGGTGGCTGGTGGCCTTCAGACGGGCGGCTTGTGGACAGGATTTGTAGATGGGGAGATTCCTTGTCACCCATCCCCCTGATGGATCCTGATCTCCTGCGCATGGTCCGTCGCAGCCTGCACCTTCAAGTCTGATTGTTCAGAGGTAAGGTCTGATGGCTAGGGCCTGTTTATCAGTGGTGCCTGACTTTATTCAACAATGTTGCCAGCCTTCTACCTTGAAGGCTTATGCTAAGCATTTGGAGCAGCCATTAGCCCGACTGTTGCGGTACTGCTCTTTGAAGCGACCTCAGCCAATGATGAGTGCCTCTTCATGGGACCTGCAGTTGGTGTTGAAAGCCCTGCAACGGGAGCCTTTTGAAGGTGTAGAGTTGATGGACCTTAAATTCTTGACACACAATGTAGTCTTTTTGGTGCCTATTTCTTAAGCTAGGAGGATTGGTGAACTGGGTGCCTGTTTGCGATCTGAGCCATTTTTGATGGTACTGGATGATAAGGTATTTTAAGACCTCACCCTACTTTCATCCCTAAGATCTCATCCTATTTCCACAGGTCAGCAGAGGTAGACCTTCTTGTTTTTTTCTCTGCTCCTACATCTGATGAGGGGGCTTTGTTGTACCTTTTGGATGTGAGGACGTCTTTGTTGATCTACCTGTCACGGACAGAGAGTTTCCACAAGGCAGACAGCCTGTTTGTGACTTTTGGCCTGTGAGAAATGGTCTGAAGCCCTCAAATTCCACGCTTATTTGATGGATTAAGCAGGCCATTCAGTTGGCCTCTGAGTCTCAGGGGCAGGTTTTGGGATGTAGGATTCAGGGAAGATCCACTAGAGCCTTGTCCACTTCTTGGGCTGTGTTTAATGGGGTCTCTATGGAGGACATCTGCAATGCAGCCACATGGGCTGCTCCTCATACCTTTATGGAAAACTATAGTTTGGAGGTCGGGGTGGTGCTTCTGGGTCTTTTGCCACATCTATTCTCACCTCTAGTTTGATTTGATGTGTTTCTGTATTTTTCTTTTTTGCAATATCTTTATAATAAAGCATCCCGTTTAGGAATCTAACAGGTTGGTCTATTTTTTTTTACAATGCAGATTCTTCTGGCTTGAGTATCTGCTAATTTTGAAAAATACAGGGGTGAGGAAGATCGACGAGGACGTAATGCACTGGTTACTTACCAGTAATCTTCATTACTCGGAGTCCTGTTCTTCCTCACCCCAGTATGGTTTCCCATCCCTCCCTGACCTTTGGAATAAAGTATGTGATGTGTGTTGAGTTCCTCTTTATTCATGAGGAAGGGAAGGTTGGCCATATTGGAGGGATGGGAAACTAGTGTGCTAACACTAAGGCTCTCATTACAACCCTGACGGTCGGTGATAAAGCGGCAGTAATACCGCCAACAGGCTGGCAATAAATATCGCCAAATTATGACCATGGCGGAAACACCTCAGACAGACAGCCACTTTAACACACCGACCACCAGGGCTGAATCAACAGGCACCATGGCGGTAACCACTACAGCCAGGCGGAAGACAATGTTCCGCCCACTATGTTAAGACAGTCTAATCCACCACCTTTTCCGGGGTGGTACCAACAACATCAACAGCCTGCCGGAAACACTGCACAGAAGTCAAAAGACTCACCTGTGGAGACTCAGGGAACAACCACGCCGCCATGGAGCCCGAGCTGCATATCTTCCCAGTACTCTTCTACGTGCTGCTCCACTACAAACTCCAACAATGGCGAAGACGACCATGGTGAGTAGAGCCGCCTAGCACACAGGGGAGGGAGGGAGGAAAAAGAGAGTGACACACACAAGCAACACGCAACAACCCCACCCCCAACACCATACACACAAGCAATATCCACCGTAGTGATTCGTGGGTCATAATGTTGTGGGTGTAGTTCTGTTGGCGTATCGGTGTGGGTTTAGCTACCACCAGTTTATCACTAACCTTTGGGCTGGCGGATTTTTGTGTGTGCCTGAATAGTGACGGATTGGTGTGTGTGTGTCATAATATGGTTAGCGGATATCCGCCGAGATATATTGGCGGCAGTTGGCATGGCGTTAAGTGGGATTTACCACCAATGTCATATGGAGGGCCTAAATCTCTAATTTGCTAATAGAGGAAAAGGCTCACATGTGAACTGTTAGATAAAATTTCTGCAACGGCTCTCACGTCTCACCAGCCTGGCAATTAGTCCTGACTCCATGCCTGCTTTCACATATTGAACAATTGTAACCTGTCTCCACCAGTATTTAAGATGTCTTAATATGCAAATTCCTCTTTGACAAAGTCATTACTGGGCCTGAAGATATGTAAATCTATTTTACTCATTTGTTAACATGACTGACATAAGCAGTCCAGCTTCAATCATTCTTTAAAAGGTATGGCGTTGTTTTTAAAATTTATGTTATTTTACTCCCAATGATGAGGTCTAGAAACTCTGTGATGAACTGTCACCTTTTCCAAAATGACAGGCAAAGTGTGGCCACATCATAGCTCTTTTGTTTGAGCATCCTCTTCCCTACAATTCTCCCTCTCATTGTTCATGGTGCTTGTTCTCTTGTGCTCTCCCACCAATTGTCTATGTTGCTCATCCGCCATAAGAAAAGGAAACATTGGCAAAGCCAATAGCTGTCACCTATTTAAGAGCTATTGGCTTTGGCATTTTGCTTTGCCATCTTGTATACCAGTGTAGCTGCATTCAGCATGGCTAAAAGCTATGACATGGAATGTCAGAGTGGAGTGGGGGAACTGAGTGTCGTAGAGTGTATTTGTTGGAGGGTTGTAGAGTGGAGTAAGGTGAGTTCAGTGGTTCAGTGGCAGAGAGTGTCATAGAGTGGAGTGTAATAGGGTGGAGTGCGTTGACGTGGGTGGAGGTATTGGGTGGATAGGACTGGAGAAGAGTGGGGTGGATTGGACTGTAATAGAGTGTGGTTGATTGAGTCTAGTGGGGTGGATTGGTATGCGGTGTATTGGATTGGAGTGAGATGGGTTGAAATGGGTTGAGGTGGATTCGAGTGTGGTTGAGTAGATTGGAATGTGGTGGGTGGTTTGGATTGGAGTGATAGGGCTCAGATGGATTGGATTGAGGAGGGGTGGATTGGATTGGGTAGAATGGAGTGGATTAGATTGGCCAAGAGTGGGTGGATTGGATTGGAGTGGGGCAGATTGGATTCAGAGGATTGAAGTGAAGTGGAATGGACTGGATTGGGGTGGGGTGGGGTGAATTGGATTGGAGTGGGGGAATTGGAGTGCGGTGGATTGGATTGGAGTGGGGTGGATTGAACTAGGGTGGAGTGGATTGGATTGTGGTGTATTTAAGTGGGGTGGATTAGTTTGCATTGAGGTGGGTGGTTTGGATTGGAGTGATAGGGCTGGGGTGGATTGGATTGGAGTGGGGTGTGGTGGATTGGTTTGGGGTGGAGCAGTGAGGGGGTTTAGATTGGACAGGAGTGGGGTGGATTGGAGTGGGGTAGATTGGATTCAGTGCACTGAAGTGAAGTGACGTGGGTTGGACTGGAGTGGGGTGGGGTGAATTGGATTGGATTGGAGTGTGATGGATTGCAATGAGGTGGTGTGGATTGGAGTGGGGTTGGGTCGGTGGATTGGACTGGAGTGGATTGGACTCAATTGGGATGGGGTGGGATGGATTTTATTGGGGCCAAGTGTATTGTAGTGGATTGGATTGGGTGGATTAGAGTGAGGTGGATTGTAGTGGGGTAGGCTGGATGGATTGGATTGGAGTGCAGTGGACTGAGCTGGGATGGGATGTGGTGGATTGGATTGGGGTAGAGTGACGTGGATTGGAGTAGAGTGGGGTGGATTGGGGAGGGCTGGGCTGGGTAGATTGGATCGCAGTGGGGTAGACAGAACTGGGATCGGGTGGGAAAGACTAGATTGGAATAGTGTGGTAGGTCGCTCCCCCTGCCGCTGCAGCTCCACCAGCCCAGGCTCCTGAGACCTCCTAGCAAGCCCAGCGAATTCACAGTAAGTACCCCCCCACCGCCCAACCCCTCACCCTGCCCCGCGCTACTCACCTCCTCTCCTGCTTCTTTTCTTCATCTCTGATCTTCCTCTGTGCTCTTCTGTATTCTTCATCTGTACTCTTCTTTCTTCCCTGCTCCCCGTCTTCTGTCTTCATCTGTGTTCTTCTCCTGTGTGCTTCTTTCTCTCTCCTCTGCACCGCGACCTGCGTGTGCTTTCTTCTTCTGTGTCCCTCTTCTTGGCTCTTCTCTCTGCTGCTCGTCGCTCCTCTTCTTCTTTACCTTCTTCTGTTATCTTCTCTCTTCTGCTTTTCTGCTCCTCTTCTTCTTTACCTTCTTCTGTGATCTTCTCTCTTCTGATCTTCCGCTCCTCTTCTTCTTTACCTTCTTCTGTGATCTTCTCTCTTCTGATCTTCCGCTCCTCTTCTTCTTTACCTTCTTCTGTGATCTTCTCTCTTCTGCTCTTCTCTCTTCTGCTCCTCTTCTTCTTTCACCTTCTTCTTGGATCTTCCCGTGTCTGCCCTCCTGCTCCTGACTCGTCTCTCTGACCTCCCTCACTCGCCACCCCCTCTGTAACGCCCCTATCTACCTATCTTTCTATCTTTTTCCCTCACTCACCACCTCCTCTGTAACCCCCCCTATCTTCCTATCCGTTTACCCTTCTATCTCTCACCCTCACTCACCTCCACATCCACCTCTGTAACCCCCTATCTTCTATCTCTCACCCTCACTCACCTCCACGTCTGTAACCCCCTCCCCTATCTTCCTAACTTTCCTCCTAAACTTTCTTCCTAAACTCCCCGCCACCATTTACCCCCCCATCTTTTCTCCCCTCTACCTGTCCCCCCTCCCTCCGCTTTCCTGCCGCCACCTCCTGCACGCCCCGCCCCCCCAGCTCCCATTCGTCGCCCCACTCCCGTCCCCCGCTGACCCCTCCCCCCCTCCCTCTTATGGCGGGCGCTGCGCGACCGCGCCGCTGGCGCACCAAAGGCAAGCCCGTCTGCGCCCGTCTGCGCCTGGCCCGCGCCCAGCGCCACGACCCCTGGCCCTCAGCACTCTCAAACCCCGCTGCACTGCTACGGCCCCAACACCCTCCACGCCCTCAACCCAGGGCGTTCCAGCACCTGCTTCCAAGCCAACCCGAAACGTACCCACGGACCCTTCGCATGTCACACCTGCAAACTTACCTTCCACCACGAAACCACCACGACCGCCAGCCCACGCGCCATCAACCACCTCAAATGCATCCTGATCAACGCACGATCCGTCCACAAGCACGCCGTTGAACTCTGGGACCTCCTGGACTCCACCGCACCAGACGTCACCTTCATCACTGAGACCTGGATGAACGCCTCCTCGGCCCCCGACATCGCCATTGCCATCCCCGAAAGCTACAAGATTTCCAGGAAAGACCGCACCAACCAAGTAGGAGGAGGAATCGCCATCGTCTTCAAAGACTCCATCAACGTCACCACCTCCACCGAAGACACCCCCCTCGCCGCCGAACACCTGCACTTCCAGATCCGCACAGACCCCAGGACCACCCTCAGAGGATCCCTCATCTACCGCCCCCCCGGACCGCGCACCGTCTTCAGCGACTCCATCACCGACTTCATCTCCCCGCACGCCCTCGCCGGACTACATCCTCCTCAGCGACCTCAACTTCCATCTGGAACAGAACACCGACCCCAACACCACCGCCCTGCTCGACAACCTCGCCAACCTCGGCCTCAAGCAACTGGTGAACACCCCCACCCACATCGCCGGACACACGCTTGACCCCATCTTCTCCGCCAGCAAACACGTATCCTTCAGCCACGCCTCCGCTCTACACTGGACCGACCACAGATGTGTCCACTTCACCTTCCGACGCGAGACTAGCCACCTCCGCACACAACCCATCCCACGTCGACAGTGGAACAAAATCCCCGAAGAACAGCTTCTCTCCACCCTCATCGACAACCAACCCACCTTCTTCGCTGACCCCAACAACGCAGTCCTCAGCCTCACGCACTGGATCACCAACTGCGCAGACAACCTCGCTCCCCTCAGACGCCCTCCAAGACAGTCCAACACCAAAAAACCTCTCTGGTTCTCTGACACCCTTAAGGAATCAAAGAAAACTTGTCGCACCCTCGAGAAAGCTTGGCGTAAGGACCACACCGCAGACAACATGACTGCCCTCAAGAACGCTACCCGCGAACACCATCACCTGATCCGCGCAGCCAAAAGGAATTTCTTCACAGACAGAATGGACAAAAACAGCCACAACAGCAGAGAACTCTTCAACATCGTTAAAGAGCTCTCCAACCCCAACGCCAACGCCATCACGCCCTCACAAGACCTTTGCAACTCCCTCGCCACCTTCTTCCATCGTAAGATTACCGACCTACCCGACAGCTTCGGACACCAGACCCAGCCGACCACCACAGAACCCACACCCCCAGCCATCACCCTCAACGCCTGGACCCACATCAACACAGAAGAGACCAAAGCCACCATGAACTCCATCCACTCCGGTGCCCCCTCGCACCCCTGCCCACACTTCATCTTCAATAAAGCCGACAACATCATCGCCCCGCACCTCCAGACCATCATCAACACCTCGTTTTTGTCTGCCACCTTCCCCGAGAGCTGGAAACACGCTGAAGTCAACGCCCTACTGAAGAAACCTACGGCTGACCCAAGCGACCTGAAGAACTTCCGCCCCATCTCACTCCTCCCCTTCCCTGTCAAAGTCATAGAGAAGACCGTCAACAAGCAGCTTACCAACTTCCTTGAAGACAACAACCTTCTCGACCCCTCTCAGTCCGGATTCCGAGCCAACCACAGCACAGAAACTGCCCTCATCTCAGTCACAGACGACATCAGAACCCTGATGGACAACGGAGAAACAGTCGCCCTCATCCTCCTCGACCTCTCGGCTGCCTTCGACACCGTCTGTCACCGCACCCTAATAACCCGCCTCCGCTCCACCGGGATCCACGGCCAGGCCCTGGACTGGATCGCCTCCTTCCTCTCCAACCGCTCCCAAAGAGTCTACCTTCCACCTTTTCGCTCAGACCCCACCGAGATAATTTGCGGCGTCCCACAAGGCTCCTCGCTCAGCCCGACACTCTTCAATGTCTACATGAGGCCCCTCGCTGACATCGTACGCAAACACAGCATCATCATGACCTCCTACGCCGACAACACTCAACTGATACTTTCCCTCACCAAGGACCCCACCAGCGCCAAGACCAACCTGCAAGATGGAATGAAGGACGTTGCAGATTGGATGAAACTCAGCCGTCTGAAACTGAACTCAGACAAAACGGAAGTCCTCATCCTCGGTAACACCCCGACCGCCTGGGACGACTCCTGGTGGCCCACGGCCCTGGGCACCGCACCGACCCCCTCAGACCACGCACGCAACCTCGGCTTCATCTTGGACCCTCTTCTCACCATGACCAAACAAGTCAACGCTGTATCATCCTCCTGCTTCCTCACCCTCCGCATGCTCTGAAAGATCTTCCGCTGGATCCCCGCCGAAACCAGAAAGACCGTGACCCACGCCCTCGTCACGAGCCACCTGGACTACGGCAACACCCTTTACGCTGGAACCACCGCTAAACTCCAGAAACGTCTGCAACGAATTCAAAACGCCTCCGCCGCCTCATCCTTAACATACCCCGCAACAGCCACATCTCCGCACACCTGAGACACCTGCACTGGCTTCCCGTCAGCAAAAGGATCACCTTCCGTCTCCTCACCCACGCACACAAAGCCCTCCACAACAAGGGACCAGAATACCTCAACCGTCGCCTCAGCTTCTACGCTCCCACCCGTCTTCTCCGCTCCACCAGCCTCGCGCTCGCCGCCGTCCCTCGCATCAGCCGCTCCATGGTGGGTGGGAGGTCCTTCTCCTACCTGGCGGCCAAGACTTGGAACACCCTCCCCACCATCCTCAGGACCACCCAGGACCACTCCGCATTCCGGAGACTTCTCAAGACCTGGCTCTTCGAGCAGCAGTAACCCCTTCCCCCTAGCGCCTTGAGACCCGCACGGGTGAGTAGCGCGCTTTATAAATGTTAATGATTTGATTTGATTTGTGGTGGACTGGAGTGAGTGGAGTGGATTGGCATGGGTCAGATTATTTTGGATTGGAGTGGTGCAGATTGTTTTGGATTAAAGTGGGGCAGATATCTTTGGATTGGGGTGAAGCAGATTGCAGTGGGGCAGATTGTTTTGGATTGGGGCATATTGGAGTAGGGCAGATTGTTTTGGATTGGAGTGGGGCTGATTGTTTTGGATTGGATTAGGGCAGATTGGAGTGTGGCAGATGGGAGTAAGGCATATTGTTTTGATTAGAGTGGGGCCAGTCACTGTAGGGTAGGTTTCCTACTCAGTATATTTTCGATGGTCGGCTGTATTTTAACCACTAATTATGTGCCTATGATATTGATTGTTTTCACCAAGTATAGATTTTTGATTACACCAACTGGAGATCTTAGAAACTTTTTTATATTGCCACATGTTCACCTCATATTTTGTGGCTTATTCATATACCCCCGAAAGTCTTACTTGTGTACCCCAGAAAGGTTAGTGTACCAACAAGTTTGCATGTAGACAGTGGCAGTTTGTTGGTGTATTATCACATACAGCTGTCAGGTTTTTTTGCTTTTTGCTTTCCAGGACTATATATTGCTACATTTGTGGTTCGCTTTGGACAATTCCATGTTTCATTCACAGATTAACTCTCTACTTGATATTAGGATAGCACATTGTCAATTTTCTTACCTGTCTGTATCCTTAGTTATATCTTGCTCCCTTTTCCTATGTTTACATTTGTTCACACATGATTTCTAACTCTTCTTGGTTGGACTCAATGTGAATCTGTGTTTTCATTGGGCACATACTGATGTTTTTACTTAACCATTCCTTGGTGACACAGCTGGCGACTTTTGATGGATCTGTACCTATGTACGCTTCTCTCTGATTTTCAGTTACAAATGGAATTCTTGTCACTATTTGTGTGCACACACAAGGGATTATCTGCAGTCTCTGACTTCCACTTTCTGGTATCCATTTTCCACTTGTGCATGGTACTTTTGATGGACCCTCTGGCGTAACTGTGGCCAAATGATATGTTTAACTTGTATTTACAAGATGGTTCTCTGTCATTGAAATTGATTTGCTATATTTTTGGTGTGTTTTTTATATACTTCCACAGCCTAAAAAAAGTCACTTTAGTGACAAAACACGTGTCAGCTGTTGTAGTGGAAGCTTGAGAAAGTGGAAGAATTGATTACAACATATATAATAAGAAATTTAACTTCTTTTTGGCTTCTAAATTTCCTTACCACAGAGAATTATGACCAACAATTGGACTTTGTTTGGTATGCATTTGGTACCTTCTGGACTTACATTGTTTTGGATTGGAGTAGGGCAGATTGGAGTGGGGCAGATTGTTTTGGATTTGAGTGGGCCAGATTGTTTTGTAGTGGTGCAGATTGTTTTAGATTGGAGTGAGGCAAATTGGAGTGGGGCAGATTAGAATGGGGTGTGTTGGGAGGATCGGGGTGGGTTGGAGTGGATTGGATTGGGATGAGTGGTTTAGACAGAAGTAGGGTTGATTTGTGTGGGTTGAGGTGGGGTGAACTCGTGAGATTGTAGTGGGGCAGATTGGTGTGGTGTGGCTTGGAGTGTACTGCACGATTATGTGTTAAAGCATCATTTCAGAAAATTCACATAACAAATAAACAATGTCGCTTTACAATATTTAGAACAAGATAATCGTCATCTTTTGAGAACAGTGCCAACGAGCAATAACAAATTAAAACATGTGTGAAAGTGAGAAAAGGAGACTTGGCGAAATAAAAGAAAGTTAGCTATAAAAAAATAAAACTTAGCAATTTTGTTTGTCTTGCAGGGCATATTTTTGCCACTCACAAGCCTTCTGTTTGCAGGGCACTAGAAGTAAAAAAAAAAAGAAAATAGTACCTCAATCACGTCATTGGGAGCAGCGGACGGGCACTGATTATGTCAAATCAATCAGTGCTTGGTTCCTGCTCCACACAGAGGACCAGAAATGATGCTTGGCCTGCAGTGATGAATTACAAGGCTGTAAAGAAGAGTGCCATGCAAGCCAATGAATGGCAAGTGACAGGCTGGCTTCAAGCCCTTTGCTGTACACAATAGAGTCTCACATGCAAGATGCATGCAGTGGTGCATGTACTCGCAGGCTCAACCCGAAAAAACGATGTGATGCAGTTAGCGCAGTGCTTGTCAAGGTGCTTTTTAGTCAAATACATTTTAGCCATGCTGCACAGCAGTCACACTGCACTATAACACATCTACAAGACATTGCAAAGCCAGTAGTTCCCTCACAGGTGAGACATATTGCTTCACCAGTGTTTATTAACACTGACTTTGTGATAACAGGCTGGCATTTACCTAAGGGTGTCTGTAGCAAGACCTTGAAGGAAATTGCTTGTTTTTTTTAAGCGTTCTTTGTTTATTCACCACCTTTAACATGGACCCATGAAAAAAGTTAGGCAGGGGTAAGAAGTCACTAGAAATTCTTATCACACACAGTAAGACATTCATGGAACTTTGATTTAAGTGTTAATCAATTGAGTTGTAATGCCTTCTATTGATTTTGCTAGGCATGGAATTAATTTTGCAAATAACAATGCTAAAACCAACATAGGCAGTTTAAGGGCTGTGTGATAGCGAAAGATTATTTTTCTCAATCTAATTCCTGTTAATTAATCCCGTAAAGGATTCTCAATAGGCTGCGTGACATGACTAGTGACTGTCTGAGCAGATAAATGCAGTTCAACATGATTGCATACAAAATTACGTTTAAAGATTCCATTTATTTAACCAACTTCAAGTAAAATCGTAGCTTCTTCAAGAATTTTTGAATAAAAAACGCTGTCATGCAGGAGTCCGTGAATGCTTGTAGTATTTTAAGTAAAATAAATAGTTTTATTCATACTAAAGAATACATGAAATCCAAATAAGTGTCCTGTCTTCTGGTGTATGTAGTAGATTTTGGGGGCCGATATTTCTCAAACACATCCTTTTAAAGTTCCCCTCACCTCTTGGTGCGTAGAGTTATCTTTGCTTTCATTGAAGATAGTTTTGCGAAAGATGCTTGCCAATAAAACATATTACATTGTAACTGAAGGAACGTCTCCTCCAGAATCGAAAAGGTAAAATGTTGTATTTCGTTTTTGCGAAAGGATTTAATTTATCAAATCATTGTACCAGTGGCATTGAAACTTGAGCTCCCTACCCCTCTGCACAGTACATGGAGGCCTCCGGTACTCCCAAACTCACTCAGGAGCTCTCAGGCCAAGGTACTGTGCTGAGCCCCCCTCTCCCTCCACCCCCACCAGAGCTCGCCCAACCGTACCTCAGGGGCTGCGGGGGGCTTTGTTACACCAGTGCATCGTACAGAGAGGAAACTAAATGTACACATAGGTAGCTGTCTATGGGGAGGAAACAGAATTTTTTTTTTTACTTTATTACCCCATTTCCGCATTTGTGTGCCGACTCTGAATGTAATGGTGGATGTACACTGAGGTCATGGTTTTAAGCAGGCTTTTCGTTTACCCCAGTTTGAACAGGCCTTCTTAAATTAGATTGTTTACAGGAATCCACTGTCATCCGGACATTTACAATACCTTGGATTGCTGCTAGGCTTGTTCTCCGTTAACTCAGTAAAACGGTTTTAGGGGAGATTTGGAGTAGAAAATCCTAGGCCGAACAAAAGCTGTTCAGATTATTCAGATGTGTAGAAGAGTTAAAACAATAACTTTTAAGAAGTATACCTTCTTGAAGCTGGCTGCTCTTGACAAGGATAGAAACCATATGAACCAAGCACAAGCACAACCAATGCAGAACTTGACAAAATTAGTATAGCTAAAATGAAAAAAGGGCACCCACAATGGGGTAGGGCGACACAGATTAGTCTTTATAAAGAGGTGAAGGCCTCTTAGGAAGTCTCCAGAACAAATGTCAAAGATGTTCAGTGGTGTCTTGCCTTTGGGTACTGTCTCAGGGTAGTGACAGACGCCCCCACAGCTCCTGTAGTGAGTGAAGAGGAAGACCTTCCACATCGTATGGGGAACCCTCAGCCACCTCAGTATTGTGTTTGCAAAGTCACTTCCGTATGGGATTGAAGGATAACACTGCACGATAATAACAACCAATCCTCGCAGAACAGTTGTCACTTCTGTAGTGGTTTATCTCTTCCCCAACTTTTTCTCTTCACCCCCCAACATAACATGTTGCTAAGTTACACCTTACTTACGTTCTGCCATGGAACATATTATACATCACAATACAACATATCTCCCTTCCCAAAGAAACATAAATAACTTAACATTATTTATTATAACATATATACAATAATAATACAATATAACAATATTGGAAACATTAAAGATCATTAGATTTCACTACACTACTCATATTCAACCTTTTACTTGTAGTAAACACGTCTTCAGCCATACGTATTTTCTTTGTGATTTATTATCCAAATATGTAATAATACAGCCCCAACATTTCCAGCAGCACATCTGTAATCCTTCTCTGTCCAGCTCCAACTCCAACTGCCTCACACCACATTTCATCTCTCGCTCACATTCTTCCTTTGATGACATTCTCACACGCGTGGCTCACGCGCAACTATATACAACCCATACAATATTACTGTCTTCCAATTCCACACTACGGCCCTCATTACACTACAACCCTGGCGGTCTGTGATAAAGCGGCGGTAATACCACCAACAGGCCGGCGGCCCAAAAAATGGAATTATGACCACGGCGGAAACTGCCAACACAGACAACCACTTTAACACACCGACCGCCACGGCGGTAGCAACAAGCACCACGGCGGTAACCACCAACAGCCAGAAGGAAGACAATGTTCTGCCCACTGTATTATGAGAGGCCAATCCACCACCTTTTCCAGGGCGGTACCAACACCGTCAAAAGCATGGCGGAAACAGTACACAGAAGGGAAACAATTCACCTCTGGAGACTCAAGGAAGAACCACGCCGCCATTGAGCCCGAACTACAGGTGTTACCCATGCTGGTCTACCTCCTCCTACACCAGGAATACCAATGCCGGTGAAGAAGACCACGTGAGTACACACAGGAGGGGGAGGAAAAAGAGAGTGACACACACACGCAGCACGGAACACCCCCACCCCCAACACCATACACAAAAACAGATGCAGTAACATTACATTTACACCCTGTACCTCTCAGGCATAATGCAAGGACAAAATTATTGGAAGAAAGTCAGTGTAATACATAAAAATAGTATGAATATGTGCAGCAAAAACCAAAAATATATACATATTTACAAATGCAGGGACTCTTCCCAGTCCATAATGTCCGTGGGCCACAGGGCCATATCACATAGGCCAAAGCCCCACTTGACTCCTGCCTAAATACGGAGAGAACACTGCAGGGGCATCAGGTTGAAAATACACAGGCACCTCAGGGGGAAGTGGAAGGGGGGCACCTCAGCCGGAAGATGGTACAACGCCACTGCTCCTGGAGGGGGCTACATGCCCTCTGCGATGTCCTGGGGAGTGCAAGGCCACAGTCTCTCAAGCGGGTGGTTTTCCCCACTGCTTGGTCCTGGGGAGTTCAAAGCCACAGTCTGTCTAGTGGGTGGTTTGCCCACTGCTTAGTCCTGGGAGTGCAAAGCCACAGTCTGTCAAGTGGGTGGTTTGCCCACTGCTTGGTCCTGGGGAGTGCAAAGCCACAGTCTCTCTAGTGGGTGGTTTGCCCACTGCTTGGTCCTGGGGAGTGCAAAGCCACAGTCTCTGAAGTGGGTGGTTTGCCCACTGCTTGGACCTGGGAAGTGCAAAGCCACAGTCTCTCAAGTGAGTGGCTTCTTCCACTGTTTCTGGAGGGGGCTTTGTGCCCAGTGTGCTTCATCCTGGCAAGGATGGGGTGAGTGGATGCCTTCTTCCACTGGTTCTGGAGGGGGCTTTGTGCCCAGTGTGCTTCATCCTGGCAAGGAGGGGGTGAGTGAATGCCTTCTTCCACTGGTTCTAGGGGGGGGCTTTGTGCCCTGTGATGTAGCACTTGGGGAGTGCAAGGTCACAGTCCCTCACCTGGGGGTCAGACCTACAAGATTTGCAGTATGCAGGATGCATGACACTCCATGGAGGCAGGACTACAGTCCACCCACCATCGTCAACGGCTGCACATTTGTTGTAGGGCCGGTGCTGGTGTCGGTGCTGCCAGTGGTGCTGGTGGCGATGCAAGGGGCTGTGCAGGTGGTGGTGCTGGTGGCAGTGCAGGTGTTGGTGTTGGTGTTGCCAGTGGTGGGGGGAGGCACCAGCCCTTCCCCTGCAGCCTCGGATGGCTGCCCACTGGGACTGCTGCTCCTGGCAGTGGTGCAGGTGGTGGTGCTGGCGGCGGTGCTGCCAGAGGTGGGGGGAGGCTCCAGCCCTTCCCCTGCAGCCTCTGACGGCTCTCACTAGGGCTGCTGCTGGTGGCAGTGCTGATGGCGGTGCTGGCAGTGGTGGGGGAGGCACCAACCCATCCCCTGCAGCCACGGATGGGTGAAGGGCCATGGTTGGTGTTGTGTGCTCAGATTCAGCTCCAGCACCAGGCCTCCTATCCTTCCTGCCTGCAGTGGCTGGCCCTTTGTCATTGCCCTTGGCAGCTGGTGGTGACTCCTTGCCCTTGGCAGCTGATGGTGCCTCATTGCCCTTGGTAGCTTGTGGTCTGTTCTTGCCCTTGGCTGCTGGTGCAGGCACACTGGCAGTGCTGACGGGTGTCTCCTTGGAGCCTCTCACACCTGCAGTATCTGCCGAAACTACAGTAGCCGTGGACTGGGTGGCTGAGGTGCTGGCCTGAGTTCTGCCCACCTTGGCCCGAAGTGAAGAATGGGGGGTAGGGGCGCAGGGAAGAAGTCAAGGGTGGAGAGGAAAAGCTTTTTAGGGACACTGGTGCGGGAAGAGGGTGAAGGGTTGGTAGTGGAGGAAGAGGGAGTGGTGGTTGGAGGTGTCGGTCTGTTGTGTTTGGGTGCAGGTGCGTGTGCTGGATTCTTTTGTGAGGTGGATGGCTGTTGGGTGTCTGAGTGCTTGCGTTTCTGTGCTTTGGGAGGAGGGGGCACAGACACAGTGGGAGAGGACACAGGGGACGCGTGCATGGATGTGGGGGTGGTGACTGCCAGTGAGATGTGTGCACTGATAGGCATGCTGGTTATAGAGGTAGTGGAGGAGGATGTAGTGCATGCAGGTGTGAGTGGAGACGCTACTGGGAGGGAGGTGGAGGAGGAGGAGGGAGACACAGTGGAGGCAGTGGATGTTGGCATGTCTGATTCTGGATGGTGTTTGTGTGAGTGCCTGTAGGATGATGTGTGGGGCTTGTGTTTGCCTGAGCCACTCCTGTGTGTTGTCTTGGGTGCATGCTGGTCTGATGGTGTGCTTGGGATAAGTTGGGGTTGAGGGGAATGGGATTGGGTAGAGGAAGTTGGAGTGGGGAGGCTAGAAACAGGGACAATGGCTGACATCCGGGAGGAGGCCAGAGCCTGGAATGATCTCTGTTGGGCCGCCACACCAGAGTGAATGCCCTCCAGAAATGCATTTGTTTGTTGAAAATGCCCTGCCAGCCCCTGGATAGCATTCACGATGGTTGACTGCCCAACAGAGATCGATCGCAGGAGGTCAATAGACTCCTCACTCAGGGCAACAGGGCTGACTGGGGCAGGGACTGAGGTGCCTGGGGCAAAGGAGATGTCCACCCTCCTCGGTGAGCGGGCACAGGAAACACGCTGAGGGGCTGCTGGGAGGGCGGTGCATGTATGGGGTGGCAGCTGTACCTGCAGCTGGGGTGGTCACAGAGGTGTCCACCACCACCAGGGAAATTCCATCGGAGGAGGTCTCACTGTCAGAACTTTCCCCTCCTGTCTCGGCTGTAGTGCTCCCCACGCCCTCAATCCCACTTGTGCCCTCACCGTCGGTGGATTCGGCCTCCAGGGCCATGTGGGATGTAGCTCCTTCCGTTGCCGGTACCTCTGCTCCTCTGCCAGATGATGCTAATGCACATAAGGACAGGGTGACCAAACAAAAAGGGGGGGAGAGACAGAGAATACACTTGGTCAATGCCAGCAACAACACCACCGTTGGCATAAACAACACACTGGAACAGCCCTATTCACTAGGCGATGCACTACCAGTCAGAATGCTAGTCACCAGGCCATGGAGAATAATGCCTAACGCCAAAAGCAGCATACCTGAGACCCATAGATCCCTGTCCAGCCGTAGTTGCCCACTAGCATGTTTGGAGGAGGAGTACATCAGACCCTGCCCAACATAGAACCTACCCTGCAATGTCCGACCTGGCCTAGTGGCACCCACAGGCGCACATCCCCCACCCAGAGAACACCCCACCATGCGCAATTTGCAGAATTGAAAACTGTACTCACCCCCTTGTGGCTGCTGTGATGCCCTCAAGTACCCATCCAACTCTGGATAGGCCACCGCCAGTATGCGAAACATCAGGGGGGTCAGGGTTCGACTGCCACCCCTTCCTTGTTGGGAGGCCATCCCCAGCTGGGCCTCCGCCGTCTTACTTGCCCAGCGTCTCAGGGCGACAGTGGGTGCTCCGCCTGCTGTAGACACACAGGGTCCGCACATCCTTGCCGATGGCATGCCATATACACTTTTTCTGATGGGCGCTGACACCTGCAGAGGAAATGAATATAGAAGAAGGGATCAGTTTTACCTTCCGGCCTGTTACACCCATGGCCCACCATATTCCTCCCAGCCCCTTACGCACATACATTGCCCACTACACATGCAGCACTCTACCCGGACCCCTCAACCACCCCCCCTTACATGAGGCCTTCACACACAGCACTCCATGCATTCATGCCCCATGTATCGTGCACACAGTGTACTCACCTGTTGGTCTGGAGGCCCATAAAGCAATTGATACTGGGGTAGGACCCCATCCACCAGTCTCTCCAACTCCGCACTGGTGAAGGCAGGGGCCCTTTCCAGAGAGACTCGAGCCATGGTCGCTTCCAGACACAGGTCACAGCAGCTCTTGCAATGTAGGTCCTCTCTTGTTGAAGGTCAGGTAGCAAGTGAGTGAACAGATAGAAAATGGTGGTCACATCCACGGAGGTGCGTGCTGTCACCGCCGGCTACATCACCATTGGCTACTGTACCCCATAGGGCCCAATGATAACCAGAGAGGAGTTGCACGGCAGTCCTCCACCGCCTCCAGCAGCGGCGCACAACGTCAGCAGAATTACATTTCCACCTGTCCTTCCACACAGGACAGGCGTCCGCCATTTCAGGGGGGGCCAGGCCATGGCACCTAACTGTGTCACAGCAGATATAAGCACATTTAGGGACTACACGTAAACATACTGTTTCTGTCACAACATACAATGCATTTTACTCTGAGGATATGTTTGAAAATGACCATCTGCTCACCATTTTGTCCCCTAGATTACAATCACTGAGGATGATTAGGAGATGGAGACATCCCCTGTGTACAGGTCCATGGTGGACTTGGCCTATCAGTGCTACATTTTTTGGCAACTGGCTCCTTCCATGTGACAGTGGCCATGGCAGCAGGGATGTCACAGCCAATGTTCTAAATAGTGCTGACCAGAGTGTTGTCTGCCCTGATGAAACACATGTGCAGCTACATTGTTTTCCCCCAGGTGGAGGATTTGGCCACAGTGAAAGCTGACTTCTATGCAATGGGACATATCCCCAACATCATTGGAGCAATTGATGGTACACATATTGCCTTTGCCCTCCCCAGGAGAAATAAACAGGTGTTCAGAAATCGAAAGAGCTTTCACTCAATGAATGTGCAGATAGTGTGCCTGGTGGACCAGTACATCTCCCATTTCAATGCAAAGTATTCTGGGTCTGTGCATGATGCCTATATCCTGAGGAATAGCAGCATGCCATATGTGATGGCTCAACTCCAGAGGCACAGGGTGTGGCTAATAGGTGAGCCAATGGTCCCCACCCATTGTATGTTGGTATTTGGGTGTGGGGTTGGCCCTAAGGGTGAGTGGGTGGCTAATAGGTATCCCTCAATATTTGCAGGTGACTCTGGTTACCCCAACCTCTCATGGCTACTGACCCCAGTGAGGAATACCAGGACAAGGGCAGAGTAACGTTACAATGAGGCACATGGGTGAACAAGAAGAATTATTGAGCGCACCTTTGGCCTCCTGGCCCTGTGCTACTCACCAAAGAAGGTGTGCCAGATCATCGTGGCATGTTGCAGGTTGCACAACCTTGAGACGTCAGGTTCCTTTTCTGCAGGAGGATGGGGCTGGAGATGGGCGTGTGGCAGTGGTGGAGCCTGTGGACAGTGACGAAGAGGAGGCAGAGGATGAGAGTGTGGACAAAAGAACAACTATAATTCGACAGTACTTCCAGTGACACACAGGTAAGACACTGTAACTTCACCTTCCATTGTTTTGTGTAGTGAATTATCTCTGGCAGGCTGCTGTTCCCACTACTATGGCCACTTACTGTACCCTTTGACATGTCTATTCACAGATATTTGTGCCCTACTGTGGCTCCTGGTGTATTGACTGCAGCACATTATAGGTAATACCTATGTATACATAACTGTACAGTCTAATTGCAATGTCTACAGATTGTTAAACGAATACCTCCGTAAATCATTTGCCATACTCATAGTTATTTAAGGGCTGAGAAGTAAATGGGGATGTGCAATAGGCCTGGGTGATGGTGGAGGAAAGTCCAGGATAGAGTCCAGTCTGTTGGTATCACAGGTGCATTGTCCAATGGGGCATAGGAAGGGGAGCAATGGCAGTTCAAGGTGGACAGGGTAACAGAGTGGGACACAAGGGTGACAATCAGGAAAGTCTTATTTCCTGGCTGGGGTCTTGGCAATAGTCTCTGGTTTCTGCCTGGATCGCATGGGCCATTTGCGGGGTGGTTCTCCTTCTGCAGGGGGATGGGTGCTGGTGGCCTGTTGTTCCTGTGGTGGGGTCTCCTGTCCACTAGCGTCAGCGGAGGTGGAGGGCTGTTCATAGGTGTGGCTAGTGTCAGGGGCCCTTTGGTGTGCCACTGCCTCCCTCATGGTGTTGGCCATGTCAGGAAGCACCCCTGCAATGGTGACCAGGTTGGTGTTTATGTCCCTCAGGTTCTCCCTGATCCCCAGGTACTGTCCCTCCTGCAGCCGCTGGGTCTCCTGCAACTTGGCCAGTATCTGGCCCATTGTCTCCTGGGAATGGTGGTATGCTCCCAGGATCCCTGCAAGTGCCTCATGGAGAATCGGTTCCCTGGGCCTGTCCTCCCCCTGTTGCACAGCAGTCCTCCCAGCTTCCCTGTTGTCCTGTGCCTCTGTCCCCTGAACCGTGTGCCCACTGCCACTGACCCCAGGTCCCTGCTCGTCCTGTGTTTGTGGGGAGTCCTGGGGTCCCTGTAGTAATGGACACACTGTTGATCGACGCGTCCTGGGGACAGAGGTATGGGCCTGCTGGATGGGTGCTGTGCTGGTGTTTCCTGAGGGGGAGGCTCTGTGGTGGTATGGGACTGTGGCTGGGTAACCGACTGTCCGGAGGTCCTTGATGGGCCAGGTTGGTCATCCTGATCCAGGCGTGCAGAGCTGCTGTCATCACTGTGGGCCTCTTCTTGGGGGGGGACTGGATGTTGCTGGCACCTCCTCCCTGGTGACATTGTGTGGGGGACCTGTGTGGATGTAAATGCAGTGTTATAGTTTCTGCATGTGTCATCTTGTGCATGGGTATGTTGCCCTCTATGGTTGATATTGCCATGGCAGATTAGTCTTAGTGTGAGTAGGCATTTGGTGGGCTAGGTCTTTGTCTCTAGTGTGCATGCAGTGGTGATGGTTGTCCATGCAGGTCTGTGAGTGGTGTCAATGCTTTGGTGTTGCATGCAGGGCTTGGCATTGGAATGAGTGGGTTGTGATGGTAAGGTGTATGTGAGGTAGTGGAGTAATGGGGGTGAGGGTAGGGGTGGGGGTTTGTTATGGCATGCAGGTAGGGGGGTGATTGTAATAGAGAGCTGACTTACCAGAGTCCAGTCCTCCTGCTACTCCTGCCAGGCCCTCAGGATGCATGATTGCCAAGACTTGCTTGTCCCATGTTGTTAGTTGTGGGGGAGGAGGTGGGGGTCCACCGCCAGTCCTCTGTACAGCTATCTGGTATCTTGCAACCACGGAACACACCTTCCCCCGTAGGATGCTCCACCTCTTCCTGATGTCATCCGTTGCTCTGGGGTGCTGTCCCACGGCGTTGACCCTGTCCACGATTCCCTGCCATAGCTCCATCTTCCTTGCAATGGATGTCTGCTGCACCTGTGATCCGAATAGCTGTGGCTCTACCTGGATGATTTCCTTCAACATGACCCTTAGCTCCTCCTCTGAGAACCTGGGATGTCGTTGTGGTGCCATGGGTATAGTGTGTGTGGTGTGTGTGTCAGGGTGTGTGGGGTGATGTTTTGGGGTGTATGATGTGTGGTGCGTGGATGGTGTATGGGTGATGGTGTTATGTGGCTCTGCTTCTGTGGTTGCTCTTGGTGTCTCTGTCTCTCAATTGCAGATTGTTTTAAAGTCGTAAAGGTTTGTGGGTATTGTGGGTGTGTGTTTTATAGTGTGGGTGTGGTGTGTGTATGTGTGTCACATGTGTGTAGTTTGAATTGTCCAATGTGGTGATGTTTTGTATATGTGTGTGTATTTTGAACGTGGCGGTATGTACCGTCAATGGTTTACCGCGGTTGAATGTCCGCTGCGATGATTTGTGGGCCATAATTTTGTGGGCGTAGTTCTGTTGGCGTGATGGTGTGGGTTTTGGTACTGCCAGTTTATCACTGACCTTTGGGCTGGCGGACTTGTGTGTGTGTCTATATAGTGACGGATTTCTATGTGTGGGTCATCATACGGGTAGTGGTAGACCGCCACAGTCGCGATATGTTGGCAGTAGTCAGCATGGCGGTAAGCGGGACTTATCGCCAATGTCATAATGAGGGCCTACATCTTTCAACTTTACCACCCGTTTGGGTAAAGACCACTTTGATAACCCCTCACTAATTCCTACAAACAATTTCAATTGTACCCAGTCTCCACACTCATATTCATTCCATCGTGTTTCAGCCTCAATACTTTAATTATTTCTATCTTGTTTTTTCTGCACTCCTCTACACAAATCCTTCTCATTTACTCTCTTCCATTCCATTTTCCCCATCCAACCAGGTTCAGCTTTCGTGAAAGGCTTCCTTTCGTTCGACAACACAAAAAGTGTTTCCAAAATAGTAGAATGTGGAGTGGTGCAACAGATCCATAACAATTATTTTATCTCTTCTTTGCAATCTAGTACATATTGCACTGAGAATTGTATATTTTCACTGATAATTGTGAAACTGTTCCACTAAACCACTTTCACGAGGATATACTATTGGTGTTTCACAACCTTGACCCCACAACGTGACAAGTAATCCTCGAATTCCACTGACAGGAACTGAGGACCGTTATCTGTCACCAGATCCTCAGGATAACCTTCTCTCCTCCATACTTCTTCACAAAGTTCCATAATCATGCAAGATCCAATATTACTCATTATGCAAACCTCAGGCCACTTGGAATAATAATCTATAATCACAACAGCATATTTTCTTCCACTACCATCCAATGCAAATGGCCACACAAATCTATTGCTACTTTCTTCCAAGGTTTGTGTGGAAATGGCACTGTTGTAACGGGAATTTCTTTCACAATATGTGTTTTATCACTACATGCACAATTCACACAACATCTTACAAATTTCTCTACATCACCATCTACTCCTGGCCACCAAAAATCTTCTCTCACTTTTATTTTCTTTCCAGACATTCCTCCATGACCCCCATGTAGAATTTCCAATACCCTTCATCTCAGTTCCCGTGGTTCAAAAAATGTATCTCCGTTCCTCACTATCCCATCTTGCTCAGATAATTCCAGCCAAATATTTTTGTAATTCATTATGATTTTCATTTCTTCTCCCACATCTGACCATCCTTTAGGCAATTTCTTCCTATTCCTTTGCATTTCTTCATCTTTTTCTGTCTCATCTTTCCATTCACTCTCACAAATAGCTTTAATTTTCATATCCACAATGATCGCAACCATCCATTCTTCATCCTCATCATCATTATTCACCTGCAACAGTAGCCTTGATAAAGAGTCAGCATTCACATTCGATACTCCCGGCATATATTTCGCTTTAAATGTATACTCCTGTAATCTGTAAATCCATTTTGCGATTCTCAGAGATGCTCGTCCTGCACCCTTTGTTGGAAATATGCCAACTAATAGTTTATGATCAGTTTTTAATTCAAATTCTCTTCCCCACACATAGGCCCTCATTCCAACCCTGGAGGTCTATAACCGCCAGGGCGGAGGGCAACGGAAGCACCGCCAACAGGCTGGCGGTGCTTCCAGGGCTATTCTGACCGCAGCGGTAAAGCCGCGGTCAGAAAAGGGGATCTGGCGGTTTCCCGCCGGATTACCCCTGGCCCAGAGAATCCTCCATGGCGGCGCTGCTTGCAGTGCCGCCATGGGGATTCCGACCCCCTTCCCGCCAGCCTGTTTCTGGCGGTTTACACCGCCAGAACCAGGATGGCGGGAACGGGTGTCGTGGGGCCCCTGGGGGGCCCTGCACTGCCCATGCCACTGGCATGGGCAGTGCAGGGGCCCCCTAACAGGGCCCCATTAGGATTTTCACTGTCTGCTTTGCAGACAGTGAAAATCGCGACGGGTGCTACTGCACCCGTCGCACCCCTGCAACTCCGCCGGCTCCATTCGGAGCCGGCTTCATTGTTGCAGGGTCTTTCCCGCTGCGCCGGCAGTCGCCCGCCGGCCCAGCGGGAAAGTCGAAATGACCCCCGCGGTCTTTCGACGGGGAACTTTGGCGGGCGGCCTCAGCCGCCCGCCAAAGTTGGAATGACCCCCATAGTTCCTAAAATGCTGCACCCCCCACCAACAAGCAAGTGCTTCCTTTTCTACAGTAGAATATCTTATCTCTTTTCTTTTTATTGTCCTTGAAGCAAACACCACCACTCTTTCTTTTCCATTTTTAGTTGCATCAGAACTGCCCCTAAACCATGTATTCTGGCATTAGTGTGTCGCGTAGGCTCTCATTATTCTATTGAGACTACTGGATTTCGAGCGGCAGAATCATCTGCGGTGTGGGAGTCTGACCCACTACAGGTGACACCTGTCACTCCAATCCGGGTTTTGCTCCTGCTAACTGGCAGTGCCTCATCTCCACCCAAGGGCGGGATGATTGGGCAGCCGAGCGCATGGCATAATTGATTTCTCAGAGAAACCGTGGTCACTCAGGTCTCATCAGTTTCTCTCAGTTACATTAGTCTCACATACACAATGACAAACAGAGAGAGTATATGTTTTAATAAGGTTTTAATGAAGCAAATGTATCTTAGATAGCAAAGCATGGGCTGCAATAACCAGGACGATACAGCGTGACAAGATTAAAATTGTGACAAGGAGAGTAAAGCATAGAAATAACGCTACCATATTGTCACTAGAGCCAATAGACTAATTCCTACCTAGGCTGTTATAGAGCACAGCATGTTAAGCTCTTATAATGTCCTTCAGGTTCCCCTGGGAAGACATCATCCCCCATACCTGAGCAAAGGCCTGAAGTCTGCATAAGCAGTTGTAATGAAGCATTAAACAATCAGCATATAGTTGTGGTTCTCTGGCTGGAATCTCCCTCTAACTTACAAGGGACAGGGAAGTGTTTTTATAATAAAACAGCTGATGTTCTGAGAAAATGTCCCTACGTAAGGATGTGTGTTTTCTATGAGTGTCAGAGACAAAACTTTATTCCACTTTCACCTGCAACTTATCATACTGCAGCCTTGGAAGAAGCACAGCACGCGCAGGAATGTCTTGTTTGAGAACAGAGTGCTGGCCTAGGCAAAAACAGTCAGATAGAGAGAAATAAAACAAGACCGTAAAAGTGGCTACTGCACCAATAATAAAGCAAAGCCAAATAAAATATCTCTAGGTTCACAGCGGCAGGCCTAGTATGTTAAACTAATGTGCATGGAGCTATAACTAAAATGGCTACACAACAAGTGGATACTATGGTATTGTCATGAACATCATATGGTTTTAATTCTATCACATTTATAGTGTTTTTCTTAATTTCTTCAAACGCTTGTTGGCACTCACTTGTCCATTCGTATTTTTTCCCCTTCTTCATTCATGTTCCTAAAGGCTGTGCTTTGTCTGTAAAATTCCTTACGAATTTAGTGTAATATTCTGCCAATCCTAAGAAAAATCTCCATTGATCTTTATTATTTGGACATGGTGCTTTCCCAATAGCTTCCATTAACTTTACCTTGGGTTTTATTCCCTCATATGATATTGTGTGGCCTAAGTATTCAACACTTTGCTGAGCAAACTTGTATTTGCTGTCTCTCCATTCTTCCATATAACGTCCTTAATAATTCGTCATGCAACACTTTATTCTCCCCAGACCAAAATATCATCTTGAAAGAACTTTACATTTTACAAGTCTCAAAGTAAATTCTGCTTAACGCTTTGAAATATTGCTGATGCCCACACGAGACCAAAAGGCACGGGTTTAAACCTAAATGCCCACTTAGGTGTTATGAATGAAGTTAAGTGTTTTGATTCAGGATGCAACTGAATTTGATGATAAGTGCTTGATAAATCAAGAGTTGAGTACACTCTACCTCCCTTAACACTGGCTAATAACTTGTTTATATTGGTATTAGATGTCGGTCTACCCATATATTATCGTTCAGATCTCCTAAGTCTACACACATCCTGATGTTTCCATTAGGTTTGCGAGTTATCACTACTGGATTTAACCATTCTGACAACCCTATTTGTTCAATTACACCCATTTCCTCTTCCAATGCCCCCTTCAATGCAATAAGTACATTTCTCACCTTATAAGTTTTTGTAAAAGCTCCTTCCTTCAACACAATTTTGTAGACAAACTTCCTTAAACACCCCAATTTGTTTCCAAACAATTTTGGAAACTCATCTTTTAATTTCTGTTTGTCTTCATTCATTATAGTTAATACATATTCCTCAGCATGTGGATTCAGGATCATATTCAATGCTCTGTTCCTTACAACCCAACAAACACCTTCCTTTCTCTATCACATACACCCAACATATATTTTCCCTTTGTTTGAAAGTCACACTCATCTGGAAACATCCAATGATTGGTAGTTTGCCCCCACCATACCAAACTAAATCTACCTCCGTTGTTGATAATTCCTTCTTACCAATTTTATGTCATGCATCTTGATCAATTAATGTATACAGTATACAGTATGTACACGTATACAGTGTGTATACAGTAAAGGCTCAAGGGAGTTTGCAGAATTAATTTTGACTGTTAGCACACCACACACAGCGCAAGATCAGTGATTTTGAATAATGTGTGCTCAGGCTTTGAATAATGCATTGTTTGTATTCACTAGAACAATATTATTTTATATGTCATATATGCAAATAATCACTTCGCTGTTTCAGCACATTATACAAACTTGCACCGCAAGTGAACACATTTCTCCTTTCATTTCTTAATTCAAGCGATGCATGCAGAGTGAAAACTCGCTGATCCTAAGTGTCACAAGGGACACAGTATATTCATTGCACCTGCTCCTTATTTTGCTTCTGTAGAATTGAATTGAAGTCTGCCAGAGGTTGTCGCATAGGCTATCATTATTCTAATGAGACTACTGGATTTTGAGCAGCAAGATCATCCACGGTGTGGGGGACTGAGTCTCACCCACTGTGGTTGACACCTGTCGCTCCAAATCCGGGTTTTGCTCCAGCTAACTCGCAGTGCCCCATCTCTACCAGGGGATACGGATGATTGGGCAGCCGAGCGCGTGACATATTAGGCTTCTCAGGTAAGTCGTGGTCACTCAGGTCACATCCAGTTCTCTCATTCACAATTCAGTCTTATATATAAATGACAAACAAAAGCAGTATATGTTTCAGTGATTGGTTTAAAAAAACAACTGCATCTTAGATAGCAAAGCATGAGCTGCAATAACCAGGACGACACAACATGACAGTATTAAAATAGCGACGAGGAGAGTGAAGCATAAGAATAACGCTATCATATTGTCACTATGATCAATGGACTATTTCCTATCTAAGTCATAATCTGAGCACAGCATGTTCAGCTCTAATTCTGCCTTTCAGGGTTCCCCGGGGAGACATCAACCCTCATACCTGAGCAAAGGCCTGTGGTCTGCGTTAGCATCTGTAGCGAAGCATTCAGCAATCAGCATACAGTTGTGGTTCCCTGGCTGGAATCTCCCTCTTAACATATAATGGGACTAGGAAGTGTTTTTATAATTACACAGCTGATATTCTGAGAAAATGTCCCTACGTAAGGATGTGTATTTTATACGAATGTTGGAGACTAAACTTCTACCACATTCACCGGTGATGTACCAAACTGTAGCCTTGAATAAAGCACAGAGTGATCAAGAATGTCTTGTTTGAGAACACAGTGCTGGGCTAAGCTAAAAGAGTTAGATAGATGAAAAATAAAACAAGACCGTAAAAATGGTTATTGTAAAAATAACAATGCGAAGCCGAATAAAATATATCTAGGTTAAAGTGCATAGCGGCCTAGTGTGTTAAAATAACGTGCATGGAGCTATAACTAAAATGGCTACACAACAAGGTGACTTTTGAACTCCGGTGAATCTTTTAAGTTTTCAATGGTACATCAACCCCTCACAATCCACTGCTGTATATTTGCAAACAAATCTGCCAACTTGTACTTCACAGGGTTGGTCCACAGAGGTTCCCTCATCACCACTTTGAAGGATAATGCTGCACTATAATGTTTCTTTCTTTTTCCTTTATTATTCAGAACCTACAACGAGTAACTCAGGCAAAACTGCTGTTACATCTCCAGTGACTTATGTGTTCCCCACCTTTTTCTCTTCATCCCCTGGCATAACATGTTGCTAGGCTACATCTTATTTTCTGCTGTGGAACATATTATACATCACAATACAACAGGGATATGGTGGTGCTGTGTGATAAAGGGACTCTGGGTAAAGGGGAAAGTGCAGGTAATAAGGATACAAGGCAGGGGCAAAAATCTAAATAGTGGTCATTGAGGGATGAGAGAAAGACAACAGGAGACATGTGAGAAGCATTTGGGACAAGTAATAATTATTATGTCAGCTGTTGAAAAGATAAGAGTTATGGAAGAGTTGGTAGACCAGCAGAAGAGACAAAGAGAGATAGGGTAGGGGAGGAGAATGACTACAGAGCAGAAGAAAAAACATGTTTGTTTTTTTGTCTATTTTTTGCTTTTGTAAAGGATTTGGAGGATTCTGCTTTCAACTACCCTACTCTCTCTGTTTTTGTAAGAGGGGTCTACTTCATTAAGCCATCATGTTTCTTTCTACCTCCCATCCTTACCCACCTCATTAAAGTGCATTGTGCTTCTCCACGTCCCTGCTGGAAGAAAGTGAATTATTATTTGGGGTGGTTAACTGCCTACCTCAAGGAATGATAACACTCTTGTCAGGGTGAACTCTCAAAGTCACTACACCAACCTGAGCTCAATCTTCTGGTAGATATGGCACAGAGAAGGCAGGCTTCATTTAGGATTATAGGTATTTATGCAGTACCAAAACAGTACAACATTCAAACCACCATGCAACACAATTTGCAAAACTAATAAGAGTAAATACAAACAAAATGACATTAAAACAACAAAAATCCAACGAGGGGAAATGTTTCCAAAAGTTCTCAAACTTTCTTCTGGTGCCAAAGCAATCATGTGTACACTTCTAGGGCTCCTTCATTGAAGGCACTAGGGGCAGATTTATGAAAAGTGGCGGTGCACCTAGGTCAGCACTACTTTTCTTGTACCCCTTAGCGCCCCCTCTGTGTGCCGTATTTAACATATTGCACACCATAGCATTATTTATGGAACTAGCATCATCATTTTTTATGCTAGTTCAGCGCCTTACAGGACTAGCATAAAAAATGTTGACGCTAATCCTGCAAAGCACCCAGAGGCCCATTGAAACTATTGGGAGCCTCCTTTTAATGTCTGCTCTGAGCAGGTGTTAAAAATCCTGGAAAAACCGACGTATAGAAATGTTTTAGATTTCTTTGTGCCATTTTATTGGCCTTCCTAGCGCTGGAACACTCCCCTTGCATACATTATGCCTGGCACAGGCATAATGTGGCGCAAGGGGTTACAAAGTAGTGCAATGCATGCATTTCTAAATATGCACTGTCCCGGTACACCCCTTCTGCCAGCCTTTCCGTTGTACGGAAACCCACCAGGGAAAGGCTGGTGGCTGAGGAATCATTATGCGAGGGGCAGCACTGCTAACCTGTCGGATAATGATTCCGACCGCCGCGAGGCTGACTAACGCAGGCAGCCTGGCGGTGAGTGAGGGCTGCCGATGGCGGCCCTCATGGGGTTCGTTATGTGGCCGTGTGGCCCGCCATGCCGGCTGGCGGTTTTACCCGCCACCGCCGGCATTGAGCGCCACACCGCCAACATCATAATGACCACCTATGTTTGCCCTTTTTGTGCTTTTTGTATTTTACCCACATGTGTTACTCCTCACACATGTATTCTCCTGATTTGGTTGCTCCAGCCAAAGATTATTGACTTAGTGAGTTATATCTGTGTCTCAGATAATCCTATTGATTTTATGTATTATTTTACTTGAATGTTTAGTTTTATTAATGTTAGTTCACCTGAATTTAATCGAATGCCTTGGGCAACTTTTGGTGATTATGTATCTTTATAACTTGGTTTTGCACACTGCCTTGATGACTTTGAGCTTGTGGTTGGAATACATCTTTTCTCTTTATTCCTGATTGGAGTTTTTTGCTGTGGCCACACTATCACGGTGTCTCAATTGTTTGGAGTGTTGTTGAAATTTTGATTGATGGCTCACTCACTACTTTCTGGGTCCAAAAGTCAGTCGACCTCAGTGACCATTTGATTCCTCCAAAGGATGAAAAATTTGTCAGCATAATCCTACCATATACTATGGCTTAATAGGAAAGTTAATAGTACAAGTCAGGTTTAGGCCAATTGTGACATGTTTAAGGGGGCCACAGAGGCACCTTATTCCTATGTAGCAGTGGTAACCATCACAGAGTTCTAATACCAGCAAAATATTGTGGAAAGCCACATGAAGAGCTGGGCCTTTTCTATGCAGGTCCCCTCCATCAGAAAGCATGGGAATTCTCATTACTAAGGCTTAAAAACCTGCAAAGACCATTGACATTGCCATGGTCAGTCCCAGGGTGATGCTCCACTGTTAAGTCCATGCCTTGTAGAAGATGGACCACCTCAACAGTTTAGAGCTCTCCCTGCATTTGCATGTGCCACCTAAGGTGCCTGTGGTCTGTCTGAATCTGGAAATGAGTTCCAAACAGATAAGGTCTAAGTATGTTCAGGGGCAAGCTCACAGCAAATGCTTCCATTTAGGTAGGACCCCACCTTTGCGCCCTAGGTGGTAGCTGTCTGCTGATGAACACTGAAGGTTGGTCCAGGCCTCATTGAGCTGTGAAGGGACTGCCCCAATGCCTTGTTCTAAAGCAATTCAGGTGCTCTGAGGACTGATTGGGCACATAGTGCCTCCTTCAAGGTATCAACTGCAAACCCATTACCAGGCCTTTTGGGATTTTGTTTAATCTCTCAACAGTTCCTTTGGTCTGGGGGATGTTAATGCATGATGAACGTATAGGTAATCTCACACTCAGCCCAGATGAACTTCATGAAGACTGACATGAATATTTTCTCCCCATGTGTGAAAATGTTCTTATCAATACTCTAACAACCATAGACACAGTCGCTGTTCTCAGGGGTATTGTTTCAGGGTACTGGACGGCATGGTCCACTAATACCAGGATGATCTGTTTTTCCTTTTGAGCAGTCTTAGGGCCTAGGAGATAAAAAAATGTCTACCCATATCCTCTCAAAGAGGGACCCTACCACAGGGAAAATCTGGAGTATAGCCCTACATTTCACTCCTGACTTGCAACTGGCCTGGCACATCACTCAGGACCTTCAGAATGCCTCTATATGGATCCTCATCTGAGGCCAATAGAGGTAGATGACTAGAGAGTCAAACATTTTGGCCTGTCCCCGATGTTCTGCCAAGAGAATATCATAAGCCCTCTTCAGTAGGAAGGTACAATATCACTGGGAGGCCACTACCGCTCTGGTTGACCCAAGCTTAGGTACTTTATTATGACTATACAGGAGACCATCCTCCCAGTACATATAGTGATCACCAGAGGTGTCGCCATCTTTGTGGATTTCAGCCTGAAGCTTAAGACCTTCAGTAGCACACTCTCTCTGTGTATTGCAGAACTCTGTTTGGGATTGTCCTCTTGCACCTTGCCACCTAGCCAGAAAAATGGGATCACAGGACAAATATCTCCTCCCCTGTAGATACTGGGTCCTTCCCTGCATGGTTGGACTTCAACTGGACTATTGATATTTTAGGGGCATGTTTCCCATACCCCTAACCCCATCTCTCCCTGGTGGGTACCTGGGCCACTATTTCAGACTCCAGAGTATTTTGACCTCTCTGATGTCCTGTCATAGACTGTGGAAACATTAGCATACCTACTCAGGCAGTCCAACATTTGAGCATAGACCTGGACCCCAACTTCCTTCCAGATAGCATTCTCCAGGTTATAGCCACGCAGACAGTACACAGGTATGGCTGGGCTCAGGGCTACTTTAAGAAAACCAGAAACCCTAACAAACTTTAATGAAACCATTGCCACAGGATGGTGCTGACCCAGCTGTCAGTACTCACCACTTGGCAGTGTGCGTTTGGAATGATCTGCTCTGCAGACACCAGCTGACAACTGACAGCTGTCATACTGGCTCCTCTGTCTTGCAGAGCCTCAACCCATCTTCCATTGATGAAGCCCACTGTCTGTACTTCATAGTATTGTGAAACATGTGGCCCATAGGTGGCATTTCTTTCTCGCCTAGGGCCACTATGGTAACCTCTGTCAAATCCTGAATGTTCACTGGGGCTATTTTTTTCTTTCCAGCCCTACAATGGCAATTCCCATTGTCTGCCCACCTGTAGGGGGGCTTATTGTAACATACTGGGTCTTCTTCCTTATGCCCGGTCTGTAGACAATCATAACACCAGGCCTGGTCATGTGGCACTATAGGTGTCTTCTCACCAAAAAAACCTAATCCTTTCCTCAGAAGTGGAATAGGAATTTCTCCACTTAAAACTCTTTTAGTGACTATTAGATAACTTTTTTGTGTTATCCTTGCCCCTCTTCTTTTGCAAATGGGGGCATGTACCACCATTCTTTTTTTTTTTTTTTTTTACATATTGATGCTAAGCCAGTTATCATGTCCTTTTCCAAGCTCCCAGGGCACAGTGTGCTTGGAGTCTATCAGTTGCTAGCATATCTCTGTAAAGCAATTACTCAGGATGTGCTCCTTCATCATCAAATTATATAACCCATCATAACTGTTTACCTTGCTGCCCTTAACCCAACCATCTAGTGTCGATAGGTCTACACAATCCTTCCCAGGCAAGTATGGTTGTATCTTGCTATCCTTGAACTACAGACAATCCTTCTCTGGGGGTAGACCAAATTTATATGTGAGGGCCTCCTTTGAGGTGAATACTTGAGCTGTAACACCAAAGGATGATGGACGGGGTGCTGAAACTTTTCAAACACACACACCTAGTCACAGATCTGGGTTGAATTCATTGTTCATTTGCTCACCATGCCACCCCAGTTTGGCCCCAGCCATATGCAAATCAGTCTTGGCCCTGCTCCCCATGGGAACAGTCCAGCCTGAACTGCCAGGTCAGGTCTTCCCTGGACCGGAAACAAGCATCCTGGGACTGGTTTCTGGGTATTACCCCTCATCAGCCAGGCTAGCTTAAATCAAGTGGAACAGTGAGTAAGGGACCCACATCTGGGCATACCCTGGCCACTTAGGGCAATGTTAGCAACACAAAAGGATGATGGATTTAAGCTAGCCTGCAAGATATTGTGTCCTGTACCCCTTTTCAATAAACTACTAATTGTTTTTGCACACTTTCAAAGCAAGTAGAGATGATGGTGAACAAGTCCCACAGGATATTTGTTTGACTTATTACACTTACTCTGGTTCTCATGGGCAATCAGGGCGGTCCTTGTGTAGTATACACAAGTTCCCTAAAAAGTACTACAAAATCTAGTCAAGCCTTTAAACATTTCGCAACATAGGGTAGTCTGTGACAACGTCGCATATGTTCTGTCCACCAGTAGGTACAGTGTGGGGACTGTAGTGCACTTGTCAACCAGTGAACAGAACACCTACCACGTTCTGACGGCAGATAAAAGTGTCGAGCAGGCCATAAAGAAGCCCATGATTTCCTGAAGTTGAGGAACTGAAAATCTGCGGCTGCCTGCCTAGCAAAGTAGTGGCCCATGGATGGTAGGTATCCAAGCACAGCCATTGAAAGGTTTACCTAATGGCAGCTCCATCTTAGTCAGTTTACCAGTAGTTCACTTTAATATGATACAACATTAAGCTGTAATCACAACTCTCCTGCCTTTCTCCTTGCTTCAAGCAGACTTGTACTTAGGTATTGCTCCTGCAGCCTTGCCATGTATTCCAGAACCTATGAAGTGGAGGCCTCTGCTTCTGTAGCAGTGAGACTTTCAATGACAGACAACCAAAGCCAAGGAAATATATGAGTCTTCCTGTGGTTGGCTAATGATAAACAACATACACATTGTATGTTGCCATCTGGAACAGGTAGGTAAATAGTTTCTTGTACCAAGTTCATGTTTTACGACTGTATTGCATGGCTGAAGAACCTGGTCGTTCTTGTCCACTCTGCCTACATCTTCATTGTACTCAAGTATACAGGTGGGATTGTGAACTTCGGCTATCCGACCCCAAATCCTGATTTGCTTTCATCATGGATTATAGTGAGCATGCACACTTTATGCCTATCTGAGAACTTGACTACAAGCAGTTCGCTGGAGTGCAACAGAGCACTTGGATTTCTGGAGCTTCTTGCAAGCAGGCTCTTGCAGGAATCCTTTGCGACGACAACAAACTATACCACAGGCCACAGTGCCAGCTTTGTACAGCTCACTGAATAGCTCTACAACTCTACAGAAATTGTCCACATAAAGGTTACAACCTTTGTGAAGGAGTGGCTGGACAAGGTCCCATACAATCTTTGCCAATAGTGCTCCCACATAGCATGTACAGTTTGATGCCATTGCAAGCTCTTTTGCTCGCAATGGACTTTCTGAATATGAGCCACCCTTTGTACAGGATCAAGGACTCATTGATGACTCTGGGGGTCATTCTGACCCCGGCCGGCGGCGGTAGCCGCAGGCCTGGCTGGGACCGCCAGAAGACCATCCTGCGGTCAAAAGACCGCGGCGGTCATTCTGGGTTTCCCACTGGGCTGGCGGGCGACCGCCAAAAGGCCGCCCGCCAGCCCAGTGGGAAACACCCTTCCACGAGGAAGCCGGCTCCGAATGGAGCCGGCGGAGTGGAAGGTGTGCGACGGGTGCAGTAGCACCCGTCGTGAATTTCAGTGTCTGCTAAGCAGACACTGAAATTCAAAGTGGGGCCCTCTTACGGGGGCCCCTGCAGTGCCCATGCCATTGGCATGGGCACTGCAGGGGCCCCCAGGGGCCCCACGACACCCCTCACCGCCATCCTGTTCCTGGCGGTCGAAACCGCCAGGAACAGGATGGCGGTGAGGGGGTCGGAATCCCCCATGGCGGCGGAAAACCGGCGGGACACCGCCGGTTTTCCGGTTCTGACCGCGGCCATACCGCCGCGGTCAGAATGCCCTCAGGAGCACCGCCAGCCTGTTGGCGGTGCTCCCGCCGACCCCGGCCCGGAATGACCCCCTATATTCTTTCCGGCAGTATAAATCTCTGGAAACCAGGCAGACAAATATTGCATGGCAGGTTGAATTTTGAACAAACTGTCATGGTCTGGATTTTCACTTGGCAATGCAGCAGAATTGTCATTCAAATGCAGTATGTGCTGCAATAGCAAAAAACGATATCTACTCATGTACAGTGTGTCTTAACGAAGATGCCTGCAATAACATGAAACCTCATGTAGAGAAGATGACAAGACTACAAAGATTTGAATCTCCACCAAAGATAGGTTTATCCTCTTAATTATATGTACTGAGTGTTTCTTTGTTTCGTGGAGGCATGCTCATATTCCTCTGCATTAAGATCGCATCTCCAAAATCTGTGATCAGGCCCTGAGGCCACCCCCCTTATTCACTCTAGAGGGGGTTATGGTGTAATTTCTATGACATAAGCATTGGTACCAGAACGCATTCTAACCTGCCTATTTATCTAAGAAGAAGTCACAGATTAGCACAAAAAGTCTACCCAACTGGAGTACTTTCTACTGGCTAATTAGTAAGTGCTACCAAATGTACAGTGCATATTCCACACTACAGCTGCGTAAAGAAACCTGAGTTAATGTCTTCAGTGAAATTGTGTGTCTGTAATTTTGGAAATGTGATTGTTCACCAAGCGTCTTCACACAGATATCTGCAATTACATGAATACTCATGTAGAGAAGACAACAAGACTACAAAGATTTGAATCTCCACCAAACAAGGGTAGTGCTTCTTTGTTTGGGGGAGACATGCTCTTCATTAAGAAGACATCTCCAAAATCAGTGGGAAATGTGCTGAGGGGGCCTTTTGCTAAGCTGTCCATCAACCTAGAAAAATGCGGGAAGAAGTTGCATACAACTAATGTATAAGTGGTTAGGACAAGCAGGCGGCCTTCTTCGTCATTTTGTATACTTGTAGTGGTTAAAATGGAGAACGATCAGCTTTGTTTTTATAGGAGATGACAAAAAATAATCCACTCACCCATAGCATATATAACCCTTCCAGGAACTGTGGGGGGAGCCTCATGGCTCCTGTGCTCCCTGCCGACTCCTCACATCTAGTGGGAGCCTGCTTTGCTCCTGCATGGAGGGAGAAGCTAAAAAATGCTGCTCCCTTCTTGTGGGAGCCAATCTTTCATCTTCAGGAAAACAGATAAAAAGTCTGCTCCCAGTGAGCGGTGGTGTTCACCAGGGGTGAAACGCTGAAAACAGCCCAGAAGGAGAGCCACAAGCCCCCTTCCCCATTTCTTTGGAATTGTGTCCAGGGGAGGTGGTGGGCCTGGAGCTGTCCAGAGTCAAGGAGGGGGTCTGCACAGCTCCTCTCCACATTGCTTAAAAAGCCCCGAGGGTGGTAGTACCTACGGCTCTGTAGAGCCTGTGGGTGGGTCCACGGTGCCTCCCTCCTCCATAATATTATTGCACTACGGAGGTAGTGGTCCCAGGGACTCTCCATAGCCTTTTTTTAAAAAAGCCCTGGGGACGAGTGGTCTCCGGGGCACTCTGAAGTGCAAGGAGGGAGGTCTGCATGTGCCCTCTCCCACATTGATACATGATGCATATATGACGCATGACCTGGCTCACATAGGGGCTAAACAGTAAACGAGTATGGGAGACCATGCTTGTTTTTTTTTCAATTATGCCACATGGATCCTCTGACATTTTGTGGCAAAATTGAAAAAAAATGTTTTGGGTACCCAGTGAGGTCCCATGGGGAGCCCAGCACCAGCCCTAGGGGGTAAGGGTATTTCTAAACTGCCCCTGTTTATTTATTGTTAAGGTATTTTTTTTGTTTTTGGGACTCAGCTGAGTCTGAGTCCCAAAATGGCTGCCAATACTTCCTGGTTGAAGTTTTGGCAGCCAATCAGATATCAGCATGGTGACTGTCAGATCCACAGAAGATCTGCATCCCTAGAAATCTCTATTTCTTTTTCCTTTAATATCTCAAAAACTACTGAATGGATTTACACCAAATAACACAAAGGGTTCTTTCTGGACCAAAAGCTACCTTTCTGCCAAATTTGGTGTACTACTTTCTAGTGGTTTGGGCTGTAGTTGTGTTCAAAATCCCTATGTGGAATTACTTGTAGAAAAAGCATTTTGGGACCCTCCCTTTTTCTCGGCCCGACAAAATAACTGGAAACTTTTAAGACAGCAGCTGAACTGAAAAGCATATTAATTTTCACTATTTCATGAAGATTCCTCAAATTCACCAAACAGCGGCAAAGTTATTGGCAAAACAAAAAATGCTTTTCCTAACAATAACTACCTACTAGTGACTGCACAGTTTTCTCATCATTATTTTTACTGTAGATGTTACAGTGATATTATCACTAATGTCATAGAACATGCCATGAGAGATGTAGTATCTGGGTTAATTAGCAGTGCATGGCAAGGGAGTGAGTTATAGTTACTTTAGGGCACAAGTTATAGCTACTTGAAATAACTCTAACTATAACTGCTGAATCCCTATGGATTTGTGCGTGTAAAATCTGAACCTAACTATAATGTCCCTGTAACCTTAGGTTTTTTACTTAATTTCTAAGGTATTTTTTAATCTATTTCCTAACTATAGTGTCCCTGTAACCTTTTTTTTTTTCAGTGAATTTCTAGGTTTTCTTTAACGTTAAGTAAAATGTCTATTGAAATGCACGGTGGAGGGGATGTTGAATGCAGGACTCTGGCCCGGCATTGTGCTATGTATCCAAGATTGCAGCTCCTAGCCCTAATTCTCCCTTGCCATCCATTGTCCAAGTCCACTCCCCTGCTTCCAATACAGTCCTGTGTGGCCTTTGTTCTGCCTGGCCAGAACAGTTAGCCTCCTGCCTCATCTACCTCCCCCCAACCTCTGTTGTCTGAGTCCATGCATCAGCCCCCTCGCTACTGCCCTGCATGGTCTGATGGGCTGCCACTGTCCACCATTTAGCTTGCTATCCCAGCCCACTCCTCTTGCCCTCTGTTGCCTAATTCTATGCACCATCATTGCCCTCCTGATTAGCCTCTCTGTGCTTAGCTTACTGCCCCTATCCTCCTACCCTCTGCCCTCCTAGTACCCCTTGCTCCCTCCTCTTTCATCACCATATTCCATGGACCTGCCACTTCCCCTCCTATCTACTCTAAGTGTTCTGTTGAGCTGCCACTGCCCCTCCCACCTGCCTAGCATGGTTAGGTGGCTGCTCCCTGTCCCTGCCACCTCCACCCTGTCTGTCTGAGCTCTGTGCCCCTATCCCCTTCCTCCTGTCCTCCATGGTGCATTTTTTGCCGCTCCCTTCTGCCCTCCTTTCTCTGTTGTTTTGCAACTGCTCAGCTTGCCTGCCCTGCATGGTCTGTTGTGAAGCCCTTTCCCTGCCTTCTCTTGTCTGTTTCCAGAGCCACCCATCCCTTCTGTCCTCCATGGTCCTTTGTGCATGCTCCTGCCCCTCTCTCTTGCCTACTATGGTCATTGGGCTGTTATTAACCCTCTGCTTCTCATGGGTGGGATTCTGTACTGCCACAGCCCCTCTCACCTGCCCCCTGTTGTTTGTGTGTATGCCACTATAGTCTCACTGTTACCCTCCATGGTGTGTTTACTTCCAGTGCCCGTCCCACTTACCTTCCCTGTCCCTTGGGCCCCTGCAACCCTGCCCTCACTTTTCCATGCGCAGGCCCTAAGCCCTCCCTCCTGCCTTATCTGGTTTGTTGTCATATCCCTTTACCCTCCCTCCTGTCCTTCATGGTCTGTTATATTGCAACTGTCCCTCCTGTCTGTCCAGTATGATGAACATGCTGCCCTTGCCTCTTTCCCCTCTGTTCTCTGTTGTCCATGTCCCCTCCCAATTGCTTTCCATGGTACGTAGTGTAGCACTACTATCCCACTTGCCCTGTGTGTGTATTGTGACTTAATTGAAAAAAATAGATTTTAGGCAGGAGGCGGCTAAAATAAAGCCCCTTGGAGCTTAAAAACATCAGTAGTCGCCTGCATGAATTGGATTGTGCCTGTCTTGCATTTTTGGTTTGTTGACCCTGCTCCCCTTTCCCCTGCCCTCCATGGTCAATTGTGCTGCAACTGCCCTTCCCACCTGCCCTATGTGGTCAACTTGTTGCTTCTGTACCTTCCTCCCTGCCCTCATTTATCTGAGTCCGTGCCCTTGACCTCTGCCTCCTCATAGTATTCTAATAAACAACTAAATTGCTAACATTCTTTATGTGTTGTAAAGTATGGAATGCCTGACTGTGGGATATAAATCTGCAAAAAAAGCAACAAAAAAAAGTGTTTTGCACACTTTTGTGATTGGGGTATAGTGGGACTAAATGTGGGTGATACTTATGCTATATTGGAGCTCTTTTGTCTCTGGTGGCCATCCTGGGAGACTTATTTTTTATGAAGCTCCCTAACTTGCTCATTTACTGCAGTATTCTCAGTGGAAAATGCTTTCAGTTTTCTACTTTGATTCCGTCAAGATGACACTCAGATGTGCCACACTTTGGAATAAATTCAGAATGTTGGCAGTCTAGTTTCTCATTTGAACACTCTATTAAAGCTGCTGCTTACCAGGGTGTAAACTGTCAGTATTCTGCTGGTGTTGAAAGAGCATGTTTCAGTCTGCATGTCAGAATGTTTTAATGAAATAGAGGAGTAAGCTATTTGAGAACTCACTTAAAACCTATTCTATTTGTGTTCTACAGCGCTAACCATTATTCCTATGACAAAATGAGCCCCCTCATTTTGTTTCTTTCTAAATTAAGGGGGTTATTACAACTTTGGAGGAGATGTTAATCCGTCCCAAAAGTGACAGTAAAGTGACAGATATACCACCAGCCGTATTACGAGTCCATTATATCATATGGAACTCGTAATACGGCTGGTGGTATATCCGTCACTTTACCGTCACTTTTGGGACGGATTAACACCTCCTCCAAAGTTGTAATAACCCCCTAAATATTTTAAGTGTTACCAATTTCATTCAATCAATATTGCTTCAGGTGTGCCACACATTTGACAAAAGTAAGACTGTTAGTGCACTAGTTCTTTCGAATCCTGGGAAGCTGCAGTAGAATACAAGGGAATCAACTGACAGGCTGCTCCTGTTGGAAGTACATGTTTTACTGATAATGTTGGACTTCATTCTCATATGGCTGACAAAGATAGTGTGAATTAGCAGAAAATATGGCCTCATTTGAACTTCTGGCACACCTTCCATAACCTCTATGAGAAAATCATGAAAAAACTGTTTTCTCTCAAACATGATTCATGAAATCCGAGCAGACAGTTTTTTCACAAGGTAACATCACCTAGGAACACACCACAATTCCTACAGTCAGCATGGTACCATTAGCAAATGATTTATATTGTAACTGAAATCTGTTACCCCCCTTTATACATTATCCAATTTTGTAATCAAACATGCCATTCACCACAATGCTTTAATGTATATTGGTCACAAGACAAGAGGGCTGCAAGCACTTCCTAGTTGAAGTGCTGACAGCCAATCAGATATCACCATGGGGTCTGTGCTTAGGATCTGCCAAGATATCTATATTTTTTTCCTTTAATAACTCCAAAACTACTAACCAGATTTACACCAGATAAAAAAGCACAATCCACACTACAAGATCTTGCTTCCTGCCAAATTTTGTATTATTCTGTTCAGCGGTTCGGGCTGTAGTCGTGCCTAAATACTTTATGGGAATTAACATGGGAAACCCACATTTTTGACCTCCCACTTTTTCTCAGCACCCGCTTGACTAATCACCGTGGAAATTACTATGCACCTTAGGACACAGTAGGACACTTTTTTGGAAAATGTTGTGAAGATTCATCAAAAGGCACCAAAGTTATAGGCAAGTCAAAAAGTGTTTTTCCTAAGGAAACTAGGTCCTGTGGCCAACCCCTATAATCACCCAACCCTGTGCTATGCTGCGCAGGGCCATTGGCTGTGCGCAGCGGGAGTTGGCCCTAGTGCCTCGCCTTCCGCCAGGCCCTGTGGCCAACCTCTATAACAACCCAACCCCGCACACCCCTGTCCTCTGGCCGATCTTGACCCGGGGACTCCATCCCCATGGGGCCCAGCCTAAACATGAATTTTTTTTTGGGGGGGCCGCATGGCTCCCCTCCCTAGGCAGATCTTGGCTACGGGGACCCATTCCCTGGGGCCCAGCCTAAACATTTAGGGGGTCATTCTGACCTCGGCGGTAAAATGCCCTTACCGCCGGTCATAAGACCGCCATAACACCGCCACGGTCAACCGCCACGGTCATTCTGACCCACAACGGCCAAACCTCCAAAAATCCGTCCTCCACTGCAGCCCGCCACATCGGCGGGCAGCGATAAACTGGAGATGACCAAACCTCCACCGTCACGCCAACAGAAATACGCCCATGCCATTACGACCCACGAATCCACACGGCGGTCATTCAAACGCGGTATTCCATTGGCGGTACACACCGCCGCGGTCAGAATACACACACATCACCAAAACACAGCCACATTGGACAATTTGAAATACACACACCTGATACACATTCACACACCACTCCCACACAATCAACCAACTATAAAACACACACCCACATCACCCACAAACCCCTGCGACCATAATTACTGAGAGAAGGAGAGAGAGACACAGCAGACAATCCATAGCAAGACACACTGAGGACCACACACCAACATACTCATCATCACATACACCACCCCACACCTCACCCACACCACCCCATGGCACCCCAAAGGCACCCACGCTTTTCGGACCAAGAACTCCGGGTCATGGTGGAGGAAATCCTAAGAGTGGAACCCCAGCTCTTCGGCTCGCAGGTGCAGCACACCAGTATAGCCAGGAAGGCGGAGCTATGGCAGCGGATCGTGGACAGGGTCAACGCGGTGGGACAGCATCCCAGGAATAGGGAGGACATCCGCAAAAGATGGAACGACCTACGGGGGAAGGTCCGATCGATGGTCTCCAGGCACAACATCGCGGTCCAGAAGACTGGCGGCAGACCCCCACCCACCCCTCCCGAATTTACATCGTGGGAGCAAGAGGTCTTGACCATCCTGCATCCTCAGGGCCTCGCTGGAGTAGCTGGAGGAATGGACTCTGGTAAGTCCCATCTCAACTACTATATCCCCCCCACCCCACCAGCATGCCAACCCACACCCCCACCCTCACCCCCAACCCCCCAGCACATATCCTCCCTGACAATGTCTCACCAGCACAACCCACCCATCCCAACACCAACTCCTGCATGCCAACACAAATCATGGGCACCCATCACCTATGCATGACCACTGCACTAACCCCTCCCCCTAACCCCTCCCCCCCACTAAATACCCTCACAACACCTCCCTCAAGGGAATGCCTGCACTGGGGAACAAGGGCACCCATAACACGCACGCTATTGCACACACAGAAACAATAACCAAACTCTCTTACCCCATGCAGGACCCGAACGACAACACACCAGCCAGGAGGGTCCAGAACTGTCCATCCCACCACCGGAACAGGCCCACACTGAGGATAGCAGCTCTGTCGACAGTGAACCTGATGACCAGCCCGGACCATCGGGGACCTCTGGGCAGTCGGTTCCCCTCAGGCAGCTACAGGCCACACCAGACCCGACCCCCTCTGCCGACACCAGCACAGCTCCCACCCAGCGGGCCCATGCCTCTGTCTCTAGGACAGCTCAATCAGCGGTGTGTCCGCCACTACAGGGCACCCAGGCTAACCCAACACCCCAACAACAACAGGGACCTGGGGGCAGTGGGAGCGGGCACACCGGCCAGGGGACAGAGGCCGGGGGAAACCGGGCAGCTCGGAGGGCTGCTGTGCGACAGGGGGGGGAGGAGAGGCCCAGGGAACCCACTCTCCAAGAGGCCCTCACCACCCTCATGGGGGCCTACCACCACTCCCAAGAAACGATGGCGACGGTACTGGCCAGGTTCACTGAGATCCAGGCACAGCAGGAAGAACGCTACGTGGGGTTCAGGGAGGAGCTGAGAATCATCGGGACCGCAATGGGGACCATCGTCCTGGCCCTCCACAGGATAGAGGACGCGTTGCAGGACCATGGTGCACCACACAGGGCCCCTGTCACTAGGCCGGACCAGGAACAGCCTACCACCTCCGCCGGCGCTAGTGGACAGGAGGTCCCAACACCTCGACAGCCCCCCAGAACCCCACCTCCTGCTGAAGAACAACCACCCCGTAAGAGGAGCCTGAGACCAAAGAAAAAGACAGAGTAGGATGTCAAGACCCCCGCCAGCAGGACATACCCCCTGAACTCTTCCCACTGTCCCACATTGCCACCCTGTCCAACCATGAACTGCCTATGCTCCATCCTTCCCCAGGCAAAAGAACAATGCACCTGTGAGACTGAGAACTGGACTCTGCCATGGATATTCCTCCACCCCCACCCATCACCCTTAGAATCACATGTACCGATATCTAGCACTGTAAATAAATCACATTTTGCACAATAATCTGTTTTGAGTCATGCTGTCTTATTAACAAATGTATTACATATTACTGTTCAATTTCTGTTCTGTCAATTAGTCATGACAACATACCAATGTCAATACGCTGTATTTCATGGGCGAACCAAGCAGAAGTCAGGTACTGAGTCAGACAGCACTGAGAAGGGAAGGGAAAGGCAAAAATTACTGAAAAACATCTGTGGGGAACTACAGAAAGTACAGATGCAGGAGGCTAGAAGCAATTGGGAAATGGCGTGGGTGATTCTTACCTGGGTGTCACTGGAAATACTGTTGTATCACTCTATCCCTATTGTCTGTGTCGTCCTCTGAGTCTTCCTCCTCTTCACTCTCCACAGGCTCCACGGCTTCTACAACACCACCATCTGGACCATCCTCCTGCAGGAAAGGCACCTGGCGTCGCAAAGCCAGGTTGTGAAGCATACAGCAGGCCACGATGATATGGCACACCTTCTTTGGTGAGTACATTAGGGATCCACCAGTCATATGCAGGCACCTAAACCTGGCCTTCAGGAGTCCAAAGGTTCGCTCAATCACCCTCCTAGTACGCCCATGGGCCTCATTGTAGCGTTCCTCTGCCCTTGTCCGGGGATTCCTTACTGGGGTCAGTAGCCACGGCAGGTTGGGGTAACCAGAGTCACCTGTTAGCCACACACGTTGTCTCTGTAGCTGCTCCATCACATAGGGGATGCTGCTATTTCGCATCACATACGCGTCATGCACTGACCCTGGGAACTTGGCATTTACATGGGAGATGTACTGGTCAGCCAAACAGACCACCTGGACATTCATCGAATGATAATTTTTTCTGTTTCGGAACACCTGCTCATCGTCTTTTGGGGGTACCAAAGCCACATGGGTCCCATCAATGGCACCAATGATGTTGGGGATGTGTCCAAGGGCATAGAAATCACCCTTCACTGTAGGCAAGTCACCCTCCTCTGGGAAAATGATGTAGCTCCGCATGAGTTTCATCAGGGCAGACAACACTCTGCTCAAAATCTTAGAAAACATAGGCTGAGACATTCCAGATGACATGGCCACTGTGGTCTGGAATGACCCACTGGCCAAAAAATGGAGGACTGACAAAACCTGCACCAGAGGGGGAATCCCTGTGGGTTGGCGGATGGGGGACATCAGGGCTGGCTCCAGCTGGGCACACAGTTCATGGATAGTGGCACGGTCAAGTCTGTATCGAAGTATTATATTGCGTTCTTCCATTTTCGACAGGTCCACCAGCGGTCGGTACACGCGAGGATTCCTCCTTCTCATCGCAAGTCCCAGCGGACGGTGCCTAGGAAGGACAACATGGAGCACAGAGTCAGCCAAAACACAGGTACGTACAGACAGCTTGCACAGTTAAAGAATGGCAATGGGTTGAAAGGCGTGTATGTGTGGCAATGCAAGGCCTAGGCCTGTGTGTCGCAGTCAAAATTAAGCCATGTGGGCCCTTGAAATGGCAGCTGCCTGACCTGTGGAGTGGGACAATGGGATGTGAGGTCAATGCGCTGGCGGGGCACACCGTGGCGGTAGGCGGTCGCAGACCGCGGCGCAAAGCCGCATTGGTTAACATTGAAGCCTATGGGTTTCAGGAGCCAATAACGAAGTGCGCCGGCGGTCGCGGTACACACCGCCGCGGTACGCACCGCCGCGGACGTGACCGCCATTTTCTATCTGCTTAATCACTCGAGACCTGATCATCCACAGGAGAGGACCTATACTGCAAGTGCTGCTGTGACCTCGGTCTGGAAGATACAATGGCTGCTGCGACTGGGGAAAGGGCCCCTGCCTTCACGTCTGAAGAGTTGGACAAGCTCGTGAATGGGGTCCTCCCCCAGTATGCGCTACTCTACGGTCCTCCAGACCAACAAGTGAGTACACCGGGTGCTAATGGAATGGGCTATGCCTGTGTGGATTGGGGTGGATGTAAGTTGGTGGGGTGGGGGGCGAATGAGGAGTGCAACGCCCGACAGATGAGAGCATGTGCCATATGGCAAAGTGGGTGGGGGGGGCCAATTACATCTAACATGCAGGTCATTGATGAGTTCCTCCTTTCCACCCTGTACATGTCTAATAGGTCAGCGCCCATCAGAAGATCGACATTTGGCGTGCCATCGCCAAGGAAGTCCGGACCTTGGGGGTCCACAACAGACGGGGCACCCACTGCCGCAAGAGGTGGGAGGACATCCGCCGCGGAACAAGGAAGACCGCAGAAACACTGCTGGGGATGGCCTCCCAACCTAGGAGGGGTGCCAGTCGCACCATGACCCCCCTGATGTCCCGGATCCTGGCGGTGGCCTTCCCTGAATTGGATGGGCGCTTTAAGACATCACAGCAGACACAAGGGGGTGAGTATCAGCACATTCTCCTATCTTTCTGCGCAGTGGAGGCGTCTGGGTGGGGGAGGAGGGCTGTGGGTGACATTAGGCCAGGGTGCTTTCTGTAGTGTAGTCCTCTCCCTTAGGCATGGCCCTGTGCCCCCGGCCCCCACCTCGGTAGGGTGACAAGTACAGCCATTGAAGGTCCAGCATCTCCCATGTGCGCGTTTGACGTCTCTTGGCCTGTTGTCTTAGTCAGTAGTACTGAGTAGTGTACCCCGAATGCGCGGATTAGTGCATTAGGCACCTGTGTCTGTCCTCTCCGCCAACGGTGTTGACATTGCATGCACTCAACCTGGTCTTCTTTTTTCTCCCCCCACCCTTTCTCTTCATCTTCTTGTGCATGTGTGCATTAGCATCATCAGGCGGAGGAGATATGGCATCGGAGCACGAGGGAGCTGCAGGACACAAGGCCCCGGTGGGCCCAGGAACAGACACCGAGGGCACCAGTGATCCGGAGGGCGAGGGGAGCACCACGACGGGGACCGCTGGTGAGAGCAGCGAAAGCGACACGTCCTCGGATGGGAGCTCCCTAGGGGTGGCGGCAACATCCGTGCCCCCCGCCTCTACAGGTACAGCCGCCACCCAGCGCACCAGCCCCGCCCTCCCAGCAGCCCCTCAGTCTTCGCTCCGTGCCGGTTCGCCCAGGAAGGCGCGCGTCTCCTTCGCCCCAGGCACCTCAGCCCCTGCCCCTGTTGCCCCTGCTGCCCTCAGTGCGGAGCTCATTGACCTGGTAAGGACGCTCATTGTTGGGCAGACGACCCTTTTGAATGCCATCCAGGGTGTGCAAAGGGAGGTGCAACAGAGCAATGCGTACCTGGAGGGCATTCATTCGGGTCAGGCTGCCCATCAACGAGCGTTCACTGCTCTGGCCTCAGCACTGACGGCAGCCATTGTCCCTGTTTCCAGCCTCCCTCTTCTGACTGCCTCCAGCCTGTCTCTGTCTCCTGTTCCTCAGCCTATCCCATCCACACCATCAGACCAGCCTGCACACACCTCAACACCCAAGAGCAGCTCATCCAAACACAAGCACCACAGATCCCGCAAACACTCACCCGAGCAACACCCAGATGCAGACATGCCAACAGCCACTGCCACCCCTGTGTCCCCCTCCTCCTCGTCTCCCTCCTCCCTCCCTGTGACGTCTACACTCACACCTGCATGCACCCCAACATCAGCCAGTGCTTCCATCACCACCTCACCCTCCAGTACAGTCCACACTCGTGCAGTCACCACCCCCACTGCCATGTACACGTCCCCTGTGTCCTCTCCCACTGTGTCTGTCACCCCCTCTTCCAAGACACACAAACGCAGGCAGCCACCCACCCAACAGCCATCCACCTCACGACAGCCTACAGCACCAGCACCTTCACCCAATGACAGCACACCTGACTCTCCTACAACCACCTCCTCTACCTCCACTTCCATCTCCACTTCTCCTACCCTTTACCTTGGCCCTAAAAAACTTTTCCTGGCTAACCTTAACCTCTTTCCCCCCGATGACCTCCCCCATCCATCTTCAAAGAGTCCCAAGAGCACCGCAGCCACCACCAGCCCAGCTTCGGTGTCACTGTTGTGCCTGGGTTCTGGAGCCCACCCTTTGCCAGCAGTGACACATCGAGCTGCAGCAAGGACACGTCCAGCCCCCCCCCGGCAAGAGGACCCGCAAAACCAAGGACCGCCGTGCGAGGACCGACAGGGCTGCCCCCAAGGAGCAATGTGCGGCCACTTCACCACCCACACCATCTGGGGGAGGCAAGGGCCCGAGAGCCCCATCAAAGGAGCGGAAGGGCAGCAGGAGCGCGGAGAAGGTGGACCCCACATGCCACATCCCAGCTGGGAAGGAGGACACTAAGGAGGCCAGGAGTCCGTCCCCGAAGGGTCCAGAAACGTCACGGTCCGAGGGCGACTGAGCAGGGAGTCGAGGCCAGGTCTAGCTCCCTTGACCTGCTGGATGAGCAGCGCTGAACAGGGCCCCGCCGTGGAGAAGAGCACCGCTGAACAGGGCCCGCGGTGGAGAAGAGCACCGCTGAACAGGGCCCGCCGTGGAGAAGAGCACCGCTGAACAGGGCCCCGCCGTGGAGATAGGCACCGCTGAACAGGGCCCGCGGTGGAGAAGAGCACCGCTGAACAGGGCCCGCCGTGGAGAAGAGCACCGCTGAACAGGGCCCGCGGTGCAGAAGAGCACCGCTGAACAGGGCCCCGCCGTGGAGAAGAGCACCGCTGAACAGGGCCCGCCGTGGAGAAGAGCACCGCTGAACAGGGCCCCGCCGTGGAGATAGGCACCGCTGAACAGGGCCCGCGGTGGAGAAGAGCACCGCTGAACAGGGCCCGCCGTGGAGAAGAGCACCGCTGAACAGGGCCCCGCCGTCTCAAGCACCGCTCCGCTGGGCACCGCCGTCTCAAGCACCGCTCCGCTGGGCCCTTCTTCTCAAGCACCGCTCCGCTGGGCCCCGCCGTCTCAAGCACCGCTCCGCTGGGCCCTTCTTCTCAAGCACCGCTCCGCTGGGCCCCGCCGTCTCAAGCACCGCTCCGCTGTGCCCCGCCGTCTCAAGCACCGCTCCGCTGGGCCCTTCTTCTCAAGCACCGCTCCGCTGGGCCCTTCTTCTCAAGCACCGCTCCGCTGGGCCCCGCCGTCTCAAGCACCGCTCCGCTGGGCCCTTCTTCTCAAGCACTGCTCCGCTGTGCCCCGCCGTCTCAAGCACCGCTCCGCTGGGCCCTTCTTCTCAAGCACCACTCCGCTGGGCCCCGCCGTCTCAAGCACCGCTCCGCTGGGCCCTTCTTCTCAAGCACCGCTCCGCTGGGCCCCGCCATCTCAAGCACCGCTCCGCTGGGCCCTTCTTCTCAAGCACCGCTCCGCTGGGCCCCGCCGTCTCAAGCACCGCTCCGCTGGGCCCTTCTTCTCAAGCACCGCTCCGCTGGGCCCTTCTTCTCAAGCACCGCTCCGCTGGGCCCTTCTTCTCAAGCACCGCTCCGCTGGGCCCCGCCGTCTCAAGCACCGCTCCGCTGGGCCCCGCCGTCTCAAGCACCGCTCCGCTGGGCCCCGCCGTCTCAAGCACCGCTCCGCTGGGCCCCGCCGTCTTAAGCACCGCTCCGCTGGGCCCCGCCGTCTCAAGCACCGCTCCGCTGGGCCCCGCCGTCTCAAGCACCGCTCCGCTGGGCCCTTCTTCTCAAGCACCGCTCCGCTGGGCCCTTCCTCTCAAGCACCGCTCCGCTGGGCACCGCCGTCGCAAGCACCGTTTATGGTTCACTGTGCCCACCATGCCTCCTCCTTGACCAGTGGAGACTGTCATCCACCTGATGGACTGTGGCTTTGCACTCCCCAGGATGGTCCAGTGGGCAGCCCACCCACTGTAGAGACATTGAGAGACTGTGGCTTTGCACTCCCCAGGATGGCCCAGTGGGCAGCCCACCCACTGTAGAGACATTGAGAGACTGTGGCTTTGCACTCCCCAGGATGGCCCAGTGGGCAGCCCACCCACTGTAGAGACATTGAGAGACTGTGGCTTTGCACTCCCCAGGATGGCCCAGTGGGCAGCCCACCCACTGTAGAGACATTGAGAGACTGTGGCTTTGCACTCCCCAGGATGGTCCAGTGGGCAATCCACCCACTGCAGAGACTTGAGAGACTGTGGCTTTGCACTCCCCAGGATGGTCCAGTGGCCATGGTGGCTCCTCGTGGATCTGGCGTCGTGGACTCATGTGGCTGTGGTGCCCCCCCCTTCCCTTCCCCCTGAGGTGCCTGTAGTTTTTACATCTGATGCCCCTGCAGTGTTCTCTCCAAAGGACTCAGGTCTCCTGTGTGGGCTTTGCCCTTGTTTCTCAAGACTTTGGCCCACGGACATGCTGAAATCGTAGGTTGTGCAGGACTTGGTACTTCAGTTATACACTGATGTGTGTGTCATTAGTTTTGTTGTGGATATCTTTCATGGTTGTACGCTAATTTTCTGGAGCTTTTTGGTACATAAATATTTATTCAAAATATGATTATGTCCTAGCATTTTTCAGGGGTGTTTGGGTGGTGTCACTGTGACTTGGTGCGCTGCATTGGTGAGTACATAGTTGGGGGGGGGGGTCGCATATGTGTGTGGCCGTAACCTTTCGTCCTCCCCCTCCCGTGTGTCGTAGGTGCAGTACTCACCGTTGTCGTCTGCGCCGGACTTCGTACTCGTGGTAGATGAGAAGGTAGACGAGAGCAGGTAGGATGTTTAATTCGGGTTCCATGCTGTCCTCCTTCCTCCTGGAGTGCGTAGTGGTGAGCGTTTTCCCGTCCGTAGTCTGTTTCCGCCGTGTTTTTATCGGCGGTGCTCCCGCCCCGGAAAAGGTGGCGGATTGGTGAGTTGGAATAGTGTGGGCGGTACATTGTCTGCCGCCTGTCTGTTGGCGGTCGGAGTGTTAAGGTGGCTGTCTGTGTTGGCGGTTCCCGCCAGGCTCAGAATCCCATATTTTTTACCGCCAGCCTGTTGGCGGGTTGGCCGCCGCTTTAACACCGACCGCCAGGGTTAGAATCACCCCCTTAATTTTTTGGGATGGAGGGGATGGAGCAGCCTCCTCCCCAGGCCGATCTCAGCCCCGGGGACATTTAATTTTGTTTGGGAAGGGGGGCCATATGACCTTCCTCCATGTGCCCCTGGGACGCAGCCTAATTATTTATGTTTCAGGGGGGAGGGAAGCCACGCAGCCCCCTTCCCCAGGCTGATCTCAGCCCCAGGGACCCCATCCCATGGGGCATAGCTTAATTTCTTTTTTTTTTGAGGGAGAGGGGGGCCACTTAGCCCCGCTACCCAGGCCAATCTCAGCCCCAGAGACCCATCCCCAAGGGCCTGGCCATATGCCATGGGTGCCTTCCAGGGTAACCAGTTACAATTGTGGGAACAGTAGGGGGAACCTCAAGGCCCCCATGGTACCAGCTGGCTCTCTGCCTCAGCAAAACAATTCCACCTAAAACAAAAATAATATTTTCTTCTGTATCAATAATTATTAACAAAAGACATATGGAATTAATTAAATGTAGTTTCTATTTTAATAAAGATTAATTTGACATTAATGTTTAAATTCATAAAAAGATTAATAAATTATGTTAAAATAAAATATTAAGGCCCTCATTACAACCCTGGCGGTAAATCCCGCTTACCGCCGTGCTGAAGGCCACCAACATACCGTGGCCGCGGCGGAAATCCGCTACAGGTATTACGAGCCACATCTCGTAATCTGCCACAATACAGACACCCACACAAGTCCGCCACACGAAAGGTTAGGGATAAACTGGCGATATCAAAACCCACACCGTCACGCCAACAGGAATACGCCCACACTATCACGACCCACGAATCAATGCGGCGGTCTTTCAACCTCGGTAATCTATTGGCAGTACACAGCCCGCACTCAAAATACAAACATTTACAAAACACAACTACATTGGAAAATTCGAAATACACACACCTGATACACATACACACACCACACCCACATATCCACAACACTATAAAACACACACCCACATGACCCACAAACCCTTACAACAACATTTTTGCGAAGAAGCACATAGAGAGAATAGCCAACACTAGACCAGCATCCACAAGCACAGCACACCATCACTCATACAACATCCACGCACCTCAAACAACACACATGAACGCAACATTTCACACATCACAACAAACATCACCTCACACATCACTCACACCACATCATGGCACCTCAAAGACACCCCAGGGTTTCTGAGGAGATGCTCAGGATCATGGTGGAGGAAATCATCTGGGTAGAGCCACAGCTATTCGGATCACAGGTGCATCACAACTCCATTGCTAGGAAGATGGAGCTATAGCAGAGAATTGTCGACAGGGTCAATGCAGTGGGACACCATCCAAGAACAAGGGATGACATCAGGAAGAGGTGGAACGACCTACGGGTAAAGGTGTGTTCTGTGGTATCCAGACACCAGATTGCTGTACAGAGGACTGGCGGTGGACCCCCACCTCCTCCCCCACAACTAACAACATGGGAAGAGCAAGTCTTGGCAATACTGCATCCTGAGGGCCTCGCAAGAGTAGCAGGAGGACTGGACTCTGGTAAGTAAAATCTTTCCTAATTTATCCCCCACACCCTACCTGCATGCCATCATACACCCTCACTCACCCCCTCACCCCCATCACTCCAACACCTTACATATGCCCCACTATCACAACCCTCCCATCCCAATACCAAGCCCTGCATGCAACACCAAAGCATGGACACCCATTGCAAAAGCATGTCCACTACAGATACCCACACAGAGCACAAAACACCAATCACACAATGGCAAACACAACAAGGCAAGCACAGGAGTAGAGGGTAACTCACCCAATGCACAAGATGGCACACACAGATACTAAAACTATGCATTTACACCCCAACAGGACCCATGCCCAATGTCACCGGACAGGAGGTTCCAGACATATCCGGTCCCCCCCACAGAAGAGGCCCACAGTGATGACAGCAGCTCAGCACGCCTGGATCAAGATGACCAGCCCGGCCCATTAGGGACCTCGGGATAGTCGGTTCCTCTGCCACATTCACAAACCACCACAGACCCTCCCCCCTCAGGAAACACCACCACAGCACCCACCCAACGGGCCCATGCCTCTGTCCCCAGGACACGTCAATCAGCAGTGTATCCACCACTACAGGGACCCCAGGCAAACCCACCAACCCAAGACAATCAGGGACCTGGGGTCAGTGGCAGTGGGCACACGGTTCAGGGGACAGAGGCACAGGACAACAGGGAAGCTAGGAGGACTGCTGTGCGACAGGGGGAGGTCAGGGCCAAGGAACCCACTCTCCACGAGGAACTCTCCAATATCATGGGAGCATACCACCATTCCCAGGAGACCATGGGCACGGTACTGGCTAAGTTTTAGGAGACCCAGCGGCTGCAGGAGGAACACTACTCTGGGATCAGGGAGGACTTGAAGTCCATTAACACCACCCTGGTCACCATTGCAGGGGTGCTGGCAGACCTGGCCAACAGGCACACAAACGGGCCCCTGACATTAGCCTGGACGATGAATAGCCCTCCGCCCGGGCGCTAGTAGACAGGAGGCCCTGCCACAGGACCACCAGGCCACCAGCACCCCACCCTCTGCAGAAGGAGAACCACCCCATAAACGGTCCCTGAGATCCAGAAACAAGACAGAGAACATTGCCAAGACCCCCGCCAGGAAATAAGACCCTCCTGATTGTTACCCTTCTGTCCCACTTTGTCACCCTGTCCACCTTAACCTGCCATTGCTCCACTTCCTATGCCCCCATGGACAATGCACCTGTGAGACCAAGAAACTGAACTCTACCATGGACATTCCTCCAGCATCACCCCAGCCCGTTACACACATCCCTCCACTTATTAGCACAGAAATAAACACCCTTGAATCACAAATCAATCTGGAGTCAGTCTGTACTTTCACAAATGTGTAATTGCAACATTTTGGAAATCTAGCAATGTCAATGTTCATGTTCACATACCATGGTCACATAGTTGTTGGGCAGCAGTAAACATTGCAGAGGTCACCCAGATCTGTGACATGGAAAGGCAAAGTGACATGTCAGGGTCCATACACAGAGGTAAAAAGGAAGATTTATGCTATGTCCTACAGTAGTATGAGATGTGTGAAGCAGTGCCATCCCCTTACCTGTGTCTCACTGGAAGTATTGCATGATGATGTTGTTTTGGTTGTCTATATCTTCTTCTTCTGCCTCCTCTTCTTCACTGTCCACAAGCTCCACAGCTACCACAAGGCCAGCATCAGGCCCATCCTCCTGCAGATAAGGTACCTGGCGTCGCAAAGCCAGGTTGTGCAACATACAGCATGCCATGATTATCTAGCACACCTTCTTCGGTGAGTAGTATAGGGAGCCACCTGTCATATGGAGGCTCCGGAATCTGGCCTTCAGGAGGCCGAAGGTGCGCTGTATTATCATCCTAGTTCGCCCATGTGCCTCATTGTAGCGTTCCTCTGCCCTTGTCCTGGGATTCCTCACTGGGGTCAGTAGCCAGGACAGGTTGGGGTAACCAGAGTCACCTGCAAATATCGAGGGACAACTGTTAGACATCCTCCAACCATTAGGAAATCTCCCATACCCAAAGACCTATTAAAAATGTATGGGGACCTTGAGCTCACCTATTAGCCACACACAGTGCCTCTGGAGTTGCCCATCACATAAGAGATGCTGCTATTTCTCAAAATGTAAGCGCCATGCACTGAGCCAGGATACTTGGCATTCACATGGGAGATGTACTGGTCTGCCAAACACACCATCTGCACATTCATTGAATGGTAGCTTTTCAGGTTTCTGTACACCTGTTCATTCCTGCGGGGGGGACAAATGCCACATGTGTACCATCAATGGCACCAATGATGTTGGGGATATGTCCTAGGGCACAAAAGCCACCTTTCACTGTGAGGGAAAACGATGTAGCTGGGCATGTGTTTCAGCAGGGCAGATAACACTCTGGACAGCACGTTAGAGAACATTGGCTGTGATATCCCTGATGCCATGGCCACTGTTGTTTGAAAGGACCCACTGGCCAGGAAATGGAGTACTGACAGGACCTGCACTAGAGGAGGTATTTCTGTGGGATGGCGGATAGCTGACATCAGGTCTGGCTCCAATTGGGCACACAGTTCCTGGATTGTGGCACAATCAAATCTGTAAGTGATAATGATGTGTCTGTCTTCCATTGTCAACAGGTCCACCAGGGGTCTGTACACTGGAGGATGCCGCCATCTCATCACCTGCCCCAGCGGACGTGCCCTATGGAGGAGAAGGGTGAGCAGAGGGTCATACACCACATAGGTTTCAAATGCTGTTTAGCACAATCGTGAAATAATCTCTGTGTGCCTTTGTCTGTTCGTATTCCTGGCCTAAATAGCTGTGATGCAGTTAGTTGGCCTGCCATGTGACCCCCTGAAATGGTGGCTGCCTGACCTGTAAGGAGGGACAAGGGGAAATGAGGTAACTGCGCTGGCATTGTGCAGCGTCGCGGTAGGCGGTCAAAGACCGCTGCGCAATTCAGCATTGGTTATCATTGGGCACTATGGTTTCCAGGAGCCAATGCCGCGGACATGACCGGCATTTTCTATCAGTTCCCTCACTTGATACCTGACCTTCAACAGGAGAGGACCTACACTGCAAGTGCTGCTTTGACCTGCATCTGGAAGTGACAATGGCTACAGTGTCTGCGGAAAGAGACCCTGCCTTCACTGCGGAGGAGTTGGAGAAACTGGTGGATGGGGTCCTCCCCCAGTACACGCTACTCTACGGTCCTCCAGACAAACAGGTGAGTGAACTGTGTGCACGGTGGATGGGACATGATTGTATGGAGTGTCATGGATGGAAGAGACGGGGGACAGGCCAGCATGTGAGGATGGTGAGTGTATGTCTTTCTGGGCCAGGGTGGGAGGTTTGTGGTCAATGTGTGAGAAGAACTGTACGGGGGAGGAACATCCTTTTTTACTTCACTATTCCTCTAGGTCAGCACCCACCAGAAGAAGGGTATTTGGCATGCCATTGCCCCTGGGGGTCTACCATAGACGGAGCACCCACTGCCGGAAAAGATGAGAGGACCTGCGCCGCTGGAGCAAGAAGATGGCGGAGGCCCAGCTGGGGATGGCCTCCCAACGTGAAAGGGGTGCCCGTCGCACCATGACCCCCCTGATATACCGGATCCTGGCAGTGGCATATCCTGAGTTGGATGGGCGCTTGAGGACATCACAGCAGCCATAAGGGGGTGAGTACACTCTCATTCAGCTGACTCTGCGTGAATGACGAGGTGTCTGGGTGGGGGAGGTGGGCTGTGGGTTCCCCTAGGCCACGGCAGATGCGCAAAGGTAGATCCATTGATTTGCAGGCTCAGTGCCACTCCAACCCCAAAGGTGGTAGTTGCCCTCTACACCTAGTCAGGCTCCTATGGGTTCCCGCTTTGCATGAAATGGGTCTAGACAGAGTCCCCCATGGGCATGTGCTTTACCCCTGCGCTGTTGGTGCATGGCTTACTGCATAGGGCTGCTCCCTGTGTGTTGTGTCTGCCAATGGTAGTGGTGTTGCAGGCATTGACCATGTGTCTACTCTGTCTTTTCCCCCCTTTTTGTTTTGTCACCCTGTCCTTGTGTGCATTAGCATCATCTGGTGGACGAGCATTGTCACCGGAGCAGGAGGGAACTGCAACCCACATGGCCCTGGAGGGTGAATTTACAGAGTCAGAAGGCACCAGTGGGACGGAGGGCGATGGGAGCTCCACGACGGGGACAGGAGCAGACACCAGCGACAGCGACTCCTCCTCTGATGGGAGCTCCCTTGCGGTGGCGGGCACCTCTGCAGGGGCTGCCGCCACCCCCCTCTACCAGCACCGCCGTCCCACCAGCCCCTCATCGAGTTTCCCGTGCCCGCTCACCCAGGAGGGTGGGCATCTTTTTCGCCCCAGGCACCTCAGGCCCTGCCCCAGTCAGACCTGCTGCCCTCAGTGAGGAGGCTATTGACCTCCTGAGATCCCTCACTGTTGGGCAATCAACCATTTTGAATGCCATCCAGGGTGTCGAGAGTATTTGCAGCAAACAAATGCATACCTGGAGGGCCTTCATTCTGGTGTGGCGGACCAACAGAGAGCATTTCAGGCTCTGGCCTTAGCACTGATGACAGCCATTGTCCCTGTGTCCAGCCTCCCCCCTCCAACTTCGTCTACCCAGACCCAATCCCCTGTACCTCAGCCTATCCCAAGCACACCATCAGACCAGCATGCACACTCATCAACACACAAGAGTGGACATGGCCAACATAAGCACCACACATCTCACAGGCACTCACACAAGCACCATCCCCATGCAGACACAGCAACATCCACTGCCTCCACTGTGTCCCCCTCCTCCACGTCCTCCTCCTCCCATCCTGTCTCGTCTCCACTCACACCTGAATGCACTACATCTTCATCCACTACCTCCATCACTAGCACGCCCATCACCACACACCGCTCACGTGCAATCACCACCCCCACTACCATTCACACATCCCCTGTGTCCTCTCCCAGTGTGTCTGTGAACCCTCCTCCCAAACTACACAAACTCAGGCACACACCCACCCAACAGCCATCCACCTCACAACAGACTACGGCCCATGCCCCTTCACTCAAATTCAGCAGACGTACACCTCCTACAACCACTACCTCTTCCTCCACTCCCAAACCCCCTCCATCTTCCCATCCCAGTGTGTCTAAGAAACTCTTCCTGGCTAAAATTGACCTCTTCCCTACACCACCCCCGTCTTTCCCCTAGGGCCAGGATGTCCAGGCCCCAGGCCAGCACCTCAGCCACCTAATCCTCCAGCACTGTGGTCTCAGCAAGTCCTGTCACATCACGGGCGGCACCCATTAGGGCTGCCAGAGTGCCACCCAGCGAGGCCAAGGATCAGCCCATTCCACCACTTGCCAAGGTGAAGAAGGTGCCCACATGCCATAGGGAGAAGCCGCACCAACCACCCAGCAAGGGCTCCTCCAAGCCAAAAGTGGACAGTGCCAAGGGATCAGCAGCGACATCAAAGGAGGGGAAGGGACACATGGCGAAGGGAAAGTCAGGACAGGGCACGGAGCCTCCGGCTGAGGGCCCAGAGTCACCCCTTCTGGCAACCAGAACAGCAACCTGTATGGTGGTGGACACCGCCACCTGCACTGCCACCTGCACGCCTGCTGCCTCAGCAACAGTCCCCAGCATCATCCCCAGTGGCCAGCCATCCAAGGCTGCAGGAGACATCCTGCTGTGTCTTTCCACAGGTGCTGACACCAGCACCACCGCCAGCATCTCCGCCGCAGACACTGCCGCAACCACCGCCACCAGTCCCGCGACATGCTCAGACAGTGCCACCACAGCTGACATGGCTATCACCCCTAGTGGCCAGCCGTCCGAGGCTGCAGGAGACGTCCTGGACCCTGCACAGCGTACATGAGGCACGACACCCAGCACTGTTTGTACCTGCAGGTGGCAGGTGAAGTCACAGCAAGGTGAAGTGTGTCTCTGCCTCCATGGAGTATCATGCTACCTGTTCCCAGGAAATCTTGTGGCACCCACACCCAGGTGAGGGAATGGGACCTGCCACATTGAATGTGAAGCACTCTGGGCACAATGCCCCCCAAGAACCAGTGGAGAGATACATCCATTACCCCAGTCCTTGGCAGGATGAAGCACTCTGGGCACAATGCCCCCTCCAGAACCATTAGAGAGATACATCCACTACCCCAGTCCTTGGCAGGATGAAGCACTCTGGGCACAATGCCCCCTCCAGTACCAGTGGAGAGATACATCCACTACCCCAGTCCTTGTCAGGATGAAGCACTCCGGGCACAATGCCCCCTCCAGAACCAGTGGAGAGATACATCCACTACCCCAGTCCTTGGAAGGATGAAGCACTCTGGGAACCAAGCCCCCTCCAGAACCAGGAGAAAAGCATCCACTACCCCAGTCCTTGGCAGGATGAAGCACTTCGGGCACCAAGCCCCCTCCAGAACCAGTGGAGGGATACATCCACTTGAGAGACTGGTTTTTCACTCCCCAGGATAAAGCAGTGGGCAAACCACCCACTGGAGAGACTTGAGAGACTGTGGCTTTGCACTCCCCAGGATAAAGCAGTGGGCAAACCACCCACTGGAGAGACTTGAGAGATTGGCTTTGCACTCCCCAGGATAAAGCAGTGGGCAAACCACCCACTGGAGAGACTTGAGAGACTGTGGCTTTGCACTCCCCAGGACCAAACTGTGGGCATGGAGCCCCCTCATGGAGCAGTGGCATCATCAGTTCATCCGGCTGAGGTGCCCCCCCTCCCACTGAGGTGCCAGTTTATTTTGAATCTGATGCCCCAGCAGTGTTCTCTCCGTTTCGAGTCAGTTATCATGTGTGGGCTTTGCCCATGCATTTTGGGACCAGTGGTCCATGGACAATGATTTCATTACTATCCGGACTTGTGTAGTTGGTGTACATATTTGTATATACTAATGATTTAAGTTTTGGACTATCTGATTTTTCGATGATTACACTCGTTACAATCATTTCATTTTGTCCTTGCGTTCTTCCAGAGGGTGACGGGGTGTAAATGTCAAGTTGCTGCATGTGTTTGTGTGTATGTTGTTTTGGGTGAGGGTGGGGGTGTTGCGTGTTGCATGTGTGTGTGTCACACTCTTTTTCCTCCCCCCCTCCCCTGTGTGCTAGGTGCAGTACTCACCGTGGTCGTCAGCGGTGTCTTTGCTGCTCCTGGTAGAAGAGGAGGGAAACCAACATGGGCAGGACTTGTAACTTGGGCTCCATGGCGTCCTGGTTCCTCGTTGGGTGTCGAGAGGTGAGTGATTTCCCTTCCAAAGACTGTTTCTGCTGTGCTTTTGATGGCGTTGGTACAGCCCCGGAGAAGGTGGCGGATTGGTGCCATGTAATACAGTGGGGTTTCAGACAATGAGGCAAATGCCCTCTAACCCTTTCGACCAGGGTAATAAATGAAAGTAAATCTATGGTCCGAACAAGGGGGAAGTATTCCTAGACTTCCACTGTAATCAATTGGCTAAGCAATTACAGATATACAATCTATGTAGCATCAAAAGTGTTTTATTGCTTTTGTTTCTTGTTAGAAATGAGGTTTTTGGTTGGCAGTCAGGTTACCCTCTGTCCAAGCAAGAACCTTCACTCTAGTCAGGGTAAGTCACACACAATCCAAATTATCCTGTGCCCACCCTCTGGTAGCTTGGCACTGAGCAGTCAGGCTTAACTTAGAAGGCAATGTGTAAAGTATTTGTGCAATAAATCATACAATAACACAATATAGCACCACAAAAATACACCAAACAGTGTTTAGAAAAATATATAATATTTATCTGGATAATTGCAGGTCAAAACGAATAAAGAGGCAATGTGAAATTGTAGAGATATCACTGAAAAGTGATATTAAGGGGGTCATTACAACCCTTGCGGATGGTGTTAAAGCAGCGGTAAGACCGCCAACAGGCTGGCGGTCTTTTTTTTGGAATTATGACCATGGCGGTTACCGCCATGGTCGTCCGCTGCTTCTCCGTTCCACCCGCTGGGCTGGAGACCTGGGTCTCCAGCCCGGCGGCCGTGACAATACAGACGCCGGTATTGTGACCCGGCTTACCGCCGTGGATTTCCAGTGGTAGGAACCGCCATGAAATCCATGGTGGTAAGCACTATCAGTGCCAGGGAATTCCTTCCCTGGCACTGATAGGGGTCTTCCCCACCCCCCACCCCCACCCCGACTCCCTCCCCTACACCGCCACCACCCTGCCCCCCCCCAAGGGTGGCAGGACCCCCCTCCCCACCCTGACCCCCGACATTACCTTACTCATACGCACCCGACACGCACGCAGGCACCACCAACACACATACACGCACACACACCGACACACATGCCAACATCCACACACACAGTCAGACACACACACCCACATTCAAACATACATGCACACATCCATACAGACATACCCACAGACATACACACACTCATTCCCAAAACACGCAACACCCCAGCAAGCATACACGCACTCACACACCCCCTCTTCATAAACCCACGCACACCCCCATGCACGCACACAACACACAACAACCCCCCACCCCCCTCCCCTAACGGACGGTCGACTTACCTGTTCCGTCGATCCTCCGGGAGGGGACGGGAGCCATGGGGGCAGCTCCACCGACACCACACCTCCAACAGAACACCGCCACGCAGAATCACAGGACGTGATTCACTGGGCTGTGTTCTGTTGGCGTGGCGGTGGAGGTGGAGCAACCTCCACTTCCCCGCCGCCCGTCACTATGGCTGTTGGCGGCTCTACATCGGAAAAACGACGTAGAGCTGCCAATAGTCATAATACGCCGAGCGGAAAACCGCCACCACTGGCGGTCTTCAGCACGGCGGTCCCTCGGCGGTCTGTCAAAAAGACCGCTGAGGTTGTAATGACCCCCTAAGTGTCTTAAGTCTTTAAAAAGCAAACAAAGTCTCTTTCAAGCACAAAGTACCTGGTTTAAAGTGGAAAATCTCCGCCAAGGGCCGCAGAAGAAGAGATACGTGGAAAAATGGTGTGTGCGTCGATTTCTCCCCTGCACACACGTCGTTTTCCGGCTCACGGACAGTCTCTTTCTGTGGTTCGCGGGATTACCAGATGTCCCGGGGTCTGTGAGTGGATTCTTCGGCTTGTTTTCCGGCTGCGCATCGTTCCGGAAGGCTGTGCGTGGAATTCTCGTTCTCGCGGCAGGCGTCGCGTCGATTTCCCCTCTGGAAGTCGGGGGACGTTGTCCTTGCGAGGCCGTGCACCGAAGTTACGGTCGCCCCGAAGGCGTTGCGTCGATCAGCGTCGGTGTGCGCCGAGTTTCTCGCCGCGGAGCAAGCTGTGCATCAAAATCTTCGCTGCATGAAGACTCCAAATGAAAAAGAGAAGTCTTTTTGGTCCTGAGACTTCAGGGAACAGGAGGCAAGCTCTATCCAAGCCCTTGGAGAGCACTTTTACAGCCAGACAAGAGTCCAGCAAGGCAGCAGACCAACAGCAAGGCAGCAGTCCTTTGTAGAAAGCAGACAGGTGAGTCCTTTGAGCAGCCAGGCAGTTCTTCTTGGCAGGATGTAGTTTCTGGTTCAGGTTTCTTCTCCAGCAAGTGTCTGAGGTGGTAGGGCAGAGGCCCTGTTTTATACCCAAATGTGCCTTTGAAGTGGGGGAGACTTCAAAGAGTGGTTTAGAAGTGCACCAGGTCCCCTTTCAGTTCAATCCTGTCTGCCAGGGTCCCAGTAGGGGGTGTGGCAGTCCTTTGTGTCAGAGCAGGCCCTCCACCCTCCCAGCCCAGGAAGACCCATTCAAAATGCAGATGTATGCAAGTGAGGCTGAGTACCCTGTGTTTGGGGTGTGTCTGAGTAAATGCACAAGGAGCTGTGAACTAAACCTAGCCAGGCGTGGATTGTAAGGCACAGAAAGATTTAAGTGCAGAGAAATGCTCACTTTCTAAAAGTGGCATTTCTAAAATAGTAATATTAAATCCAACTTCACCAGTCAGCAGGATTTTTTTACCATTCTGGCCATACTAAATAAGACCTTCCTACTTCCTTCAGATCAGCAGCTGCTACTGCAACAATGTATGAGGGCAGCCCCAATGTTAGCCTATGAAGGGAGCAGCCCTCACAATACTGTAAAAACGAATTTAGGAGTTTTACACTACAAGGACATGTAAACTACACAGGTACATGCCCTGCCTTTTACCCACACAGCACCCTGCTCTAGGGGTTGCCTAGGGCACACATTAGAGGTGACTTATGTGGAGAAAAAGGGGAGCTTTAGGCTTGGCAAGTACTTTTAAATGCCAAGTCGAAGTGGCAGTGAAACTGCAGACACAGGCCTTGCCATGGCTGGCCTGGGACAAGGTAAAGGGGCTACTTGAGTGGGTGGCACAACCAGTGCTGCAGGCCCACTAGCAGCATTTAATCTACAGGCCCTAGGCACATACAGTGCACATTACTAGGGACTTATAAGTATATTAAATAGTCCAATTGGGTATGATCCAAAGTTACCATGTTTAAAGGGAGAGAGCATATGCACTTTAGCACTGGTTAGCAGTGGTAAAGTGCGCAGAGTCTAAAAGCCAGCAAAAACAGAGTCCAAAAAGTGGAGGGAGGCAGGCAAAAAGTTAGGGGTGACCACCCTAAGGCATGTCAGGTCTAACATTTCTTCTTTACATTTTATAACAAGAAGAAATTATACGTGTGTTGGTAGGTGCTCCTATTTAGAAAAGAACAGTGAAAGTGAATATTGAGAAGGGAAGTGAAGGTGATATATACAATATATACAGAAGGTTGTTTAAGAACAATATGGACTTCCAACGGCTCCGTCAATCCATGAAGCCTTGAAGTCACATAGAATTTCTTTACAGTTTTAATCCACATTCAAAATCATCTTGACGTTTCGACCCCAAATGTAGACGTAAATCAAAAGTGGGTCATCATCAGGACTGGGAATAAAATCTGGTTGGTAGCACCTAGGGATAATGTAAAAATCCATATTAATAGAGTCCTATTTAATAGGTGTCAGTAGTTTACTAAATAGGTGGGGCCACATATCAGCACTCATCTAGGGAATCCAGTGTAGGATTAGAATCTTCTGGTCAGAGGCATCTTCCTAATGGGAAAATGCACAATTGTACTCTATTTGTCATTGTGTGATAGGATATATGAGTATCATAAAGTGGTCAGTGACTACTTACATGCTCAGTAGTTCAATCAACAGTTTAATACAGTGGGCGGTACATTGTCTTCAGCCTGTCTGTTGGCGGTTACCGCTGCGGTGTTTGTTTCTACCGCCGTGGAAGTCGGAGTGTTAAAGTGGCTGTCTATGTTGGCGGTTTCCACCATGGTCGTGATTCCATTTTTTTAACTGCCGGCCTGTTGGCGGTATTACCGCCGCTTTAACACCGACCGCCAGGGTTATAATGAGGGCCTAAATGTCCTATTTAGATTTATTTTAGCAATACATTATTTTATTTATATTTTTAACTTTTAAAGAATGTAATTTGATTTAATAGTATTTTGCATGCAGTATTATTTTTATGTTTCTTCTTCCATTATTTGCTATGGGATGGCATTGCAGTACCAGCTGTATGTCATGTGTGGCAGTGGACATACTACTGCTATGAGCTGTATTGAGTACATTTAAGATTTTGCATCCTTTTTGGCTGTTTTTGTATTGGAATGGGCTTTTGTGGGTGGATGAATAACTCTCCCTAAGCCACTCCCTAATCTTCCCTTAACCTCTTCTCACTCCTCCCTTAACCCCTCCCCTTTAATTGTATCTATTCATTATTTTCTAGTCATTTCTCTCTGTTCCCTCCCAGATTTTCTGCTAAAATTAATACTTATATGTGAAATGACTCCGTAGTCAAGGTGGCAACCTCTGTACAGAATATAATAGGAATGACAGAGGCTGAATCTCGACACATAGGTTTGTGAATCACATTTTGTAATATGTTCGTATTATTATTATTATTATTATTATTATTATTATTATTATTATTATTATACTACTAAACATACTACAAAATGCAGTTTGTTAGTCCCCCACATCTCCAGTGGGAGAGGGATTTCTTTATTGCTATGGTTTCTCTGAAATAAATGATGTAGATGATTTCAACAGCCGTTAAAGTTCTTGAATAATATGACAAAAGTGAATTTTATTAGTTTTAGGATCTTTCGGTGACAGAATCGTCCCATACTCAAGAGCGAACAGTCAGTTTCCGTGATAAAGGGCACATTACAGTGAGGATATCTGAAAATTGGTGCATTTGCAAATTCTTCCTTAAGGGTTTCAATGGCAATCTCTTGTTTCTTCCCTATTGAAAAATAACCTCTTTTCAAGTGAGCTTTTAACAGAGACTAACAATCTCAGAAAAGTCCTATATAAAAGCCCTTCAGAAATTGTAGAACTCTAAGAACATCTGAACTTCTTTGATGGTTCTTGGTGTGGGCCAATCATGTAAAGCCTTGCCCTCCTCAAAATCTACTTCTATTGCTTCTTGTGAGATACAGAAACCCAGGAATGCCATTACAGGCACTTCAGACACTTTTCCAACTTTGCAAGAGGGAATGTTCTCTAAATCTTCCTAATGTATGAAATATTCCACTAGATCCCTTGAAAAGAGCAATATATCATCAAGGTATATCATAATGTTTATGTCCATGAGATCTTGGAAATCGTATTTATAAACTGCTGGAAATCTGCAGTTGTGTTGTATAGTCCAAACGGTATCACCAAAAACTTTAAGTGCCCGTACTAGGGTTTAACACCATCTTCTATTAATTTCCTGGTTGTATCCTCACTACAATTATAGGCTCAATTAAGGTCAATCTTAGAAACAATGTTTGCTGACTTTATCTTTTTAAATATACAGAACTTAATGGAAAAGGTTACCTAATTCAGAATATGATGGCATTAAGAGTTCTCAGTAGTCTAAGCATGGTCTACACTTACACCACACTTGCCCAGTTTGGGAATAAAAACAATTGGGCTCCCAAAGGTGAAGTGGAATTATGTCTAAAACCCTTTTGCAGGTTTTTAGTTAGGTAGTTTCGAAGGATCTTATTTTCTTGTACAGTTAAAGGAAAAATCCACCCATGAGCAATCTTTGCTCCTGGGAGAAAATCAACAGGCCGGTATGAGGGCGATGGAACAGAAGTTTGATGAGTTTCTGTCATGGTGGGTTGTTCATATGCCCATTTTGCTCTAGAACTAAACAGGAATGAGTGATTATGCTGGAAGCAGCATGAGCCACAAGGAAAGTCATGGTGGTTTTGCCTCAACACTTTGTACTCCAACGTGGCCATCATAATTGCAAAACTCCAAAGTTGGAAGAATAAGAGAATGTGCACTGATTGGTCTGATAGTTAAAGAGTCAGGCATTACGGGGTGGTGTGTGTTATTCTGAATCATTTGTTCCAACGGATCCGTGGATCATGTCCTGCAGTGTTGACATTGCACCGGTAAATCTTTGTGGAATACAAAGATAAGTTGAGCTTTTGTTTGGGGAATGTGGTTGTAGTCGGTGGTCAGGAGTGGGTGGTCGTCCTTGCAAGCATTGCCAGTTCCGTACCTGCTCTGTTTATTTGTATATTGTGTCGGGTTTTTGCTGTTCAGTACCACTTATAAATTTTGCTCGTTTGAGACTGCTCAGTCCTGTAACAGGAATTCGAAGGGATATTTGGTGCTCATGTATGCAGAATTTTTGGGATTCCAACATACTGCTTACTGTACTTACAAACTGTGTGAGAGTTCCCTGGCAACATTAGTGCTGTGTCCATATTTGTAGCATTGAAGTTTCATGAAACTTGATTTACAAGGGGGACATGATTCGGATTCACTCTGTCTAACTATACTTGTATGTTTAAAACATTCCTTGTTGGAAAACATGCCATTTGTTTCATGGGAGGAGGAGACCTATAATTATTATTATTGCTGTCTTTTGTGATGTTGTTTGAGTTGTGACACATTGTGAATAAACTCGGTCCAAAAGTCAATGAGCAATCTTTCATGTGATGTATCTGGCATTAATGAAGATAAGGATGTTATGTAAGAATAGTTTATTCCAAGTTAAATATTGAAATATATTGTCTTTGATGACACTATTAATTGTGCATGCAATGCACTGTTTATTTAAGGCACATGAGTACAGAGAGTATTAACCATAGCTAAATACCTACATATGCAAATTACATGCTGCCCAGTGATTATTTGAGCTATTATTTTCTCTTTGCAGATCTCCCTCACAGGTGTACCAACTCTATATATCCTTCCCCAATTTAGCCACTATGCTCCTCTGGACACTTGTACACATAGGCGGAGCTGCTGGAAAGGTGGGCCTCTGGGTGGTACTGTTCCTGAGGATTGGTAGTCCTGACAGCGTCTCTTTTACTAAAGACATTATGAAAATCCTTATAAGCCTTTAGTATCATAAAGTCGATCCTTCTGCATTTGTACCATAAAACAGATTAAAGAAAGTTCAATTTCAAGACCTTTCTGAGGAAAGCAGGTGTTATGGCAATCTGAGGATGAAAAAATGATAATCTTCATGCCAGTCAATGGAAAGGTTACATTCACAAATCCAAGCTACGCACAAAAAAATGTCAACAACTGGAGTTTGAATGAGGTTTGTTAGAAATGGGGTCTTTGGTTGACAGTCAGGTCACCCCCTGTTCAGGAAAGGACACTCACTCTAGTCAGGGTAAAAGAGAATCACCCTCAGCTAACCCCTGCTTACCCCCTTGGTAGCTTGCCAGAGCAGTAGGCTTCACTTCAGAGTGCTAGGTGTAAAGTATTTGTACCAATACACACAGTAACTTAATGAAAACACTACAAAATGACACAACACCAGTTTAGAAAAATAGTAAATATTTATCTAAACAAAACAAGACTGAAATGACAAAAATCCATAATACACAAGTCAAGTTATCAATAAAAATGCAAAAGGAGTCTTTAAGTAGTTTTAAACACACACTAACGCTGTCAGCGTGAAAAAGTACCTTGGGTGCGTAAAAAATAACCTCGCACGGACGACTGCGCGTCAAAAAGGGCTTGCGATGCGTTGATTCCACTCACGAGCGGGATCGTGCATCGTTTCTCCTTTCACCGGGTCGGGGTGCGCTGTTTCTTCTCTCCGCAGGAGCCACTGTTTCAGGCTCCAGGGACTCTTATTAACCTGACGGACTGCCATTGACCGTGTGGATATGCATACCCACCCAGGCAGACCTAACATCCTCAAGTGAGACCTGTGTTCCACCTACTTCCAAGGGGAATCCTCCAGGTCATTGCCTAGCAAACAATCAACAGGCATGGTTAGACTCACAGCTACCTTCAAGGAACGTGGAACCCCCCCCATTCAAAGGGAACCTGCGCCACTCTGCACAGGCACTCTGAGTTGTCCACTGCAACTACTTGGTGAAGTATCCAGGGAGCTATCTGCTCTTCAGACACCAGCTGACTCCTCACTGTAGTCATGCTGGCTCCTGTGTCTCTCAGAGCCTCCACCCTCTGTCCATTAATGGTCACCCACTGCCTGTACTTCATAGTGTTTTCAGGCACTAGGGTTCTCTGGACCATCTCACTGTCCCCTAGTGAGACAAGGGTCATCTCAGCTGGTTCCCACCCACCGGAAACCAAATCCTTCCCAAGTGCTAGACTGGCCAAACCCTGGGACGGCATACTAGTGGGTGCCGATCTACTTTTGGGGCATTTGGGGTCCCCCCTCACATGACCCACCTGGTCACATGCATAGCACTTACGTGGTGGACCACCTGCCACTGACTTCCCTTTGGAGAACCATGGCTTCTTTTCACTGGGGGCTTACCCTGGGAATCAGTTTGGTGTCCTTTAGAGAACTCCCCCTATTTACCCTTACCCCCCTTTCTTCTGCGACGGACCCTGCCCACCCTTGGTTTGGTCTCCCCCATACCTCTTCTGGACCCTGGTGCTCTCCCAGTGGTCCTCTTCCTGCGCAAGCTTCCTGGGGTCAATCAGCTTGCTGTCAATCAGGTGCTGGCGCAGCTCAGAAAAACATAAACTGTACAAGTGCTCCCAAGCAATCAGATTGTAAAGCTCCTCATACGTAGTTACCTTACTGCCCTTCACCCAACCATCCAGTGACCTGCAATAAGAATCAACACATCCCAACCATGTTTGGGATTTCTTCTTCTTGTAGGACCTAAACGTATCCTTGTACTGCTCAGGGGTAAGACCATACCTTGTAAGCATGACATCCTTCATGCTAGAATAGGTAAGATTCTGAGCATCTCCTAAGGCTGTCAGTGTATCCCTCCCCTCTACCTCAAAGTGCTTCCACAGACCCGCTCCCCAATGAGCTTCAGGGACCAGATTCATGTGGAAAGCAGACTCATATCCCTTGAACCACAAGTATATGTCATCCTCCCTCTTGTAGTCTTTCACAAGGTCTTTAGGAATGTGCACCCTCCTCTCAGGCTGCACTGTAGGGTTGCTGCCACCATCTCCACTGGACTGGCTCCTATGATCCATCTCTCTCAAACTAAGCTCATGAGCCATCGCTAACTTCCTCTCCTCGAGGGCTAGCCTTCTCTGCTCCAATTGGTGCTCCCTTTCTGCCTGTCATGTAATCCTTGGGTGATGTAACCCTTAGATAAGACATTGCTACCTGCCCTAGACACCTTCATCCTGGAGATAACAGGCCCACCCACAATACCATTGTGTACAGAACACTCTTCCTCCTCCTCCTCATCTCCCTCATTCAGTGTGCCCTTCAGTGCTCTTGGCTGTCACCCAGGACCTCAGCACCTTTTGCAGCTCCTCCTTCCTGGATGAGCTCTTAATGGGACAGTCAAAACTTTTACAGAACTTCTTCAACTGAGCCCTGGTATAACTCGCCAACTTCTCAAGGTCAAAGTCAGCTCCAACTGATGCATCTCCAGCTTGGGACATGATGAAGATTCAAAAACAAGTGCAAAGTTCCAAAGGCAGAAAAACAAGTTCCCAAATGAAGTTTCAAAGAAAGTCAATCAAGGAATCAGTAAAAAAATGGACGTAGAACAAAAACAGTCCCAAAGAGAAAAAATCAAAAAGATCACCAAACAATTAATATGTGGTCATATAGTGGTCTGCACTCAAAATAGTAGTGTACCCTTAATTACTGTATGTCAAGTACAAACGCAAGTCCAAATCCCAACCGCTGATCACCAATGTTAGAAATGGGGCCTTTGGTTGACAGTCATGTTACCCCCTGTTCAAGCAAGGACCCTCACTCTAGTCAGGGTAAAAGAGAATCACCCTCAGCTAACCCCTGCTTACCCCCTTGGTAGCTTGCTAGAGCAGTAGGCTTAACTTCAGAGTGCTAGGTGTAAAGTATTTGTACCAACACACACAGTAACTTAATGAAATTACTACAAAATGACACAACACCAGTTTAGAAAAATAGGAAATATTTATCTAAACAAAACAGGACCAAAACATCAAAAATCCGCAATACACAAGTCAAGTTATCAATAAAAATGCAAAAAGAGTCTTTAAGTAGTTTTAAACACACACTGATGCTGTCAGCGTGAAAAAGTACCTTGGGTGCATCAAAAATAACCCTGCATGGGCAAGTTCTTGTCAAAAAGGTCTTGCAATGCGTTGATTCCTCTCACGAGCAGGACCGAGCCTCGTATCTCCTTTCGCTGGGTCAGGGTGCGTCATTTCTTCTCTTCGCAGGACAGCGGTGCGTCGATCCGGTCAGCGCTCTCGGGTCCGGGCAGGCCTTGCGTTATTTTTCCAAGCCCAGCGATACTTGAGTCGGAAATCAGCCGCACAATGATCCGAAAACCCGGCAGCGCGGGTTGTGATCTCCCAGCCTCCGTCGGTGATGCTGCGTGTCATTTCTCCTGCTCCGTGCGTTGATTCTTCAGTCGCGTTTCCTGCGAGCATCATTTCTCAGCTGCGGACCGGCGGCGCGTAATGTCTTCAGCCGCAGATCGGAGTCACGTCGATCTTTTCCCCTCACGGCGCTCTGTACGTGGATTTCCTTGTCTTTAGGCTGCCAGCTTCTCCTTTCAGGGTCCCAGGAACTGGATGGGCACCACAGGGCACAGTAGGAGTCTCTCCAGAGACTCCAGGTGCTTTGGTTTAAGGCCGCTGATACGGACCTGTCTGGCCAGGTACCTCTGCAATTAACTGCTAGTCAGGGCTAAGATAGTACAACCAATCCTACTTGTCTTGTTAAAAGGAGAGTAAAGCAGCATGTGTGGTGGCCTTCCCTTTACACTTACCAAAATAACCAAAAACGTCTTCACAAATGTTTCAAAGCTTAACAACAGAGGGCTTTGTTTTAAATGTAAGGAGGTCATCCAAGCTAAAGTATCTTTGTTCAGGTACGATAATACAGAAGACACCTTTGACCAGTGGTCCCACACTTTTGACTCCTGAGGAACCCCACTGAATCACTACTGGAAGCTGGGGACCCTCAAGCAATTTGTGCGATTTAAATTTCAAACATTAAAACAGTAATTTGCAAAAAATACACAAACAAGTTCACACCAAACACATACTCAAATTCCTAAGATACAATTATTTCATATTGAACAAAATGCAAAAATTTAAAAATTTCATTTGGAATGTTGGTGCTGCATCTCAACAACTAACTTTTCAATGTTTGGTTTTATTTAGGAAAGTTGAATCCTCAGGTCAGATTCTAAATTTCCCAAGCAATATGTGTTTTTAGCTTTTGGTGCATAAGATCTGAGAAAGCTTTTTCACATAAATATGTGGTGGGGGAAGGAAGTAAAACAATAAGGTCCTCATCTTTCCATAGTCTCTCTGTCACATTTGTTTAATTTGTTTTATACCACCTCTCATGCCAGTGTAGAGTATTGAAGCACTTTACAGGGACTACAAGGTGTAGGAGTCACATATCATCAAGGTGGAGGATTCACATGTCATCCATATGGTATGCATTTTCTAGGAGTACTTAGTTTGGAGAAGCACAGACTCAGGATTCAGACTGTAATAGAGTGGTTAGCTTTGACTTTAATAATAAGAATGTATTTCTACACAAGCAAACCTTTTTTAGCAGCATAAGGATAATGAACGACTGGCAAAACAAAACCTAACTTTCTTATTTGTGCCATGCAGTTTGCATGCATCTCTTTGATGGCATTTCATAGCTCAATGGATACTAGATTACGATTGTAACTTATGAACTGCACAGGAGCAAAAGAATCTCTGAGACAAAAGCCGTAACCCATTGTGCTACGCACAGAAAATACTGTTCTTTGCATGTTACAAGTTCTTTGCAGCAGGCATATTGACCATCTGCACTACCTGAGAGGAGTTAAAACTGCCAATAGACAAGCTCCCACCAAGTACATTAATCACCAGTGTTATCTTGACGCTTCTATTTTTTCCCGAAAGCTGCTGGATGTACAGAGAACTTTGTAATGCTTTTAAAACTGTTGTCCCATTGAAGCAATAAATACTTGAGAATGCCACGGACACCTGGGGGTCTGCTAACCACAGGTTGGGAACCGCTGCCTTTGACTGATTAGCTGCACATTGCTGAGGTTTGACATATAATGCACATTACATTGAGCTATAAATGCTTCAAAGTGATATGGGTCTCCAGTGAACTTTTCAGGTGGCGTTGAAACTGACGATACATAAATCTCCCCTCTCTCGTGACTTATTTCTAGATTAATCCCTCCTGTATCCATGGTGGTACTTATACTAAATGAAGCAGCAGGATTCAATTCTATGCCCCTGGATGTGTTGGAGGGTTGATTGGAAGGGTTAATTTCTGTAGGAAAAATGAACACGCCTGATGGGCAACTTCAAGATCATCATGGATCTAACAGTATCCACTATTCACTGCATGGGACTGGCCTTATAATTCATTTGATAGGGTCTGGCAACAGTGAATTGAGTGTGTGGATGTCAATGCCAATACCTCTGTCTCCTGCTAGACTGACTAAACCGCCTTGAATTGGAATAAGAATATTAATGATGACTGAGACTAAGGGGGAAATTGTGTAATGTGGGAGACAGAAAAAATCACTCATGAAGGCTCCTGTTTGGAAAACCCAGAATGGATTCCTGGGTCACAGCTTCTCAAGGCCAATCTATGAACCATCAAGGACTTTCCCCACTTGTGAGAGAACTCAAGTTATTAAAGGGTTGACACAACAAGATAGAAATTAGACTTATAGGTAGCAAAGTTGAGACAGACTACTCAATGCAAGCAGAAAGGAAGCTGTAAATAGCCACTGGTGTACCTCAAACCTGCTCAGGGGCCAAAGATTCCAATGCCAATGTTGTACTGGGAAAGACGAGGTCTGAACAAGGAGACAAACTGACAAGAGAGTAGCAAAACATGTAACTGCAAACAGCAGGTAGGAAACACGAGGACCAAGGTTTTTGAAAAAGGGAAACAAAAAAGATATGGAACAGTGGCTTGGGCCAATGGAAAGCATCCTGAAGACAAAGAGGAGAAAGTTCAAGTTCCTTATTATGTGTATTTATGCTTTTTATTACTTAAGCCCAAGCAAGCTGGTAAAATTCCCCTAACCAATCCTAAAATATGACCTTGGTGTAAAAAAACAACGAATCCTGCCAGAACAGGGCTAATCATCAAATCATAAATTCCAAGGTCCATTAACAAATAGCTCACACCTGAAACCTTACACTTATAGAGGGAACATTAAAATGGAGAACAATGTGGCAATTCTAGTTAATAATTAGAAAGATGTAACAATTTCTATTAAATCTGCTCGCTAGCTTCTGTGACTAACTTTAAGGCAGAGAGCGCAAAAAATCATAAAAGATGCATGACAAAATGACATGCAGCTGTAGGGGGGTCCCAGATAGCAAGCAATTCGGTCCAGGTCAGGGTGGTAGAAAAACATGTGGCGGTATGTGTGCTTGCTGAGTTCTTTAAGACCAATCGAGTAGTACAGTATCACAAAACCTAATTTTAAATATCTTGCTACAAAAATATCTCAGCCAGAATATCAACGAGTAGTTTTTGAACTCTGTACATTGGGGCACTGCTGTCCTGTCACCAGTGCATTGGTCCTGACCCCTAAAACATGACAAAATTGGCTGACCCCTGATTGTCATATTTAGTGATTTAGTAAAGGTCATAGTATATGGTACAGGAATGTACAACAATAGCAATGAAAGTTAAATGTCACCTGTGAATTGCAGCATACCATCCACACCATGCAGGGGAATATGTCAAAATGTTCCTGTTTTCACTGGAAGGAACCATACATTTAAATAATAATAGGTCACCATTAAGTAGCCTTGTAATTCACAAAGTAGGTTCCTTAGTATTTAAAAGTGGAAGATGTAAGAATTTCATGTTGGCATCTTTCTACATCGATTAGACCCCAAAAGCAATAATTTCACCATACTGGGTTATAGCTGATCCTCTGAGAAAAAATAAAGTGTAATTAAAAATCTAAGGGGCAGATTTAAGAGCCCCTAACGCCACCTTAGCGATGCCATTGCATCATTTTTTATGGCAAGGTGGCGCTAAAGTGGCATTCTCCCTGCTCCATATTAACAAATTTAAAATACGGCGTACCATGGCGTAGGTTAGGGGGCAATTGCAAATTTGTTTTTTACACTATTAATGTATTCTGCAGGAATAGCTCAAACATATTGGCACTACTCCTGCAGAGTACATAGGGGCCCATTATAAATAGTGGTATGCTCCCTTTTAACGCCTGTTCTCAGCAGGCGTTATAAGTGCCGAAATAAACGGCACGTGGAAATCTTTTAGATTTCCTTGCACCATTTTTCAGGCCCCCTAAAGGGGGAACACCCACCTTGCATACATTATGCCTGACACATGCATAGTATGGCGCAAGGGTTTACAAAGTGGCACAATGCATGCACTGCAACACTTTGTAGATAAGGCGTGGGAAAAATGCCACTTTAGTTTACCTTAGCGTAAAAAAATGACGCTATAGCGATGCTACGGTGACGTTGGGGGCTCTTAAATCTGCCCCTAATTTTGCTAACATTGGTTTGGGATAAACTACATCTTTTATTCAGCCGCTGTTTTCAATATTTAAAAAAAAAAATACAGTTCCACTGTGAAGGTGGGTTTTTGCTACATATAGAGGAAAAATAATTTAAAAATTACTGTGAAAAGCTGATCCCTTGATGAGTTGCAAAAACTGCTCCTATAGCAGAAACAATGGATTGCACTAGACCTAGATGTGTATATGTCTCATACCCTCTCAGAAATGCATTTAGGAAAAGCTCAGAAACTTTGTTAACTTAAAAAGGGGCCAAGATTAAGGGGGTCATTCCAACCCTGGCGGTAAAAGCCGCTTACCGCTTTCAGAAGACTGCCAACATACCGCCGCGGCCGCGGTAAACCACCACGGTCATTCTGACCCACAACAGGCAAACCGCCAAAATACAGACATCCACAAAAGTCCGCCACACCAAAGGGCAGCGAGAAACTGGCGATGACCAAACCTCCACCGTCACGCCAACAGAAATACGCCCACACTATCACAACACACGAATCCACGCGGCGGTATTCCATTGGCGGTACACACCGCTGCGCTCAAAATACACACACATATACAAAACACATCCACATTGGACAATTCAAAATACACACACCTGATACACATACACACACCACTCCCACACACCCAATACATTATAAAACACCCACCCACATCACTCACGAACCCCCACTTCTACAGAATCGGGACCACGCACTGAGAAAAAGAGAATTGAGCACCCAGACGCGCACTTTACTTTCACCCAGCAATATTTCCACGCACTTCACACAACACACCAATACACATCACCACACAATCCACCCCACACATCACCCACACCACCCCATGGCACCGCAAAGACACCCCAGGTTCTCCGAGGATGAACTCAGGGTCATGGTGGAGGAAATTGTACGGGTAGAGCCACAGCTCTTCGGGACACAGGTGCAGCACACCACCATTGCCAGGAAGATGGAGCTATGGAGCAGAATAGTCGATAGGGTCAACGCTGTGGGACAGCACCCAAGAAATAGGGACGACATCAGGAAGCGGTGGAACGACCTACGGGGGAAGGTGCGTTCAATGGTATCCAGGCACAACATCGTGGTGCAGCGGGCTGGCGGCGGACCCCCACCTCCTCCCCCAGAATTTACAACATGGGAGGAGCAAGTCTTGGCGATCCTGCATCCTGAGGGCCTCGCAGGAGTAGGAGGAATGGACTCTGGTAAGTCTCATCTTCACTACTTCATCCCCCCCACCCCACCAGCATGCCAACTCATACCCCCACCCTCACCCTCACCCCCATCACATCCTGCACCTTGCAAATGTCTCTCCATCACAGCCCACCCATCCCAACACCAAGCCCTGCATGCGACCACAAAGCATGGACACCCATCACCAAAGCATGCCCACTGCACATACCCATCCCCCACCAAATCACCGTCACAAAAGCCCCCACACGGGAATGCCAGCACTGGGGTACAAGGGCAACCACCCATTACACGCTGTGGCACACACAAATGCAATAACCATACTTTTATACCCCTGCAGGACCCGAACGCCACGTCACCGCGCAGGAGGGTCCACAAATGTCCACTCCACCCCCAGAAGAGGCCCACAGTGAGGACAGCACCTCTGTCGACCTGGATCTAGATGACCAGCCCGGCCCATCGGGGACCTCGGGACAGTCGGTTCCCCTCAGACAGCCACAGCCCATAGCAGACCTTCCCCCCTCTGGGAACACCAGCACAGCACCCACCCAGCGGGCCCATCTCTCAGTCCCCAGGACACGTCAATCAGCAGTGTGTCCACCACTACAGGGCACCCAGGTTAACCCCCCACCCCAACAACAACAGGGACCTGGGGGCAGTGGTAGTGGGCACACGGTCCAGGGGACAGAGGCACGGGGAAACAGGGGAACTGGGAGGGCTGCTGGAGGACAGGCCCAGGGAACTAACTCTCCACGAGGCCCTCTCCTCCATCATGGGAGCCTACCACCACTCCCAGGAGACGATGGCGACGGTCCTGGCCAGGTTTCAGGAGATCCAGCTTCTGCAGGAGGAACAGTATTTGGGGTTCAGGGAGGAACTACAAAACATCAGTTCCGCCATGGGCACCATTGTAGGGGCTCTGAATCAGGTAGTCACCACATTGCGGGACACTGTGGCAGGACAAAGGGCCCCTGACACTAGCATGGACCAAGAACTGCCTACCACCTCCGCCGGCGCTAGTGGACAGGAGGCCCCGCCACAGGACCAACAGGCCACCAGCACCCCACCCCCTGCAGAAGGAGAACCACCCCGCAAGCGGGCCCTGAGATCCAGGAAGAAGACAGAGTAAGATGCCATGACCCCCGCCAGGAAAGGATACCTCCCTGATTGTCATCCCACTGTCCCACATTGACACCCTGTCCATTCGTATACTGCCCATGCTCCACTTTCCACAGACATTTGGACATTGCACCTGTGATACTTATAGTCTGGACTCTGCCATGGACAATCCTCCACCATCACCCCTCACGGACTTGCAACCACCCACCAATATAGATCACTGAAATAAACAGTTATACGACCAAACAATCAGGAGTCTGGCTGTGATTTTGTACTAATGTATTAGAGATTACCGTCCCAAAATGCATATTTACATTGTGATGCCAACATACCACTGTCACACAGCTGTAGTCCATGGGGAAACAAAGCAGATGTCACGCAGTATGGCCCACATCTCTGAAATTGGAAGGGAAAGTCACAACTCAGTTACCATACACAGGGGGAAAAGGTCAGACAGTAGAGAGGTAGTAGGGGTTAAGTATATGTAATATGACGGGTTGGACTCTTACCTGTGGGTCATTGAAAATACTGCTGTATTACTGTGTTCCTGTTGTCTATGTCGTCCTCTTCGGCTTCCTCTTCTTCACTCTCCACAGGCTCCACAGCTGCTACAACACCACCATCTGGACCATCCTCCTGTAGAAAAGGCACCTGGCGTCGCAAAGCCAGGTTGTGAAGCATACAGCAGGCCACGATGATCTGGCACACCTTCTTTGGTGAGTACAATAGGGATCCACCTGTCATATGGAGGCAGCGGAACCTGGCCTTCAGAAGGCCGAAGGTCCGCTCAATCACCCTCCTAGTTCTCCCATGGGCCTCAGTGTACCGTTCCTCTGCCCTTGTCTGGGGATTCCTCACTGGGGTCAGTAGCCATGACAGGTTGGGGTAACCAGAGTCACCAATTAGCCACACACGGTGCCTCTGGAGTTGACCCATCACGTAAGGGATGCTGCTATTCCGCATGATGTAGGCGTCATGCACAGAGCCAGGCAACTTGGCATTAACATGGGAGATGTACTGGTCTGCCAAACACACCATCTGTACATTCATCAAATGATAACTCTTTCTGTTTCTGTATACTTGTTCACTCCTGCTGGGGGGACATGTCTTTCCTCCATTGTCGACAGGTCTACCAGCGGTCTGTACACGGGAAGATTCCTCCATCTCCTCGCATGTCCCAGCGGACGGTGCCTATGAAGGACAACAGCGAGCACAGAGTCAATCAGCCCACAGGTACGTAACCACAGTTTGCACAAAACACGATTCCCAATGCATTGAATGGTTTGTATGAGTGTTGATGCAAGGCCTAGGTATGTGTGACGCAGTTAAAAGTAAGCCATGTGGGCCCTTGAAATGGCGGCTGCCTGACCTGTGAAGTGTGACAATGGGATGTGAGGTCAATGCGCTGGCGTGGCACACCGTGGCGGTAGGCGGTCGAAGACCGCGGCGCAACTCAGCATTGGTTAACATTGAACCCTATGGGTCTCATGAGCCAATGACGATGTGCGCCGGCGGTCGCGGTACTCACCGCCGCGGTACGCACCGCCGCGGGCGTGACCGCCATTTTCTATCTGCTTAATCACTCGATACCTGATCTTCGACAGGAGAGGACCTACACTGCAAGTGCTGCTGTGACCTCGGTCTGGAAGAGACAATGGCTCATGCGACTGGGGAAAGGGCCCCTGCCTTCACTGCTCAGGAATTGGAGAAACTCGTGGATGGGGTCCTCCCCCAGTATGCGCTACTCTACGGTCCTCCAGACCAACAGGTAAGTACACTGGGACCATGCTTTGGGGGCAATGCCTGTGTTGAGTCGGGTGGATGAAAGATGGTGGGGAGGGGAGCGAATGAGGCATGCATCAAACAACGGATGACAGGATGTGCCACATGGCAAGGGTAGGGATGGGGGGCCACTCACATTGAGGGTGCAGAAGGTGATGACTCTTTTTCTCCCCCTGTACATTTCACATAGGTCAGCGCCCACCAGAAGATCGACATTTGGCGTGCCATCGCCAAGGACGTCCGGGCCCTGAGGGTCCACCAGAGACGGGGCACCCACTGCCGGAAGAGATGGGAGGACATCCGACGCTGGAGCAGGAAGACGGCGGAGGCTCAGCTGGGGATGGCCTCCCAACGTGGGAGGGGTGCCAGTCGGACTTTGACCCCCCTGATGTCCCGGATCCTGGCGGTGGCCTACCCCGATTTGGATGGGCGTGTGAGGACATCACAGCAGACACAAGGGGGTGAGTACAACCTCATTCTGCTGATTTTGCGCGCATTGGAGGTGTCTGGGTGGGGGAGGAGGGCTGTGGGTATCCCTAGGCCAGGGCGATTTCTGTAGTCTAGGCCCCTCCGTAAGGCATGGCCCTGTGCCCCCGCCCCCCACCTCTGTAGGGCGCTAAGTACAGTTATCCATGGCCCTGTGTCATCTATGTGTGCAGTTGTTGTCCATAGGCTTGTAGGCCATGTCCACGGATTGAGTAGTGGACCCCAAGTGCGCGGCGTAGTGCAGGGGGCTTCTGTGTCTGTCCTCTCCGCCAACGGTGTCGCCAATGCATGCACTCAACATGTCTTTATTTCCCCCCCCCTTTTTTGTGGTCTTCCTGTTCATGTGTGCATTAGCATCATCAGGCGGAGGAGAAGTGGCATCAGAGCACGAGGGAGCTGCATCCCAAATTGCTCTGGAGGGCCATGCAACGGATTCCGAATACACCAGTGGGACGGAGGGCGAGGGGAGCTCCACAGCGGGGACTCGTGCAGACATTAGTGACATGGACTCGTCCTCTGAAGGGAGCTCCCTTGTGGTGGCGGCAACATCCATGCCCCCCGCAACAACAGGTACAGCCGCCACCCAGCGCACCAGCACTGCCCTCCCAGCAGCCCCTCAGCGTTTGGCCCGTGCCCGCTTACCCAGGAAGGTGGGCATCTCCTTCGCCCCAGGCACCTCAGGCCCTGCCCCTGTCACCCCTGCTGCCCTCAGTGAGGAGGTCATTGACCTCCTGAGGACGCTCATTGTTGGGCAGTCTACCCTTTTGAATGCCATCCAGGGTGTAGAAAGGGGGGTGCACCAGAGTAATGCATACCTGGAGGGCATTCATTCTGGTCAGGCTGCCCATCAGCGATCGTTCCAGACTCTGGCCTCAGCACTGATGGCAGCCATTGTCCCTGTCTCTAGCCTCCCCCCTCCAACTTCCTCCACCCAGACCCTATCACCTGTACCTCTGCCTATCCCAGAAACACCATCAGACCAGCCTGTACACACCTCAACACCCAAGGGAAGCTCATCCAGACATAAGCCCCACACATCACACAAGCAACATCCACATACAGACATACCAACACCCACTGCCTCCACTGTGTCCCCCTCCTCCTCGTTTCCCTCCTCCCTCCCTGTCACGTCTCCACTCACACTTGCATGCACAACATCTTCAGCCACTACGTCCATTACCAGCACACCCACCAGAACCCCCCGCACACGTGCAGTCACCACCCCCACTACCATTTACACGTCCCCTGTGTCCTCTCCCAGTGTGTCTGTCTCCCCCTCTTCCAAGATACACAAACGCAGGCAGCCACCCACCCAACAGCCATCCACATCACGACAGCCTCCAGCCCAAGCACCTGCACCCAAAGACACCAGACTTAAAACTCCTACAACCACAACCTCTTCCTCCACTCCCATACCCACTACACCTACCCGTCCCACTGGTCCTAAATTGCTATTCCTGTCCAAACTTGACCTCTTTCCTACAACTCCCCCACCCCGTTCATCTCATAGGACTCCAGTCAGCACCTCAGCCACCACAAAACCGGGCCCTGGGATGACAGTCTGCCATGGACTGTGGAGTCCCCCACCCTCAAGGGCAGCCAGTTCAGTACGGAGCCAAGGCACTGGCAGCCCACCCCCAGAGAAACACCCGAAGATAGTCAGCGGCCGGCGCGAGAGGGTGAAAACGCCAGGCACTAAAATCCCTACCATGGCTCCGGCACGAAGTGTGGAGACAAGTGGCACACCGCCCAAGGTGGGGAAGGGCCACAGGCGAACAGGGAAGGCTGGGAAGGGCAGCACGCCCAAGGAGACCGCCATCAGCCCAGCTGGCCAGGAGGGCCCCGCCAGCCCCATCCCTGGTGGGCAGGAGGACACCAACAGGCCCGGTACTGCAGACCAGGAAGGCCCCGCCAGATGGGCAGGAAGGCCCCGCCAGCCACAGGACAGGTGGCAAATGACCTGCACGCCATGGCCGGATCCGCTGAACTGGGCCCTTTCACTCAAGCACCGCTGAACTGGGCACCGCCGTCTCAAGCACCGCTGAACTGGGCCCTTTCACTCAAGCACCGCTGAACTGGGCACCGCCGTCTCAAGCACCGCTGAACTGGGCACCACCGTCTCAAGCACCGCTGAACTGGGCACCACCGTCTCAAGCCAGCTGAACTGGGCACCGCCGTCTCAAGCACCGCTGAACTAGGCACCGCTGTCTCAAGCACCGCTGAACTGGGCCCCGCCGTCTCAAGCACCGCTGAACTGGGCACCACCGTCTCAAGCACCGCTGAACTGGGCACCGCCGTCTCAAGCACCGCTGAACTGGGCCCTTTCACTCAAGCACCGCTGAACTGGGCACCGCCGTCTCAAGCACCGCTGAACTGGGCACCGCCGTCTCAAGCACCGCTGAACTGGGCACCGCTGTCTCAAGCACCGCTGTACTGGGCCCTTTCACTCAAGCACCACTGAACTGGGCACTGCCGTCTCAAGCACCGCTGGACCATTCGCGGCTGGGGCAGGCCCGCATCTGTGTCGGGCAGGGCTGCACGAAGCACTCTGGGCACCAGTCCCCCTCCAGAACCAGTGGAGACTGTCATCCACTTGAGAGACTGTGGCTTTGCACTCCCCAGGATGTTACAGTGGGCAACCCACCCACTGTAGAGACTTGAGAGACTGTGGCTTTGCACTCCCCAGGATTGAACAGTGGGCAAGCCACCCACTGTAGAGACTTGAGAGACTGTGGCTTTGCACTCCCCAAGATTGAACAGTGGGCAAGCCACCCACTGTAGAGACTTGAGAGACTGTGGCTTTGCACTCCCCAGGATTGAGCAGTGGCCATGGAGGCCCCTCGTGGATCTGGCGTTGTGCACTCATCTGGCTGAGGTGCCCCCCCTTCCCTTCCCCCTGATGTGCCTGTAGTTTTCCTATCTGATGCCCCTGCAGTGTTCTCTCCGTTGGAGTCAGGTATCCTGTGTGGGCTTTTCCGATGTGATTTGGGCCCAGTGGTCCACGGACAATGCCTGCTACAATGCTCGGACTTGTACATATATGTTTATAAGTGTTTTTGATGTGTAGAAATATATATATATAATTCAGCCAGTATTACAATATATTCCAATGTTTAGAATCATTTCCTTTTGTCTTTGCTTTCTTCCGGGGGTTTTGGGGGGGGGGGAACTGTGATGTATTTCTATGCATTGATGTGTGTGTTGTAGTGGGTGGGGGTGGGGGTGGGTGTGTTGCGTATGTGTGTGCCCGTAATATTTTCTCCTCCCCCCTCCCCTGTGTCGTAGGTGCAGTACTCACCGTTGTCTTCTGCGCTGGCGTTCGTGCTCCTGGTAGAGGAGCAGGAAGACAATCGCTGGGAGGATGTGGAGTTCGGGTTCCATGCTGTCCTGATTCCTCGTGGGGTGTATGGAGGTGAGCGGTTTCCGTTTGAAATGGCTGTTTCTGCCGTGTTTTTATCGCCGGGGCTACCGCCCCGGAAAAGGTGGCGGATTGGTGTGTTGGGATAGGGTGGGCGGTACATTGTCTCCCGCCTGTCTGTTGGCGGTGACCGCCGCGCTGTTTGTTTGTCCCGCCGTGGCGGCCAGTGTGTTGATGTGGCGGTCTCTGTTGGCGGTTTCCGCCAGGGTCGGAATTCCATTTTTTTTACCGCCTGCCTGTTGGCGGTTTAGCCGCATCTTTAACACCGACCGCCAGGGTTAGAATGACCCCCTAAGTCAGTGACATTGTGTAAGTGGTAAAGTCCGCACCAGTGCGAGTACCCTTCAGCACCATGGATAGCCAGGACAACTCTGCACCCAGACCCCAAAGATCAGGATGAAATGAAAGTGACAGCTGTGGCCTAGATCAAGGACCTGCACATCCTTTACCCTACAAGGGTTCACTGTGACACGGCCCCCAAGTAGTCGATTTCCACCAGTGGATCCCTGCCATTGACTTCAATGAGAGTCCTGTTCAGCACCACAGACATCCAGGAAAATTCTGCACCCAGACACCACAGTCCGGGCAAACCTGCACTGAATGTCATGATCTAGTCCTAGGGACTGCACAACCTTAACCCTAAAAGGGCTCACCGCAGCTCACTTTCTAAGTGTGATTTTGCAACTGGTGTCATTTCTCCCATTGAATTCAATGCAACATTTGAATGCTGGTTATGCTGTGATTTGTAGTTGTATTTGTATTTTGGTATTTGTATAGCGCGTTCCGGCCAAAGCATTGAAGCACTCAAGAGGGGGGGAGGTGAGTGTCAAAAGAGATTAGCGGGGAACCAGCCAGGTTTTAATAAGCCTCCTGAAATTCATGAAATTTTGTTCCTTTCTTATAAATAGCGGAAAAGAATTCCACCATTTAGCTGCTTCCACTGTAAAGGCCTTATCTCCCCATCTAACTTTGTGAGTCCTAGGGACCTGGATCAAATAGGATCTTGAAGATCTAAGTTGATGGTTAGGCTTATACCAACTTAGCTTAGAGGAAAGATAGTTAGGACTGCTTCCATGTACGGCCTTATAAGTCAAACATAAGGTTTTAAACCTGATTCGATTCTCTACTGGTAACCAGTGCAGTAATTTCAGACTGTCACTAGCAGAAGCTAAGCGTGGAAGATCAAGTATAAGGCGGGCAGCTGTATTCTGGATAAGTTAAAGCTTCTTAAGTGATGTCTTGTCCAAGTTAAGCATTAAAGTGTTACAGTAATCCAGTTTTGTCATGACTAATGCTAACATAACTGTGACTCTCCATTCCCTTTGAAGGTAAGGGAGAATCTTTTTCAAAATGTTCAGTGTCCAGAAACAAGTACTAACCACATGATTCTTACAGGAGAGAGTATTATCGAAAAGCACTCCCAGATTTCCAGTGGTATCAGTAGGGGCCGGTATCGTTCCACATTCTGACGGCCACCAACAGGTGTTCCACAGTCCTTTGGCTGATCCAAAGCAAAGGATTTCTGTTTTATCGCTATTTAATTTAAGCCAGTTTAAATCCATCCATCTATTGACTTCTTGCATGCATTTCCTAAAGCGATCGGCCGCTTCCTCCCAATTCTTAGATATAGAGATGATCAATTGTGTATCATCCGCATAGGAAGTAGGCATAAAACCAAAGGTCCTCATTAGTTTGGCTAAGGGTGCAACATACAAATTAAAAAGTGTGGGACTAAGGGGGTCATTCCGACCCCGGTGGTCAAGGACCGCCGGGGCCGGGGATGCGGGAGCACCGCCAACAGGCTGGCGGTGCCCCGCAGGGCATTCTGACCGCGGCGGTTTGGCCGCGGTCAGAACAGGAAAACTGGCGGTCTCCCGCCGGTTTTCCGATGCCCTCAGGAATCCTCCATGGCGGTGCAGCTTGCTGCGCCGCCATGGGGATTCCGACACCCCATACCGCCATCCTGTTCCTGGCGGTTCGCATGGGCATGGGCATGGGCACTGCAGGGGCCCCCGTAAGAGGGCCCCACAAAGAATTTCAGTGTCTGCTCAGCAGACACTGAAATTTGCGACGGGTGCAACTGCACCCGTCGCACCTTCCCACCTTCCCACTCCGCCGGCTCCATTCGGAGCCGGCTTCCTCGTGGGAAGGGGTTTCCCGCTGGGCTGGCGGGCGGCCTTCTGGAGGTCGCCCGCCAGCCCAGCGGGAAAGCCAGAATGGCCTCCGCGGTCTTTCGACCGCGGAGCGGCCATATGGCGGTTCCCTCCAGGCGGGCGGCTCCCGCCGCCCGCTGGGGTCTGAATGACCCCCTAAGTGAGGAGCCCTGGGGGACACCACAAGCTAGCTGAGACGCTGGAGAAGTGAAGTCCCCACAACTTACTCTAATCAATCTAGCTTTTAGAAAGGATTTGAGGGTGCTTAAAGCCACATCTCTGATTCCAGTCTGATAAAGGCGGGATGTCAAAATCTGAGGTGAGATGGTATCAAAGTCCTCAGATAAATCTAGTAAAACTAATATAGCACCATGTCCCTCATCCACCATACGACGGATCCTGTCAGAGGTGGTGATAAGCGCCGATTCGGTGCTATGTGCCTGCCTGAAGCCATGTTGGGAGGGATCTAATTCTCCTGAGGTAATAAGAAAGTTGGCAAGTTCTTGATTAATATGTTTCTTGAAGATCTTAGTCTGAAAGGGGAGAAGGGAGATGGGACATAAATTATTCATGTCATGTTTAGCTCCCTCCAATTTCTTCTTCAGTGGAATCACTGTAGCCTCCTTCCAAACAGGGAAAGATGCCAGAGGTAAGTACCTCTTGAAAAATTGGGGTAAGAGCTGTTGTAACCAAATCTGGCACCAATTGTAAGACATGCAGAGGACATGGATCCCTAGGGGAGCCTGATTTAATCTCTAACATGAGTTTTTGAATTTTCACTGGGGTAAGAGGCTGAAAATTAGTTAACAAGACACGGTCTGTATTTGATCTACTATCCTCCATCTCAAGAGGATAGTCCATTGCTTCCAAAGTCTTAAAACTGGAATGAATATGTAATATTTTATTTTTTTAAACATTGCAACCTTATTACAAAACTCTTGGGAATTTTCTAGTTCCGATGTAGGGATGGGATTGGTCAGAGTATTGACTACCTTAAGTAGTTCTCTAGGGGTGTTGGGAGCCTCTTTAATCTTTTGATTAAAGTATTCAGTTTTGGCTTTAAAACTTGCTTCTTTATAGGTTTTTAAAACATCTCTTAAAATAACTCTCTCAACAAGATTGTGATTTAATATTGATTCTAAAATCTGTAACCCCAGTTGCACACATTCAATTACGTTCATTTTGGTGTATACATTTATATAAAGATAAGCTCTATTTTTATAAATTGGTGTTGGATTTCTTTTGTGTCGTGTCAATTACTTATTTTCCATGTTGATACTCTGAAATGCTTAACACATGTTCCTCAAAGTTAAGCCTGGCTGCTCCTTGACACACTACCAGGATTGAGCTAAAAATTTACTAGTGTGAATTTGGGGTATTGTGAGAGTATTACACAGTTAGGACTAACCCTCAACACCATATTATATTTCACTTTTCTACAAACACTTAGCCAGTTCACTTGTGAAAGAACCTGCCCTATTTCTCTCAAATGGGTCCTGTATTTGGCTGTGATTTTACACCGTACAAACCTGCTCTATTCTGATCAAAATGTTCTGGTACAAACCCATCAGCTCATCTACAGCTCCAAAAGAGCCCACAATTTTACCCACATTTAAACACATTTCCCAAGTGTGTGCATATACTGAGAAAGCTTGCAGGTCTATACCTTTGAAGGAGAGAGAGAAACTAAGTTAGCGAGAGGGGAGAAGGACTGAAAGGAGGCAGTGTGGGAGTAAGATATCTGCATGCTCACTACTGTTTTTGCTATCACAACCACTTCTGTTTCAACTCTTGGAAATACAAGTATAACAGTGAATTTATGGGAGGAGGGGCTGAACATTGTATTTACGTTCCCTGAATTTTTTGTGGACTTAATATGTTATTCTTAGTTTTGTTTGAGCTTTGGTGTAATGCTTGAGCCACTTAAATCAAAATCAGAATACACTTTTTTTGTCTTTAGTATCCACCTTTAAGAGTGCCCTTAATGGACAACAAACTACTCATGTCAAACTGTCTATGGGGGAAAAATCTTTTTAACTCAACAAATGCTGGACACAAGCATTAATAAAGATGTTTTGCTTTTTAACAGAAACCTCTTTTGTTGCTTGTATTAGTGATTATATAGATGTTCCTGGCGAAAGTGGCAGATGATCTAAGATGCATCATAGATGATGAGGGAGTGGCAGCCCTGCTTTAGTTAGTTCTGTAGGCTGCCTTTGATATCATCTCTCACTCCATGCTTATGAAACGTTTGCCAACACCCGGGATTTCATACAGGGACTAAGAATGGTTCTCTTCTGCTTTGCAGGACTGGACTCAAACAGCGGCCATGGCTAATTTAAGATCCCCTCCCAAGTTGATCTTCACAGGAGTTCCCCAGGTTTCTGTTTTGAGTTCCACTCTCTTCAGTCTGTATGCGGCTTGTTTGGCTCATGGAATCTTTTGGCATTTCATTTCATAGGTATGCTGAGGACACCCATGTGATCATTAGACTTGATAGTGACAGGAATGAGGCTTAAAATCTTACTAACTGTCTCCATGAAGTCAATACTTGGACGGGCCTGAACTGTTTATCTCTAAATTGTGATAAAACTGAAATTTTTATGATTGGGTCAGATGTAGCAAGGAGGCCGGACATTTTAGGGATCTTGCCCTATCCATTGGCCCATGCTTGAAACTTGCGTGCAACAATCAACGTCAATTTGGCTTTCATACAATATGTTAAATCATTCTGTGCCCTTGGTTTCCGTCTTTTATTCAAAATCTGGAAAATACTCCTTTACACGGGCCTGGCCTCAGGGAAAACTGTGTGATGGAAGTATTCATTCTTTCTAGAATGGGCTATAAAAATACTATGTTGGCTGGACTACCTAAACACCTTGTGCAAAGATTGCAGCTGCTCCAAAACTCAACTGTAAAGATGTTCCAGGGACTGAAGAGAAGGGAATCCACCTTCCATGATTTGAAAAAGCTTAATTGGCTGCCAGTAATCAACTTTTAAGTCTCTGCCATAAAACTTTTTATAACACCAGCCAGGAAACCTACATGGCATCTCTACTTTGCTGGTACAAACCATCAGGGAATTTAAAATCCTCAATATATATTATTGATAAGAACCTCCTGATTGGGAGGCTTCTTGTTGGCAGTTCCCACATCTGAGGCCTAGAATTCCCTGAGGCTCTTCTTCTGAGCTCAACCAAGTCTTTCCATCTTTAGGAACCACTCAAGACCTTTTTGTTTACCAATGAATTTTAGGTTTAGCTAAATTGCAGTTCTTCCCCCCTTCCCCTACTCCTGTAATGATCTTCCAGCCTATCTCCTTGCTCCCCTTCCAGACTAAAGTCATTGACAAGGCTGTCAACAGACAACTAACCCACTTCTTAGAGGAGAACCGCACCCAGGACCCTTCCCAATCCAGATTCTGCAGCACCCACAGCACCGCGGCCCTCATCCTCATGGACCTCTCGGCCACGTTCAACACTGTCTTCCACCACATCCTACGCTCACACCTCAGCAATGCTGGAATCCCCGACAGAGCCCTGGACTAGGTCACCTCCTTTCTCACCTGCAGAACCCAGAGAGTCCGCCTCCCCCCATTCCGCTCAGAGGCCACCAAATTCATCTGCGGCGTACCCCAGGGTTTGTCCCTCAGCCTGACCCTCTTCAACATCTACATTGCCCCGCTCGCTAACATCACCCGATCCCACAACCTCAACATCATCTCATATGCCGACGACACCCAGCTGATCCTCTCCCTCACCAAGGACTCCGCCAAGACATACCTCCACGAAGGAATGAAGGCCATTGCCGAATGGATGAAGAGCAGCTGCCTCAAACTCAATTCAGACAAGACGGAAGTCTTTATCTTCAGCTCCACCCCCTCCGCATGGGTTGACTCCTGGTGGCCTCCCACTCTTGGAACCACTCCAACTCCCACCGACCACGCATGCAACCTAGGATTCATCTTGGACCCCTCACTATCCATGACCCAGCAAGTCAACGCCATCTCCTCCTCCTGCTTCAACACCCTCCCCATGCTTCGAAAGATCTACAAATTGATACCCACCAAAACTAGAAGAACAGTCACCCAAGCCCTCGTAAGCAGCAAACTGGACTACGGCAATGCCCTCTACGCAGGAACCACGGGCAAACTCCAGAAGAGGCTGCAACGCATCCATAACGCCTCTGCATGCCTCATCCTGGACATCCCCCGCCACTGCCACATCACAGACCATCTGAAAAACCTGCACTGGCTCCCAGTCAACAAGAGAATCACCTTCAAACTTCTCACCCATGCTCACAAAGCACTGCACAACACCGGACCAGAATACCTCAACAAACGACTCTCCTTCTACAACCCGACCCGGCATCTCTGCTCCGCTGACTTCGCCCTCGCAACCGTCCCAAGCGTCCGCAGAACTACAACCGGCGGTAGATCATTTTCACACCTCACCGCCAAAACGTGGAACACTCTTCCCACCCACCTGCGCCAGACGAAAGACTTCCTTACCTTCAGGAAACTTCTCAAGACTTGGCTGTTCGAGCAGTAGCAGCACCTCCCCCCCACCTTCTCCGCCTCCCCTCCTCAGCGCCTTGAGACTCTCACAGGTGAGCAGTGCGCTTTACATATCCCGGATTGATTGAATGATGATTTTGTCTCTTTAACTCTGTTTATGACTGCCGAAACGCTTCTTTCTGAAGATGTTGGCTCTTTCTAAATGGTTTTAATCAAGACATCAATCCCTTTCCATTTAGTAATTTAATTAATATTTTAAGACAAAGTTTGGTCTTTGTTCCTATGTTTTAAAATAATGTCTGTTTTACTCAAACCCAAACCATAGAGCTTTTGGTTAAATGCACATCATGGTATTGACTTGTCATTTAGGAAGTTTCTATATTATGTCAAAAAAAGTTATGTAATCTTTAAAAAGATTTTCTTTTTATTATAAAAGTTAAGTATTTAGCTGTTTTTGACAAATAAATAAATTAATACACTTTGTTGGCCGTGCAGAAACACTAGAAATGCCTCTAATAAAAATGTTGTTTCTTTTGTATGTTATTGACAGCAAGTGACAGTAAGTGAGAGTGAGGCACAGGAGGAGAGATGAGTGAATAAACAATGAGTTAGAAAATACACATGTGTGAGAGTGCATGCAAATGAGGATTACCGCAAGGCCAGGCCTCCAGCCAAGTCCTTGTAATTACCCACTGCAAACTGCCAACCACTACTGTGCACGACTTTCAAACATGTGCAGCAGGGGTTGGCTGCAAGGCATGGTCTCTGGCCAGGCTCTTTAACCAAGCTGCCACAGGCATTCATATTCCACAAGCCTTCGACTGTGTACAGGAGTGGTTGGGTGCAGCCAATTAATCCCTGCTGGACATGGCCTTTGCCTATGCAAAGTTTGGACGGGTCACAAGCTTGGCCTCCGCCTAAGTGCTGTGCCCAATCTGACACAAGCAGCCAACTCCCACTACCCTCGGCCTTCAGCCACACCTAACCCTGCACTCAAACCCACAGTAGTTATATTGTTATTTTATGTATCAAACCAAACACAATTATAATTGCTAGGAGGAGGTTAATCGAAGAGTGATTTTTTAAGATGCACCAGTCCTTATATTCTGATTAAAAAAGCAATATTATTCCTGCTAAAATCCAAGAGTATTACATTTTTAATCATTCATCGACAAAGAATTGTATTTCAGGAGAGCATTATTTTTTAAACAAGTTTGGTCCACTGGCAGTAGTATCCTTTCACGGGGTCTCTCAACCAGCTGATGCAAACCAAAATAATAACTTTGAGCGAGTGTAAACTGGAACTTTCTAAAACCTCTCAAGTGGACATTTACTAGATTAAAAATGTTGTTCTGAAATAAATATGGATGGTACAAAATGATGTTAATTATGTGAGAATTAGGCCCTCGCACAATGGTTACTCCGCAGGCAAACATGTAAAATGTGAAATTCTCCTCAAGAATGAAGTAAATGATATTTGAATTCTCACCATTGATGAATGAATTAGAAAAATGCTAACATGGTGAAATTACTTGGAAGAGGCCTTGTGACTATAAGAACACCGGTATCCCTCATAAAGCAACAGTTACATCTAGTCTGGTAGGCAATAAAAAGTATGTCTCTTGTGTCAAGTTTAATGCACTCTGGTAATAAACTCAGATATGACCTTTGTGCTGTAATAATAGTTGTGTGTTTATTCATACAATTGCTGTACGTTCCATGTGTTATTTGGCCTTATTTATTTTCACTGTCATGTACCGGAGAGAGGGAAAGAGACAAAGTAGGGGACTTTAACGCAGTTGGTGGATCAATTATGATCCCAAGACCAAACCTCTTAACAGAACAGCAATTAAACCTTGACATAAGGTATTCAAGAGAACTTGAGCTTTTTCCTCCTGCTAGCAATCCATCTCTCCTTCTTAAAATTTCCGTGAGAATCTGACTGCTTTCTTTTAGAAAGAAATTGGTACAATTCACTGCACTTTCACCTGCTCACTCTGACCTCATCCACCTCAATCAAGTTAAGCTCTCTCTTCTTCATTTTTCCTTTGTGTCTGTTGAAGAGAAAGGTATTTCATCCTGCTACTTTAGCTCCCTGGAGGATTCATGTCTTCCCTACATCTTTAAAACAGCCCAGAAATCCATCAGCCCGTACATGTGCCAGTTTCTGAACTCATCCCTTACCTCAGCCATATTCCTCGCACGCTGGAAACAAGAATGTGTCCTACCTTTGCTTAAAATGCCATCCTTATACCCTAATGTCCAGTTATAGGCCTATTTCTCTGCTGCTGCGTTCCTGTAAGATTGTTGATTCGGCTGAAAACTGGCAACTACTGGCAACTTCTAGCACTGGCACTGAATATGTGTGCTTTATCTGGAAGGCAGAATATCAGCCACTCTGATCCTACTTGAGTTCTCCATGGCCTGCAACACAGTATTTCTCTACATCTTACTCAAAAACCTTTATAACTTTGGTATTTGCAACACCACCCTCACCTGACTCCTCACTTTTCTCTTGGGCCCAGTCTCAAATGATTTTCCTTTATCTCTTCATATCAACAGTCTATCGACTTAAGTATGGGTATTGCCAATACCACTTTCAGAGGGCCACAGTGCAAGCAGGAGTTCCTGGGCACAACTGTGGAAGCTTGGATCCTTTCACTCCTGATTTCTCGGCCCGATCTGCTATGGATCCTGAGTAACTGGGCCTAGTACTACCCCTTTCAGCACTTGACTCAGTATTAGGGCAGGTCGAGCAGTTCCAAACCTTTTCGTGGAGGAGGTAGATGTGAGGCATACACAGGCTCAAGACTCAAAGTACACGCATTGACAACAATAAGATGATTATTCAGCCAAATACTGCTTTTATTAAAAAAAGGAGGATTTTAGTGTGATTGCAGAAAGCGTAGAATCAACTCTCCAAATAACCACCACAGCCTCTTAAGGTCAGCTTGGTAAATCAGTCCAGAGCAGAATCCCCGAGTCCCTCTATCCCGGCTAGACTGTGTGTTAAATTCCCCGTTCTATACTCAAGGAGACTCCCACATGTGACTCGCACTAGCCCCTATGCCACAAAGTCTATGTCTCACCTTAAGACTCGATGCTAGCAGTGTTTGGGTGCTAAGTTCATGCAAGTCCTCAGTAGGCCCGATGACCTGGAATAGTCTTACCCAACCCAAAGGCAACAGCAATCCCAGAAGGACAACCCTTTGTAAGTTCTACTCTCCTGACACTGAGGGCTCACAGCCTCTCGCTGGCTTTTCCCGATCATGTGTCGGCCTCTTCAGTTCTCAGGTAATCTGCACTGGTGTAAGATGTCTTCTTCCAGCTTCTGCTATGATCGGTAAGTGTTCCTCTAGGCTTCGTCAGCATGATGAGCCAGGTCAATGGCCCTCACTCATGGTGCCCTCCTATCTTGTCACAGGTGGGGTTGCTGACCTCTGGGTGCACACAGGCAACAGCTTTGTCTTCACACTTCCCTCTTATAAGTGACATGGGAGGTCGCCAACTTTAGTGGCTACAAGGGCAAAAGTCCACACTTCACTGTGGCCCACTTGCTGGTCAATTGGTGGTCTCTGACTTTGGCACATGCAGAGGCAAAGGCCAACACTTCACAATATCTCCCCTCCTGGTCACACGGGGGTCACCGGCGTTATTGAACTTCACAACAGGTACCATAGAACTCCTTACTGAGCCTTACATTATTCATGCTTGTATGACCACTTTAGCGCATTATTTCAATCTGATGGCTTTATGATCATAGCCTACACTGATGACACAGAGCTGATAGTGTCTATTGCTGAGAACATTTCCTCTAGCAAAGAAAAATCATGTCATTCCTCTCCTTTGTAGCGCTCTGCATGCAAAATAGTTACCACAAACATTATTCTGAAGCAAACAGAATGTTGTTCTTCAGAAAACCTAGCACTATCTGGCCATCCTTTTGTTGGCCAGATTAACTCAGTGAACCCACAACTCCTACTAAGACCATGAGAATTCTGGGAATAATAGGAGATCAAGATCTATCTTTTCAGTTTCAAATGTCTCCCACATGGGCTGTGTGGTTATTTCACTAAAATGTCTCAGGAAAATTCTTGACATCCTTTTCACAACTATGTGTAGAATTGTAGTCTATGTCCTCATTACTACAGGTCTAGACTATAAAAATTATGTTTATTTAGGGCTCCTAAAATGTTCAACTCATCGGCTGCAGATCATCCAGGACACTGCAGCTAGACCTATTCTAAACATTCCTAGACATCTGTCACTTCATATTTCAAAACTCTTCACTGGCTTCCAGTTCACAAAAGAATCTTAATCAAATGCCTTACCATCAATTTTAGGGCTGAGACAAGAAAATGACATATCTTTTTGTTTATTGATTTCACAGACCTAGCCAGATGTTTGGTGCATTGACTTTAACACATTGTTAATCACATTGTTATTACATTTCAAAATTACAGAAGCTTGAATGGAGTCTCTTCACCTTTTTGCTGTGAATTGCATAATTCTGAGATCATTATACAGGCTTGCAGCTCTTCCTGAAACACCACTAGATATTGTAGTGGCTAGCATTCAAAATACCATATGTCAGTTTTCTACTGTGACAGATCCTCAGTCATGTTTATTAAGCATAATTATTAAAATGTCTTTATTTTTTAACCTAATATTTTTTCAAAGTATGGGTTATTATTGGCATTTATGAAATCATCAAGAAAATATGATAGCAAAGATCTACATGATGAACAACATTAAGCATGATGTATACATTCAGCAACCCTTCATCTTACATCCTATTGATATTACAATACCATAAGGGGTTAATCATGTTGAATTGCCAGGACCTATTCCAGATCAACCTACCCCACTCACCAAGGTGTCTATGCCCCCAGCATCCTCAAGAGGACTTTCCTCTACTGTACTAGTACCTGGTGGGTCTAACAAATCAGCCAGTATAGCCGCCCAAGCCTGCAAATTATCAGCAAGTTTAGTGTCCCTACGAGTCACACGCATATGGTACTCTTCTGCACATGCCCATTCAGTCAATCAGACGGTATTTGTATAGCATGGCTATCAACCAAGAGGGTATTCAGGAGCTTGCTGCAGGTGTTAATCAAAGAGCCATGCTTGCAACCCCATTCTGAAGTGGGTCAGCGATGATGCGGGGTGGAGGTGGAGAGCACTCTAGGTCTTGGTGGCGAGATGGGAGAAGGAGCATCCTCCTGTGCAGCAGAAACATATGCGTGGTGTCTCTGTGAGGGCAAGGTGTGTGGAGCAGACGTTCCTGTGCGGTTGGTGGAGATGAAGGAGGTGATTTAGGTAGGCAGGTCCTAGGTTGTGGACGGCTTTGTAGGTGTGGGTTAAGAGCTTGAAAAGACATCTCTTTGGATCGAGAACCAGTGGCGGTCCTTCAGTTGCTGAGTGATGTTGGTTTTCTTAGGTAGGTTGAGGATAAGTCTGGCAGCTGCATTCAGGACTGTTTGGATTGCTGCAGGAATTCAGTGGAAGTGCAAACGTAGAATGTGTTGCCATTGTCTAGTCGGCTGCTGATGAGGGCCTGTGTCACTGTTTTCCTTGTGTCGAGGGCGAAGCCATTTGAAAATCTTATGGAGCATGCAGAGCGTGTGGAAGCAGGCTGATGATTTGGAGTTGACCTGTGTTCTCATAGAGAGTAGGTGGCGGAGAGGTCAAGTAGGATCAGGCCAGCTGTTTCCCCCCAGTCGAAAAGAGTGTGGATGTCATCTGTTGAGGTGATTAGAGCTGTCTCGGGTTGTGATTGCCTTTGAACCTTGAATGGGATGGGTCTAGAAGGTTGCTCCTCTCCAGGTGTTCATGAGTTGTATGTTAATGGCCTTCTCCAGGCCTTAGGCAGTGAACTGGAGCTGGGAGATAAGGTGGTAGTTTTGCAGCTCTATGGGGTTTGCAGAGTGTTTCTTCAGGAGGGTCCGATCTCTGGATGTTTCCAACTTTTTGGGAAAGTGGCTGTGGTGAGCGAGGTGTTGAGAATCGTGGTGAGCTGGCGGCTGATCTTGCCTCTTTCAAGGTTGAAAATTTTGTGGGGGCAGGGGACGGTGGCTGCTCCTGAGTGGATGGAGTTCATGAGAGTGACTGTGGTCAGTGCACTGAGCTGTTCCCATGTGGTGAGCAGGTGATCGGCGATCGTGGAGGATGAGGTGCTGGGTGGTTCCGGTGGTTTGGGATTAAAGTTTCTGTAGATGGTCTCCATCTTGTTGTGGAAGTGGTCATTGAGGGCCTCGAGGAGTTCCTGTGGAGGGGGAGTGGAGTTTTCAACAGATGACGGGTAGGCTAACTCTCTGACGATGGTGAAGAGCTCTTTGGTCCTGTTAGTGCTGGTTTCGATCCGACAAGCTAGGGCAACCTTTTTGGCGGCTTTGATCTGGCAGTGGTAGTAGTTGAGGGCTGATTTGAAGGTGGCTCAGTCAGTGAGGCTTTTGCTGGTGCACTATCTTCTTTCTATCTGTTCACATTTTCGCTGAGTTCTGATGTGTACCAGCTGACTTGCTTGGTGGTTTTGTGGGTCTTGATTTGCCTGATTGGGGTGACCCGATCGGCTGCTCTGATGATACAGCTGTAAAAGTTCTGTTGATCCTGATCCCCAATGGTGGTGATGTTGGCTTGTGAGGTGTTGAGGGCATTGGTCCATTGCTGCTGAGTGACCTTGGTCCAGCTATGGGAGGGGTGCTGTGGTGGCTCAGGATGGGGCTGTGGGGGCCAGCAAGGGTGAAGTGTATGATGGAGTGGTCCAAACAGGTAAGGTCTGAAGTATAGCTGTATCTGACTCTGTTCCTTTTTCTAAATATTGGGTCTAGTGTGTGTCCTGCTTTGTGCATGGGGTCAGTGGCCAGCTGTTTGAGGCAGATGTTGTGGACTCATTCCTGTAGGTTGGCGGAGTACGTGTCAGTAATGTCATTCAGGTGGAAATTGAGGTCTCCCAGGAAAATGTAGAGTTCGGATTCGATGACGAGCGGGGTGATAAATTCTGCGATGGTATGGCTGAGGCCGGCTCTGGGATCCGGTGGTCTGTATGTCAGGGTGCCTTTGATTGTGATGTTGTCGTTGATGTGGAGCTGGAAATTCATGTGTTCCATGATCAATGAGGTTATGTCACTGGAGAAAGTGCAGGCAATTGATTCCTTGCCTATGATGGCAGTACCACCTCCATGTCTGTTGGGGTAGTTGCGATGTTTCATTTCATAGCCTGGGGTGTAGCCGTGGTGATATCGGGGGCCGAAGCAGGGGTGAGCCAGGTTTTTGTGATGGTCATGGTGGGGGTGAGAGTGGAAATGGTGTCCCAGACTTCGGTTGCATGTTTGCAGAGTGATCTGGTGTTGAACCGGAGGCATTGGAAACATGCAAGGGGTGTCTTGTAGAGGGTGGATGTCAAGACGTTGGTGGCTGACGGTTCTGGGGTGGAGGATAGCCAGCAGGAGGTGCAGGAAAAAGGTCCCTTTGTGTGGTGAGGCAATGCGAGGTAGCAATTGTTGTCGCATTCAGGGTTGAAGGCGTGGAGGTTGGTGGATAAGTATCTTAGGGGAAGAGTTTGCCCAGGGGTCCTGGTGCTGGGTGCAGTCCAGGCACAGGTGGGTGCAGCCAGACTTGCCTAGGTAAGTGGTCCTGGGAGGTGGGAGTGGCTGGTAGGGTAAGCAAGAGGGCGGGAAAAGAGCGGTGGGAGAAAAGGTGTGGAGAGCGGGAAAACAAAACGGAGCTACAAAAATGCCCAAAAAATAAATACCAATAACTACAAAATACTAAAGGAATACAATTAGAGACTAAAGTATTCCAAATTGTGGTTAATGCTGAGCCAAATTATCGATGGCGATACAGGTTGGGCTGACTGCAGGACAAAACTGGCAACCTTGTGGGCTGGAGGCTAGGTAGTAGACATGAGGAGCTGGGATGAGACAGAGTGGGAGAGAGCAAACAGACCGGGGTCAAGGCTAGTCCAAAGCTTGTAGCCAATCAGCCATGTTCTTCTATTCGGATTGTGTTGGAGCCTTCGGGGACAACCACCTTATATCTAATCTCCACTTCACTAATTTAAGCCCCAACATTAGGAACTTCCTACTCAGTTTCTTTTTCTTTTTAATTGGGACTCTTTTTTATAGCCCAGGTGTGGACGGCCAGCATTGCCTCCCAGTAGCGTACCATGTCCGTACACCACCATATCAAGTGAATGGCGTCTGCATCCAAGTAGCCACACCTACACCTGGGGCAGGAAGAGGGTCTCACAGGATATATTGTGTGCAAGGTCTTAGGGGCCAAGTACATGTGATGTATAACGTTAACTTGTGTCAGTTTGAAACGGACATTAGATGACACTCTTCTAAACCCCTCATGAATAATGACCCAGTCTTTTGGCGACAACGGGGCATTCAGCAGAGCCTGCCATTTATTTTGCACTGGGACCTCCATGGCTGGCAGGTCCTCTCTCAGTGCCCTATAAAGGTGTGGGACCAATTTACGTCCTTCCCCTAAGTTCAACATTGCACTCAGGAACCGAGATTCCGGGGGGGGGGAGAAAACAGGGCCGATTGCAGAGACCCACTAACGTTTTGCCCCATTTTTCACTTTTTGCTTCTGCTTTCCTGAGTCTAGCGGTGCACTGGGTAAAGCTAACTAAGCCCAGGGCCAGTGCTCTGTGTAAAATGAGTATAACATTTAGGCTAATTATAATTGGCTAAGTCAACTTACCTATAGGTCCCTAGTGTATGGTAGGACATGTATATTTAGGGTGCCCAGCATAGGTAGTGTACCCATAGGTGTACTGCTGAGGTGCCCAGTTTCATTTTAAAGGCAGGCCTGCCTTGCTGGCTGCTTTTAAGCTAAAGTTATATGCAAATTCGACTTTGGAATTAAAAGTACTTCCAAAGTCTTAAACTACTTTATTTTTACATATAAGTCACCCCTAAGGTGTGCCCTGTGTGCCCTTAGGGTTGGGTGCCATGTAACTGTAAGCAGGGCCCTTATAGAAATAGTTTTATAAGCCCTGGTGAGGTAAAATAGACAAATTCGTGTTTCCCTCACTGTAGTCAATGGCCTCCATAGGCTGAAATGGGGAGACTTTATTTTAATTAATAAAGTCCCCTTAAGTGTCAGCTACCCTTCAGTTTGGTATCAAATTAATTGTTATAATAAATCCCACAAATAGCAATTGTTGGATTTAATGTAACTAGTTCAGGTGAAAAGTTTTAAAACTCTGCCTGAAAGTTGCCAACTTCAGCTCTGCAGTGCCCTTCTCTGATTGGCCAGCCTCTGGCAGCCTAGCCAGGCTGGCTTGATAAGGTGTGAAGTGGCCTAGGCTGAACACAAAGAGGACACTAGCAGACCACAGACATCAATTGGGCTATCTGGGTGAATGGCGTAAGAACCCATATAGGCATATCAAAAGTGAGGGGCGCCTGGCCAGCTCCCCTTTAACAGCACAGACCTGTCGGATCATGGCAGGTGCCCTGGAGGGGACTCCAAAGCCCCTCATGAAGAGCTCAACTAGAGAAAGGTCTCCACAGGTACCCACAAGCAAGCGTGTTTCCAAATTCTCACTGTCGGCAAACCAGTCCATCATATGCTGCAGCTGTGCAGCGAAGTAATATAGCTCCAAATGAGGAAGCTCAAGTACCCCTCAACCCCAGGTTCGCCTGAGTGTTGAAAGGCTAACCTGCTTTCTCCCCAACACCCGTAATAACTTGGTGATTCAAATATCTTTTTCAGTAAATACTTTCCTGGGGATCTCATATAGGCCCTCATTACAACCTTGGCGGTCTTTTCGCAAGACCGCCGAGGTACCGCCGTGCTGAAGACTGCCAGTGGTGGTGGTCTTCCGCGCCGCGTATTATGACCACTGGCAGCCCTCCGTCCTTTTCCGTATGGAAAGCCGCCAGCAGCCATGCTGGTGGTCGGCGAGAAAGTGGAGGCTGCTCAACCTCCACGCCACGTCAACAGAACACTGCCCACAGAATCACGTCCCATGATTCGGTGTGGCGGTGTTCTGGTGATGTTGTGCTGGTGGCGGAGCTGCCCCCATGGATCCAGTCCCCTCCCGGAGGGCCAACGGACAAGGTAAGTTGATCGTCCATTAGTAGAGGGGGTGGGGGGTTGATGTGTGTTGTGTGCGTGCATGGGGGTATGCGTGTGAGTGTGTAGAGGGGGTGTGTGAGTGCGTGTATGCGTGCAAGGGATGCTGTGTGTATGGGAAATGTGTGCGGGTCGGTCAGTGTGCATGTCTGTATGTGTGCGGGTATGTGTTGTTGTGATGAATGTGTGCGTTTAGGGGTGCATGTATGTGCATGTTGGGGGTGTGTGCGTGTAGGGGTGTGTATATGTGTATATGTGCATGTTGGGGTGAGGGTGGGGATGGGGTTGTGCCACCTTTGGGGTGGCGGGGGGCAGGTGGTGTGGGGGGAGGACACATGGGGGGTAGCGGGGTGGGGGAGACCCCTATCAGTGCCAGGGAAGGAATTCCCTGGCACTGATAGTGCCTAGCGCCATGGATCTCATGGCGGTTCACAATCACCCGAAATCCATGGCGGTATGCAGGGTCCTGATACCGTTGGCGGTTTAGTGACGGCCGCCGGGCTGGAGACCGAAATCTCCAGCCCAGCGGTCATCACCGCCATGGCGGTCGGAATGGTGAAGTTGCGGATTCCGCCGGCCTGTTTGCGGTCTTACCGCCGCTTTACCACCGACCACTAGGGTTGTAATGAGGGCCATAGTGTCCCCTAAAATATATGTAGGCAGCAGCGCAATACAATCATTTTGACTAGTGCCACTTTACCCATTAGAAATAGGGGCACAGTGTTCCAAAATTTTATGGATGATTTCAGTTTTGCCAGTACTCCGCCCATATTATGGCCCCCAGAATGAGGTGCACTGTGAGCTAGCCCGATTCCTAAGTATGTCATGTTATCAGTTACCCAGGGGAGATCCATCCTATGGAGAACAGGGAGGAGATTTCCAACCAGGCCTCCCATGGGAAACAGCCTAAATTTAGCACAGTTAATGTTAAGACCAGATAATTGACCAGACTCGGTCAGAAGAACTATCAGAATGGGGACTGAATATTCAGTGTGGCTCAAATAAAGCAGGGCATCATCACCATACCAGGATGTCACATGAGTGCGTTCACCAGTCTGTATGCCCAATCCCTATAAGGCCTCTCGGAATGACAAGCAAAAGGCTCCATGGCCATAGTAAACAGCTGGGGAGACAAGGGGCACCCCTGCTGGGTACCACGATGCAGCAAGAATTGACTGGACACTGTTCCCCCCACTCTGACCCTAGCTGCGGGCTGCATATCGAGCAATTGAACCCATCTTAAGAAGGTGGTCCCCGACGCCTGCCCATCGCAGAACATCCTACAAAAAATCGAAGATAAGAAATCAAAGGCTGTTGAATATCTAGGAGTGCCAATGTGTATGGACTCTCCCTAGAAGCAAGGGTATGCCAGACCAGAGTGAGTCTTCGCAAATTACAGATGGTATTTCTGCTTGGAATAAATCTACGTATGTCGTCATGTATTAAGTGGGGCAGGTAGGGTAGAAGTCGTTCCGCCAGGACCTTACTCAGAATCTTTATGTCAGCATTATGCATGGAAAGGGGCTGGTACGAGGCGAGCTCCTCTGGATCCCTGTCAGGTTTGGGGAGCATGACCATGATAGTTTCCCGCACAGAACCAGGGAGTATGTCCTTCTCAAATGCTTCCATGTAGACTTACAGAAGCTCTTCAGCCATCACCTCTGCCTTTGCGCTGGTATAAATCTGCAGGCAAGCCATTGTTACCTGGGGCTTTAGCTGTCCTCAAAGACCATATGGCATCACTATCTTTGGACAGAGGAGCTCTCAAACTATCCCTTTTATTCCTAGTCTGGGAGGGTAGCTCTAATCCCTCTAGGAACTGTAATGTCATCTGTGCAGAGCAGGGCTCCTCACTGGCATAGAGCGTTTCCAAGTGGGAGTCAAATGCCTTGGTTATGCTTCGTTGAGTACAGGCCCTAATCCCTGACTTGTCACAGATCCCAATCAATGGGGGAACTCATGTTTCACTGCGGAGGAGCATTTTTAGCATCCTACTTGCCTTATCTCCCTCCATATGGAGCCACTGTCTGTAGCTAGAGCGAATACATTTGTCCAGACAATTCCAAGTTTCTGAAAGCTATCACTTACATTCCTTCCACTCTGCTAGCGCCCATGGCCACTCTATTACAATATTCTCCAAAGTGCCCAATTGCTGTTCTAAAGAAACTAGGGATCTGGACACTTGTTTCTTCACCCCGTAAGTTACTTTTGAACACTCCTCGTGTAACACCACTTTCATAGTATCCCACTCTTCTCCCTATGATGACGTAATACCCCAGTTTTCTGTGAAGTAATGATCAATTGACTCTCGCACCCCTTGTTGAACACCAGATTTGTGTGGGCCTCAGTCTTGATTCACCACAGGGTATGCCAGGGGGTTCCCTAGATAGTCTAAATGTCACAAGCATCGGCGAGTGGTCAGAAATATAATGTGCCAGGAAGGCCGCATCTCCCACACAATTTAACAAAGAGCCCATCATCAAACAATAGTCTAAGCGCCTATATGTCCCAGCTGCGGGCACATGGCATGAGTACATCTTAGTTTGAGGGTTTCTTACTCTATTTACATCCCGGAGACTTGCCACATCCATCACCTCCCTGAGAGTGCCCATCATAGCGGGCTTAGTATCCGCTCATGGGGGAAAATGATCCGGGGCCCCATTAAACATGCAATTGAGGTCCCCCTTAAGTAGATCTTGGTGTCCGTATGCTCAGCCATGGAACCCAATGCTTTACCAAAGAAGTCCCCATCATCCTTATTTGGTGCGTAAACATCCACCAGGCAGACCTCCCAAGCAGACAGTGCTCTGACAATTATTACATACCTGTCCTGGGGCCACCCTGATTAACGTGCCCTAGGGGTAGTTGGAATGTGAAGTGGCAAAGACCTGTCCCCTCCATCTGCATTTCAAGGAAGTCACACAGTTCGCCTTGGTGTGCATTTCTTGGAAAAAGGTGACTGACAATCCATAGCAGAGCATGCATAAGTACACTCTTCTCCTTTTCTCAGGCTGTCCCAACCACCGTACATTCCAGGTAAGCATCTTCCATTTACCTGTCATTATTCTGCTAATCTCAAGCACCCCACCTTGCACCTCTGAGGACTGGGCTCACATTGACATGCACTCCAGGCATTCCAATAAGTGAACTGGAATGCTTTATTTTCGATCAGCCAAAACCCATACAGCAACTATACCAAAACTTAACCTCCCTTCCATGGGCAGTAAGTCTAAATAACAAAGGCCACAGAACATACTCCCAACCTCGAAGTCCTACTGCCCCAGTTTCCCCCTCAGAGAACTAGTCATATTTGCAAAGATCACTTTTCGTTGTGAGCCTTGCAACCCACAGGATGGCAAGACCAAAGAAGCTCAAGCCACCAACATCGAGACTGCAGCCCACATGGAGCCCTCGCCAACCGGTTTCATATTTTCCCCCCCAAATAGTCTTGTCAAATAAAGGTTCATCATTGAGGCATTGTGTAGACACCCCCCTTTGCATGATATACAAACTGAATGCATGAATGGAGCTGTGCCCTCAATTATACAGTGCAGTTACCAGCAGATTCAGAATAGTTCTACACCCCAATGTTCCTACTACTCCATTGCAATCCCCTGGGATTCAGTAATTAAGCCACCCTTTACCATGTTGGTACCAGTTATCCATCTGTGCCATCACTGAGGTAGTCCACTTTGTCTCTGTGGCCTTGGAAGGATTCTCCAGTATCCGGCACACAGTCATCCGGCTACCACCAAAGTTCCGTCGGGGCAGATCAATGCCCTCCCCATTTGTCATCTTCCTGTGCTGTGTGTGGAGTCTGAAGAGTTTTTCTGGAGCCACGTACTCCTCAGGGGTTTTCCGGTGCCCCACAAAGCAGATGCAGAACGCGGTCCGGAAGGCGCATTGCCTAGGGCATTCAGCCAACTGTGAGCATCTTCAGATGTAGTGTAGAATAATGCCCAGCCCTCGTATTGTTCACTCAGCTTGGCCGGAAATGAGAGACTATATTGAAGCTCTCGTAGTCCTTTCTTGACTGCCATGTAGTCTCTATGAAGAATTTGGACCTTGCAAGTAAAGTCTGTGAAGATCGTGATATTATTCTTAAAGCGGGCAGTCTCCCGGGCCCTAATGTGTTATAGTATAGCATCTCTGTCCCAGAAATTAAATAGACAGGCAATGATGGATTGAGTTGGGGCCCCATGCCTGGGCACTGGCACAAACACATGGTGAGTGCACTCAATAGTGAAGAATTTGGAGAGCCTTTTAGGCTGAAGGACTGTACTTATCCAGTCCTCCATGAACAGTTCTGCAGAGTGTCCTTCAGCCATTTTGGGGAAACTGACAAAACGTAGATTCTTCCTCCTAGAATTACCTTCCCCATCTTACACCTGGTCATCCAAAGTAGCCACTAGTGCCTGCAGATCAGTGACGTTTTTTTAACGGGCACTGATCTCTTGCTGAAGTTCTGTGACTTGGCTCTCCATTTCAGTGATCCTCTCAGACACCTTGCTTGGATCAGTGCGCAACAGGCCATCTCTATCGCCACAAAATTGATCCTGGTCAGCGTCTGGTCCCTGGACCCCTTGATTTCTGTCATAAGGTCAGCCAAAGAAGGGGTTGATGTGTACCCAGGGGGCGCTTGTTTGTGCAGGTCCCCCTCCGCATCCTCTTGCAGCAATGACAATGTATAATTGTCGATTTTGTTAGCCTGGACCCCTTTCGCTGTTTTATCTTCTGCCATCTCGGGCATTTGCTAAGCTCCAACACTTCGCTGTACAACAGCCCCCACAGGACAGCAGTCCACCAAGGCTCCCATGCAGGGATGTAAAGATAGTTCCACAGACTGTAGGCACCTCACTACTTCCAACACACCAAGGAACCTACACCCTCCCAATGCAGAATGGCAGGTGCTGACCAGGCCACCTGCCACCAGAAAGCCCCACAGCAGTGTCAATGTAATGACTGGCCTGCGGGGCCCCCACATGTTGTGTTGCTTTAGGATCCGAACAGGGGGCTTGTTGGCTCACCACATCTGCATCTAATGCTGCTTTTCACAAATAGCCGCACAGTGAATAACTTTCAGATCAAAAGCTATGGTGTTAGAAATTGGGATTCTGGTTGGCAAAGGTATGCAGCCTGTCCAAGCAGGAACCACAATCCTAGTCAGGGTAAGTCAGAGGCACATCATAAATTAGCCTGTGATCAACCTTAAGTAGCTTGGCATAGAGCTGTCAGCCTTAACTTAAGAGGCGATGTGTTAAGTGATTGTACAAAACTTCAAACAGTAAGACAGTGAAAACACCACACTGAAAAGGAACCACACCTTGTTAGATAAATAGAGCTTCATTTTATGAACAAAATGGACCAAAATGACAAAAATCCAATAAGTAGAAGTCGAGATATGTATTTTTAAAAACTAAAATGCAATATTATGCTTAAAAGCATAAAGGATCAACCAGGGAAATCTGGTTGCGATAGACCTGGTGAAATCCAAAAGTTCAGGCCAACCACAAAGGAAGGTGGGTCATATACAGTTTCAGATAAGACCCACTGAAGTTTTACCTTCCCAAAGTTGAGCCAAGAGTCCAGTTTATGGGGGAGAAGTTCGCTCGGAGCAAGGAGAGTGTCGCTTGCAGTGGTCACGGGCATGAACAGTTGGCCAGATGTCGCAGATGGGCAGACTGGAACCTCACAGTCATGAGTGGCGATGCTTGCTGTGCAAAGAGATGAACTTTCATTGGCTTGCGCTGATTGTGCGAGTGGTGTAGTTCTAGTGCGAACAGGCCCAGTCGGATAGTCCCAAAGCTTGATTTCAGGAGCCACAAAATCACTTTTAAGGTCCCAGGACTAAGAGGGTGCATCTTGGGGTTTAGGAGTTGGTTGAAGACAGGTCCATGAGCTGTAGCTGGGAGTTTAAAGTCTTTTGTGTTCCTGGGACTTCAGAAAACAGAAGCAAGCCATCAAGCCCTATGATCCACTTTGGTTCTGGGATGTAGAGATACAAGTCCAGTCCTTCTCACTCCCAGGCAGGAGGGCAGCAGGCCAACTCAGCAAAGCAGGAATCCAGCAGAATGGCAGTCCTTGTAGCAGCTCAGCAGTCCTTCTTCCTGTCAGAGTGCCCACAGGTCCAGAAGTGAACTGAGTTGGTAGAGTCAAAGGTCCACTATTTATACCCAGTTGTGCCTTTGAAGTGGGGGAGACTTTAAAGAAAGGTCTTTGAAGTGCACAAAGGTCCACCATTCATTACCTGGCTCCAGATGCACTACAGTGTGAGGTATTGTGAGAGAACAGGGCTGATTGCAGAGGCCCCCTAACTTTTTGCCCCCATTTTCCACTTTTTGCTGGTGTTTTCCTGACTCTGAGGGTGCCCTGGGTACTGCTAACCAGTCCCACGGCCTGTGCTCTGTGTACAATCAGTATGCAGATTAGGCTAATTATAACTGGCTAAGTCAACCTACCTATAAGTCCCTAGTATATGGTAGCGCATGTAGGTTTAGGGAACCCAGCATAGGTAGTGCACCCATAGGTGCACTGCTGAGGTACCCAGTGTCATTTTAAAGGTAGGCCTGCCTTGCTGGCTGCTTTTAAATTAAAGTTATATACAAATTCGACTTTGGAATTAAAAGTAGTTCCAAAGTCTTAAACTACCTTATGTTTACATATAAGTCACCCCTAAGGTGTGCCCTATGTGCCCCTATGGCTGGGTGCCTTGTAACTATAAGCAGGGACCTTATAAAAATAGTTTTATAAGTCCTGGTGAGGTAAAAACAGCCAAATTCATTTTCCATCATTGTAGTGAATGGCCTACATAGGTTAGAATGGGGAGACTTCATTTTAATTTTAAAAGTCCCCTTAAGGAACAGATACCAGAGGTTTGGTATCAAATGAATTGTTATAATAAATCCCACAACTTCCAGTTGTGGGATTTAATATAACTTGTTCAGGTAAAGAGTTTTAAACTTTACCTGAAAAGTTGCCAACTTCAGCCCTGCAGTGTTTTTGCTGCTGTGCTCTGATTGGCCAGCCTCTGGTAGCCTGGCCAGGCTGCCTTGATGAGGTGTGAAGTGGCCTGGCATCACACAAAGAGATGTGCCTGTGGGAGGAGATCTCCCCTCAGCAGATGGTGAGGCAGGAAGGGGGAGGGCTGCCAAACTGGTCTTCAAAGGCAGAGAAGGACATTTGGAGCAACCTAGCAACACCCCCACATTCTGCAAACCCAGACAATTAGGTGCCCCCTTGATTAGATTAGGAGAGGGCAGGAGAGGGGTGTGTTTAGGATTTTTAGCCACACCAGTGTAACCTCCTAAAATCACTTTCAGCCATGATGGATTTTTGAGGAATGTTGCTCCCTGGGATAGATTTTTGCCACACTTCCCAGGAAGTGGTCATCACAGGGGGGAAGGACCCTGGCCCTGATTGGAGAACCAGGACCCCCCTGTTTTTCACCCAGAAGCAAGGATAAAACTGGCAGACCTGCACCCACACCTAAGTTCCCTACCAGATCCTACCCGGAAGAACTACATAAGAAAAAGGACTGCCCTGCTGGACCCCTGGCCTGCACCTGGACCCTGCACTCTGAAGGACTGCAACAGCTGCACACTTGGGCTTCAACACAAGAAGGACTTTTGCCTGGCTTCAACTGGTTCAAGGATGGACTCCCTGCTTGCTGCAGGTGACAAATTGCTAACCAGAGTCCCCTTCACCATCTCCTGAAGAAACCAACCAGCTGACCACTGCCCAGTGGCCAAAAAGGAGTTTGTGCCAGGTGCATTCTGGGAGTTGTAGTCCACACCCCCAAGGATCATCTCAGAGCTTCTGGAACCTTGGGGTGAGCTGTGGACCCCAAAAGAACCTTAAAGGAACATCTGGAAGAAGATCCAGAAGTTTGGAGACGTTTGGAGAACTTTTGAAACAAAGCTTTATAGAGGGACCGACTTGCAGGTTCGTCCCAGTGGAGAAAATCTCCAAAAAAGAGACTATGGTGGTCATTAAAACCCTGGCGGTCGGTGTTAAAGCGGCGGTAAAACCGCCAACAGGCCGGCGGGAAAAAAAATGGAATTACGACCGTGGCGGAAACCGCCAACATAGACAGCCACTTTAACACTCCGACCGCCAAGGCAGTACAAACAAACACCGCGGCGGTAACCGCCAACAGACAGGCAGAGGACAATGTACTGCCCACAAAATTACAACAGGCCAATCCGCCACCTTTTCCGGGGCGGATTCACAGCGAACAAAAACACGGCGGAAACAGGACTTGGAAGGGGAAACGCTCACCTCTACACATCCCACGAGGAACCAGGACGCCATGGAACCGGAACTTCAGATTCTTCCAGCCTTTCTCTTCCTGCTCCTCTACCAGGAGCACAAACGCCAGCAGCGAAGGCCAAGGTGAGTACTGCACCTACGACACAGGGGATGGGGGAGGGAAAAAACAGTGACACAAATACGCAACACGCAAAACCCCCACCCTCACCCTCACTCACGACAACACACACACTAATACATCATGATACATCACAGTTACACCCCCAAACCCCCCTGGAAGAATGCAAGGACAAAAGGAAATGAGTTAAATGATTGTAATATATCCAAATACAGTAATCAAAAATATATACATATATAAAGATATGTACACTATTAACAAATCTATACACCAAGAATATAAGTCCAAGGGAGTCCACTATCATAGTCCGTGGACCACTGGGCCCAAAAGGCATGGGCGAGGCCCAAACAAGATACCCGAACAAGACGGAGAGAACACTGCTGGGGCATCAGATAGAAATAAAACAGGCACCTCAGGGGGAAGGGAAAGGGGCACCTCAGCCGGATGAGTGCACGACGCCAGATCCACGAGGAGGCTCCATGCCCACTATTCAATCCTGAGGAGTGCAAAGCCACAGTCTCTCAAGTCTCTACAGTGGGTGGTTTGCCCACTGTTCAATCCTGGGGAGTGCAAAGCCACAGTCTCTCAAGTCTCTCCAGTAGGTGGTTTGCCCACTGCTATATCCTGGGGAGTGCAAAGCCACAGTCTCTCAAGTCTCTACAGTGGGTGGTTTGCCCACTGTTCAATACTGGGGAGTACAAAGCCACAGTCTCTCAAGTCTCTACAGTGGGTGGTTTGCCCACTGTTCAATCCGGGGGAGTGCAAAGCCACAGTCTCTCAAGTGGATAACATTCTCCACTGGTTCTGGAGGGGGCTTTGTGCCCAGAGTACTTCATCCTGCCAAGGACAGAGGTAGTGGATGCCTTTCTCCACTGGTTCTGGAGGGGGTTTTGTGCCCAGAGTGCTTCATCCTGCCAAGGACTGAGGTAGTGGATGTGAATCTCCACTGGTTCTGGAGGAGGCTTTGTGCCCAGAGTGCTTCATCCTGCCAAGGACAGAGGTAGTGGATGCCTTTCTCCACTGGTTCTGGAGGGGGCTTTGTGCCCAGAGTGCTTCATCCTGCCAAGGACAGAGGTAGTGGATGCCTTTCTCCACTGGTTCTGGAGGGGGCTTTGTGCCCAGAGTGCTTAATCCTGCCAAGGACAGAGGTAGTGGATGTGAATCGCCACTGGTTCTGGAGAGGGCTTTGTGCCCAGAGTGCTTCCTACTGCCAAGGACAGAGGTAGTGGATGTGAATCTCCACTGGTTCTGGAGGGGGCTTTGTGCCCAGAGTGCTTCATCCTGCCAAGGACAGAGGTAGTGGATGCCTTTCTCCACTGGTTCTGGAGGGGGCTTTGTGCCCAGAGTGCTTTATCCTGCTCGTGGCAGCCTCAGTAGCGGCGGAATCTTTTGCGCTCACTGGCCTGCGGTGCTTGTTGCGGCGTTGTCCTGGGCAGCGGTGCTGGTGGCGGCGGTGTCCTGGGCAGCGGTACTGGTGGCGGCGGTGTCCCGGGCAGCGGTGCTGGTGGTGGCGGTGTCTTAGGCAGCGGGGCTGGTGGCGGCGGTGTCCTGGGCAGCGGTACTGGTGGTGGGTGTGTCCCGGGCAGCGGTGCTGGTGGTGGCGGTGTCCTAGGCAGCGGGGCTGGTGGCAGCGGTGTCCTGGGCAGCGGTGCTGGTGGCGGCGGTGTCCTGGGCAGCGGGGCTGGTGGCGGCGGTGTCCTGGGCAGCGGGGCTGGTGGTAGTCTTGTCCGCCGTGCAGATTTTCCCAGACTTGCGGGTTATACTCTGCCCCTTCCCCACCTTGGATGGTGGTGCAGCTGTCTCCACACTCCCAACTGTACCCCTGGGAGCAGCTTTGGTGGCTGATTTCTTTCCTCTCTCCCCCCGGGCACTGGCCAACTTTTTGTGCTTTACAAGTGGGGGACTGTCCGTGCTCTGGCTCCTTGCCACACTGGCTGCCCTGCTGCCTGGCGCACTCCAGAAGCCGGTTACTACTGGCACCACTGGTCCCGCAGATGTTGTGGCTGAGGTGCTGGGTTGGGACCTGGAGAGGTGGGCCCTAGGAGACTGAAGGGGTGGGGGAGGTGAGGGGAAGAGGTCACGGTTTGACAGGAAAAGTTTTTGGGGAACACTGGGATGGGTAGATGGAGGGGTTTGGGAGTGGAGGAAGAGGTAGTGGTTGTAGGAGGTGTACGTTTGGTGACTTTGGTTGAAGGTGCATGAGCTGGAGGCTGTCGTGAGGTGGATGGCTGGTGGGTGGGTGTGTGGCTGCGTTTGTGTAGTTTGGGAGGAGGGCTCACAGACACACTGGTAGAGGGCACAGGGGATGTGTGAATGGTAGTGGGGGTGTGACTGCACATGAGCAGGGTGTGGTGGTGGGTGTGGTGGTGATGGACGTAGTGGCTGAGGATGTAGTGCATGCAGGTGTGAGTGGAGATGAGACAGGGAGGGAGGAGGGAGACGTGAGCTTCTGTTTGCCAGAGCTTCCCTTGTTTGTTGAGGTGTGTGCATGCTGGTCTGATGGTGTGCTTGGGATAGGCTGAGGTACAGGGGTTTGGGTCTGGGAGGAGGAAGTTGGAGCTGGGAGGCTAGAGACAGGGACAATGGCTGCCATCAGTGCTGAGGCCAGAGTCTGAAAAACTCACTGATGGGCTGCCTGACCAGAATGAATGCCCTCCAGGTATGCATTGGTTTGTTGCAGCTACCTCTCTACACCCTGGACGGCATTCAAAATGGTAGACTGCCCAACAGTGAGGGACCTGAGGAGGTCAATGGCATCCTCACTGAGGGCAGCAGGGTTGACAAGGGCAGGGGCAGGGGCTGAGGTGCCTGGGGCAAAGGAGATGCCCACCCTCCTGGGTGAGCGGGCACGGGACACACGCTGAGGGGCTGCTGGGAGGGCGGTGCTGGTAGGGGGGATGGCGGCTGTGCCTGTAGATGCGAGGGGCACAGATGGGCCGGGCACCGCAAGGGAGCTCCCATCAGAGGAGGAGTCTGTATCGCTGGTCTCAGCTCCTGTCCCCACTGTGGAGCTCCCCTCGCCCTCCGTTCCACTGGTGAATTCAGACTCCGTTGTGTCGCCCTCCAGGCCATGTGGGATGCAGCTCCCTCCTGCTCCGGTGCCACTTCTACTCCGCCTGATGATGCTAATGTACACAAGAACAGGGAGACCACAAAAAGGGGGGGAAGACAGAAGAAAGACATGTTGAGTGCATACAATACCGTTACCGTTGGCGGACACTACAGACACAGAATCCCCCTGCACTACGCCGTGCACTTGGAGTTCCTTAATCAATCCCAGGGACATGGGTTACAAGGATATGCCTGATTGCTGCACACATGGATGTCACAGGAGCCTGACTAGGTGTAGTTGGTACTGTACACAGGTGGGGTGGGGTGCCACAGCGCCTGCCTTAAGAAGGGACCTTGCCTACTAAACTCGCCCTGGCCTAGGGGAACCCACAGCCCACCTCCCCCACCCAGACACCTCCAATGCATGCTGAATCAGCAGAATGAGAGTGTACTCACCCCCTTGTGGCTGCTGTGATGCCCTCAAGCTCCCACCCAACTCCGGGTACGCCTCCACCAGGATCCTGAACATCAAGGGGGTCATGGTGCGACGGGCACCCCTCCCACGTTGGGAGGCCATCCCCAGCTGGGCCTCCGCCGTCTTCTTGCTCCAGCGGCGAATGTCCTCCCATCTTTTTCCGGCAGTGGGTGCTACGTCTGTGGTAGACCCCCAGAGTCCGGACTTCCTTGGCGATGGCAAGCCAAAAGTCCTTCTTCTGGTGGGTGCTGACATACAGGAATAGTACAGGGGAAAAGGAGAAGATATTACCATCCGCACTGTCACAGTCATTGGCCCGCATCCCTACCCTTGCAATGACGCACATGCACTAACCGTCGTCTCATGCACGCCTCATTCTCACCCCCCCATCTTTCATCCACACCACTCCACACAGGCATTGCCCATACAGCATGCTCACAGTGTACTTACCTGTTTGTCTGGAGGACCGTAGAGTAGCGTGTACTGGGGGAGGACCCCATCCACTAGTTTCTCCAACTCCTCCGTGCTGAAGGCAGGGGCCCTTTCCCCAGACACACGAGCCATTGTCTCTTCCAGACTGAGGTCACAGCAGCACTTGCAGTGTAGGTCCTCTCCTGTCGAAGATCAGGTATCAAGTGATTGAACAGAGAGAAAATAGTGATCACGTCCGCGGCGGTGCGTACCGTCACCGCCGGCGTACATCGTCATTGGCTCCTGGGACCCATAGGGTCCAATGTTAACCAATGCAGGATTGCACCGCGGTCTTCGACCGCCTACCGTGACGGTGTACAACGCCAGCACAGTTACCTCATATACCCTTGTCCCACTTTACAGGACAGGCAGCCGCCATTTCAGGGGGCCACATGGCATTATTTTGGACTGCATCACACATATCTAGGCCTTGCTTAAACACTAATACAGGCATATGTTGATTTGCTAATATTTTCCAATTAAGCTGTGTTTACGTACCTCAGAGTTGGTTGACTCTCTGCTCGCTGTTCTCCTCCATAGGCACCGTCCGCTGGGGCATGTGAGGAGATGGTGGCATCCTCCGGTGTACAGACCGCTGGTGGGCCTGTCGACAATGGAGGAGCGACATGTGATCATCACCTATAGACTTGATCGTACCACAATCCTGGAACTGTGTGCCCAGTTGGAGCTAGACCTGATGTCAGCTATCCGCCATCCCACAGGAATCCCCCCTCAAGTGTAGGTGCTGTCAGTACTCCATTTCCTAGCAAGTGGGTCTTTTCAAACTACAGTGGCTATAGCATCAGGGATGTCCCAGCCTATGTTTTCCAACGTGTTGTCCAGAGTGTTGTCTACCCTGCTGAAACACATGCAGAGCTACATCATTTTCCCTCAGGTGGAGGATTTGCCTGTAGTGAAAGGTGATTTCTATGCCCTGGGACGTATCCCCATCATAGGTGCCATTGATGGGACACATGTGGCCTTGGTCCCCCCACGCAGGAGTGAACAGGTGTACAGAAACCGGAAGATACCATTCGATGAATGTGCAGATGGTGTGTTTGGCAAACCAGTACATCTCCCATGTGAATGCCAAATTTCCTGGCTCAGTGCATGATGCTTACATTCTGAGGAATAGCAGCATCCCTTATTTGATGGGGCAACTCCAGAGACACTGTGTGTGGCTATTAGGTGAGGACATGGACCCAATACAGTGTGACTAGGTGTCTGGGTCTGGGGATGTCCCTATGAGTTAGTGTGTGTCTAACAGTTGTCCCTCGACATTTGCAGGTGACTCTAGTTACCCCAACCTGTCATGGCTACTGACCCCAGTGAGGAATCCCAGGATGCTACAATGAGGCCAATGGGCAAACTAGGAGGGTTATAAAGAGGACCTTTGGCCTCCTGAAGGCCAGGTTCCGGTGCATCCATATGACAGGTGGTTCCCTATTCTACTCACCAAAGAAGGTGTGCCAGATCATCGTGACCTGCTGTATGCTTCACAACTTGGCTTTGCGACGACAGGTGCCTTTTCTGCAGGAGGATGGTCCAGATGGAGGTGTTGTGGCAGCTGTGGAGCCTGTGGACAGTGAAGACGAGGAAGCAGAAGAAGAGGACATAGACAACAGGAACACGGTGATCCTGCAATACTTCCAGTGAGACACAGGTAAGAAGACAACACTGCCTGCTACATCTGATTTAATTCTACTACCTCTCATCTGTCTGTCATTTTCACCCAGTGTATGGTCACTGAGTTGTCACTTTCTCTTACGATTTCACAGATGTTGGTCCCACTGTGTGACATCTGCTTTGTTTCTGCATGGACTAGAGCTATGTGACATAGGTATGTTGACATTACATTTGATATAGCATTTTGCCAATGTTATTGCTAATACACATTTTCAAAAGCACTCCTGATTGTTTTGTGATTTAAGAGTGTTTATTTAAGTGCTCAATAGTGGAGGGGGTTGTAAAATGGTCAGGGGTGATGGTGGAGGAATGTCCATGGCAGAGTCCAGTCTATTAGTCTCACAGGTGCATTGTCCAAAGGGGCATAGGAAGTGGAGCTAGGGCAGTTTAAGTATGGACAGGGTGACAAAGTGGAACAGAAGGATGACAATCAGGGTGGTCTCATTTCTTGGCGGGGGTCTTGGCATTGTTCTCTGTCTTTGTCCTGGATCTCAGGGACCGCTTGCGGGGTGGTTCTCCATCTGCAGGGAGTGTGGTGCTGGTGTGGTGGTCCTGTGGCGGTGCCTCCTGTCCACTAGCGCCGACAGAGGTGGTGGGCAGTTCATCGTCCAGGCTAGTGTCAGGAGCCCCTTGTTGTGCCACATTGTCCCTCCTGGTGTTCACGAGTTCCTTCAGCACCCCTACAATGGTGCCCAGGGTGGAATTGATGGATTTGAGTTCCTCCCTGAAGCCCAAATACTGTTCCTCCTGCAGCCGCTGGGTCTCATGAAACTTGGCCAGTACCATTGCCATCGTCTCCTGGGAATGGTGGTAGGCTCCCATGATTTTGGAGAGGGCCTCGTGGAGAGTGGGTTCCCTGGGCCTGTCCTCCCCCTGTCACCTAGCAAGCCCTCCCAGTTCCTCTGTGTTCCTGTGCCTCTGTCCCCTGAACCGTGTGCCGACTACCACTGCCCCCAGGTCCCTGGTGTTGTTGGGGTGGTGGGTTAGCCTAGGTTAGCCTGGGTTCCCTGTAGTGGTGGACACACTGCTGATTGACGTGTCCTGGGGACAGAGGTATGGGCCCGCTGGGTGGGTCCTGTGCTGGTGTTTCCAGAGGGGGGAAGCTCTGTAGTGGCCTGTGCCAGTGTGATGGGAACTGACTGCCCGAGGTCCCAGATGGGCCGGGCTGGTCATCTTGATCCAGTTGGACAGAGCTGCTGTCATCACTGTGGGCCTCTTCTGCGGGTGGAGTGGACATATCTGGACCCTCAATCAATCAAGCAATCAATCACAATATTTATAAAGCACTCTATGTACCCGTAAGGGTTTCAAGGCGCTGTGTGGGGGGGGGGTTGCTGCTATTGGTCGAAGAGCCAGGTCTTGAGGAGTCTCCTGAAGGTGAGTAGGTCCTGTGTCTGTCATAGGGGGGTCGGGAGGGAGTTCCAGGTTTTGGCGGCGAGGTAGGAGAAGGATCTGCCGCCAGATGTCTTGCGTTGGAAGCGGGGAACGATGGCGAAGGAGAGGCCGGCACAGCGGAGTTGGCGGGAGGGGACGTAAAAGTTAAGTCTGTTGTTCAGGTAGGTGGGTCCGGTGTTGTGGAGTGCTTTGTGAGCGTGGGTGAGGAGCTTGAAGGTGATCCTCTTGTCCACGGGGAGCCAGTGGAGGTCCTTCAGGTGGTGGGAGATGTGGCATTGGCGCGGTACGTCGAGGACCAGTTGGGCGGAGGCGTTTTGGATGCATTGGAGTCGTCGGATGTCTTTTGCGGGGATGCTTGTGTAGAGTGCGTTGCCGTAGTCTAGTCGGCTACTGACGAGGGCCTGAGTCACTGTTTTTCTGGTTTCCGTTGGGATCCATTTGTAGATTCTGCGGAGCATGCGGAGGGTGTTGTAGCAGGAGGAGGAAACTGCGTTGACCTGTTTGGACATGGTGAGGGCGGAGTCGAGGACGAAACCTAGGTTGCGTGCGTGGTTGGCTGGTGTTGGAGGGGGTCCCAGCGCGGTGGGCCACCAGGAGTCGTCCCAGGCCGAGGGGGTGCGTCCGAGGATGAGGACCTCCGTCTTGTCGGAGTTCAATTTCAGGCAGCTATTTCTCATCCACTCGGCGATGGACTCCAGTCCCCCGTGGAGGTTGGCTTTGGCGGTGTGAGGGTCTTTGGTGAGGTAGAGGATGAGCTGGGTGTCATCGGCGTAGGAGAGAATGGTGAGGTTGTGCTGACGGATCAGTTGTGCGAGCGGGGCCATGTAGCCGTTGAACAGCGTTGGGCTCAGAGAGGAGCCTTGGGGTACGCCGCAGATGATGTTGGTGGCTTCGGAGCGGAAGGGTGAGAGTCGGACTCTCTGGGTTCTGCCGGAGAGGAATGAGGAGATCCATTTGAGGGCTTTTCCTTGTATTCCAGCTTCGTGGAGGCATGTTAGTAGGGTGCGGTGGCAGACTGTGTCGAAGGCAGCGGAAAGATCCAGGAGGATGAGGGCAGATGTTTCGCCGTTGTCCATTTGTAGTCTGATGTCATCTGTGGTGGCGAGGAGCGCAGTCTCGGTGCTGTGGTTGCGTCTGAAACCGGACCGGTTACGTTGGGTCGGGGTCCTGCAGGGGTGTAAAGGCATTAATATTGCATCTGTGTGTGCCATGGTGTGCAATGGGTGGGTGAACGTGTACCCCAGTGCTTGCATTCCTGTGTAGGACCTTGTGTGATGATGGTTTAGGGGGGTGTATGGGTATGTGCAGTGGCCATGCTTTGGTGATGGGTGTCCATGCTTTGGTGTTACATGCAGGGCTTGGGTTTGGGATGTGTGGTTTGTGATATTGGGACATACGTGAGGAGTTGGAGTGATGGGGTGATGGCGAGGGTGGGGGTATGTGATAGCATGCAGGTGGGTGGGGGATGAAGTAGTTAAAGGTTTGACTTACCAGAGTCCATTCCTCCTGCTACTCCTGCGAGGCACTCAGGATGCAGCATAGGCAAGACCTGCTCCTCCCATGTTGTTAGTTGTGGGGGAGGAGGTGGGGGTCCGCCACCATTCCTCTGAACCGCAAGGTGGTGTCTTAAGACCACGGAACGCACCTTCCCCCATAGGTCGTTCCACCTCTTCCTGATGTCATCCCGTGTTCTTGGGTGCTGTCCCACTGCGTTGACCCTGTCCACGATTCTTCGCCATAGCTCCATCTTACTAGCTATGGTGGTGTGCTGCACCTGTGATCCGAATAGCTGTGGTTCTACCCAGATGATTTCCTCCACCATGACCCTAAGCTCCTCCTCAGAGAACCTGGGGTGTCTTTGCGGGCCATGGGGTGGTGTGGGTGATGTGTGGGGTGGTGTGTGTTGTGATGTGTGGGGTGATATTTAGAGGTGTGTTGTGTGAGGTGCTTGGATGTTGTGTGGGTTATGGTGTTGAGTGCCTGTAGATGCTAGTTTGTAGATGGTGGTGCTTCTCTCTGGCCCTCAGTCGCAATTGCTGACGTAAGGGTTTGTGGGTGATGTGGGTGGGTGTTTTATATTGTATTGGATGTGTGGGAGTGGTGTGTGTATCAGGTGTGTGTATTTGGAATTGTCCAATGTGGTAGTGTTTTGTAAATGTGTGTGTATTTTGAGCGCGGCAGTGTGTACCGCCAATGGAATACCGTGGTTGAAAGACCGCCTCGTGGATTTGTGGGTCGTGATAGTGCGGGCGTATTCCTGTTGATGTGACGGTGGAGGTTTTGTTATCGCCAGTTTAACACTGACCTTTGGTGTGGCGGACTTGTATGGGTGTCTGGATTTTGGTGGATTCCGAGCTGTGGGTCATAATGACCGTGGCGGAATTCCGCGGCCGCGGCGGTGTTTTGGCAGTCTTCTACACGACGGTAAGCGGCTTTTACCGCCAATGTTGTAATGACCCTCTAAGTCTGAACGTAGGAAGTTGACCGGGACCTCCCAGCCAGCGTATCCGAGGAGGGCTCCAAGGACACCGGATCAAGATCCAGGTTTGCCCCAGTCGAAGGATTTTCACCTCGAAAAAATTATTGTCCAAAGGTAAAAATCTCCACTGACGGCTCCCGTGACTCATATCCGAAGAAGAGTTCCAGGAGGTCGGATTGGACTGGCAGGTTCGTCCCGCTGAAGAGAACCTTCAGAAAAACGACTAAGGGCCAGATATAGAAAAAATAAAAATTGCGAGTCGCAAATTGGAATGTCAGAAAAAAAAGCGATCCGATTTTGCGACTCGCAGCCGGACTCGCAACGCTGTGTGCGAGTCCACAGTTTGCGAGGTCGCTGTTTGCGAGTGTGCAAAAAACGAACTCGCAATTAGCGAGTGGGTGTCGCAAATTGCGATTACCTTCAAAATTGCTTGCAGGTGCAGCAGAACACTCCAGAAAGCATACCAGAACACTCTGGAAACACTTCCTGGCACATGATGATGACATCACAGCCAGGAAGTTAACAAATAGACTCCATGTGGTTGTTCTTGCTCTTCATCATTAGGATCTGGGTCTGCAGGGGTGAGAGGTAGCCCACGTCGGGTGGCTATGTTGTGGAGGATGGCGCATGCGACCACAATTTTGAAAGCGGTAATGGGGGTGTATTGGAGGGCGCCTCCACTGCGGTGGAGGCATCTGAATCTTGCCTTCAGCAGTCCGAAGGTGCGCTCGATCAGGTTCCTGGTCCTCTTATGTGCACTGTTGTATTGCCTCTCTGATTCAGTTCTGGGTGTTAAAAACGGAGTCATGATCCAAAGGCCTGAGAGCATATGCACTGTCACCTGTTGGGCACAAAAGTACACTGTTAGGAAGTCCAGATAGTCGTGCACAGTGACCTGTGTGTATGTCTGCAAGTGTCTGTGGCTCTACCTAGGAGGTAACCGTCTCCAAATTCCCCACGTTCCAGGCGTTGATGTATCCCACTATGCCTAAACATGTATGAGTCATGGGTACTGCCAGGAAACTTAGCTACGATGTCCGTGATGACATAATGGGCATCACAAACAACCTGTATGTTGAGTGAGTGGGTACACTTCCTGTTGCGGAAAATGTGTTCCAGATTAGCAGGGGGGCATATTTGAATGTGTGTCCCATCTACACACCCTATGACATGAGGAAAGTGGGCAATGCGGTAAAAGTCCAGCTTGGTGCTGTTAATTTCTGCCTCATTCCTTGGTAAGTATATGAAGTGAGACATGTGCGTGACTAAGGCATCTAGGAATGCCCTGAGGAACCTTGACACTGCACTTTGGGATACCCCACCTGCCACGGCAATGACCCCCTGATAGCTCCCTGAGGCCAAGAGGTGCAGTGCGCATAGTACTTGCACATGCGTAGGGATGGCGCAGCCACGCAGAGTCTTGTGTTCTAGCTGTGGTTTCAGTAAATCTATTAATTCTAGAATGGCTGCGCTGCTAAGGCGGTATTTGTCATAGATCTCCTCTTCAGTTTGCTGAAAAAGAGTCTGCCTGGTTCTATATATCTTCTCCTGTCTGTGGCCCCTCCTCCTCCTCTGCTGGGCTGCATAGACTCTCCTCCTCACTGCTATCAGGTATATCTCCGCCATCTTGAGTAAGCCAGATGCCTTCTGGGTCCCCTTTTATACTTTAGTAATGGTTACCACCTGCTCTGAGTTAGTGGTAAATGGGACATGCAAACTGGGCTTTTTGCGACTAGTCGCAATTTGCGAGTAGCAATTGCATATGGGTTGCGACTCGCAAATTGCGACTTGCAATTTGCGGGTCGCAAAATGGGGTCGCACTGAATGCGACTCGCAAACGGGTCCCATCGCTTTTTGCGAGTCGGAAATGGGCTTTTTGCATCCCATTTCCGATTTTGCGCTGTCGCAAATTGCGATTCGGCCCGTTTGCGAGTCGCAATAGTTTGCTACATCTGGCCCTAAGGTAAACTTCTGACCGAGGCCTCCCGCGAGTTGTAGCCAGGACGGGCTCCATCACGGTCGGCCTTAAACTTTGACTTTGCCCCGGTCGAGGTGCCACTAGATGACTAGATTGGCGCTTTTTGTTTCTAGGTGCTAGAAAACAAAACAATAATTCTTTAAAAATTCATATGTCCGGTTCCCCTTATATAATCTATTTTCATGAATTGGTTTTGGATTTTTAAACTGTTTCCTGTGTTTTATTTAATTACTATTTTGTGATATTTGAATGCTTTACACTCTGTCTCCTAAGTTAAGCCTTGTCGCTCGTTGCCAAGCTACCAAGGGGTTTAATTTATTGAGACCTAACTAGACCTAAGTGGAGGTTAGTGGCCTATTGCTAAGTGTAGGTACTTATCCTGCCCTTACCAATAACCCATTTTCCAACAGGTATCCAGCCCTTTGTTAGTGGCTGGACACTGCTCATTCAGGTATAAGTGTTATCCCTTCCCTCCCATCTTGCCCAGGATTGTTGTATAGCTAATTTAGCCATGTTTTAGAAACCTTGTTTTAGCTAACTAGGCCTGCCACTGTGCACATTAATACAGTTACATTTTATTCAGCATTGCTTTATTTTTCTAGCAATAGCTACATTTGCGGTGCTGTTTTATTTTCTTTATCTCATTGGACTTTGCCTAGGAAAGCATCATGTTCCTAGTAGGACATTTATTTCATTTTGTGCTTTCTCCAAGGCTACAGTCAGATAGGGTTGCCAACAAACGTGGTATGCTGTGTCTCCAACATTCACAGAAACACATACACGCATATGTGGGGACCATTCCTTTGAATGGCAGCTGTTTTATTATATGCATTGTGGCGGTTGGATTATCATACGGTAATCAAAATTACTTTACATAAAATAAACATTAAAATTAATGGAAAAAAATCTAAGGTTACATGGATGTTACAGTTAGAAAATAGAATTTAATAAAAAGAAAAAATTCACTTAAAAAACTAAAGGTTACAAGGACGTTATAGTTACACTCACATTTTTAACATACACAACCATAGAAATTCAGCAGTTATAGTTAGAGTTATTTCAAGTAGATATAACTCGTGGCCCCATTTAACTACAACTCGCGCCCTTACCATGCACTGCTAATTACCCCACATATTGCAACACTCGTGACATATTTGATAATATCATTGACAATATCAATGTTATATTTTCAGTAAAATATTTGAGGAGAAAGCTGTGCATGGAATTGTGGCAACAATTAGAATCACAACTATGAAACATCAAACATCCAGAAAACGACAGCAGATGTACAACAGCTCTTCATCCTTGTTCAATTTTTGTGGGTCATTTTCTTTACGTGAGGAATATACCAAGATTCCTAATTGCGTAATGCTAAGTCTTTATCGCTCTTTCTTCCACCATATCAATTTCAAAGGTACTCTATTGTTTCCAATCATTGTTATGGTGAATCTCAAAATGTCTCGCCATAGGTTATGTTAAATCCTTTTTGGTTATCACTCTTGTCTAGATGAAGTCAAAAGACACTAATTCGTTTTTCCTGTACTGTAAATAATGTGTTTTCACTATGTACATCTATTTGTAAAGTGTATGGTCACTCTCCCGGGAGGCTTGCAAGATCGTAGAGTTATACATTTTTCTCTAATCTGTTGTTCTTTATCCTCTAGTCAGTTATTATTGGATGCAAATCTTTAAAATACAGTCAATACAGTAGGTATATTGTATTACATATTTTGATTACAAACTTACGGCTGTCATAAGATGATTGAAGGAGTCAAACACACAATCCCCTGCGTGAACTACGAGGGGGCTGTACTTCTGGCCTTTCTCACGGTCCACTCACAAGCTCGTACATTCAGAATTAAGTTTTTACAGCTCTGAAGAAATAAGATATTAGAAGTGTTGTTTAAAGGATGTATTGTTACATTTAAGAAATTAAGAAAGTTTTCTGCTTTTTACTATCTTGTGGGCCTCTCACGAGATACCAGCGAGATGCCTAGGAGAGGAAAGACATTCCAAAGAAGGATTGTGATTGATTCATATGGATGTCTTTATTTAGCAAAGAAAGATTCCTTCCTTGTTTTCTTATTTTCTTATTTGGTTTTTCCGTTATGACTACCTCTCTGACTTTCCTGATTTTCTGTGATCAGAATAATATCCTCTGATTCAGATGAGAACCCTACTACTGTTCCTGTAAGTCTGCCATCTCAGTCACCGAAGGAGTACTTGGTCTGGCAATTTTTTTAGATGAGGCCTGGTGGGAAGAAAATACCTGTCAATTATATAATTTGTAAGATGTGCAAAAAAGAGTTCAGTAGTGGCAGCCGGAACAAGCAATATTTCATGAGTACTACTGGGATGTGGAGATATTTGAGAGCTATGCACCCTCAACACCTTGCTTGGGCTGAGTTAGCCTGTGCTGCAGACCTTGGTAAATTATCAAGGGCGTCCACATCTTTTCAACCTGGTCACATTGTACCTGCCCAGGTACTGACAGCTCAAGCAAATAACAACCTTGTTCATCTGCACAAATCCCTTTTTTGATGTTTATGCAAGTAGATTATGCTTTCTTCTGAGACAAGCAGGGCTGCACAGGACAGGCCTGTCTAGGACCTACATTTTTCTCCACTTTGTTTTGAAGGAGATTTTGATTTTTAATTATTTACAGTTTCTTGCTTTTTTCTATTCTTTAAAAAAATAAAATAAAATTACAAATGTTAAAAAACACACAAAAATACAGCTGTTCAAAATGGTACTTGAAAAAGCTCTTTTCGAGCTACACTATACTTTCATTATGTATGCTGTTTGTATTATGTTCCTTTTTTTCTTCTTGATCACTCTCGCAAGACACTCGCGAAAGCCATAATGTTCTCAAACGTAGCATGGGCGACTCTTGGGAGCCTCTTGGGAGAGTCAGGAGCACAGTCCTCTGCGTCCACAGTGAGGGGGCAGAGTTTGCTGGTTTCTCTTCGCGAGCATCTCTTGAGACCGTTTTATGAAAAAAATCCCATTTACACTGAAGATATCCTATTGTAATAATTTATATGCACCAGATTTTTGCTACCCTTTTTTTAATACGATTCTGCAAGACTCTTACGAGAAGGCAAAAACTACTTTACAGGAAACATTTATATTTTTCTTCATTGCAATACTTACCTCTTATAATCCCCAATAGTAGACTATGTGGAGAGACTGGCCTCTCCAATAAGACTTTGCAATAAGATAACTATTGTGAAGAATAGGGTTTATGTAGACACTGCCTCTACATTCTCAACTTCCCCTAGCTTATTAGTATGCATAGAAGGGTGAACAAAGTATTTACCTCACATGTAACACCTCACTAGTCCTTACTAAGTAAAACAAGTACTAGTCTCCCCACTAACACCTCTCCTCAGGGAAATAACAATATTCATTTGTGTGTGTGAATGGATTTCTCTGTCCACTGACAGATCTCCCCAGCATAAAATATATATACTGTAGTATGTAGGGAAACTTTGTCTACAGCAGTAATACCTATCTGCGGGACAACTTGTGTATACAGTACTGTGTAGTGAACCAGTGGCTTCTGTCCTCATACCTCTCCTTAGAACAACAGCAATATGTAGTGCTGTCTAGGAAGGGAGTTGGGTCTAGTTTGGTTTGAGGTAAATATATCTCTCTACTCATACTGCTTCTTATGCTGACAGGTATGCATAGTAGACTGCGTGGTGAAACTCCCCTGTTTTCTGACACATCTCTTGCATAATAACTCTGAATCGTATTGTGTGTGGAGAGACAGGCCTCTCTCCTATGACCTGTCTCTTGGATCATACTTGATCAAATTAGGCTGTGAACTGTGGCTTACCTTTGTGGTCACACCTCTCCCCACTATGACAGAAGTACAAGTAAAGTATGGAGTTGAAATTACCGTTATGCTCAAACCTATGCCTTACATAACATCTGTAGAGATTATGATAAGAGGACACCCTTCCCTCTCAGGTGAAACATCTCCCCAGAATAATATGTGCAAAGTAGGCTGTGGGTAGAAACTGTTCTCTCGGCACATACCTCTCTTCATACTGATGAATGTCCATAGTAGAGTATAAAATGGGGTATCCTCCCTGTTCAGAACTGTGTCTTGGACAACTTATGTCCATATTTCATTGTGGAGATATTCTTACCTGTGTTTCAAACACATCGCAGTGGCAACGCCCATACATAGTAGGGTGTGCACTGCGTCTGATGGCAGTGCGTATTAGAGTATAAACATGCACTTACCTCTGTGCGAAGCTCCCTCTATTGCATTACAGTTACATATATTACAGCATGCAACACCTCACTGTTGCATGGCAACTAACAAACCAACTGTCTATAGGGTAAGAATGAGCATAGTGCAATTCACATACATATATATGTAATAGCTTATTTATAGTCCCTCATAATGGTACTGCCCTTTTAACTGAATTATGCAATACAATATTCAACTTGAAATTATAATAAATATTAAAGAAATAAATCCAAAGTAACTTTAAACTTACTTATTACAATAAAACAATTTAACAACAATACAAAACTACAACAACTACATTAACAAACAAAAGAAACAACTTTAGCTTGAAAAAATAAAACAACTTTCAATTTTCAATCAATCAGGATTTGTATAGCGTGCTATTCACCCGTGAGGGTATCCATGCACTATGTCCAACTACTTGGAGACCATTCAAAGAGCCAGGTCTTGAGACCCTTTCTGAATTCCTGGAGGGAGGGTGCTGCCTGAGGTGGATGGAGAGGCTTTTCCAAAATTGTGCAGAGAGATAGGAGAAGGAGCAGCCTCCAATATTGGAGTGGCAGATGCAAGGTTGTTTGCGAGGTAGAGGGGAGGTAGAAGCTGAGGCGGTGTACAAGGTATGGTGGTCCTTGGTTGTGAAGGGCTTTTTAAGCGTTGGTAAGCATTATTGAATTCATATCTTTTGTGTACAGGGAGCCAGTGGACATTTTTTCTGATACTCATAAGCGCCTCCTAAACCCCCCCACCCACACACACTTTATGGTTTATTTGCCTACTGGATTTCGATGTAGGCAGCACATCTTTTTCAGTCTTTTTGCCACCTTGGTCTGCCAAAGAGTTTTTAGACTTGTGCTGTGTTATGGCAGACTAGGTGACAATAATGTCTCAGTAAAGCAGCATACCTATATTTACAGTTCACAAAGTATGGATCCTCCAGAGTTAGCTTGTGCTGCTGAATTACTCATCTTTTCATGTTACTCCACATCCTACCAACCTAAATATACTGTACCTAAACAGGTAGGTTTAGCTGAACAGCACAATAATCCTGCATCTTTTAATAAGGCTTTCCTTTGTTACTTATGTAAGCAGATAATTATTTCCTGAGACACAAGTTTCCATTGTTGTCCTAAAAAACACAAAATAACAAAAAAGAGAAAAGTTGGATGCAGGTCAATAATTGATTAACAGTGATGCATCAGCATATTTTGTAAACTTTTTTACATTTTCCACCCACAATCCATATTCATATCTAATGCACCAGTAACGTGTTATTCCTTTCTCTTGCCCTCACCCAGTGTACTTTTTCACAAATAAATTATATCATGCCATCAAGCCTAATTTCATAAAGGTTCATATAGTAACACATTCCTCTTGAGATACCATTACTAACACTCACCACAGCTTTTGACCCCAGAACTAGCAATATCACCACTCAAACATTTCATAGGGATAAAGTATATGTGCTATGAGGTTCATAACACCAGTACTGCTTGTATTATTACAGTCTTTGTTATATAATTTGACAAACACTGTTTCCTTTACTTGCAAGTACACACAGTTTGTACATTTTGCTTTTTAACACCATCTGCAAACCCTGCTCGCATCTCTCTACATTGAAATATGTACTTTTAAAAACCTATATTAACACATCAACACCTCCCCAAACAACTCTTCACTCTGTGTTCATGCTGTAGAATAGGTGTAGCGACATAAGTACACTTACTAACTCTTCACAACAAAGTTTTTGAAATATATTGCTAGTACTTTCTTGAATGTAATGAACACACACAGTATATTTCAACTCCAGGTAATTTAACTACTTCTGAGCATAACTCAGACTTCCTTCTCCTCCAAAGCACCAAAGACAAACTGATCTCTCTCTGGTTCTGCACCAAATCACATCACAGCATTTCTCCAATCACTTAAAAGGAATGGTAACTATTGATTGAACCAACCCTACTTCCCCCCTATGATCTTGCAAGACTCTCACAAGATCATAAAACACTTAAAACCTTCCGCTATATAGTCTGCACATATACAACAATCTTGACCAAAACCTTTCCCTTGGGACAGATTTTCTCTACCACACTTCTTTTTTTATTTTATGAGTTTTATGATCCTGTGCACCTCCTTTAAATGTGGGAGCACCCAAATGCCTACCTTCAGCTGTGTATTTCTCCATCCCTCGCAAAAGACTCACAAGCTAGAGCTTTTACTGCATTTCTTATGGACAGCATGCTCTGCATCCTTCAGTGTAGATACTAGAGTATTCAAACACATAAGCCTGTGCACTGACTCTAGAAACATTTTTCTCTACCACCCCCTATCTTTTCTTCTATGGTATTGCAACACTCTAGCAAGATATATTTTTTTTTAAATCAGATAATGAATACATTCCCTCATCACAGTACTTACAGCGTTTACTTCCTTCTCCTAGGACGTTAGGAAAAAGTGATCACTCCAGTCCGACCTTTCCACAGTATGGCAGCAGAATGTAGTAAGGAGGGATGAGAGTCTGGACTCTTCAAAAACACCAGACCACAGGATAACCCCTCCATGTAGTAGGGTATAATAGGAACTGGCCATTCCACTGAGTCCTCGCCCCAGGACAACAAGGATGTGCAATACAGTGTGGGGATAGCCTGGTCTAAACACTAATAACTCTACTAGAATATAGGAATAAACTGGCTTCTACACTGAGACCGCTCTCAGATTATGGGTGTACATGGTAGGGTGTGGGGAGGTACTGGCCTCTCTGCTGAAACCCCTCTCCTGGATGACAGGTAAACATAGTAGTGTGTGGGGAGGAGCAGGCCCCTATTCTTCCACCTCCCTCTTGGATAATGGGTGTGTGTAGTATAGTGTAGGGAGGGATGAATCTCTCTTCTAACATATCTCTGTTGAATCACAGATCTACAACTAGGGTGTGGGGAAGACATGATCTCTATAGTGAGAAGTTTCTCTTGGATGACAAGCATACCGATTAGGTTATAGAGAGACTGCCAGGTCAGCTCAGACATTTCCCCAGAATAATATATGTCCAAATCAATTGTGGGTAAAGACTGCTCTCTTTGCTCATACCTCTCTTCATGATAATGAATGCCGTTAGTGCAGCATAAAATGGAGTATCCTCTCTGTTGAGAACTGTTTCTTGGACAGCCAGTGTGCATATTAGAATATAAGGACACACTCACCTCTCTCTTAGATACCTCCTTACGTGTACAGACCTGTGTAGTAAGGTGTACCCAGAGACAGACCCCTGTGCTGAAAGTTCTCTCCAGAATGACAAGCGCATCTGCCATTCACATTTTCTTCGTCACAAATGTTACTTCAAATGTTACATTGATATTTTCCATGCTGTTGTCAAAGATGTCATGAGTGCCATCATTTGTGGGGTAATTAGCAGTACATATTGAGTGCGCAAGATATAGTTACCTTAGGACATGACCTATAGTTAGTTGAGATAACTCTAACCATAACAGGTGAATTTCTGTGGTTTGGTACTCTTAAAATGTGAGCCCAACTATAACGTTGCTGTAACCTTTGTTTTTTTAAGCAAATTTCTATGTTTTTTTAATGTAAAGTAATTTTCATTACTATACATTAATCCAACCACCACCACACACGGCCTTTGTGTGGTGGGTGTTGGCCTCAGGGCTTGGCCTGTGGCAAGGCCCTGCGGCCAACCCCTATAACTACCCAACCCCACTCTGTGCACAGCCTTTGGCTGTGTGCATTGGGGGTTGGCCGCAGGACCTGACCTTCGACCAGTCCCTGCAGCCAACACCCCTAACCACCCAATCAAATGCTGCGCACAGTGTGAGAAGGTAGCCTCTTTCTAGCCTTGTTACCCCCACTTTTGGCCTGTTTGTGAGTGTATGTCAGGGTGTTTGTCACTGTTTTCACTGTCTCACTGGGATCCTGATAGCCAGGCCTCAGTGCTCATAGTGAAAACACCATGTTTTCAGTATGGTTGTTATGTGTCACTGGGATCCTGCTAGTCAGGACCCCAGTGCTCATAGGTTTGTGGCCTATATGTATGTGTCACTGGGACCCTGTCACACAGGGCCCCAGTGCTCATAGGTGTTCATGTATATGTTCCCTGTGTGGTGCCTAACTGTCTCACTGAGGCTCTGCTAACCAGAACCTCAGTGGTTATGCTCTCTCATTACTTTCAAATTGTCACTAACAGGCTAGTGACCAATTTTACCAATTTACATTGGCTTACTGGAACACCCTTATAATTCCCTAGTATATGGTACTGAGGTACCCAGGGTATTGGGGTTCCAGGAGATCCCTATGGGCTGCAGCATTTCTTTTGCCACCCATAGGGAGCTCTGACAATTCTTACACAGGCCTGCCACTGCAGCCTGAGTGAAATAACGTCCACGTTATTTCACAGCCATTTTACACTGCACTTAAGTAACTTATAAGTCACCTATATGTCTAACCTTTACCTGGTAAAGGTTAGGTGCAAAGTTACTTAGTGTGAGGGCACCCTGGCACTAGCCAAGGTGCCCCCACATTGTTCAGAACCAATTCACTGAACTTTGTGAGTGCGGGGACACCATTACACGCGTGCACTACATATAGGTCACTACCTATATGTAGCTTCACCATGGTAACTCCGAATATGGCCATGTAACATGTCTATGATCATGGAATTGCCCCCTCTATGCCATCCTGGCATTGTTGGTACAATTCCATGATCCCAGTGGTCTGTAGCACAGACCCTAGTACTGCCAGACTGCCCTTCCTGGGGTTTCACTGCAGCTGCTGCTGCTGCCAACCCCTCAGACAGGCAGCTGCCCTCCTGGGGTCCAGCCAGGCCTGGCCCAGGATGGCAGAACAAAGAACTTCCTCTGAGAGAGGGTGTGACACCCTCTCCCTTTGGAAAATGGTGTGAAGGCAGGGGAGGAGTAGCCTCCCCCAGCCTCTGGAAATGCTTTGTTGGGCACAGATGTGCCCAATTCTGCATAAGCCAGTCTACACCGGTTCAGGGACCCCTTAGCCCCTGCTCTGGCGCAAAACTGGACAAAGGAAAGGGGAGTGACCACTCCCCTGACCTGCACCTCCCCTGGGAGGTGTCCAGAGCTCCTCCAGTGTGCTCCAGACCTCTGCCATCTTGGAAACAGAGGTGCTGCTGGCACACTGGACTGCTCTGAGTGGCCAGTGCCACCAGGTGACGTCAGAGACTCCTGCTGATAGGCTCCTTCAGGTGTTAGTAGCCTTTCCTCTCTCCTAGGTAGCCAAACCCTCTTTTCTGGCTATTTAGGGTCTCTGTCTCTGGGGAAACTTTAGATAACGAATGCATGAGCTCAGCCGAGTTCCTCTGCATCTCCCTCTTCACCTTCTGATAAGGAATCGACCGCTGACCGCGCTGGAAGCCTGCAAACCTGCAACATAGTAGCAAAGACGACTACTGCAACTCTGTAACGCTGATCCTGCCGCCTTCTCGACTGTTTTCCTGCTTGTGCAGGCTGTGGGGGTAGTCTGCCTCCTCTCTGCACCAGAAGCTCCGAAGAAATCTCCCGTGGGTCGACGGAATCTTCCCCCTGCAACCGCAGGCACCAAAAAGCTGCATTACCGGTCCCTTGGGTCTCCTCTCAGCACGACGAGCGAGGTCCCTCGAATCCAGCAACACCGTCCAAGTGACCCCCACAGTCCAGTGACTCTTCAGCCCAAGTTTGGTAGAGGTAAGTCCTTGCCTCACCTCGCTGGGCTGCATTGCTGGGAACCGCGACTTTGCAAGCTACTCCGGCCCCTGTGCACTTCCGGCGGAAATCCTTCGTGCACAGCCAAGCCTGGGTCCACGGCACTCTAACCTGCATTGCACGACTTTCTAAGTTGGTCTCCGGCGACGTGGGACTCCTTTGTGCAACTTCGGCGAGCACCGTTTCACGCATCCTCGTAGTGCCTGTTTCTGGCACTTCTCCGGGTGCTACCTGCTTCAGTGAGGGCTCTTTGTCTTGCTCGACGTCTACTCTCTCTGCAGGTCCAATTTGCGACCTCCTGGTCCCTCCTGGGCCCCAGCAGCGTCCAAAAACGCCAAACGCACGATTTGCGTGTAGCAAGGCTTGTTGGCGTCCATCCGGCGGGAAAACACTTCTGCACGACTCTCCAAGGCGTGGGGGATCCATCCTCCAAAGGGGAAGTCTCTAGCCCTTGTCGTTCCTGCAGTATTCACCGTTCTTCAGCCTAGTAAGAGCTTCTTTGCACCAACTGCTGGCATTTCTTGGGCATCTGCCCATCTCCGAGCTGCTTGTGACTTTTGGACTTGGTCCCCTTGTTCCACAGGTACCCTCAGTCAGGAATCCATCGTTGTTGCATTGCTGATTTGTGTTTTCCTTGCATTTTCCCTCTAACACGACTATTTTGTCCTTAGGGGAACTTTAGTGCACTTTGCACTCACTTTTCAGGGTCTTGGGGAGGGTTATTTTTCTAACTCTCACTATTTTCTAATAGTCCCAGCGACCCTCTACAAGGTCACATAGGTTTGGGGTCCATTCGTGGTTCACATTCCACTTTTGGAGTATATGGTTTGTGTTGCCCCTATCCCTATGTTTCCCCATTGCATCCTATTGTAACTATACATTGTTTGCACTGTTTTCTAAGACTATACTGCATATTTTTGCTATTGTGTATATATATCTTGTGTATATTTCCTATCCTCTCACTGAGGGTACACTCTAAGATACTTTGGCATATTGTCATAAAAATAAAGTACCTTTATTTTTAGTATAACTGTGTATTGTGTTTTCTTATGATATTGTGCATATGACACTAAGTGGTACTGTAGTAGCTTCACACGTCTCCTAGTTCAGCCTAAGCTGCTCTGCTAAGCTACCATTATCTATCAGCCTAAGCTGTTAGACACCCTATACACTAATAAGGGATAACTGGGCCTGGTGCAAGGTGCAAGTACCCCTTGGTACTCACTACAAGCCAGTCCAGCCTCCTACATTGGTTGTGCAGCGGTGGGATAAGTGCTTTGAGACTACTTACCACTCTTGTCATTGTACTTTTCATAAGAGAAAAATATACAAAACAAGGTCAGTGTATATACACATAGCCAAAAAGTTTTGCATTTCCTCTTTTCACTCTTTTCTAAGTGCTGAAAAGTACTTCTAAACTTTCAAAAAGTTCTTAAAAGTTTAAAAAGTTTTTTTCTGTCTTTCCAAAAAGTTCTGAAAACTTTTTTCTCTTTTTCTATCACTTTAACTCTCTCTAAAAAAATGTCTGGCACAGGAAAAAATGTTGGACTGTCCAAACTGGCATATGATCACCTTAGCTGGAAAGGAGCAAGGAGTCTCTGCATAGAGAGAGGTTTGAGTGTAGGGAAGAATCCTTCCTTAGAACTGTTAATTAATATGCTTAGAGTACAGGATAAGGCCATAAGTGCCCAATCTGTAGAAAAAGTAGCTAATGGTTCTCAATCTGATCCAGGGACTCCCCCAGGAAAAGGTTCAGGAAAGAAACTTCTCAGCCTGCCCATTACTAGACAGTCTAGCATAGTTGGTACAGAGGTTGAATCACATCATACTGATGATGTGCTCTCACATTATGCTGGTAGCCAAGCTGTTAGGGTGCCCCTTGTAAGGGACAGGTCTCCTTCTGTTCATTCCCATCATACCTCTGTATCTAGAAATGTCCCTCCCACCCACCCTGATGACAGATTGTTAGAAAGGGAGCTCAATATATTGAGAGTGGAGCAAACCAGACTGAAGCTCAAGAAGCAACAGATGGATTTGGATAGACAGTCTTTAGAAATAGAGAGGGAAAGACAGAAGATGGGTTTAGATACCCATGGTGGCAGCAGCAGTATTCCCCATAGTCATCCTGCAAAAGAGCATGATTCCGGGAATCTGCATAAGATAGTTCCCCCTTACAAGGAGGGGGATGACATTAACAAGTGGTTTGCTGCACTTGAGAGGGCCTGTGTTGTACAGGAGGTCCCTCAAAAGCAGTGGGCTGCTATCCTATGGCTATCATTTACTGGAAAAGGTAGGGATAGGCTCCTTACTGTAAAAGAAAATGATGCTAACAATTTCCAAGTTCTTAAGAATGCACTCCTGGATGGTTATGGCTTAACCACTGAACAGTACAGGATAAAGTTCAGAGATACCAAAAAGGAGTCTTCACAAGACTGGGTTGATTTCATTGACCAGGCAGTGAAGGCCTTGGAGGGGTGGTTACATGGCAGTAAAGTTACTGATTATGACAGCCTGTATAACTTGATCCTGAGAGAGCATATTCTTAATAATTGTGTGTCTGATTTGTTGCACCAGTACCTGGTAGACTCTGATCTGACCTCTCCCCAAGAATTGGGAAAGAAGGCAGACAAATGGGTCAGAACAAGGGTGAACAGAAAAGTTCATACAGGGGGTGACAAAGATGGCAATAAGAAGAAAGATGGTGAAAAATCTCAAGATAAGCATGGGGATAAGGGTAAAACCAAAGATCCCACTTCAAATCTTAAACACTCTTCAGAGGGTGGGGATAAAACAAATTCTTCCTCTTCTTCCCAACCTGCACACATTAAAAAGCCTTGGTGCTTTGTGTGTAAAAACAGAGGCCATAGGCCAGGGGATAAGTCCTGTCCAGGTAAACCCCCTGAGCCTACCACCACTAATACATCAAGCTCTAGTGCCCCTAGCAGTAGTGGTACTAGTGGTGGGACTGCTGGCAACAGTCAAGCAAAGGGTGTAGTTGGGTTCACTTATGGGTCCATAGTGGAAACTGATGTCATCAGTCCCAAGACAGTTTCTGTCACACCTAGTGGCATTGGCCTTGCCACACTGGCTGCTTGTCCCCTTACAATGGATAAGTACAGGCAGACAGTTTCAATAAATGGTGTTGAGGCCTTGGCCTACAGGGACACAGGTGCCAGTTTCACTTTGGTGACTGAAAACCTAGTGCCTCCTGAACAACACATCATTGGACAACAGTATAAGATTATTGATGTCCATAACTCCACTAAGTTTCTTCCCTTAGCTATAATTCAGTTTAGTTGGGGTGGAGTTACTGGCCCTAAGCAGGTGGTGGTATCACCTAGCTTACCTGTAGACTGTCTCTTAGGTAATGACCTAGAGGCCTCAGGTTGGGCTGATGTAGAGTTTTATGCCCATGCAGCCATGCTGGGCATCCCTGAGGAATTGTTCCCTCTCATTTCAAGTGAAATGAAAAAGCAAAGGAGAGAAGGCCTGAAAACTCAGGATCCCTCTCCATCAACAGGTAAAAAGGGTATCACAGTATCCCCTAACCACCCTACCATTCAGGATACTATTCCTGTGGTGGGAGAAACCTCTCCTGGGGTGGCACCTGTTCCAAGGGAATCATCAGCTGGCAAAGCTGGACTCCCTGAGGTGGAAGTACCTCTCTGTGGGATAACTAACATTGGTGAGAAAAACAGCACCATTTTAGTTAACATGGAGCATCCCTCCAACCCTCCCAGAGAAACTTTAGTGCAGAAACCCTGCACTACCTCACAACACTTAGGACAGCATCCCTGCCCTAGTGTGGAGCTCATAGGACAGCATCCCTGCCCTGCTCCAACTCAAGAGAAACAGCATCCCTGTTCTCTCTTCCAGCCAGATGGACAAAGTTTTTGCCCAGCTATGGCTTTTCTGAGACAGCATCCCTGTCTGGCATTTCCATCACTACAAATAGGTTCAGTGGACAATTCCCACTGCTCTAAACTAAAACTTACTGATAGAAACTCTGAAAATACATCTTCACATTGTTGCTTAGCTAAAAAACTTCAAACAGGGTGGTTTACATCCCCACAGGGAAGTAACCATATAGTGGATGATAAAGGGAGTAACCAGTCTATTGCAGAGCTACTCTCTACTTATCACCACTTAGACAATAAAGTCTCAACTGGCCAAGGTTAGCCTTATTGTCCTTCGTTTGGGGGGGGGTTGTGTGAGAAGGTAGCCTCTTTCTAGCCTTGTTACCCCCACTTTTGGCCTGTTTGTGAGTGTATGTCAGGGTGTTTGTCACTGTTTTCACTGTCTCACTGGGATCCTGATAGCCAGGCCTCAGTGCTCATAGTGAAAACACCATGTTTTCAGTATGGTTGTTATGTGTCACTGGGATCCTGCTAGTCAGGACCCCAGTGCTCATAGGTTTGTGGCCTATATGTATGTGTCACTGGGACCCTGTCACACAGGGCCCCAGTGCTCATAGGTGTGCATGTATATGTTCCCTGTGTGGTGCCTAACTGTCTCACTGAGGCTCTGCTAACCAGAACCTCAGTGGTTATGCTCTCTCATTACTTTCAAATTGTCACTAACAGGCTAGTGACCAATTTTACCAATTTACATTGGCTTACTGGAACACCCTTATAATTCCCTAGTATATGGTACTGAGGTACCCAGGGTATTGGGGTTCCAGGAGATCCCTATGGGCTGCAGCATTTCTTTTGCCACCCATAGGGAGCTCTGACAATTCTTACACAGGCCTGCCACTGCAGCCTGAGTGAAATAACGTCCACGTTATTTCACAGCCATTTTACATTGCACTTAAGTAACTTATAAGTCACCTATATGTCTAACCTTTACCTGGTAAAGGTTAGGTGCAAAGTTACTTAGTGTGAGGGCACCCTGGCACTAGCCAAGGTGCCCCCACATTGTTCAGAACCAATTCACTGAACTTTGTGAGTGCGGGGACACCATTACACGCGTGCACTACATATAGGTCACTACCTATATGTAGCTTCACCATGGTAACTCCGAATATGGCCATGTAACATGTCTATGATCATGGAATTGCCCCCTCTATGCCATCCTGGCATTGTTGGTACAATTCCATGATCCCAGTGGTCTGTAGCACAGACCCTAGTACTGCCAGACTGCCCTTCCTGGGGTTTCACTGCAGCTGCTGCTGCTGCCAACCCCTCAGACAGGCAGCTGCCCTCCTGGGGTCCAGCCAGGCCTGGCCCAGGATGGCAGAACAAAGAACTTCCTCTGAGAGAGGGTGTGACACCCTCTCCCTTTGGAAAATGGTGTGAAGGCAGGGGAGGAGTAGCCTCCCCCAGCCTCTGGAAATGCTTTGTTGGGCACAGATGTGCCCAATTCTGCATAAGCCAGTCTACACCGGTTCAGGGACCCCTTAGCCCCTGCTCTGGCGCGAAACTGGACAAAGGAAAGGGGAGTGACCACTCCCCTGACCTGCACCTCCCCTGGGAGGTGTCCAGAGCTCCTCCAGTGTGCTCCAGACCTCTGCCATCTTGGAAACAGAGGTGCTGCTGGCACACTGGACTGCTCTGAGTGGCCAGTGCCACCAGGTGACGTCAGAGACTCCTGCTGATAGGCTCCTTCAGGTGTTAGTAGCCTTTCCTCTCTCCTAGGTAGCCAAACCCTCTTTTCTGGCTATTTAGGGTCTCTGTCTCTGGGGAAACTTTAGATAACGAATGCATGAGCTCAGCCGAGTTCCTCTGCATCTCCCTCTTCACCTTCTGATAAGGAATCGACCGCTGACCGCGCTGGAAGCCTGCAAACCTGCAACATAGTAGCAAAGACGACTACTGCAACTCTGTAACGCTGATCCTGCCGCCTTCTCGACTGTTTTCCTGCTTGTGCAGGCTGTGGGGGTAGTCTGCCTCCTCTCTGCACCAGAAGCTCCGAAGAAATCTCCCGTGGGTCGACGGAATCTTCCCCCTGCAACCGCAGGCACCAAAAAGCTGCATTACCGGTCCCTTGGGTGTCCTCTCAGCACGACGAGCGAGGTCCCTCGAATCCAGCGACACCGTCCAAGTGACCCCCACAGTCCAGTGACTCTTCAGCCCAAGTTTGGTGGAGGTAAGTCCTTGCCTCACCTCGCTGGGCTGCATTGCTGGGAACCGCGACTTTGCAAGCTACTCCGGCCCCTGTGCACTTCCGGCAGAAATCCTTCGTGCACAGCCAAGCCTGGGTCCACGGCACTCTAACCTGCATTGCACGACTTTCTAAGTTGGTCTCCGGCGACGTGGGACTCCTTTGTGCAACTTCGGCGAGCACTGTTTCACGCATCCTCGTAGTGCCTGTTTCTGGCACTTCTCCGGGTGCTACCTGCTTCAGTGAGGGCTCTTTGTCTTGCTCGACGTCCCCTCTCTCTGCAGGTCCAACTTGCGACCTCCTGGTCCCTCCTGGGCCCCAGCAGCGTCCAAAAACGCCAAACGCACGATTTGCGTGTAGCAAGGCTTGTTGGCGTCCATCCGGCGGGAAAACACTTCTGCACGACTCTCCGAGGCATGCGGGATCCATCCTCCAAAGGGGAAGTCTCTAGCCCTTGTCGTTCCTGCAGTATTCACCGTTCTTCAGCCTAGTAAGAGCTTCTTTGCACCAACCGCTGGCATTTCTTGGGCATCTGCCCATCTCCGAGCTGCTTGTGACTTTTGGACTTGGTCCCCTTGTTCCACAGGTACCCTCAGTCAGGAATCCATCGTTGTTGCATTGCTGATTTGTGTTTTCCTTGCATTTTCCCTCTAACACGACTATTTTGTCCTTAGGGGAACTTTAGTGCACTTTGCACTCACTTTTCAGGGTCTTGGGGAGGGTTATTTTTCTAACTCTCACTATTTTCTAATAGTCCCAGCGACCCTCTACAAGGTCACATAGGTTTGGGGTCCATTCGTGGTTCACATTCCACTTTTGGAGTATATGGTTTGTGTTGCCCCTATCCCTATGTTTCCCCATTGCATCCTATTGTAACTATACATTGTTTGCACTGTTTTCTAAGACTATACTGCATATTTTTGCTATTGTGTATATATATCTTGTGTATATTTCCTATCCTCTCACTGAGGGTACACTCTAAGATACTTTGGCATATTGTCATAAAAATAAAGTACCTTTATTTTTAGTATAACTGTGTATTGTGTTTTCTTATGATATTGTGCATATGACACTAAGTGGTACTGTAGTAGCTTCACACGTCTCCTAGTTCAGCCTAAGCTGCTCTGCTAAGCTACCATTATCTATCAGCCTAAGCTGCTAGACACCCTATACACTAATAAGGGATAACTGGGCCTGGTGCAAGGTGCAAGTACCCCTTGGTACTCACTACAAGCCAGTCCAGCCTCCTACACACAGCCTTTGGCCATACACAGTGGTAGTTGACCACAAGTCTGCATACCCCCCTTCCCCCAGCCAATTGTGGCCCCAGGGACCAAATCCCCTGATGACAGCCTTCTAAAAGTTATGTTTTGGGGGAGAAGGGTGCCATGTGGTCCCCCTCCCCAGGCCGACCTCAGCCCAGCGACCCACATTCTTCATGAAGCAGCCTAAATATTATTTTTTGGGGAGGGAGGGAGGCTGTGCTGTCCCCCTCCCCAGGACAATCCCGGCACCCAGGACCCCATCCCTCAGGCACAGTCTAATTAATCATTTTTCTGGGGGGAATCGTGGCTGCGTGGCCCTCACTCAATAGGCTGATCTCAGCCCTGATGACAATGTTGGAGACTGCGAGGGGAGGCCGAAGGCCCCCATGGTGCCAGCTAGCTCCCCACCTCCTCTGGGAGCTGTCACTGCTGTCACAGAGAGGGATATGCTAAAGAAGCTCCCTCACTGTGAGAGCAGTTTTTCCTCTGTCTCCCTGCCTACATCTCCCAGGGCAGGAAGACTGAGGAAACTTTCACTCACTGTGAGGGAGAGCTGGTTGACAGCTCTCCCTCACTGTGAGCAGAGTGTTTGCTGTAACTTGGTTTGTGCTGGGTGACAGCAAACAGTTATGACCTGGGGAGGGGCACCCTGGGACATACCAGGAACCAGCCCTGTGAGGGTGGTGGTCCCCAGGGCCATTATTGGCTTCTTGAGGGGGCTACATGTTTCCCCTCCCACTGAGCATTGCCCTGGAGAGGTGGTGGTCCCAGGCGCTTGGGGGTCCAAAACAGACCCCCTTCACTCTTTTACTGTAAGCCTGGGAAGGTAGTGCCCCTGCACTGTATTTTCTGCCCACCCGCATTGGATTTGTGTAAAGCCCCGGGGAGATGGCAGGCCCTGGGGCTGCGGAGTGGCCACGGGGCTCCCCTGCATTTAGAGCCCCAAGGAGGAGGCCGACCCTGGGGTTGCGTGGGCCAGGTGCCCCCCGCATTATATTAAGTTGAAGCCCTGGGGAGTTGGCGGTCACAATTAGAACAACAGCACAACAGTACAGGAAAAGAAGGAGTCGATTCATACCTATTATGAAAGATTGTTGCAAGCTTTTAAACATCATAGTGGTTCTGAAACTATTGAGCAAAAGACATGCATCATTTTGTGTTTAGATTCATGAAAGGATTGAAATGTGAGATTAGCAACATGATCCAGCAGCATTTGTTTTGTTGGCAGAACAAACAATTTAATGAAGCACTACAATACGCAAGGTATTGCAGTGACGAAATTGAATTGAAGGAGAAAAAGTTGATATAGAAATTGATGGTGATGAAAATTACATCTGCACTGACAGGAAGTCAATGCGCGCAGATGATGGTGAACACTAGTGGAATAGCAGGTGAACAACGTGCCTCAGTTTAGAAGTAGAGGACGCGGTGTTCAAATAGAATGGTAATGTGATTGATGTGCAATCAATGAAGAAAATGCAGCCATGTCATGTGTGCGGCAACTTGGGGCAGTGGAAGTGGGAGTGTCCATAAAATAATATAAATAGTTTGGTGCAGAATGGTGGTGTAGCTCAGACTACTGACAGTGTGTAAGAGGCTGGCCTGACTTATAGTGGGTACCTGATGGTACTTTCACCATGTGCCAGGTCCAGTTATCCCTTATTAGTAGATTAGTAGTGTTCTAGCAGCTTAGGCTGATAGAGGTAGCTATAGCAGAGCAGCTTAGGCTGAACTAGGAGACATGCAAAGCTCCTACTATACCACTTATATCATATAGCACTATATCATAAGAAATACAATACTCTGAGTTACTAAAAAATAAAGGTACTTTGTTTTAGTGACAATATGCCAAAAGTATCTCAGAGGATATACTCCCTTAGGAGGTAAGTAAAATACACAAAATATACACACAAACCAAAATCAGGTAAGTAAACAGTTAGAAAAGTAGTGCAAACACTGTAGAATACAATAGGATGCAATAGGAGACAATAGGCCTAGAGGGCAATACAAACCATATACTCCAAAAGTGGAATGCGAACCACAAATGGACCCCAGGCCTAGTGTAGTATGTATAGGGTCACTGGGAGTGTAAGAAAATACTAAGGGGCATATTTATACTCTGTTTGCGCCGAATTTGCGTCGTTTTTTTCGACGCAAATTCGACGCAAAACTAACTCCATATTTATACTTTGGCGTTAGACGCGTCTAGCGCCAAAGTTCATGGAGTTAGTGTCATTTTTTTGCGTGAACACCTTCCTTGCGTTAATGATATGCAAGGTAGGCGTTCCCGTCTTAAAAAATGACTGCGTTGCATATGCGTCGGATTTATACTCCCGGGCAAAAATTACGCCCGGGAGTGGGCGGGACTAAAAATCCTGCATTTGCGCCGGATTTTAGCGCCTGGGTCAGGGCAGGCGTTAAGGGACCTGTGGGCCCCTACATGCCACTATGCCCAATGACCATGCCCAGGGGACAGAAGTCCCCTGGGCATGGCCATTGGGCAAGGGGGCATGACTCCTGTCTTTGCTAAGACAGGAGTCATTTCAATGGGGGATGGGCGTCGTAAAAAAATGGCGCAAATCGGGTTAAGACAATTTTTTTGCCTCAGCCTGACTTGCCCCATATGTGGACGCCCAAACGCCATTTTTCCCTACGCCGGCGCTGCCTGGTGTACGTGTTTTTTTTTCACGCACACCAGGCAGCGCCGGTCGGCTAACGCCGGCTAACGCCATTCTATAAATACGGCGCCCGCATGGCGCTTCAGAATGGCGTTAGCCGGCGCTAATTTTTTTGGCGCAAAACTGCGTTAGCGCAGTTTTGCGTCAAAAAGTATAAATATGGCCCTAAGGGTGTCCAAGATACCCCACCCCAAGACTCTGAAAAGTAGGAGTAAAGTTACCCTACTACCCCATAAAGACAGTAAAGCCGAGAAAGGGGATTCTGCAAAGACAACAACTGATTGCAAAGCACTGAAGACGGATTCTTGGACCTGAGGACCTGCAAAGGAAGGGGACCAAGTCCAAGAGTCACGCAAGTGTCCGGTGGGGCAGGAGCCCACTAAACCCGGATGAAGGTGCAAAAGGGCTGCCTCCGGGTGGAAGAAGCCAAAGTTTCTGCAATAACGGAAGGGGCCAGGAACTTCTCCTTTGGTCAAAACATGTCTCACAGCGTGCTGGAGGATGTAGAGTTGTTGCTATGCAGAAAGACCGCAAACGAGTCTTGCTAGCTGCACGGTACATGGTTGAAGATAACGGGTGCTGCCCGGGCCCAGGAAGGACTAGGAGGTCGCCCCTTGGAGGAGGAGACAGAGGGGGCGCTCAGCAAAAAGAGAGAACCCACGCAGAAGCAGGCAGCACCCGCAGAAGCACTTGAACAGGTGTTCAAGAAATCTGAGCATGGCAGTCATCTCAACACAACAAAACAGAATCCCACAAAGTCGGTGGTCAACTCAGCGAGTTGAGCAGTGCAGGACGGAGTGCTGAGGACCTGGGCTATGCTGTGCACAAAAGATTCCTTGCAAAAGTGAACAGAAGCCCTAGCAGCTGCAGATCACGCAGTACACAGGATTACTGTCTGGCTTAGGGAGGCATGGACTTACATCTGCCAAATTTGGACAGAAGGACCACTGGACTATCGGGGTCACTTGGATCCAGCTCCTGTGTTCCAGGGACCACGCTCGTCAAGATGAGAGGGGACCCAGAGGACCAGTGATGCAGAAGTTTGGTGCCAGCGTTAGCAGGGGGAAGATTCCGTCTACCCACGGGAGATTTCTTCTTGGCTTCCAGTTCAGTGTGAAGGCAGATAGCCCTCAGAGCATGCACCACCAGGAAACAGTTGAGAAAGCCGTCAGGATTAGGCGCTACAATGTTGCTGGTAGTCGTCTTGCTAATTTGTTGTGGTTTTGCAGGTGTCCTGGAGCAGTCAGCGGTCGATCCTTGGCAGAAGTTGAAGAGAGAGATGCAGAGGAACTCTGGTGAGCTCTTGCATTCGTTATCTGAAGAGAAACCCACAGGAGAGACCCTAAATAGTCCTCAGAGGAGGATTGGCTACCTAACCAGGTAAGTATCTGTCAGGAGGGGTCACTGCCGTCACCTGCTGGCACTGGCCACTCAGAGGCCTCCATTGTACCCTCACATCTCTGCATTCAAGATGGCAGAGGTCTGGGACACACTTTAGGAGCTCTGGGCACCACCCCTGGGGTGGTGATGGAAAGGGGAGTGGTCACTCCCCTTTCCTTTGACAGTTTCATGCCAGAGCAGGGGCTGGGGGTTCCCTGAATGGGTGTAGACTGGTTTATGCAAGCAGGGCACCATCTGTGCCCTTCAAAGCATTCCCAGAGGCCAGGAGAGGCTACTCCTCTCAGGCCCTTAACACCTATATCCAAAGGGAGAGGGTGTAACACCCTCTCTCAGATGAAATCCTTTGTTCTGTCTTCCTGGGACTGGGCTGCCCAGACCGCAGGACGGCAGAAAGCTGTCTGAGGGTTGGCAGCAGCGGTAGCTGCAGTGAAAACCCCAGAAAGCTAGTTTGGCAGTACCCGAGGTCCATGCTGGAGCCCCGGGGATGCATGGGATTGGCACCCCAATACCATATTTTGCATGGGGGGACAATTCCATGATCTTAGACATGTTACATGTCCATGTTCGGCGTTACCATTGTGAAGCTACATATAGGTATTGACCTATGTGTAGTGCACGCGGGTAATGGTGTCCCCGCACTCACAAAGTCTGGGGAAATTGCCCTGAAGAATGCGGGGGCACCTTGGCTAGTGCCAGGGTGACCTCACACTTAGTAACTTTGCACCTAACCATCACCAAGTGAGGGTTAGACATATAGGTGACTTATAAGTTACTTAAGTGCAGTGTAAAATGGCTGTGAAATAACATGGACGTTATTTCACTAAGGCTGAAGTGGCAGTCCTGTGTAAGAATTGTCTGACCTCCCTATGGGTGGCAAAATAAATGCTGCAGCCCATAGGGATCTCCTGGAACCCCAATACCCTGGTACCTAAGTACCATATACTAGGGAATTATAAGGGTGTTCCAGTGTGCCAATCAGAATTGGTAAAATTAGTCACTAGCCTGCAGTGACAATTTTAAAAGCAGAGAGAGCATAAACACTGAGGTTCTGGTTAACAGAGCCTCAGTGATACAGTTAGGCACTACACAGGGAACACATACAGGGCACACTTTATGAGCACTGCGGTCCTGGCTAGCACAGTGACACAGGCAAAAACAAACATATATATAAGTAAAAAATGGGGGTAACATGCCAGGCAAGATGGTACTTTCCTACACTGCCTTGTCTGGGAGTGGTTCCAACAACAATCTTTCCTCTAGTGGGGATGCATCTGGGAGTGTCTCCCCCCTTTATGTATTGTCAGAGTGCATGGCTTAACTGTATATATCAATATCTCTCTGAGTCTGCCATTTCAAACGCAGTGCAAAGTTCTTCAAATGATAGAAACCTTCCATTCCTCCACACATCTCCCAGTCACTCCATGACAATGGGAACCCATCTATTAAAACCCCCCAGTTTACGCAGCTAGCCCAACTGGTCTCTATCCCAAAGTGGGTTTGTACTCGTTAGTATGTTCAACCATCCTAATGCATTTGTAACCTCTCTCCAGGCTTGAACTGCGGCTAGTGTCTGGGGAGGAAGACCAGACTCTCCCCTCCTAGAATACAGCACTGCAGGGTAGCCCCTTTCTCCCATTTTGGTTCTGTCTATCCTTTATGCTGGTTTGTCACTGTCTGCAAATACCCACCCACTTACTGTGGCTAACTGGGATATCCAATAGTAGGCTCGATATCCAGGATTGCCAATCCCCCTTCAAAGACTCCTTTCTGAAGCTTACTAAGGGCAATACGTGAACTACCCCCAGCCTATAAGAGGGCCCACAACTCACTGTTGGGCACTGGCTATGAAGAATTTTGTAGAACATATAAGAATCGAGGGAGTTACATAATTTTAAATAAGGCCGCCTGGCCCAGGAAAGATATTGGAAGTGCCCGCCAGTGCAATACATCACCCCAAAGGCGATTCAGTTACGGATGGAGATTTATTTAAATAAATGATTCTGGGCTCCGTGTAATATAGATTCCCAGATAGGTGAACCCATCCTTGGTCAAGGACAACTCATATTCGAGTGGCAGATCCTGCTCCGCCTCTGTTAACCAAAAGGCCAGGGACTTGTCCCATTTTATTTGGTACCCTGAATATTACCAGAAGGTATGCAGGATGTGTAGTATCCTATCTATTGAACGACTCAATCTTGCGACGTATAGCAAGATATCATCTGCATATAGGGAGATTCAGACCTCCCAGCTATGCCCATCCCGGATTCCCCAGATGAGAGGATCCTGTCAAGCCCAGGCAGCCAGTGGTTCTATCAGTAAGGCAAATAGTAATGGGGACAATGGGCATCCCCGCCTCATGCCTCTGTGGAGCGTGAAGGAGCAAAAGACTGCTCCACTTACTGTAACTCTGGCCCTTGCCCATGATATAGTAAGTGTACCCACGCGCAGAACCCAGAGCCAAATTCCATTTTAGTACTGCAACAAGGAATGGCCACTCTATACTATCAAAGGCCATTATCACGTCCAATGACAATACCATTGCTGCATCTGCATTAGGTGCCTTTGGTGCATGGAGTATCCTGTATAGTATTCTAAGATTAAGGCCCTCATTACAACCCTGGCAGTTGGTGTAAAAGTGGAAGTAATACTGCCAACAGGCTGGCGGTAATTACTGCCAAATTATGACCATGGCGGATAGATCTCAGATAGACAGCCACTTTACCACGCCGACCGCCAGGGCGAAAACAACAGGCACCACAGCGGTAGCCACCTACAGCCAGGCAGAAGTCAATGTTATGCCCACCATATTATGACATGCCAATACGCCACCTTTTCTGGGGCGGTACCAACGACATCAAAAGCCTGGTGGAAACACTGCATTGAAGTGAAAGGACTGCATGTCTTACCCATGGTCTTCTACGTGCTGCTCCACCATGAACACCAACGACGGCGAAGACAATAACAGTGAGTACAGCCGCATAGCAAACAAGGGAGGGAGGGAGGAAAATGACAGTGACACACACACGCACAACACACACCTGACATACACACCCTATACACACAAACAGATGCACAAGAAAACAAGTTATTCCCCCTAAATCAGCTGAATAATGCAAGGACAAAACAAATGTACTAAAATGAGTGTAATAAGATCAACACAGTATAAATAATAATTTAGCCAATGAAACAGATATTTATAAATGCACAGTTCAAGGGACACTGCCCAGTCCTCAGTTTGCGTGGCCCACATGGGCACAGGCCAAAGTCCAAGGCCCCACTTGTCAAATGCATCAACACAGAGAGAACACTGCAGGGGCATCAGTTGGCAAATAGGCAGGCACCTCAAGGGGATGGGAGCACCTCAGCCGGGAGATGAAACAAGACCACTGGTTCTGGAGGGGGCAACATGCCGTGTGCTTGGTTCTGGGGAGTGCAAGGTCACAGTCTCTCAAGTGGGTGATTTGCCCACATGCTCTGGAGGGGGCAACATGCCCTGTGTTTGGTCCTGGGGAGTGCAAGGCCACAGTCTCTCAAGTGGGTGATTTGCCCACATGCTCTGGAGGGGGCAACATGCCCTGTGCTTAATCCTGGGGAGGCTGGGGTAGGTAGGTGTCTTACACACTGGTTCTGGAGGGGGTTTTGTGCCCTGTGCTCTTGATCCTGGGGAGGCTGGGGTAGGTGGGTGTATTACCCACTGGTTTTGGAGGGGGCATCGTGCCCTGTGCTCTTGACCCTGAGGAGGTTGGGGTAGGTGGGTGTCTTACCCATGGGTTCTAGAGGGGGCTTTGTGCCCTGTGCTCTTGAGTGCAAGGTCAAAGTCTCTCAGGGTGGTGTCATACCCACTGTATTTCCAGGGGTCAAACCTCACAGCAACCTATGGATGCAGGATTACATACCGTCCACCGGCGGTGACGGCTGCTCAATGGTGGTGCTGGTGCTGCTGGAGGGGGGAGGCTCCTGCCTATCCCCTGCAGCCTCGGACCACTGCCCACTGGAGGTGGTGGTGCTGGTGCTGCTGGTGGGGGGAGGCTCCTGCCCATTCCCTGCAGCCTCGGACGGCTGCACAACCATGGTTGGTGATGGTGGCCTGTCACATTTCTTGCCCTAGGTCCCTCGCCCTTTCTGCCTGATGGTGCTGGCTCCTTGCTCTTCCTGGCAGCTGGGGCAGGGTCCTTAGTCTTCCTGGCAGCAGCTGGGTCAGGCTCCTTTTTATTGAGGCTTTCTGGTGCAGGCTCCTTAACCCTCAAGACATGTGTCTTGGATCCTTTCCCACCATCAGTGTGTATGGTGACGACTGGGCCCGTGGACTGGGTGGCTGAGGTGCTTGGCTGGGTTTTTGCCACCCTGGCCAGACATGCAGGACAGGGGGGTAGGGAGTAGGGAAGAGGTCAAGTTGGGCAAAGAAAATCTTTTTAGGGACCTTTGGGTGGGAAGAAGGAGAAGTAATGGGAGTGGAGGAAGATGGAGTGGTTGTCGGAGGTGTCTGTCTGCTGCTTTTGGGTGAAGGTGCATGGCCTGAATGCTGTTGTGAGGTGGATGGTTCTTGGCTGTCTGAGTGCTTGCGTGTGTGTACCTTAGGAGGGGGGGACAGGCACATTGGGAGAGGACACAGGGGACATGTGCATGGCTGTTGTGGAGGTGTCTGCAAGTGAGGTGTGTGTTCTGCTAGGTGTGGTGGTGATGGTGGTAGTGGATGATGGTGTAGTGCATGCAGATGTGAGAACTGGGAGGGAGGTGGAGGAGGAGGATGAGGGGGAGACAGTGGAAATTGTGGATGTTGGTATGTCTGCATCTGAATGGTGTTTGCTTGAGTGACTGTGGGATGAAGTGTGGTGCTTGTGTTCACCTGAACCACTCTTGTGTGTTGTCTTGTGTTCATGCTCGTCTGCCTCTGTGCTTGGGATAGGTTGGGGTTGAGGAGAATGGGATTGGGAAGAGGAAGTTCGAGGGGGGAGGGTGGAAACAGGGACAATGGCTGACATCAGAGAGCAGAGTGAGGCCTGGATCAATCTCTGTTGGGCTGCCAAGCCTGTGTGAATGTCCTCCAGGAATGTATTAGTCTGTTGCATCTGGGCTGCCAGCCCCTGGATGGCATTCACAGTGGTTGACTGACCTACGGAGGTGGATCTCAGGAGGTCAATAGCCTCTTTACTCAGGGCAGCAGGGCTCATTGGGGCAGGGCCTGTGGTGCCTGGGGTGAAGGAGATGCCCACCATCCTGGGTGAGTGGGCATTGGCAACTTGATGAGGGGCTGCTGGGATGGTGGTTCTGGTACGGCGGTGGTGGATATACCTGTAGCTAGTGTGGTCATAGAGGTGTCCGCCACCACAAGGGAGCTTCCATCGGAGGAGGTATCTGTGTCTGAACTGTCCCCTCCAGTCTCTGCTGTGGTGCTCCCCTCACCCTTTCCTAGTGGTGCCCTCACCTGGGTCCTGTGGGACGCAGCTCCCTCCGTCGCCGGTGCCTCTGCTCCTCCGCCAGATGATGCTAATGCACATAAGGACAGGGTGACAAAACAAGAAGGGGGGGGAAGACAAAGGATACACTTGGTCAATGGCTGCACCAACATCACAGTTGGCGTACACAGCACCCTCACACAAAGGGAACAGGCCTACGCACTTTGCATTGCACTACCAATGACATTGCTATCCACTAATGCATAGGGAGGGGCGCACACCGCCAAATCCAGCACACCTGGAACCCACGCAGCCATGACCAGTAGTGGATACCTACGAGCTAGATAGCTAAATTTGCCCTTCTGCACCCTAGCCACCAGGGGACCTATGTTGCAATGTCAGGCCTGGCCTAGGGGCACCCACTGACACACATCCACCACCCGGATACCTCCCCACCAGGCGTTAGTAGTAATGATGGGCACTGTACTCACCCCCTTGTGGCTGCTGTTATGCCCTCAAGTGCCTTTCCAGCTCTGGATAGGCCACTGCCAGTATGCGGGCCATCAGGGGTGTCAGGGTTCAACGGGCACCCCTTCCTCGTTGGGAGGCCATCCCCAGCTGGGCCTCCGCCGTCTTCCATGCCCAGCATCTCAAATCCTCCCACTGTTTCCGACAGTGGGTGCTCCGCCTGCCGAAGACCCCCAGGGTCCCCATCTCCTTGGCGATGGCATGCCAAATACCCTTCTTTATATGGGCGCTGACCTGCAGAGGCAATACATACAGGAAAATAATATTATTCATACAGTCCTGCCTGTTACACTTATGGCCCACCATACCCCTTCAGATCACCATTTGCACACACATGGCCCAGCACACAACTTATACGCCGCCCAGAGGACATCCACCCACCCCCTTTACACAAGGCCTTCACACACACCACCCCATGCATTTATGCCACATGCATCGTGCCCACAGTGTACTCAACTGTTGGTCTGGAGGCCCATACAGCAGTCCATATTGGGGTAGGAACCCATCCACCAGTCTCTCCAACTCCTCAGAAGTGAATGCAGGGGCCCTTTCCCCAGTCACCCGGGCCATGGTAGGTTCCAGACACAGGTCACAGTAGCACATGCAGTGTAGGTCCTGTCCTGTTGAAGGTCAGGTAGCAAGTGTGGAATTAGATAGAAAATGGTGGTCAAGTACGCGGCGGTGCATACCGTCACCGCCGGCGTAGATCACCATCGGCCACTGTAACCCATAGGGCCCAACGTTACCCAATGAGGAGCTGCACGGCGGTTCCCTCCCGCCTCCCGCCACAGCACCCAATGTCAGCGGAATGACCTCACTTCCACCTGTCCCTCCACACAGGACAGGCAGACGCCATTTCAGGGATGGGGGGGCAAGCCCTGGATAATTGCTGCGTCACTGTCTAAACTTGGACATAGTGGACAATTCACACTGACCCATTACAAATTAACAGCATGCAATGTTCTGTTGTAGCACGATTGTTCAGTTTGTGACCGACTACTCACTCTTTTGCCCCATAGATTGCTAACGCTGTGGATGAATAGGAGATGGAGACATACCCCGTGTACAGATCCGTGGTGGACTTGGCAACACTGGAGGACAGGCACATTATCCTCACCTATAGACTGGACAGGGCCACAATCACAGAGCTGTATGCCCAATTTGAGCCTGACCTGATATCTGCTGTCCGTCACCCCATTGGGATCCCCCCTCTTGTGCAAGTTCTATCGGTGCTCCATTTCCTGGTAACTGCTTCTTTCCAAGTGACTGTAGGCTTGGCAGCAGGAATGTCACAGCCAATGTTCTCAATTGTGCTAACAAGAGTGTTGGCTGACCTGATTAAACACATGTGAAACTACATTGTATTTCCCCAGATGGAAGATTTGGCCACAGTGAAGGTCGAATTCTATGCAATGGGACATATCCCCAACATAATAGGGGTGATTGATGGTACACATATTGCATTTGCCTCTCCCCCACCAAAATGAACAGGTGTACAGATATCGTACGAGTTTCCACTCTATTAATGTACAGATGATGTGCTTGGTGGACCAGTACATCTCCCACGTCAATGCTAAGTATCCTGGGTCGGTACATGATGCCTTTGTCCTGAGGAATAGCAGCATTCCAAATATGATGGGCCAACTACAGAGGCACAGGGTGTGGTTAATAGGTGATCCCTGATCCCCACCCAGTATCTGTTTGTGTGTGGGTATGGTGTGGGCCACATGGGATAGTATGTGGCTAAATGTTGTTTTTCAGATGACTCTGGGCACCCCAACCTATCTTGGCTCCTGACCCCTGTGAGGAATGCCAGGACAAAGGCAGATGAACGTTACAACGAGGCACATGGAGATCCAGAAGGATTATAGAACATACCTTTGGCCTCCTGAAGGACAGGTTCCGGTGCCTCCATCTAACAGGTGAATCCCTGTGCTACTCACTCAAGAAGGTCTGCCAAATAATAGTGCCATGCTGCATGCTGCAAAACCTTCCCATGAGGCGCCATGTGCCTTTTCTAAAGGAGGAGGAGGCTGGAGATGCCCGTGTGGCACCAGTGGACCCTGTGGACTGTGAGGATGAGGAGGCAGAGGATGAGGATGAGGACAACAGAACAGCAGTCATTTGACAGTACTTCCAATGACACACAGGTAAGACAGTGTTATTTCACATTTCATTATAAATATTTTAAATATCTGTGGCACTGGCATGCTCTTATTTCCCACCTCTATGCCCACTTACAGTACCCTTTGGCAATTCATTTTACAGATTTTGGTGCCTCATAATAGTTCCTGGTCTGAACACTGCAGCCAGCTACAGGTCAGTAATATATGCTCATTTACTGAACAGTTGAATTGCATTTTTTGAACCTGTTTAAATGAATACATATTTGAAACATTTGACTCCATACGCCTATTTTTTCCAAGGGTGTTTATTGAAGTGCTAAGAAACAGAGGGGCAAGTGCAATGGGCTTCGGTGATAATGGAGGAAAGGTCAGGGTATTGTTCCAGTCTATTTGTAGCACAGATGCATTATCCATGGGGACATAGAAAGGGGACCAATGGCAGGGTGACAGAGTGCAAAGCAAGGGTGACAAACAGGAGAGTCTCATTTCCTGGCAGAGGTCTTGGCAATAGTCTCTGGCTTCTGTCTGGATCGCAGGGAACGTTTGTGGGGTGGTTCACTTTCTGCAGGGGGAGAGGTGCTGGTGGCCTGTGAGTCCTGTGGAGGGGCCTCCTGTCCACTAGCGGCAGTGGAGGTAGAAGGCAGTTCAGATGTCTGGCTAGTGGCAGGGGCCCGCTGGTGTGAGACTGCCTCCCTCAAATTGTTGGCCATGTCTGCCAGCAATCCTGCTATGGAGATCAGGGTGTTGTTGATAGCCTGCAAGTCCTCCCTGATCCCCTGGTACTGTCCCTCCTGCAGCTGCCTGTTCCCCTACACGTTGTCCAGAATCTGGCCCAATGTGTCGTGGGAATGTTGAAAGGCTACCAGGATCTCGGAGAGTGCTTCCTGGAGAGTCGGTTCCCTGGGCCTGTCCTCCCCCGGCACACAGCAGTCCTCCCAGTTTCCCTATTGGCCTGTGCCTCTGTCCCCTGAACTGTGTGCCCACTGCCACTGAACCCAGGTCCCTGATTGTCTTGGCTATGAGGGGCGTCCTGGGGTCCCTGTAGAGGTGGCCTCACTGCTGATTGACATGTCCTGGAGACAGAGGTATGGGTACGCTAGGTGGGTGCTGTGGTGGTGTTTCCTGAGGGGGGAGGCTGTGGTGGTGTGTGACTGGGCCTAGGTACCCGGTTGTCCAGAGGTCCCTGATGGGCCAGGTAGGTCATCCAGATCCTGAATACCAGAATTGCTGTCAACACTGTGGGCCTCTTCTGTTGGCGGACTGGATATTGCTGGCACCTCCTCTCCGCTGACATTGGCTGGGGTACCTGTGGGGATGTAAGTGCTGTGTTATTGTTTCTGTGTCTGACATATTGTGCTTCCATGTCTTGCCCTCTTTGGTTGTATTTGCCCTGGCAGTTTTCACTTGTGTATGTTGGTATGTGGTGGGATAGCTGATTCCCTCTAGTGTGCATGCTTTAGTGATAGGTGTCCATGCAGGGCTGTGAGTGGTGTCCATGCATTGGTATGGCATGCACGGCTTGGCATTGGGATGAGTGAGATGTGATGTTGGGGTGTGTGGGAAGTGGTAGAGTGATGGGAGTGAGAGTGGAGGTATGTGATAGCATGCATGTAGAGGGGTGATAGTAGTAAAGAGTTGTCTTAGCAGAGTCCAGTCCTCCTCCTACTCCGGCCGGGCCCTCAAGATAAATGATTGCCAAGACTTGCTCCTCCCATGCTGTTAGTTGTGGGGGAGGAGGTGGGGGTCCACCGACAGTCCTTTCTACAGTGAGTTGGTGCCTTGCTGAAATGGAACTTACCTACCCCCGTAGTTCGTTCCACCTCTTCCTGATGTCGTCCCTTGTTCTTGGATGCTGTCCCACGGTGTTGACCCTGTCCATGATTCTCTGCCATAGCTCCATCTTCTTAGCTATCGGTATCTGCTGCAATTGTGCTCCAAATAGCTGTGGTTCTATCCTGATAATTTCCTCCACCATAACTCTTAGCTCCTCCTCTGAGAATCGGGGGTGTCTTTGTGGTGCCATGGGTGCTGTGTGAGTTGTGTAGGTGAGGGTGTGTAGGGTGATGTGTTGGGGTGTGTGATGTGGGGTACGTAAGTGGTGTATAGGTGTGAGTAGTGTGTGGCTCTGGTTGTGTCTGTGGTCTTGCAGTCTCTCTCTGGTGGCAATTGTTTATAATGGTAAAGGGTTGTGGGTAATGTGGGTGTGTGTTTTATAGTGGTGTGAGTGGGTGGGTGTGGTATGTGCATGGGTGTCAGGTGTGTCTGGTGGCAATTGTTTATAATGGTAAAGGGTTGTGGATAATGTGGGTGTGTGTTTTATAGTGGTGTGAGTGGGTGGGTGTGGTATGTGCATGGGTGTCAGGTGTGTGTTGTTTGAATTGTCCAATGTGGTGTTGTTTTGTTTGTGTGTGTGTATATTTTGAGCGCTGCGGTATGTACCACCATTGAATGTCCGCCATGGTGATTCGGGGGTCATAATGTGGTGGGCGTTGTTCTGTTGGCCTAACGGTGTGGGTTTTGATACACTCACCTTTGGTGTGGCAGAATTGTGTATGTGGCTGCATAGTGACGGATTGGTGTGTGTGTCATAATATGGTGAACGGATATCCGCCGTGGCGGCGGTATTTTGGTGGCAATCAACTTGGCAGTAAGGGGGATTTACCACCAATGTCATAATGAGGGCCTAAGTTTGGATCTCCTGTTCGACATGAAGCCGGACTGGTCGGGATGTACCAAGCTCGCTATTACTAACTGGAGCCTTTTACTCAGGATTTTCGCTAGCACCTTAGCTTCTGCGTTTATTAATGATATCGGCCAGTAGGAGCCACAAGCCACTTAGGGCCCGCCCTTTTTGTGCATTACTACAATCATGGCCTCTCTTTGGTCCGGTGGGAGGGACCCTACCTTTCTGGCCTCCTGAAACAGGGCTCGCATGTGAGGGTCCGCTATGTTAGCGACACTCTTGTATAACTCGACTGGTAGGATGTTTGGACCGGTCGCCTTTCCTAATTGCAGCCCCCGATAGCTGCCTGCACCTCCTCCACAGTTATGTGCTGATCCAGTGCCTCTCTATCTATCCTCGAAAGGACCGGAAGATGGAGGTCTCCCAGGAGTTCTGCACAGTCCTCTACTGTATAAACCGTTCTGGAGCGATATATGGGTTCATAATAGGGGCAAAGGCCCCTGCTATTTCCTGTTCCGTGGTGTGTGTCCTCCTCCCTTCATCTTGCATTTCTGCCACCCATTTTTGACCCTATCTCTTTTTTCTAACCACACTATCAGTTTGCCGGTCTCATCTCCCATATCGTAAAGGTGTCTTTCTACTGACGCTGCATGTTTCCTGGCAGCATTTTCTGCCAGGTCCTTAAGTGCTTGCTGTTTAAGCCGTAGTCTGTGGCATTGGTCTGGGGTCAGCTCCATACCCATTTTCTTTGTTTCCTCCCCCTCCTCAATCTCTCTCTCCTTTCTCACATACTCCTGTTTTTTCTCTTTGTTGATCCCCCATATTACCGCTTGCGCAGGACCTCTCAGTACCACTTTGAATGCTTCCCACAGGGTGCCAGCTGATTCCACTGATCCTAAATTTTCCTGCAAGTAGTGTTCCACCCCCTCCCTAATTATCTCTTGGAATGCATCGTCTTTGAAGTGCCATGCTGCTATCCCAGAAGACAGGGCCCTAATCTTCATGTTCTCTGTCAGAGGATCTACCACTTCGGAGTGATCAGATATACCACGCGCCAGATTCCTTGCACTGTGGAATCTCCCGCATCAGTCATGTGTGTAAAGAAGTAGTCCAGTCGGGAAAGGCCTCTAAAGCCTTTGTGTGAAGTTTTTAAGTGTGTAAAGTGTTGTGTCTGTAGGTTATGGTCCCTCCATAGGTCCACAAGTCCCAAGGAGTCAGAGAATGATCTTAACGGGCTTGTGGGATTAACCACTCTAGCGCTTGCCAGCCTGTCACATTCTGGTTCCATGGTATCATTCATGTCTCCCCCCAGGAGCAAAATGCTGGCTGGCATTTCCAATAATACTTTTCCCAGGGCGGGGAGCGTATCGCCATGTTACTTAGGTGGCACATAAACTGAACAAATATTTATTGTCTGATCATTCCAGGTACTAGTCTGCACCACAGAACAGCCCCTTGGTCAGCCCAGATGCGTCCCGGAATGAATGGTGTGGAAGTCTTAATCAATATCCCCACTCCTCATGAGTAGGAGGCAAATCCGGCATGTGCTAGCAGAGAGTATTCCATTCAATTCAGAGCTTTGTGGTTTTTACCTTTCAGGTGGGTCTACTGCAGTAGGCATATGCCTAGGGCATGTCATCTGAGAAACTGCGGGACCAAGGTACATTTAGGGGGTCATTCTGACCCTGGCGGACCGCGGGAGCACCGCCAACAGGCTGGCGGTGCTCTCATGGGCATTCTGACCGCGGCGGTACAGCCGCGGTCAGAAACGGAAAACCGGCGGTGTTCCGCCGGTTTCCCGCTGCCCTGGGGAATCCTCCATGGCGGCGCTGCAGGCAGCGCCGCCATGGGGATTCCGACCCCCTTACCGCCAGCCTGATTCTGGCGGTTTTGACTGCCAGAACCTGGCTTTGCGTTAACGGGTGTTGCGGGGCCCCTGGGGGCCCCTGCAGTGCCCATGCCACTGGCATGGGCACTGCAGGGGCCCCCTAACAGGGCCCCACCAAGATTTTCAGTGTCTGCCAAGCAGACACTGAAAATCGCGACGGGTGCAACTGCACCCGTCGCACCCCTTCCACTCCACCGGCTCCATTCGGAGCCGGCATCCTCATGGAAGGGGGTTTCCCGCTGGGCTGGCGGGCGGCCTTCTGGCGGTCGCCCGCCAGCCCAGCGGGAAACTCAGAATTACCGCAGCGGTCTTCTGACCGCGCAGCGGTATTCTGACGGCGGGACTTTGGCGGGCGGCCTCCGCCACCCGCCAAAGTCAGAATGACCGCCTTAATCTTATTTCCGAGACCATTGACATTCCATGTCGTGGTCTTTAGCTGCGTTCGGTTAGTTGTCTTCATGGGTTGTGTGTCTGTGTGCAGAGCCCCACCCGCTGACAAGTCCCTGTGGCACTGTCTTCCTCTCTCTCACATCCCCAATGCCCATCCCTACATATAGAAAACTCGTTCTGAGCATATTACTGCAAAAGTCATCAACACCAAATATTTCCCAATATAACCCCCGCTACCCTGCTTTGTAGGCTTAAAACTGCCCATCCCCCCAACTTGCAGAGCGCCCGTCGCCCCATTCCAAACATAAACTGTGTTAAGGGTTGGCTTGCTCTGCCAATAGTAATGAACAAATAGTTCCTGTAATATAAACCCCTCCAATGCAGTTGCGTGTCAGCATCTGGCGAGTGACTCTGGTAATAGAGCCTAATAATATTGCTGTGCCTGGGTGGCCATACTGCACCCATATTGCATGTGGGCATCCCCTCACTCAGTTCTCGCCAAGTCTCTACAGACCCCCCCACTATGATATTGTGTTCATTTTGGTCAGGTTTCTTGGGTATTCTCACCCTCTTTCTATGTCCACCGTATTGTTTTGTTCTCCTGGCAACTCAGTAAGATCATCTGGCCTACAGGCATTGAGGTCTTTCCTCTTCAACTCTCCGCGTTGGGGTTGTCCGACTTTCTTCCAGCCTTCCAGCCTTCCAACCAGTACCACACCTCCTCCAGTTGGGTGAAGAACGAGGATTTGCCCTCCAAGATTACCTTCAATTAAGCCGGAAAAAGCATCATATATTTGATTTGTTTGTTGTGCAGAGCTTTTTCAACTGCATCAAAACTGCGCCTCTGTTTTTGTACTTGATGTGTAAAGTCTGGAAATACCTTGATTTGAGCATTTTCGTTGAGTAGGTCCCCTTGAGTACGTGCTGCCTGTAGAATAACATCATGGTCTCTGTAGTTGAGAATCCGGGCTATCGTTGTTCATGGAGGAGCTCCCGGTTTTGGTGGCAGAACCAGTGCCCGGTGAGCTCTTTCAAGCAAAAAGAATTTTGATAAGCGTTTCGGTATAGGTTTAATAAGAATGAGATCTTCCAGGAAGAGAGCCACACTGAGGCCCTCCGCCCCCTCCTGGACTCCCACTACTCTGATGTTGTTGCGTCTTGATCTGCCTTCCTGGTCTTCAAGCCTGGCCTGCATGGCTTTAAGTTGTTTGGTAAGGACTTGAACATGCTGTTCCAGTCTTTTAGACGTAGACTGTAGGGCTTGGATATGTGTTTCAGTTCTAGTGTCCTTCTCAGTCAATTTTTTAAAATCCGTTCTTAGGAGGGAAACATCAATTGTCTCTGCTTCTAACTTGGGCTCCAGCGTCTGTTTCAGGTCTGAGATGGCAGCCATAAATGTGCCTAAGGAGGGTTCAGATGCCTCCCCGGCGTCCGATGGCAGCCCCCCCCGGCGGGGCTGGCACTCTTGGAATGGCATATTTATCCATTTTGTTGAGCTGCACCTGGGCCTGTCCCATGGGCTTGACCATGTCTGTGGATCAGCCTGCAAGTCCCGGACTGACGCCCCATCTGGAGGATAAGAGCAGGGGGCCACCTCCTTGCCCTTGATCAATTGCCGGCGCAGCCCCTCTCAATTATTTCTCACAGGCTTGGGGGTCCCCCCTCTTCAAGGACGCCGGCCCATGCTCCCCATGGGGGGGTCAACTATCCCCCCTCTCTGCCCACTCTCTATCGCTGGTCACCGCAGCTACTCTCTGCCACAATCTTCTTCAGGACCCTTGGGAGGGCAGGGGCATGGGAGAGGACCACACGATCAGTCTCCTCTGATTTTCCCCCAGGCCTCACCGACTCCAGTGGCCCAACACAGCCAGTCTAGGCCTCGTCAGGCCCCGCACAGGTCCTTAAGTGCATATGGGGGAGATTTCTCGCCACCGTCCTCTAGCTGTTTCGCTCCTGTAGTCCAGCCCCGATCCCCCCCAATCACCTCCTCCAGGTCTGCCTTCCAGGCACAGCTCGACCATCCACCTGCGGTCTCTGCTCCGTTTCACCTCCGCACTTCCCTCCTGGCTGCCCGGGGATGCCCCCGTCAGCAGCCAGCCAGGTCCAGCCTCACCAGTTCAGGGTGTCGCTCTTCTGTCCATTGCTTCGTCGGCCTCTCTCACCGGGACCAGGCAGACACGCCACTCCACTTCCACCGACCATCTGCACCGGCTAGGCCCTCTCTTTGCCTCCTCATACTTCCATCTCCACCTCAGCCTTGGATTTTCCTGCACCCAATTCAGCATCGGCTGGGGCGATCGCCTCCTATTCCACCCCTGCTGCTCTTCCAGTGCTCTTCAGTCTTTAGAGTCAGTCTGTTCCCCCAAATGCCTACGGATTATGGCCGGATGGTGGTGTTTAAGGATTTAGGGTTGCTGTGCTTCATTCATGTGTGGCCATCTTGTGGGAGCCTAGCCACACCCCCCCAATTACAATTCTTGTTTCAGGTACAACTGGGGTTTCAACGTTCACTGAGCTGGCAGAAGTTGACTGACTCTGGCTTGACTCTCCTGCACCTTCACCTGCTTTTGGCACTCTCAGATTTTCACCAGTCTGTGCATGCTCTGGGATAGCCAGTTGTCCAGTCTTCACAGTTTGGTTAACCTGGACCCCTTCTCTCACCGTATATGGCCCTAGAGGAACAAGCACTGTATCTTTAGGAGCAAATGGAACTTTGTGTGTGTGGCTCACATGAACCCAATTTTGCAGACCAGCAAACTTCAGAGCATTTGTGGTCACCAAGATAACCTGGAAAGGCCCTTTCCAGCGCAGCTCTTAGCATGACTTTCTGACATGCTTCCTCAAAAGAACCCAGTTTCGTGGACTCAAGTCATGGCACAGTTCTTGTGGTGATTTCAATTTTGCAGGGCATTTCATCATCACTATTTGTCTAATTTGCTATTCCCTTGTTTATGCAGCTAATAGAACAATTTAGCTTACATAATAGATCACATACTAACAAACTCACAGGACTTGAATCACAAACCGCAAATTGGTGCTGATCCTTAAATTACCCAATTTTAACTGTAATATGTTCTGTAATACGGTTAGTTAACCGCTGATTTGCTACTCCTACCACCTGAACTATTTTTCCTGACAAGGGCACATTTGGTACTTCTGCGGTTCTGACAGTGGAACGTGTTGCTCCAGTGTCAACCAGGAATGAGACATTGTGTCCCATAATGTTAGCATTTATATAGGGACCACATCGATCTACCTCTAAGGATGCTGCTAACATGCACTCCTCTTCCTCAAAACTGTCACTGCTATATGTTCTGAAAACTCCTCATCACTCAAATCAATTATGGGAAATTGTGTTACCAACTGATTTACATTTGCATTTGCTCTCTGATTCATGTTTTGTTGAGGAACCATCACTTGCTGTTGTGTCATTGGGGATTGGAGAACTTGCATTTGTTGTGGAAGATGCATTTTCAGTAATCCTGTAGGAACAGCTACATTTTAGATGTGGGGTCTTTGGATTCTCTGAATTTGAACATGACCAATGTCAACAGTCTGACCAACACCGCAATTCTGCACCAAATTATTCACATTATTATACGGACAATCCCGCTCCCAGTGTTCAAAGTTGCTGCACACATGCCATAGCTGCATTTTCTCCATTGACTGCACATCAATCACACTGTGATCGATCTGAATACCATGGCTCCTACCTCTAAACAGAGGCATGTTGTTAACCTGCTTTTGCATGCCTTGTATTCCATTGGTTATCACCATCATATGTGGGCTCTGATTTTCTGTCTGAGTAGATGTAATTTTCATCATCACCAATTTCTCTTTCAACTTTTCTGCTTCAATTCAATTTCATCACTACAGTACCATGCATACTGTAGTACTTCATCAATCGATTTATTCTGCCAGCAAATCAAATGCTGCTGAATCATGTTTCTTATCCCAGGTTTTAGTCCTGGCACAAATCTAAACACAAAATGACTCATGTTGTTCTGCTCAATGGCTTCCGATCCACTATGCTGTTTGAAAGCCTGCAGCAACCTTTCATAATATGCATGAATCGACCCCTTCTTTTGCTGTGCTGTCCTAACAATCTTTTGCCAATCACCATCTTTTGGGGAAACTTTGATTTTCAGAAATTCAATCACTTTAATATACCCTTTCATCACCTCTTCAGATGGCACACCTGTAACTGGATCTCTCTGCGGTTCACAAGCTGGCCAATCAACACTCCGCTTGCACTCAACCCGCAAATCGACTGGAACAACAGTGTCAAATAAAGTGTTCAAATCTTCCAAGAGGCATTTTGAAAGTTTCACAAATCTCTTGCTTATACCACTCTACTTGCTTCTCCTTCAATCTCGGGTAACCATTTGTGAATGACAATATGTGATTCCTGCTACATGGAATATGTACAAACTCCACATGGAATCTCCCTCATTGGCAGCATTTTGACACTATCATTGGTTTGATTTTCTCCAGCCAGAGGCAAATTCTGCTTTGCTTTCCTTTGATCTCTTTTGTTTGCCCATCTGCTTTCCCATTTATCTAATGCTCCCCATTTTTCAATGTTCATAATTAATTCCTTAATAATATACCCTCTCATGCCAGGTGATCTTATGTTTGCAATATCCTTGGTACTGAGCTCTAACCTGTAACTCCTTCTTAAGGGCTCTGAGTTTTCTAAATCCACATCATATTTTTCTACTAATTTGTCATAAGTTAGTCCTGCATGGTGTGTGACATCTTTGCATATGAATCATAATTCATCTTCAGTGTATGTATCCAATCGTTCCAGTTCAAATGTTTCCTGAATTAACTCATTTAATTCTAATTCTTATTTTAATCAGTGCACAGTCACTGTTTTGTCGGGGGTCTCTTCTGTTCTGACACTACTACTTGTTGTACCCATTGCTCCTCTTTGACTTAGAGTGTCTAACCACTCAGTTAACTGCTGGGCTGAAAAACCTTGCAAACTAGTATTTCTTCTTTGGATCATACTTTGTGGGTTACTTCAATGTACTCTTGCAATCTGATTTGGTGTGGGCATGCAAATAAGTGGAGTTCCCTGTGGGCATCTCACATCAACGCTCTGTCCTGCTTGATTAATCATCTGGTTGGGATTTGCAGTTCCTGTAGAGGTCAAAGTTGGAACATATGAAGCTATTCTCTCCATTTCCAAATTATTTGATTATATTGATCTCTGCATATCACATGGTGGTTCCCTGCAGACGCAGGATTTAGGGGGTCATTCTGACCCTGTCGGTCATGGACCGCCAGGGCCAACGACCGCGGAAGCACCGCCAACAGGCTGGCGGTGCTTCTGGGGCCATTCTGACCGCGGCGGTACAGCCGCGGTCAGAAAAGGGAAACCGGCGGTTTCCCGCCAGTTTCCCCCGGCCCCAGGGAATCCTCCACGGCGGCGCTGCAAGCAGTGCCGCCATGGGGATTCCGACCCCCTTCCCGCCATCCTGTTTCTGGCGGTTTTCACTGCCAGAAACAGGATGGCGGGAACGGGGGTCGTGGGGCACCTGGGGGCCCCTGCAGTGCCCATGCCACTGGCATGGGCACTGCAGGGGCCCCCTAACAGGGCCCCATTGAGATTTTCAGTGTCTGCTTGGCAGACACTGAAAATCGCGACGGGTGCAACAGCACCCGTCGCACACCAGCAACTCCGCCGGCTCCATTCGGAGCTGGCATCCTCGTTGCTGGGGCTTTCCCGCTGGGCGGGCGGGCGGCCTTTTGGCGGTCGCCCGCCAGCCCAGCGGGAAAGTCAGAATGACCGCAGCGGTCTTTTGACCGCGGTACGGTCTTCTGGCAGTTCCCGCCAGGCGTGCGGCTTCCGCCGCCCGCGGGGGTCAAAATGACCCCCTTTTGTCTTGGTATTACTCCCAGTGGTACCTGAAGCATACATTGGAACAACTGGACATATGGTCACAGGATCTTTTAGTGCATCAGGTCCTGTTAAAGTTGTCTTATTCTGATGAACTGCCATTCCAGCACTTTGCCCAGTTAAGACTGTACTGAAAGTCTGTCCTGATTGACTAGGGAACGTTTGCTGTTCTTTGCACTGGGGTATGCACGGGCATAGTCTGGTGCTGCCAAAATGTTTGCACAAGAACTGTCACATTAGGTGTAGACACCTTTTGATTCACATGAGGGTTAGGCGTTCCTGATTCATAACTGCATAACTGCACTGGTAATGTGCTGTGCTGCACTGAGAACTGAAACTGGAGGATAAATTGCAGGCACCTGGGTCACTGAACTCAGAGGTATACTTGAATGTACCTGAACCAGGCTTTGTGAAACTGAAGCTGTCGGAGCTACATTTCACACTGCTTTCTCAACTGGATGATATGGCGGGGGACGATTCATTAAAAGCTGATTTATAAACTCATTTTCTTAGCCACTTTCATATGTGTCTGTCTCTTTACTCTCATCTGCTTTCTGCTCTGCTTTCTCTTTCTGCTTCTTTCTCATTTTAGGTTTTGTAGTCCCATCCCCTCCTTCTGTGATAGCTGGAAACGTTCTCACCCCATCTAATAGCTTTGCTCATTGTATTTTCTGATCTGCATCCCATCTAGTTTTTGATAGTGTTTTAGCTGCTCATTCTGTTCTTAGTTTTTGCAGTTTCTTTTTATCTAGCAACAATTTTGCAAATAGCAAGGGCTTCAAAGTGTGCGTGTCTTGGAGGAGGCTTTAATTCTCTGAGTACTCTCCTGAACTTTTCTAAAATTCTCAAATTAAATGTTCTGTTACAAGGAAAAGCTAATGAACCATCCTCCTCAGTGATCTTACACCACTGTTTGATCCAAATGCATGATGAAACTCCTCTCGCCTCTGACACTTCGTGTGCTGGTGTTCCTTTGGATGCTACCTGTGCACCCTCCCTAACTGGAATAAAACACATCTCCTCTCAGCACACTTCTTAAAGCCTCGAAAAACTTCATTTTCACGCAGATTCAAATAATAATACCAATTCCAATGAAACTTGGAAGTAAATTAAATCCCACAATCCTTATTGCAAGCTGTTCTCAGCCAATGATAATGCAGTATTGTCCACCAATACAAGCACGTCTTTCTCAATAACTGATCAATCCCAGTGCGGTACAAAGGATGTCACACTCACTTCACTCAGCAGCTTCAGTTGTTTTGCAATTTTCTCTCACACAATTACTCATGCATAGACTAAATGCAAAATATTGCGAGCACATCAAAAACCATAAAACCTGTCTGCACACTGCAGGTAAGGCTCATACACTTTGAAAGCTGCACGGCTAACACATCGTGAAACTTAACCAGCAATTCTCACCCTGGTTAATACGGACCCTCCCTAGGCTTTTGGGAGTCACCCAAAACCAACCAACAACCCACTCTCACTCAAGGAAAAACTACTGCCACTGCCTACAATGTCTCCTCTACCTCACAGGAGACAATACATTAAGCAGGTGTCTTCTACACTTGTGTGTTACCCCAGGGTCTTAGGACTCAATGGACCCGTCAACAACAACAACAGAGGACAATTTTCGAGCAAAAAGCACCACAATCACTTCAAGCACGATGACTGCGCAAACACATCACAATATCACACTCCACCACAATCTGTAGCAAAAAGCATTGCAAGTGCAACTACCTATATATACTTACACTGCACTACACTTATACACACAATGCTGGAAATTCATTAACCTCTCAACAAAACATAATACAACTTACAGGGTGGGAATTTCTTGGACTGAACAATTACATGTGCCTAATATTTGGGGCCAATTGAACTATGCAACTGTACGGCCACTGCTATTTTCGGGTAATTATAGATTTTCCACATACTCCATCCTCTGCCACATGATATGCAGCTTTTAACAAAACAAATGATGTTTCTAGCTCAAACGGTTCAAAAGTTACTGAAAATGCAGCAACATGTGTTGCCCGCACAGTAGAAGGCCCTTTGCAAAGCTGGATTGGACACCTTTCTATTGCTTATTACCATAAGTGGATGCTATCCTGGTACTGATTAGATACAAACAATGCCCCAACAGTCTTTTCAAGTTTAAAAGTTGGAAAATAATGAAATAATACTATTTAAAAAGGAGCCGCCTATTGCTGCATAATTTACTCAACCCTGCCACATAATTTAGCTCTCTCTTCCCACATAATTCCAGTGGCCCTGCTTCTACTGAACAAAAATATGGTTATTCCTCTCATGGGACGTAACCGTCACTCTTCTACCAGAATTGTTAATGAGTTTTCTCATGCTCACTGAGGTTGAGGGATCTTTTGATCCAGTAAAGAGTGTGGTTTACTATACACAATCATTCAAACCCTCCCCCAAAAATGTAACCACTGTTACCAATGTGGCCATGGATGGAAACTCCAACTCGAAAACGTTTTAAGGCTTTATTTTACATCCACATAGCCAAAGACAAATAAACTGTGTGCAAAATCAAATTATAAAGATAAATCAACACCACTCGCTGCCCAAAATGATGAAACAAGCTCAATCTACTTAGCATCAACACCGTTAAGCATTCAAGAAGAATGATTCATATCAGTAAAGATATAGGCCCTAATTTTGACCTCAGCGGTCTTTTTTGAAGACCGCCGAAGTCCCACCGGACAGAAGACCGCCAGTGTTGGCGGTCTTCCGCCAACCAGATTATGACTGGTGGTGACCCTCTGCCATTATTTGGATTGAGAGCCGCAAGCAGCCACACTGGCGGTCGGCGGTGTAGTGGAGGCTGCTCCTACGTCACCGCCACGTCATCTGAACACTGCCCACCGAATTATGTACCGGTATTCGGCGTGGCGGTGTTCTGGTGATGGGGTGCTGGCGGCGGAGCAGCCCCCATGGATTCCGTTCCCTCCCGGAGGACCACCGAAGCAGGTAAGGTGATTGTCCGACAGGGGAGGGGGGTGGGGGGTGTTGTGTGGTGTGTGCGTGAATGGGGGTGTGAGTGTGAGTGTTTAGAGGGAGTGTGTGGGTGTGTGTATGTTTGTGGGGGCTGTGATGTGTGTAGTGGGGATGTAACCTGTATGTATGTGTGCTTGTATGTGCGTGTGTATGTGTGTGAGTGGTGTGTGCGTGCGTGGGGGAGGTGTTTAGGGTGGCCTATAGAGGTTGGGGCGAGTGGGTGGGGAGGGGGCCCTACCACCTTTGGGGGGCAGTAGGGGGGTCATGGGTGTTGGGGGAGAACTGAGGGGAGAGGGGAGGGGGAGACCCCAATCAGTGCCAGGGAACAACATCCCAGGCACTGATAGTGCCTACCGCCATGGATTTCATGGCGGTTCAAAATCCACGAAATCCATGGCGGTATGCGGGGTCATGATCCAGCAGGCGAACTAGTGATGGCTGCAAGGCTGGAGACCGTTGTCTCCAGCCTGGCGGTCGTTACCGCCATGGCGGATGGTGTGGGACATTTATGTCATAATGGGGCCGTAATTACCGCCAGCCTGTTTGCGGTCCTACCGCCAACATTGCACCGTCCGCCTGGGTTGTAATGAGGGCCATAATCTGGGAAATAGAAACATATCTCAACTTAGGCTGTTTTGACATTCATCAAATCAAAATAAACAGAGATCAAGAATCAGGGTTTGACATGAGTTATCCCTACAACTAATTAAATTAGGATAGGCATGTGTGAGAACGGACTAACACATGCGAAAAAAAGACAAAAAGGAGATAAAAATAATTTGGAAAACAGCTGTCTCGAGCTAAGAGAATCTAACTATAAAAATGAAATAATAGATGTCAGCATGCTAGCTTCTATTAGAAAAAATGCACGTCAAGCCAAATAACATTAACAGGGAGATATAACTCTCCTATGGTCAGCATTCAAGGAATCTTCATCAGCAAAACAGGGACGTGCAGAACATGAGCTGCACAAAGAACAGTTCTCAGGGACATCAAGAGGGCAACTAACTGAAACTTACAAAGTCCATCCCTATTGTAAAGTACACAGATGTCTTATTTGACAGTTCAGTGGTCCTACATCATGCATAAGGGGCAAAATCCATTCTGAGTCTATACACAAATCAAAGTTGCAACATTGCAAAGTTTTCTCAGGTTTGGTCAGAAATCATCTCTCTTTTCCGTGTGAATCCAACAGTCAATTATAATTTTCTTTTGGTTGCACCAATACAAATTCTTCCCAGGATGTACAATGGACTCCTCCTCCCATGTGAAAGAACATGTTGTTAGAAACAATTTATTTCACATTTTGTCCACAGGCCTAGATGTTCCGGGACCAAGGTAATTTAGAAACAAGTCTTGCAAAAATAAACAAAGGAACGACTTACCATTGATAAGAAGAGCCTAATATGAAAACTTCATGTAAGAGAAAAAGAGGAACGATTCATCACTTTTACATGACTGCAAATACAAGTACACTCAAACAAGGAATATGGATGCATTAATATATCTGTAGTAAAACACACGCAATATGCTAACTTATAACTTCAGCATTAATAACATCATTGGAAAAGGTAAAACATTTAATTATGAATTGCAAACTTGTCAAGGCATCACAACTAATAAATCACACATTAAACATTATAAAATCAAATTTGTTTAACTACTAGCAGTTACTCTACTGTTTAAGATATACTTTAACATCATTTAAATCTTGGTAGCTCATTGTTAAATCTGATAGGCACAATGGTGACCACCACAAATGAAAACATGAGCAGTTTTAAAATATGTATCAGTGCAGCTTTGTACGTTGGGCTTTTAAAACATGGATAAAAATGTCACCTACTGCTGACATCTGGGTCACTAAAGGTTTCAATAAAATTAATGCTCCAACAAATGTTCTATCACTATGAATGCTTACTATTTAAAAAAAAAGCAAAATATAAAGCACACTACAATGAGATACCAGGATTTGAAATGTCAACCGGCAGAGTGACAGTCCAGACACTTCATCAGAATTATACAGGTGACTCTGTTGTGCTGTGCAGAAAAACATAACTTCAACTTTCAAACCAAACATCTTGCTGAGGTGATACTTTGAAGTAATTCCATGGAGAAATCATTGAAATAACAATCTCTCTCTCTCTTCCATCCATTTGGTGGATGAAAGAGAGAGAGAGAGAGACAGAAAGTGAGAGATACATATAGAGAAAGGAATTGAGAGAGAGAAATTTTATTTAGGCTTTTATGAAAGACATACTAAAAATTAGATGTTTGCGGACAAATTGAAAAGAACAATTTATGTGTCAAGTAGAAAGAGTGAGATCCCCCTTTTGGTATGTACCTTAAATATTTGAAGTTGAAAAGAAATGAAACAGAAAAATGACAAGTGACACACCTAAGCTGGAACCTTCAACATTCACTGTAACGGTCAGAGACCATAACAACTAGGCCACAGGTGACTGTTTAATATGCACTGTGGAAACTTCACTTTGACAGTAAAACCATTGTTTTATGTGGGAACAAATATAAATCTTCCATCACTATGAATGTTTAATACTTAATAAAGTACTAAGTTAACAGACTCACAGCTTTAAAAATACCAGGATTTGAACTTTCAATGTAAAGAGAGACAGCCAAGTGCTTTATCAGCAGGGCACAGTTGATCCCGCTGTACTGTGTAGCAAAACATAGCTATAACATTTAGACCAAACATCTTGCTAGTGTGACACTTTATAGTCAATGTATGGGGAGACCATTGAAATAACAATCTTTCTCCCTCTCTCTTTCCCATCCCATTATGGAATGGAAAGGAGAAAGAGAGAAATAAAGTGAGAGATTGAGATGGAGGGACATTTAAAGAAAAAGATTGACAAAGAGGAATTGAGAGAGTGAGGGGCTGGGGAGAGAGAGAGAGTGGAATTCATTGCAGGGTTTGATGAATTATATACCTAAATTGAGATATTTATGGACAAATTGAAAAGCAAAATGGATTTTTCAAGTCAAAAGAGTGAGATCACCTTTCAGTATGTACTTTAAATATTTGAAGGGAAATGTACACAAGGAATAATAAGGGAAACACCTGGAGTCAAACCCTATACTTTCTGTGTGAACATCAGAGATCATAATCACTAAGCCACATGCGCCCACTTACTATTCCTTTTGGAGTTTTCACTATGGCAGTCAACCCAAAAACATTTGTGGGAAAAGGGTACATGTTCCATCACTAGAAAATTTTAATAATAAAAAAACTACTAAATAAACAGACACAAGACCATCAGATACCAGGATTTGAGCCTTCAGCTTATAGAGCAACCGCATAAGCACTTTGCCGTCATTGCACCAGTGACTCTGTTGTGCGGTGCAGCAAAACGTAACTAGAAACTTTGGACGAAAAATCTTGGTAGTGTGAAACTTTGAAGTCATTGTATAGAGAGACTACTGAAATAACATTCTGGCTCCATATCTCTTCCATCCGATTATGGGATGGAAGAGAGAGAGAGGTGGGGCAGAAATTGTGAGATTGAGAGTGAAAGAGAAATTTAGAGATAGAGATTGACAAAGAGAAATTGAGAGAGTGAGAGGGGCGAGAGAAAGAAAGAGAGAGTTTTCTTAGGCTTTGATGAATGATATACTTGAAATTAGATGTTTCCATACAAATTGAAATGAAAACTGTCTTTGTTAAGTTATAAAAGTGAGATCACCTTTTAGTATGTACTTTAAATATTTGAAGTTGAAAAGAAATTAACACAGGGAAATCACAGGTGACACACCTACACAAGAATTCTCAACCTTCACTTTGAAGGTCGGAGACCATAATTACTAGGCCACAGACGAGTGCTTATTATGGAGTGTGGAGGCTTCACTATGACAGTCAAACCAATGCTTTTTGTTTGAATAAATATAGATGATCCATCACTAGGAGGTGTTTAATATTAAAAAAACACTACTAAATAAACAGACACAATATCATGAAATACCAGGATTTGAACCTTTAAGCTCCAGAGTGATAGCCATCCACTTTACCAGCATTACACTGGTGACACTGTTTTGCTAAGCAGCAAAATTTAACTATAACATTCAAACCAAAAATCCTACTAGTACGACCATTTGAAGACATTGTATGGAGAGGCCATTGCAATAACATGCTCTCTCTCTCTTCCATCTCATTATGGGATGGAAGAGAGAGAGAGAGACATGAACTGAGAGATTGAGAGAAGAGATATTTAAAGAAAGAGATTGACAGAGAGGAACTGAGAGAGATAGAGGGAAAAGAGAGAGAGAGACATTTATTAGGCTTTGATAAATGGTATACTTAAAATGAGATGCTTCATGACAAATTAAAAAAGAAAATAAATATTTGTCAAATAAAAAGAGTGAGATCACCTTTCAGTATTTATCTTAAATATTTGAAGTTGAAAATAAATTAAAACAGTGTATTGACAAGTGACAACCACAGACTGAAACCCGCAACCTTCAGTGGGAGGTCCCAGACACAGCCACTAGGCCACAGGTAACTGCTTATTATGTAGTGTGGATGATTCACTATGACAGTCACACAAAGGATTTTGTGGCAAAAAAAATCAGTGTTCCATCAGTAGGAATGTTTAATATTCAAAGAACTACTAAATAAACAGACACGTTCCATCAGATACCAGGATTTGGAACTTTCAACCTATAAACTGTCAGTCCAAAATCTTTACCACCATGACACAGGCGACTGTTGAGCTTGTGCAGCTGAATTTTACTATAACATTTGAACCAAATATATTGCTAGTGTGACACTTTGAAGTCGTATAGATAGACCATTAAAAACATTTACTCTTCTCCCTCTTCCATCCCATTGTGGAGGGAGAGAGAGAGAGACAGAGAGAGAGAGGGTGACTGAGAGAGACAGAGTGCGACAGAGAGAGAGAAATTATTTAGGCTTTGATAAATGATGTACTTAAAACGAGATGTCTCTGGACAAATTGAAAAGAAAAATGTATTTGTCAAGTAAAAAGAGTGAGATCACCTTTCTGTATCCACCTTAAATATTTGAAGCTAAAAAGAAATCAATACTGGGCAACAACAAGTGATACACCATGACTGGCACTCTCATCCTTTACCACAACCACTTGGCCACAGACAACTGCCTACTATGCAGTGCAGAGACTGCTATGACAGTCATCCAAAGGTTTTTGGTACAAAAATACTATAAATGATCCCTCAGTAGGAACGCTTAACATTTTTACTACTAAATTAACAGACAGACTACCATGAGAAAAAGGATTCTTACCTTCAACATACAGAGTGACATTCCAAACGCCTTACCAGCAAGACACATGTGACTCTGTTGTGCTGTGCATTAAAACATGACTATCAACTTCGGACCAAACATCTTGCTAGTGTGACAATTTGAAGTCTTTGCATGTAGAGACTACTGAAATAACAATCTCTCTCTCTCTTACAATCCCATTAAGGTATGGAAGAGAGAGACAGAGAGACATAAAGTGATATATATATATATATATATATATATATATATATATATATATATATATATATATATATATATATATATATATATATATATATGGAAAGAGAGAGTCATTTACAGAAAGAGATTGAGAGAGAGACAAAGAGGAGAGAGAGGGAGAGTTGGTTAGTTGGTTTAGGCTTTAATTAATGGCATACTTAAAATGAGATGTTCCCAAGCAAATTGAAAAAAACATTTTATTTATTTGAGATCTCCTTTTGGGATTTACCTTAAATATTTGACGTTGAAAAGAAATTAAAACAGGAAAATGACAAGTGACACACCGAGACTGAGAACTTAAGACTTCACTGTGAAAGTCAGTGGCCACAACCACTAGGCCACAGGTGCCTACCAACAATGCACTTTGGAGACTTCACTATGCCAATCAAACCAATGCTTTTTATGGAAACAAATGTAAATGTTCAATGACTGGGAATGTTTAATATCCAAAACACTACTAAATAAACAGAAACTCTGTATCAAGGTCAAGGTATTATATGACTAGGTGGTCTTACCATGGAATACCAACACAATACCCAGTAGTGGACCTCCGATTAACTCTCTGCAAACCCTAGCTCAGTCCTGGTAGTGTGGCAAAGAGCAGTTAGGCTGCTTAGAGGAACAGGTGTAAAGCATTTCACATTACCAACATGGATGATAAGTAAATGACACGACTCAACCGAAATCTGACACCAATTTAGAAAAATAGATTTGGGTTTAATCTTAATTTAGACACCAAAACAAACTTTGAAGCTTTTGTACAACTGGAGATGTGTATTTTTAAGTCTTTAGAAAATACAGTACTTTGCAGATTTAAAGGGCTTCCATTGAAGTCAATGGGGAAAACGTCAGTGTGCACTCAGGCAGTTGTAGGGTGAGATCCGACAAACCCAGAAGAACTTAAGGTTCTGCGGTGACCTAGACCAAGATTCAACAGTCAGACTTATGTTACTTTGCCCAGGGAGTCCAGTTGCAGAGGTGACTTAGCTGTGCTTGGTGCTGAAGAGTCCGAAGAGTCTGGTGCGTTTTGCACTCCGTTGTAAAACTGGACTTGGGGGTTGACTCATACTCCACCCTTCAGATGCAGAAGTCTTTGGGGGATCAGGAATTGATGTTTGTATCTTCACCACCTTGTCCAGTGGCTCTGGGAGCAGATGTAGATCGAAGTCACTTCTTTCAGGCTGCAGTCCACAGGAGAGGGGTTGCTGGCGACATCAGTCTCTATGTTGGGGGGGTGCCCTGGAGTGGGTGAATGTCGTGTGGCTGTTGTTTTCCATGCAGGCGACGCACAAGCCTTTGTAGCTGCAAAGGTGGTCCATGGGCTTTCTGGAGATTGGAGATTGTTTGGCAGCGTACAGAGACTTGAAACTTGGTACAAACATCACTCCCACTTCTTTTATGCTGGACACCGAGTTCTTTGGGCTCAGGCAGTTAGATCCAATCGGGTCGCAGTTCTTCAGACTCCGTCCTTCTTTACACCTGCAGTTTACAGGGGACTGGTACCACCAGACAGGGAAGTCTTCCTTGGAGTTTCAGTGTCCACAGGGGTCCCTCTTCCTGGGACCAACGAGTCTTTACCTTGGGCACATGCTGGACATGCGGTTCCAGTGCTGGTCTCCTTAGGTCACTCTGTGTCCTCTTCTTTGTACTGGGGCTGGAGTCCAGGTCCTGTTGTTGGTGCAGACGCATCTTTGTGCTCCTTTCTCTTTTCCAGGTAAGATCTAAGTTCAGGGGAAGCCCTTAAATCCTTCTTTAGGGGCGTTTAAGGGTGCGAGGAACAGTGGCGAATGGGCTACAGTCCGTGAGGATAGTCCCCCCCTGCAGTGATGACTTCCTGTGGGAGTATGTCAGTGTTTTACCCAAAACCCACTACTCTTGGGGTCTGCCAAGATGGCAGAACCCTTCCTTGGCTGTGCAGACCTCCTAGCCCATCTCAAAGGTGTGGCTAGTTTGAGGAGGTGCAAGCCTCCTGCCTCGCTAATTTCCTGCCTCTGCAGGAGGAACAGCTCTAGGCACCTCAAAGGTGGGAGAAGCCTTTGAGGCTCACCACCCTGATGCTAATTTCATTAGCCAGCCTGGGAGGGAGGAGGTGTGACTTCCTTCCTGCCCAGGCCCTTTGTCTTATGTCCTGCCAAAGTGCTAGCACCACCAGCAGGAGGTCAGGCTCTTGTCTGTGGTGTCAGCGGCTCATGAGAACCCACCGAAACAGTACATGACTTGGTAACTTAATGGGCAACCTTTTAATGGTGCTGCCTGCACATCTGCTTTTTAATCCTAAGCATGGGCATCATGTTCAGGGTTAAATAGCACAGTGTTTGATACCAAACACAACAGTATTCGGCTGGGCCATTGCAGAGCGGGACATCTGAGTAGTGGTCAGATGCCAGCTCATGTTATTCAGTTGACAATTGATTGAAGTTACTCTGGCCAGCATTGCATTTTAAATGCCAGCACAGGGCATATGTGCTCCTGCACATATGCCCTCAATCATTGAACAGTGCCCCCTGCCCCGTAGGATAGAGGGGCCTATCCTAGTGGTGACTGACCTGGTCATGAGTAGTATCAGTGTTGGAAAATGGGTTATTGGTAAGGGCAGGTAAGTACCTACACTTAGCAATAGGCCACTAACCTTCACTTAGGTCCAGTCAGGTCTCAGTAAATTAAACCCAGCTCAACCCTTGGTAGCTTAGCAACGAGCGACAAGGCTTAACTTAGGAGACAGAGGGGGTCATTCTGACCCTGGCGGTCATTGACTGCCAGGGCCAATGACCACGGAAGCACCGCCAACAGGCTGGCGGTGCTTCCTGGCCAATTCTGACCGCGGCGGTAAAGCCGCGGTCAGAAAAGGGAAACCGGCGGTTTCCTGCCGGTTTTCCCCTGGCCAAAGGAATCCTCCATGGCGGCGCTGCAAGCAGCGCTGCCATGGGGATTCCGACCCCCTTCCCGCCAGCCTGTTCCTGGCGGTTTACTGGCGGGAGGCTGGCGGGAACGGGTGTCGTGGGGCCCCTGGCATGGGCAGTGCAGGGGCCCCCTAACAGGGCACCAGCAAGATTTTCAGTGCCTGCTTGGCAGACACTGAAAATCGCGACGGGTGCCACTGCACCCGTCGCACCTCAGCAAATCCGCCGGCTCCATTCGGAGCCGGCTTCATCTTTGCTGGGGCTTTCCCGCTGGGCCGGCGGGAAAGTCGGAATGCCCCCCGCGGTCATCTGACCGCGGGGCGGTGTTTGGGTGGTTTCCGCCCGGCGGGCGGCGCCCGCCGCCCGCCGGGGTCGGAATGACCCCCAGAGTGTAAAGCATTCAAATATCACAAAACAGTAATTAAATAAAACACAGGAAACAGTTTAAAAATCCACAACCAATTTATAAAAATAAATTATATTTTTATCTTTAAAATGACACAAAAACGAATAAAATCGGATAAGGGGAACCGGAGATATGCATTTTTAAAGAATTATTGTTTTCTAGTGCCTAGAAACAAAAAGCGCCAATCTGGTCATCTCGTCGCACCTCGACCGGGGCAAAGTCAAACTTTAAGGCCGACCGCAATGGAGCCCGGCTCGGCTATGGCCCACGGGAGGCCTCAGTCAAAAGTTTACCTTAGGACTTAGTTGTTTTTCTGAAGATTTTCTTCAGCGGGACGAACCTGCCAGTCCAATCCGACCTCCTGGAACTCTTCTTCGGATGCGCGTCGCGGGAGCCCTCAGTGCAAATTTTTACCTTCGGACTTAGACGTTTTTTCAAGGTGAAAATCCTTCGACCGGGGCAAACCTGGATCTTGAGCTGACGTCCTTGGAGCTCTCCTCGGATACGCTGGCTGGGAGGTCCAGGTCAACTTCCTACGTTCGGACTTAGTCTCTTTTTTGGAGATTTTCTTCACCGGGACGAACCTGCAAGTCAGGCTGGGTCTCGGTTGAGGCAAGCCGGATAGAGTTGCTGCGGCGGGTCGGTCCCTCTATGGAGCTTTTTTTCAAAAGTTCTCCAAACTTCTCCAAACTTCTGGATCTTCTTACTGATGTTCCTTTAAGGTTCTTTTGGGTTCCACAGCTCACCCCAAGGTTCCAGAAGCTCTCAGATGATCCTTGGGGGTGTGGACTACAACTCCCAGAATGCACCTGGAGCAAACTCCTTTTTGGCCACTGGACAGTGGTCAGCTGGTTGGTTTCTTCAGGAGTTGTTGCATGGGACTCTGGTGAGCAATTTGTCACCTGTAGCAAACAGGGAGTCCCTCCTTGAGCCAGTTAAAGTCAGGCAAAGTCCTTCTTGTGGTGAAGCCCAAGTGTGCAGCTGGTGCAGTCCTTCAGAGTGCAGGGTCCAGGTGCAGGCCAGGAGTCCAGCAGGGCAGTCCTTCTTCTTCTGTAGTGCTTCCTGATAGGGATCTGGTAGGGAACTGAGGTGTGGGTGCAGGTCTGCCAGTTATATCCTTGCTCCTGGGTGAAAATCAGGGGGGTCCGGGTTCTCCAATCAGGTGCAGGGTCCTTCCCCCTGTGATGGCCACTTCCTGGGAAGTGTGGCAAAAATCTATCCCAAGGGGCAACATTCTTCAAAAACTCATCATGGCTGAAAGTGATTTTTGGAGGTTAGATCTGGCTGAGCCCGCCCACTGGTGTGGCTAAAAATCTTAAACACACCCCTCTCCTGCCCTCTCCTAATCTAATCAAGCACCTACTTGTCTGGGTTTGCAGGATGTGGGGGTGTTGCTGGGTTGCTCCAAATGTCCTTCTCTGCCTTTGAAGACCAGTTTGGCAGCCCTCCCCCTTCCTGCCTCACCATCTGCTGAGGGGAGATCTCCTCCCACAGGCACATCTCTTTGTGTGAAGCCAGGCCAATTCACACCTCATCAAGGCAGCCTGGTCAGGCTGCCAGAGGCTGGCCAATCAGAGCACAGCAGCAAAACGACTGCAGGGCTGAAGTCGGCAACTTTTCAGGTAAAGTTTAAAACTCTTTACCTGAATAAGTTATATTAAATCCAACAACTGGAAGTTGTGGGATTAATTATAACAATTAATTTGATACCAAACTCTTGGTATCTGTTACTTAAGGGGACTTTTAAAATTAAAATAAAGTCTCCCCATTCTAGCCTATGGAGGCCATTCACTACAATGAGGGAGAACTAATTTGGCTGTTTTTACCTCACCAGGGCTTATAAAACTATTTTCATAAGGTACCTGCTTATAGTTACATGGCACCCAGCCCTAGGGGCACATAGGGCACACCTTAGGGGTGACTTATATGTAAAAATAAGGTAGTTTAAGACTTTGGAACTACTTTTAATTCCAAAGTCGAATTTGCATATAACTTTAATTTAAAAGCAGCCAGCAAGGTAGGCCTGCCTTTAAAATGACACTGGGCACCTCAGCAGTATGGGTGCACTACCTATGCTGGGGACCTTAAACCTCCATGCCCTACAATATACTAGGGACTTATAGGTAGGTTGACTTAGCCAATTATAATTAGCCTAATTTGCATACTGATTTTAAACAGAGCACAGGCCCCGGGACTGGTTAGCAGTACCCAGGGCACCATCAGAGTCAGGAAAGCACCAGCAAAAAGTGGAAAATGGCGGCAAAAGGTCAGGGGGCCTCTGCAATCAGCCCTGTTCTCTCACACAAGCCCCCCCAGCCCACACGCCCAAGATACTTAGCCCAACCCTAGGAGAGTCATCCTGAATTGCCAGGCAAGGAAGACAGTGAAGAAAACAGGCTGTCCCTTTGCAGGGCCTAATCTGCCTTACATCCTCCTGCCATGGTCACTCCCTTTGGATAGTGAATCCATCCCAACAGTCAAAGGACCCATCTCAAACTGAAACTTCCCTCTAGGGGGGGTCTTCCTCCTCTCTCTCTGTCAACTTGGGTAGTGAGGTTCCCACCTCCTCTACCCCTAACTTTGCTAGGGCAACACCTATCTTACCCAAAGAGGTCACCCAACACTTGAGCAACCCCACCATGACCAACAGGGTCAGGGTGCCTACTTTGCTTTTGGCCCTGGGGTCTGCCTTCCAGGCCAAGTACAGTGCTGCCAGAAAGGCAAGCACCCAGCAGAGGCTACTGACAGCTGTCAGTACCTAGAACCACACCCTAAGCTCTCCACTGACAGGTGGCTGAGCTGCTTTTGGGGCAACTGTGGGGTCCTGGCACCCCTCTTGCTGTCTAGAGTGGGGGGCTACCACCTCCTGTGGCAGACACCCTCCTTCCACCCCCCCTTCTGTCAGTGCAGGGGCAACACCCTGCATCTGGACAGCTGCCTGACTACTCAGAACTTCCTCGGGTTCAGGAGAGGCCTCACCAGTGCCAACTCTGGGCTCCTCCCCTACTGGGGCAGAAGGCCTTTGGCTCCTTGGAACTCCCTTTACGAGTGCCCCACCCTTCTTTTTCTTCTTTCCTTTTCTTGGGGACCCCTGTCTCCTAACTGTAGGGACTGACTCCCCAGGACTTTGGGTTGGAGGGGCGCCCTGGGCGACCGCCCCATCTGGGACCAGACTCACCTCTGGGAGGTCATTGCCCAGGATACAATCTATGGGGAGGTCAGGACTGACTACCACCCTAAACCAGCCAAGGATACCCTCCCTCTCTAGGGGCACTATGGCTACAGGTTTGGAGGTGATCTCCCCTGTGGCTATCCTGACTTTCCTGGTCTGTCCTGGGACATACATGTCTGGGGTCACTAACCGGTCACTCACTATAGTGTGACTGGCACAGGTGTCTCTCAGGCCAGTGGTAGGGATCCCATTCACCTGAATGGGCTGAAAGTGCCTACTCCCACCCTCAGGGATCACCAGCTTACCATCTGGTCCTGTCTCCCAGCTCAATGCTAGGAGGACTTCATCATCTGAGGAGTCCTCCTCCATGGCTACACTGGACAGCCCAGTGATAACCACCTTCTTGGGACAGACTGCATCTCCTCTGAAATGACCTGTCTGCTGACAGTCAAAGGAAGCCTTAATGTCCAAGAGCTTTTTTAACCCTGGGTCTCCTTGTCTCTGCTTGTCAGAGTGGGAGTGGGATTTACTCTCCTCCTTAGGGTTCTAGGGTACAGAGGGAGTCTCCGTGGTGTGCTTACCACCTCTCTCCTTAGGTTTGTGGGGACCTGACCCCCCCCTTCTTGGAGTCTCCCGACTGGGACTTGACAACCACCCTGGTTCTCAACCACTCATCAGCTGCCTCCCCCAGCTCTCCAAGGTTGGTCAGCTTAGAGTCCACTAGATGCTGGCGTAACCTTTCTTGGATACAATTGATCAAGATGTGCTCTCTCATGATCAAATTGTGTAACCCCTCATAAGTATTTACTTTGTTACCATGAATCCAGCCCTCTAGTGCCTTAAGTGAGGGGTCTACAAAGTCAACCCAAGACTGTGTATTGACCTTCTGGGTGTCCCTGAACTTCATCCTATACTGCTCTGGGGTCAGATCAAACTTCTTGGGTATGAATCTGCCTCCTCCCCACTTAAGGTCAGAAGCCTATCCCTCCCTGAGTTGGGGACCAACTCCCACAAAAGTGAACCCCAGTGTTGAGGCCTAACCCTTCACATTTGGAGTCCCCTCTCAAAGGCCTCCAACCACTTGTCTATGTCATCCCTCTCTACATAAGCAGGAACCAAACCTTGGGTAATCTGGGGCAAAAAAAACCACCCATGGACACCTCAGCTTCTCTGTCGCTGCCACCATCTCCTTTCTCTTTCTTTGCCCACTTTTTCTTTTCTATGGCCAGCTTCTCTGCCTCCAAGGCTATAAATGCTAGCTGGGCCTCCAGCTCTCTTTCTCTGAGGGACAGGTTCTCTCCTCCTGAAGGGACCCCCTTCCTCCAACTAGCTTTGGGTATGACCCTAGTGACTGTGTATAGTGAGGACCGGTCTTCCTCATCCTCGCTTAGGCTCAGATGCCCTCCCTCCCCTGAGTGGTTGGAGCTAGCATCCTCCCCTACTTCTTCCTCCTCTGGAGCTTCCTCTGGGCCTAGTTCTTGGGCCTCAGCCCATGCTGTCAGGAATTTAATCAGGCCATGCTTCCTGAGGTCAGTGGTTGCAGGCAACACCCTTGCAGTACACAACCCCCTAAGCTGGACTACTGTCAGCGTGGGTAGGCTAGCTAGATCAAGCTCCATTGTTCCCTAGTTTTGTGTCAACAAAACTTTTTACAAAAATTGGAAACAAGAATTTAGAAAAATCACAAAAATTCAATAATTGAAATTAATCCAAATTAAAAATTAAAAACTATTTGTGCACTAGGACAATTTGAAGGATTTTTAATTTGTTTTACTTAAAACTGTAATATGATACTGAACACAAGTACAGGATCCCACCACTGCACCCCAAAAATGTTGGAAAATGGGTTATTGGTAAAGGCAAGTAAGTACCTACACTTAGCAATAGGCCACTAACCTCCACTTAGGTCCACTAAGGTCTCAGTAAATTAAGTCCATCTCCAACCCTTGGTAGCTTGGCAACGAGTGACAAGGCTTAACTTAGGAGACAGAGTGTAAAGCATTCAAATATCACAAAACAGTAATTAAATAAAACACAGGAAACAGTTTAAAAATCCAAAACCAATTCATACATATAGATTATACTTTTATCTTTCAAAATGACACAAAAACGAATAAAATTGGATAAGGGGAACCGGAGATATGAATCTTTAAAGAATTATTGTTTTCTAGCGCCTAGAAACAAAAAGTGCCAATCTGGTCATCTGGTCGCACCTCCACCGGAGCAAAGTCAAAGTTTAAGGCCGACCGCGATGGAGCCCGGCTAAGCCACAGCCCGCGGGAGGCCTCGGTCAAAAGTTTACCTTAGGGCTTGGTCGTTTTTCTGAAGATTTTCTTCTGCGGGACGAACCTGCCAGTCCAATCCGACCTCTTGGAACTCTTCTGCGGATGCGCGTCGTGGGAGCCCTCGTGGAAATTTTTTCTTTCGGACTTAGTTTTTTTTTTTTTACGTGAAATTCCTTCGACCGGAGCTAACCTGGATCTTGATCCGACATCCTTGGAGCCCTTCTCGGATATGCTAGCTGGGAGGTCCTGGTCAACTCCCTACATTCGGACTTAGTCTCTTTTTTGGAGATTTTCTTCACCGGGACGAACCTGCAAGTCAGGCCGGGTCGCGGTTGAGGCAAGCCAGCTAGAATCGGCGCGGGGATTCCCTCCTTGATCCAGTTGAAGCCTGGCAAAGTCCCTCTTGTGGTGAAGCCCAAGTGTGCAGCTGGTGCAGTCCTTCAGAGTGCAGGGTCCAGGTGCAGGCCAGGGGTCCAGCAGGACAGTACTTCTTCTTCTTTAGTGCTTCCTGGTAGGGATCTGGTAGGAATCTGGTAGGGAACTGAGGTGTGGGTGCATGTCTGCCAGTTTTATCCTTGCTCCTGGGTAAAAAACAGGGGGGTCCTGGTTCTCCAATCAGGTGCAAGGTCCTTCCCCCTGTGATGACCACTTCCTGGGAAGTGTGGCAAAAATCTATCCCAGGGGGCAACATTCCTCAAAAATCCATCATGGCTGAAAGTGATTTTTGGAGGTTACATCTGGCTGAGCCCACCCACTGGTGTGGCTAAAAATCTTAAACACATCCCTCTCCTTCCCTCTCTTAATCTAATCAAGGGGGCACCTACTAGTCTGGGTTTGCAGGATGTGTGGGGTCTTGCTGGGTTGCTCCAAATGTCCTTCTCTGCCTTTGAAGACCAGTTTTGCCACCCTCCCCCTTCCTGCCTCACCATCTGCTGAGGGGAGATCTCCTCCCACAGGCACATCTCTTTGTGTGAAGCCAGGCCACTTCACACCTCATCAAGTCAGCCTGGCCAGGCTGCCAGAGGCTGGCCAATCAGAGCACAGCAGCAAAAACACTGCAGGGCTGAAGTTGGCAACTCTTCAGGTAAAGTTTAAAACTCTTTACCTTAACAAGTTATATTAAATCCCACAACTCGAAGTTGTGGGATTTATTATAACAATTAATTTGATACCAAACTCTTTGTATCTGTTACTTAAGGGGACTTTTAAAATTAAAATAAAGTCTTCCCATTCTAGCCTTTGGAGGCCATTCACCAGAATGAGGGAAAAATGAATGTGGCTGTTTTTACCTCACCAGGGGTTATAAAACTATTTTTACAAAGGTCCCTGCTTATAGTTACATGGCACCCAGCCCTAGGGGCACATAGGGCACACCTTAGGGGTGACTTATATGCATAAATAAGGTAGTTTGAGACTTTGGAACTACTTTTAATTCCAAAGTCGAATTTGCATATAACTTTAATTTAAAAGCAGCCAGCAAGGCAGGCCTGCCTTTAAACTGACACTGGGCACCTCAGCAGTGTTCAGGTCCCTAAACCTACATGCCCTACAATATACTAGGGACTTATAGGTAGGTTAACTTAGCCAATTATAATTAGCCTAATTTGCATATTGATTTTACACAGAGCACAGGCCCAGGGACTGGTTAGCAGTAGCCAGGGCACCATCAGAGTCAGGAAAACACCAGCAAAAAGTGGAAAATGGGGGCAAAAAGTTAGGGAGCCAGTGCAATCAGCCCTGTTCTCTCACAATCAGGGACTCTGGCTGCGCCTAGTGCGGTCAGAGTCTCACTCGAGCACCAAGCTGCTCGTGCAGGCTGATATGCCATCTCTGCAACCTCTCATTTACTTGGATCACTCAGGGTGGCACATAAGTGCATCAGCCCTGATGACCCCTCCTTACCACCCTTGCCTTGGGTACCCTGGGTATCAGTTGCTAGGCACTTACAAGGGTAGTAAGGGATTTGCCAATGGGCCCATGCAATTTGACATATAGTTTTAAGGGTAAGAGCATTGGTACTGGGCCTGGTTAGCAAGCCTCAGTACACTAACAGAGTCCCAAAACCAGCATATAGCAGTTCAAATGGGGTCAAAAGGTGGGGGCATCTGCAAAGAAGCCCAGTTTGTTACACAACCCCCCAGCCAACACACCCAGGAGACTCAGCCCACCCCAGGAGACTAAGCCTTGCTTGTTAGGTGAGGAATGATTAAGCAAACTTGTTATTTTATTACAGGGCCTACTCTGCCTCACATTCTCCTTGGAGGGTCACTTCCACTGGGAAGTTGACCTATGTTCACACATAGGATCAATTTTAAAACTAACTCTTGCTATAGTTATCTTTTTGTTCTTTCCCTTTTAGCCTGTGTGGGGAGGTACCCTCCAGTCCTATCTCTATGCTTGCTAGGTTAACCCCTAACTTAACCAGTATGTTACCCAAAACTGGAGCAACCCCACCAGGACCATCAGGGTCACTGGGCCTCGTTTTCATTTGGCTATGGGGTCTGCCTCCCATGACAAGGTCAGTTTAGCCAGAAAGGCTATCATCCACAAGAGGCTACTGACAGTTGTCCATGCCGAAGACCACACCTTGAGCTCTCTATTGACATGTAGGTGAGCTGTCTTAGGACAGACAGTGAGTTCTTGGAACCGCTCATGCTGCTTTGAGTGGGGGTTCAGCACCTCCTGTGTTTGGTACCCTTCTTCCACTCTCCCTTCTGTCAGCACAGGAATCCCACCCTGCAGCTTGACAGCTGCTGGACTACGCAGGACTTCTTCGGTGGGAAGAGGGGACTCACCAGTGTCAACTTTTGGGTCTGTCCATACTGGAGCAGAATCTCCTTGGCCTCATAGACCTTATTTAAGCCTGTCTCCCTTGCCCTCTTTTTCTTCTTCTTGCCTGTCTTTTTGGGCCTACTGCTTTTCTCTGCAGGTGCAGGTCACTCAGACACTTGGGATGAAGTACTGCTCTGTGCTATAACTTCTTTTGGCTTCAGGCCAACCTCAGGGAGATCACTGCCAATTAAGCAATCAAGAAGAAGGTCAGGACTGATAATCACCTTGTACCATCTAAGGGAATCCCCTATCAGGACCATTGATAAAGCCATAGGTTTAATAGTTACCTTTCCTGGGACAGCCCTTTCTTTTCGAGTTTCCCCTGGCAGTTACTATTCTTGAGTCAGTAGACTGTCATGCACCATGGTGTGACTGGCACATGTGTCTCTTAGGGCAGTGATTGGGATCCCATTCACCTCTAAGTGATGGAAGAATGTGCTTCCCTCAGGGATAACCAACTCACCCTTGGCCCCTAATTCCCAATTCAGTGCTACCACAGTATCCTGATCTGAGGAGCTACCATCTGGGCACTCTCCTCTACCCATCCCCACACTAGCTTTCCCTGTACTAATGGGAGGTTTCTGGGTGCATACTACGTCACCCATTTTATGCCCTGGCAGAAGAAAGTCAAAGCAAATCCCAGCTTTCCTGGGATCCCAGTTCTCACCCTGGTACCCCTTTCCTTTGACAGGGAAGAGTCTCTGAGCCTACCCTCCTGAAATGTTTTTGGGGGGCCTTGAGACTCATTTTACCTTGGTCAGTGCTGCCATCCTTCCTCTTGTGGAAATAATGGGCACCCTTCTTGGAGTGGCATCTACCTTGGAGCTTAATCAGGTTTACCCTGGACCTCACCCACTTATCTGATATCTTTACCAGCTCTCTTGGAGAAGACAGCTCTGTAACTACAAGATGCTGGTACAATTACTCTGTATAACAATGTCAGGATATGATCTTTCATCAGAAGACTATACAGCCCTTCATAAGTGTCAACTTTATTGCCTTTATCCAGCCCTCTAGTGCTTTGACTGAGGAGTCTACCCAAGTCTGGTTTTTGCCTTTTCAGGTGTTCCTAAACTTGACTCTGTACTCTTCTGTGGTGAGTCCAAACACTTCAATGAGGGTCTCTTTTAAATGGAGATAGGACTCTGCCACTTCCTCGGGTAGGGTTAGAAGCCTATCTCTGCCCTTAGCTGAGAATAACTCCCAAAATAGAGAGCCACAGTGCTGTGGACAAACCGTCCTCATTCTGCAACATCTCTCAAATGCTGCAAACCATTTGTCTATGCCATCTCCTGCACTATATGCTGGGTCAATACTCTAACTGTCCTTACTTTCTTTGTTGCCACCATCTCTGGGAACTAGTCCCAGTATAGCCCTCGTCTCTTCTAAGGCTAGTCTCCTCTCCTCAAGTTTAAGCTTCTTCTCCTCTAGGGAGAGTTGCTGAAGCTTGTAATCAAGGATCCTTCTCCTTCTACCAGTAGGGGTTACTAGAGTTACTTATTACACTTCCCAATGCAGAGCTTGGTCTAAAGACGGACAGAAGGTCATGGTTCTCTCCACCTTCCCCTTCACTTACTGGGACTAAGTCCTCCTCCTCCTACTCTCTTACAGACTCAGGTTCTGAGGAGTATGCATCTTCTCTATTTCTTTCTTCAAAACAGGTGAGGGCCTCTCCAAGGTCTTCTCTCTTGATAATAGCTCTGAAGCTGATGGCCCTAGCTTAGCACATTGCCCGCCTATCATTGATCCTGAGGATGGAGATGATGGGCTGATCAAGGCTCAGGACCCTCTCCATTGTGCACTGGTTTACCTAAGGAGTTGGGAACTTTTTTACCTTTTGATTTTTCTTTTTACTTAACTACTGTAGCTTCCTTGAAAATGCTTTTGCAAATGTGTATGGCATATTGGAATGGGGACTGCTTTTTAGAAAAAATCTAAAAAATTACTCTTTGAGTTTAAAAGTCAATTGAGGATTTCTTGTGTACTCAAAAATATACTTATCTTTCAGGGATAAGGTGAAACACAAGTTCCAGATCCGAACAGCTGTAACACCAATGTAGCAAGGTGAAGGTATTATATGGTATGACTAAATAGTCTTACCATGAAATACCAACACAATACCCAGTAGTGGACCTCAGATTCACTCTCAGCAAACCCTAGCTCAGTCCAGGTAGTGTGGCAAAGAGCAGTCAGGCTACTTAAAGTAACATGTGTAAAGCATTTCATATTACGAACATAGACAATAAGTAAATGACACAACTAAACAGAAATCCAACACCAATTTAAAAACATAGATTAGATTGTAATCTTAATTTAGACCCCAAAACAAACGTTGTAGCTTGAGAACAACCAGAGTTGTGAATTTTTAAGTCTTTAGAAATCACAGTACTTTGCAGATTTAAATGGCTTCCTTTGAAGTCAATAGGGAAAATAGCAGTGTGCACTCGGGGACTTAGCATGGTGAGTTCCGATAAACCAACAGGAATTTAAGGTTCTGTGGGGGCCTAAACCACGATTTAACAGTCAGACTTTTGTTACCTTGCCCAGGGAATTCGGTTGCTGAGGTGACTTGGCTGTCCTTGGTGCTGAACGCAGTGGCTAGTGCTTTGCACTCCTTTGCAAAACTGGACTTATGGGTGGACTCACAATCTACCCTTCAGATGTAGAGGTCTTTGGGGGGCCAGGACCAAGAATCGACCCTTGGATCTTCACCAACTCGTCCGATGGCTCCAGGTGCAGAGGTAGCTCCTAGCTGTCAATCACTGGGCGGGTTGTGCCAATTATGCTTTGCTGCTCCAGTCAAAGTCCCTTCTTTCAGAGAGGGGTCACTGGTGATGTTGGTCTCTATACTGGAAGGGAGGAGGGTGCCCTGGAGTCGGTGAATGTAGTGTGGCATCATTTCTGTGCAGGCGACAGATAAGCCTTGGTAGCTGCAATGGTGGTCCACAGGCTTTCTGGCAGCGAGAGGTCATTTGGCAGGGAGTAGAGGCTTGAAACTTGGCACAAGCCTCCCTCCCACTCCTTAGATGCTGGACACTGAGTTTCTTTGGGTGCAGGCACTCAGAGTCTGTTAGATTGCAGGTTTTCAAACTCTGCCCTTCTTTACTCCTACAGTTTACAGGGGACTGGTACCACCAATCAGGGGAGTCTCCCTTGGAGTTTCAGTGTCCACAGGGGTCTCTCTTGCTGGGACCAATGAGCCTTCACCTTGGGCACATGCTGGGCATGCGGTTCCAGTGCTGGTCTCCTTAGATCTTCTTTGCCCTGGGGCTGGAGTCCAGATCCTGTGGTTGGTGCTGTCATCTTTGTGTGCGTCTTTCTTCTTTTCCAGGTAAGATCTAAGCTCTGGTGCCAGGGGAGCCCATTAAATCCTTGTTTAGGGGCGTTTAAGGGCATGAGGGGCAGTAGCCAATGGGCTACTGTCCCTGTGGCTAGTTCGGCCCTGCAGTGAAGACTTCCTGTGAGAGTACGTCATTGTTTTACCCAGAATCCACTGCTCTTAGGGGTGGCAAGATGGCAGAATCCTTCCTTGGCTGTGCAGACCTCATAGCCCACCTAGTTTGCGGGTGGTGCACAACTCCTGCATAGCTAATTTCCCACCTGCCTGGCCAGGCAGGGCAGGTAGGTATTTGTCCTCCACTGGGTGGACAGCTTTTGGCACATCAAAGTTGGGGGTAGCCTTTGAAGCTCATTGCCCTGATACTAATCTCACTAGCCAGCCTGAGAGGGAGGAGGCGTGACCTCCTTCCTGCCCAGTCCCTTTGTCTTACATCCTGCCGAAGTGCTAGCACCATCAGCTGGAGTTTAGACTTTTGTCTGTGGTGGCAGTGGCTCAGGAAAGCCCACTAAAACAGTACAGGACTTGGTAACTTGGTGGGCACCCTGTAAGGGAGCCACCTGGGCATCTGCTTTTTAATCCTTGACATAGGCATCATGTTCAGGGTTAAAAAGCACAGTATTTGATACCAAACACGTCAGGATTCACCCGGGCCATTACAAAGCTGGACATCTGAGAAGTGGTCAGATGCCAGCCCATGTTATCCAACGGACCGTACTCATGTAACAGTGCACCCTGACCCCTGGGCTAGAGCGGGCCTCCCTTAGGGGTGACTGACCTGGCCATGGGTAGTAACGGGGACTCTGGTGCAGTCAGAGTCTCACTCAAGCAGCAAGCTTACAGGGATGGTAAGAGACTTGCCAATGGGCCTATGCAATTTGACATACAGTTTTAGGGGAAAGAGCATTGGTACTGGGGCCTGGTTAGCAGGCCTGAGTATACTAACTGAGCCCAAAAACCAGCATCAAGCAGTTCAAATGGGGGCATCTGCAAACACACACTACCATCAGATGCCAGGGTTTAAACCTTCTACGTACAGAGTGCCAGTTCAAGCACTCTACCCGCATTACACAGGTGACTCTGTTGTGCTATGCAGCAAAGTTTAACCGTAGCATTTGGACAAAACATCTTGCTATTTTGACACTTTGAAGACATTGTATTTAGAGATAATTGAAATAACAATCTCTCTCTTCCATCCCATTATGAGATAGAAGAGGGAGAGAGAGAGAAATAAATTGAAGAGAATGAGAGTGAGAGAGACATTTGGAGAAAGAGAAAGACAGAGAGGAATTGCGAGAGAGAGAAAGAGGGGAGTGAGAGAGAGAGAGATTTTTAGGCTTTGATAAATAGTATACTTAAAATGAGACATTTGGAGATAGAGATTGACAAAGAGAAATGGAGAGATCGGGGACTGAGAGAAAGCGAGGGAGAGCTTTGTAGGCTTTGATGAATGATATACTTAAAATGAGACAATTGAAAAATGTATTTGTCAAGTAAAAAGAGTGAGTTCACCTTTCTGTATCTATCTTAAATATTTGAAATTGAAAAGAAATTAAATTAGGGTAGTTACAAGTTGCACACCTGGTCTGGTTCCCTCAACTTTCACTGTAAAGTTCAGAGAGTATAACCACTAGGCCCCAGGTGACCAACTACTATGTAGTATGGAGACTTCACTGTGACAGTCAAACCAATTCTTTTTGTGGGAAACAAATGTGAATGTTCCATAACTAGGAATGTTTAATATTAAAAAAAATGCTAAACAAATAGACACCCCATCAACGGATATCATGATTTGAACCTTCAACCCACAGAGTGACAGGCCAAGAGCATGTTACAGAAGACTCAGTTATGTGATGCAGAAAATGTGGCTATAACATTCGGACCAAACAAAGGTAGTGTGACACTTTGAAGTCAGTAGTGGTCATTATGACCTTGGCGGTCAGGTTACCGCCAGGCTTAACGTGGTGGTATCACCACCAACAGGCTGGCGGTAATGACTGCCAAATAATGACCATGGCGGTGATCCCTCCCATAGACAGCCAATGTACCACACCAAACGCCAGCACGGTACGAACACTGAACATGGCGGTAGCCACCTACAGGCAGGCGGAAGACAAAGATCCGCCCACCATATTATGACATAGCACACCGCCAGGATTTCTGGAGCGGTAGCAATGACACCAAAAGCCTGGCGGAAACTCATCACATAAAAGGAGACACTCACCTCTGGGGACACATAGGAGTCGGTGGCTGCCATGGAACCTGAACTGCAAGTCTTCCCGATGCTGTTCTACGCCATGCAAAGAAAGCCAGGACACATACCCTGTTCCAACCACTGTATTCCTGTTGGATGAATACTCAAAATGCAGAAACATACACAACTGCATATACATACATGCAGGCCCAAAAGCCAGTCCAAAGTCACAAATGCCCACAAGGCAAAGTCCAAGCCCCAACTTGATTCCTGACAACATCAGGACTCCACCGTTCAGGGGCATCATTTTGGAAATGGGCAGGCACCTCATGGGGCAGGAGGTGGAGGGCATAACAATGGGAGGGGGCTCCCTGCCCACTGGTTCATGAGGGGGCTCCTTGCCCACTGGTCCTGCTGAGGGCTCCCTGCCCACTGGTTCTGGAGGGGGCTCCTTGCCCACTGGTTCTGGAGGGGGCTCCTTGCCCACTGGTTACCTAGGTGGCTCCTTGGCCTCTGGTTCAGGATGGGGCTCCTTGTGCACAGTTTTGTGAGGGGCTTCCTTGTCCTTGGTTGTGGGTGGGGCCACCTTGGGCTCAGTTTTGTGAGGGCCTCCTTGTCCTTGGATTTGGGTGGGGCCTCCTTGGACTTGGATCTGGGTGGAGCCCCCTTGGCCTTCAATCTAGGTGGGGCCTCCTTGGCCTTGGATTTGGGTGGGGCCTTCTTGGCTTTGGATTTGGGTGGGGCCTCCTTGGGCTCAGTTTTGTGAGGGCCTCCTTGTCCTTGGATTTGGGTGGGGTCTCCTTGGCCTTGGATCTGGATGGGGCCTCCTTGGCCTTGGATCTGGGTGGAGCCCCCTTGGCCTTCGATCTAGGTGGGGCCTCCTTGGCCTTGGATTTGGGTGGGGCCTTCTTGGCTTTGGATCTGTGTGGGGCCTCCTTGGCCCTAGGTTTTGGAGGTGGCTCTATGGTCTTGGTAGTCTGTTTGGGATGGGGTGGCACTTTAGTGCTCCATTTTTGGGGTGAGGAAAGTCCTTGGTGCAGGGGAGACAGAGCCACACTCATGTGCCCCTTAGTGGCAGCTGGACACTTTGGGGGTGGAGCAGTGTCAGACTGGGTGCTCGAGGTACTGTGCTGGGGGGTGGGACCTTCTTCTTACGGCAGAAGGGGGGTGCGGGATGGAAGAGGTCAAGGCGGGCAAGGAAAAACTTCTTAGGGCCAATGGGGTGGGATGTGGGAGGAGGGATATGAGTAGAGGTAGAGGAAGTGGTTGTAGGAGGAGGAGGTGTGCTGGACTTAGGTGCAGGTGCATGGACATTGTGAGTGTGTGAGGTGGATGGCTGTTGGGGGTCTGAGTGCTAGCATTTCTGTGTCTTTGGAGGTGGAGGGGCAGACAGGGAGGGAGAGGACAAACATGACATGTGGATGGATGTTGTGGTGGTGTCTGCAAGTGAGGTGGGTGTGCTGCATGATGTGGTGATGGTGGTGGCGGTGACTGTGCATGTGGTGTGTGGGGTGCATGTCTATGGGTCTGCTGTTGTGGTGACTGTGTGCAAGGCTGTGTAGGAGGCATGTTCAGGGACTGTTGATACAGTGCATGCATGTGTGAGTGAAGATGTGACTGTGAAGTAGAAGGAGGGGAGACAGTGGAGTCTGTGGATGATGTTGTGTGTGCATCTGGGTGTTGGCTGTGTGACTGCTTATGGAATGAAGTGTGCTGCCTATGTTTGTGCGAGTCTTGTGTGTTGTTTTGGGTGCATGCTTGTCATAATGTGTGCGTGGGATGGGTTGGGGGTGAGGAGACTGGGAAGTGGTAGTTGGGGTGGGGGGGACGGATGAAACAGGGACACTGGTTGCTGTCAGTGAAGAGGCCAGAGCCTGAAATTATCTCTGTAGGGCCGTCAACCCACCGTGAATGCCCTCCAGGAAGGCATTGCATTGCTCCTTCTGGGATGCCAGCCCCTGGATGGCATTCACTATTGTTGACTGCCCTACAGAGATGGATCTCAGGAGGTCAATAGCCTCCTCACTGAGGGCAACAGGGCTGACTGGGGCAGGGAATGAGGTGCCTGGGGCGAAGGAGATGCCCAACCTCCTGGGTGAGTGGGCATGGGCAACACAGTGGGGGGCTACTAGGAGGACGGTGCTGGTATGTGGGCTGGAGGTTGAACCTGTAGCTGGGGTGGTCCCAGAGGGGTCTGCCACCACCAGGGAGCTCTCATCAGAGGAGGAATCAGAGTCAGTGGTATCACCTGCTGTCCCAGCCGTGGTGCTTCCCTCGCCCTCTGTCCCACTGGTCCCCTCGGCAGACTCTGCTTCCTGGGTCGCGTGGGCTGCAGCTCCCTCGCTCAACGGTACCCTTCCTCCTTCACCAGATGATGCTAATGAAACACATGGAAAGGATGACAAAAGTAGAGGGGGGAGAAAGAAAGGGAGCACAGGGTCAATCAGCGCACCAATAGCACAAATGGCATACACATCACTGAGACTGAGAATGTGCAGTATGGACCACACTGGCATACCATTGGTTAAGTACCACAGCAGGTAGGAGCCAAACACTGCCAGCTACACACTAATTGGGACCAGTTAAGCCCTGTCTGACATGGGAAGCCAGCTACCTAGCTAACAAAAACATGCATTTCACCCTATTAACCTAAGCTGGACCATGAAGCAATGTCTAAATTGGCATATTGGGGCATCCACTGACTAGTATCCTGCACCAAAATCCCATGCCAGGCAACAGAGATGGTTGTCAAACACACTGTACTTACCCCCGTTGTGCCTGCTATGATGCTCTCAAGCACCCATCCAGCACTGGGTAGGCCACCACCAGTATGCGGCCATCAGGGGGGTCAGGTTCTGATGGGCACCCCTCCGTCGTTGGGTGGCCGTCCCCAGCTGGGCATCCGCAGTGTTCCAGGTCCAGCGTCTCAGGTCCTCCCACCGTTTTCTGAAGTCGGTGATCCGCCTGCTATAGACCCCCAGGGTCTGCATGTCCTTGGCGATGGCATGCCAGAACCCATTCTTCTGATGGGCACTGACCTACAGAGCTAACACAAATTGTGGGACAACATTAAACAGACAATCCAGCCTATCACACATATGCCCAACAAAATGCATTATCCGCTCATCCGGCACACATGACCCATATCCCTGCATTAGCGCTGCAACCAGCCATATCCCCCCATATGACACACTGCCAGCACACACACATCCTTATACAGCCATGTCGCATGCAACATACCCATGGTGTACTCACCTGTCGGTCTGGAGGCCCATACAACTGCCCATAGTGGGGTAGGACCCCATCCACGAGCCTCTCCAGCTCCTCCTTCGTAAAGTCTGGGGCCTTTTCCCTTGTTGCACGAGCCATGGAAGGTTCCAGACACAGGTCACAGCAGCACACGCAGTGGAGATGTTCTCCTGTGGAAAGTAAGGAATCAAGTGAATAGGTAGATATAAAACCGCAGTCACGTCCGTGGTGGTGAACACCGCCACCACCGGCATTGATCATAATTGGTTTCCATACTTCATAGAGAGCTATATTAGCCAATGAGGAATTGCATGGCAGTGCAGACCGCCTCCCGCCATGATGCGAACGCCAGCGGAATTAGGTCACTTCCACCTGTCCCTGAATACAGGACAGGCGGGTGCCATTTCCTAATGCCGACACACATGTGCAGATTGATAAGTGTGTCATTGTAGTCAAATGTTCTCACCTATACAATTCCAGTGTCCAACATACAAGCATGCTCTGTGTACACTGCTGTAATGTGTTCATGGTTCCTGTAGTCACTCCCTTCTTATTTTTGGGTCCCTTATGTACCAACCACTGCAGAGGAATAAGAGGAGGAGGCAAGCACCCGTGTACAGACCCCTTGTGGACTTGGCGTCACTGGAGGACAGACACATCATACTCACCTATCGTCTGGACAGGGCCACAATCACAGAGCTGTGCGCACAATTGGAGCCTGATCTGCTACCTGCTATCCGTTGCACCACAGTAATGCTCCCTCTTGTGCAGGTACTCTCAGTGCTCCATTTCCTGCCAACTGGCTCTTTCCAGGTGAGAGTGGGCTTGGCTGCAGGAATGTCACAGACAATGTTCTCTATTGTGCTTGCACAGGTTTTGGCAGCCTTGCTCAAACAGATGTGCAGCTACATCACATTGACCAGGGTAGTTGATTTACACGCTGTGAAGGCTCAATTCTATGCAATGGGACATGTCCAACATCTAATTGGAGCCATTGATGAGACCCATATTGCCTTAGTCCCCCCCAGGGCCAGTGAACAAGTGTACAGGAATCGGAAGAGTTTACACACACTTAGGGGGTCATTACAACCCTGGCAGACGGTGTTAAAGGTGCGGTAATACCGCAAACAGGCCGGCGGAGAAAAAAAGGGAATCATGACCGTGGCGGAAACCGCCAACAAAGACAGCCACTTTAACACACCGCCCGCCACGGCGGTACAGACAAGCAGCGCGGCAGTCACCGCCAACAGACAGGCGGAAGACAATCTACCGCCCATAGTATCACAACCCGCCAATCCGCCACCTTTTCCGGGGCGGATTCACTGTGGATAAAAACACGGCGGAAACAGTTTCTGCAATGGGAAAACGCTCATCTGAACACGTCCCACGAGGAAGGAGGACACCATGGAGCCGGAATTACAAATCCTACTGGCTCTTGTATTCCTACTCATGTACGAAGACCAACGCCGGCGAAGACAACGGTGAGTACTGCACCTACGACATAGGGGAGTGGGGAGGCAAAAGTCAGGGGGACACACACACAACACCCCCTCCCCCACCCTTGCATATTACAACACACACACCAATGCATTTAGAAACATCACAGTAACAACCCACAACCCCCCCGGAAGAATGCAAAGACAAAATGAAATCAGTTCAAACATTGTAATGTATCAATATACATGTCTCAAATATATACAGATATATTATAAAATCATTCAAAAGTATATACATTACGAGAAGTAGTGCAGATATGCACATATCAATGTCCGTGCACCACTAGTCCAAAAATGCATGGGCGAGGCCCACACAAGATACCTGTCCACAAACGGAGAGAACACTGCCGGGGCATCAGAGAGAAATACAACAGGCACCTCAGGGGGAAGGGAAGGGGGGGGCACCTCAGCCGGATGTGTGCAAAGCCAGATCCACGACGGGGCTCCATGCACATTGATGTATCCTGGGGAGTGCAAAGCCACAGTCTCTCAAGTCTCTACAGTGGGTGGGTTGCCCACTGGACCATCCTGGGGAGTGCACAGCCATAGTCTCTCAAGTAGATAACAGCCTCCACTGGTTCTGGAGGGGGACTGGTGCCCAGAGTGCTTCATCCTGTGAAGGACAGACAGAGTGGATGGATCTCTCCACTGGTTCTGGAGGGGGACTGGTGCCCAGACTGGATTAGTCTCCCCGTGACAGTTCCTGTCCCGTCACTGTCCCAGCTGCACATGGGATAACGATGTTTGATGTGGCGGTCTTTTCCTTCTCCAGCGGTGCATGCCCTGTTCAGCGGTGCTTGCCCTGTTCAGCGGTGCATGCCCTGTTCAGCGGTGCTTTGCCATGGCGGTTCTGGACTGTTCAGCGGTGCTTTGCCATGGCGGTCTCTGGACTGTTCAGCAGTGCTTTGCCATGGCGGTTCTGGACTGTTCAGCGGTGCTTTGCCATGGCAGTTCTGGACTGTTCAGCGGTGCTTTGCCATGGTGGTTCAGACTGTTCAGCGGTGCTTTGCCATGGCGGTTCTGGACTGTTCAGCAGTGCTTTGCCATGGCGGTCTCTGGACTGTTCAGCGGTGCTTTGCCATGGCGGTCTCTGGACTGTTCAGCGGTGCTTTGCCATGGCGGTCTCTGGACTGGGCATTGGTGTGTGGCATGATGTTCTCTGGACTGGGCATTGGTGTGTGGCATGACGTTCTCTGGACTGGGCATTGGTGTGTGGCATGACGGTCCCTCATTGCCCAGCGGGGCTGTGGCTGCCGGGGCCCTCCTGGGCAATGACTCTGGCGGTGGTCTCCTGACCAGTGACGATACTTGGGCCCTCCTGGGCACTGACTCCGGCAGTGGCGGTGGTCTCCTGACCAGTGACGATACTTGGGCCCTCCTGGGCAATGACTCTGGCGGTGGCGGTGGTCTCCTGAACAGTGACGATACTTGGGCCCTCCTGGGCAATGACTCTGGTGGTGGTCTCCTGACCAGTGACGATACTTGGGCCCTCCTGGGCACTGACTCCAGCGGTGGCGGTGGTCTCCTGACCAGTGATGATACTTGGGCCCTCCTGGGCACTGACTCCGGCGGTGGCGGTGGTCTCCTGACCAGTGATGATACTTGGGCCCTCCTGGGCAATGACTCCGGCGGTGGCGGTGGTCTCCTGACCAGTGACGATACTTGGGCCCTCCTGGGCACTGACTCCGGCGGTGGCGGTGGTCTCCTGACCAGTGACGATACTTGGGCCCTCCTGGGCAATGACTCTGGCGGTGGTCTCCTGACTAGTGACGATACTTGGGCCCTCCTGGGCAATGACTCTGGTGGTGGTCTCCTGACCAATGACGAAACTTGGGCCCTCCTGGGCACTGACTCCGGCGGTGGTCTCCTGACCAGTGACGACGGTGCTGGCAGTGGCGTCCCGGCCGCCGGGAAGGATGCCGCACTTCTCCGCCGTGATGCTCACACCAGGCTGTGCAGACTTCTTCTGGCCCTTCCCCACCTTTGGAGGAGTCACAGCTGACTCTGCAATCCCCCTGTGACCCCTGTGAGTTGTTTTGCCTCCAGGAGTCTTCACACGGGCCCGTCTGCCACTTTCCAACTTCAGAGCCTTTACAGGGGGTGGACTGGCAGTGCCTTGGCTCCGTGTCACACTGCCCGCCCTGGTGGCCGGTGCACTCCACACACCTTGAACACGCACCACTGGTACTGGAGGCTTTTTGGCTGAGGCGCTACGACGGGACTGATGAATTGGAGGGGTGGGTGTGGGGGCAAAAAGGTCAACTTTGCAGAGGGACAGTTTCTGACGAACCCTGGGATGGGTAGCTGGAGGGGGTCTGGGAGTGGAGGAAGAGGAGGTAGTTGTAGGAGGTGTCACTTTAGGTGTTTTGGGTGCAGGTGCAGGTACTGGAGGCTGTCGTGAGGTGGATGGATGTTGGGTGTGTGGGTGCCCGCGTTTGTGTACTTTTGGAGGGGGCATCACAGACACACTGTGAGAGGACACAGGGGACGCGTAAATGGGAGTGGAGGTGGTGATTGCAGGTGAGCGGGGTGTGGTGCTGGGTGTTCTGGTGCGAGTCCTGGTGCCTGTAGATGTAGTGCATGCAGGTGAGAGTGTAGACGACACTGGGAGGGAGGAGGGAGACGATGAGAAGGGGGACACAGTGGAGGCAGTGGATGTTGCTGTGTCCGTATGTGTGTGATGCTTGTGTGAGTGCCTGTGGGATGTGTGGTGTCTATGTTTGCCTGAGCTACTTTTGTGTGTTGAGGTGTGTGCATGCTGGTCTGATGGTGCGCTTGGGATGGGCTGGGGTACAGGGGATTGGGTCTGGGTGGAGGAGGTTGGAGGGGGAGGCTAGACACAGGGACAATGGCTGCCATCAGTGCTGAGGCCAGAGATTGCAGGGTTCGCTGAAGGACAGCCTGACCAGAATGAATGCCCTCCAGGAATGCATTACCGTGTTGCAACTCCCTTTCTACACCCTGGATGGCATTCACAATGGTAGACTGCCCAACAGTGAGTGACCTGAGGAGGTCAATGGCCTCCTCACTGAGGGCAGCAGGGGTTACTGGGGCAGGGCCTGAGGTGCCTGGGGCGAAGGTGATGCCCACCCTCCTGGGTGAGCGGGCACGGGGCGAACGCTGAGGGGCTGCTGGGAGGGCGGTGCTGGTAGGGGAGGTGGCAGCTGTACCTGTAGAAGTGGGGCGCACAGATGGTGCCGCCACCACAAGGGAGCTCCCATCGGCGGACGAGTCCGTGTCGCTGGTTGGTGATCCGGTGGCCGACGTGAAGCTCCCCTCGCCCTCCGTCCCACTGGTGCATTCTGAGTCTGTGGTGTGGCCCTCCATGGCCATGTGGGATGTAGCTCCCTCGTGCTCCGGTGCCACTGTACCTCCGCCTGATGATGCTCAAAAGAACAGGGAGAGCACAAAAAGGGGGGGGGGGAAGACAGAAGAAAGACAGGTTGAGTGCATGGCATACCGCTACCGTTGGCGGACAATACAGACACAGCAGCCCCCTGCACTACGCTGTGCTCCTGGCCTCTACAGATGCAAGTTCTGGGATCTGGCCTACATGGCTATGGTGGACATCTGCACACATGGATGCCACAGGGGCATGTATACCTGTACTTGGCACTCTACTGCGGTGGGGTAGAGTGCCACATGGCCTGCATTACGGAGGGGCCTAGCCTACGTATTTCTACCTGGCCTAGGTACACCCACAGCCCTCCTCCCTCAGCCAGCCCCTCCACTGCGCACCAAGTACCCAGAACGAGGTTGTACTCACCCCCTTGTGTCTGCTGTGATGCCCTCAAGCGCCCATCGAACTCCGGGTAGGCCATCGCCATATCCGGAATATCAGGGGGATCATGGTGCAACGGGCACCCCTCCCACGTTGGGAGGCCATCCCCAGCTGAGCCTCCGCCGTCTTCTTGCTCCAGCGGCGAATGTCCTCCCATCTTTTCCGGCAGTGGGTGCGCCGTCTCTGGTTGACCCCCAGGGTCCGGACGTCCTTGGCGATGGCACGCCAAATGTCTTTCTTCTGATGGGCGCTGACCTACATGACATGCACAAGGGAAGATGCAAAGTCATTACCAACTGCACCGTCGATGTGAGTGGCCCCCCTCCCTACCCTAGCCATGTGGCACATTCATTCACATGCATTAATGTTCCCTGAACTCTGCCCCCTCCCCTCTTACAACCAGCCCTATCCACCCAGGCCTAGCCCGTACAACGTGCTAACTGTGTACTAACCTGTTGGTCTGGAGGACCGTAGAGTAGCGTGTACTGGGGGAGGACCCCGTCTACTAGTTTCTCCAACTCCTGAGCAGTGAAGGCAGGGGCCCTTTCCCCAGACGCAGCAGCCATCGTCGCTTCCAGACCGAGGTGACAGCAGCACTTGCAGTGTAGGTCCTCTCCTGTCGAAGATCAGGTATCTAGTGATTGAACAGATAGAAAATGGCAGTGACGTCCGCGGCGGTGACGTCCGCGGCGGTGCGTATCATCACCGGCGGCGCACTTGTTCATTGGCTCCTGGGACCCATAGGGTCCAATGTTAACCAATGCAGCATTGCGCTGCGGTCTTCGACCGCCTACTGCGACGGTGTGCAACGGCAACGCAGTTACCCCACAATCCCATTGTCCCAGTTTAGAGGTCAGGCAGCTGCCATTTCAGGGGCGCACATGGCTTCATTTACTTCTGTGTCACACATAGCTAGGCCTACACTCAACACACATACAGGAAGGGTTTTGTGTTTGGTGTCGTGTTCTGTGTAACTGTGGGTACATACCTGGAAAAAAGCTGACTCTGTGGTCGCTGTTGTCCTTCCTAGGCGCCGTCATTTGGGACAATTGAGAAGATGGCGGAATCCTCTGGTGTACCGACCGCTGGTGGACCTGTTGACAATGGAGGAGTGACATTTAATCGTCACCTACAGGTTAGACCGTGCCACTATCCATGAACTATGTACCCGGTTGGAGCCAGACCTGATGTCACCAATCCGCCATCCCACTGGAATCCCCCCTGACGTGCAGGTGCTGTCAGTGCTCCATTTCCTTGCAAGTGGGTCTTTTCAGACAACAGTGGCCATGGCATCAGGGATGTCCCAGCCTATGTTTTCCAACGTGCTGTCCAGAGTGTTGTCTGCCCTGCTGAAACACGTAAGGGGATACATCATTTTCCCTGAGGTGGAGGACTTGCCTACAGTTAAAGGTGACTCCTATGCCCTTGGACATATCCCCAACATCATAGGTGCTATTGATGGGACCCATGTAGCTCTGGTCCCCCCCCCACAGGAGTGAACAGGTGTACAGGAACCGGAAGAGTTATCATTCCATGAATGTACAGATGGTATGTTTGGCAGACCAGTACATCTCTCAGGTAAATGCTATGTTTCCTGGCTCAGTGCATGACGCTTACATTCTGCGGAATAGCAGCATCCCTGATATGATGGGTCAACTCCAGAGGCACCGTGTGTGGCTATTAGGAGACTCTGGTTACCCCAACCTGTCCTGGCTATTGACCCCAGTGAGGAATCCCAGGACCAGGGCAGAGGAACGCTACAATGAGGCCCATGGGCGGACTAGGAGGGTGATTGAACGCACCTTCGGCCTCCTGAAGGCCAGGTTCAGGTGCCTCCATATGACAGGTGGTTCCCTATTCTAATCACCGAAGAAGGTGTGCCAGATCATCATCGCCTGCTCTATGCTTCACAATCTTGCATTGCGACGCCAGGTTTCTTTACTGAAGGAGGATGGTCCAGATGACGGTGTTGTGGCAGCTGTGGAGCCTGTGGACAGTGATGAGGAGGAAGCTGAGGAAGAAGACAACGACAACAGGGAGTCAGTCATACAGCAATATTTCCAGTGACACACAGGTGAGAACATTTTCATTTTTACCATTACATTCACTGTCACACGTCTACCTCTATCCTGTGTGTAATTTCATAGGATTATTTGGTAACTGAGTTGTTCCTTTCCATTACGGTTTCACAGGTGTGCTTACCAACGTGTGTCATCTGCATGCATCCTTCAAGGACTTGTGATGTGTGACATAGGTATGTTGCCTTTACAACTTGAATCGCATTTTGACACTGTCATTGATAATACATTTTACCAAATCATAGACTGACTCAACATTGTTTTGTGGTTCAAGGGTGTTTATTTAAGTGCTCAAAAATGGAGGGGGGTTGTAAAATGGTGATGAGTGATGGTGGAGGAATGTCCATGGCAGAGTCCAGTCTATTAGTCTCACAGGTGCACTGCCCATATGGGCATAGGAAGTGGAGCTGGGGCAGTTTAAGTATGGACAGGGTAACAAAGTGGGACAATGGGAGGACAGTCAGGGTGGTCTCATTTCCACAAGGGGTCTTGCCATCTTGCTCTGTCCTGTTCCTAGATCTCAGGGACCGCTTGCGTGGTGGTTGTCCATCTGCAGGGGGTGGGATGCTGGTGTGGTGGTCCTGTGGCGGGGCGTCCTGTCCACTAGCGCCGGCAGAGGTGGTGGCCAGTTCATCGTCCATGCTAGTGTCAGGGGCCCCTTTGAGTGCCACGGTGTCCCTCAAGGTCTTTTGTATGTCCTTCAGCACCCCTACGATGGTGCCCAAGGCGGAGCTGATGGTCCTGAGCTCCTCCCTGAACCCCAAATACTGGTCCTCCTGCAGGCGCTGGGTCTCCTGAAACTTGACCAGGACCGTCGCCATCATCTCCTGGGAGTGGTGGTATGCTCCCATGATGGAGGAGAGGGCCTCGTGGAGAGTGGGTTCCCTTGGCCTGTCCGCCCCCTGTCGCACAGCAGCCCTTCCAGTTACCCTGTGTTCCTGTGCCTCCGTCCCCTGGACCGTGTGCCCACTACCACTGCCCCCAGGTTCCTGTTGTTGTTGGGGTGGTGGGTTATCCTGGGTTCCCTGTAGTGGTGGACACACAGCTGATTGACCTGTCCTGGGTACGGAGGTTTGGGCCCGCTGGGTGGGTGCAGTGCTGGTGTTACCAGAGGGTGGAAGGTCAGTGTTGGGCTGTGCCTGTGCAAGGGGAACCGACTGTCCCGAGGCCCACGATGGTCCGGGCTGGTCATCAGGATCCAGTAGGGCAGAGCTTCTATCGTCACTGTGGGCCTCTTCTGTGGGTGGAGTGGAGTTGTCTGGACCCTCCGGTGTGGTGACAGTCCTTCGTGATCCTGCAGGGGCATAAGAGCATGATTATTGCATGTGTGTGTGTCATGGTGTGCAATGGGTGTGTGTGCATGTACCCCAGTGCAAGCATTCCTGTGTGGTGGCTTGTGTGACGATGGTTAGGAGTTGTTAGGGGTATGTACAGTGAGCATGCTTTAGTGCTGGGTGTCCATGCTTAGTTGTGTCATGCAGTGCTTGGTGTTGGGATGTGTGGTTTGTGTTCTTAGTGCATTAGTGACGAGTTTGGGTGATAGGGGAGGGGGTGAGGGTGGGGGTGTGTGATAGCATGCAGGTAGGGTGGGGGATCTGATAGTTAAGATTTGACTTACCAGTGTCCATTCCTCCACGACTCCTCTGAGGCCCTCTGGATGCATGATGGTCAAGACTTGCTCCTCCCATGTTGTTAGTTGTGGGGGAGGAGGTGGGGGTCCGCCGCCAGTCCGCTGAACCGCGATGTTGTGCCTTGAGACCGCTGAACGCACCTTCCCCCGTAGGTCGTTCCACCTCTTCCTGATGTCCTCCCGATTTCTTGGATGCTGTCCCACAGCATAGACCCTGTCCACGATTCTGCGCCACAGCTCCATCTTCCTGGCTATGGATGTGTGCTGCACCTGTGAGCCAAATAGCTGTGGCTCTACCCGTAGGATTTCCTCCACCATGACCCGGAGCTCCTCCTTGGAAAAGCAGGGGTGTCTTTGGCATGACATGAGGTGGTGTGTGTGATGTGTGGGGCGGTGTCAGTGTTGATGTGTGTGGTGATGTGTAGTGGTGTGTGGTGTTTTATGCATGGATGTTGTGTGGGTGATGGTGTTGTGTGCCTCTGTGTGGTGGGATTGTCTAATCTGTGCTGTCTCTCTGGCCTTCGTGACTAATTTTTGGTCGTAGGTGTTTGTGGGTGATGTGGGTGTGTGTTTTATATTGTGTTGGGTGTGTGGGAGTGGTGTGTGTATTTGGAATTGTCCAATGTGGCGGTGTTTTGGAGATGTGTGTGTATTTTGAGCGCGGCGGTGTGTACCGCCAATGGAATACCGCGGTTGAAAGACCGCCGCGTGGATTCGTGGGTCGTAATAGCATGGGCTTGTTTCTGTTGGTGTGGAGGTGGAGGTTTTGTTTTCGCCAGTTTAACACTGACCTTTGGTGTGGCGGACTTGTGTGGGTGTCTGTATTTCGGCGGATTCCGAGATGTGTGTCATAATAGCTGTGGCGGAATACCGCGGCCGCGGCGGTGTATTGGCGGTCTTCTGCACGGCGGTAAGCGGCTTTTACCGCCAATGTTGTAATGACCCCCATAATGTCCAGATGGTGTGCCTTGCTGACCAGTACATCTCCCACGTCACTGCCTAGTATCCTGGGTCGGTGCATGATGCCTTTGTCCTGAGGGATAGCAGTGTCCCACAGCTGATGGAACAACTACAAAGGCACAGATTGTGGCTAATAGGTGAGCCTGAGTACCCACCCAATGTATTTCAGTGTATGCCTTCAGGAGTCATAGCCCATGCCATTGTGCAGGGATAATGTGTGTCCCTTACTTCTTGCAGGTGATTCTGGGTACCCAAACTTGTCCTGGCTCCTGACCCCTGACCCCTGACCCCTGTTAGGAATCCGAGAACAGGGGCAGAGAATAGGTACACTGATGAACATGGGCATACTAGGAGGATTGTCGAAAGGACCTTCGGGCTCCTGAAGGCTAGGTTCAGGTGCCTCCATCTGACAGGTGAATCCCTGTGCTCCTCCCCTGAGAAGGTCTGCAGAATTGTTGTTGTGTGCTTCATGTTGCACAGTTTGGCCCTCAGAAAGCATGTGCCCTATCTGCAAGAGGAGGGAGATGGAGGAAGAGGAGGAGGATGTGGACAACAGGTCACATATGATCCTGCAGTACTTCCAATGACACTCAGGTAAGACTGTTGAACTAAACATTTCTACATTTTAGTGTTGTGCTGTGTGACTGTAGCATAATGCAAGTCATTACCTTTGCATCCCACCTGACTGTCACCTATGCCTTCCCTTATTGCAGATGTTGGTGTTGTTCCAACAGTATACTGTTTTGATGTTTACAGACTGCTGAGACACATGGATGGGTCAACATGTTACTGGACATTTACACAGGATCACACAGTTCATTACAGTTCTATCCATTTGTACATTACCTATAGATAAAGCACTATTACTCAAGTTGTGTCCAAGGGTGTTTATTGAAAATTGGTATAAAATGGGAAATGCAATAGGGTGGGGTGATGGTTGGGAATAGTCCAGTGTAGTGGGCCAGTCTGTTTTCAGCACAGGTTCAGTGTCCAAGGGATCATAGGAAGGGGAGCAATGGCAGTTCAAAGTGGACAGGGTGACACAGTGGAACACAAGCGGGACATTCAGGAGGGCCTAATTTCTTGGCGGTGGTCTTTGTCTTGGTAAGTGTTCCTGGTGTCTGTCTGGTTCACAGGGACCGTTTGCGGGGTGGTTCATCTTCTGCAGGGGGAGGGGTGCAGTGTCCAAGGGGCCATAGGAAGGGGAGCAATGGCAGTTCAAAGTGGACAAGGTGACACAGTGGAACAGAAGCGGGACATTCAGGAGGGCCTAATTTCCTGGCGGTGGTCTTTGTCTTGGCAAGTGTCTCTGGTGTCTGTCTTGTTCGCAGGGACCGTTTGCGGGGTGGTTTATCTTCTGCAGGGGGAGGGGTGCTGGTGGTCTGTGAGTCCTGTGACAGGGCCTCCTGTCCACTGGCTGCAGCAGAAGTGGAGGGTTGGTCAGTACACTGGCTAGTGGAAGGGCCCCCCTGGTGTGCTGTTTAGTCCCTCATGATGTTGGCCATGTCACCCAGCACCCCGGCAATGGAGATCATGGTGGTGTTCAGGGCCTATAACCCTTGCTTGATCTCCTGGTGGTGTTTCCCCTGCAGCTGCTGGTTCTCCTGCATGGTGTTTATCACCTGACCCATCTTGTCCTGGGATTGTTGATAAGCCCCCAGGACATTTGTGAGTGCCTCCTGGGCAGTCGGTTTCCTGGGTCTATCTTCCCCCTGGCGCACAGCTGTCCTCCAACCGTCCCTGGCCTCCTGTGCCTGTGTCCCCGAAACAGTGTGCCCACTGCCACTGACCTCTGGACTCTCGTTGTCTTGCCTGTAAGGTGTGGACTGGGGTCCCTGTACAGATGGGTACACTTCTGATTGACGTGTCCTGGGGACAGAGGTCTGGGGTCGTTGGGTGCCTGCTGTGGTGTTAGATACTGCGGGGAAGGCTCTGTGGTGGACTGGGTGTGGGCTGGGTTAGCCGACTGACCAGTGGTCCCTGATGGGCCAGGGAGTTTATCCATATCCAGAGCTCCAGAGTTGCTGTCATCACTGGGGGCATCTTCTGGTGGGGGGCTGGGTAGCCTTGGCAGCTCCTCGCCGCTGAGATTGGCTGGGGCATCTGTGGGGCTGTAAGGGGTGTATTATGCTACATGTCTGTGACATATTCTGCATCCCTAGCTTCCCTTATATTTTTGCTGTTGTCCTGCCACCTGTGTTTGTGGATGGTGATGCATTGTTGGACTGTTAGTTCTCCATGCTGTGCATGCAATGGTGGTGGGTGTACATGCAGGGATGGAAGGGATATGCATGCAGTGGGCATGGCATGCAGGGCTTGGCATTTAGGTATGTTGAACGTGGTGGTACACTGTGTGGGATGGAGTGGGGTGATGGGAGTCAGAGTGGGCGTCGAGATGGCATGCAGGCATGGTTGGGTGATAGGTAGGAAATGTTGACTTACCAGTGTCCAGTCATCCGGCAACTCTAGTGAGTCCCTCAGGATGCAGACTTGCTCTTCTCATGCTGTCAGCGGTGGGGGAGGAGGTGGGGATCCACTGCCAGTCCTCTGGAAAGCGAGCTGGTGCCTTGCTCCTATGGAACGCACCTTCTCCCGTAGGTCGTTCCACCTCTTCCTTATGCCGTCCCTTGTTCGTGGATGCTGTCCCACGGTGTTTACACTGTCCATGATCCTCCGCCATAGCTCCATCTTCCTGGCAATGGATATCTGGTGTACCTGTGCTCGAAACAGCTGTGGCTCTACCCTGAGTATTTTCTCAACCATGACCCACAACTCCTCGTCAGTGAAACAGTGGTGCCTTTGTGGGGACATGGGTGTTGTGTGGTGTGTGTAGGTTGTGCAGGGGTGATGTGTGATGTGGTGGTGTGTGTGGTGTGTGATGCGTGTCGGCTGAATTGGTAGCTGTGATGTGTGTGCAGTTCTCTTTTGGATTGTGTCAGGTGTGAGTTTTTTGTTCTGGCCAATGTTGTCTTGTTTTGTTTTTGGGTGGTCATATCCACCGCGCCGGTGTTCATAGCTAATGGTTTACCATCGCTGAATGTCCGCTATGGTGATTCGTGGGTCATTATTTGGAGGAACTTGTTTTGGTGGCATAACGGTATGGGTGGTAGTTCTGTCAGTTTATCATGTTTGGTGGGTCTAGCGGATTTGTGGAGGTGGCTGTTTTTTGTCTGTTTCTGTGTATGTGTCATAATCTGGTGGATGGATGTTCGCCTCTGTGCCAGTATGTTGGTCGCAGTCACAGCGTCGGAATTCAGAATTTACCGCCAATATCATAATGAGGGCCATTGTATGGAGACACCATTGAAATAACAATCTCTCTCTCTCTCTCTCTTCCATCCCATTATGTGATGGGAGTGAGAGAGAGAGAGAGAGAGACAGAGACAGAGACAGAGATAGAGAGAGATTGAGAGAAAGAGAGAGAGATTTAGAGAAAGAGGTTAACAAAGAGAAATTGAGAGAGCAAGAAAGGGGAGGGCGGTGAGAGAGAATGTTTTTTTAGGCTTTGATGAATGATATACTTAAAATGAGATGTTTCCCTACAAATTGAAAAGAAAAAATTATTTGTCAAGTAAAAAGAGTGAGATCACCTTCAGGCATGTACCTTTAATTTTTGAAGTTGAAGAAAAATTAAAACAGAGAAATGACAAGTGACACACCTAGATTTGAACTTCAGTGTAATGATTGGAGACCATAACCCCTTGGACACAGGTGACTCCTTAATGTGCTCTATGCAGATTTCACTATGACAGTCAACCGAAAGATCTTTGCTGCAAAAAAAAACACATAAATGTCCCATCACTAGTGTTTTAAAGTGTCCTTAGTGGATGGTCAACCCCCTACTTTTTGCTGCTTGATGTTGTTGTCTTTGACCTGTTAGTGTACTGGGGCCTGCTAACTAGACCTCAGTGTTTATGCTCTTTCCCTCAAACTGTATTCGAATTGCCGTGGTATCAGGGCAAGGGTGGTAAAGGGGTCACCAGGGCTGCAGCACTGATTGTGCCACCCTGTGTTAACTGAGTAAAAGTGAGAATGCAGAGCTGCCATGTCAACCTACACATGCAGCCTGCTTCTCGAGTACGACTCTGCCCACACCAGGTGCTGGCAGAGTCCCTTTGCTGGCCATAGTACAGGTCAGTCCCCCCTAAGGCAGGCCTCCTATAACCCAGGAGGCAAGGTGCACTGTGCTATGAGTGGGGACGTATATGCATGAGCATATATGACCCCGTGATTGCATTTAAAACATAATGCTACCACGAATAGCCGGCGGTCCATAGGATAACATGGACTGGAATCTGGGTAGTTCCCAGATGTCCAGGTCCATGTTGGCCTGGCTGATTCTCCCATGCTTGGTATCAAACACCTTGCTTCTTAACCCTGACCATGATGTCCATGCTCAAGATTAACTATCATGCGCCCTGGTGGCACCCTTAGAGGGTGCCCACCAAGTTACCAAGCTCTCTGCTGTTTTGGCGGGCTCTATTGAGTCTCTGCCACCACAGACAAGAGTCTGCCCTCCTGCTGGTTGTGCTAGCACTTCCACAAGACAGAGACAAAGGTACTGGGCAGGCAGGAGGTCACACTTCCTCTGTCCCATGCTGGCTTGTGTGAAAGGTAATCAAGGAGGTGAACCTCGAAGGCTTCACCCACCCTTGAAGTGTAATTACTTCTCCCGCACTGGAAGACAGAGCCATTCCCACCCTGGATTGGAGGGTGCTGTCAAAATGCAGCACTGGACAAAAGCACACTTCGGGGTGGACTGACACTCTACCCTTGGAAAGTAGAGGCCTTTGGGGTCCCAGGACCTGGATTCTACAGCTTGAAATTAGACACCATGAACAGAGGTGCATAGGTGGCCTTACAAAGGTCAATCACAGGGACTGGTCATGCCAAGGGTGTTTTGCTGCTCCTTTGGAAATCGTCTCCTTCAGGATGCACGTTCTCAGGAGTGGGGTCGTTGCCGATGTCGGTCAGTAAGCTGGAGAACTGCTTGGAGTAAGAGATGTCCGGCAAGCTGTCTGTTACTGGGCTGGGGATAGACAAGACTTGGAAGTGGCAAAAAGAGTCCACAGTCATTTTGTCGACTGGAAAGTGGTAGTGGGTCAAAATCTGGTGAGAGCTTCTCTACCATTCACTCAAGAGGAGCCCAATGGGTTGCACTTCTGGGACTCAGCACGAGGGTTCTTCTGCAGGCTGCAAGTGACTGGTACCAGCAGTCCGGGGAGTCTGCTTTGGGTTCTGGCATCCACTGGAGTCCCTCTTGCTGGGAGCAATGAGTTTTCACCACGGGCACACGTTGATCACACAGTTTCGGTATATGGTCCCCTTGGGGCACTTAAGTGTCCTCTCTTTGATCTGTGACAGAGTCTGAGGTCCTATTTTCAGTGACGCTGTCTTTATTGTGCCTCTTCTTGGTCTGAAAATCAGAACTGAGGTTCTAGTGCCAGGAGAGCCCCTTAAAATCATGGTTTAGGGGGTTTTAAGGGTAAGAGGAGAGTGGCCAATGGGCTACTGGTCCCTGTGGCTAGCCCACCCTGAAGTGATGACTTCCTGTGGGAGTACGTCACTTTTCTGCCCAGACCCAACTATTCCTAAGGTTTGCCAACATGGCAGAACCATTTTTCGGCTATACAGACCTCATGGTCTACCCTAAACATGTACCTAGCCTTTAGAGGGTGTACGCCTCCTGAATAGCTCATTTTTCTGCTTGCCAGCTTGGTCAGGGTGGGAAGGGTTTTGCCCTTGAGTGGGAGACAGGAGACTACAAATCAAGGTCGGTGAAGCTTTTGAGGCTCAACCCCTTGATTACTGTAAACACTAGCCTTTCTGGGAGGGAGGAGGTATGACATCCTTCCTGCCCAGGTACTTTGTCTCCATCCTGGAGGAAGTGTTAGCATGACCAGCAGGAGAGAAGACTCCTGTCTTGGCAGAAAATGGCTCAGGAAAGCCTGCCAAAGTGGGGGAAAGCTGGTATCTTAGTGGGCATCCTCTAAGGTGCCACCAGGGTACATGCTAACTAACCCTGGGCACAAAAATCATGTTCAGGATTAAAAAGCACAGTGTTTGACACAAAACATGTGGTAAATTTGCCAGGCCATCATGGAGCTGGACATCTAAGGACTGCACTGGTACCAGCCCATGTTATCCTATAGGCCGCCAGTCACTTGCATTAGCATTAAGTTTTAAATGCTGTCACATGTCCATATATGCTTGTGTGTATATGTCCACACTCACAAAACAGTGCACCCTGCCTCCTGGCGGTAGAAGGCCTGTCTTAGGGGTGATTGACTTGTGCTATGGGCAGTAAAGGGACTCTGACTGCACTCGGTGTGGGCAGAGTTGAACTCGAGCAGGGAAGCTGCCAGTCCCGGGGTGCAGGTTACCGACTTTCTTTGGGCTCACTAAGAGGGGATTCTTCTGTAGGGTGCAGCCAGGGGAGTCTGCTTTGGTTTCAGACGTTCACTGAATGAGATTGAGGGAGAGAGACATTTAGAGAAAGATATTGACAAATAGAAATTGAGAGAGAGTGGGGCAGAGAGAGAGAGGGTTTTTTAGACTTTGACAAATTATATACCTAAAATAAGATGTGTACTGACAAATTGAAAAGTGTATTTGCCAAGTATAATGTGTAAGAACACCTTTCGGTAAATACCTAAGTTTAAAAGAAATAAAAACATTAAAACAGGGTGGTGACAAATGACACACCTAGAATCTGTTGTGCTAAGTAGCAAAACATAACTATAACATTTGAACCAAACATCTTGCTAGTGTGACACTTTGAAGTCACTGTATAGAGAGACCATTGAAATAACAATCTGTCTCTCTCTCTCTCTTCCATCCAATGGGAGGGAAGAGAGAGAGGGAGAGAGAGAAAGAGACATAAAGTGAGAGATTGAGAAAGAGAGACATTTAGAGAAAGTGATTGACAGAAGAAATTGAGAGAGAGAGGAGAGAGGAGAGAGAGATCGAGAGAATACAAGTTTTGTTAGACGTTGCTGAATTATATACTTAAAATGAAATGTTTCCGAGCAAATTGAAAAGAAAAATGCATTCATCAACTAAAAATATTGATATCACCTTTCGGTATGAGCTGTAAATATTTGAAGTTGAAATGAAGTTGAAACAGGTAAATCACCAGATACACACCTAGAGTGGAACCCTCAATGTAAATGTCCAAGACCAAAACCCCTAGTCCAGAGGTGACTCCTTACTATGCAGCATCAAAACTTCATCATGACAGTTACCCAAAAGATATTTGTAGGAAACGAAATGTAAATGTTCCATCACTAGGAACTTATAATATACAGATATACTACCATTACAAACCAGGATTTGAACTTTCAGCCTACAGAGTGACAGTCCAAGCGCTTTGCCAGCATTACACAAATGACTCTTGTGCTATGCAGCAAAACGTAACTCTAACATTCAAACCAAACGTATTCATAGTGTGGCACATTGAAGTCATTGTATGGAGAGACAATTGCAATAACAATCTATCTCTCTTTCTCTCTCTTCCATCCCATTATGAGATGGAAGAGAGAGAGAAGGAGACATAAAGTGAGAGATTGAGAGAGAGAGACATTTAGAGGCAGATGTTGGCAGAGAACAACCAAGAGAGAGAGAGAGAGAAGGGAGAGAATGAGTTTGTTTTAGGCTTTGATAAATGATATACTGAAATTACATTGTTAAAAAGTCCTCTTTTTGGATGGTCATCCCCCACTTTTTGCTGCCTGATGCTGTTGCTTTTGACCTGAAAGTGTAATAAGGCCTGCTATCCAGACCTCAGTACTAGTTTACTTTCCCCTGAATTGTACTAATATCTTTGCACACTCAATTGGCAAGGACTTCACTGACTTTTTGGCCAGCATCGGTTGCTCCCTCCTGTGTGGCCACTGCTGCTTCTGTCTCCTCCCAGAGACTGCCGGCTCTATATTAGAGGCCTTCTCAACCCACAGGCACTCACCTGCACCTCATCCTTAGTGGCCATCTGCATCTGTCAGGTCTGTCTGCCTTTTATCTCTTTCATTCTTTTTTCTGTACTTTGCCAATTTTCTCTCCTTTCACCCTTTTTCTGCTCCTGTGTTTTCCCTGCTCCCTGCTGCTGCTGCCCCCATAAACCCCCCCCTCACCTTTGTAGCGCTTCCAGCCCTCCTGCCTCACAGGTGACCAGTCCCCCCTCTATTAAGCGTGGCCGGTGCTGATGGCATGCCAAAGGCAAGCCGTCCACGCCCAGCACCACGGACCCTAGATCTCACACCACCTACTGATAAGATGCCAGGATTCTCCTCGCTCTGAACCCTGGATGCCGGAGCACCTATCACCCTGCTTTCCCCAAGGACATCCATAAACTTTTCTCCTGTCGCCACTGCCACCTCACCTTCTCTGCACTCCAAATGCCAGACCTCACAATGCAAGAACCACTTCCAGACCATCTCACATGCATCCTCCCTAATGTCCATTCTCTGCACAAACATGCCATAGTGATTTGGGACCTGATAGACATCACCCGGCCGGGCATCGCTTTCTTCAATGAGACATGGACTAACACAACATCTGGACCAGACATCGTTATCCCCAGAGACTACAAGCTGCTATGCAAGGACCGTCCATCCAGACAAAGAGGCGGCATAGCCATTGCCCACAAGACCACGCTCCGACTGACGATAAACATGCAGTAATTCACCCCCATCATTGAGCATCTTCACTTCCAGGTGCACACCAACCCCTAAGACTACTACCCGTGGCACCCTCATCAACAGACAACCCAGACCATGCCCAGTGTCCAGCTATGCAATTGTTGACTTGGTAGCCCCCCACGCTCTCGCCTCCAGCAACTACATTCTCCTGGGTGACCTCAACTTCCATTTCAACTATCTCAGCAACCACAACACCTCAACACTACTCGAGAACCTAGACACAATCAGGCTCAAGCAACTGGTCACCTCACCAACACATACCGCCAGACACACTCTAGACCCTATTTTCTCCACCTGCAGTAATGTCACCACTGCCAACTCAACCCCGATACACTGGACCGACCATCATTGCATCCACTTTTCCATCTCCACGCCCACAGTGCACACTCACTCAACGGGCCCTGCCTACAGGAAATGGAACCAGATCTCAAAGGGGCAACTCATCAACACCCTCAGCAACTCACCACCCCTGGCACAACAGATGTCAACACCTCAGTTCAAAAAATCCACAAGTGGATCACCGACTGCGCTGACACCCTGTCCCCTCTCCAGATGACCACAGAGAAACTCCTCCAAGAAAGCCAGTTTTTTCACCCCGCACTCCAGGAATCAAAATATTCATAGAGGAGGTTGGAGAAGAAGTAGAGAAACAGCAAATCCTCGCAAGACCTTGCAACTTTAAAATCCACCACAAGATCCCACCACAGCCTCATTGGGTCCACCAGGAATTCCGCACCAACTCCACCAACAGATGTCAACACCTCACTTCACAAAATCCACAAGTGGATCACCGACTGCGCTGACATCCTATCCCCTCTCCAGATGACCACAGGGAAACACTCCTCCAAGAAAGCCAGTTGGTTCACCCCGCACTCCAGGAATCAAAATATTCATGGAGGAGGTTGAAGAAGAAGTGGAGAAACAGCAAATCCTCGCAAGACCTTGCAACTTTAAAATCCACCAAAAGATCCCACCACAACCTCATCGGGCCCACCAGGAAATCTGCCCTACAGGACCGCATCAACTCCACCTTACACAACTCTAAAGAACTCTTCAGCATCATCAAAGAATATGCCGAACCACAAGCTGAGACCACCAACATCCCTCCATCTCAGGATCTCTGTGACAGACTGGCCACCTTCTTCCACCGGAAGATCAAAGACATCTACAACAGTTTCAGACCCCAAGACTGTCTGAGCTCTCCAAGAACACCCCTGCCAGGATCTGCCTAACCCCCACGACTCCTGCCTACCTGGACACCCCTCATGACGGAGGAGACCCACTTCATCATGAGCAGCATCCACTCTGGAGCTCTGACCGACCCCTGCCTACATTACATCTTCAACAAGGCCAGCGCTTCGATCACACCCGAACTCTGCAAGACCATCAACTGCTCCCTAGAGTCAGCAACCAACCCCGAAGTCTGGAAGCATGCCAAGATCCACCCACTCCTGAAAAAACCCACAGCCGACCCAACAGACCTCAAGAACAACTGCCCCATTTCCCTACTGCCCTTCCCAGCTAAGTTCGCAGAGAAAGCAATCAACACTCATCTACGGCAACACATTGAGGACAACAACATTCTGCAAATCTCCCAATCATGATTCAGAACTAACCACCGTACTGAAACTGCCCTGCTCACCAGCATAGATGACATCCGCTCCTTCCTCGACAGCAGACAAACAGCAGCCCTCATACTACTTGATCTTTCAGCCGCCTTTGATACAGTGCGCAAGACTCCAGGCAGCAGGCATATGCGGCAAGGCCCTTTGATGGATACACTCCTTCCTGACTGGCAGAACACAGAGGGTCAGGCTCTTACCACACCTGTCAGAACCCACTAAGCCCCATGCTGTTCAACATCTACATGATCCCACTCGCCCCCATCATCAGGAGCTACAGTATTAATATCATCTCCGATGCTGATGACACCCAGCTGATCATTTCCCTGACCGAGAACCCTTCAACAGCCAAGAAGAATTTCAGGGATGGTATGGAAGCAGTCGCTACCTGGATGAGGGAGAGCTGCCTTAAGCTGAACTCCTACAAAACTGAGATCCTGATCCTGGGACCCTCCTCATCAGCCTGGGCTGAATTGTTGTGGCCCTCAACACTCGGCAGGCCCCCACCACTACAGACCACGCATGAAACCTCAGTGTCATCCTCGACTCAGCGATCACCATGACCAGACAGGCCAACTTTGTCGCCTCCACCTGCTGACACACCTCTAACTCCTACTGAAGATCTTCAGATGGATACCAACTGACTGCCGGAAAACCATGACACACGCCCTAATCACGAGCAGACTTTACTACAGCAACGCTCTCTGTTCCCGAACTTCCAAGAAGAACCTGGACAAGCTGCAACAAATTCATATCACTGCCGCCAGACTCGTCGTAGACATCCCCCGATGAGAACACATCACAGAACACCTGAAAAACCTCTACTTGCTCACCGTTGAGGAAGAGGATCAACTTCAAACTCCTCGTACATGCCTACAGAGCCCTTCACGACAGCAGACCCAGCTACCTCAACCACTGCATCACCTGGTACTCCCCTTCCAGACCTCTCTGCCTATCCCAGCAGTTGCTTGCCAATGTACCCTGAATAAAAAAGTCCTCGGCTGGAGGAAGATCTTTTTCATACCTGGCAGTAAAAGCTTGGAGCACCTTACCTCTTCACCTCAGACAGTCCCCATCGCTGCCTCAGTTCTGGAAGGACCTCAAGATCTGGCTCTTCTACTGATCTCTGAGGACACACTCCTCAGCGCCTTGTGACCCTATGGGTGAGTAGTGCGCTCTAAAATACATGACTGATTGATTGATCACCACCCCGTAAGACCCTAATAAATGGTACCAGTGGCACCCAGGGCAGGAATGGTAAAGGGGTCACCAGGGCTGCAGCACTGATTGTGCCACCCTACGTGTCCCATTGAAAAGCAAAGCCTGCACAGCTGACATGTCAGCCTGCATGAGCAGCTTGCCTGCTCGAGTTTGACTCTGCCCATACCAAGTACAGACACAGTCCCTTCACTGCTGATAGCAAAGGTCAGTCATTCCTAAGGAGGAAAGGTGCAATGTGTTGTGAGTATGGACATATATGCACAACAAATACGCACAACATATATGCATGAACATATGTGCACGAACACCTGCAACCTGCAGAAGAATTGTTTTGCTGCATTTGTGCATATGTTCGTCCATACATGGCAGCATTTAAAACGTAATGCTAAAGCAAGTGACTGCCGGTCCATAGGAAAACATAGGCTGGCCCCCGGACAGTCCCAGATGCCCAGCTCCATGGCAGCCCTGCTGATTTCCCCAGTGTTTGTTATCAAACACTGTGTTTTTTTAACCCTGAGCACGATTCTCGTGCCCAGGGTTAGCAAGCATGTACCCTGGTGGCGTCCCTAGAGATACCAGCTTTCCACTGCCTTAGCAGGCCCTCCTGAGCCATTTACCACCAAGACACGAGTTTTCCCTCCTGATGATCCTCCTAACACTTCCCCTAGGACAGAGACAAAGGACCTGGGCCGAAAGGAGGTCACAGCTCCTCCCTCCTAGGAAGGCTAGTGTTTACAGTAATGAAGGCTGTTAGACTTTCATCTTTGGCGTGGTCTCCCTTAACTTTTTACCTCTGTTGCTCAGGTTGTTGATGTGTGCTAGACTTTTTACAGTTTTTATTACTCTGCACACTTTACCACTGCTAACCAGTGCTAAAGTGCAAGTGCTCCTTTACAAAATGTGTATGTAATTGGCTTATCCATGATTGGCATATTTGATTTACTAGTAAGTCCCTAGTAAAGTGCACTGGAGGTGCCAGGGCCTGTAAATCAAATGCTACTAGTGGGCCTGCAGCACTGGTTGTGCCACCCACATAAATAGCTCTGTACTCAAGTCTCAGACCTGCCACTGCAGTGTCTGCGTGTGCAGTTTTAACTGTAAATTTGACTTGGCAAGTGTACCCACTTGCCAGGTCTAAACCTTTCCTTTTTTCACATGTCAGACACCCCTAAGGTAGGCCCTAGGTAACTCCAAGGGCAGGGTGCAATGTATGGTTAAGGTAATACATATAGTAATGTGTTTTATATGTCCTGACAGTGAAATATTGCTAAATTCGTTTTTCACTGTTTCAAAGCCTGTCCCTCTCATAGGTTAACATGGGGGCTACCTTTAAATCTGATTAAAGTGTAGATTCGCTTTGGGAGCAGATGGACATGTGGAGTTTGGGGTCTCTGAGCTCACAATTTAAAAATACATCTTTTAGGAAAGTTGATTTTAAGACTGTGGGGGTCATTCCTACCCTGGCGGTCCGAGACCGCCAGGGTAGGGGACGGAGGAAGCACCGCCAACAGGTGCTATTCTGACCACGGCGGTAAAGCTGCGGTCAGAAAGGGAAGCCGGCGGTTTCCCGCCGGCTTCCCGCTGCCCCTGTGAATCCTCCACGGCGGCGCTGCAAGCAGCGCCGCCATGGGGATTCCGAACCCCTTCCCGCCAGCCTGGTTCTGGCGGTTTTCACCGCCAGAACCTGGCTGGCGGGAACGGGTGTCGTGGGGCCCCTGGGGGCCCATGCAGTGCCCATGCCACTGGCATGGGCACAGCAGGGGCCCCCTAACAGGGCCCCACATTGATTTTCAGTGTCTGCTTAGCAGACACTGAAAATCGCGACGGGTGCAACTGCACCTGTCGCACACCAGCAACTCCGCCGGCTCCATTCGGAGCCGGCTTCCTCGTTGCTGGTGCTTTCCCGCTGGGCGGGCGGGCGGCCTTTTGGCGGTCGCCCGCCAGCCCAGCGGGAAAGAAAGAATGACCGCCGCGGTCTTTTGACCGCGGTACGGTCTTCTGGCGGTTCCTGCCAGGCGGGCGGCGACCGCCGCCCGCCAAGGTAGGAATGACCCCCTGTGTGTTTGAAAATGCCACTTTTAGAAAGTGAGCATTTTCTTGCTTATTCCATTTCTGTGACTCTGTCTGTTTGTGGATTCCCTGTTTGGGTCAGTTTGACAGTTGGGCTGGTTGCACCTCACACTAGACAGTGACACAAAGGGAGCTGGGGTGTAGCCTGCATATCCTGACGAGCCATCTGTGCTAGGAGGGAGGGGAGGGGTGGTCACTCACACCTGAAAGGGCTGTACCTGCCCTCACACAATGCAGTCTCCAACTCCCTGGTGAGTGTCTGGGGCCTGGCCTGGGCAAGGCAGGATTTCAGATTCACAAGAGAATTTATTTGAAGTAGGCCTACTTCAAAGGAGAAATTGGGTATAAGAAGAGCACCCAAAACCACAGACTTCTGGAAACAAGAGGAAGCTCTGCCTGGAGAAGAGCTGAAGAGCTGGGGAAGAAGAGCTGACCTGCCTGTGCTTTGTGGAGCTATCCTGCAGTTGCTGCTTCTGCCAGAGTAAGAGGGCAAAGACTGGATTTTGTGTGCCTGCCATCATGAGAAGAAATCTCCAAGGGCTTGATTTAGAACTTGCCTCCTGTTGTTTGAAGTCTCAGGGACAGTAAAGACTTCTCTCTGCCAGCACCTGGAGCCTCTGGAGAGACTCCTACTCTGCCCTGTGGTGCCCATCCTGTTCCTGGGACCCTGAAAGGAGAAGCTGGCAGCCTAAAGAAAAGGAAATCCATGCACAGAGTGCCATGCGGGGGAAAGATAGACGCAACTCCGATCTGCGGCTGAAGAAACAACGCGCCGCCGGCTCCGCGGCTGAAAATCAATGCTCGCCGGAAATGTGACCGAAGAATCGACACACAGGGCAGGAGGATTGACATGCAGCATCACTGACAGAGGCTGGAAGATCGCAACCCGCGCTGCGGGGTTTTCGGACCATCGTGCGGCTGGATTTCTGACACAAGTACCGCTGGGCGTGTAAAAACAAGGCAAGGCCTGCCAGGACCCGAGAGTGCTGACCGGATCGACACATCGGTCTCCTGCAGAGAGAAGAAACGACGCGCCCAACCAGACAAAAGGAGAAACGATGCAAGGTCCTGCTGTGAGTGGATTTGACGCATTGAAACCCCTTTTTGACGCACACTCGCCCATGCAGGGTTATTTTTGATGCACCCAAGGTACTTTTTCACGCTAACAGTGTTAGTATGTGTTTAAAACTACTTAAAGACTCTTTTTTGCATTTTTATTGATAACTTGGCTGTGTATTGTGGATTTTTGTTGTTTTGGTCTTGTTTAGTTTAGATAAATATTTCCTATTTTTCTAAACCTGTATTGTGTCATGTTGTAGTGTTTTCATTAAGTCACTGTGTGTGCTGGTACAAATACTTTACACCTAGCACTCTGAAGTTAAGCCTACTGCTCTGCCAAGCTACCAAGGGGGTAAGCAGGGGTTAGCTAAGCGTGATTCTCTTTTACCCTGACTAGAGTGAGGGTCTTTGCTTGAACAGGGGGTAGCCTGACTGTCAACCAAAGACCACATTTCTAACAAAGGTGGTGTTCCTCAAAGGTTTCACCGCCCTTGATGTGTAATCTTCTGTCCCCCACTCAAGGACAAAGCCCTACCCACCCTTACCAAGCCTCAATAAAGGATGTGCCATGAAGAGCACAATAACGTGCCACTTGTTCAGCGTAGACGTTGCCTAATGAGATGTAATCATTTGACTATTGATGTGCTGCACATGTGATGATTGCAATTTTTACAGGTACTGGTAATGCTTTCAACAATTAGTAAACCCTGTCACTGTTTCAGATAGTTGAACCAGAAGAGGTCATGAAGCCTCTCTGGAACTATAACTGTCCAAAATCAAGAACGACACCAGATCCATACTGGCTGTCAGTGAATATGGTCCTTTAAGCTGTTCGGAAGCACAGCATGCTCTAGTAAGAGCAACCATTCTGCTACTTGGGCAGAAATGACTCTTTGAAGCCATGAAGCTCCTGCCACTCCTAAGACTGTACAATCTGCATAACCAGTTCTCAGGGTTCCATCAGTATCTCTTAAACAGGAGCCATCAACAAACATGACATAGGGGGTCATTATGACCCCAGCGGATGGCGTTAATATGGAGGAAAGTACTGCCAACAGGCTGGCGGTACTTTTCTCCATATTAAGACATTCGCGGTTTAGCTAAAGCCAAACCGCCAATGTACCACACCAACTGCCAAAGCAGTAACGACCGCCGGGCTAGAGACTTCACTCTCTAGCCCTGCAGCCGTCACTAGCCTGCCTGCAGGATTAGGACCCCGCCTACCGCCATGGTTTTCGTGGCAACCTTACCACCACGAAAACCATGGCGGTTGGCACTACTAGTGACAGGGAATCCCTTCCCTTTCACTGACAGGGGTCTTCCCCACCCCTCCCCCTCCCCAGGTTTCTCCCCACCACCCCTTCCTCTCCATCTCTCCCCACTGCATACATGCACCTTCATTCACACAAAAACTCATGCATACACACACTCATTCCTACATTCATCCACGCATGCATACATCCATTCACACACACATCCACACACACTGACATAAATACAAGCACACACGCATTCACACAATACAACATACATGCACTCACACATCCATACATGCACACACATTCAACACGCAACACACACCCGCATCCACGCATGCACGGACACACACACCCACACACAACACCCTCCACCCCCCTCTCCTGTCAGAGCACCCAACTTGCTTGTTGTCAGGGGGTCCTCCAGCAGGAGACGGGATGGGGCGCTGCTGCCAGCAGCAGTGCCCACCAGCAGAACACCACCAGTCCGTATCATGGGTCATGATATGGTCTGCAGAGGTCTACTGGCGTGGCACTGCTGCTGATAACAGCGCCACCTTACCGCAATCCGCCGGCATGACCACAGACGGATTTCCAACATCCTTCTGGCAGAAATCTGGCTGTGGTCATAATTGGTCGATGGCTGGTAGCCGTGGCAATGGTCTTTTGGCGGCCGTCACCTCGGCGGTACGTGGTTTTTACCGCCAGGGACGTAATGTGCCCCTATATCTTCTGATGTTGACATTGGAGGACCCCAAGATGACCTGCTCATAGCGAGTTAAATGAGCATTGGTCAGGTACTGGGTCTTTGTACAGGTCAAAAGGACTTCAACAGAATGGGGCACAAAAGCATTCAAGGGGTGACCCATGACAATGCCTTTGCACTGTTCTATACTGTCACTCACCGCAGCCACAGCTTTCAAACAGTCGGGCAGTGCAGGAGCTACAGAATCAAGTGTGGCTGAAAGATAGGTCCCAGCCTTGTTAGCGCTTCCATGTAACTGTGTCAAAACAGAGAATGTACAACCATTTCTTTTGCAGCAAAACAAGAGAAACATTTGTTGTAATCAGGCATTCCCAGATCTGGGGCTAGGCACAAGCTTCCTCTCAGCTCAGAGAAAGCACTTATGCATTTGTCATCAAATCGTACCAGATCAGACACATCCTTGTATGTCAACCTTCGTAAAGGCTTGGACAAAAGGGAAACAGTTGGAATCCACTGGCGGAATTAGCCAACCATTACCCGAAACAATCTGACATCTCTCTGTGTTACTGGGGGATTAATTTGCATCATTGCTGAAATTCTCTCTTGGGACACCTTCCTGGTACCTTGGTCACCTAAGTATTTTACCTCCTTTTGCCTATACTGCAACTTTGTTGAGGAAACCTTATGTCAATTTTCTCGTAAATGATTTAACTGGGCAATTGTATCTCTCCTACAGGCTACACATGTATTTGATGCAACCATCAAATCATCAATATATCACACCAAAACTGAATGAAAATGCATTTTAAGGGATTCCAAATTCTTTTTCAAAATCTGATTAAAAATTGATGGTCACCCCGTATACTCTTGAGGCGTACAACACCATGAGAAACATTGCTTCCAAATTTAAAGGCAAAAGGAAACTGGCTGTCCTTGTGGAGGGGAATGGAGAAAATGCTTGGCACAAGTCAATGATCGTAAACCATTCTGCTTTGCATAGAATCTGGAAAAGAATCACTGCTGGATTTGGTACCACAAGATAACATGGAACGACAATCTTGTTCACTTTTCTCAAATCCTGAACTATGTAGTATTTTCCATTGGGCTTCCACTATCCTACAATAGGGGAATTACATGGGTTTCCCAAGATTTCCTTTAGAACACCTTGCTTGATTAAATTATCAATTGCAGGAGTTATTTCTGCAATTACTTCTGGGGTAATGTTATAAGGCAGTATTCTAGGACACACTGTTATTTTTACTGGCCCAACTCCTTTTATGAGGCCTACCTCTTTTCCTGAAAAATACCAAACTCCTGGTAAGACTGTCTCTTTCCACTCATTAGGCACATATTTAACTGTCACCATTGGAAATATTGTGACAAGCGGGTACTGTTCTAATATTTTACAGGACACATCTTCTTTGTCATTTGTTTGAATTTCTATTACTTTAGGAGTGCAGCTAATGGAACAATTTAGATTACACAGTAGATCACTATTTAGCAAAACAACAGGACTTGAGTCATAAAAAACAAATTGGTGTCGGTCCTCAAATGAACCTATTTTTACTGGAACATGTTGTGTAACAGGATTTGTTAATTGCTTATTTGCTACTCCTTTAGCCTGTATTCTTCTTCCTTGTAGGGGCAAGTCTGGCACCTCTAGTGTTCTGACACTGGAGTGTGTAGCTCCAGTGTCAACCAGGAATTAAACATCATGCCCCATAACGTTGGCATTTACATAGGGATCACGTTGATCTACCTTTAAGGATGCTGCTAGCATGCAATTCTCATCATCGGAACTGTCACTGTTAAATGTTTCTGAAAACTCCTCATCACTTAGATCAATTAAGGGAAACTGTGACACCAACTGGTTTACATTTGCATTTGCTCTATGAATCACACCTTGCTGAGCAACAATCACTTGCTGCTGTGCCATCGCGGATTGTGGAATCTGCAATTTCTTGTGGAACGGACCAGTATTTGCTGTGTACCTGTGGAAGCAATTACATTTTGGACTTGGGGTCTTTGAATTATCTGAATTTGAACTTGATCCTTGCCAATAGTCTGAGCAACACCACCATTCTGCACCAAATTATTCAGAATATTTTCATGACATTCCCATCTCCAATGTCCAAGCATGACATGGCTGGGTTTTTATTTCTCAACTGCAGGTCAACCATATTTCCTCTCCGATCTGTCTGAACACTATGGCCCTCATTATGACATTGGGGGTAAATCCCGCTTACCGCCACGCTGACAGCAACCAACTTACCGCCGCCGCAGCGGATATCCATTCATCATATTATGACACACACACACCAATCTTACAGAATTCAACCACATATTCAAATCCGCCAGTCCAAAGGTCAGTGATAAAGTAGCGGTATCAAAACCCACAACGTTATGCCAACAGAACAGCGTCCACCACATTATGACCCATGAATTACCACGGCAGACATTCAACGGTGGTAAACCATTGGCAGTACATACCGCTGCGCTCACAATGGACACCCACAGACAAAACAACTACACATTGGCCAATTCAAAGAACACACACGACACCAATACACACACCACACCCACACACCTACACCACTATAAAACACACACACACACACTCATTACCCACAACCCTTTACGATTACAAATCATTGCAACCAGAGAAACCAAGACCACTGAGACAACTAGAGCCACACACTACTCAAACCCACACACCACTCAGGCACTCCACATCACACACCCTAACACATTACCAAACACACCTCACATAACGCCCATGGCACCACAAAGACACCCCCGTTTTATAGAGGAGGAGCTAAGGGTCATGGTGGAGGAAATTGTCAGGGTAGAGCCCCAGCTATTTGGAGCAAATATCCATTGAAAGGAAGATGGAGCTATGGCGGAGAATCATGGACAGGGTCAACACCATGGGACAGCAACCCAGAACAAGGGATGACATCAGGAAAAGGTGGAATGACCTACGGGGAAGATACGTTCCATAGCAGCAAGACACCAGGTTACTTGACAGAGGACTTGCGGTGGACCCCCACCTCTTCCCCTACAACTCACAGAATGGGAGGAGCAAGTCTTGGCAATACTGCATCCTGAGGCCTGTACGGAGTTGGAGGAGGAATGGACTCAGGTAAGTCAACTCTCTACTATTATCAACCCCTACCTGCATGCCATCACATACCCTCACCCTCATTTCCATCACTCCACTACATCCCACACACTCCACCATCACATCTCACTTATCCCAATGCCAAGCCCTGCATGCTGTACCAATGCATGGACACCCCTAACAGCCCTGCATGGACACCCATCACAAAAGCATGCACAGCATAGAGAACTAACAATCCCACCATACACTAACATACAAAAGTGAAAGCTGGCAGGGAAAAACCAACCATAGAGGGGAAGCCAGGGATGTACAATATGTCATACACATCAACCATAACATATCATTTACATCCCCACAGGTACCCCAGTCAATGTCACCAGAGAGGAGGTGCCAGCACTATCCAGTCCCCCAACAGAAGAGGCCCACAGTGATGACAGTAACTCTGGTCTTCAGGATCTGGACGATCTACCTGGCCCATCAGGGACCACTGGATAGCCGGTTACCCAAGCCCAGTCACACACCACCACAGAGCCTCCCCGGTCAGGAAACAACACCACAGCACCCACCCAGCATACCCAAACCTCTGTCCCCAGGACACGTCAATCAGCAGTGTGTCCATCTCTACAGGGACCCCAGGCCACACCTCATTCCCAAGACAATCAGGGACCTGGGGTCAGTGGCAGTGGGCACACCGTTCAGGGGACAGAGGAACAGGCCAACAGGGACACTGGGAGGAGTGCTGTGCGCCAGAGGGAGGACAGGCCCAGGGAACCGACTCTCCAGGAAGCACTCTCCGAGATCCTTGGAGCCTTTCAACATTCCCATGACACATTGGGCCAGATTCTGGACAACGTGTAGGGGAACAGGCAGCTGCAGGAGGGACAGTACCAGGGGATCAGGGAGGACTTGCAGGCTATCAACAACACCCTGATCTCCATAGCAGGATTGCTGGCAGACATGGCCAACAATTTGAGGGAGGCAGTCTCACACCAGAGGGCCCCTCCCACTAGCCAGACATCTGAACAGCCTTCCACTTCCGCTGCCGCTAGTGTCCAGGAGGCCCCGTCACAGGACTCACAGGCCGCCAGCACCCCTCCACCTGCAGAAGGTGAACCACCCTGCAAACGTTCCCTGCGATCCACACAGAAGCCAGAGACACATGCCAAGACCCCCGCCAGGAAATTAGACTCTCCTGATTGTCCCCTTTGTGTCCCACTCAGTCACCCTGTCCACCTTGAACTGCCATTGCTCCTCTTCCTATGTCCCCTTGGACAATGCACCTTTGCTACAGACTGGAACAATACCCTGGACTTTTCTCCATCATCACCCCATTCCATTGCACTTTCCCCCTATATGTTAGCACTTCAATAAACACCCGTTGAAAAAAATCTATTTCGAGTATGTCATGTATATCAAATATGTATTTTACGAAACATATACAAACATTGTAAATGAACTATACATAGAATGAGCATAGATTAATGACCTGTAGCTGGCTGTAGTGATCTTACCAGGAGTATTTGTCAAATCACCAACATCTGCGAAATGAATTGCCAGCCAGAGGGAACAGTAAATGGGCATAGAAGTGGGACATATCAGCATGCCATTGCCACACAGATTACAACCAAAGTCATTAAAATGTAAAGTTACACTGTCTTACCAGTGTGTCATTGGAAGTATTGACGAACCACAGATGTTCTGTTGTCCTCATCCTCATCCTCTACCTCCTCATCCTCACTGTCCACAGGGACTACTGCTGCCACAGTGGCATATCAAGTCTCCTCCTCCTTCTGAAAATGGACATGGCATCTGAGAGCCAGGTTGTGCAACATGCAGCATGCCACCACTATCTGGCAGACCTTCTTGGGTGAGTAGCACAGGGATCCACCTGTTAGATGGAGGCACTGGAAACTGGCCTTCAGAAGGCCAAAGGTTCGCTCAATTATCCTTTTGGCTCGCCCATGTGCCTCATAACTTTCTTCTGTTCTTTTCCTCGCATTCCTCACAGGGGTCAGCAGCCATGATAGGCTTGGGTAACCAGAGTCACCTGCAAATATTGAGGGACAGCATTGAACCACACACTATCCCATATGGCCAACACCACAGGCATACACCAACATACACTGGGTGGGAACCAGGGCTCACCTATTAGCCATTCCTGTGCCTTTGTAGTTGGCCCATCAAATTTGGGATGCTGCTATTTCTTAGGACAAAGGCATCTTGCACCAACCCAGGGTACTTAGGATTGACATGGGAGATGTACTGGTCCGCCAAGCACACCATTGGAACATTCATGGAGTGGAAACTCTTACGATTCCTGAAAACCTGCTCATTCTGATGGGGGGGGGGGCAAATGCAATATGTGTACCATCAATCGCCCCTATTATGTTAGGGATATGTCCAGTTGCATAAACCTCGGCCTTCACTGTGGCCAAATCCTCAACCTGGGCGAAAGCAATGTAGCTGCATATGTGTTTTTATCAGGGCAGACAAAACTCTTGTCAGCACTATTGAGAACACTGGCTGTGACATTCCTGCTGCCAAGCCCACTGTCACTTGGAAAGAACCAGTTGCCAGGAAATGGAGTACAGATAGCACTTGCACAAGAGGAGGGATCCCAGTGAGCTGACGGATAGCAGATATCAGATCAGGCTCTAATTGAGCACACAGCTCTGTGAATGTGGCCCTGTCAAGTCTATTGGTGAGGATAATGTGCCTGTCCTCCAGTGTAACCAAGTCCACCAGGGGTCTGTACACGGGGGTATGCCGCCATCTGCTATTAATACGCAGCAGCAGGAATCTATGGGACAAAAGACTGAGGAGCCTGTCACAAACAGAACAATGGAGCCACAACAGTAGTTTTCATTCTGTAAACATGTGATGGGTCAGTGTGATTTGTCCAGTATGTGCCTATTTCTCCTGGGATGCAGCATGATTCCATAGGACTGCCCCCCCCTGAAATGGTGTCTGCCTGTCCTGTGTGGATGGACAGGTGGAAGTGAGATAATTCTGCTGGTGTTGTGCGCCGTGGCGGGAGGCGGTCGGGAACCGCAGTGCAATTCCTCAGTGGTTAAAATTGGACCCTATGGGTTACAGTGGCCAATGGTGATCTACGCTGGCGGTGACGGTATGCACTGCTGCGTACGTGAACGCCATTTTCTATCATATTCCTTACTTGTTACCTGACCTTCCATAGGAGAGGACTTACACTGCATGTGCTGCTGTGACCTGTGTTTGGAACCTATCATGGCCCGTGTGACTGGGGCAAGTGCCCCAGCCTTCACTTCAGAGGAGTTGGAGAGACTGGTGGATGAAGTCCTACCCCAGTACGGATTGGGTTATAGGCCTCCAGACCAACAGGTGGGTACACTGTGGGCACAATGCATGTGACATGCATGTATGGAGGTGTGTGTGACTGCTCCGTGTAAGGGGGGGCGGGATGTCCTCCTGGTTGGGTACACATTGAGTGCTGGGCTATGTGTGTTCCAATAGTGCTATAAACGGGTCTGGTGGGCCATATGTATAACTGGCTGGACTGTTTGTCTACTGGTGATTTTCTTTGTGTATTGCCTCTGCAGGTCAGCGCCCATCAAAAGAAGGGTATATGGCGTGCCATCTCCAAGGAGGTGCGGACCCTGGAGGTCTATGGCAGGCAGAGCACCCACTGTTGCAAACGGTGGGAGGAACTGAGACGCTGAGCACAGAGGACGGCGGAGGAAGGGGTGCCCGTCGAACCCTGACCCCACTGCTGGCCCGCATACTGACGGTGGCCTATCCAGAGCTGGATGGGACCTTGAGGGCATCACAGCAGCCACAAGGCGGTGAGTACAATGGCTATCATTACAACTTACGTCTGGTGGGGTGGTATCCGGGTGGTGGTTGCGTGTCTTTGTGTGCCCCTGGGCCAGGCCTGGCATAGCAGCGTAGGCCCTCTAGTGGCTAGGGGTCTGAAGGGTTAATCCTGCCTACCTAGCTTGTTATCATCCACACCTGTCCAGGTCTGCGTGTGTCCCAGGTGTGCTCCATTTGGCGGTGTGTGCCCCTCCTCATGACTTGGTGGCTAGCAATATCAGTGGTGGTGCAATACATAGTGCGTAGACCTGTTCCCTGTGTGTGAGGGTGCTGTGTACACCAACGGTGGTGTTGGTGCAGCCATTGAGCCAGTGTATCCTTTGTCTCTCTCCCCCCCTTTCTTGTTTTGTCATCTTGTCCTTATGTGTATTAGCATCATCTGGCAGAGGAGCAGAGGCACCGGCGATGGAGGGAGCTGCATCCCACATCAATCAATCAATCAATCAAAAAATGTTTTAGAGCGCGCTACTCTCCCGTGAGGGTCTCAAGGCGCTTGGGGGGTGTAGGAAGTTGGCTCTGTATGCACTATGTCAAAGTAAGGAATAGTATGCACAGAGTCCAAGGGTTCCCCTTAGAGGTAAGATAAAGGCAAAAAGAGATAATTCTAATGCTCTATTTTGTGGTAGTGTGGTCGAGCAGTAGGCTTATCAGAGGGTAGTGTTAGGCATTTGTTGTACACACACAGGCAATAAATGAGGAACACACACTCAGAGACAATTCCAGGCCAATAGGTTTTTGTATAGAAAAATAAATTGTCTTAGTTTATTTTAAGAACCACAGGTTCAAGATTTACCAACAATACTTTAAATGAAAGGTATTTCACTTAGGAACTTTAGGAACTTTGAATTAGCAAAATAGCATATACAGTTTTCACACAAATGGCATTTGGCTAATTTAAAACTAGACAGTGCAATTTTCAACAGTTCCTGGGGGAGGTAAATGTTTGATAGTTTTGCAGGTAAGTAAACCACCTATGGGGTTCAAAGTTGGGTCCAAGGTAGCCCAAAGTTGGGGGTTCAGAGCAACCCCAAAGTTACCACATCAGCAGCTCAGGGCCGGTCAGGTGCAGAGGTCAAAGTGGTGCCCAAAACGCATAGGCTTCAAGGGAGAAGGGGGTGCCCCGGTTCCAGTCTGCCAGCAGGTAAGTACCCACGTCTTCGGAGGGCAGACCAGGGTTTTTTTTTAGGGCACCGGGGGGGACACAAGTCAGCATCAAAAGTACACCCTCAGCGGCACGGGGGCGGCACGGGGGCAGTGTGCAAACAGGCATCGGGTTCGCAATAGGTTTCAATTGGAGACCAAGGGGTCTCTTCAGCGATGCAGGCAGGCAAGGGGGGGGGCTCCTCGGGGTAGCCACCACCTGGGCAAGGGAGAGGGCCACCTGGGGGTTGCTCCTGCACTGGAGGTCGGATCCTTCAGGTCCTGGGGGTTGCGGGTGCAGTGCCTTTACCAGGCGTCGGGTCTTTGAAGCAGGCAGTCGCGGTCAGGGCGAGCCTCGGGATTCCCTCTGCAGGCGTCGCTGTGGGGGCTCAGGGGGGTCAACTCTGGCTACTCACGGTCTCGTAGTCGCCGGGGAGTCCTCCCTGTGATGCTTGTTCTCCACAAGTCGAGCCGGGGGCGTCGGGTGCAGAGTGCAAAGTCTCACGCTTCCGGCGGGAAAAGTGTGTTGTTTCAAAGTTGCTTCTTTGTTGCAAAGTTGCAGTCTTTGTGGAACAGAGCCGCTGTCCTCAGGAGTTCTTGGTCCTTCTAGATGCAGGGTAGTCCTCTGAGGCTTCAGAGGTTGCTGGACCCAGTGGAATGCGTCGCTGGAGCAGTGTCTTTAGAAGTGGGGAGACAGGCCAGTAGAGCTGGGGCCAAAGCAGTTGGTATCTCCGTCTTCTCTGCAGGTTTTTCAGCTCAGCAGTCCTTCTTTGTCTTAGGTTGCAGGAATCTAGTTTCCTAGGTTCTGGGGAGCCCCTAAATACTGAATTTAGGGGTGTGTTTAGGTCTGGGAGGGCAGTAGCCAGTGGCTACTGTCCTTGAGGGTGGCTACACCCTCTTTGTGCCTCCTCCCTGAGGGGAGGGGGGCACATCCCTATTCCTATTGGGGGAATCCTCCAAAATCAAGATGGAGGATTTCTAAAGGCAGGGGTCACCTCAGCTCAGGACACCTTAGGGGCTGTCCTGACTGGTGGTTGACTCCTCCTTGTTTTTCTCATTATCTCCCCTGGACTTGCCGCCAAAAGTGGGGGCTGTGTCCAGGGGGCGGGCATCTCCACTAGCTGGAGTGCATTGTAACACGAAGCCTGAGCCTTTGAGGCTCACTGCTAGGTGTTCCAGTTCCTGCAGGGGGGAGGTGTGAAGCGCCTCCACCCAGAGCAGGCTTTTGTTTCTGTCCTCAGAGAGCACAAAGGCCCTCACCACATGTAGTCAGAAACTCGTCTCTCAGCAGCAGGCTGGCACAGACCAGTCAGTCCTGCACTGAACAATTGGGTAAAATACAGGGGGCATCTCTAAGATGCCCTCTGGGTGCATTTTTTAATAAATCCAACACTGGCATCAGTGTGGGTTTATTATTCTGAGAAGTGTGATACCAAACTTCCCAGTATTCAGTGTAGCCATTATGGAGCTGTGGAGTTTGTTTTTGACAGACTCCCAGACCATATACTCTTATGGCTACCCTGCACTTACAATGTCTAAGGTTTTGCTTAGACACTGTAGGGGCATAGTGCTCATGCACCTAGGCCCTCACCTGTGGTATAGTGCACCCTGCCTTAGAGCTGTAAGGCCTGCTAGAAGGGTGACTTACCTATGCCACAGGCAGTGTGAGGTTGGCATGGCACCCTGAGGGGAGTGCCATGTCGACTTAGTCATTTTCTCCCCACCAGCACACACAAGCTGGCAAGCAGTGTGTCTGTGCTGAGTGAGGGGTCCCTAGGGTGGCATAAGACATGCTGCAGCCCTTAGAGACCTTCCCTGGCATCAGGGCCCTTGGTACCAGGGGTACCAGTTACTAGGGACTTACCTGGGTGCCAGGGTTGTGCCAATTGTGGAGGCAATGGTACATTTTGGGTGAAAGAACACTGGTGCTGGGGCCTGGTTAGCAGGGTCCCAGCACACTTCTCAGTCAAGTCAGCATCAGTATCAGGCAAAAAGTGGGGGGGTAACTGCAACAGGGAGCCATTTCCTTACAGGGGGAGTCGGGGGGGGGCAAGGAGGGTCACTGTTCGAACAACCATGTCTTGAGGTTCTTTCTGAAGAGCAGGAGGTCTTTGGTTTTGCGGAGGTTGGTGGGGAGGGAGTTCCAGGTTTTGGGGGCAAGGTAGGAGAAGGACCTGCCTCCTGTGGTGGTGCGTTGGATGCGGGGGACTGTGGCTAGGGCGAGATCGACTGATCGGAGGTTGCGGGTGGGAGTGTGGAAGTTCACTCTGTCATTGAGGTAGGTTGGGCCGGTGTTGTGGAGGGATTTGTGTGCATGGATGAGGATCTTGAATGTGATTCTCTTGTCTATGGGGAGCCAGTGAAGGGATTTGAGGTGTGGTGAGATTGGTTCGTGGCACGGGAGGCCAAGGACGAGGTGTGCGGCTGTGTTCTGGAGTCTCTGGCATTTGCGTTTGAGTGTGGTGCCGGCGTAGAGGGCGTTACCGTAGTCTAGTCTGCTGCTGATAAGTGCACGGGTGACTGTCTTCCTGGTCTCTGGGTGAATCCTTTTGAAGGATTTTTTTAGAGTCCGGAGTGTGTGGAAGCAGGAGGAGGTTAGAGCATTGATTTGCTGTGTCATGGAGAGGGAGGGGTCCAGGATGATGCCGAGGTTGCGTGCGTGGTTTGCGGGGGTGGGTGGGGGCCTAGGGCGGTGGGCCACCAGGAGTCGTCCTATATGGTTTTGTTGGGGCTGAAGATGATGATCTCGGTTTTGTTGGAGTTAAGCTTGAGGTGGTTAGTTGTCATCCAGTGCGGAGGAGAGCAGCATATAGGTTGGTTTTGGCAGTGGTGGGGTTGCGGGTGAGGGAGAGGATGAGTTGGGTGTCATCTGCGTAGAAGAGGATAGTGATTCCGTGTGATCAGTGGATGTTGGCTAGGGGGATCATGTAAATGTTGAAGAGTGTGGGGCTGAGGGAGGACCCTTGGGGGACTCCGCAGATGATCTTGATAGCGGTGGAGTGGAAAGGTGGAAGGCCGACTTTCTGGGTCCGGTCGGTGAGGAAGGAGGTGAGCCAGTCTAAGGCTTTGTGGTGAATTCCTATGTTGTGGAGGCGTGTGCGGAATGTGTGGTGGCAGACAGTGTCAACAGCTGCGGAGAGGTCTAGGAGGATGAGTGCGACGATCTTGCCTTTGTCGACTTTTGTCCTGATGTCATCAGTGCATGCGATGAGGGCGGATTCCGTGCTGTGGTTCTTGAGTAACCCGGATTGTTAGGGGTCAAGAGTGTTGTTTTCTTTGAGGAAGTGGGATAGGCGGGCATTGACTAGTTTCTCAGCAACCTTGGCGGGGAAAGGGAGGAGGGAGATGGGGCGATAGTTGGAGAGGGTCTCCGGGTCGGCTTTGTTTTTTTTTAGGAGAGCAGTGATTTCCGCGTGCTTCCAGGGGTCTGGGTAGGTGGCGAAGTCAAAAGAGGAGTTGATTATGACCAAGGAGGCAGAGTCCACTGATGCTGAGGGCACCAGTGGGCTGGAGGGCGAGGGGAGCACCACTGCGAAGACTGGAGGGGATAATACAGACTAAGATACCTCCTCCGATGGAAGCTCCCTGGTGGTGGCGAACACTTCTGTGACCACCCCAGCTAAAGGTACAGCCGCCACCCCCATACCAGCACCGCGCTCCCAGCAGCCCCTCAGCGAGTTGCCCGTGCCCGCTCACCCAGGAGGGTGTGCATCTCATTTCCACAGGCACCTCAGGCCCTGATCCAGTCAGCACTGCTTCCCTCAGTGAGGAGGCTATTGACCTCCTGAGATCCATCCCTGTAGGGCAGTCAACCATTGTGAATGCCATCCAGGGGCTGGGAGCCCAGATGCAACAATCTAATGCATTCCTGGGGGGCATTCAAAGTGGATTGGCGGCCCAACAGAGATCGATCCAGGCTCTGACCTCCTCTCTGATGGCAGCTACTGTCCCTGTTTATACTGTCCCCCCTCCAACTACCACTTCCCAGTCCCATTCCCCTCAACCCCAACCCATCCCAAGCACACAGCCAGACAAGCATGCACACAAGACAACACCCAAGAGTGTCGCAGGCAGACACAAGAATCACGCTTCATCCCACAGGCACTCACAGAAACACCATCCAGTTGCAGACACAACAACATCCACTATTTCCACTCGCCTCCTCTTCCTTCTCTCCACCTCCCACCTAGTTACATCCACACTCACACCTGCATGTACTACATCAGTGGTTCCCAACCTTTTGACTTCTGTGGACCCCCACTTTATCATTACTGGAACCCGGGGACCCCCACTGAATCATTATTGGAATCCGGGGACCCCCCCACTGAGTCATTACTTAAAACTAGAGACCTAATCTGTTAAGATTATTTAATTTTCTAAGCATTCGCGGACCCCCTGAGGAGGTTTCGCGGACCCCCAGGGGTCCCCGGACCACAGGTTGGGAACCACTGCACTACATCATCATCCACTGCCTGCATCATCACCACACCAAGCAGAACACACACCTCACTGGCAGACACCTCCACTACATCCATGCACACATCCCCTGTGTCCTCTCCCACTGTGTCTGTCCCCCCCCCGAAGTACACAAACACAAGCACTCAGGCAGCCAACAGCCATCCACCTCACAACAGCATACAACCCATGCACCTGCACGCAAATCCAGCAGACATACACCTCCAACAAGCACTCCCTCATCCTCCACTCCCATTACTTCTCCCTCTTCCCTCCCCAATGTCCCTAAGAAGCTTTTCCTTTCAACCATTGACCTCTTCCCTACCCCTCCCCCTGTCCTGCACATATGGCCAGGTTATCAAGAAACCAGCCAAGCACCTCAGCCACACAGTCCACGGGCCCAGTTCCATCCGCACCTACTTGTGGTGGAAAGGATTCCAGGCCACATGTACTGAAGGGGAAGGAGCCTGCCCCAGCTATCTGAAAGAGGAAGGAGTCTGACTATCAGGCAAGAAGGGGAAGGAGCATGCAGCTACCATTCTAAAGGAGAAGGAGCATGCACCAGCAGGCAAGAAGGGGAAGGGGCCTGCACCTGCCAGCCGAAAGGGGAAGGAGCCTGCACCAGCAGGCAAGATGGGGAAGGAGCCTTTACCAGCAGCTGTTACAGAGCCCCCATCACCAACCATGTTGTGCAGGTATCTCAGGGTGCAGGGGCTGTGTAGGAGCCTTCCACCAGCATCACCAGCACCACCACAGTACAGCCATTGGAGGCTACAGGGGCTGTGCAGGAGCCTCCCACCACCACCATCGCCAGCACTACCACAGTGCAGCCATCGGAGGGTGCAGGGGCTGTGAAGGAGCCTCCCACCACCACCACCACAATGCAGCCATCGGAGGGTCATGGGGCTCTGCAGGAGCTTCCCACCACCACCAACACAACCACAGTGTAGTTGTCACTGTCGGCGGACGCAATGTGATCCAGCCTCCATGGGCTGCTGTGCGGCCTGTCCACTCCAGAACCAGTGGGGAAGACATCCACAATTCTGCTTACCTCTCATAAGCCAGTCCTGCACATTGAGTATCATCTTTGCACACAATCCACAATTCATCCTCTGTGTATGTTATGAATTGCTCCATCTCAAGTGTTTCCATAATTCAATTATTTAATTTTGATCTGGACACATTCACTGTTCTGTTACTCTCCAGTATCTCTTCTGACCTAACGTAACCACTCATTACACCCGTTACTCCTTTTGGGCTCAGATTGCCTAACCAATCAGTTAACTGTTGTGTGGAAAAACCTTGTAAAATAGTATTATTTCTCTGGGGCATGTTTTGTGGGTTACTGCATTGTACAATTGTAATCTTATCTGCTGTGGCCATGTAGGGAAGTGGAGTTCTTTGAGGAAATCTTGCATCAAGAGCTGCTCCTCCTTGACTTAACATCTAGTTAGGTGCTGCAGTTTGTTTAGGGGTCAAAGTTGGGAGAGTCTCTCCATTTCCTAAATGTTTGAAAATACCAGTCTCTGGTGACATCTTTGCAGATATTGGTGTTTCATGAACTGCTGAAACATTCAACTGATGCCATTAATTCCAGGGTTGCCTGAAGCATACAATGTAGCAACTGGACCTATGGTCACAGGAACTGTTAATGCATCCGTCAGATGGGTCTATCTGATTCTGTGCAATTCGCATTCCAGTACTTTGACCTGTTAAAACAGAATTGAAACTCTATCCTGTTTGATTCTAAATAATATTTTACATTGTCTGTGCAGGTGTATACATAGACATAGGGGGTCATTCTGACCCCGGCGGTCTCAGGGTCGGCGGGAGCACCGCGACAGACCGGCGGTGCCCCGCAGGGCATTCTGACCGCGGCGGTTCGGCCGCGGTCAGATGCGGGAAACCGGCGGTCTCCCGCCGGTTTCCCGCTGCCCTGCAGAATCCTCCATGGCGGCGGCGCGCGCTCCGCCGCCATGGGGATTCTGACACCCCCTACCGCCATCCTGTTCCTGGCGGTTCGCCCGCCAGGAACAGGATGGCGGTAGGGGGTGCCGCGGGGCCCCTGGGGGCCCCTGCAGTGCCCATGCCAATGGCATGGGCACTGCAGGGGCCCCCGTAAGAGGGCCCCACAAAGTATTTCAGTGTCTGCTATGCAGACACTGAAATACGCGACGGGTGCCACTGCACCCGTCGCACCTTCCCACTACGCCGGCTCAATTTTGAGCCGGCGTCCTCGTGGGAAGGTTGATTTGCCCTGGGCTGGCGGGCGGCCTTTTGGCGGCCGCCCGCCAGCCCAGGGCAAATCCCAAAATACCCTCAGCGGTCTTTCGACCGCGGAGCGGTATTTTGGTGGGGGAACTTTGGCAGGCGGCCTCCGCCGCATGACCGAAGTTAGAATCACCCCCATAGTCTGGTTCTGATTACAGTTCTACACAGGTGTAGTCAAATTAGTTGTCTGCACTATCTAATTCACATGATGACTTGACATTACCTGATTCATAACTGGGCTGGTAATAGATTGTACTGTATTGACAATCGGAACTGATGAATAAACCACGGGCCCTTGTGTCACTGAATTTGCAGGTGTATTTGAAACTATCTGAATTGGGCTCAGTGTAACTGGAGCAGTTGGCACATTCTGGGTTCCACTCTGCCCAGCTTCCTCAACAGAATGTTACAGTGGGGACAATGCTTCAGAAGCTGATTTATAAACTCATCTTCTGAATCACTTTCATATGTGGCTGTCTTTTTACTCTCATCTGCTGTCTTTTCTTCTTTCACTGTCTTCTTCTTTCTTGTCTTAGGTTTTTTACGCCCACCCCTTCCTCTGTGATAGTTGGAAACATTCTCACTCCATCTAGTATGGCTGCGCTCCACATTTTTTCTTCTTCATCCCATCTAGCTTCTGCTAATGTCTTAACTGCTTTCTGCATTCTATTCTCACATTTTCTGTCTTGGAACAAGATCTAATGTAGCAAGGGTTTCAAATTGTGTGGATCTTGGTGGAGGCTTTGATTCACAAATTACTCTCCTCAAATTGTCTAAAATTCCCAGATTAAACATTTCATAACAATGAAAAGTTAATAGATGTTCATTCTCATTGATCTTGCACGACTGTTTAAGCCATATGCATGCTGAAACTCTTTTGTTTCTGACACTTCATAAGCTGGTGTTCCCTAGGGGGCTGCTTTTTCAACCTCTCTAACTGGAATAAACACATCTCCTCTCAGCACACTTCATAAAGATGGAAAAAAATCATTTTAGCACAATTTGAAATATTCACAATGATTTTAATCAAAATCCAGGACGTAAATTCAATCCCAAAATCCTTTTTGCAATCTGTTCTCAACCAATAGTAGCGCAGTACTATCAACCTATACCAGCGTGGTTTCATAATAACCGACCCATGTCAGCGCAGCACAAAATTACGCAACAGTCACATCTCTCAGCAGCTGCAGTCACTTTGCAATTGTCTCTCACACAGTCACTCACACATACACTAAGTGCAAAATTATTGCAATCAAAAACCAGAAACCCGAAAACCTGTCTGCACACTAGGGGTAGCGCTCAAAAGCTTTGAAACCTGTATGGGCTACCCTTCTGGCTGTGAATTTCTCAATTACACAGCAAGTGCCACTTAATCAGCAATTCTCACTACGGTTTATATAAATCCTCCGTATGCCTTTTAGATCCACTAAATACCAACCACAATTCACACTCACTCAAGGAAACTACTGGCACTTTCAATGGTGCCTCAAAACACATACCTCACTGCACACAATAAATGAACAAAGGGTCTTGTACACTTGTGCGTTATCCCAGGATCTTAGGCTTTGACTGACTCATCAACAACAACGTAGACATTTTTTAGCATAAAGTGCCACAATCACTTGGAGCACGACGACTCTGCAAAACACTTCACAACAGTACACTTCCCTGCAATCTACAAGCAAAAGGCATTGTAAACGCAAATCCCCATTTATACTCACACAACATTTCACTAGTAGGCACAATGCTGGACCTTCATCAATCTCTGGAATGGACTGTGCGTCGAAATACAGGATGTGCAAAATTTGGACTGGGTGACAACATGTGAACTCCCTATCACTAATCAAAATATGGTTCCCCCCATTATGGAAAGAAACCGTAACTCAGCTACCAGAATTGTGAATCCTAATTTCCTCACATTAACCTAAATTATGGTTCCCCCTCTTATGGGATGAAACTGTACCTCTGCTACCAAAACTGCAGGCGTGTTTTCATCCTTGGAAGGAAGCAAATGCTTTACTGAGGTGTGGTGAGCCGTACACAAATTTACAACAACACCACCCCATTAATTTAGACAACATGACCAATGTGGTCACAGTTTAAAACTCGAATCAGGAATACATTTTATAGCTTTATTTTACAACCACAATCTTAGTATCATAACAACAATGCATAAAATCAAATTGTAAAGATGTATGATCACCATAGAATGCCCAAAGCAGCAAAACAAGTTCAAACAAGTTAGCATTAACACAATTAGGCATTCAAGAAGAATCATGCTTATCATTAGTAAAATTATCTGAGATACAGAATTATGGCCCTCATTACAACCCTTGCGGTTGGTGTAAAACTGGTGGTAATACCGCCAACAGGCTGGCGGTAATTACTGCCAAATTATGACCATGGCAGATAGATCTCAGATAAATAGCCACTTTACTACACCGACCTCCAGGACGGAAACAACAGGAACCACTGCTGTAGACGCCTACAGCCAGGAGGAAGTAATTGTTCAGCCCACCATATTATGACATGCCAAAACACCACCTTTTCCGGGGCAGTACCAACGACATCAAAAGCCTGGCAGAAACACTGCACAGAAGGGGAAGGACTCACCATTGGAGACACCGGGAACAACCATGCCGCCATGGAGCCTGAGCTGCATGTCTTCCCCATGGTCTTCTACGTGCTGCTCCACCATGAACACCAACGCCAGCAAAGACGACGATGGTGAGTACAGCCCCTAGCACACAAGGGAAGGGGGGAGGAAAAAGAGAGTGGCACACACACACATGCACAACGCGCCCCCCCAACACCATACACACAATCAGCTGCAGTAATAAAACATATTTACCCCGTACCTCAAATGAATAATGCAAGGGCAAAATGATTTTGAAAAAGTTAATGTAATGAGAGCAACACATCAAGATAAATAATTTAAGCAAGATAATAGATATGAACACATCTACAGAAAAAGGGACACAGCCCAGTCCACAATGTTCATAGACCACATGGCCACAGGCCAAATTCCAAGGCCACAAATGGCACCAGCCTCAACACGGAAAGAACACTGCAGGGGCATCAGTTGGGATATAGGCAGGCACCTCAGGGGGGTGGGAGACGGGGGGCACCTCAGTCGGATGATGGAACAAGACCAAGTCCTGGAGGGGGCAACATGCCCTGTGCTTGGTCCTGGGGAGTGCAAGGCCACAGTCCCTTAAGTGGGTGACTTGTCTACATGCTCTGGAGGGAGCAACGTGCCCTGTGCTTGGTCCTGGGGAGTGATGGGCCACAGTCTCTCAAGTGGGTGACTTGCCAACATGTTCTGGAGGGGGAAATATGCCCTGTGCTTGATCCTGGGGAGTGCAAGGCCATAGTCTCCCAAGTGGGTGACTTGCCCACATGCTCTGGAGGGGGCATCATGCCCTGTGTTTGATCCTGGGGAATGATAGACCACAGTCACTCAAGTGGGTGTCTTCCCCACTGGTTCTGGAGGGGGCATTGTGCCCTGTGCTCTTGATCCTGGGGAGGCTGGGGAAGAGGGATGTTTTCCCCACTGGTTCTGTAGGGGGCATTGTGCCCTGTGCTCTTGATCCTGGGGAGTCTGGGGTAGGTTGTTGTCTTACCCACTGGTTCTGGAGGGGGCATTGTGCCCTGTGCTCTTAATCCTGGGGAGGCTTGGATAGCGGGGTGTCTTACCCACTGGTTCTGGAGGGGGCATCGTGCCCTGTGATCTTGATCCTGGGGAGGCTGTGGTAGGTGGGTGTCTTCCCCACTGGTTCTGGAGGAGGCATTGTGTCCTGTGCTCTTGATCCTGGGGAGTGCAATGTCACAGTCTCTCAGGTGTGTGTCATACCCACTGGATTTGCAGGGGGCAGGCCGCACAGCAGCCCATGTAGGCAGGATTACATACCATCCGCCTGCAGTGATGGCTGTTCGATGGTGGTGCTGTTGCTGGTGGTGGGGGGAGGCTCCAGCCCATCCCCTGTAGCCTCAGGTGGCTGCTCAATGATGGTGGTGGTGGTGCTGCTGCTGCTGGTGGGGCGAAGCTCCAGCCCATCCCCTGCAGCTTCGGATGGCTGCATAACCATGGTTGGTGTCCCAGGCCCCTTGTCCTTCCCACCTGCTGGTGCTGGCTCCTTGGTCTTCCTGGCAGCAGCTGGGGCAGGCTCTTTTGGTCTTCCTGGCAGCAGCTGGGGAAGGCTCCTTGGTCTTCCTGGCAGCAGCTAGGGCAGGCTCCTTGGTCTTCCTGGCAGCAGCTTATGCAGGCTTCTTATCCTTGAGGCTGCCTGGTGCAGTCTCCTTCACCCGCAGTACATGTGCCCTGGATCCTTTCCCACCACAAGTGGTTGTGGTGACTACTGGGCCCGTAGACTCAGTGGCTGAGGTGCTTGGCTGGGTTTTTGCCACCCTGGCCAGACGTGCAGGACGGGGTGGTTGGGTAGGGTCTATGTTGGATAGGAAAAGTTTATGAGGGACATTGGGGTGGGAAGAGGGAGAAGGTTTGGGAGTTGAGGAAGAGAGAGTGGTTGTAGGAGGTGACTGTTTGCTGATTTTGGGAACAGGTGCATCGGCTGGATGCTGTTGTGAGGTGGATGGCTGTTGGGTGTCTGAGTGCTTGTGTCTGCGTACCTTGGGGGGAGGGGACACAGGGGACGTGTGCATGGTTGTTGAGGAGGTGTCTGCCAGTGAGGTGTGTGTTCTGCTAGGTGTGGTGATGATGTTGGTGGTGGATGATGATGTAGTGCATGCAGGTGTGAGTGTAGATGGAACTGGGAGGGAGGTGGAGGAGACAGTGGAAATAGTGGATGTTGGCATGTCTGGATCTGGATGGAGTTTGTGTGAGTGCCTGTGCCACTCTTGTGTGTTGTCTTGTGAGCATGCTCGTCAGCCTGTATGCTTGGGATAGGTTGGGGTTGAGGGAAATAGGATTGGGAAGAGGAAGTTGGAGGGGGAAGGGTGGAAACAGGGACAATGGCTGCCATCAGAGGGGAGGCCAGAGCCTGGATCGATCTCTGTTAGGCCGCCAAGCCAGTGTGAATGCCCTCCAGAAATGCGTCTATTGCATCTGGGCTGCCAGCCCCTGGATGGCATTCACAATTGTTGACTGCCCTACGGAGATGGATCTCAGGAGGTCAATAGCCTTTTCACTCATGGCAGCAGGGCTTACTGGGGCAGGGCCTGAGGTGCCTGGGGAGAAGGAGAAGCCCACCCTCCTGGGTGAGTGGGCACGGGCAACTTTATGAGGGGCTGCTGGGAGGGCGGTGCTGGTACGAGGGTGGCAGCTATACCTGTAGCTGGGGTGGTCACAGATGTGACCACCACCACCAGGGAGCTTCCATCGGAGGAGGTATCTGTGTCTGAACTGTCCCCTCCAGTCTCCGCTGTGGTGCTCCCCTCGCCCTCCGTCCCACTGCTACCCTCAGCGTGGGTGGACTCCTGGGTCCTGTGGGATGCAGCTCCCTCGGTCATTGGTGCCTCTGCTCCTCCGACAGATAATGCTAATGCACATAATGCACATAAGGACAGGATGACAAAACAAAAATGGGGGCGAGACAAAGGATACACTTGGTCAATGGCTGCATTAACACCAATGTTGGCGTACACAGCACACTCACACACAGGGAACAGCCCTATGCACTATGCATTGCACTACCAGTGATATTGCTAGCCACCATGGCATGGGGAGGGGCACACACCGGCAGATCCAGCACACCTGGGACCCACACATCCTTGACCAGTAGTGGATGCCTACGAGCTAGGTAACAGGATTATCCCTTCAGAACCCTTGCCACCAGGGGACCTACACTGCCATGTCAGGCCTGGCCTAGGGGCACCCACTGACACACATTCCCCACCCGGATATCACCCTACCATGCGTAAGTTGTAATGATTGGCACTGTACTCACCTCCTTGTGGCTGCTGTGATGCCCTCAAGTGCCCATCCAGCTCAGGATAGGCCACCTCCAGTATGCGGGCCATCAGGGGGGTCAAGGTTCGATGGGCACCCTTTCCTCGTTGGGAAGCCATCACAAGCTGGGCCTCCGCCATCTTCCATGCCCAGCTTCTCAGGTCCTCCCACCGTTTCCGACAGTGGGTGCTCCGCCTGACACAGCCCCCCAAGGTCCGCACCTCCTTGGCGATGGCACGCCATATGCCCTTCTTTTGATGGGCGCTGACCTGTAGAGGAAATACACACAGGAAAATAGTGTTAGTCAGACAGCCCTGCCTGTTACACTTATGGCCCACCATACCCCTTCATACATCACCATTGGCCACTGTAACCCATGGGGCCCAATTATAACCAAAGAGGAGTTGCTCAGTGGTTCCCGACCGCCTGCCGCAATGGCACACAATGTCAGTGGAATTCTCCCACTTCCACCTGTCCCTCCACACAGGACCGGTGGACGCCATTTCAGGGGGAGCAGGTTCTGGAAAATTACTGTCTCACCATTTAAATTTGGACATACAGGACAATTCTCACGGACCCATTACACGTTGACAGCATGCATTGTACTGTTGTATCCCCATTGTTCAGTTTGTGACCGGCTCCTCACTCTTTTGCCCCATTGATTGCTACTGCTGAGGGTGAATAGGAGATGGAGACATACCCCCAGGTACAGACCCCTGGTGGACTTGTCAGCAATGGAGGACAGGCACATCATCCTCACCTATAGACTGGACAGGGCCACAATCACAGAGCTGTGTGCCCAAATGGAGCCTGACCTGATAAATGCTATCCGTCGCCCCACTGGGATCCCCCCTCTTTTGCAAGTTCTATCAGTGCTCCATTTCTTGGCAACTGGTTCTTTCCAAGTGACAGTGGGCTTGGCAGCAGGAATGTCACAGCCAATGTTCTCAATAGTGCTGACAAGAGTGTTGTCTGCCCTGATTAAACACATGTGCAGCTACATTGTATTTCCCCATGTGGAAGATTTGGCCACAGTGAAGGCTGGCTTCTATGCAGTGGGACATATCCCCAACATAATTGGTGCAATTGATGGAATACATATTGCATTTGTTCCCCCCGTCAAAATGAACAGGTGTTCAGAAATCATAAGAGTTTCCACTCAATGAATGTACAGATGGTGTGCTTGGCGGACTAGTACATCTCCCACGTCAATGCAAAGTATCCTGGGTCGGTGCATGATGCCTTTGTCCTGAGGAATAGCAGCATCCCAAATGTGATGGGCCAACTATTGAGGCACAGGGTGTGGCTAATAGGTGAGCCCTGGTTTCCACCCAGTATATGTTGGTGTATGGGTATGGTGTGGCCCATATGGGATAGTGTGTGGCTAAATGTTGTCCCTCAATATTTACAGGTGATTCTGGTTACCTCAACTTATCTTGTCTGCTGACCCCTGTGAGGAATGCCAGGACAAGGGCAGAAGAATGTTAAAATGAGGCACATGGGCAAACCTCCTGAAGGCCAGGTTTCGGTGCCTCCATCTAACAGGTGGATCCCTGTTCTACTCCCCAAAGAAGGTCTGCCAGATAATAGTGGCATGCTGCATGTTGCACAATGTTGCCCTAAGACGCCATGTGCCTTTTCTCAAGTAGGAGGGGGATGGAGATGCCTGTGTGGCAGCAGTTGACCCTGTGGACAGTGAGGATGAGGAGGCAGAGGATGAGGATACGGACAACAGAACAGCAGTGATCTGACAATACTTCCAATGACACACAGGTAAGAAAGTGTTACTTCACATTTCATTGTCATTATTTTAATTTTCTTAGGCACAGGCATGCTGTTATTTCCCACTTCTATGCCCACTTAATGTAGCCTTTGGCAATTCATTTTACAGATGTTGGTGCCTCACAATAGCTCCTGGTGTGATCACTGCAGCCAGCTACAGGTCATTCATATGTGCTAATTTACTGTACAGTTGAATTGCAATGTTTGTACCTGATTGAACAAACACATACTTAAGAAATGTGACATACTCCATAGTTCTATTTTTTCCAAGAGTGTTTATTGATGTGCTAAGATATTGAGGGGCAAGTGCAATGGGATGGGGTGATGATGGAGGAAATTCCATGGTATAGTTCCAGTCTATAGCACAGGTGCATTGTCCATGGGGACATAGGAAGGGGAGCAATGGCAGTTCAAGGTGGACAGGGTGACAGAGTGGGACACAAGGGTGACAATCAGGAGAGTCTTGTTTCCTGGTGAGGGTCTTGGCAATAGTCTCTGGCTTCTGCCTGGATGGCAGGGAACGTTTGCGGGGTGGTTCTCCTTCTGCAGGGGAGGGGTGCTGGTGGCCTTTGAGCTGGGGCCTCCTGTCCACTAGCAGCAGCGGAAGTGGAAGGCAGTTCAGATGTCTGGCTAGTGGCCGGGGCCAGCTGTTGTGTGACTGCCTCCCTCATAATATTGGCCATGTCTACCAGCACCCCTGCTATGGAAACCAGGGTGGTGATGATGGCCAAAACGTCCTCCCTGATCCCCTGGTACTGTTCCGCCTGCAGCCGCCTGTTCTCCTGCACATTGTCCAGGATCTGGCCCATCATGTCCTGGGAATGTTGGTATGCTCCCAGGATCTCTGCAAGTGCCTCCTGGAGAGTCGGTTTCCTGGGCCTGTCCTCCCCCTGATGCACAGCAGTCCTCCCAGTTTCCATATTGGCCTATGCCTCTGTCCCCTGAACATGTGCCCACTGCCACTGACCCCAGGTCCCTGATTGTCTTGGGTATGAGGTGTGGCCTGGGGTCCCTGTAGAGGTGGAGACACTGCTGATTGACGTGTCCTGGGGTGTGGGTATGCTGGGTGGGTGCTGTTGTGGTATTTCCAGATGGGGGAGGCTCTGTGGTGGTGTGCGACTGGGCCTGGATAACCAACTGTCCAGAGGTCCCTGATGGGCCCGGTTGGTCATCCAGATCCTGGGCCCCTCCAGTTGGGGGACTGGATATTGCTGACACCTCTTCTCCGGTGACATTGGCTGGGGTACCTGTGGGGATGTTAATGATGTGTCATTGTTTCTGTGTGTGACATATTGTGCATAAGTGGCTTGCCATCTTTGGTTGTATTTGCCCTGGCAACTTTCACTTGTGTAAATTAGTATGTGGTGGGATAGCTGATTCTCTTTAGTGTGCATGCTTTAGTGATAGGTGTCCATGCAGGGCTGTGAGTGGTGTCCATGCATTGTTATGGCATGCAGGGTTTGGCATTGGGATGAGTGAGATATGATGGTGGGGTGTGGGAAGGTGGTGGAGTGATGGGAATGAGGGTGAAGGTGAGGGGGTAGTAGTAGTAGAGAGTTGACTTACCAGTCCAGTCCTCCTCCTATTCCGACCAGGCCCTCAGGATGCATGATAGCCAAGACTACTCCTCCCATGCTGTTAGTTGTGGGGGAGGAGAGGTGGGGGTCCACCTCCATTCCTCTATACAGCGAGCTGGTGTCTTGCTGCAATGGAATGTACATTCCCCCGTAGGTCGTTCCACCTCTTCCTGATGTCATCCCTAGTTCAGGGGTGCTGTCCCATGGTGTTGATCCTGTCCTCGATCCTCCGCCATTGCTCCATCTTCCTAGCTATCGATATCTGCTGCACCTGTGCTCCAAATAGCCGAGGCTCTACCCTGATGATTTCCTCTACCATGACCCTTAGCTCCTCCTCGGTGAATCGGGGGTGTCTTTGTGGTGCCATGGGTGTTGTGTGAGGTGTGTAGGTGAGGGTGTGTTGGGTAATGTTTTGGGGTGTGTGATGTGGGGTACTTGAGTGGTGCATAGGTGTGAGTAGTGTGTGGCTCTGGTTGTGTCAGTGGTCTTGCTGTCTCTCTCTGGTGGCAATTGTTTGTAGTCGTAAGGGGTTGTGGGTAATGTGGGTGTGTGTTTTATAGTGGTGTGAGTGGGTGGGTGTGGTGTGTGTATGGGTGTCAGGTATGTGATATTTGAATTGTCCAATGTGGTGTTGTTTTGTATGTGTGTGTGTATTTTGTGCCCAGTGGTATATACCGCCAATGGTTTACAACCAATAAATATCCGCAGTGGTGATTCTTGGGTCATAATGTGATGGGCGTTATTCTGTTGGCATAACGGTGTGGGTTTGGATACCGCCACTTTATCACTGACCTTTGTTGTGCCGGAACTGTGTATGTGGATTGTTGTGTGTGTGTCATAATATGGTGAACGGATATCTGCCGCAGCGGCGGTATGTTGGCGGCAGTCAGCGTGGCGATAAGTGGGATTTACTGCCAATGTCATAATGAGGGCTTATATCTCAGGTTAGATTGTATCAACATTTGTCAAGTTCAATTAACAGAGTAATCAATTTGGGGCAAGACACAGGTAGTCCTTACACCTAACCAAACTAGGAAATGCGTATGTGGGGACAGACACATGCAGGTAAAATACAAAAGAGGAGACAAATCATTTTGGAAAAATATATCTTGGACTTCCGACTACTAGCCAGAAAAATAAAAAGAGTTAGTGTACGAATAATAGATTCTATTCTATGAAAAGGAACATGTCAAGGGTCAATGACAATCAGCTGAAAGAGAGCTATACCTCCTCAAGGGACGGCATTCAGGGATTCTTCATCAGCAAAGCATCTAGATCAGCAGCAAAGTCCAGTCAGGCATGTCATCTGGCTAGGTGCAGAGAGAAAATCTCTTCTGACTCTTCCGACTAGGGTCAAGGGATATGAAGATCTACTCTAAACTCTTAAAGTCCATCCCTAATATAAAACATGTAATCATGTTTATTTGTCGGCTTAATGGCATCATGTCACACAGAAGGAACATCATTGTAGGAAAGTACCCTCTTTTTGCCATGGTTACCCCCATTTTCAGCCTGACGTCATTGTGCTTGACTGCGTTCACTGGGTTCCTGCTAACCAGGACCCAGTGATTATGCTCTTTCTCCTCTACATTTTGTTGTTGCATACTGGTAACCCAGTATTTCACCCAAAATTGGTATACTGGTGCTCCCTTATACGTCCCTAGTATATGGTACCTAGGTACCCAGGGCATTGGGGTTCCAAGGGATCACTATGGGGTGCAGCATTTCTTTTGCCACCCATAAGGAGCCCATGCAAAGGCTTCTACAGGACTTCCATTGCAGCCTTTATGAAAAGGTGTGTGTACCCTTTCACTGCCATTTACACAGCACCAGGTCACTTATAAGTCACCCCAATAGCAGGCCCTCCAGCCCTGAGGGCAGGAAACAGATTACCTGTGTGTGAGGGCTCCCCTGCACTAGCAGAGGTGCCCTTCAACCTCCAGGACCATTTCCCAAGACTTTGTGAGTGCGGGAATGCCATTTTATGCGTGTACGAGACATAGGTCACTACCTATGTCCAGCTACATAATGGTAACTCTGAAAATAGGCATGTTTGGTATCAAACATGTTGGAATCATACCCCAAGGCTTTTGAAAGCATTGGTTGTATGAGTCCATGCACTCTGGGGGGCTTCTTAGAGGACTCCCAGTATTGGCACTCAAGCCTTCTTAGGTTTTCCAGGCAGCCCCGGCTGCTGCCACCTCTCAGAAAGGTTTCTGTCCTCCTGTTCCTTGAGAAGCTGAAGCCCAGGAAGGCAGAACAAAGGATTTTCTTTGGGAGAGGGGTGTTACACCCTCTCCCTTTGGACATAGGTGTTACAGGCTTGGTAGGGTTAGCCTCCCCAAGCCACTGGAAATGCTTTGAAGGGCACATTTGGTGCCCTTCTCACATATTACAGTCAACACCAGTTCAGTGACCCCCCAGTCCCTGCTCTGGTGCGAAACTGGACAAAGGAAATGGGAGTGACCACTCCCCTGTCCATCACCACCCCAGGGGTGGTGCTCAGAGCTCCTCCAGAGGGTCCATGTGATTTCCCATCTTGCATTCCAAGTTGGCAGGGAACTCTAGGAGCATCTGAGTGGCCAGTGCCAGCAGGTGACATCAGAGCCCTCCCCTGATAGGTGCTGTTTAGCTGACCAATCCCTCTTTCAGGGCTATTTAGGGTCTATCTCTTGGGTGGTTCTTCAGATATGGATTGCAAGACTTCAGCAGGAATCCTCTGCATCCTTTACTTCACCTCCTTACTGAGCAAACTGTCTCTGCACCCTCCAGGAACTCTACAAACTGCAACAAAGAAGCAAAGACGACTTCTGCAACATTGTATCTTCAGCTCCTGTGAGCAACTGCAACTTTTTCCCGGTTGTGCATCCTCAGAGGACAGCCTGTCTTCAGCCTGCACCAGAAGAATGAAGGAATCTCCCTTGGAGTTAAAAAGTCACTCCCCTGCTTCAGCAGGCACCTCTCTGCAACGACAAACAGCCGCGTGGGTCCCCTCTCCTGATGAGTTGCGTGGATCCTGCATCACGGGTGGTGGACTGAAGTGGTCCCGACGGTCCTGACGTCCTACTGTCCAACGTCGGTGGCGGTGAGAGCTTTCCTCCCCACGCAAGACAGTACCCCCGAGCACCACATGTTTTGCAGTTGCCAAGGCCTGCTGGCATACTTCAATGAATTTCTTCATGTACCGTGCAGCCCCGGCCTTCAGCACTCTATCCTGTGACGCACATCTTCCTGAGTGGTTCTCCGGCGGGGTGGGATCCTTTGTTGTAGTGGTGTGTGGGCCTCCTTTTGCAACTTCTTCGTCCCCTTGCTGTGGGATTCCTGTGCACGCTACCTAGACTTTGGTGGGCTCTCTGGGTTGCTGAGAGCCCCCTCTGACACCCTCTCCTGGGTAGAGTACACCAGGTCCCTCCTGGTCCTGGGCAGTGGCATTTTCCACTAACCGCGTGCTTGTTGGTGTAACCCAGCGACGCAAACCAGACTGCAATCTTCCATCCGGCATAGGACATCATCTGCACCAACCAGGAACCGACATCCATCTTCTTGAGTGCAGGACTGACTGTAGTTCTTTACCAGTGGTTCTTCTTTTGTACCTTCATCCAGGTTAGCAGGGGCTCCTGTTCACCCTAGACTCTTCTGTGCTTCGTGGACTTGGTCCCCTTATTCTACAGGTCTTTAGGTCAAGGAATCCACTGTTGGTGTTCTGCAGTCTCTTCTGGTTCTTGCATTATCTTCTTTATCATGTTCTTGTGTGTTCTAAGAACGTTACTGTGATTTACTCCTGCTTTCCTGGGCTGTGGGGTGGGTTCTATTATTTACCTTTGGTGTTTTCGAATACTCCCAGTGCCTGTCTACACACTACACTTGCCTAGGTGGAAAATCAACATTCACATTCCACTTTCTTGTGTTCACCCTAGGCCCATTTCTAACTATTGAGATTTTCACTAATTGCACTGTTTTCTGACTGTTTTTACACCTGTTTTTGCATACTAGTGTATATAATTTGTGTATTACTTACATCCTAATGGAGTATAGTCTATATGGTATTTTTGACATTTATGTCACCAAAATAAAGTACTTTTATTTTTGTAACACTGAGTATTTTCTTTCATGTGTGTGAGTACTGTGTGACCATAGTGGTATTGCATGAGCTTTGCATGTCTCCTAGATAAGCCTTGGCTGCTCAGCTCCTGCTACCGCTAGAAATCCTGGCTTCTAGACACTGCCTACGTTTCACTAATAAGAGGTAACTGGACCTGGTATAAGGTGTAAGTAACATAGGTACCCACTACAAACCAGGCCAGCCTCCTACATTGGTGGCAGCAATGGGATAAGTACTTGCAATTGCCTCATCACTCTGTCACCTGGTGCTATCCACAGGAAAGACTACTCTATTCCTAGAGATATGCAAATATACCTAGTATAAGGGTCTAGTGACTTCCTTTCCTTTCTTAGAGACTAGAGGTTAGGTACGTTAGGTTCTCCCTATACCACCCTAACACAAACATCATGTATATGCTGGGCCTGGCTCTGAGGTCATGGGTACTCTCTATGAGGGCATGACCTTCATGGAATTGAAGGGGCTTTGCACAGACAGGAAACTAGATGTGGGGAAGAACCCCCACAAGAATTTCCTTTTGAGCCTCCTTCTCCAGGATGACCATGCTGATAGCCAGGAGGAGGAGGAGAAGGAGGAGGGAGATTCTGACCCCATTGATAATCACCATTCAGGTTCAGGCGAGGGCTCTTCCAAAGATTTAGTACCTAGCAGACCCACTAGTGTAGCTGGTAGTGGGAGGGATAGTCACTCAGATAAGGCTCCCTTCCACCCAGAGGTCAGGGCACTAGGGTCACAGAAGTTAGGGAAAGATCCACCTCCGCCCATTCCCATATCACCTCAGTGTCTGAGGGATCCAATTGCACAATTCCAGGAGATGACTGCATAGAAGGGGAGTTCAGGAAACTGAGACTGGAGGAGGCCAGGCTGAGGCTGCAGCAGCAACAGCTAGCCCTAGATAAGTATGCCTTGGCAGTGGAAAGGGAAAGGCATGGGTCTGGGGTTAGTACCCCATGGTGGCAGCAGCAGTTTCAGGGACTATAGAGTCAGGGAGGGCTCCATTGATTCCAGGAGAACCTGCACAAACTTGTTCTCCAATACAAGGTAGGGAATGCCATCTATAAGTGGTTTGCTGCACTTGAGAGGGCATGTAAAGTTCAGAGGGTCCCTCAGAGTCAGTGGGCTGCTATTCTGTGGTTGTCCTTTTCTGACAAGGTGAGGGATAGACTTCTCACTGTCAGAGAAGACTCAGACAACTACAGTGTTCTTAAGACTGCACTAACAGATGGATTTGGTCTAACCACTGAACAATATAGAATCAAGTTCAGGGAGACCAGAAAAGAGGCCTCACGGGATTGGGTTGTCTTTGTGGACTGTTCTGTTAAAGCTTTAGAAGGCTGGTGACATGGCAGCAAAGTGTCTGACGATGAGGGCTTATGTAATCTTCTGTTGAGAGAGCATATTTTGAATAACTGTGTGTCTGATTTGTTGCACTAGTACTTGGTAGACTCAGATCTGACCTCTCCCCAAGAATTGGGAAAGAAGACAGACAAATGGGTCAGAACAAGAGTGAGCAGAAAAGGTCATACAGGGACGGACAAGGACAAGAAGAAGGATGGTAAGCCTCATGACAAGGGTGGGGACAAAGATAAAAACAAATAGTCTTCATCATGCCCACAAAACTCTTCTGGGTGTGGGTCTAAATGTTCCTCACACCATCGGAATAAAAAGCCTTGGTGCTATATCTGTAGGAATAAAGAACATAGGGCAGGAGATAGTGCTTGCCCTAAGAAAAGCACCAAGCCTCCCACCACCACAACCCCCACTGCTTCAACTAGTGCCCCTAGCAATAGCAGTGGTATTGGGAAAAATGACACTACCAATAGTCAATCAAAGGGTGTAGCAGGGCTCACTCTGGGAAGTGTAGTGGGGGTTGGTTTAGTTAGGGAAGCCACTGAGACTGTTTTATTCTCTGATGGTGGTATTGATCTTGCCACGCTTGTTGCTTGTCCCCTTAATATGGATAAGGACAAGCAACAACCCCTAATAAATGGTGTTCCGGTTGAGGCCTACAGGGACACAGGTGCCAGTGTCACAATGGTGACTGAAAAACTGGTGACCCCTGAGAAATACCTACTTGGTCATCAGTACCAAGTGACTGATGCCCATAACAACACTGTAAGCCACCCCATGGCTGTTGTTGATCTCAACTGGGAGTGGGAGAGGGGGTTACAGGTCCTAAAAAAGTTGTGGTATCCACAGACCTACCTGTAGAATGTCTTCTAGTGAATGACTGGGAGACTTGAAGTTTCAACTTGGGCTGAAGTGGAGTTGGAGGCCCATGCTGCCATGCTGGGCATTCCTGGGCATATCTTTGCTTTAACAAGGGCTCGGGCCAAGAAGCAAAGAGGGCAAGGAAGCTTGGATCCTGGAATGGTCCAAGAGCTTCCGAAAAGCAGGGATAGAAAGGTTAAAAAGCTATCCACCATCCCTCCTTCCACTTCCACTGATGATTCCCCCTTTGAGGAGTCGGAGTCAACTCCCTGGACCGAACCTACACCTGAGGAGCTTCAAGCTGACACAGCTGAGGTTTTAGGTGCAGGGGATCCTACCAGGGAGGAGTTAACTGTGGCACAGCAAACCTGCCCCACACTTGAGGGTATAAGACAGCAAGCTGTCAAAGAAGAGGCAGGGGCTATCAGTGGTGTACTGGGAAAAACAATCTCTTGTATTCTGAGGCAAGGGACCCAAAACCTGGTGCCACCAGTAATTCCCTTGCAATGCAGAGAATTTTTATTGACCTCAGCTCATGATATTCCCCTTGCTGGGCATATAGGGCAAAGTAAGACCTGGGACAGACTGGTCCCTCACTTTCACTGGCCTCACATGTCTGAAGATACCAAGGAGTTTTGTCATTCCTGTTTCACTTGTCAAGCCAGTGGCAAGACAGGTGTGTAAGAAAGTACCATCTTGCCTGGCATGTTACCCCCATTTTTACTTGTGTGTCAGTTTGTTTTTGCCTGTCTCACTGGGATCCTGCTAGCCAGGACCCCAGTGCTCATAGTTTGTGGCCTGAATGTGTTCCCTGTGTGGTGCCTAACTGTGTCACTGAAGCTCTGCTAACCAGAACCTCAGTGTGTATGCTCTCTCTGTCTTTAAAATTGTCACTGCAGGCTAGTGACCATTTTTACCAACTCTGATTGGCACACTGTAACACCCTTATAATTCCCTATTATTATGGTCCCTAGGTACCCAGGGTATTGGGGTTCCAGGAGATCCCTATGGGCTGCAGCATTTCTTTTGCCACCCATAGGGAGCTCAGACAATTCTTACACATGACTGCCACTGCAGCCTGAGTGAAATAACGTCCACATTATTTCACAACCATTTTACACTACACTTAAGTAACTTATAAGGCACCTATATGTCGAACCCTCACTTAGTGAAGGTTAGGTGCAAAGTTACTAAGTGTGAGGGCACCCTGGCACTAGCCAAGGTACCCCCACATAGTTCTGGGCAATTACCCCAGACTTTGTGAGTGCCGGGACACCATTACAAGTGTGCACTACATATAGGTCAGTACCTATATGTAGCTTCACAATGGTAACTCCGAATATGGCCATGTAACATGTCTAAGATCATGGAATTGTCCCCCCATGCCAAATCTGGTATTGGAATGCAATCCCATGCATCCCCGGGGCTCCGGCATGGATCCCGGGTACTGCCAAACCAGCTCTCTGGGGTTTTCACTGAAGCTACCGCTGCTGCCAACCCACAGACAGGCTTCTGCCCTCCTGGGGTCTGGGCAGCCCAGTCCCAGGAAGGCAGAACAAAGAATTTCTCTGAGAGAGGGTGTTACCCCCAGCCTCTGGAAATGCTTTGAAGGGCACAGATGGTGCCCTCCTTGCATAAGCCAGCCTACACCGGTTCAGGGATCCCCCAGCCCCTGCTCTGGTGCAAAAAATGGACAAAGGAAAGGGGAGTGACCACTCCCCTGTCCATCACCACCCCAGGGGTGGTGCCCAGGGCTCCTCCACCAGTGTGTCCCAGACCTCTACCATCTTGAATGCAGAGGTGTGAGGGCACAATGGAGGTGTCTGAGTGGCCAGTGCCAGCAGGTGACTTCAGAAACCCCTCCTGATAGGTGCTTACCTGACTAGGTGGCGAATCCTCCTCTGAGGGCTATTTAGGGTCTCTCCTGTGGGCTTGTCTTCGGATAACGAATGCAAGAGCTCACCAGAGTTCCTCTGCATCTCCCTCTTCAACTACTGCCAAGGATCAACCGCTGACTGCTCCAGGACGCCTGCAAAACTGCAACAAAGTAGCAAGAAGAATACCAGCGACATTGTAGTGCCTAATCCTGCCGGCTTCACAACTGTTTCCTGGTGGTGCATGCTCCGGGGGCTGTCTGCCTTCACCCTACACTGGAAGCCAAGAAGAAATCTCCTGTGGATCGACGTAATCTTCCCCCGCTAACGCAGGCACCAAACTTCTGCTTCACCGGTCCTCTGGGTCCCCTCTCATCATGAGGAGCATGGTCCCTGGAATACAGGAGCTGGATCCAAGTGACCCCGACAGTCAAGTGGTCCATCTGTCCAAATTTGGTGGCGGTAAGTCCTTGCTTCCACACGCCAGACAGTAATCCTGTGTACTGCGTGAACTGCAGCTGCTAGGGCTTCTGTTTACTTTTGCAAGGATTCCTTCGTGCACAGCACAGCCCAGGTCCCCAGCATCCCATTCTGCATTGCTCAACTCGCTGAGTTGACCACCGGCTTCGTGGAACCCTCCTTTGTAGTGTTGAGACGACCACCATGCTCAGTTTTCTTGAACCGTGTTCAAGTACTTCTGCAGGTGCTGACTGCATCTGCATGGGCTCTGTGTTGCTGAGAACCCCCTCTGTCTCCTCCTCCAAGGGGAGACCTCCTGGTCCTACCTGGGCCCAGGCAGCACCCATTTTCTTCAACTGTGACCTTTGCAGCTGGCAAAACTAGTTTGCGGTCATCTGCGTGGAAACAACTCTGTATCCTCCAGCTCACCGTGGGAAATCTTCTGTGCAAAGGAGAAGTTCCTTGCATCTTCCGTTGTTTAGTAGAATCTTCAGCTTCTTCCACCCGAAGGCAGCCATTTTGCACCTTCATCCGGGATTTTAGTGGGCTCCTGCCCCCCCTGGACACTTGCGTGACTCTTGGACTTAATCCTCTTCCTTTACAGGTCCTCAGGTCCAGGAATCTGTCTTCAGTGCTTTGCAGTCAGTTGTGGTCTTTGCAGAATCTCCTATCATGACTTTAGTGTGTTTCTGGGGAAGTAGGGTAACTTTACTCGTACTTTTCAGGGTCCTGGGGTGGGGTATCTTGGACATCTTTAGTGTCCTCTAACACTCCCAGCGACCCTCTACACACTACATTAGGCCTGGGGTCCCTAAGTGGTTCACATTCTACTTTCTTAGTATATGGTTTGTGTTGCCCCTAGGCCTATTGCATCCTATTGTATTCTACAGTGTTTGCACTACTTTTCTAATTGTTTACTTACCTGATTTTGGTTTGTGTGTATATTTTGTGTATTTTACTTACCTCCTAAGGGAGTATATACTCTGAGATATTTTTGGCACATTGTCACTAAAATAAAGTACCTTTATTTTTAGTAACTCTGAGTATTATGATCCTTATGATATAGTGCTATATGATATAAGTGGTATAGTAGGAGCTTTGCATGTCTCCTAGTTCAGCCTAAGCTGCTCTGCTATAGCTACCTCCATCAGCCTAAGATAGATGCTAGAACACTACTAATCTACTTATAAGGGATAACTGGACCTGGCACAAGGTGTAAGTACCATCAGGTACCCACTATAAGCCAAGCCAGCCTCCTACAAGGTGGTACTCCAAAGGCCCCTTTAATCCCACTGCCAGTGGTTGGGGTACCCTTTGAAAGGGTAGGGGTTGACATTGTTGGCCCCCTTGACCCTCCCATGGCTCCTGGAAACAGATTCATTCAGGTGGAGGTGGACCATGCCACTAGATATTCAGAAGCTGTACCTCCCAGGACTACTGCAGCTCCTGCAGTGGCCAAAGCCCTCCTGGGAATCTTTTCCTGGGTGGGCTTTCCAAAAGAGGTGGTGTCAGACAGAGGTAGTAACTTCATGTCTGCATACCTAAAAGCAATTTAGAAAGAGTGTGGGGTAACTTACAAGTTCACCACACCTTACCATCCCCAAACAAATGGGTTGGTTGAACGTTTTAATAAAACACTCAAAGACATGATTATGGGACTCTCTGACAAGCTCAGGAGGAGATGGGATGTCCTGTTACTGTGCCTCCTTTTTGCCTACAGGGAGGTACCCCAAAAAGGAGTGGGCTATAGCCCCTTTGAAATCCTCTTTGGTCACCCTCTTAGCGGTCCATTAGCTTTTGTGAAAGAGGGGTGGGAGCAACGCTTGAATTCCCCTAAACAAGATATAGTGGATTATGTGCTTTGCCTAAGAATTAGAATGGCTGAGTACATGAAAAAGCCCACTAAGAACCTTCAGGCAAGCCAAGAATTGCAGAAGCAATGGCATGAACAGGAGGCTGTTCTGACAGTGTACTAACCAGGACAGAAAGTATGGGTCCTGTAGCCTGTGACACCGAGATCACTCCAAGATAAATGTAGTGGACCACACATCATAATGAAGAAGAAGGTTAAGGTCACTTATTTAGTCAACCTGGGCACTCCTAGAAGTCCTCTTAGAGTACTTCATGTGAACCACCTGAAGCCCTCCTATAAAAGGGCTGACTTAACCCTGCTCATGGCCACTGATGAGGGACAGGAAGAAGAGAATGACCCTCTCCCTGATCTCTTCTCCAACACTGCAGCTGATGGCTCAGTGGATGGAGTTGTCCTAGCAGACTGCATTACTGAGACTCAGAAGGAAGACTGCAGGAACCTCTTAGGCCAGTTTTCTGAACTATTTTCTCTGACACCTGGCCAGACTACATGGTGTAAGCACACCATCGATACAGGGGACAGTTTGCTTGTCAAAAGTAAGGTTTATAGGCTGTCTGACCTTGCCAGAGATTGTATTAAAGCTGAGGTTCAGAAAATGCTTGACCTTGGAGTTGTTGAGCACTCTGACAGCCCCTGTGCTAGCCCAGTGGTGCTTGTACCCAAACCTCACTCTCAAAATGGGAAAAGAGAGATGAGGTTCTGTGCAGATTACAGAAGGTTCCAAAGAGTCAACAACACTGATGCTTACCCTACACCCAGGGCAGATGAGCTAATAGATACACTGGCATCTGCGAAGTATCTAAGCGCTTTTGATTTGATTGCAGGATATTGGCAGATCAAATTATCAGAAGATGCTAAAGAATGCTTTCTCAACTCAACAATTGGAATGCAATATCAGTTTACAGTTATGCCCTTTGGTTTGAAGTATGCACCTGATCTTTTTCAGAGGTTGGTGAATACAGTCCTCCAAGGTCTGGAAGCTTTCAGTGCAGCAGATGATATTGTTGTCTTTAGCTCCACCTAGGATGACCACCTGGTCCACCTTTGGAATGTTTTGCAAAAGGCAGGCCTTATTATCAAGGCTTCAAGGTGCCAGATAGGGCAGGGGAAGGTGGTTTATCTGGGACACCTTGTAGGCAGAGAACAGATTTAACCACTACAGGGGAAGATCCAGACTATTTTAGACTGGGCTCCCCCTACAACACAGATCCAGGTCAGAGCCTTTCTTGGGCTCACTGGGTATTACAGGAGGTTCATTAAGAACTTTGGCCCCATTGTTGCCCCTCTTAATGACCTCACCTCAAAGAAGATGACTAAAAAGGTATTATGGATAGCTAGCTGTCAGAAAGCTTTTGAGGAGGTAAAGCAGGCCATGTGCTCTGCACCTGTCTTAGAAAGCCCAAACTACTCCAAGAAGTTTGTAATTCAGACTGATGCTTCAGAGGTAGGGGTTGGGGCAGTTTTATCACAACTCAATACAGAGGGCCAGGATCAACCTGTTGCTTTTATCAATAGAATGTTGACCCCTAGAGAAAAGCATTGGTCAGCCATAGATAGAGAGGTCTTTGCTGTGGTCTGGGCCTTGAAGAAGTTGAGTCCATACCTCTTTGGTACTCACTTCATTATTCAGACATACCACGCGCCTCTCTTATGGCTAAAGCAAATGAAAGGAGAAAACCCAAAATTGTTGAGGTGGTCCATTTCCCTACAGGTAATGGACTTTACTGTGGAACATAGACCTGAGAGTAACCACTCCAATGCAGATGGACTCTCCAGATATTTCCACTTAGACAATGAAGACTCATCTGGGCAAGGTTAGCCTTATTGTCCCTTGTTTGGAGGGGTTGGGTAGGAAAGTACCCTCTTTTTGCCGTAGTTACCTCCATTTTCTGTCTGATGTCAGTGTGCTTGACTGTGTTCACTGGGATCCTGCTAACCAGGACCCCAGTGATTATGCTCTCTGTCCTCTAAATTTTGTTATTGCATACTGGTAACCCAGCATTTCAGACACAATTGGCATACTGGTGCCCCCTTATAAGTCCCTAGTACATGGTACTTAGGTAACCAGGTCATTGGTGTTCTAGGGAATCCCTATGGGCTACAGCATTTCTTTTGCCACCCATAGGGAGCCCATGCAAAGGCTTCTACAGGACTGCCATAGCCGCCTGTGTGAAAAGGTGTGTGCACCCATTCACTGCCATTTACACTGCATCAGGTCACTTATGAGTCACCCCTATAGCAGGCCCTCCAAACCTGAGAGCAGGGTGCAGAGAACCTGTGTGTGAGAGCACCCCGGCTCCAGCAGAGGTGTCCACACGACCTCCAAGACCATTTTACAAGACTTTGTGAGGATGCCATTTTACGCGTGTACTGGACATAGGACACTACCTATGTCCAGCTACTTAATAGTATCTCCGGACATAGGCATGTTTGGTATCAAACATGTTGGAATCATACCCCAAGGCTTTTGCAAGCATTAGTTGCATGATTCCATGCACTCTTGGGGCTCCTTAGAGGACCTAGAGTGTTGGCACTCCAGCCTTCTGAGGTTTTCCAGGCAGCCCCAGCTGCTGCCATGTCTCAGACAAGTTTCTGTCCTCCTGTTGCTTGAGAAGCTGAAGCCCAGGCCCTCCCTTTGGAATCAGGTGTTACAGGCTTGGGAGGGGTGACCTCCCCAAGCCACTGGAAATGCTTTGAAGGGCACATTTGGTACCCACATACCAACCTACTGTCGCCGTGGCTACCATCCGCCCACCCACATTATGACAGTAGACGGAATTCCGTCAGAAGGCTGGCGGAATACTGACGATGGTCATGGTAGCGGATGGCGGTAAGGTGGTGCTGCTGCCAGCAGCAGCGCCATGGCAGCAAAACACCTCCTACCGTATCATGAGCCATGATATGGCCTGGCAGTACTTTGCTGTCGGACGCTGCGTCCCGCCTCCTGCCGGTGGACCACCTGCTATCCACAAGCAGGTAAGTCAGTTTCTCCAAGAGGAGAGGGGGTGGGGTGTGCGTGTGTGGGGGCGTTGTGTGTGGGGGGGTATGTGTGTATGTTTTTGTATGCGTGCATGCGGGTGTGAGTAGCATTGAATTTGTGCTTGAATGACTGTGAGTGTACGTGTATGTTGTGTGTTGTGAATGCGTGTGTGCGACAATGTATGTTGGGGAGTGTTGCAGTGTGTGGGTATGTATGTGTACATGCGTGGGTGGCTGTGGGTATGCGTGTGAGTATGAGTGTGTATGTGTGTGCATTTGGGTGTGTAACTGTGCATAGGGTGGGAGAGGGAGGGGGAGGGTGGGTGAAGACTCTAGGGAGGGGGGGCAGGGGCGACACCTATCAGTGTCAGGGAAGGAATTCCCTGGCACTGATGGTACCTACCGCCATGGTTTTTGTGGCGGTAAGATTTGCCACGAAAACCATGAGGGTAAGGGTGGGTCATTATCCTGAGGGTGGGATTGTGACACAGCCTGGCTGAAGACCAAACTCTCCAGCCCAGCGGCTGTTACCACCCTGGCAGACGGAGTGGTACATTGGCGGTTTGGCAATGTCATCATTTGGGAAAAGGTACCGCCAGCCTGTTGGCAGTACCTTTCCCCAAATTATCGCCGTCCGCCAGGGTTGTAATGAGAGCCTCAGGGCGAAGGTGCATTGCCATAATCACAAGACCACAGGTGACAGTTTACTGAACAAGTTGAAGACTTCACTATGACAGTAAACCCCATGATTTTTCTGGGAAGAAACGTAAATGTTCTGTCAGTAGGAAGGTTTAATATTTTTAAAAACGACTAAATTAACAAACATTAGATACCATAATTTGAAACTTCAACCTACAGAGTGACAAGCCAAGCAGTTTATCCACCTTTCACAGGTGACTTTGTTGTGCAATGCACGAATCATAACAATAATTTTCAAACAAAACATCTTGCTAGTGTGACACTTTGAAGTCATTGTATGGAAAGACAATCTCTCTCACTCTCGCTTCCGTCCCATTATGGAATGGAGGAGAGAGAGAGAGAGAAAAAGAGAGATTGAGAGAGAGAGAGACATTTAGAGAAAGAGACTGTTTTTTTAGGGTTTGAAGAATGATATACTAAAAATGAGATGTTTCCTGACAAACTGAAAAGAAAAATGAATTTTGTCAAGTAAAGAGAGTGAGATCACCTTTCAGTATGTACCTTAAATATTTAAAGTTGAAAAGAAATACAGACAGGGAAATGACAGGTGACACTCCTAGACTTTAACCCTCTATCTTTAGTGAGAAGGTTTAAGAACATAACCACTGCACCACAGGTGGCTTCTTACAATGTACTGTCGAGATTTCACTATGACATTCACCCCAAAGATATTTGTGGGAAAAAAAGTAAATGTTTCATCATTAGAGTTTTTTACTGTTACAAAAACTACTAATTACACAAATGTGTTAACATGAGATACCAGGATTTGAACCTTCAACCTGACAATACAAGTACTTTATCAACATTACACTGGTGAATCTAGTGTGCTGTGTAGCAAAACATGACTCCAACATTCAAACCAAACATCCTGCTAGTGACACATTGAATTCTGTTGTAAAGTACCTTTTATGGATGGTCAGCCCCCCACTTTTTGCTGCTTGATGCTGTCATATTTTTTACCTGTTAGTGTACTGAGGCCTGCTAACCAGACCTCAGTTCTTATGCTCTTTTCCTTAAACTGTATGTTGTATTGGCATAGGTCAATCATCAAGAACTTTCCCCCACTTTTTGCCCCCATTTGCTGCTTGATGCTGTTGCTTTTGACCAGATAGTGCACTGAGAATTGCTAACCAGACATCAGTACCAATGTTCCTTCCCTTAAAATTTCACTGAGAGATTTGCAAACCCAATTGGCAAGGACTTGCCGCCCCTGTGAGTCTTTGGTAATTGGTACCAGTGGTATCCATGGCAAGAGTGGCTAAGGGGTCACCGGGGCTACAGCACTGATTGTGCCACCCCATGTGACCCAAGCAAAAGTGAGACTGCAGGCCTGGCACGTCAGCCAGCACAAGCAGCCTGCTGCTCGACTGCAACTCTGCCCACATCAGATGCAGGAAGAGTCCTGTTGCTGCTCATAGTACCGGTCAGTCACCCCTAAGGTAGGTCTCCTATAACCCAAGAGGCAGGGTGCACTGTACTATGAGTGAGAACATATGTGCATGAGCAGATTTGACCCAGTGATAGCATTTAAAATGCAATGCTACCACAAGGACGCAGCCGTCCATAGGATAACATTGCCTGGCACATGGGCAGCTCCGAGATGTCCAGCTCTGTGATAGCTTGGCCAATTCCCCCGTGTTTAGAATACAAAATCTTGCTTTTTAACCCTGAGCATGATAGCCGTGCTCAGAATTAGTAAGCATGTGCCCAGGTCGCACCCTTAGAGGGTGTCACCTAGTTACGAAGCTCTCTGCTCTTTTGGTGGGCTCCCTTGAGCCTCTGCCACCACAAACATGAGTCTGCCCTGCTGCTGGTTGTGCTAGCACTTCCACAGGATGGAGAAAAAGGGCCTGAGCAGGCAGGTCACCCTCCTCTCTCCCAGGCTGGCAAGTGTGAAAAGGTAATCAACGCAGTGAGCCTCAAAGGCTTCACTCGCCCGTGAAATGTAACTAATTGTCCCCCAGTGGAGGACAAAGCCCTTCCCGCCCAGTCCAGCCCCACAGGCAGGAAAATTAGTTATGCAGGAGGAGTATACCCCAAAAAGGCTGACCACAGCTTTAGGGTGGGCTACAGGGTCTGTACAGCCAAGGAAGGGATCTGTTATCTTGGTAAACCTTAGGTTTAGTAGATTCTGTGCAGGAATGTGACCCACTCCCACAGGAATTGGTCACTACAGGGGCAGGCTAGGCGCGGAGACCAGCAGCCCAATGTCCACTGTCCCCCTCACCCTGAATGCCCCCTAAAACCAGGTTTTAAGGGGCATCCCTGGCACTAGAAAGTGAGGTCTTACTTGCAACAAAGAAGAGGCACAAACAAGACGTTGTCACCAACAACAGGACCTGACTCCTGCCTCAGCACAAAGAGAGGACACAGGGAGTGACCTATGGGGACCACAACTGGAACTGAGTGACGGACATGTGCCTGAGGTGAAAGCTCATTGGTCCCAGCAAGAGAGACCCCAGTGAATACCGAGCAGCCAAGAAAGACTCCCTGATTAGTGGTACCAATCCACTGAAAACTTCACGAGTAAACGCAGATCTGAAGTCAAAGAACTGCAACCTGACAGGCTCTGTGTGAGTGAGCCTAAAGAACCTCAGTGTCCAGGATCCAAAGAGAGGGAGTGAGGTCTCTGCCAAGTTTCAGACCTCTACTCCCTGCCAGACGACCTCCATCTGTGGAAGTACCAGAAGACCACCTTTGCAGCTACCAAGGCTGATCTGTTGCCTATATAGAAACCAACAGCCACTTGGACTTTACCGACACCAGAGCAGAATCCCAGCATAGAGACCAACATCGGCAACAACCCTTACCCTGTGGTTCTGCATCCTGAAGAGAGTGACCTCAAGAAGAGCAGCAAAGCCTCTTTGGCATGACTATCTCCCATACATTGACAGAAGCCACCTCTGCACCTGGAGCCCCAGGATGTGGTGGCCAAAGTTTCAACCGTTGATTCCTGATACTGGCCCCTGTAAGACCTCTACAACTAAAGGGTAGAGTGTGTTCCACCCCTAAGTACCCTTTTGCCAATTGGTGCAAAGGCACCAGCTGCCACCGACCTGTCAGCACCTGGACTCCCTGGGCAAGGTAATAGAAAACTGACTGTTTACTCTTGGTCTAGGGCCCTGCACAACCTTCAGTCCAGGTGGGCTCCCCAGAATTCACCTTGCTAGTGCACACTTTGATTTCTTCAATTGGCTTCAATGGGAGCCATTTAAACAGTAAAAATTCTCTATTTTCTAAAGCTTCTAAAATTCATAACTCCGGTTGTGTGTAACTTAAAAGGTTCATTTTGGTGTCCAAGTGTATATAAAAATAAGCTTTGTTTTTCTAAATTGGATTTGGATTGCTTTCGAGTCATGTCATTTACATTTCATCCATGTTGATATTGTGAACTGCTTTACATATGTTCCTCTAAGTAGCCTGAATGCTCTTTGCCACACTACCAGGGCTGAACTAAGGTTTACTAGTGTGAACCCGAGGTCCAGGGAGATTCCTCAAAAGGGGCTGCCTTCAAAGGGGGCTGGATTGAGCCCCTTTGAAGTTCTGTTTGGACACCCTGTTGGGGTCCTCTGAGTCTTGTGAGGGAAGAATGGGTGGAGCCTCTCAAACAACCCGAGCAAGATATATTGGATTATATACATGCCTATGCTTACGTATCGCTGATTACATGAAAAAGGTAAACAAGAATTTGCAGGCCAGCCTGGAGCTTGTAAAGCACTGGTATAACCAGAATGTAGCCTTGGTTGAGTATCAATATGGTCAGCTGGTGTGGATGTTGGAGCCTGTTGCTCCCATGGCCCTCAAGGACAAATGGACCGGGTCCTATCCCATTGTGTTTTAATGGAAAGAAATAGGGAGGTTACCTAATTGGTTGACTTAGGCACCCCCAGAAATCCTCATAGAGTGATTCATGTCAATTGCCTAAAACCACACCAGAACAGGGCTGACATGGCCATGCTGATGGTCACAGATGGAGGGCAGGAGGAGGAGTATGAACCTCTCCCTGGTCTCCTGTCAACTAATCTCCAAGTTGGTACAGTAAAGGGTGTTGTACTGTCAGACACCCTCACTGCACAACAGCAGGCTGAGGGCAGACAGGTTCTCAGTCAGTTTGCAGAGCTATTTTCTTTGACCCCTGATCAAACATGGGAGCATATTTGTAATGCCTTAGTGCCACCTTGCACCAGAATAACGTAATTATTTTTTACGCTAATGTGGCCCAAAGAGGCTGAAATCCCCCTGCCGTATTTACAGGGTGGCGCAATGCATGCATTGTGTAACTCTCTGTAACCCTTTGCGCTACATTATGCCTACACCAGGCATGATGTATGCAAAGGGGGCATTCTCCAAATCTATGAGATGAAATTTGTTATGGCACTTTTAATGCCTGCTAAAGAGCAGGTGTTGAAAGGGGGCTTCCATTCTTTAGAATGGGGCCCTATGTACTCTGCAGGTGTAGCGCCAATATTTTGGTGCTACTCCTGCAGAGTACATCAATAGCGTTATGAGAAATGGCACTGTTGCCCCCTACCCTGCCCCGTGGTGCACTGTATTTTAAATATGGAGTACACATGGTGGAGGTAGGGGGGTGCTAAGGGGCGCAGGGAAAGTGGTGCAGCACTCGGTGCAGCGCCACTTTCCATAAATCTGCCCCATGGTGTCCCCATGATTGGGCTCCAGTGAATGCCTCCCTGTCAAAAACAAATTGTACAGACTGTCATACAAAGGAATGTATCAAGGCAGAGGTCAAGAAGAAGCTAGAGCTAGGGGAGATTCAACCCTCTGAGAGTCCCTTGGCGAGCCCAGTGGTACTTGTCCCCACGCCTCACTCAAAAGGTGGAAAACCTGAGATGAGGTTCTATGTGGATTATATAGGGTTCAATACATTCATTAAGACAGATACACAAACCATTCCCAGAGTAGATGAGCTTATTGATAAGCTGAAGGCAGCCAAATTCCTAAGTACCTTTAACTTAACCTCAGGGTACTGGCAAATTGGACTGACCCAGGAAGCTAAGGAAGGATCTGCATTCTCCACCCTTGATAGGCCACTTTCAGTTTAAGGTGATGCCTTTTGGTTTAAAGAATGTATCTGCCACTTTTCAGAGGTTGGTGAACAGAGTACTATTAGTTTTGGAAGACTTTAGTGCATCCTATCTAGATGATATAGCTGTTTTTAGGGAGGATCAGCTGGCCCACCTCAGAGAAGCCTTGCAGGCCCTGCAGCAGTTGGGCCTCACTATCAAGGCCAGTAAGTGGCAGATAGGGCAGAGTTCTGTTGCCTACTTGGGCCACTAGGTAGGTGGAGGCCAAGCTAGACCTCTCAAGGCCAAAATGCAGACCATTTTGGTTTGACAGCCTCACACAACTCAGTTCAGAGACGTTTTAGGCCGGACAGGTTGCTACTGAAGGTTTGTGAAGGGGTATGGCAGCATTGTGGCTCCTCACTCCCAGTTACCCTCTAAAAAAGCAGCCCAAAAAGGTCATTTGGACCACAGCCTGTCAAAATGCCTTTGATACTCTGAGAGCAGCCATGTGCTCAGCACCTGTCCTAAAAGCACCTGATTATGGGGAAAAAAATATTCTCCAGACAGATGCTTCTGAACTTGGGATTGGGGGAGTATTGTCCCAGACCACTGATGATAATCAGGATCAGCCAGTAACATTTTTTTAGCGGGTGGCTCCTTTCCAGGTTCCATCTATGACCCTGTGATAGCATTTAAAAGCCTTTGCTGTGGTTTGTTCCCTGATGAAGCTGAGACCCTACCTGTTTAGCACTCACTTCAAGGTTCATACCAACCTTTCAGGTGGTTGATGCAGATGAGAAGAGAGAACCCCCAATTGTTGAGGTGGTCCATTTCCCTACAGGGGATGGACTTTGTAGTGGGATGCAGACCAGGGACTGACCATGCCAGTGCAGATGGCCTTTCCAGGTTTTTCCACTTAGAAGATGAGGACAACCATAAAGGAGGTTAGCATTCATCCCATTTCATCTGGGAGGAGGTCATGCTGTAAAGTGCCTTTTGGATGGTCACCCCCCCCAACATTTTGCTGCTTGATGCTGTCTTTGTTTACTTGTTAGTATACTGAGGCCTTCTAACCAGACCTCTGTACCTATACTCTTTCCCTTAAACTGTATGTCAAATTGCATAGGCCAATTGTCAAGGACTTTACCACCCCTGTAGGTCCTTAGTAATTGGTACTAGTGGTACCCAGGGCAAGGGTAAAGGGGTCACCAGGGATGCAGCCAGCTACTTGAGTGTGACTCTGCCCACATCAGGCACAGGCAGAGTCCCTTTACTGCCCATAGTACAGGTCAGTCACCCCTAAGGCAGGCCTCCTATAGCCCAGGAGACAGGGTGCACTGTACTATGAGTGAGAACATATATGCATGAGCCTACATGGCCCTGTGAAAAAATTTCAAATGCAGTGCTACCACAAGTAACCAGTGGTCCATAGGATAACATGGACTGGCATCTGGGCAGTTCCCAGATGTCCAGCTCCATGAAGGCCTGGCCGATTCCCACCATATTTAGTATCAAACTTATTGCTTTTTTACCCTGAGCATGGTGTCCATGATCAGGATTAACTAGCATGTGCCCAGGTGGCACCCTTAGAGGGTATGCACCGAGTTTCCAAGCTCTCTGCTCTTTTGGCTGCTCTCTCTCGAGCCTTTGCCACCACAGACAAGAGTCTGGCCTCCTGCCGGTTGTGCTAGCACTTACACAGGATGGAGACAATGGGCCTGGGCAGACAGGAGGTCACACCTCCTCCCTCCCAGGCTGACTAGTGTGAAAACGTAATCAAGTCAGTGAGCCTCAAGGGCTTCACCCGCCCTTGAAATGTAGTTACTTGTACCCCGGTGGAGGACAAAACCTTTCCAACCCTGTCCCTCCCGACAGGTGGAAAAATTAGTTATGCAGAAGGCACACACCCCCAAAAGGCTAGTCACACATTTAGGGTGGACTGGGGGGGTCTGTACAGCCAAGGAAGGGTTCTGCCATCTTGGCAACCCTTAGGTTTAGTGGATTCTGAGTAGGAAAGTGACCACTACCACAGAAAATGGTAACTACAGGGACTGGCTTGCCATGGGGACCAGCAGCCCATTGCCCACTGTCCTCTCACCTTCAATGCCTCCTAAAACCAGGTTTTAAGGGGATCTCATGGCACCAGAAAGTAAGATCTTACTTGCAACAAAGAAGAGGCACAATGAAGACATCATCACCAACAAAAGGACCCTGCAGCAGAGCAAAGAGAGGACAAAGAAGTGCCCTATGGAGACCATCAGTGCAACTGAGTTACTGATGTATGCCCGAGGTGAAAGCTCATTGATCCCAGCAAGAGGTACCCCAGTGAATACTAAGAAGCCAAGAAAGCCTCCCCTTCTGCAGTCCCCTGTAAACCACAGAAGTAAATGCTGTGCTGAAGTCAAAGAACTGGAGCCCAACAGGCTCTGAGTAAGTGAGCCTAAAGAAACTTGGTATCCAGCATCCAAAGAATGGGAGTAAAGTCTCTGCCAAGTTTCCAACCTCTACTCCCCGCCTGATGACCTCGAGCCGTCAAAGTACCAGCTGGCCACCTTGGCAGCTACCAAGGCTTGTGTGTCGCCAGTCTGGAAACCAATTGCCACTCGGACTTCACCGACCCCACAGCAGACCTCCAGCATAGAGACCAACTTCGGCAATGACCCCTCTCCTGTGGTTTTTCTTCCGGAAGAGAGTGACCTAGAGAGGAGCAGCAAAGCATCTTTGGCATGACCAGCTCCCTTGATTGACAGCTAGAAGCCACTTCGGCACACGGAGTCACAGGATGTGGTTGCAAAGTTCCAACTTTTGATTGCTGGTCCTGGCCGGGGACGGAGGAAGCACCGCCAACAGGCTGGCGGTGCTTCAGGGGCAATTCTGACCGCGGCGGTAAAGCCGCGGTCAGAAAAGGGAAACGGGATTCCCGCCAGTTTTCCCCTGCCCCAGGGAATCCTCCACGGCGGCGCTGCAAGCAGCGCCGCCATGGGGATTCCGACCCCCTTCCCGCCAGCCTGTTCCTGGTGGTTTACACCGCCAGGAAGAGGCTGGCAGGAACGGGTGTCGTGGGGCCCCTGGGGGCCCCTGCAGTGCCCATGCCACTGGCATGGGCACTGCAGGGGCCCCCTAACAGGGCCCCAATAAGATTTTCAGTGTCTGCAAAGCAGACACTGAAAATCGCGACGGGTGCCACTGCACCCGTCGCACACCAGCAACTCCGCCGGCTCCATTCGGAGCCGGCTTCATCGTTGCTGGGGCTTTCCCACTGGGCGGGCGGGCGGCCTTTTGGCGGTCGCCCGCCTGCCCAGCTGGAAAGTCAAAATGACCGCTGCGATCATTTGACCGTGGTATGGTCTTTTGGCGGGCAGCGCCCGCCGCCCGCCGGGTCGGAATGACCCCCTTAGAGTTATAAAGAGGGTAATGCCAGCGTGTCACAGCCACACAGACTACACCAATAGTCATAGAAATGTGAAGTTGCACTGTCTCACCTGTGTGGCATTGGAAGTACTGATGGATGATATGTTGTCCACATCCTCATCCTCCTCATCCTCACTGTCCTCATGGTCCACTGCTGCAACAGGGGCATCTCCAGTCTCCTCCTCCTGCAGAAAAGGTACATGGCTTCTGAGGGCCAGGTTGTGCAACATGTAGCATGCCCACTACTATCTGACAGGCCTTCCCAGGTGAGTAGCACAGGGATCCACCTGTCAGATGGAGGCACCTGAACCTGGCCTTCAGGAGGCCGAAGGTCCTCTCAATGATCCTTCTGGCTCGCCCATGTGCCTCATTATAATGTTCTTCAGCCCTTGTCATGGCACGCCTCACATGGATCAGCAGCCACAATAGGTTTGGGTAGCCAGAGTCACCTGCAGGTATTGATGGACAACATTTAGCCACAAACTATCCTATTAGGTTAACAACAGAGGCATACACTAACATACACCGGGTGGGGACCAAGGCTCACCTATTAGCCACACCCTGTGCCTCTGTAGTTGGCCCATCACATTTGGGATGCTGCTATTCCTTAGGACAAAGGCATGACGCACCGACCCAGGATATTTAGCATTGACGTGGGAGATGTACTGGTCCGCCAGGCACACCATCTGCACATTCATGGAGTGGAAACTTTTATGATTCCTGTACACCTGTTCATTCTGGCGAGGGGGGGACAAACGCAATATGTGTCACATCAATCACACCAATAATATTCGGGATATGTCCCATTGCATAGAATCTGGCCTTCACTGTGGCCAAATCTTCCACCTGGGGGAAAGCAATGTAGCTGCACATGTGTTTGACCAGGGCAGGCAAGCACAATTGAGAACATTGGCTGTGACATTCCTGTTGCCAAACCCACTGTCACTTGGAAAGAACCAGTTGCCAGGAAATGAAGCACTGATAGCACTTGCACAAGAGGGGATGACGGATAGCAGCTATCAGGTCAGGATGCAATTGGGCACACAGCTCTGTGATTGTGGCCCTGTCCAGTCTATATGTCAGTATAATGTGCCTGTCATCCAGTGTAGCTAAGTCCCCCAGGGGCCTGTACACGGGGGTATGTCTCCATCTCCTATTCATCTGCAGCGGTACGTATCTAAGGGACACAAGAGTGAGTAGGCTGTCACAATTTGAACAAAGGAACCAGAACAGCAGTCCACATCGTGCAATGACATATTGGGACAATGTAAATTTCTAAGTATGTGCCGATTTATCCTGTGATGCAGCAATTATCGATAGGCCTGTTCAACCCCCCCTTAAATGGCGACCGCCTGTCCCGTGTTGAGGGACAGGTGGAAGTGAGGTAATTCTGCCGACATTGGGCGTCATGGCGGAAGGCGGTCGCAAACCGCCGTACAATTCCTCATTGGATAATATTGGGCCATATGGAGTACAGTGGCCAATGGGGATCTATGCCGGCGGTGATGGTGTACACCGCCCTCAGACGTGACCACCATTTCATAACTCAATCCACACTTGTTTCCTGACCTTCAACAGGAGAAGACCTGCACTGCATGTGCTGCTGTGACCTGTATCTGGACCGTTATGACCGGGGAAAGGGCCCCAGCCTTCACTTTGGAGGAGTTGGAGTGACTCGTGAATGGGGTCCTACCCCAGTGCGGAATGCTGTATGGGCCAACAGGTGGGTACACTGTGGGCATGATGCATGTGGCATGGATGCATGGTAATGTGTGTGAAGGCATTGTTTAAGGGGGGAATATCTGTTTGTGGTGTACATGTTGTGCGCTGGGCAATGTGTGTGCTAATGGTAATGGAAACGGGTATCGTGGGCTATGTGTGTGACAGGCTGGACTGTTAGTTTAATGGTGTTCTCCTGTCTTTATTGCCTCTGCTGCAGGTCAGCACCCATCAAAAGAAAGGAATATGGCGTGCCATCGGCAAGGAGGTGTGGACCCTGGCGGTCTATGTCAGGCGGAGCACCCACTGTCGAAAACGGTGGGAGGACCTCAGAAGCTGGGCACGGAAGACCACTGAGGCCCAGCTGGGGATGGCCTCCCAACGAGGAAGGGATGCCCGTCGGACCCTGACCCCTCTTGATGCCCTGCATACTGACGGTGGCAAACCCTGACCTGGATGGGCGCTTGAGGGAATCACAGCAGCCACAAAGGGGTGAGTACAGTGGGTATCATTACATATTTTGGTTGGTGGGGTGGTATCCGGGTAGTGGTTGTGTGTTAGTGGGTGCACCTAAGGCCAGGCCAGAGATTGCAGCATGTGTCCTCTGAAGGGTAATGGTTGCATGGCAACTACAGGTAACCTTGCTTGTTAGTAGTCACTTTCAGGCAGGGCTTCGGGAGTCCCAGGCGTGCTGCAAATGGCGGTGTGTGCTCCTCATCATGCCTTGGTTACTGGCCATATCACTGGTAGTGCAAAGCATATTGCGTAGGCTTGTTCCGTGTGTGTGAGGGTGCTGTGTACTCCAACGGTGGTGTTGTTGCAGTCATTGACCCATTGTATCCTTTGTCTCTCTCCCCCTTTCTTGTTTTGTCAACCTGTCCTTGTGTGCATTAGCATCATCTAGCGGAGGAGCAGGGGCACTTGTGACAGAGGGAGCTGCATCCTACAGGACCCCAGAGGCAGAGTCCACAGACGCCGAGGAAACCAGTGGGACAGAGGGTGAGGGGAGCACCATGGCGGAGACTGGAGGAGACAACACAGACTCTGATACCTCCTCCGATGTGAGCTCCCTGCTGGTGGTGGCAGACACCTCTGTGACCACCCCAGCTGCAGGTACAGCCGCCATCCCCATACAAGCACTGCCCTCCCAGTAGCCCCTCAGTGAGTTGCCTATGCCCACTCAACCAGGAGGGTGGGCATCTCCTTCGCCCCAGGCACCTCAGGTCCTGCCCCAGTGAGCCCTGCTGCCCTGAGTAAGGAGGCTATTGACCTTCTGAGATCCATCCCTGTAGGGCAGTCAACCTTTGTGAATGCCATCCAGGGGCTGGCATCCCAGATGCAGCAATGCAATGCATTCCTGGAAGGCATTCATGGTGGTTTGGCAGCCCAACAGAGATTGATTCAGGCTCTAGCCTCCTCTCTGATGGCAGCCATTGTCCCTGATTCTACCATACCCCCTCCATCTACCACTTCCCAGTCCCAGTCTCCTGAACCCCAACCCATCCCAGGCACACATACAGTCAAGCATGCACAAAAGGCAACACCCAAGAGTCGCACAGGCAAACACAAGCACCACACTTCATCCCACAGGCACTCACACAAACACCATACAGTTGCAGACACAACAACATCCACAGCCTCCACTATCTCCCTCTCCTCCTCCACCTCTCTCCCAGTCACGTCCACACTCACAACTGCATGCACTACATCTACATCCACTATCAGCATCACTACACCAAGCTGTACACACACTTCACTGGCAGACACCTCCACAACAACCATGCATGCGCCCCCTGTGTCCTCTCCCACCCTGTCTATCCCACCCCCTCCTAAGAGACACAAACGCAAGCATTCACACACCCAACAGCCACCCACCTCAAATTAGCATACAGCCCATGCACCTGCACCCAAGTCCATCAGACATATATATCCAAAACCAGTCCCTCATCCTCCACTCCCATTACACCTCCATCCTCCTGCCCCAATGTCCCTAAAAAGCTTTTCCTTTTCCAATTTGACCTCTTCCCTCCCCCTCCCCCGTCCTGCACGTACAGGCAGGGTACCAAGGACACAGCCCAGCACCTCAGCCAAGCAGTCCATGTGGACAGTGGTAGCACCATCCACTCGTGGTGGTAAGGATACCAGATCTACACCACAGAAGGGGAAGGAGCCAGCACCACCAGGGAAGAGTGTGAAGAGTCCCCCACCACCAGGAAAAATTCTGAAGGGGCCTGAAACAGATGTGAAGAAGGGGAAGGGGCCTGCACCAGCTGTGAAGAAGGGGAAGGAACCTGCACCAGTGTGAAGAAGGGGAAGGGGCCTGCACCAGCTGTGAAGAAGGGGAAGGGGCCTGCACCAGCTGTGAAGAAGGGGAAGGAGCCTGCACCAGCTGTGAAGAAGGGAAAGGGATCTGTACCAGCTGTGAAAAAGGGAAAGGAGCCTGCACCAGCTGTGAAGAAGGGGAAGGGGCCTGCACCACCATGCAGAATGGGGAAGAGCCCATTTATTGCTGACAGGAAGGGTAAGGGATCCACAACCCAGGGGCAGGACGAGGTGAGGCACTCTACACCAGCAGAAGCTGTCACCCAAGCTAACACTGCCACCATCTATCATGGGGCCCCCCACTGGCAGCTGTGGAAGTGCAGCCATTGGACAGTGCAGGGACTGTCCAGGAGGCTCTTCCAACCACCACCACAATGCAGCCATCGGACAGTGCAAGGGCTGCCCAGGAGGCTCCTACAATCACCAGCACAATGCAGCCATCAGATAATGCAGGGGCTGCTCAGGAGGCTCCTCCAACCACCACCACAATGCAGCCATTGGACATTGCATGGGCTGCCCGGGAGACTCCTCCAACCACCACCACAATGCAGCCATCGGACAGTGCAGGGGCTGCCCAGGAGGCTCCTCAAACCACCCCCACAATGCAGCCATTGGACTGTGCAGGAGCTGCCCAGGAGGCTCCTCCAAACACCACCACAGTGCATCCGTCACCGCCAGCCGACCCCATGTAGGCCACCCTCCAGGGGCTGCCTTGTGGGCTGCCCACTCCAGAACCAGTGGGCAAGTCACCCACTCCAGAGTCTGTGGCCTTGCACTCCCCAGGACGACACAATGGGCATGTTGCCCCCTCGAGAACCAGTGGGCAAGACACCCACTCCAGAGACTGTGACCTTGCACTCCCCAGGACAAAGCAATGGGCATGTTGCCCCCTCCAGAACCAGTGGGCAAGTCACCCACTCCAAAGACTGTGACCTTGCACTCCCAAGGACAAAGCAATGGGCATGTTGCTTGCTCCAGAACGAGTGGGCAAATCACCCAATCCAGAGACTGTGGCCTTGCACTCCCCAGGACAAAGCAATGGGCATGTTGCCCCCCCTCAGAACCAGTAGGCAAGTCACCCACTCCAGAGACTGTGGCCTTGAACTCCCCAGGACAAAGCAAGGGTATGTTGTCCCCTCCAAAACCAGTGGGGACGTTTCTGTGTTCAGCTGAGGTTCCCCTCCCTCCCCCTGAGATGCCTTCCCACTTGCAAAATGATGCCCCTGCAGTGTTCTCTCCGGCTGTGTCAGGAAACATGTTGGGCCTTGGCCTGTGCCCTGTGGCCTTTTGTGCCCTCGTGACTTTGGACTGGGAAATGGCCCTCTATGGACATTTGTATGGAGGATTTTGCTATGCTATTACATTGTTGTTACTCTAGCATTATGGTCCATGTTTTCTTATGCTGTGTGTCGTGTGCCATTGGTTTACATGTGCAGTTGGTTATGTGTATGGTGTGTGTGTGTATTGTGTGTGTCGTGCGTTTGTGTGTCACTCTCGTTTTCCTCCCACCCTCCCTTGTGTGCTGAGCGGCTGTACTCACCGTCGTTGTCTTCGTCAGCGTTGGTGTTCCAGGTGGAGCATGGCATAGAAGATCATCGGGAAGACTTGCAGTTCGGGTTGCATGGCGGCGTGTTCTTCCATGTGTCTCCAATGGTGAGTCCTTCAGCTGTTGAGCTCTGTTTCTGCCAGACCTTTGTTGGCGTTGGTACCGCGTGTCTTAATATGGTGAGTGGTACTTTGTCTCCCGCCTGGCTGTTGACGGCTACCGCCGTGGTGACTGTTGTTTCCGCTCTGGCGGTTGGTGTGGTATATTGGCTTTCTATGGGGGTTATCTCAGCCATGGTCATAATTTGGTGGTAGTAACCGCCAGCCTGTTGGTGGTATTACCGCCACTTTATCCCTCACCGCCAGTGTCGTAATGAGGGCCTTAGACTGGAACCCCAACTTCCATGGCAAAGGTTCATTACAATAACTACCAAGACACAGTTGACTGCTTAGTGTAAGATGTGGAGACTCCACTTGGATAGTCAACCCAATGATACTCTAGGGAATAAAATGTAAATGTTCTATAACTAGGTATGTTTAATATCCAAATAACCATGAGATAACAGGATTTGAACCTTCAACCTACAGCGTAACAACCCAAGTGCTTTATCAGCTGAACACATATAATTATTTTGTGCTATATTGCAAACCATAACTATGACATTCGAACCAAACATCTTGCTAGTGTGACACTTTGAAGTCATTGTATGGAGCTATCATTGGAATAACGATTGCCCTCTCTCTGTCTCTTCCATCCCATTCTGGGATGGAAAAGCGAGAAAGAGAAAGACAGAAATTGAGAGACAGAGAGAGAGAAATTTTAGATAAAGAGATTGACAAAGAGAAATTGAGAGGGGAGAAAGCGAAAGGGTGTTTTAGGAAATTTTATACTTGAAATGAATTGTTTTCGGACAAATTAATAAGAAAAATGTATTTCTCAAGTAAAAATATTGAGATCACCTTTCGGTTTGTCTGTTAAATATTTGAAGTTGAAAGTAAATTAAAACAGGGAAATGACAAGTGACATACTTAGACTGGAACCCTCAACCTTCAGGGTAAATGTTCACTACCATAACAACTGGGGTATAGGTGACTAACTACTATGTGGAGAAGAGGTTTCAATATGACAGTCAACTCAATAATTTTTGTGGGACAAAAACGTAAATGTTCCATCACTAGGAAAGTTTAATACTCAAAAAACTACTAAATAAACTGACTCACTACCATGAGATACCAGAATTTGAGATTTCAACCTACAAAGTGACAGCCCAAGTGCTTTACCAGCGTAACACAGGTGACCCTGTTGTGCTTTGTAGAAAAACCATAATGAAAACATTTGGACCAAACATATTGCTAGTGTGAAACTTTGAAGTCATTGCATGGAGGGACAATTGAAATAAGAATCCATTTCTTTCTCTTCCATCCCATAGTGGGATGGAAGGGAGAGAGAGAGAGACATAAAGTGAGATATTGAAAGAGAGAGACATTTAGAGGAAGACATTGACAGAGAGAAATTGAGAGAGAGAGGGAGAGAGAGAGAGAAAATGAGAGAGAGGGAGAGGGAAAGAGAGAGTTTGTTTAGGCATTGATGAATGACATACTTAAAATGAGACAAAATGAAAAGAAAAATTTATTTGTCAAGTAAAAAGAGTGAGATCACCTTTCGGTATGTACCTTAAATATTTTAAATTTAAAAGAAATTAAAAGAGGGGAATGACAACATAGACTGGAGCCCTTTACCTTCAGGGTGAAAGTCTGAGAGCTAACCACTAGGGTGCAGGTGATACATAAGCATGCAATGTTGAGACTTTACTATCACATTCAAATCAAAGATTTTTTGGGGAAAAGATGAAAATGTTCTATCACTAAGAGTTCCTGATATTCAAAAAACGACAAAATAAATAGACACACTACAATGAGATATCAGGATTTGAATCTTTAACCTTCTGAGTGACAGTCCAAATGCATTACCAGCATTACCCAGGTGACTCTGTTGTGCTGTGCAAAACATATCTCTAACTTTCAAACCAAACATATTGCTAGTGTGACACGTTGAAGTCATTGTATGGAAAGACCATTGAAATAACAATCCCTCTTCCATCCCATTATGGGAGAGGGGAGAGAAAGAGAATTTTTTACTTTGATGAATAATATACTTAAAATTAGATGTTTCCAGACAAATTAAAAAGAAAAATGTATTTGTTAAGTAAAAAGAGTGAGATCACCTTTTGGTATGTATCTTAAATATTTGAAGTTGGAAAGAAATTAAAACAGGGTAATGATAAGAGACACTCCTAGCCTGGAGCCCTCTACCTCCAGGTGTGAAAGTCCGAGACCATAACCAAAAGGCCACCGGTGCCTCCCTACTAAGCCCTCTGGGGCGTCACTATTACATCCAACCAAAAGATGTTTGTGGGAAAAACACATAAATGTGCTATCACTAGGAATGTTCCAAAAGCTACTAATGAATCACACACACTACTACAAGATACCAGGATATGAACTTTCAACCTACAAAGTGACAATCCATGCACCTTACTATCAGGACACAGGTGAATCTGTTGTAATGTGCAGCAAAACATTACTATAACATTTGAACCAAACATCTTGCCAGTGTGACACTTTGAACTCATTGTATGGAGAGACCATTGAAATAATCTCTCTTTCTCTCTCTCTTCTCCATCTCATCCAAAAAAATTATCAATAACCAATTTTGGCCCATAACTCTATTGATACTCACACCTCCAGTTCTGCAATCGCTTCAGAAAACTACACCCTGTCAATCTTTAAGGTCGAGCTCTGGGCATTAGGACATGAGCATTTATCTATCTCAAGGCACTTTTTAATTTTTGTAGCTCCTTTTTACCATTACGCAATTACCCTCTGCTTCCAACTTTGATGAAGCATTAAGACCTTAAATAATTTTGGTTTATGGTGTAAATCTTAGCTACCTAACAGGAAACATAAAGTCACCGCTCTCTATACTGGACCAAAGGGAGACGGACTTTGGATGCAAGAAAGGAGTTAATCAGAAGCTCCAAATCGAAAACAATCTATTTTTCATTACAAATCATTTATGTTGTCATGGGAGTCAATTATGAGATTTTCTGGGTTTTAAAGCTTTATTAAATCTTTTAAGTAAATAATTCTTTATTGAAAAATCATCAATTTTAAGCAGTCAATCAATTTGTCATTTTTATGCAGGACAAAGCATGAAGCATGTTTCATTTAAATTGATTCCTATTCTAAGCTTCGGAAAGTGATAGAAATGAATGTTGGAACCCATGAAGAGATCGAAATTCAAGATGTGAAAGGATGAAGCTTTTAGCATATATTCAAGATCATAAGAACTTCTCAAGAAACTCAGTAGAGTCTCAGAGTAGTATAGACTCTAGCAAGGGAAGTAAAGGGTCTCTCAAAGTGAGTCTGTGAAGCATTGCAAAGAGACTGGGTCAGAATGTGGTCTGAGGTGAAGTAGCAGCAGCTGCTGCCTCTCTAGGAACACACATTTTTATTATATTTCATATCATTCTTCCACTACAGTTTGTTGCCATCTCTCAGCAGCTTGTCTAATTAAGCAGTGGTGTCATCATGGGAACAGGATAGCTTCAGTCATCTAAGCAAACTAAAACAAAGAGCTCCTAAACATAGGATACAAATGTGCTACAAATTGCAATGCAACTATCAATTCAAGCTCAATTTTCAGGGCTTCTTACTATAAGTCAAGAACAGTTAATGGTTAGGACACTATGCCCATGAGAAAGTTGAAGTATAAAACTTCATCTATTCAGTCCATTGTCTCAGCACATTTGCGTCATTGAAGATTTTTTATCTCAAATTCCCAACCTAGGTCAGGGTAAAGGAAAGAAAGAAAAATGCATTTGTCCGTGATTTTAGTGAAACACATGAGGCTATAGATGTTTACTGCTCACTTTAGCATTTGTAATACTGCTTTTCGTCTAAGGCCTCTATGTTTATTTCACGTTAATTACATTCATTTTATTTAGTGAAAACAATCCTGCACCTACTCAGAATGTTTCCTCCAGAATTTCTTCTTAGTCTGAGGGTAAGCACTGACTGGACCCAATTCACTCCTTGTATCCAACCCAAGCTCCATTGCAGTCAGTAACATTTTTCAATTTGACATGTCTCGTGTGAGTTGATGTCTGTGGTTGGCGCTTTCATCTTTTAGGTGCTAGTTTTCGCTAAAAAACGTAAAAAATCATATCTCAGGATTTACTGATTTGATTTTTATCATTTTGGTGTCAGTTAATTCAATAAAATATACTCTTTTTTTTATAAATTGTTGTGGGATTTTTCTTGTGGTTTGTTTTCACTTTATTACTGTTTGTGAGTTGCATGAATACTTTAGGGATTGCCTCTAAGTTGATCCTGACCACTTTTTGTGACATTTTACGCATGGTTAAGCACAGGTTAATTTAGTGACTTTTTGTGGTTCACCCTGTGGCTGTCGCCTGACCAGGGGTCACACCCATGCAAACCAAAATCCCAATTTCTCACATACAACATGTCATGTAATCCAGGATACAGGTGGCAGGCACCAAATGGTTAGGACAAGAAAATGCCAACTTTCTAAAAGTACCATTTTCAGGATTGTGACTTAAAATGTGACTTTACCATTAAAGAGGATTTTAAATTACAATTCCATAGACAGCAAATATGACATTCCTACCTGTGCTTAAAAAAAAAAGTTCTCACTTAATAACTGCAATAATGTAACCCAGTGTTGTCCTATAGGAGAGGTAAGCCTCCCAGTAGAGAAAAATGAATTTGGGAGTTTCTTACTACCAGTACATGTAAAACTTAAAGGCCCAACTTTTGAAATGTAATGCACCTTACCCTATGGGCTGTTTACGGCCTACCTTGGAGGTTACATGTAATAAAAAAGGAGTTTTGGGCCTCACCTTGATTAATTTGCCAGGTTGAACTGAGAGTTTATAACTGCACACAGGCTGCAATGACAGGCTTGAGATATATTTTAAGGGGCTACTTAAGCGGGTGGCACAATATGAGCTACAGACCCACTAGTAGACCCACTAGTAAAGTATAATTTACCGGCCCTGGGTATATGGTATACCACTTTACTTTAGAATAATAAGTCAAGTAGGTATGCTAATCAGTTGTAAGTCAGTTTTACTATATTTTAGGGAGTGAGCACAAGTACGTTAGCAGTGGTAAAGTTTACAGAGTCCAATGGCGAACAAAAACTCATTCAGCAAACAGGAGGAGAGTTAATTATTTTCCAAGTCTTAATGCTAGACACTTTTAAATATGTCTATGGAAAATGGTAAAGCCCCACTGGATAAAGTCTGTATTTAAGGTCCAAATACCATAAATGCCATAAGTTCAAAAGGACAGGTTTACAAACAGCTTCGTTATTGATCCAAATAAGTTGGTTTATTTTATGTGAGGAAAATGAATGATTTCCAAAATGAAATACATCAGAAATAAATCCAGAAAGGAACCATGGGAGTCAGCCCCAAAACGAAATACATCAGGGATAAATCCAGAAAGGAACCATGGGAGTCAGCCAACATGTGTTTCGCCCCACCAGGCGCATAGGCCGGGGCTTTCTCAAGGCTGAAAGAAAAGGAAACAAGATCCGACTGAAGGTAATGCAGTGTTATAACGAAGAAGAATTAGAATAAAGCCTCACTGAAACGTGTTCTGTTTCTCCAAAAGATCCGGGATACATGCAAGAGATTTGATTATCCTGATTTAATTGATCCCAAGAGGTGAAAATACATAGAAACAGTGCTGTAGTAAGGAGAAGAATAAGAAAGAACAGAGGCAAATCACATTTTGCTTACTTGCTTATTTTTGCTCTGTTTGGTAATTCTGACATATGTTTTTTGTGCTTGCAGTAGCTAAAATCTGCAATCAGATTAAGAGCAGTAGATGAGAGTGTCCAAAGGCATGTTTTTGTAGGGACGGGTCAAGCAAAGTAATTTCAAGCCCATGTGTCGCACACATCCATTTCTAAGATATAATAAAATGTCGTCAGTGGAGTCAAAACAGAGCAGCTCCAGCACTGGGCAACATTTGTATCGAATGTACTATGTTAGCTTCGATGAATAAAAAGGAAAGGCTTGGTTACACATATTAAATAGTTTTTTGCAGCAGGAGCATAGGGCAGTTAAAATGCTCAGTTCTGTGCAGTAATGTCTGCTCACCAGCCCTTCCTAACATCTGTGCTGGTCAGTGCATTTCAAATGCTTTCTACAGCAGGTAAAGAGACATCTTAAGGATTTTGGAAGCCTTGGGCCAAGCGTATTTTGGGGGCCCCTGTTCAGAACAGCTTTGAATTTCTGGTCCAATGTCAGCTCTTTCATGCCCTCCTTGGACAGGTCATTGACAGTGTAAAGGCACACTCATCATATTCTAAATGTGTTTACAGCTAATATTCAGGGATAGTTGCATGTGTGGTAAATATCATAACACAACAGAAGCTCACTAACTTTACTGCAAATAATCTCTGTAACACCCTCCCATTTCTCATACGTGAGGTCCTGTTTTGATCTAAAAGAAGTGTTTTTATGGATGTTGCAATAAACATAAACACAGCAATTCCCTGCAAATTGTCCGTAATACACTCACACATCACCCACAGTAAAAATAAATTAAAGCAATGGGTATTTAAAACAATCTGTTTAAGAATTATTCAAGGTAATCAGGGCAACACTCTCTGCAGAACAGATATGGCCCTATCAGAACGTTCCTGAAAGGCTGAGATCCTGGTCCACAGTCCACTCTGCCCATGCATTAAAACACCTCTGAGCAGAAACACCATAAACTCTTTACCCATAACTAGGAAATAACAAAAGAAACCTATGAGGCGTCTTTCTTATCATCTTCGCCCTATCATTTCTGCCCTCTAGCACAAAAGTTCGAAATTCCTCTTACCAGAATCAAAGACCTTGATGGATAGAAGAAGCAGTGTGCTGAAGGTGTTCTTTTCCATTCTACCTCGCTGAGTTGCAGCCTACAAAGAGCATTCACAATCGGTGTCTGGCTGGAGCTCCTCTGGGTCTGGGGAGGTTCATTTCACTTCTGCAACAACTTCTTAATAAGAGCTAGCTTTCTGCATAGCACTTCATGCGGTACTTCTGCAGCTGTGCAATTTCTATACAATGTGAATAGGAGTTACTATAGCACACTATAACTAGGAGCGGCTTGCAAGCCACAAAAGGGGAGAGGCGGTGCACGATGGCAGGTAAATAAAAATAAAAATAATAAAAAATTACACTTACCTCCCTTGCCGCACTGCACCACTACATCCGCTTCTTCTCTGCTGACTGAAGGCACAGGCTCCCAGCCTGCCCTGCAGCCAATCCTGATGCTGCTCAAAGCAGCATCAGGATTGGCTGGGAGTGGCAAGCCAGGGCGCTCCCAGGCAGACTGGGAGCCTGTACAGGCTCAGTCCAGACCGGCAACTGTACTGCTGGGCTGGAGAGAGCTTACAGCACATATGTGTTTGGCTGGCCCTAGACGGCAGGCCAAACACACATGTGCTTTGAGGGGAGTGCTCTTTGCACTCCCCTTAAGTGCTTGTCACCCCCGTGGCCCTGCCAAGAATTATTGTTTTCTTCAAAGGATTTTGTAGCTGCAGCTGCTGGCGGGGGTCCAACGCTCCTCCACCCTAATGGAGGAGCCACCCCTGACTATAACCTTGTATAAAGGTGCAAAAATTACCGACTTTAGAAGAACGGAGGGGCATGCCAGTCACGCCGGCCATTTCTACACTCTGTGAATATTAATGGTACAAAATATATTAAGGTGAGGAGGCTGAATAAGCCTTGCCAGGACTCAAACCTGTGACCCCCCTACTTGTCACCATTTGTTCCAGTTGTGAGTGATCCACTCACTGAGCCAGCCTGTCAGTTATCCACAGAGTTAAATTTAGAAATGTATGCAAACAAAACCAATTAATTATAAGTGGTTATGGCATAATTCAGTTCATGTTTTTATTTGCATGCATACAAAGCACTGGGAAGGAAAAAGGGAATCATTGATTGTTAGAACTGGCATCCTTGACAGGGTCTCCCCTGTCTTTTTTTGCCTCTGCTTCCCATGTTTTGACTGTGTGCTGGATTCTGTTTTTGCTGTTTTTGGTACTCTGGGCACTTTACCACTGCTGACCAGTGCTAAAGTGCAATTGCCCATATGTAAGGTGTATGTGTAATTGTTTTTTCCTTGATTGCCATATTTGATTTACTAGTAAGTCCCTAGTAAAGTGCACGAGAGGTGCCCAGGGCCAGTAAATCAAATGCTATTAGTGGGCCTGCTGCACTGGTTGTACCACCGAGGTTAGTAGCCCTGAAAACATGGTTCAGGCCTGCCACTGCATTGTCTGTATGTGCAGTTTTAAACTGACAATTTGACCTGGCAAGTATACCCCCTTTCCAGGCCCAAACTGTCCCTTTCTATACATGTAAGGTACCTCTAAGTTAGGCCCTAGGTAGTCCCATGGGCAGGGTGCAGTGTATGTTAAAGGTGGGGCATGTACTGATGTGTTTTACATCTCCTAACAGTGAAAGTCTGTCAAATTCAGTTTTCACTGTTGCAAGACCTATCTCTCTCATAGGTTAACATGGGGGCTGCCTTTAAATATTCTTAAAGTGCGGTTTCTCTTTGAGAGCAGGTGAAAATCTGGAGTTTGGGGTCTCTGAACTCACAATTTAAAAATACATCTGTTAGTGAAGTTGTTTTTTAGATTGTTAGTTTGAAAATGCCCCTTTTAGAAAGTAGGCATTTTCTTGCTCTAACCATTCTGTGACTCTGCCTGTTTGTGGATTCCCAGTCTAGGCCAGACTGACAGTTGGTCTGTTTGTGAATCTCCTCTAGACAGTGACACAAAGAAAGATGGGGTGTAGCCTGCATATCCTGATGAGCCATCTGGGCTAGAGTGGAGGTAGGAATGGTCACTTAAACTGAATGGGCTGTGCCTGCCCTCACACAATGCAGTCTGCAACCCCCTGATGTGTGTCTGGGGTCTGGCCTGGGCAAGGTAGGATCCTGTAAACAACAGAGACTTTCCTAGGAAGTTGGCCTACTTCAAAGGCAGAAAGGGGTATAAGTATTGGACCCAAAACTCCAGACTTTAGATCACTTCTGGAACCAAGAAGAACCTCTGCCAAGGAGAAGCACTGAGGAGAAGTGCTGCCCCTGCCTGTGACTGTGCTATGTTGGACACTATCCTGCAGAGGACAAAGACAGGACTTTGTTTTGCATTACTGCTTGAGAAGAATCTCCAAGGGCTTGAACTGGGCTTGCTCTGCTGAGACTCCTGCCCTGCCAAGTGGTGCCCTATCCAGTCCCTGGGCCCTTGAAAGGTGAAGTTGACAGAGCAAGATGTAATGATCCAAACACACCACAGTGTACAGGTGAAAGTGTGTTTATTTCCAGACAGCACAGTACACTTCTTTCCCCAAGTCCTCCATGTCTTGAATGCCTTTGTTTCCACTTCCAGAATCATATCCCATTCCACACTCTAGATTCTACAATATTACACACTCTAAATTCTACAATATTAACATGTAACCCTTCCTTCAACAAAACAAAACAATAAAAACAAAACACAAGAAAATCTAAACTATACAATACATTCAATCTTTCACAAAACTAAGGTTGAACAGTCCTAAACTAAGGGGGTCATTCTGACCGGGGCCAGGGTTGGCGGGAGCACCGCCAACAGGCTGGCGGTGCCCCGCAGGGCATTCTGACCGCGGCGGTTTGGCCGCGGTCAGATGCAGAAAACCGGCGGTCTCCCGCCGGTTTTCCGCTGCCCATTAGAATCCTCCATGGCGGCGCAGCGAGCTGCGCCGCCATGGGGATTCTGACAGCCCATACCGCCATCCAACCGCCAGGAACAGGATGGCGGTATGGGTTGTCGTGGGGCCCCTGGGGGCCCATGCCAATGGCATGGGCACTGCAGGGGCCCCCGTAAGAGGGCCCCACTTTGTATTTCAGTGTCTGCTTTGCAGACACTGAAATACGAGACGGGTGCCACTGCACCCGTCGCACCTTCCCACTCCGCCGGCTCAATTTTGAGCCGGCGTCCTCGTGGGAAGGGTCTTTTGCACTGGGCTGGCGGGCGGCCTTTTGGCGGTCGCCCGCCAGCCCAGTGCAAAAGCCAAAATACCCTCAGCGGTCTTTCGACCGCGGAGCGGTATTTTGGAGGGGGAACTCTGGCGGGCGGCCTCCGCCGCCCGCCAGGGTGTGAATCACCCCCTAAGTCTTCAAATTTGGCTGGCCAACATCTTGTTCTAGCATTGGATTTCATCTGTGACGCTATAGAATTATTATTAGTTGGAGTATCACAATCATTGCTCATAATCTCTGCGATGTCTCCTTCACTTCCACATTCGTTCTCCAACATTGTCTGTTCTTGGTTCACATTTTGCCCATTACACTCAACCAACGGCAACACTCTCACATCAACATCAGTTTCTACTTTTACAACAGAACTAGCATATATTCCATCACTTCGCCAATCTCCTCACATTCCACACTTTGCCATCCTGTGTAACAAAACTACTGTTATATACTTTGATCACCTTCAAAGCTCTCCCAAACTTGGATGCACCTTTTCTTACAAACCTTGGCTTACGTATTCTGACTCAATCTCCAACTGCAATTACGGATTCTTTTACTTTCCATCTGTTGCCATACGCTTCCTTGAACTTTTCCTGTTTTCTCCTTACTCTTTCTTTGACCTCTTCAACACACACATTCTCACAATCCTTTCCTTGTTTCTTCTTAAACCACAATGGACACAATTTAGACACAGGATATCTTCCTTTTAATAGTTTGAAAGGACTCACTTCTGTTGTGCTCTGCGGAGTTATACAGTAATATCATAATTTTTCCCTTAACTTTTCCTTCCACAGTCCACCAAACCCATGTACCCAGCAAATACTTTCGTTAAGGACCCGGTTGAACCTTTCAACTTGACCATTATTTAGCGGTTCATAAAGTGGAATGGTAACATGTCTGATATTGCTATACTTTAAAAAACTTTTCATTTCCTTCGCCACTAACTGAACACCACTGTCAGATATCAAAACCTCAGGATACCCTTCGCTAGCAAACATCTCTTTGAAGAACTCAATGATAGTACCTGATGTAACTTGGGAAACCAATTTCACCTCTGGCCTCAGCAGGAAGAGAGTAATACGGACCAGAAATATCAAATCCTAACTTCTGCCAGGGAGAATCTGGCCAGGGCACTGGCAAAAGGGGAGCTGGCACTGTCTTTAACATCTTCTCTGCATTAACACACACACTACAATTCCTCACCACTCTGTCTGCCATCCTATCTAGCCCCGGCCACCAAAAACACGTACGTATCAACCTTTTAATTGAAGACATTGCCGGATGACCTTCGTGTGCAAGTTTCAAAATAGTTTCCTGCACACTTTTAGAGGGAATACATTACCCTTTCTTAAACAAAAGTTCATTCTCTACCTCCAATTCATCCCTTACTTTCTGAAACGGCAAAGTCTCTGCCAATTATCTCTTCCTATCTGGCCAACCCCACCTCAAATACTTTTTTACTTCTTGCAAAACTAAATCCTCCTCATCACATTTCACCCACTTTTCCTCTTCTTTACCACTAAACTCACTAGTCATGTTTCTAGACACAACTGATACTACATCAATTTCCAACTCATCCTGATGTACATCCACTTCATTTACCTCATCCGGGGGAAGTCGCGACAAACAATCTGCCACAGCGTTACTCTTCCGAGGTACATACTCAATTTAAAAAATAATACTCCTGCAGTCTAGAAACTAGTCTCGCAATGCGAGCAGTAGCATTCCATCCCCCACCTGGAGAAATAATTCCCACCAATGGTTTGTGATCAGTCTGCAGAATAAAACATGATCCCCAAATGTAATTCCGAAAATGTTCAACAGCCCAAATATACAACAATAATTCCTTCTCTATCACAGCATACCTACTCTAAGCATCTGTTAATGTATGAGAAGAAAGGAAACATTCCACTTATCCTTGCCATAACTCCGAGATAATACTCCTCCCATTCCATACATGCTTGCGTCCACTGTCACAATCCATTACGCTCCCAGGCTAAAAGGCCTCAGAGTAGGAGCTTCTACAATTTCTCTTATGATCCTTTCAAGTGCACTCTTCTGTTTTTCTGTCCACACATACTGGACCCCCTTACGTGTAAGTTCTCCCAGTGGCTCCATTTTAGTCCAAAGTTTTCAATTAATTTACTATAATATTCACAGTGATCTGTAAACGACAACAATTTTATCTGATTATCAGGAGCAGAAGTATTAACAACGGCCTCCACTAATGATCGTTTTGGTATCACTCCTTCTCCTGATATAGTATGACACAAGTACTCCACAGACTTAAAGAAAAATTGGCATTTCTTTTCTTTTAAGGTCAACCCACTCTTCCTCAACACCTTACAGACATTTATAAAATGCTGTATGTGTTCCCTTTCATCTTTTGAAAATATCAACACATCATCTTGGGAGCACTTCACATATTTATCCATGTCTTTGAATAATTGAAACATCGCTCTTTGAAACACCGACACCGCATAGACTCACCCAAAAGTCATTCTTTTAAATTGGACCAATCCCTGTGATGTGATAAATGCTGTGAGATGTCTAGAGTCTTCCGTCAGTTCAATTTGATGGTACCTTAAATCCAAGGTGGAAAAAATGCTTGCACCTTCTAACATACTGATTACCTCGTTTATATTGGGCAAAGGATGGCAATTCACAAAAATATTTGCATTCACAGCTCTTAGGTCCACACACAATCTCAAAGATTTTTCTGATTTCTGGGCCAACACAATTGGGGACACCCATTCAGAGGATTCAATTTCTTCTATTACATTCTCATTAACCATTTCTGACAAAATCTGTTTCAATTCTTCTCTGACACTAATGGGAACATTCCTGAGTGTCTGCACTACAGGTTTGACATTTGCCTTAACCCTATTTTTGAGACTGTAATTTTCCAGCTTTCCCAACTTATTAGTAAAAACTTGCTGAAACCTAAACATAATCCACTCCCTTGTCTCTCAACTCTCTGTCACTAGAACAGGTTCACTACTTCTAGGATTCAATATAATTCTCAATTTCCCTTGGTCTCTTCATCCCAGGACATTAACTCCTTTAACTACAACATACAACTTAATACCAGCACATCTTCCCTTAAAAACTATTTCAGTCTCAACAAAACCAATAACATCAATAGTTGTACCATCAAACCTTTCAGCTAATATGTCAGGTGCCTTCATATCAGTTATTTTCCAAACTCCTTCAAATTTCCGATTAAAGTATTCCTGTGTAACAATTGTCCAAGGTGACCCTGAGTCTGCATTAGTTCTACATTTTTTCCCAACATCTGCACATCACACTTGGGTTTCCTAGTACAACCATCCACTTCCTCATCACAATTGTTAAGTGACAAGATCATACCATTATGATCTTCTTCCTGTCCATCACACCTTTGCCATCCTTCCTCAAATCCCCCACTATTCATACAAGCCACTTTTCCTTTCACACTATTAATACTTTTCTTAATATCTTTACACACTCGAGCAAAATGCCCAATCCTACCACATTTCTTACACTCCTTCCAAACCGCGGGACATTGAGGTGAAGTTGCAATATGATTCATTTTACCACAGCGATAGCATGATAATCTTTCCATCCTACCATGTCTATCCCATTTCCTATTGAACGTATTACTTCTTATATTAACATTACTACTTGAACTACCACTCCACATTGCACCCACTAATTCCCATTCCACATTTTTTTTTTTATTTGAATCTTGTATTGACTTTATCAATTTCTCTGACTGTTCTAATGCTTTTGCTGTGGTAATTACATCTTGTAATGTGGGGTCCCCCATTACCCACAATTGTTCTTGAATTTGCCTGCTTTTAACATGCACTGTGATCTGATCCTGGATCATTTCATGTGTCATAGTTCCAAATTACAATGCATAGATAATCCCCATAATGCTAAGAAACTCATCAAATGTCTCTTCCGATTGTTGTGTTCTAGTATAGAATTTGAACCTATTCAATGTAATGCTTGCTGTAAATTTGAACCTATTCGCTAGTCTCATTAATGCTTCCTTGAATACATCTATTTCTCCATCAGATTATCCTTCTATCACTACTTGAGGTATAGTTCTGAAAACCATTTGTCCTTCCGAACCTAAACAATGTAATAAAATATATTTGTTTCCTCTCTTGCGACATCTCATTATCATCAATAGCCTTCAAATAAATCAAAAACTTATCTTTCCACCTAGGCAAAGGTATAGGTGGATCTCCCTTGTTTTGCAAACATTTTGCTGGATATTCCACCCACTGTATTACTAGTTCCATACGATATAATGGGCTCGTAATACGGCAGGTGGTATATCAGTCATATTTGGGACGGATTAACACCCTCCGCCAAAGTTGTAATTAGGCCCATAGTCTGTATAACTTCAAATCTTCACTTCCTTATTTTTTTTTTCCTTTAGCTGTGCAATTTAACTCAAGTTCCTAATGTAATGCGTCTTCTCAATGACACGCAAGCTGAAATCTTCCTGTCCAGAGTGTATAGGTGAAAGTTTGTTTATTTCCAGAGAGCACAGTACACTTCTTTCCCCAAGTCCTCCATGTCTAGAATGCCTTTGTTTCGACTTCCAGAATCTTATCCCATTTTCACACTCTAAATTCTACAATATTAACATGTGACACAAGAGCTGAAATCCACACACAGAATGCCATGCAGGGAAATTTTCAACGCATCATCTGCAAGGCGGCTGATAAACAGCCTGCCACCCGCTTTGTGGCTGAAATCGACACTCCACCTGCATCACTGCTGGGAGATCAAGGCGTCGCGGCTGGAGGAACGACGCAACACCTACTTGCGGCTGCTGATAACGATGCAAACCCCACGCAGAATGGTCTTCTAACACCGTGTGACCGGATTTCACAAGCATCATCCCTGGCCGTGAACCTGCGTGGATCCGAAGTGCACCATCAGGAAATCGGCACATCGCTTTCTAGCAAAGGAGAAAAACAACGCATCACCGACCTGACTGGAGAAGAAAACAATGCACTGCCTCCCTTGTGAGTAAGAAATCAACGCATTGGTGAGTTTTCCAATGCACGCTTGTCCGTGCAGCTTTATTTTTTATGCAAACCAGATACTTTGTGTTAAATCAATGTTTCTATTGTTTTCCATGGAGTAAGACTCTTAGGTGGTCATTACAACCCTGGTGGACGGTGTTAAAGCGGCAGTAAGACCGCCAACAGGCCGACGGTAAAACATTTGCAATTACGACCGTGGCGGAAACACCCAACAAAGACAGCCACTTTAACACTCCGACCGCCACAGCGGTACAAAAAAACAGCTTGTCGGTCACCGCCAACAGACAGGCGGGAGACAATGTACCGCCCACAGTATCACAACAGGCCAATCCGCCACCTTTTCCGGGGCGGATTCACCGCGGATAAAAACACGGCGGAAACAGGAATTCCGAAGCAAAAACGCTCACCTCTACACACCCCACGAGGAACGAGGACACCATGGACCCGGAACTCCAAATTCTACCTGCGATAGTCTTCCTGCTCCTCTACCAGGAGCACGAATGCCGGAGGCGAAGACCACGTGAGTACTGCACCTACGACACAGGGGAGGGGGGAGGGAAAAAACAGGGACATACACATGCAACACGCAACACCCCCACCCCCCCACTACAACACACACACTAATGCATATTAATACATCACAGTTACACCTCCCAACCCCCCCGGAAGAATGCAACGACAATAGAAAATGAGTGTAACCATTGTAATATATTAAAATCAAGTAGGCAAAAATATATATATATATACACCATTTACAAAATATATACCAAGCATAGTAGTCCAGGTAGTGCTCCAATTAAGTCCGTGGAACACTGGGCCCACACGGTATGGGCGAGGCCCACACAAGATCCCCAACCATGACGGAGAGAACACTGCAGGGGCATCAGACAGCAACTTAACAGGCACCTCAGGGGGAGGGAAAGGGGGGGCACCTCAGCCGGTTGAGTGCACGACGCCAAATCCACGAAGGGGCCACATGCCCACTGTTCCATCCTGGGGAGTGCAAAGCCACAGACTCTCTAGTCTCTCCAGTGGGTGGGTTGCCCACTGTTCCATCCTGAGGAGTGCAAAGCCACAGTCTCTCAAGTCTCTACAGTGGGTGGGTTGCCCACTGTTCCATCCTGGGGAGTGCAAAGCCACAGTCTCTCAAGTCTCTCCAGTGGGTGGGTTGCCCACTGTTCCATCCTGGGGAGTGCAAAGCCACAGTCTCTCAAGTCTCTACAGTGGGTGGCTTGCCCACTGTTCCATCCTGGGGAGTGCAAAGCCACAGTCTCTCAAGTGGATAACAGTCTCCACTGGTTCTGGAGGGGGCCTTGTGCCCAGAGTGCTTCATCCTGCTAAGGACAGAGGTAGTGGGTGGATCTCTCCACTGGTTCTGGAGGGGGCATGGTGCCCAGAGTGCTTCATCCTGCTAAGGACAGAGGTAGTGGATGGATCTCTCCACTGGTTCTGGAGGGGGCATGGTGCCCAGAGTGCTTCATCCTGCCCGTGACGGACTCAGTAGCGGCAGTGCCCTAGGCACTCATGGCGGTGCCCTGTTCAGCGGCGCTTGAGACGACGGTGCCCTGTTCAGCGGTGCTTGAGATGGCGGTGCTCTGTTCAGCGGTGCTTGAGGCGGCGGTGCCCTGTTCAGCGGTGCTTGAGACGGCGGTGCCCTGTTCAGCGGTGCTTGAGGCGGCAGTGCCCTGTTCAGCGGTGCTTGAGACGGCGGTGCCCTGGTCAGCGGTGCTTGAGACGGCGGTCTCCATTGTAGGGACTCAGCTGCTGGCGGTCCTTCATGGCCCAGAGGGGCTTTTGCTGGTGGTCCTTCATGGCCCAGCGGGGCTTTTGCTGGCGGTCCTTCATGGCCCAACGGGGCATTTGTTGGCGGTCCTTCATGGCCCAGCGGGGCTTTTGCTGGCGGTCCTTCATGGCCCAGTGGGGCTTTTGCTGGCGGTCCTTCATGGCCCAGCGGGGCTTGTGCTGGCGGTCCTTCATGGCCCAGCGAGGCTTGTGCTGGCGGTGGCCTCCTGGGCAGCTGGGCTCGTGCTGGCGGTGACCTCCTGGGCAGCTGTGCTTGTGGTGGCGGTGGCCTCCTGGGCAGCTGGGCTTGTGCTGGCGGTGGCCTCCTGGGCAGCAGAGCGTGTGCTGGCGGTGGCCTCCTGGGCAGCTGCGCTGGTGCTGGCGGTGGCCTGCTGGGCAGCTGGGCTTGTGCTGGCGTTGGACTCCTGGGCAGCGGGGATGATGGCGGTCTTCTCCGCCGTGCTGCTCTTCCCAGACTTGCCGGGATTCTTGTGGCCTTTCCCCACCTTGGAATGTGACTCCACATTCCCACCAGGACCCCTGGGAGCGGCTTTGGTGGATGGAGTCTTCCCCCTCTCCCGCCGGGCTCTGGCTAACTTCTGATACTTTACAGGTGGGGGACTGTCTGTGCTGTGGCTCCATGCCACACTGGCTGCCCTGGTGGCCAGTGCACTTCAGATTCCGGTGACTACAGGCACCACTGGTCCCGGAGATGTTGTGGCTGAGGTGCTAGTTCGGGACCTATGAGACGGACGGGGTGGGAACAGTGTGGGAAAGAGGTCAAGGTTGGACAGGAAAAGTTTTTTTGACACACTGGGACGGGTAGCTGGAGGGGGTTTGGGAGTGGAGGAAGAGGTTGTGGTTGGAAGTATTCGTTTGCTGACTTTGGGTGAAGGTGCATGCGCTGGAGGCTGTTGTGAGGTGGATGGCTGTTGGGTGGGTGTGTGCCTGCGTTTGTGTATCTTCGGGGGGGCGTCACAGACACACTGGGAGAGGACACAGGGGACGTGTGAATGGTAGGTTGGGTGGTGACTGCAGGTGAGCGGGGTGTGGTGGTGGTGGGTGTGCTGGAGAGGGACGTAGTGGCTGTAGAGGTAGTGCATGCAGGTGTGAGTGTAGACGAGACAGGGAGGGAGGAGGGAGACGAGGAGGAGGGGGACACAGTGGAGGCAGTGGATGTTGGTGTGTCGGCATGTGTGTGATGCTAGCGTGAGTACCTGTGGGATGTGTGGTGCTTATGTTTGCCTGAGCTTCCCTTGTGTGTTGAGGTGTGTGCATGCTGGTCTGTAGGTGTGCTTGGGATAGGCTGAGGTACAGGGGATTGGGTCGGGGTGGAGGAAGTTGGAGGGGGGAGGCTAGACACAGGGACAATGGCTGCCATCAGTGCTGAGGCCAGAGTCTGAAAAGCTCGCTGAAGGGCCGCCTGACCAGAATGAATGCCCTCCAGGAATGCATTTGTTTGTTGCTACTGCCTTTCTACACCCTGGATGGCATTCAAAATGGTGGACTGCCCAACAGTGAGGGACCTGAGGAGGTCAATGGCCTCCTCACTGAGGGCAGCAGGGGTGACTGGGGCAGGGCCTGAGGTGCCTGGGGCAAAGGTGATGCCCACCCTCCCGGGTGAGTGGGCACGGGCGAAGGCTAAGCGCTGCTGGGAGGGCGGTGCTGGAAGGGGGGGTGGCGGCTGTACCTGTAGATGGGGGGGCACAGATGTTGCTGCCACCACAAGGGAGCTCCCATCAGAGGACGAGTCCGTGTCACTGGTCTCAGCTCCTGTCAGCACCGTGGAGCTCCCCTCGCCCTCCGTCCCACTGGTGAACTCCGAGTCCGTAGTGTGGCCCTCCATGGCCATGTGGGATGCAGCTCCCTCCTGCTCCGGTGCCACTGCTCCTCCGCCTGGTGATGGTGATGCACACAGGAACAGGGAAACCACAAAAAAGGGGGGGAACGACAGAAGAAAGACATGTTGAGTGCAGGCATTATAGCTACCGTTGGTGGACACGACAGACACAGAAGCCCCCTGCACTACGCCGTGCTCTTGGGCTTCACTGTTCAATTCCTGGGAAATGGCCTACAAGGCTATGGACGACATCTGCACACATAGATGACACAGGGGCATGACTAGGTGTAGTTGGCACTCTACAGAGGTGGGGTGGGGTGCCACAGGGCCTGCCTTACGGAGGGACCTTGCCTAAGGAACTCACCCTGGCCTGGGGAAACCCACAGCCTACCTCCCCCACCCAGACCCCTCCACTGCTCACAAAGTCAGCAGAATGCGAGTGTACTCACCCCCTTGTGGCTGCTGTGATGCCCTCAAGCGCCCATCCAACTCCGGGTATGCCACTGCCAGGATCCTGAACATCAGGGGGGTCATGGTGCGACGGGCACCCCTCCCATCCCCAGCTGAGCCTCCGCCGTCTTCTTGCTCCAGCGGCGAATGTCCTCCCATCTTTTCCGGCAGTGGGTCCTCCGTCTGTGGTAGACACCCACGGTCCGGACGTCCTTGGCGATGGCACGCTAAATATGTTTTTTCTGGTGGGCGCTGACCTACTTGATTTGTACAGGGGGAAGAGAAAGTTATTACCAACTGCACCGTCAAAGTGATTGGCCCCCACCCCTACCCTTGCCATGTGGCACATGCACTCACCGTCGTTTCATGCACGCCGCACTCTCCCCCCTTCCTTCTTACATCCACCCCTCTCCACACAGGCATAGCCCATACATCATGCTCCTAGTGTACTTACCTGTTTGTCTGGGGGACCGTAGATTAGTGTGTACTGGGGGAGGACCCCATCCACGAGTTTCTCCAACTCCTCCGATGTGAAGGAAGGGGCCCTTTCCCCAGACACTCGAGCCATTGTCTCTTCCAGACCGAGGTCACAGCTGCACTTGCAGTGTAGGTCCTCTCCTGTCGAAGATCAGGTATCGAGTGATTGAACAGATAGAAAATGGCAGTCACGTCCGCGGCGGTGTGTACCGTCACCACCGGCGTACATCGTCATTGGCTCCTGGGACCCATAGGGTCCAATGTTAACCAATGCAGCATTGCGCCGCGGTCTTTGACCGCCTACCGCGACGGTGTACAACGCCAGCGCAGTTACCTCACATCCCATTGTCCCACTTTGGAGGTCAGGCAGCCGCCATTTCTGGGGCCCACATGGCTTCATTTTTAACTGCGTCACACATACCTATGCCTAGACTCAACACACATACAGGCTACTTTTTGAGTATGAATGGTGTTCTATGTAAGCTGTAGGTACGTACCTCTGAGTTGTTTGACTCTGTGCTCGCTGTTGTCCTTCATAGGCACCGTCCGCTGGGACGTATGAGGAGATGGCGGCATCCTCCGGTGTACCGACCGTTGGTGGACCTGTCGACAATGGAGGAAAGACATGTGATAATCACATACAGGCTTGACCATGCCACAATCCAGGAACTGTGTACCCAGCTGGAGCCAGACTTGATGTCAGCTATCCGCCATCCCACAGTAATCCCCCCTCAAGTGCAGGTGCTGTCAGTGCTCCATTTCCGTGCAAGTGGGTCATTTCAAACAACAGTGGCCATAGCATCAGGGATGTCCCAGCCTATGTTTTCCAACGTGTTGTCCAGAGTGTTGTCTGCCCTGCTGAAACACATGCGGAGCTACATCGTTTTCCCTCAGGTGGAGGATTTGCCTACAGTGAAAGGTGATTTCTATGCCCTGGGACATATCCCCAACATCATAGGTGCCATTGATGGGACACACGTGGCTTTGCCCCCCCCCACACAGGAGGGAACAGGTGTACAGAAACCGGACGAGTTATCATTCGATGAATGTACAGATTGTATGTTTGACAGACATGTTCAATTACATTACAGGATCTTTTTTTTCAAGCGAGAAAAGGGTTATCCCATCACTAGAAGGGGCACAGTGCAAACCACTTTTCAGCGTGCCTCGTCAGCAAACACTTATGTTACTCTGAACCAGTACTCAGCAGTCAGTGTTAGTAGTAGTGTGAAGTGTTTAAATGATCACAAAGTGATCTAGTACTGCAAGGACCAATTTGTTGTATGATTAGCGTCTTTCAAAGTAAAAGTGCTAAACCTGAACATCACTGTTTAACAGTACAATTATAAATACATCTCCTATGTGAATGCCATGTTCCCTGGCTCAGTGCATGACGCTTACATCCTGTGGAATAGCAGCATCCCTTATGTGATGGTTCAACTCCAGAGGCACCGTGTGTGGCTATTAGGTGAGCACCTGGAAGCTAGTCAGTGGAAATGGTTGTCTGTGTCTGTGGATATCCCTCCAGGTTAGTGTGTGTCTAACAGTTGTCCTTCACCATTTGCAGGTGACTCTGGTTACCCCAACCTGTCATGGCTACTGACCCCAGTGAGGAATCCCAGGACAAGGGCAGAGGAACGCTTCAATGAGGCACATGGGCGAATTAGGAGGGTGATCGAACGCACCTTCGGCCTCCTGAAGGTGAGGTTCAGGTGCCTCCATATGACAGGTGGATCCCTATTCTACATGTACTTATACACTACTACCTCTCTACTGCCTGTCTTTTTCACCCAGTGTATGGTCACTGAGTTGTCACTTTCCCTTACGATTTCACAGATCTGGGTCCCACACTGTGACATCTGCTTTGATTCCCCATGGACTAGAGCTGTGTGACATAGGTATGTTGACATTACAAATGAAAGAGCTTTTTGCCACAGTTATTGCTAATACAGTATTCCGAAATCACAGACAGACTCCAGATTGTTTTGTACTTTAAGGGTGTTTATTTTAGTGCTCAAAATTGGAGGGGGTAGCAAAAAGGTGAGGGGTGATGGCGGAGGAATGTCCATGGCAGAGTCCAGTCTATTAGTCTCACAGGTGCATTGCCCAAATGGGCATAGGAAGTGGAGCTGGGGCAGTTTAAGGATGGACAGGGTGACAAAGTGGGACAGTGGGATGACAATCAGGGTGGTCTCATTTCTTGGTGGGGGTCTTGGCATCGTTCTCTGTCTTGTTCCTGGATCTCAGGGACCATTTGCGAGGTGGTTCTCCCTCTGCAGGGGGTGGGGTGCTGGTGTGGTGGTCCTGTGGCTGTGCCTCCTGTCCACTAGCGCTGGCAGGGGTGTTGGGCAGTTCTTCATCCATGCTAGTGTCAGGGGCCCCTTGTAGTGCCACATTGTCCCTTCTGGTGTTGAGTACCTCCTTCAGCACCCCTACGATGGTGCCCAGGGTGGAATTGATGGTTCTGAGTTCCTCCCTGAAGCCCATATACTGTTCCTCCTGCAGGCGCTGGGTCTCCTGAAACTTGGCCAGTACCATTGCCATCGTCTCCTGGGAGTGGTGGTAGGTTCCCATGATGGAGGAGAGGGCCTCGTGGAGAGTGGGTTCCCAGGGCCTGTCCGCCCCCTGTCGCACAGCAGCCCTCCCAGTTCCCCTGTGTTCCTGGGCCTCCGTCCCCTGGACCGTGTGCCCACTACCACTGCCCCCAGGACCCTGTTGTTGTTGGGGTGGTGGGTTAGCCTGGGCTCCCTGTAGTGGTGGACACACTGCTGATTGACGTATCCTGGGGACAGAGGTATGGGCCCGCTGGGTGGGTGCTGTGCTGATGTTTCCAGAGGGGGGAAGGTCTGTAGTGGCCTGTGACTGGGTGTGGGGAACCGACTGTCCTGAGGTCCCCGATGGGCTGGGCTGGTCATCTAGATCTAGTTGGACAGAGGTGTTGTCATCACTGTGTGCCTCTTCTGTTGGTGGTGTGGACATGTGTGGACCCTCCTGTCCGGTGACGTTGGGTAGGGGTCCTGCAGGGGTATAAAGGCATGATTATTGCATCTATGTGTGTCAAGGTGTGCAATGGGTGGGTGACCGTGTACCCCAGTGCTAGCATTTCTGTGGGACCTTGTGTGATGATGGTTTAGAAGGGTGTATGGGTATGTGCAGTGGGCATGCTTTAGTGATGGGTGTCCATGCTTTGGTGTTGCATGCAGGGCTTGGTGTTGGGATGTGTGGTTTGTGATAGTGGGACATTTGTGAGGAGTAGGAGTGATGGGGCTGAGTGTGAGGGTGGGGGTATGTGCTGCCATGCAGGTAGGGTGGGGGATGTAATAGTAAAGCTTTGACTTACCAGAGTCCATTCCTCCACCTAGTCCTGCGAGGCCCTCAGGATGCAGAATCACCAAGACCTGCTCCTCCCATGTTGTTAGTTGTGGGGGAGGAGGTGGGGGTCTGCCGCCAGTCCGCTGAACCGCCAGGAGGTGTCTAGAGACCACGCAACGCACCTTCCCCGTGGGTCGTGCCACCTCTTCCTGATGTCCTCTCGATTTCTTGGGTGCTGTCCCACTGCGTTGACCCTGTCCACTATTCTTCGCCATAGCTCCATCTTCCTTGCAATGGAGGTGTGCTGCACCTGTGATCCGAATAGCTGTGGTTCTACCTGGACGATTTCCTCCACCATGACCCTGAGCTCCTCCTCCCAGAACCTGGGGTGTCTTTGCCGTGCCATGGGGTGGTGTAGGTGATGTTTGGGGTGGTGTGTGGGGTGATATGTGTGCTAATATGTAGTGGGGTGTTGTGTGAGGTGCGTGGAAGTTATGTGGGTGATGGTGTTGGGTGCCTGTGGATGCTAGTGTTGTTGATGGTGGTGTCTCTCTCTGGCTTTCGTTCGTGATTTGTGGTCGTAAGGGTTTGTGGGTGTGTGTTTTATAGTGTATTGAGTGTGTGGGAGTGGTGTGTGCACGTGTATCAGGTGTGTGTATTTGGAATTGTCCAATGTGGCTGTGTTTTGTAAGAGTGTGTGTATTTTGAGCGCGGCGGTGTGTACCGCCAATGGAATACCGCGGTTGAAAGACCCCCGCGTGGATTCGTGTGTCGTGATAGTGTGGGCGTATTTCTGTTGGCGTGACGGTGGAGGTTTTGTTATCGCCAGTTTGTCACTGACCTTTGGTGCGGCGGACTTTTGTAGGTGTCTGAATTTTGGCGGATTCCGAACTATGGGTCATAATAGCTGTGGCGGAATTCCGCAGCCGCGGCGGTGTATTGGCGGTCTTCTGCACGGCGGTAAGCGGCTTTTACCGCCAATGTCATAATGAGGGCCTTATTCTTTTGAAAATTCATATCTTCACTTGTGTATGTTGGATTTTTGTTGTCTTGGTCTTGTTTGGTTTAGATCAATATTGCCTATTTTTCTAAACTGGTGTGGTGTCGATTTTGTAGTGTCTTCACTGTATTACTGTGTGTGTTGGTACAAATACTTTACACATTGCTAATGGGTTAAGCCTTTCTGCTCATGCCAATCTACCAAGGGCAAGTGGGAGTTAACCAGGTTTGTTTCTCCTTTGCCCTGACTAGAGTGAGGGTCCTTGCTTGAACGCGGGTACCTGACTGCCAGCCAGACCCCATTTCTAACACTGATAAAATGAAAAATGTATTTTAAAAGCACGGTTATTTCATGAACTTCCCTGAATACATCAGAGAAACTGCAACATCTAGAAAAAAACATGCTTGAAACAAACTGCGTTCGGGACAATGTTTTTACAGTCTTAGGTAGTGCTCTGTAATTAAATACATAACTGAAGTGGAACTAACATTCAGTAGTTCATTTGCAATCGTGAGTGCTGTTGGGCCCACCGACACTTTAATTAGGGGTCTGGGACTCAATACCATATGTAAGGAAAGGAAAGAAAAGGGCACTGAATGAACTTGAGAAGTGACAAAGGCAGTGTTACTGCTGACAGTTTCCAACAGATCCTAGAGACCTTGGCCACCCTGCCCTGCTTATTTCGACCAATGCTCATTATAGGTAAATAGCAAAGACTGAAATAAATGAAGAAACATGGCTAAAGTGAATGCCTCTCTCTGCTAAATCGCATCTCATCTACTAATTCGCTACGTGACTGTTAAAGACAGAGAATGCATCAATTCACGTTTTGTAAAATGCCAAGGAATTTTATTTATTTATACCTCCTGTTTTTTTTTTTAAACGAACTGTAAGCTTAGTTGCAGCACTGTAAACAGCTATGATAGAGACCGCAACAATGCAAATGTTTCGCAGGCAGAGAAGAGGTACATCGCTTGCAAAAGCCGTACAAGAATCCCTAACATACCGAACAGCGACAGAGCTATGATTAGTGCAGCAGGTAGAGTGACAGCAGTACCATGGGCCGTGAGTTGCCCACTGCACCCTAATTATACCCGTCCCTTACTAAATATTAGTGGCTCTTTCTCCTATTTTATCTCACTTTTTCAAAATTATCTCGGGGAGAACCCTGAGAATGCCTCCTGGGTAACTTGCAATTATGTTTTTTTACACAATAAGTACTTTCACTCTAGTGGAGGGTAATTAAAATGGAAGTGGTACAATGTTGGTGAGAATGTCTTAACAAATGGCCCCACATACGTATATTAATGAAATGGAAAGAGACGCACATTCTTCTGCTCTTTGTCGACCAGTGTGCCTTGAGCATACCGAGAATGCTGGTGAAATTGAAAATGACTTTGAATAGCATGACCTGACTCTATTAAAGACAGTGTGGCATGTGTCGGTTTTCCAGAGTAGGATTCTAGAGTCATTTTATTTGTAGATAGATGTTCTTGATTTGAATTGCAGTGCGCAATGGCAAATAATATACATTTACCAGGAGATTTCATGAAAGGGAAGGATATCATCCGGTGGTGAAGTGAGAAGGGAAGGAGGCCACTGCCTGTTTGGTTGTTCCGAATTTCTCTATAGTGAGTACAGAACGGAGGTCAACGGCAAAAAGGATATGTTGGCCAAATAACTCACACATCGACCATGCCTAATGTGCCAGTTTGGCAGGGTGATGGCCGTGAGGCATCTTCTTTAGCAACTGCAAATTCTAAAGGCAAGCCTCAGTCCACTGCTATAAATGGCAAGGACTCTTTAATGTGGGAATATCTCATTCGAGTGTTTGGAGCAAAACCATTGGGCAGCTGGATGGGGAGATTATTTGCAATATGTATGCAGTGTACTGCGGAGTTGTCAATAAATGTTCAATTACATTACAGGATCTTTTTTTTCAAGCGAGAAAAGGGTTATCCCATCACTAGAAGGGGCACAGTGCAAACCACTTTTCAGCGTGCCTCGTCAGCAAACACTTATGTTACTCTGAACCAGTACTCAGCAGTCAGTGTTAGTAGTAGTGTGAAGTGTTTAAATGATCACAAAGTGATCTAGTACTGCAAGGACCAATTTGTTGTATGATTAGCGTCTTTCAAAGTAAAAGTGCTAAACCTGAACATCACTGTTTAACAGTACAATTATAAATACATCATTAAGAGGTTAATGGTCCACACTAGGACCTTGCCTGTTGCTGACCAGTGCAAAGACAAGAAGTCCTTCTGTCGTCTCACACATATCATTAGTAGGGAGAACCTTGATAGACTTGCTAGAAGTTAACTACAGTGGAAGTTGGTGGCCATTTGTAAAGGACGTATATGCTTGAGATCAGGCTTATTAGCCCAAAGTATAACCTGGACTACCTGCCACGCCCAGCACACGAGCAGGGCAGAGGAAACACCAGAAGTGCAGCTGGCAACGTATTCTGACCCAAACCAACCTTCGAATTTCTCACGTTTTAATTCTATATGCTAACTATACATTGTGCCTAAGTACACGCCACCAGACATATCTGCCTTGGAGACATTGTTACAACTGAAGAAAATATTATTTGTGTTATTCTAACAAATATATGTCTTTAAATCGTTCTCAAATCTTGCAGATCATTAGCTGACTGCATTAAGGACAATTTACAAAAAGAACTACCAACTTCTATTTGCAGCACCTTTTCAGGGTCACTCCCAGTGAGGCTTTAGTCACCAACAAATGATACTTTCAATCCCCCATCAAAGATGCTGAAGGTTTCAAAACAGTCACCTTTGAATGTTTGTTGGAGATTTAGGGCAATTAAAATGATTGATATCTGTTCCTTATAACCGGGGCCGCCTTTAATGGTGGTGGAGCCAGTTGGATACTCTTTTTTGGTGTCTCCCTCACCCGATGACCCCCTTCCCTCAAGGTTTCCCTCACTACCAGCCATCAATATAGCCCTCATCTCTCCATAACTCTTTTCTCACATTATAGCTCTATTCATATCAATGTAGAGTGTCAGATTACTTTGCATCATACACACATTATATAGAGGTAATGAATTATATATGTGTAAATCAGTCTATAGGAAATGTTACATAAAACAATGAGGATTGCAAGGTAGGAATCACACCATCTATACTGTTAGCTAGTATATTTTAAGAGTGCTTGGTTTGGAAAGCACAAATTCAAGATTTAAAAACATACCACAGTGGTTGGGGTTGGCTTTACTAATAAGAATGTATTTGTGAGAAGATGGTTCTGACCATCTGGTCTGCCTTGATTTCTTTCGCTTATTGACGACCCAGTTTTCAACCTTTTACTATCAGGGTGCCTCCTAGGCAGGGACTCCCCTAGAGTAAACTCATGGTAATATGGACTACACGTGTGACCCCCAGTGACGCCTTGCTAGAGAAAGGCTGCTGTGGCGCAGCAAGAGTACAAGGCTCTGAGTGGGCTACACGATGTGTGCACACATGTAAGGGCTGCGCGGGGAGGGATCATGGCGCAGAAGGAACTATGCAGAGTGAGTGGTGACCTGGAGTAGGCCTCATGAGATGGGTGTAGCCAGGGGAGGACCCTCCAGTCTATGTCAAAATCATTGTGCTTGCTGTCTTTTCACTGTAGGGACACTCCATTCAATGTCAATAGGAAAGTGTGGCCTAGGGCATAACTCTGGTCCCCTAGGGCCCACAGAGACCAGACTCGCACTAATGTACACTGTAACCTGTATGAAAAGAATGATGCAATAGGTTAAAAAAGCATAGTTGTACAATTTATGGGTCATCCAGGATAGTCATCTTTCTCTGACTCAGCTGAGCATTAGGGTCAATTACTGCTCTGTCCAGCTGCCTGAGCAGGGCCTTGGATCAATCAGCCAGCTGTCAGCCCCTGCCAGGAAATGGGCGGTGAAGTCCTGAAGAGAATTCTAAGAAGGAGGGGCAGAGTTTCAGAGCACTTGTGGCCCAAGCTCCTGGACGGCGCCATTTTGGAGCTATCCCAGAAGACTGTGCAGGAGGAAGGGGACAGGGGCAAGGAAGTGATGTGGCACGTCTGGATTGGCCAGAGGTACAGGTCTGCTGGACACTTCCACCCCACTTAAAAGGTCCTCTCTTTTTTTGGCTGTGCTTCACTGTTGTACACTGGGACTACAGATGGGTGTCATGGACAACTGGAAAGAAGAACTTCCTGACCGCTCCCTGGGGCAGGGACTCTGACCCTGAAGGACTTCAGGCCCAGCGAGCCGCAGGCCAGGGCAGGGTAAACTGGCCCCCTTACTCCCCCTGAGGACTAGTTGGGGAAAGACTAGGCTGGCGCAAGGAGAGCACGCTGCCCAAGAGAAAAGGCTTATGCAGAGAGTCATTGGGACTGTCCCCCTATCACCTGAGACCCTTCCAGGCCAGGAGGCCTAAGGAGAGTGCTCCTGGTGGCAAGGGATCATCACCAGTAGCGAAACAACACCATAACCATCCAAATTGGCCCTTGGGGGACTGAAATATCCAAAGAAGAAGGTCAGTGACCTTTGGCCTTTTTCAGAAGAAGCAGCGAAGCACGTGGGGCTCCGCCCCTGCTCCGGTTGATGCCCCTGGGATGGGCCAAGGCCCGGGGGCTGCCCCCTAAACCGAATTAAAGCTGGGGTTCGCTGTCGTGACCCCTGTGAAAACCAAGAGAGGGCCCCAGTCCCCATCCAAGGGCCCTACAGAAGAGAAAGACGGGGAGTGCTGTTGTGCTTCCTGTGAAGATGGAGAAGGGGGTCCCCGGGCCTGTCGCATCGCCCATGAAGATAGCCGCCGGTAGAGGGTGAGCCGGCAGCCAAAGACTAAGCCGGGGAGCGCTGTCGCACTCCAAGTGAAGATTGGCCTGGGGACCCAGACCCCATCCTGGGGCCCCCACGCGAAGACCAACTCAGGGGGAGTGCGGCACACTCCCATGAATAGTGCCATAAGGTCCCCGGTCCCAATCCTGGGGCCCCACGAAGAAGGTGAGGCTGGGCAGTGCCTCTGCGCTCCCCAGAGTTGTGAGGGGGGCCCAAGACCCCATCCCTGGCCAGATGCAGCAGGAGATGAGCGGGGAGTGCCATTGCACTACCCCCTAGCGCCCTTCGGGCCACCTAGCAGCATGTGTTCACCCGCAGAAGTGGGCAGACACCAAAGAACAGGCCGAGCTGCTCCCCAACCCCACTAACCTGACGGGGTGTCCGGGTTGGATCGAGCACCCCCACCGATGAGGGCAGCCAAGGGTGGGCTCCCTGCACTGCCCTCCAAAGAGCAGGCATTATGATGGGGGTGTCTGGTTGGGACCGGATACCATCCCATCGATGAGGGCAGCTGGGGGTGGGCTCCCCGCGCTGCCCTTGCCCCCAGAAACAAGGTGGGAGGCCGCAAAACAAAAAGGAAATGCAAAGCGGCTCTCCCCGGCACAGTGGGAGAGCCGCTCATTATATATGCATATGGCCCATAAGGCCTTGTGGGCCTAGGGCCTCAAGACACCTTGTTCAGCTCATGGTGGCCCCAAGAAGATGGGGCCACCATCAACCAAGTGCCCATGGACAGGGGAAGCTGCAGGAACAGCGCAGCATCCCCACAATGCCAAATTTATGTCCCCCACCCTAGGTTAGGTGGGACCTAGAAAATATAACCCCCCCATGGGTTACAATCAAATGTCAATCACTAGCATGTTAGGGCTTTTGTTTGTAGTTTGTGTAATGTCACTCTCTAGGGGTGTAAATTGGTATTGTACCAAAATGATCAAATGTATGAGGTTATTCCAGTGTAATCCAAAAGTAATTCTTATAGTTTAAAGTATTTAATCATGTCTCTAGGTGTTCCTAATGATGCTGAACTGCATAATGAGATTGATACTCTCTTTTCTGTACGGTAATTGTTGATACCCACTCTCTTGTACAGTAATTACAGTTATTATGATCATTGTCAGGCTTTGGTGCATTCACTCTATATTACAGACAAATGTTGCATTGGGATACCAGGGTCTGCTTTGCCATGTAGGTTGTTGGATTATATTTCCCCTAGGGGGAGGCATGAGAGATTACACAATGTCAGCCCAACTCCATCCATTTGTGTATATTTGTAAATTGTTGCATAGTATTGAGTAGTGTGTGTGTGTAATAAAGGTACTTTTACTTTATCAAAAGAAAAAGCACAGACTGCACAATCATTGATTGAGTGCCATGCTTGCGCACCCGCGAATGGGGATTACTAGCCCACACCACCTCTCATGAGTAAGCCTTGGACTGCTCAGCAACACTACCCTATGAGAGTCAAGCGCTACAATGGGGTGTTTGGTTCCCAATGATGGTCGGTGCGAATCCATTACTTGTGCAGGCCATACAATTAATGACCCACTTTCCAACAGTGATCAACTCAAACAAACCCTTTTTAGAAACATTAGGACAATAAAAGACTGGAAAAACATAACGTTCCAACCTATACCATGCAGTTTGCATGCAGCTCTTTGATGACAGCTCCTGGGTCCCTGTGCTATATTACGATTGTAACTTATTGTACTTATTGTAAGAAATTGGATTTGTAGTTGGCAGAGGTATGCACCCTGTCCAAGCAGGTACCACAATCATAGTCAAAGTAAGTCAGTTACACACCATAAATTAATCTGTGCTCACCCTCTGGCAGCTCAACTTAGGAGGCAAAGCATAAAGTATTTGTGAAACACTTAAAACACTAAAACATTCAAAACACCACACAGAATATACCACACCTGGTTATAAAAATAGAGCCTAATTTAATTATCAAAACAAGACCAATACAACAAAAATCCAATAAGTAGTAGTTGAGATTTGAGTTTTAAAAGAATAAATCCAACTCTATTGCTTAGAAACAGAAAGCACCAACCCAGGCTACGTGGTTGCACTAGACCAGGTTAATTCTGAAAAGTCAAGCTGACCGTGATGAAGCATGGGTTAGGTACAGGGATCAGCCTTGGGCCAGTGAAATCAGCACCTTGATTCAGGGTTGCGTCAATGTTGAGGGAGGATGTGAGGAGCAATGTAATGTTGATGCGTCATTGTTGATCCTGGCAATGTAGGCAGTACGTTGGTTCTGACCCACCCAATCGGTTATGCATCGCTGCTGAACTGCCCATGTGTAGGCAATGCTTCATTGTCAAGTCGCGCAGCCAGCAATACGATGTCTCCTGAAGCGTTGATGCTTCAGCGTTGAAGGAGATGCATCGGTTTCGACCAGCACAAGGACAGAGATTCCACGATTCTAGTAGTTGCAGCACTTTATACCCACTTCCAAGGGGCCAGGACTTGATTGACACCACTTGTGAGGGCAAGACCTGCAGCAAGCAAGGTCCAGGTGCTGTTGCAGGTTGTGTTGGAATTCTTTTGTGTCCCTGATACTTAAAAAAAACAGGGAGTATGCAATCAAGCCCTTGACATCACTCTGGGGTCAAGTGAGATGGGACAAGTCCTTCCTCAGCAGAGCAGAGGGCAGCAGTAAGCAAGGCAGCACAGCAGAAAATAAGTTGTTCCAGAGCAGCAGTCCAGAGTGGCAGTCCTTGTAGCAGCACAGCAGTCCTTCTTCCTGGCAGAGGTCTTCACAAGTCCAGAAGTGTACCTAATTGATAGGGTCAGATGTCCGGCTCTTATACCCCATTGTGCCTTTGAAGTGAGGATGCCTTCAAAGAGAGATCTTTGAAGTGCACAGACTCACTATTGGGGATTAAGCAGTCCTTTGAATGGGAGCAGGACAATCCCTTTTCAGGTGTGTCAGCTCCTCCCTCCCATCCTGCCAAGAATAACTCATCAACATGCAGATGGCCGCTCAGTCACACTCACCCTTCCATTGTGTGAGTCTGCCTAGAGGGAATGCAGGAAACCAGCACCCCAGCACAGACATGTATTGGAGACAGGCCGCAGGCATTCAGGGCTAAGAGCAGGAAAAGACCCACTTTCTAAAAGTGGTATTTCAAAAATTGTGATAGTGAATCCGACTTTAGCATTGAAGAGGATTTATCATTACAGTTCCCTATGTATTGAGCATGACAGGTTTACCCCTTCTCAATCAGGAATTATTATTGAATGCAACAAGGAATCCCCCATGTTAGCCTATGAGAGGGGCAGGCCTCACAGTAATGAAAGATTTGAGAGTTTTTCACCACCAGGACATGTATATGTCCTGCCTTTTATTTAAATGGCACCCTCCACTATGAGCAACCTAAGATCTACCTTAGGGGTGACTTATGTGTAATAAAAGGCGAGTCTCACGCTTGGTAAGGGGTTTAAAATGGCAAGTCTACATAGCAGTTAAACTGCACACACAGGATCTGCAGTGGCAGGTCTGAGACATGTTTAAAGGACTGCGTAACTAGGGGGCACAATCAGTGCTGCAGGCCCACTAGTATCATTTAATTTACAAGCCCTGCGCTCATATAGTGCACTTTATTAGGGACTTATAAGTAAATTAAATATACCAGTCTGGATACACCAATGTTACCATGTTTTAGGGGAATCAGCACATGCACTTTAGCACAGGTCAGCAGTGGTAAAGTGCCCAGATGAGAAAAAAGTGAGGCAAAGCATGCAAAACGTTTGGGGGAAGACCATCCTAAGACTGACAGGTCTAACCCATGTGAACTGCATGCAACTGGCCACATAAAATACAGTTCTGTGATCTGCATGGTACCATTTAAAAAAAAGGCATATTAACATTCTGTGCTACTTTTTTAAGATTCAAAACTGCTTCTAGACAAAACACCAATCTCCCTCCACAAGAACACTAGCTAGCAGAGTTATGTTGATATTTTTATTGTTGCCTGCACCATGATGGGCAGAAAAGGAACTCTGCAGCAGGTATTTTTAAAACTAAAAGTGTTTTCTAAACACAGCACTTCCCCTGCCCCCAAGCTCAGCACCAGGTGTGGCTTCAATGGTCGCGCCACCCTAAAGGTGGCCGTGCTTAGTGCAAAAAGAGTTGTATGACAGAACATTTAGAGCAAAAATATATTGATAATATATTATTGTGTCAAAAATATTGTCTACAAACATATTGAGTTTACATACTTTATATGTAAACTACCTAAATACAGAGTCAAAAATATAATGGAACAGAATATCAACAAAAGGTAAGTATATTGAAAATATCCAATATATACCAATACATATTAATTTATTTAAGATATTTAAATACTTATAATGTAATTACAAATATGGTGTTTATATTAGTAATATAAAATAAATATATTTAAAAACTATATAAATACATATATATATATCTATAAATATATATATATATATATATATTTATCGTACTAAAATTATAAAAACAATAAACAATTTTAAACATGTTACATTAAACAAATTCACAATAGCCTAAAAATAAAAATAAAACACATATTACAAAACTACATATGCAAATTAAGAGAAAATAGTTTTAATGACTAAGTTTCACTATACTTTAAAACCTATAACAAATATTCTACCTATTTAAAATGTAATCTTTTTTTTTTTACTTAAAACATATGGAGAATAACATAACAGTTAAACTTAATAAACATACATATATATGTACAAAGCAAAAAAATAAAATGTAAATAAACATATAACTGTTTTTAAATAAAATAAGCATTAACAAAATTAAAAAATAACAAAATAACACCAATCAAAATTAAGCAACATTATTCCTCCAATCCAAGCTGGACACTTCCATCCCACTTATGTTTGCTATTCCCAATTTCAATCTAAGCAAAAATTGTGAAAGTGTCAGACTTTGGAACAATTAGATTTAATATTCCTACGTAAATGTAAGCAAAAACAGGGCAAGAGTTTGACCTTGAAAAGGTTAGATTCTCTATCCCCAATGTAACTTAAACAAAATCGGAGAAAGTGTTAAACTATGAAACGGTTAGATGTACCACGTACCTAACAACATAAAAATATTAAAACACATTTGAATTAAAAATATATCCAATATAAATAAATAAAATAAATATAATAGAAAAATGAAATGTAATAAAACAAAAATGATTAAAAAAATCTAAAATAAAACAAATACACTTGACTAAATACCACAGAAAACTGAAAAAATTAATAAATCGGGATGAACCACAACTCCTTTTTGCATATGACTTCCACTTAAAAAAACTTACAACCTAATTTTGGTTGGTTGGTATTGGAAAATACTTGAAGTTTCACAGGAAACATGTTAAATCAGGTAGGAGGGTCTTCAGAGAGGAGGCAGGACCCAGAAGAAGCTTGGAGGATGTTTTTTCTTAATTAGGCTTTATGCCCATTGAAACTGCATAATCTGTATAGCTGTAGTGCACGGTTATTCCCTAGACACCAAAGGCCTCATTATGTCTTTGGCGGTGCCAGGATCGCCATGCTGATGCTGGCAGTCAGAGGAGGCTGGCAGAGAGACCCCCATATTATGACCATGGCGGTATTTCCAACAGAATACAGCCAAAGCACTGCCGGCAGCTCCAGTGCAGTCTAGCCACCACAGACGATGGTAGACACCTGTAGGATGGCGGAGACCATGTTTCATCCAGACAGATTACAAGGTTGAACACCGCCAAATTTTACGCCATGGTCACAACACCATGGAAACCCAGGTAGAAACCAACAGCATTAAAGGAGACACTCACCTTCAGGAAGCCATACTTGTCCGGAGCGGCCATGGAACCAGAACTGCACGTCTTCCTGCTGCTCGTGCTCACCCAATGACTTTGGAATCAACACCGAAGATGATGACAGCAACCGTAAGTACACACACTTACCTGTCACTGTTGTGAATTGTGAAAGTACATATGCACACACAAGATACCAATCGGTAACGGGTGGTGAGGGAGACACACATACGTAACCTGGCAGTGACAGATACACTCATAGACAGCCACATACACACACACACATATAAAGTACACACACTACGGCCATCACACACAAACATGTATCAAAAACACACACCTACTCCCAGAAACACAGCAATGGCGCAGTCACACAAAACAAGACACAACACCACAAAGTGACAATAAAACACCCCAACCGCAACACCATCAATGCATTGGCAAGCACCTACAATAGACACTACCCATTGACAAATCACACATACAGCACAACGTGCCACCAACAGGGAGCAAACACACACAAACACACAACCATACAACACAGAATTCGACATACCCAGCAAACACACATCACAACGTATCTGACATACCATTCATCAAACAAGCACACACACACAGTCAAAGCACACAAAGCCACACAGTACTGCAACAAACACGTATCAATAGAAACACCGCTCAATACCATGACACCAACATGTCCCCAACATACATTTACCAATCACACAACACACATCATTCACTGGGGACAAATGCACTGCACATAACCTCACATGCTGCCCAAACAAGACAAGTAGCACAAGCACCACTTATACACAAATACTCACACACAAAGAATGTCAGCCAATTTGCAAATATGCCCTAAGTAAAGAAATCCAGGACAAATATATAATGTTGAAACAACTGGTTGGTCCACACATATAATCAAATTTGAAGCTAATATAATGTCCAGGGCCATAGGCCAGTCCAATTTTAAATAGTGCAACATGCACTTGCTGCACATCTTGGTGCCCCAAACTTGACTCCTGACTGCCATGTAACCTCCAGAGGTAGGGGCATCATGGGATCAGGCAGGCACCTCAGGGATTATGGAGAGCGGGGTGGGCTTTGGCTTGGGAGGGGATCCTTTGGGAGGGAGGGCTTAGGTATAACCTTATGTGACGGTTGGGTTTTCTTGGGAAGAGCAGACATCTTGGCGGGGAGTAGGGGCATGGGTACTTGGAAAATATACTTTAGGAGTATCTGCACCCACTAATCTGATACATTGTGACATAGACAATTCTATGCACTGCAATAGGAGCCTAGCTAGCACACAGGACACAGACAACCACAGGGAGCACAGTATCACCAAAAATACAATGGACACTAAACAATGTGCATTAAAGGCTCATAGCATCCTATCATACATGCTGATTAGAAACCTCTACATAACAACACCTGAACACCTACATCACTAACAACTGTTCAGACATGTGATTTCTACTACCTTAGTCCAGAACTAGTACTTTCACAACTGGTTACTAATGTACCCATCAATGATATATATACCTAGATTCAAGCAAAGTGAATGACAACATATCACACAACACCAATAGGTTTCTGTAAAATGTGACACCTGATACACCAATTAGTCAGGCAGAAATGTGCAGAGCCATACCCAACGCTGTCCAAACAGTCTCAGATTTGCTAAGGTCAGTCTTGGAAAATAGAGGCTTCAACATCACATCAGGCACTAAGTAGCAATTGACACATGATGTAGGCAGCAAATAGCATATGTTGCATTCATATAGGTATGGTATTGTCCTTTGTAGCATGGACAATATACATGGGCAAAGGGATCAGCAGCCTAGCCACTTATCTTCTTTACACCAAAAACATTAGAATTAAAGGTATTTGTACATGTCAGTGTAATACCATGAAATGTCAATGTCCTATTGTCACCATGATATTCACATTGTAGGATGTCCAGCCTTATCAAACTTCACATTTCCCAATTTATGAATCTGACATGACAATGGGGACACCTCCTCAAACCTCATAGGGAGTGTAGTAACTTGGCCATACCAAAAGCCTGTTTGGGATGACAGCCTTACATGAAGTATCCAACTATTACAGGACACAGGATTATTTGGCCCTGTTACACATCTGTCAGATCCAATGTTGCACATAGAGCAGAGCCAGTGGAATAGAAGTTGTCAGAGACCAAAGATCTATACACCCAACCATTTGGGTACATGGACTTGGAAACACTAGGTGGGAAGGATGACACAGCATGTTACAAATAAGTATGGCTGTGTAGAGTCACACTTATGACACGTTTGCTTGTGCATCTCCCATGCAGTAATACTATTTGGTGGACAAAGGGGAACAACATGTTCCTATGAACAATATGTAGGAGGCTGGCCTGCTTTGTAGTGGGTACCTTGGGTACTTTCACCTTATACCAGGTCCAGTTATCAGTTCTAAGTGAAATGTAGTGGTGTTCTAGCAGCTTAGGCTGATAGAGGTAGCTATAGCAGAGTAGCTTAGGCTGAACTAGGAGACATATAATACCACTTATAGTTACACAGTACTGATACACAAGTAAAGCCAATACTCAGTATTACCAAAAATAAAGGTAGTTTATTTGGGTGACCCAGTACCATAAATATCTTAGAGACAATACTCCTTCTGAAGGTAATTATTATACACAATATATACACTAGACACCAAAATAAGGCAAGTAATTAGACATAGGATAGTGCAAACAATAGGAAATGCTATAGAATGCAATGGGAAAAACAGGTCTAGGGGCAACACAAACCATATACTAAGAAAGTGGAATGCGAATCACAAATTCTCCCCTAGACAAGTGTTGTGTGTGCAGAATAGCTGGGAGAGTAAGAATACAGTAAATATAAGTAAATTACCCCAACCCAGAGCCCAGAAAAGAAGGAGTGAAATACTGCAAGTTTCCTTAGGGCACACAACACCTTGCGATTGGAAGTATTGCAAGAACCAACCAAGTCTGCAAACAACAAACAGTGGATTCCTGGACCTAAAGACCTGCAAAGGAAGGAGACCAGGTCCCAAAGTCGAAAGAAGTTCCAGGAAGGACAGGAGCCCCTGCCAACGCAGAAGTGGGTGCAAAAGGAGAGTCCCCAGTTGGACGAATACTGCAGAAATGCACCCTGGGAAGATGCCAGTAGGTTCCTGCATATTGCAAAGGATGTCCCACGTCGTGAAGTTGGATGCAGGTGAGTTTTGGCACTGGATTCCTCCAACAAGCCTCGGTTCCGGCAAGTCGTGATTTACATCGACTAGGCACTATCTGGACCCAGGAGGGACCTGGGGGCCTCAACTCTGTGTGAGGAGGAAGAAAGGGCTCTCAGCACTTCACAGAACCCTCAGAGCACTAGATAGCACCCACGGGAGTCCCAGGACACGGGGACAAATGAGGTGCAAAATGCGGTTGGTACAGCTCTAGAAAGGAAGGTCCCACGCCACCGAAGAACAACTCAGCAAGTTGAGCTGCGCAGGATAGAGTGCTGGGGAGCTGGGCCAGGCTGTGCATGAAAGAATTTAGCAAACACTGCACAGAGGCCTCAGGAGGTGAAGAAGACGCGGTGCACAGGGGTACTGTCGTTCTGGGGGAAGGCAAGGTCTTACCTCCTCCAAATTGCCTCAGCAGGACCTCAGGACAGTCTGTGTCGATGGGGTCCACCCTCTGTATTCCAAGGAGTACGCTCATTGCCACGAGAGGAGTCCAAGAGAACTGGTCATCGAATTAGAAGGTGCCTGGGTGAGCAGTGGAGTGACTCCGTCACCCCACTGGAGATTTATTTGGTCCTTCTGGGGCAGGGTGAAGACAGGGAGTCCTCAGAGCATGCACATCGTAGAAACTGTTGCAGTTGCTGGCTGGAGCTGAAGTTGCAGAGGAAAAGTATCCCTTGTGGATACTTTTGTTGCTGTTACAGCAGTTCCTGAGGTCAGAGGATGAAGTAGTAGTTGCAGAGGATTCCTGCTGTAAACTTGCAAGTAGAATCTGAAAAGAATCCACAGGAGAGACCCTAAATAGCCCTGAGAAGGGGATTGGCTACCTTATCTGGTAAGTACCTATCAGGGGAGGTCTCTGACGTCACCTGCTGGCACTGGCCACTCAGAGTCCTCCAGAGTGCCCCCACACCTTGCAAAGCAAGATGGCTGAAGTCTGGGACACAATGGAGGAGCTCTGGGCATCACCCCTAGGGTGGTGATGGACAGGGGAGTGGTCACTCCCCTTTCCTTTGTCCAGTTTCGTGCCAGAGCAAGGGACAAGGGGTCCCTGAACCGGTGTAGACTGGCTTATGCAAGGAGGGCACCATCTGTGCCTTTCAAAGCATTTCCAGAGGCTAGGGGAGGCTACCCCTCCCCAGACTGTAACAACTATTTCCAAAGGGAGAGGGTGTAACACCCTGCTCCCAAAGGAAATGCTTTGTACTTCCTTCCAAAGACTGAGCTGCTCAGACCCCAGGAGGACAGAACCCTGTCTGTGAGGTGGCAGCAGCTGTAGCTGCAGTGCAAGCCACAGAGAGCTGGTTTGGCAGTACTGGGGGTCCATAGTGGAGGCCCCAGGATGCATGGAATTGACTCCCCAATACCCGAATTGGAATGGGGGGATAATTCCATGATCTCAGACACCTTACACGGCCATGTTCTGTATTACCATTGTGAAGCTACTGACCTATATGTAGTGCACACGTGTAATGGTGTCCCTGCACTCATAAAGTCCTGGGAAATGGCCCTGAACTATGTGGGGGCACCTTTGCTAGTGCAAGGGTGCCCTCCCACTTAGTAACTGTGCACCTAACCTTCAGCAAATGAAGGGTGGACATATAGGTGAGTTATAAGTTACTTAAGTGCAGTGAAAATGGCTGTGAAATAGTGTGTGCACTATTTCACGCAGGCTGCAATGGCAGGCCTGCGGAAGGGTTTGTCTGAGCTCATTATGGGTGGCAAAAGAAATGCTAAAGCCCAAAAGGATCTCCTGGAACCCCAATGCCCTGGGTGCCTAGGTACCATATACTAGGGACTTATAAGGGGGGCCATTGTGGCAATTGAAATTGGTAAATTAAGTCAATAGCCTGCAGTGACGAATGTAAAAGCAGAGAGAGCATAAGCACTGAGGTTCTGATTAGCAGAGCCTCAGTGACACAGTCAAACCCAATACATACCACACACATTAGGCCATAAACTATGAACACTGGGGTCCTGACCAGCAGGATCCCAGTGAGACACGCAAAAACATATTGACATACAGGTACAAATGGGGGTAACATGCCAAGTAAGATGGTACTTCCCTACACAATACAATGGTCACATATGTGTATGTATGTTGGCTGCTGTGCTGCCCTCAAAGGCCCATCCACCTTAGGGTATGCCACTGCCAAAATGCGGGCCATTAAGGGAGTCAAGGTCCAACGGGCACCCCTCCCTAGTTGGGAGGACATCCCTGCTGGGCCTCTCCGGTCTTCCAGGCCCAGCGTCTCACTTCCTCCCACCTCTTCCTACAGTGGGTGCTCCAGCGGCTGTGGCACACCAAATTCCCTTCTTCTGATGGATGGGTGTTGACCTGCATGGATGACACAGACAAAACCAAAAAGTCATGTCCATATGCACCATACCAATAGTAGTGGGCAGCTCACTTCAGTGACAGCAAGTAGGCAATCATTCCCATCCTCTCAGCTCCCACACATTTACAAATGATCATTTGCATCTATCAACACCTTCACTACTTCACATTTCAGACTTCACATTTCAGATACACCATCATTCACCACAGCTATCACACATTGGTATTGTATTTGACTCATCTGCTCCTCTGGTGCAACACATAGCTATTAATACAGGGGTAAGACCTCCTCCACTAGCTTTTACAGCTCCTCAGGGGTGAAGGCTGGGGCCCTATCACCTGCAGGAGATAGCATGATAGCTCCCAAAGTCAGTACACAGCAGCTCAGGTAGTGGAGGTCTTGCTTGCAGCAGTGTCAGGAGTCAAATGAGCAATACTGCAGCAGTCACGTCTACCACGTACATGACCGTCACCTCTGGTGGACCTCTCCATTGACCCAAGTCTGCCAAAGGCAGCAATGTCTTCCAATGGCAATTTCCACGGCGGTTGTGACCATCATCCACCATGTCCACCATGTCGACTTCTGCCAGAGGACTTAGGTCACTTCCATGTGTCCAGTACAGTAGGTCAGGCGGATGCCATTTTAAGCATAGAACCTGTATGGAAGAGTTTTATCATCTGCATCATTAACTATACCCCATATCATGCAGTACAACTGTGAGTACTGCCTTCATGTTTAGTGGTCAAATTTTGCATCAGTGCAGTAATTAGTGTGTTACTGGAGGACATGTGGTGATAGCAATGTAAACCTACTTGGACATTCCCATGTGCTTTGAAAAAGTTGATCATGTGCAACAATATGTGTAAGACATGTCAAATCAGTTGGGCTTACAACCATGTACCGTAACAGATTAATCTGTCTGTGTAGTTCAATAGATAATTAGGGGAATGTGCACCAAGGAGAGTGTCTGCAGGTTCATACCTATGTGCTCTACTGTAGATACCTGAGTTTGTAAGCAAGCTTGACAGAAGATATGTGTGAGTTGTGTATCTGACTTTACAAGATGTCTGCATGTCACATGTCACATACCCCCAAGGTGTGTCATTGAGCAGACTTTTGGGCTCCTGAAGGCAACATTTAGGTGCTTGGAGAGATCAGGAGGAGCACTCCTCTACTCACCCAACAAGGTATGTCAAATAATAGTTGCCTGCTTCATGCTCCTCAATCTTTCCTTGAGACAACAGATACCATTTATACCAGATGGAATGGAGCCAGCAGAACCTGTGGGTGGAAAAGCAGATTTGCCAAGTGATGAAGAGCCAGATGAAGATCTCATCAATCAGTATTTCAACTGACTCAAAGGTATGTGAAGTAGACTTAGGCCCTCATTCTGACCTTGGCGGGCGGCGGAGACCGCCCGCCAAAGTCCCGCTGGCAGAATACCGCTGCGCGGTCAAAAGACCGCCGCGGTTATTCTGAGTTTCCCGCTGGGCTGGCGGGCGACCGCCAGAAGGCCGCCCGCCAGCCCAGCGGGAAACACCCTTCCATGAGGATGCCGGCTCCGAATGGAGCCGGCGGAGTGGAAGGGGTGCGACGGGTGCAGTTGCACCCGTCGTGATTTTCAGTGTCTGCATGGCAGACACTGAAAATCTTTGTGGGGCCCTGTTACGAGGGCCCGTGCAGTGCCCATGCCATTGGCATGGGCACTGCAGGGGCCCCCAGGGGCCTCCCGACACCCCATACCGCCATCCTCTTCCTGGCGGCCAAAACCGCCAGGAACACGATGGCGGTATGGGGCTCGGAATCCCCAGGGCAGCGGGAAACCGGCGGTGCACCGCCGGTTTTCCGTTTCTGACCGCGGCTGTACCGCCGAGGTCAGAATGCCCATGGGAGCACCGCCAGCCTGTTGGCGGTGCTCCCGCGGTCGTTGGCCCTGGCGGTTTTTACCGCCAGGGTCAGAATGACCCCCTTAATGTTGTGGTTCAAGTTTGCAACCTGAAGTAGATGGGTAGCATGTCACCTCCTATCTTGAATCCTATTTGGAGTTGTAGATAGCTCCAATGCCTATAAATGGGTTGTGCATGCAAACTGTAATTTGTAATGTGTACAAACCAGAGTGGTCTATAGTCTCATGTATTGAAATAGCAGATGCAAAGTTACACTTCTGGACATGACTTTTCTGATTTGAGGAGTGTATTCTGCTCTGTCCTACCATGCTTCTCTTACAAACACAAATTTGCCTAGATTCTGTTTGGCTGATCAACCCTGGCAAATGACAAACAGTATCAGGAGAAGATCTGAATTGCAGACAGATATGAGAAGTGGACATGCCCGATACCCGGTACTTTGAGTCCTGATTATGGGGAGTGTGACTGACATTGTAAGACTGTCAACACACTGGTGCGCAATAGTGTTTTCCGCCAACGTCACCTGTATGGTACATGAGGTTGTCAAAAGCTGTCATTTGTGTCTGAATATGTATCTGACTCATGTATATATGTAGTACCATAGCCATTCATCCCCCCCTACAATGGAAACAGTTTTACATATCCTACCTTGAATCTAGCTGTCAGAGTGTTCCTACATTTCAGATCAATGTGCATGTCATTGTGGACTGACATAGATGAGTGACAAGCCTACAGACATGTGACCAATGTAAGTGAAAGTTTCCAGGTATGGGTAGATCGGTGCTGATCTCTGTACCATGGGATATGTATATTTGGAAGCTATGGTATGAGTATGTGATAAGGTATTATCAGGTGATACAAAGAACAAATCTGTGTGCTTCCTGCCTTATTGGTAGAGTGGTGTGAGAAAGTAGCCTCTTTCTAGCCTTGTTACCCCCACTTTTGGCCTGTTTGTGAGTGTATGTAAGGGTGTTTTCACTGTCTCACTGGTATCCTGCTAGCCAGGGCCCAGTGCTCATAGTGAAAACCCTATGTTTTCAGTATGTTTGTTATGTGTCACTGGGACCCTGCTAGTCAGGACCCCAGTGCTCATAAGTTTGTGACCTATAGGTAGGTGTTCCCTGTGTGATGCCTAACTGTCTCACTGAGGCTCTGCTAACCAGAACCTCAGTGGTTATGCTCTCTCTATACAAATTGTCACTAACAGGCTAGTGACCAATTTTACCAATTTATATTGGCTTACTGGAACACCCTTATAATTCCCTAGTATATGGTACTAAGGTACCCAGGGTATTGGGGTTCCAGGAGATCCCTATGGGCTGCAGCATTTCTTTTGCCATCCATAGGGAGCTCTGACAATTCTTACACAGGCCTGCCACTGCAGCCTGAGTGAAATAACGTCTACGTTATTTCACAGCCATTTTACACTGCACTTAAGTAACTTATAAGTCACCTATATGTCTAACCTTTACCTGGTAAAGGTTGGGTGCTAAGTTACTTAGTGTGTGGGCACCCTGGCACTAGCCAAGGTGCCCCCACATTGTTCAGGGCCAATTCCCCGGACTTTGTGAGTGCGGGGACACCATTACACGCGTGCACTACATATAGGTCACTACCTATATGTAGCTTCACAATGGTAACTCCGAATATGGCCATGTAATATGTCTATGATCATGGAATTGCCCCCTCTATACCATCCTGGCATAGTTGGCACAATCCCATAATCCCAGTGGTCTGACCCTGGTACTGCCAAACTGCCTTTCCCGGGGTTTCACTGCAGCCGCTGCTGCTGCCAACCCCTCAGACAGGCATCTGCCCTCCTGGGGTCCAGCCAGGCCTGGCCCAGGATGGCAGAACAAAGGACTTCCTCAGAGAGAGGGTGTTACACCCTCTCCCTTTGGAAAATGGTGTGAAGGCAGGGGAGGAGTAGCTTCCCCCAGCCTCTGGAAATGCTTTCATGGGCACATTTGGTGCCCATTTCTGCATAAGCCAGTCTACACCGGTTCAGGGACCCCTTAGCCCTGCTCTGGTGCGAAACTGGACAAAGGAAAGGGGAGTGACCACTCCCCTGACCTGTACCTCCCCTGGGAGGTGCCCAGAGCTCCTCCAGTGTGCTCCAGACCTCTGCCATCTTGGAAACAGAGGTGCTGCTGGCACACTGGACTGCTCTGAGTGGCCAGTGCCATCAGGTGACGTCAGAGACTCCTCCTGATAGGCTCCTTCAGGTGTTGCTAGCCTATCCTCTCTCCTAGGTAGCCAAACCCTCTTTTCTGGCTATTTAGGGTCTCTGTCTCTTGGGATTCCTTAGATAACGAATGTAAGAGCTCATTCGAGTTCCTCTGCATCTCTCTCTTCACTTTCTGCCAATGAATCGACTGCTGACCGCGCTGGAAGCCTGCAAAACTGCAACATAGTAGCAAAGACGACTACTGCAACTCTGTAACGCTGATCCTGCCGCCTTCTCAACTGTTTTCCTGGTGGTGCATGCTGTGGGGGTAGTCTGCCTCCTCTCTGCACTAGAAGCTCCGAAGAAATCTCCTGTGGGTCGACAGAATCGTCCCCCTGCAACCGCAGGCACCAAAGAACTGCATCACCGGTACCTTGGGTCTCCTCTCAGCACGACGAGCGAGGTCCCTTGAATCCAGCAACTCTGTCCAAGTGACTCCCACAGTCCAGTGACTCTTCAGTCCAAGTTTGGTGGAGGTAAGTCCTTGCCTCCCCACGCCAGACTGCATTGCTGGGAACCGTGACTTTTGCAGCTACTCCGGCCTCCGTGCACTTCCGGCGGAAATCCTTTGTGCACAGTCCAGCCTGGGTCCACGGCACTCTAACCTGCATTGCACGACCTCCTAAGTTGTTCTCCGGCGACGTGGGACTCCTTTGTGCAACTTCGGTTGAGCACCGTTTCACGCATCCTTTTAGTGCCTGTTTCTGGCACTTCGGCGGGTGCTGCCTGCTGCTTCGAGGGCTCCTTGTCTTGCTCGACGTCCCTTCTGACCCCTGACGCAATTTGCGACATCCTGGTCCTTCCTGGGCCACAGCAGCATCCAAAAACCCTTACCACACGATTTGCAGCTAGCAAGGCTTATTGGCCGTCTTTCGGCGGGAAAACACTTCTTCACGACTCTCCACGGCGTGAGGGATCCGTCCTCCAAAGGGGAAGTCTCTAGCCCTTGTTGTTCTTGCAGAAACCTACGCTTCTACTGTCCAGTAGCAGCTCCTTTGCACCCACAGCTGGCATTTCCTGGGCATCTGCCCATCTCCGACTTGCTTGTGACTTTTGGACTTCGTCCCCTTGTTCCACAGGTACCCTCGACTGGAAATCCATCGTTGTTGCATTGTTGGTTTGTGTCTTTCCTGCAGAATTCCCCTATCACGACTTCTATGTCCTTTGGGGAACTTTAGTGCACTTTGCACTCACTTTTCAGGGTCTTGGGGTGGGCTATTTTTCTAACCCTTACTATTTTCTAATAGTCCCAGCGACCCTCTAGAAGGTCACATAGGTTTGGGGTCCATTTGTGGTTCGCATTCCACTTTTGGAGTATATGGTTTGTGTTGCCCCTATCCCTATGTGTCTCCATTGCATCCTATTGTAACTATACATTGTTTGCACTGTTTTCTAATACTATTACTGCATATTTTGGTATTGTGTACATATATCTTGTGTATATTTGCTATCCTCATACTGAGGGTACTCACTGAGATACTTTTGGCATATTGTCATAAAAATAAAGTACCTTTATTTTTAGTATATCTGTGTATTGTGTTTTCTTATGATATTGTGCATATGACACTAAGTGGTACTGTAGGAGCTTCACTCGTCTCCTAGTTCAGCCTAAGCTGCTCTGCTAAGCTACCATTATCTATCAGCCTATGCTGCTAGACACCCTATACACTAATAAGGGATAACTGGGCCTGGTGCAAGGTGCAAGTACCCCTTGGTACTCACTACAAGCCAGTCCAGCCTCCTACAAGTGGCTTAACCCTAACTTCTGTATTGTGTAGTTTAGCTTTGTGTTCAACCTTAGCAGATATCCTGATGCTACTCTCAGTCATGCTCTTTGTGCTGTTAGCATATATTTCACTCACTGTGTGTAGTTGTAGTTTACAACCTAATTTGTATCTGTCCTGTTACAATTCTATTGTAATGAGTCTCCTGCTGATATAGTCGACGTATAGGGTCCATAACAATGAGTGTACAATACAGAAGGACATAATCAGTCTAGAGTTGGCATGCCTAACTATTGTACATGTTTGATAAATGAGACGTGTTGAAGAGTGATTTATTGTGGAAATACCAAAATACATGTGACCATAAATGTTAAATACACACAAAAAATGGTGAAAGGTTTAGTCCTGGTGGATGACATCAACAGGGTAGCTGCTACACCATTTGGGAACACAGGTCCAGGGTCCTTGCACCATAGGAAAGTGGACATTGGTTACAGAACAGTCAAGAGCATGTATCTATGACACACAAGGGGAACAGTTCAGGAGAGGTTTACTTCCTGGCAGATGGTTTGGTCTTGGCATCTGCTCCTGCTGGATGTTTGGGTGAACGTCCATGTTTGTGGGGGCTGGGGGTTCTTCAGCTACAGGGGCTGGGGTGACTTAGTCATGTTCTTCCCCTGGCAGAACCTCCTTTACACTTCCAGCTGCAGATTTAAGAGGGTCCTGATGTATCATTGGTAGTGGAAGGGGCCAGATCTTGGGTACAAGACAACTCAATGTGGTATTCAAGTCTCTCAGCAGTCCTACAATGGAATCCAAGTGGGCATTTTGTGCCTGCCACTGCTGCCTGACTTCCTGATAGTTGCCCCTCTGCAGCTTTTGGATTTTCCCTAACAAGGTGATAACTTGGCCTGGCCCATCATGCCTTGTGAACTTTGGTAGGCTCCCAAGACTTGGGAGATGGTTTCTGGGTCAGTAGTGTCTCTTTGAGACCCCATCCTCTAGCCCACATCATCCCTCCCACAAACCCTGCCCCCATGTGCCTGTGCCCCTGGCTCAGTCTGCCAAAGTTCCAGTGGTGGCAGGTCCTTCATTGTCAGGCGTGGCAAGGTGAGACTCAGGTACCTGTACTGTGGGGCACACAATGAATGATACAGTCCTTGGGACAAAGGTTGGGGGCAAATGGTTGCCTGGGATATAGAATCAACAGGGCTGGGAGGAGCTGATGTGGGCAGGCTAAGGCTGAAAGTTGTTGACTGACCAGGTGTCCCAGATGGGCCAGGTTCTTTGTCAGTGTCCAGACATCCAGGGGTGTTGTCCTCACTGGGACCTTCATCCAGAGGGCTAGTGGCAATCTCTGGTATTCTCTCCATGCTGACAATGGCAAGGTTACCTGTGGAGGGAGGGGAACACAGAGTTCAGGTTACATTGGGTGTATTGTAGCAGTTGTGTGAGATACAGACAGTGCCTTGACACGATGCCCAGCAATTACATTGTCAGCTGATGTACTATGTAACTTGGTACAGCATAAAACTCTGTAACTTTAATTCCATACACCATGTTTTATCCTGTTAAACTATGCTGGTAGTGATAGTACAGCTGTTGGCATCTGATACTGTCTGATATTTGAAATGGCTGTTCATCTCTGTTACCTAGTCAACTGTCTGGCATGATTGCTGGCACAAATGAGTGCTGTTGAATACCCATTGGTGTCCTTGTAGGAACATGGTATATGAGTTTATAACAGACATTGACCTGCATCTTGTACTTCATGTGCATACACACAGCCATCTGACTTTCCAAACCAGGTGAGAATATTTGTAGTATGGGGTCTTTGATCAGTGGCCATTATATATGGGCACTCAACTATAGCTGTGTTTTGCTTGGGATGTTAGTGTGTGTTAGCCATTGCATTGCTGTCATTGCCATGTATTGTTCCACGCTAGCACAATCAAAATAGGTTTGATTGGATATTAGTTTGACATGCATGGCAAGTAATATTTGGTGCAGTGTACTGGTGTTGAACATGTTGGCATTTTTGCATTCTGGGAGTTGTAGTGCAATCATTAAACAGTGCTTCAACTCTGCATCCTCCAGCACGCCGTGGGACATCTTCTGACCAAAGGAGAAGTTCCAGACACCTTCCGTTGTTGCAGTATCTTTGGCTTCTTCCACCCGGAGGCAGCCCTTTTGCACCTTCATCCGGGGTTTAGTGGGCTCCTGCCCCCCCTGGACACTTGCGTGACACTTGGACTTGGTCCCCTTCCTTTACAGGTCCTCAGGTCCAGGAATCTGTCTTCAGTGCTTTGCAGTCAGTTGTTGTCCTAACAGAATCCCCCCATCTAGACTTTACTGTCTTTCTGGGGTGGTAGGGTAACCTTACTCTTACTTTTCAGGGTCTTGTGGTGGGGTATCTTGGACACCCTTAGTGTTTTCTTACACTCCCAGCGACCCTCTACACACTACACGAGGCCTGGTGTCCATTTGTGGTTCGCATTCCACTTTTGGAGTATATGGTTTGTGTTGCTCCTAGGCCTATTTCTCCCTTTTGCATTCTATTGTTTTCTACTTTGTTTGCACAACTTTTCTAACTGTTATTTACCTGATTTTGGTTTGTGTGTGTATATTTTGTGTATATTACTTACCACCTAAGGGAGTATATCCTCTGAGATACTTTTGGCATATTGTCACTAAAATAAAGTACCTTTAGTTTTAGTAACTCTGAGTATTGTGTTTTCTTATGATATAGTACTAAGTGATACAAGTGGTATAGTAGGAGCTTTGCATGTCTCCTAGTTCAGCCTAAGCTGCTCTGCTATAGCTACCTCTATCAGCCTAAGATGCTAGAACACCTCTAACCTACTAATAAGGGATAACTGGACCTGGCACAAGGTGTAAGTACCACAAGGTACCCACTGTAAGCCAGGCCAGCCTCCTACATTGGTGGTGCAGGGGTGGGATAGCGGTGGGATAGGTACTTGTAACTGCTTTACTACTTTGTCATTGGTGCTTTTTATGAGAAAAACATATACGAAATACTTCAAGATATACACATTGAACTAAACAGTTTTACTTCCCTTTTCTCCTGCAAGGGGCGACCTCCTGGTCCTTCCTGGGCCCTAGCAGCACCAAAATCCTCAACCGCGACTCTTGCAGCTAGCAAGTCTTGTTTGCGGTCTTTCTGTGTGGAAAGAACTCTGCATCCTCCAGCACGCCGTGGGACATCTTCTGACCAAAGGAGAAGTTCCTGGCACCTTCCGTTGTTGCAGTATCTTTGGCTTCTTCCACCCGGAGGCAGCCCTTTTGCACCTTCATCCGGGGTTTAGTGGGCTCCTGCCCCCCTGGACACTTGCGTGACACTTGGACTTGGTCCCCTTCCTTTACAGGTCCTCAGGTCCAGGAATCCGTCTTCAGTACTTTGCAGTCAGTTGTTGTCCTTACAGAATCCCCTATCTAGACTTTACTGTCTTTCTGGGGTAGTAGGGTAACTTTACTCCTACTTTTCAGGGTCTTGGGGTGGGGTATCTTGGACACCCTTAGTGTTTTCTTAAACTCCCAGCGACCCTCTACACACTACACGAGGCCTGGTGTCCATTTGTGGTTCGCATTCCACTTTTGGAGTATATGGTTTGTGTTGCTCCTAGGCCTATTTCTCCCTTTTGCATTCTATTGTTTTCTACTTTGTTTGCACAACTTTTCTAACTGTTATTTACCTGATTTTGGTTTGTGTGTGTATATTTTGTGTATATTACTTACCACCTAAGGGAGTATATCCTCTGAGATACTTTTGGCATATTGTCACTAAAATAAAGTACCTTTAGTTTTAGTAACTCTGAGTATTGTGTTTTCTTATGATATAGTACTAAGTGATACAAGTGGTATAGTAGGAGCTTTGCATGTCTCCTAGTTCAGCCTAAGCTGCTCTGCTATAGCTACCTCTATCAGCCTAAGATGCTAGAACACCTCTAACCTACTAATAAGGGATAACTGGACCTGGCACAAGGTGTAAGTACCACAAGGTACCCACTGTAAGCCAGGCCAGCCTCCTACATTGGTGGTGCAGGGGTGGGATAGCGGTGGGATAGGTACTTGTAACTGCTTTACTACTTTGTCATTGGTGCTTTTTATGAGAAAAACATATACGAAATACTTCAAGATATACACATTGAACTAAACAGTTTTACTTCCCTTTTCTCCTGCAAGGGGCGACCTCCTGGTCCTTCCTGGGCCCTAGCAGCACCAAAATCCTCAACCGCGACTCTTGCAGCTAGCAAGTCTTGTTTGCGGTCTTTCTGTGTGGAAAGAACTCTGCATCCTCCAGCACGCCGTGGGACATCTTCTGACCAAAGGAGAAGTTCCTGGCACCTTCCGTTGTTGCAGTATCTTTGGCTTCTTCCACCCGGAGGCAGCCCTTTTGCACCTTCATCCGGGGTTTAGTGGGCTCCTGCCCCCCTGGACACTTGCGTGACACTTGGACTTGGTCCCCTTCCTTTACAGGTCCTCAGGTCCAGGAATCCGTCTTCAGTACTTTGCAGTCAGTTGTTGTCCTTACAGAATCCCCTATCTAGACTTTACTGTCTTTCTGGGGTAGTAGGGTAACTTTACTCCTACTTTTCAGGGTCTTGGGGTGGGGTATCTTGGACACCCTTAGTGTTTTCTTACACTCCCAGCGACCCTCTACACACTACACTAGGCCTGGTGTCCATTCGTGGTTCACATTCCACTTTTGAAGTATATGGTTTATGTTGCCCCTAGACCTATTTCTCCCTATTGCATTCTATTGTGTTCTACATTGTTTGCACTACTTTTCTAACTGTTAGTTATCTGATTTTGGTTTGTGTGTGTACATTTTTTGTATATTACTTACCTCCTAAGGGAGTATATCCTCTGAGATACTTTTGGCATAGTGTCACTAAAATAAAGTACATTTATTTTTAGTAACTCTGAGTCTTGTGTTTTCTTATGATATAGTACTAAGTGATACAAGTGGTATAGTAGGAGCTTTGCATGTCTCCTAGTTCAGCCTAAGCTGCCCTACTATAGCTACTTCTATCAGCCTAAGCTGCTAGAACACCTCTAACCTACTAACAAGGGATAACTGGACCTGGCACAATGTGTAAGTACCACAAGGTACCCACTATAAGCCATTCAGAGGAGGAGTCGCTGTCGCTGGTCTCTGCTCCTGTCCCCTTTGTGGAGCTCCCCTCGCCCTCCGTCCCACTAGTGGCTTCATACTCCGTTGCTTCATCCTCCAGGGCAAAGTGGGATGCAGCTCCCGCCTGCTCCGGTGCCAATGCTCCTCCTCCTGATGATGCCATTGCACGCAAGAAGAGGGAGTCCACAAAAAGGTGGGGGGAAGAGAGAAGAAAGACATGTTCAGTGCATGCAACACCACTACTGTTGGAGGACACAACAGACAGTGAGCAGCCCTCTGCACTACGCCATGCACTTACAGTTCCTAGATTTTTCACCTGATCATGAAGTACGAGGCCTAAGCCCAATTGTTGCACTCCTGGAAGTCACAGGAGCCTGACTAGGTGTAGATTGCTCTTACCACTAGTGGGGGTGGGGTGCCACATAGCCTGCCTCACAAGGGACCTTGCCTACCAAGATCGCCCTGGCCTAGGGGAACCCACTGCCCACCTCCCCCGCCCAGACAACTAGTAATGCGCGGAGAGTCAGCTGAATGAGGGTGTACTCACCCCCTTGTGGCTGCTGTTATGCCCTCAAGCGCCCATCCAACTCCGGATAGGCCACCGCCAGCATCCGGAACATCAGGGGGGTCATGGTGCGACAGGAACCCCTTCCACGTTGGGAGGCCATCCCCACCTGGGCCTCCGCCGTCTTCTGGCTTCAGTGGCACAGGTTCTCCCATCTTTTACGGCAGTGGGTGCTCCATCTGTGGTAGACCCCCAGGGTCCGGGCGTCCTTGGCGATGGCACACCAAATATCCTTCTTCTGGTGGGCGCTGACCTAGAGGAATGGTACGGGGGAAGGACATTATTCACCCGGCCGGACCGTCATACTCATTGCCCACCAGTTCCCAACCATGCCATGATGCACATACACTCAGCATCTGCACATGTAGGCCTCAGCCCCCCCCCCCCCCCATGTTTCTTCCAGCCACACCACTCAAAGCAGGCATTGCCCATTTGGCATGCTCACAGTGTACTCACCTGTTTGTCTGGAGGACCGTACAGTTGCGTGTACTGGGGGAGGACCCCATCCACTAGTTTCTCCAACTCCTCCAAAGTGAATGCAGGGGCCCTTTCCCCAGACACTCGAGCCATTGTCGCTTCCAGACTGAGGTCACAGCTGCACTTGCAGTGTAGGTCCTCTCCTGTTGAAGGTCAGGTATCAAGTGAGTGAACAGACAGAAAATGGGGGTCACGGACGCAGTGGTGCGTACCGTCACTGCCAGCGTACATCGTCATTGGCTCCTGGGACCCATAGGGCCCAATGTTAACCAATGCTGAATTGCGCTGCGGTCTTCGACCACCCACCGCGACGGTGTAGAACGCCAGCGCAGTTACCTCATATTCCTTTTTCCCACCATAAAGGTCAGGCAGCCGCCATTTCAGGGGGCCACATGGCATTAATAATAATTGCGTCACACCTATCTAGGCCTGGAATACACACAGTTACAGGCACATTGCAGATTAATACATTTTCAGCAAATAACAATTTGTGATACCTCAGTGGTGGTAAAACCTGCATACCGCCGTGAAGAAGACTGCTAACACACAGCCGCGGCAGCGGAAAACTGCCACAGCTATTATGACCCACAGCACGGAATCCGCCAATATTCAGACACCCACACAAGTCTACCACACCAAAGGTCAGTGATAAACTGGCAAAAACAAATCCTCCACCGTCACGCCAACAGGAATACGCCCACACTATCACGACACACGAATCCACACAGCGGTCTTTCAACCGCGGTATTCACACCGCCGTGCTCAAAATATACACACTCTTACAAAACACTACCACATTGGACAATTCCAAATACACACACCTGATACACATACACACACCACTCCCACACACCCATTTCAATATAAAACACACACCCACATCACCCACAAACCCCTACGACCAAAAATCATGAACGAAGGCCAGAGAGAGACACCACCATCACCCACATAACTTCCACGCACCTCACACTACACACCACTACATATCAGCACACTTATCACGCCACACACCACCCCACACATCACCTACAACACCCATTGGCACGGCAAAGACACCCCAGGTTCGCGGAGGAGGAGCTCAGGGTCATGGTGGAGGAAATCGTCCAGGTAGAGCCACAGCTATTCGGATCACAGGTGCAGCACACCTCCATTGCAAGGAAGATGGAGCTATGGCAAAGAATAGTGGACAGGGCCAACGCAGTGGGACAGCACCCAAGAAATCGGGAGGACATCAGGAAGAGGTGGAACGACCTACGGGGGAAGGTGCGTTCAGTGGTCTCAAGACACCACCTTGCGGTTCAGAGGACTGGCGGTGGACCCCCACCTCCTTCCCCACAACTAACAACATGGGAGGAGCAGGTCTTGGCGATTCTGCATCCTGAGGACCTTGCAGGAGTTGGTGAAGGAATGGACTCTGGTAAGTCAAATCTTAACTATTACATCCCCCACCCTACCTGCATTCCAGCACATACCCCCACCCTCACCCCCATCACTCTAACTCCTCACAAATGTCCCAACATCACAAACCACACATCCTAACCCCAAGCCCTGCATGCAACAACAAAGCATGGACACCCATTACTAAAGCATGCCCACTGCACATACCCATACACCCCCCTAAACCACCATCACACAAGGTTCCACACAGGAATGCAAGCACTGGGGTACACGGTCACCCACCTATTGCACAACATGCCACACACAGATGTAATAAACATCCTTTTATACCCCTGCAGGACCCCTACCCAACGTCACCGGACAGGAGGGTCCACACATGTCCACACCACCAACAGAAGAGGCCCACAGTGATGACAGCAGCTCTGTCCAACTGGATCTAGATGACCAGCCCGGCCCATCGGGGACCTCGGGACAGTCACAGGCCACCACAGAGCTTCCCCCCTCTGGAAACACCAGCACAGCACCCACCCAGCGGGCCCATACCTCCGTCCCCAGGACACGTCAATCAGCAGTGTGTCCACCACTACAGGGAACCCAGGCTAACCTACCACCCCAACAACAACAGATACTTGGGGGCTGTGGCAGTGGGCACACGGTCCAGGGGACGGAGGCCCAGGAACACAGGGAAACTGGGAGGGCTGCTGTGTGACAGGAGGCGGACAGGCCCAGGAAACCCACTCTCCACGAGGCCCTCTCCAACATCATGGAAGTATACCACCACTCCCAGGAGACGATGGCAACGGTACTGGCCAAGTTTCAGGAGACCCAGCGCCTGCAGGAGGAACAGTATTTGGGCTTCAGGGAGGAACTCAGAACCATCAATTCCACCCTGGGCACCATCGTAGGGGTGCTGAAGGAAGTACTCAACACCAGGAGGGACACTGTGGCACTACAAGGGGCCCCTGACACTAGCCTGGACGATGAACTGCCCACCACCTCTGCTGGCGCTAGTGGACAGGAGGCACCGCCACAGGACCACCACAACAGCACCCCACCCCCTGCAGTGGGAGAACCACCCCGCAAACGGTCCCTGATATCCAGGACAAAGACAGAGAACGATGCCAAGACCCCCGCCAAGAAATAAGACCACCCTGATTGTCATCCTACTGTCCCACTTTGTCACCCTGTCCATCCTTAAACTGTCTCAGCTCCACTTCCTATGCCCATTTTGGCAATGTACCTGTGAGACTAATAGACTGAACTCTGCCATGGACATTCCTCCGCCATCACCCCTCACCATTTTGCTACCCCCTCCAATTTTGAGCACTAAAATAAACACCCTTAAAGTACAAAACAATCTGGAGTCAGTCTGTGATTTCGGAATACTGTATTAGCAATAACTGTGGCAAAAAGCTCTTTCTTTTGTAATGTCAACATACCTATGTCACACAGCTCTAGTCCATGAGGAATCAAAGCATATGTCACACTGTAGGACCCACATCTGTGAAATCGTAAGGGAAAGTCACAACTCAGTGACCATACACTGGGTGAAAACGACAGAGAGGTAGTAGTGTTTAAGTACATGTAGTAGGCCGGTTAGTATTCTTACCTGTGTTTCACTGGAAATATTGCTGGATCACTGAGTCCCTGTTGTCCAGATCTTCTTCTTCTACTTCCTCATCTTCACTGTCCACAGGCTCCACAGCTGCAACAACACCGCCATCTGGACCATACTCCTGCAGAAAAGGCACCTGTCATCGCCAAGCCAAGTTGTGAAGCATACAGCAGGCCATGATGATCTGGCACGCCTTCTTTGGTGAGTAGAATAGGGATTCACCTGTCATATGGAGGCACCTGAACCTGGCCTTCAGGAGGCCGAAGGTCCGCTCGATCACCCTCCGAGTTCGCCCATGGGCCTCATTGTAGCGTTCCTCTGCCCTTGTCCTGGGATTCCTCACTGGGGTCAGTAGTCATGACAGGTTGGGGTAACCAGAGTCACCTGCAAATGGCGAGGGACAACTGTTAGACACACACTAACCTGGAGGGATATCCCCAGACCCAGACAACCATTCCCACTGACTAGCTTCCAGGTGCTCACCTAATAGCCACACACGGTGCCTCTGGAGTTGACCCATCACATAAGGGATGCTGCTATTCTGCAGGATGTAGGCGTCATGCACTGAGCCAGGGAACTTGGCATTCACATGGGTGATGTACTGGTCGGCCAAACATACCATCTGTACATTCATCGAATGATAACTCTTCCGGTTTCTGTACACCTGTTCACTCCTGTGGGGGGGTACCAAAGCCACATGTGTCCCATCAATGGCACCTATGATGTTGTGGATATGTCCCAGGGCATAGAAGTCACCTTTCACTGTAGGCAAATCCTCCACCTGAGGGAAAACGATGTAGCTCCTCATGTGTTTCAGCAGGGCAGACAACACTCTGGACAACACGTTGGAAAACATAGGCTGGGACATCCCTGTTGCTAAGGCCACTGTTGTTTGAAATGACCCACTTGCAAGGAAATGGAGCACTGACAGCACCTGCACTTGAGGGAGGATTCCTGTGGGATGGCGGATAGCTGACATCAGATCTGGCTCCAACTCGGTACACAGTTCCTGGACTGTGGCACGGTCAGGCCTGTATGTGATGATCACATGTCTTTCCTCCATTGTCGACAGGTCCACCAACGGTCGGTACACCGGAAGATGCCGCCATCTCCTCACATGTCCCAGCGGACGGTGCCTATGAAGGACAACAGCGAGCACAGAGTCAAACAACTCAGAGGTACGTACCCACAGCTTACACAGAACACCAATCATAATCTAAAAAGTGGCCTGTATGTGTGTTGAGTCTAGGCCCAGGTATGTGTGACACAGTTGAAAATGAAGCCATGTGGGCCCCTGAAATGGCGGCTGCCTGACCGGTAAAGTGGGACAATGGGATGTGAGGTAACTGCGCTGGCATGGAACACCGTCGCGGTAGGCGGTCGAAGACTGTGGCCCAATGCTGCATTGGTTAAAATTGGACCCTCTTGGTCCTTGGAGCCAATGACGATGTACGCCGGCGGTGATGGTACGCACAGCCGCGGACGTGACCGCCATTTTCTATCTGTTCAATCACTTGATACCTGATCTTCGACAGGAGAGGACCTACACTGCAAGTGCTGCTGTGACCTCGGTCTGGAAGAGACAATGGCTCGAGTGTCTGGGGAAAGGGCCCCTGCCATCACCTCAGAGGAGTTGGAGAAACTCGTGGATGAGGTCCCCCCCCAGTACACGCTACTCTACGGTCCTCCAGACAAACAGGTAAGTACACTGGGAGCATGCTGTATGGGCTATGCCTGTGTGGATAGGGGTGGATGTAAGAAGGAAGGGGGGAGAGTGCGGCGTGCATGAAACGACGATGAGTGCATGTGCCACATGCCAAGGGTAGGGATGGGGGCCAATGACTGTGACAGTGCAGTTGGTAATAACTTTCTCTTCCCCCTGTACAAATCATGTAGGTCAGCGCCCACCAGAAAAAATTAATTTGGCGTGCCATTGCCAAGGACGTCCGGACCTAGGGGGTCTGCCACCGACGGAGCACCGACTGCCGGAAAAGATGGGAGGACATTCGGCGCGGGAGCAAGAAGACGGTGAAGGCTCAGCTGGGGATGACCTCCCAACGTGGGAGTGGTGCCTGTCACACCATGACACCCCTGATGTTCAGGATCCTGGTGGTGGCGTACCCGGAGTTAGATGGGCGCTTGAGGGCATCACAGCAGCCACAAGGGGGTGAGTACACTCTTATTCTGCTGATTTTGCGCGCAGTAGAGGGGTCTGGGTGGGGGAGGTGGGCTGTGGGTTTCCCTAGGCCAGGGCGAGTTCCGTAGGCAAGGTCCCTCCGTAAGGCAGGCCATGTGGCACCCCACCGCACCTCTTTAGAGTGCCAATTACACCTACTCATGCCCCTGTGTTATCCATGTGTGCAGATGTCGTCCATAGCCTAGTAGGCCATTTCCCAGGAATTGAACAGTGGAGCCCAAGAGCGCGGCGTAGTGCAGGGGGCTTCTGTGTCTGTCGTGTCCGCCAAAGGTAGCGGTAATGCATGCACTCAACATGTCTTTCTTCTGTCGTCCCCCCCTTTTTGTGGTCCCACTGTTCTTGTGTGCATTAGCATCATCAGGCGGAGGAGCAGTGGCACCAGAGCACGAGGGGGCTGCATCCCACATGGCCATGGAGGGCCACACTATGGAATCGGACTCCACCAGTGGGACATAGGGCGAGGGGAGCTCCACGGCGGGGACAGGAGCTGAGACCAGTGACACGGATTCGTCCTCTGATGGGAGCTCCCTTGTGGTGGCAGCAACATCTGTGCTCCCCCATCCACAGGTACAGCCGCCACCCCCCCTTCCAGCACCGCCCTCCCAGCAGCCCCTCAGCCTTTGCCCCATGCCCTCTCACCCGGGAGGGTGGGCATCACCTTCGCCCCAGGCACCTCAGGCCCTGCCCCAGTCACCCCTGCTGCCCTCAGTGAGGAGGCCATTGACCTCCTTAGGTCCCTCACTGTTGGGCAGTCTACCATTTTGAATGCCATCCAGGGTGTAAAGAGGCAGTTGAAACAAACAAATGCTTTCCTGGAGGGCATTCATTCTGGTCAGGCGGCCCTTGAGCAAGCTTTTCAGACTCTGGCCTCAGCACTGATGGCATCCATTGTCCCTGTCTCTAGCCTTCCCTCTCCAACTTCCTCCATCCAGATCCAATCCCCTGTACCCCAGCTTATCCCAAGCACACCTCTAGACCAGCATGCACACACGTCAACACACAAGGGAAGCTCAGGCAAACATAAGCACCACACATCCCACAGGCACTCACGCAAGCATCACACACATGCAGACACACCAACATCCACTGCTTCCACTGTGTCCACCTCCTCATCGTCTCCCTCCTCCCTCCCAGTGTCGTCTACACTCACACCTGCATGCACGACCTCTACAGTCACTACTACCATCACCAGCACACCCACCACCACACCCCGCTCACGTGCAGTCACCACTATCATTCACACGTCCCCTGTGCCCTCTCCCAGTGTGTCTGTGACGCCCCCTCCCAAGATACACAAACACAGGCACACACCCACCCAACAGCCATCCACCTCACGACAGCCTCCAGTGCATGCACCTTCACCCAAAGTCAGCAAACGAACACCTCCTACAACCACAACCTCTTCCTCCGCTCCCAAACCCACTCCAGCTACCCATCCCAGTGTCTCCAAGAAACTTTTCCTGTCCAACCTAGACCTCTTTCCCACACCTCCACCACCCCGTCCGTCTCCTAGGTCCCGAACTAGCACCTCAGCCACAACATCTCCAGGACCAGTGGTGCCTGTAGTCACCGGAATCTGGAGTGCACCGGCCACCACGGCAGCCAGTGTGGCACAAAGCCACAGCACATACAGTCCCCCACCTGTCAAGCGTCAGAAGTTGGCCAGTGCCCGGCGGGAGAGGGGGAAGACTCCAGCCACCAAAGCCGCTCCCAGGTGTCCCGTGGGAGTGTGGAGTCAGCTGCAACACCTTCCAAGGTGGGGAAGGGGCACAAGAAACTCAGCAAGTCTGGGAAGAACAGCACGGCGGAGAAGACTACCATCATCCCCGCTGCCCAGGAGGCACTGCCAGCACCAGCCCTGCTGCCCAGGAGGCCCCCGCCACCAGCCCTGCTGCCCAGGAGGCCCCGCCACCAGGCCTCCTGCCCAGGGGGTCACCACCAGCACCAGCCCAGCAGCCCAAGAGGCCCCCTCCACCAGCCCTGCTGCCCAGGAGGCCACCGCCAGCACCAGCCCTGCTGCCCAGGAGGCCACCGCCACCAGCCCTGCTGCCCAGGAGTCCACCGACAACACCAGCCGTGCTGCCCAGGAGGCCACTGCCACCAGCCCTGCTGCCCAGGAGGCCACCGCCAGCACCAGCCCTGCTGCCCAGGAGGCGACCGCCATCATCCCCGCTGCCCAGGAGGCCACCGCCACCACCAGCCCAGCTGCCCAGTAGGCCACCGCCATATTCCCCGCTGCTGAGGAGGCCACAGCCGTCATCCCCACTGCCCAGGAGGCCACAGCCGTCATCCCCGCTGAGACAGAGAGGACCGCCAGCACAAGCCCTGCTGGGCTAGAGAGGACCGCCAGCACAAGCCCCGCTGGGCTGGGGAGGACCACCAGCACAAGCCCCGCTGGGCTAGAGAGGACCACCAGCACAAGCCCCGCTGGGATAGAGAGGACCGGCAGCACAAGCCCCGCTGGGCCATGAAGGACTGCCAGCAGCTGAGTCACTGCAAAGGAGCCCGCCGCTCCAAGCACCTCTGAACAGCGCACCGCCGTCTCATGCACCGCTGAACAGGGCACCGCCGTCTCAAGCACCGCTGAACAGGGCACCGCCGTCTCAAGCACCGCTCAACAGGGCACCGCCGTCTCAAGCACCACTGAACAGGGCACTGCCGTCTCAAGCACCGCTGAACAGGGCACCGCCGGCTCAAGCACCGCTGGCCCATGAGCGCCAAGGGTACTGACGCTACTAAGTCCGTCACGGGCAGGATGAAGCACTCTGGGCACAAAGCCCCCTCCAGAACCAGTGGAGAGATACATCCACTACCTCTGTCCTTAGCAGGATGAAGCACTCTGGGCACAAAGCCCCCTCCAGAACCAGTGGAGAGATACATCCACTACCTCTCTCCTTAGCAGGATGAAGCACTCTGGGCACAAAGCCCCCTCCGGAACCATTGGAGACTGTCATCCACTACCTCTGTCCTTAGCAGGATGAAGCACTCTGGGCACAAAGCCCCCTCCAGAACCAGTGGAGACTGTTATCCACTTGAGAGACTGTGGCTTTGCACTCCCCAGGATGGAACAGTGGGCAGCCCACCCACTGTAGAGACTTGAGAGACTGAGGCTTTGCACTCCCCAGGATTGAACAGTGGGCAACCCACCCACTGTAGAGACTTGAGAGACTGTGGCTTTGCACTCCCCAGGATTTAACAGTGGGCAACCCACCCACTGTAGAGACTTGAGAGACTGTGTCTTTGCACTCCCCAGGATTGAACAGTGGGCAACCCACCCACTGTAGAGACTTGAGAGACTGTGGCTTTGCACTCCCCAGGATTGAACAGTGGGCATGTGGCCCCCTCATGGATTTGGCGTCGTGCACTTAACCGGCTGAGCTGCCCCCCCTTTCCCTCCCCCTGAGGCGCCTGTTTTATTGCTATCTGATGCCCCTGCAGTGTTCTCTCCGTCATGGTCGGGGATCTTGTGTGGGCCTCGCCCATACCGTGTGGGCCCAGTGTTCCACGGACTTAATTGGAGCACTACCTGGACTACTATGCTTGGTGTATATTTTGTTAATGGTGTATATATATATATTTTTGCATACTTGATTTTAATATATTACAATGGTTACACTCATTTTCTTTTGTCTTTGCATTCTTCCGGGGGGGGGTGTTTGGGGGGTGTAACTGTGATCTATCAATAAGGATTAGTGTGTGTGTTGTGGTGGGTGAGGGTGTTCCCTGTGTGTGTCCCTGTTTTTTGCCTCCCCCCTCCCCTGTGTCGTAGGTGCAGTACTCACCGTGGTCTTCGCCGCCGGCCTTCTTGCTCCTGGTAGAGGAGCAGGAGTACTATCGCAGGGAGAATTTGGAGTTCCGGCTCCATGGTGTCCTAGTTCCTCGTGGGGTGTGTAGAGGTGAGCGTTTTCCCTTCGGAATCCTGTTTCCGCCGTGTGTTTATCCACGGTGAATCCGCCCCGGAAAAGGTGGCGGATTGGTAGGTTGTGAAACTGTGGACGGTACTTTGTCCTCCGCCTGTCTGTTGGCGGTGACCGCCGCGCTGTTTGTTTGTACCGCCGTGGCGGTCAGAGTGTTAAAGTGGCTGTCTTTGTTGGCGGTTTCCGCCACAGTCGTAATTGCTAAATTGTTACCGCTGGCCTGTTGGCGGTCTTACTGCCGCTTTAACACCGACCGCCAGGGTTTTAATGACCACCAGTGTGTGATTACAGTGATATTCAAGTTCTCGCAAAGAAAGTGTGTGATTATAGTGTTACACAGGTCCCCATATAAATAGTGAGTGACTATAGGGATAACCAGATCCCCACAGCGAAAGTGTTTTTATAGTCATATTCAAGTCCCCATAGAGATATTTTGTGATTATAGTGATATTCAAGTCACCGCAATGAAAGTGTCTGATTATAGTGTTACCCCAGTCCCCAGATAGATAGTGTGTGACTATAGAGAAACCAAGGTTCCCACAGAGATAGTGTGTTAGTATAGTGATGTTCAAGTTCCTGCAATGATAGCGAGTGAATATATTGTTACCCAGGTCCCCACATAGGTAGTGTGTGACTATAGGGATACACAGGTCCCCACATAGATAGTGTGTTATAGTCATATTCAAGTTCCTGTAGAGATAGTGTGTGATTATAGAGATGTTCAAGTCCCTTCAGGGATAGTGCATGATTCTAATCAAATAAGGCAAAACTATTGGTAGGTGAACCTAAAATCCGCAAGTTTCTATTAACATATTGTGTAGTACACATTCAGTGGTGATGGTAAACATTGTTCTATCATCACCTCACAAGCAAAACGAGTAAATAATGGGACGCTCAAATAACTGTGGCACAAATGTTATTTGCTGTAGGGTTGAGCACAAACCTGTCCCAATTTGGAACATGAACAACACACCACTAGAAAGCAAGAATAATTATTTGGCAAATATTGCCTTACAGTGCTTTTACAAAACACTGCTTTTGCCAAATAATCACTTTATGTGAATTTTTGGTTCATACGGATACAGGATTGTATTAGTTTGTGTACAAGTGCAAAATAACAATATCAACAGTATAACTTCAGATGCACTAAAATTAAGTCTATCTTTGTTTTAAAGGAGAAATTGGGTAGGGGGGCAGATCCCATTCTGCAAGTGTTCAGTACTGTGCATTTGTTTTTGTTATTCCTTCTAAAGAAAAATCCAATGTGTCCATTAATTTCTGCATCTGGATTCTACAGGAAAAAGGCAAAACATGAGATGAAAATCTACACAAAACACCAATGCCACAAGTTATGCCTCTTTCCAACATACAGGTCTCAGAATAGGTGGCAATTACTATACCCAATTGAAACCATACCCTACAATATCAGTATTTACTGGGTGTGGTAATGACCACTAATTTACCATGCAATTTGAATTTAGAGGCCTTACTTTATAGGACCTAAGTGGCATGGCGTAAGTGGATAAACATGACAATTCACTTCCACACACTGCATAACTGAATTGCTTTCGAGGTTCAAGAGAGATGCGCTGGGAGAGAAGGAAGGCTCAAATATTTTGAACTAATTTTAGAGATGAGGTTGTTGGGATTCTGAACGTAAGAAGGTGAAGAAATTCCACTGGTGGGCCCCTACCTGCTTCCTCTTGATTTGTAATTTCATTTGAAAGGGTTCAGAAGACTGAAGTTGGAGGAACTCATTGGCCTGGCTGTGTGTATTCGTAACAAACAGAAAATACTAGACAGCTAAGGACTAATTCACCACACGACCAGTAAGTTCCCTTACTATCATCATTGACTCGTTCCCTACCTCTCTAGGTTAGTTGCCAGAAATCCTAATTCTTCAGATAATAAGACAAATAGAAAGGCAATGTGTTTCCTCTGGGTATGTAGTTCATGCAAGTCTTCAAACTAAAAATCTCTCATCATTTTTTCAATCCTGGTAATGATAACTGAACACACTCTCAGTAAACAATGTTCCTTTTAAATACATATAGAGATGATGTGTCGAGTTTATTTGCCAGGTTTTGGTGAGTTTCAAATGAGGAATCATGGCCCAGGGTATACAGTGTTCCTGTGACAAAATCTGTTCTCCCAACAAAACAAAATATACCTCTGCAGTCCAACATGGAAGATGTGGAAAACAGGTCCTGCCACAACAGTGTGAGGATAAGGGGCGTGTTCTGAAAGAAGTGGAGGAGAAAGATATACAGAGCTATGTTAAACAAGTTCAATAGATGGAGTTCTTCAGGCCATGATGAGCTACTGTGATGAAACAATGGGCATAGATATGAGTGGGTATGGTGGTAGCAATCTGAAAGCTGATGCTGTGGCATTTGTTTAGAACTCTTTGCAGGCTGAAAAGCTTTGGTCTTTTAGCAGAAATTGAAGTCC